>NC_057401.1:35314428-36792573 GCF_019320065.1 Cervus canadensis
CTGATGCTGAAGCTGAAACTCCAGTACTTTGGCCACCTCATGCGAAGAGTTGACTCACTGGAAAAGACCCTGATGCTGGGAGGGATTGG
Source organism: Cervus canadensis (assembly GCF_019320065.1). Taxonomy (NCBI): domain Eukaryota; kingdom Metazoa; phylum Chordata; class Mammalia; order Artiodactyla; family Cervidae; genus Cervus; species Cervus canadensis. Next base: position 35,314,518 of record NC_057401.1, read on the forward strand.
GGGCAGGAGGAGAAGAGGACGACAGAGGATGAGATGGCTGGATGTCATCACCGACTTGATGGGCATGAGTTTGAGTAAACTCCGGGAGTTGGTGATGGACAGGGAGGCCTGGCGTGCTGTGATTCATGGGGTCGCAAGGAGTTGGACATGACTGAGTGACTGAACTGAACTGAAAGTTAAAAAAAAGTATGATGGTGTTATCTAAAGTGTTTCTTATTTCACTCATTGCTGGTATTTACACATTTTGTGGAATCCTTAGTTCAGCATTGTCCAATAGAATTTTCTTTGGTGATGGAAATATTCTGTATGTGCTGTCCAGTCTGATACCTACTAGCCATGTGTATTTATTAAGCCCCTGAAAGGTGGCTGATAAGACCAAGGAACTGGATTTTCAATCTAATTTTAATTAAATTTAGAGAGCTACTTGCAGCTAGTGTCAACTGTGTTAGACAGCTCAGAGGCTTACTTACTGTATTTAAACATCTGTTTAGCACTTTTGCTTGTTAGCAGTGCCCTCAAAGGGCCTATAGTTAATGGGACAGTTTTCTCTTTCCCAAACAGGATTTACATTTTAAGCTACTCAAACTAATCCCTGTACTTTAACTCTTATGAATATTACGGCATTGCTGTGTCTTTGAATTCTCCAGGACAGAATGCTGGAGTGGGTAGCCTTTCCCTTCTCCAGGGGATCTTCCCAACCAAAGGATCGAACCCAGGTCTCCTGCATTGCAGGCGGATTCTTTACCAGCTGAGCCACCAGGGAAGACCATCCATGGTGTGGTAGGGAGAGCAATAATATCAAGTGAGGGAAAGACAGGAAGTACTTTATGTGGGAGATGTCATTTGAGATGGGTGATGAAGGGAAGATGGAATCTTGATAAAGTGAGTAGCTGTAGGGAGAGAAAACATTCCATATGACACATGTGGTTTCATTTGGAGAGAGTCTGTATGTAGGGCAGTAGTGGGTGGTTAAGGATGGGGAGCTATATCAGTAATGTAATTGTGGAGGGCCTCAGTACTCTCCTCAATACAGCATTTCCTCAGTTATTTCTTTTCTAAACACAAGATGAATAACGTGGACTTCTCTGGTTCTTAAAAATTTCATGTTTAGTTCCTGATGTGTATATGTTTCCTTTTTTAAAAATTTGTGATTATTTTCCCCTAATTCGATGTGATTTCAGATCCGAGGAAAAGAGTCTGAAGCTACCATTAAATATAACTCCAGCACAGATTTTTCAGGAAAAACTACAGTGTTTCCTAGGTCAGCCAGCCTCTTCGGAAGCAAAAAATGCAATGGGCTCAAAATACAAACAGTTTACAGGTGAGTTACCTATCTATGGTCAACGTGTGTATCAGCTTAATACAAAGCTTATGGTATTTTAAAAAGCTTTTACATATTCACACGTTTGTGAATATTTTGGGGAAAAAAATTAAAAAAATAGGACTAAAAAATTCCCAGTCTGAACTTCTTAGTTCTGGTAATGTCTTTTTTTGATGATCTGAAAATTCTCCCACAATAAATACCTAGATACAGTGTGTTTCTAGATAAAATATAAAAATATGCATTTAAAGGCTCAGATTTAAAGTTTTAAAGATTTTCTTAGGTATTTACCCAAGAAAAATAAAAATCTAGGTTCACTGAAAAACCTGTATGTGAATGTGCATAGCTTTTTCATAACAGCCAAAAACTTAAAACAACCCAAATGCTTGTCAACTTGTGGATGCATAAACAAATTGTAATTTATCTGTACCATGGAATAATAATTAATAAAGAGGAGGAAACCTCTGATAACATGCGACCACATGGATGAATCACAGAACCATTATGCTGAATGAAAGAACTTAGAAATAAAACTACACACTGTATGATTCCAATTATATAACATTTCATAAAAAGCAACACTATAGGGACAGGAAACAGATCAGTGTTTACCTAGGAGTAAGGGGGAGAACTGACAACAAAGAGGTATGAGAGAACTTTTTGGAGTGATAAAAACGTTCTCATAGACTGTATAGATTTGCCAAAACTCATTGAATTGTGTATTTTTTTAAATGTTTATTTATTTATTTGACTGTTCCCAGTCTTAGAAGGCAATGGCACCCCACTCCAGTACGCTTGCCTGGAAAATCCCACGGATGGAGGAGCCTGGTAGGCTGCTGTCCATGGGGTTGCTAAGAGTCGGACACGACAGAGCAACTTCACTTTCACTTTTCACTTTTATGCATTGGAGAAGGAAATGGCAACCAACTCCAGGGGTCTTGCCTGGAGAATCCCAGGGACGGGGGAGCCTGGTGGGCTGCCGTCTATGGGGTCGCACAGAGTCGGACACCACTGAAGTGACTTAGCAGCAGCAGTAGTCTTAGTTGCAGCACACGAGATCTTCTATCTAAGTTTTGGCATGCAGACTCTTAGTTGAGGCCTGTGAGATCTAGTCCCCTGACCAGGGATCAGACCCAGACCCTTCGCACTGGGAGCAGGGAGTCCTAGCCACTGGACCACCAGGGTGAACTGTGTACGTAAAAGTATGAATTTTAGTGTATGTAAATTATACCTTTACAAATTGATTTAAAAACAAAAAGCTCAGCAGATGGTTAGTAAACTAGAAAGTAGATTTGAACTCTATATACATACACAAAATATAGAGAGAGATAAAATATATTCACATATAGATAAAAAGAAAACATTTGGAAAATATGAAAGAGGTTAAACTTTGTATTGAACAAGAAGACACAACATATATTTAGTAGGAGTTCCAGTAGAGCCAAATCAAATTCTGGATGCTGACGACGTCTGGAAATAGGAAGTGAAATAGGATGGGTACCTAAGGAATTTCAGCTATAGCTGTAACATTTTATTTTTTTAACCTAAATTGGATATAGAAAACATAAATATCAGACAGGGATGAAAAGTCAGTACACAAGTGTTTTCATAGGCTATTCCTTAAAGTGTGCTTTAAGAGAATTCCTAATGTAAAAGTCTGTAAGTCTACAGTTCTGCCACCTGCATCTCTTTGCATTTTGTCTTCTAGAACATTTCTCCATTTTTACAGATATTTATAAAATTGAAGCCATACTGTAAGGCTATTTCATATATTTCTGTTTCTTTAGCTTCACAAGTCCCTTTATAAAAGTACTATGATTGACTATTAAGGAAACAAAAATTACTGTCTCACTGCCTCCACATATTGCTGTATGTTATTTTTGTGTGTTTCTTACATTCTATTTTTCCCATTAATGTTTCGGAGAAGGCAATGGCAACCTATACCCATACTCTTGCCTGGAAAATCCCACGGACAGAGGAGCCTGGTAGGCTGCAGTCCATGGGGTAGCGAAGAGTTGGACACAACTTCACTTTCACTTTCACACATTGGAGAAGGAAATGGCAACCCACTCCAATGTTCTTGCCTGCAGAATCCCAGGGATGTGGGAGCCTGGTGGGCTACCATATGGAGTCGCACAGAGTTGGACACGACTGAAGCGACTTAGCACCAGCAGCATTAATGTTTTCCTTTTATTATTATTTTTTGAGTCATGATTATATTCCAAGCATGTTTTTATTATGTAGTTGTGTTACAGTATCTTGTATAATTTTGGAAAGTCTTTGTACTCTGACTGCCTATAATCTTAAAAGCAACAAAATCTGAAGTTACTGTCCGGAAGTTTGGGTGTTTTACATGTTGACCAGTATGTTTATTTTTGGCAGTCAGCTTTTTCAGATAGGACGTTTTAAACTACAAAATAGAAGGAAAAGTGTAATATAAATTGTAACTGCTTTCCCTAATTCTGTGTTTGGCAGATCCCATTGAAGAAGAAGATGCGGATCTGCTGTTTAGCTCTGTGCAGGAAATACTGAAAGCAGCAGTTATGGCTGACGCAGATATTCTTTCAGAGACTTTTCAACTTCTGATAAACTCTGCCAAGGACTTCAGTAAGAGACTGTGGGGTTTAGTGCCTGTCAGCCTGTATCTTCCAGCTCCTCCATTGTATTGTCCTCAGCCAGCTGTTCTTAGTGAAGTAAGCTTAACCTTTTAATTTAATATTTATTTTGTCCACTTTTTAAAATACTGAACCTGATAATAATCATCAAGTTAAAAATGCAAGCTCTGAAGCCCACTTCTGGATTCCAGTTTTGCTGTTTATTAACTGAGTAGTTCTCTTGGGCATTGTACCCCACTGATGTTTCAGTTTCTTATCTGTAAAATGAAGAAGGTAATAGTACCTCTAATAGCGTTGTTGTGAGTATTACACGAGGATCCTGAAAAAGCTTTTACCTTAGTGTCTAGGACACATAGTAAACATTCTGTAAATGTTAAAATTATTTTGATAAACAAAATAGGTATTTCTCTGTATCAGATATTATTTTAAAAATAAACATTTGTTTACAGTAGAAAAATAATGAGTGTCAGAATTTAGAAGCCATTCATCTAATTGTCTTTGCCTCTTTTGAAAGACTTAGTTTGATTTTCTTTGATTGGAAAGATCATTGTTTTCTTCTGTACTTTTCAATTGATAGTTCTGTCTTATAAATAGCAATTACTGTATTCTTCTCAGGACCTTTTCCTCTGCTCCTTTTGAAAATAGTAACATTACAATTAGCTGGTTTTAAGGTTAACACTGTTAATGTGAACTGTTTACATTTAAATTGTTTTATTATTTGATTAACAGTTTAAATCGATTCTGGTATTGTTTCTTTACTTACTGTTTCAGAATTGGCAGCTTCTATCTTTATCTATTAAATCTCTCTTTTTTTTTGTTATTTGTTGCATTTTTATTTGTTATATTTCAAGTTAGGTTTCAATATGTTAAAATATTTTATTTGTTGATATTTCACATGTGATATATTGCACATGAAAAGAATAAGTAGTCTGTGGTATTTCTCAGTAATTCCTCTTTCCTCTCATGTCTGAGTCTTTAGTATATTGGTTTAGACATTAGAAATAGCATGTAATATATTTCTGGATATGCTGTACTGATACTAGTTTGAGTAGTAGCTATCCTTAGTAGTACTTCATTTTATTATTTTTTACTAAAATAAGACGGAATGGTAGGATTTCTCTTAAATGTCACTCTGTACCAATTAGAACCCCTGGGGTTGAAAGTAAAAGAAAACTTGCTAAGTACTGGCTGGCATAATTTAGAAGCCCACTTATGTTACCAGAGACTTGGGCTCTTTCTCCCTAGTTTGTTTTCTAAATTGTCAGCTTCAGTTTAAGGCTGGCTCCCTTTGTGGCAGCAGGATGGCTACCAGCAGCTTCTCAGGATACTTTGTCCATGCCCAGAGGGAGTCGGAAGAGGAGAGAGAAAAGCAGTAAAAGTATTTCTCTCCCAGCATCCAGACAGGAGCACTGAGAGTTACTCTTGCGAGACCCATCAAGGTCACTGGCCAGTCCTGGAATCACACCTTGGCTAGGGCTAAATGCGCAGTGCTGCTTCGCAATTGATTACGGCCTTGCCTGGCAGCTGGAGACGTGGGAACGTGGGGACATGGGGACATGATTCAGTTCTCCCTGAATCATTTAGATATGCAGAAAAGGGGCAGATGCTCCCCCCAAAATAACTGAGTATTCTTAAGAAGTGGAAGTGGTAGAAAAATGTTAGGGAAGTAAATGTTCACAATATTTGCATTATCTCATTTCTGGAAAATTAATCTGTAGCTACTGACTTGAATCATGTATTGAATCAACAAACATTTATTGGATCCCACCACACGTTGGATTTTGTGCAGTAGATGACAAGGCCTTTGCTCTTGACCCGTCTCAATAGTGTGGGAAACAGATACATACATTAGCACGAAGAAATTAGTAAAAGCTACAATGGAAATCTGAGCAAATTGCCATAATACCACAGAATGGAAGAGTTTCACAGAAGAGGTGACACTGAAATATAATTGGATTTTTCTAGGCAGAGGAAGGGAAGAGGCATTCTTTTTGAAAGGAGCCATCTCTGTAATGTTCCCCCAGTGAAGTCAGGGATGGTGTGCTGGGCTTTGACTGTTGTAGCCAAAGAACTGGATTTGGATTGATTTTTCCCTTTACACTGAGGTATGAGAGAAGTGTTTCCTTGACCCTGGAAATAGCTGTAGTTAATCTCTGAGGCCGTGCCTCAAAACTTTGTGAATCTCCAGGAATAGTCTAGTTTGAGAAGCACTATCTTTATTTTTACTTTAACATTTTAAGTTTCCATTTTCCTGACTACTAATTTTTTTTCTTTTTTTTTTTTTAGGAAGATGGTGATGATCTTCTTTTAAAAGCTGAAAAAGATAATCGCCAAAAGGTGTCTGGAATCCTTCAGCGTGTTCTCTTGCTTTTCCGGGCAGCTCGGTGTTCTTTTCCTGTAGCACAGTGGTACATCTTGCAGTTGAGATGGGCAAGAAAAGTCATGCAAAAGGTGTGGAAATGTCTTAGTCACTCGTGTATTATTGCAATAGGGAAGAACCTTCTGTATTCTGTTATGAGTTAAATCACTATAGGGATGTTGCCTATAGCTTAAATTATACATGATGGCCTATCTCTGGGAACCTTGCTTCCCAAGTCATGAGCATTAAGCTAAAACACCTTTGTCTAGTTCATGGAAAATATCCTGACCAGGCCTACCTGTGAATGACCATGGAAAGGGAGAAATTTTTTTTTTTGGGAAGGGAGAAATTAACACATGCTCTCCAGAGGCTGATGGGAACGGGAAGTGTTTGATTTTATTCCCTTCCCTTTTAGTACAAAAGGAGCCTGGATTCTAACTCAGGCAAGATGGTTCTTTGATGCTCCAGCTCACCATCTTCTTGGTTTGCTGGCTTTCTAAATAAAGTCGTTATTCTTTGCCCCAACAACTCATCTGTCAATTTTTGGCCTGTTGTGAGGCAAGCAGTACAAGCTTAGACTCGGTAACACTCTGGTAAGCAATTTAAAGGGCTTCCCAGTGACGCTAGTGGTAGAGAACCCACCTGCCAGTGCAGGAGACACGAGAGACTCAGGTTCGATCCCCGGACTGGGACGATCCCCTGGAGGAGGGCGTGGCGACCCCCTCCAGTATTCTTCCATGGAGAATCCCATGGACAGAGGAGCCTGGCAGGCTGCAGTCCATGGGGTCACACAGAGTGGGACACAACTGAAGCGCTTGGCATAAACAATTTAAATATACTAATACTTACTAGTATTTATAATTGTGATATTTTTCCAAGGAGTCCTGCCCCTATAAATCCATAAATTTCAGACTTGCTTACAGGATGAAATCCTGGACAGACCAAGTTCTTTCTGCTGAAAGATAAGGACTCTGAACTGGAGCTCTGTGTTAGCTCCTTCCTGTCTGATGATAGAAAGTATAATCTAGTCAGTTAATCCCAGGAAATTTCAGTTACTTTTTTCCCCCAATTACTTTTCTCCCCCACAGTCATTAAAGATCTAAATTCAGTTCAAGGTTTATCCCACTTCTTCCTGAGATGTTATCTCTGTTCTCTGGGGGCCTCTGTGGGGTCAAACCACGGAAAGTTAGTTCTTGGCTAAGTGTTTCTTTGCAGTAGTCTCCACCACTCAGTCTCCCGCTTCCTGTCTTCTGAGATGTGCAGTTCACTTTGATTCAGGGGCTGTTGTCCTCCTCTACGCTGACTTCAGCTGAGACATAGCTGGCTTCTTATCTGATGTGCAGCCAGCTGGGACATCTACTTCTGTGTTCCTTATCCAGATCCAGTTCTTTTGTAGGCCAGTCATCTGTCTCTATAAAATGTAAAAGTAAATATTATTAGCCCCCAAATATCTTAAATTTTGCTGTTGGTTAAATTACTATATGTACCAAGAGTTTATGGCTTCTTTCCTAGTAGAAACCCTAAGAGACCCTGAGAAGTTGTTTATCAAGTTTTTGAAAATTATCCTGTTTTTAGAGAGAAATATTTGTGAAAGTTGCTTATAGCCACCATAAAAATATAAAACTATATTCATTTATAACTTGTTATCCCAAAGTTTTAAGTTTTTAAGTATGTTTACTAAGAAGGGCAAAGTGTTTACTGAAAGATTGTCTTTGATAGTTTTAAGATCTATTGAGCCTGAGTGTTTGTTTTAGGAAACTTTATTTTAGAAGTTGCTCACTGTAGAAAACTGTTTTAAGTTCTAAGTTATGTTTGGTCTTACAAACTTCTGAGAATAATCTCACTCAACCTAGTTTTAATGAACTTAACTAGCAGATAAAGACTATAGATTCTCTTAAAATTAGCCACTCTGCTGAAGATATTCTTCCTTGTGAAAATCTTTCACGTAATAAGTTAACTGTATAAGGTTAAAGCATAGTACAAGTAGTAGGCAGAATTCTAAAAATAGGCTGCAAGATTCCTGTCTTCTGGCTATTCAAACATAAATCTAGATACTGATTTAATTTGGCTTGAAGGATTTTTCAGATGGTATTAATTAGCTGATTTTAAAGTAGAGACATTATCCTGGTTTATCTTGGTGGACCCAGTGTAATCAGATAACGTTTTAGAAGCAAAAAAGAGAGATGGAGGAGTCAGTCAGTGAAATGTGGAAAAGGAAGACGGGAGAAAAGCCGCACAACGGAAGGTTAGAAGAGTAACAAGGATTCATTTCAACCTTGCTGGCTTTGAAGAAGGCCAATATCCAAGGAATGCAGCTTTTAGAAACTTCTAATAGTCCCCCAGCCTGTAGCCAGCAGGGAAATGGGGGACCTGAGTCCTGTAACCACATGGAACAGAATTCTGGAAACAACCTGAAAGAGCCTAGAAATAAATTTCTTCTAGAACATCTGACTAGAGATCTCTTCAAGACAATTGGAGATACCAAGGGAACATTTCTTGCAGGGATGGGCCCAGTGAAGGACAGAAGCTACAAGGACCTAACAGAAGCAGAAGAGATTAAGAAGAGGTCGCAAGAATACACAGAAAAACTGTACAAAAAAGGTCTTAATGAACTGATAACCACGATGGTGTGGTCATTCACTTAGAGCCAGTGAATGTGTGAAGTGTGAAGTCAAGTGGGCCTTAGGAAGCATTACTATAAACAAAGCTAGTGGAGGTGATGGAATTCCAGCTGAGTTATTTCAAATCCTAAAAGAGGATGCTGTTAAAGTGCTGCACTCAATAATCAGCAAATTTGGAAAACTCAGCAGTGGCCTGAGGACTGGAGAAGGTCAGTTTTCATTCCATTCCCAAAGAAGGGCAATGCTGAAGAATGTTCAAACTATTATACAGTTGCACTCATCTCACATGCTAGCAAGGTAACGCTCAAAATCCTCCAAGCTAGGCTTCAATAGTACGTGAACCAAGAACTTCCATATGTTCAAGCTGTATTTAGAAAAGGCAGAGGAACCAGAGATCAAATTGCCAGCATTCATTGGATCATACAAAAGGCAAGGGAATTCGAGAAAAACATTCAGTTCTGCTTCATTGGCTACGCAAAAGCCTTTGACCGTGTGGATCACAGTAAACTGTGGAAAACTTAAAGAGATGGGAATACTAGACCACCCTGCCTGTCTCCTATGTTTTTCATCTGTGGATCAAAGTTTACCAATAATTTCAAGGATATAGGTAGCCAAAAGGTGCAGATGAAATGTAGAGAAACCTGGAATTGCATGCACTGTTGCTGCTGTGCTGTGCTGTACCCGGTTGTGTCTGACTCTTTGCGATCTCTTGGATTGTAGCCCACCAGCCTCCTCCACCAAATGGAATTTTCCAGGCAAGAATACTGGAATAGGTTGCCATTTCCCACTCCAGGAGATCTCCCCAACCCAGGGATCAAACCTACATCTCTTGCATCTCCTGTGTTGCTAGGCACTTTCTTTACTACTGACCTACCTGGAAAGATGGAATTGTATACGCTGCTCCAAGTCTTTTCTCACTGCAGAAGAATGTGTCCTGGCCTTTGTTTAACACCATGACCCAAAAGGGAGCTATTTCAGTTATTTAACATCTCCTTTTTATATCTTTTTAATTATATAGCTTGTGTTTTTCAGGGGTTCATAATCCATAAATCTATATATTCTAAATTTATTTCTCATAACCAGACTAGACAGACTCTCTACCTCTGGTAAATACCGTTAATTTGTTTGACAAGAAGACGTGCTTAGCGTGCTTACCAGGGGACTTGACTAGATCACGTCTTTCTGTAAGTGAACAGTAGAGGGAGAAAATAGATCACAAGCCTGCTGCTAACTCTTTTCTTCCCTGGTTTATGTGTCTTAGATCCTTCTTGTTTTATTCTGTCAGTTTCCTTTGACTTTTTTTTTTTTTTCTTTGATTTGTTAGACTCGGAAATTGTTTCTGAATCACATGTTGGATTTGTCTATCATCTTTTCATTTAGTGTCATTTAATGTGTTCCTCTTTCCTTTTATTTCTTACAAGGCAGTAATTACTCTCTCCTCATTAAGGTAGCCAGTTTTGATTAAACTCAGGTTCACATTTTCTTAGAATTCCATCCTTCAGTAGTGGTGCTGTGTGCTCCCCTGTTGCAGCATATCATGTGGCACCTGTGTCTTTTTTCTTTCACTTATCAGGATAGTGAGATGGATCGATGAGTTTGGCTCATGTTCCACCCACGGTCATGTTCTCACCAGTCCATCGACCTTTTACCTAATTTGGCATTTACTGATCCTTTCTAGAGTTATTATTTTATCAGGAGTTGCCATATGATGACTATAATTGTCATTTTTTTTTTAGTTACTTTAGTAACTAAGACTTTAGTAACTTTAGTAACTAAAACTTTAGTAACTTTAGTAACTAAAACTTTAGTTTTAAAGTTTAAAAAAAACTAAAAAAAAGTTATGTATGTAAATATACTTTTTTTCTGCACATAGATACTTACATTTATCTTCTTATTTCTTTGGGGAAAGCCAGGATAAATAGCATTAAGTTCTTTTCATACAAAACTTTTTAGGTAAAAACTGAATGACAAGAGAGGTTAATTTGGTTAGAACTTTTTTGAGATTTAGCCAGTGAATTTGTTGAGTTTGTCCACTAAGTTTGTGTAAGTATGAGTGATTTACGTGTTATTTTCTTACATAGTATAGGGACAGTGCTGTGTTTTCCATTCTCTATGGTTTATCTTTCATGCCTTATTTGTTGTTTCATAATTTCCTTAAAAACTAACTTATGTGACTGGTAATTAACATATTCTGTCTGTCTTTACAGATTCGCATGAAAGGGTCCCTTCCTGCATTGAGTCCTTTCCCTGAGTCGTTACTTAATTACTGTAAAGGAGGTGTAGCATTCTTTCGACCTGGAGCAGCCGGAGACCGGAAGCTTGATGAAGCGTCCATTAAAGCAATAGGTTTGTCCAGAATGAACTGCTTGCTGAGAAATTAGGCCTAAATATTAATAATGATATATTTTACAGTTGATTTGAGGACGTTTCCATGTAATGGAATACTATACTGATAAGGAAAAGGTAGTGTGTGTATGTTGCCACCATGGAACTATATCCAAGATACATTATTTGGGGTGGGGGGGGGAAGATGAGGGGTAGTTGCAAAATTGTATAGATAGTATAATTTTATATATTTTTGTGTACTTGTATTCCTTTTGATAAAAAATTGTTTTGTATTGGAAATTATATTTCTAGTATTGAAAAATTTTAAACTTAAATGCTTATCAATAAATGATTTTTCAAATAAATTAACAATACAGTATTAAGTAGAGCTATATGTATTGGCTTTGAAAAATATCCACAACATACTATTAAGTTTAAAGCAAGTAAACTACTAGTAAATAGAGTAGTTTATTTACTGTATAGTGTTTTTTAATATTTTCATGCAACAGACATGTGTGAAATATTCTGGAATAATATGTGTAAAAATTCTGTAAGGATCTCCACAACTTTTATACAAAGTATTGAGGATGAGCATGTTTCTTTTATAATCAACAATATAAAAACATTTATTTTGGAAAATAACCAGCAGAGGTGAAGTTGTTGTAGTATTGATGTATACACTCATGCAATCTCCTCTCGTATTTCCATTCCTGATTTAGGTTGCTTCAGAGAACTTTGTGCTTTGTGTTGGATGCTGCATATCCGTGACAAGTTGTCCTATAGTTGCAGGCAGTATCAGAAGGCAAGAGAAAGTGTGGAGGAAAAGAAGGTACTAACCGCACAAGAGTAAGAAAAATGCATAAATATTACTTGGGAGATTATTGCTTGATAGAATATTTTACTGTTTGTTACTGCATTCCGTTAAATCATTAAATCATTATAGTCTGTCTAAAGCGAAAAGCAAATGGTCCTTTCGGTATCCACACAGGACCTTGAAGCTAACTTTGACCCTTGTCTGGTTGAGCACTGTCTCAGTGCAGTGGAATGGGCTTACAGGATGTTGCCCTTCTCTCGGTTTTCTAATATTGAAGAGCTTATTCAGGATCTGATTTTGAGCCTCATTGCAGAACTTCCGCCAATCAGAAAGGTGGGTGAAAATAAATCAGGATCAGAGACTTTAAAGAATTTTAATTTTGTTTTAATTAAGAATGATGTTGCTTATAAAACTCATTTTAAAATTTTTCTGAAGGTAGCAGAAATTTTTGTGAAGGCATTTCCCAATCCTGAGGACATAAGAGTTTCTTTAAGAGAAAAATATCACTCTCTTCAACAGAGACTCAGACACTGTGTTGTGAAAGGTAATTTTTGTCATTTCTTAGGCATCTGATAAATTGCTGAAGATTTTCATTTTGTTTTGAAAGCATTTATTTTTTAATGCTTATGTTTTTATGTGTTTCTCTTCCGAGATGAAGAGTATGAGAAGGCAGAAGTACTTCCTCATTACACTATCAACAATTCTGTTGTTTTGGAATCATACAAAACTGACTTCATGTCATGTCTGTCAGTTAGTAACTGTGTGACCATAGGCAAGTTGCTCAGCATCTCTGAGCCTTTTTTCCTTATTTGTAAAATGAGTATATTAATACCTGTGTTATGAATGTATATTGAAAGAGGATTAAACAAGATAAAATATATAAAATGAGTATATAATGCTTCATGTATATATACATAAAAATGCAGATATTTTATTGAGAACTAGTTTTTTCCTTTTATGGTTATTTATGCTTCTAATTTACAGTTATTTATATCAAGATGACCTTTGGAAAATTTTTTATTGTAGAAAAATATAAATAATATCAAATTTAATGTTTTTAAATGTGCAGTTCAATGGCATTAAGTACAGGCATACCTTGGAGATATTATACCTTTGGTTCCAGACCACCTTAATAAAGTGAATATTGCAGTAAAGCAAGTCACATTTATAGTTTTGGTCCTAGTGTGAATAAAAGTTATGTTGACAGTATACTATGGTCTATTAAGTGTGCCCTAAAAAAGACAATATATTAATATAAAACTTTAATTGAAAAGGACCTTATTACTAAAACATGCTAACCATTATCTGAGTCATAATCATAATCGTGAATCATAATCTTTTTGCAATAGTAATGTTAAAGATCACTGATCACAGATCACCATAACAAATATCATAATAATGAAAAAGTTTGAAATACTGTGAGAACTAGCAAAATGTGACCCAGAGACATGAAGTGAGTAAATGCTGTTGGAAAAATGGTGCCAATAGACTTGCTTGATGAAGGATTGCCCCAAACCTTTACCTACAATTTTTTACAAATTGCAGTATCTGTGAAGTACAATAAATGAGCTATTTCTGTAAATTCACAATGTTGTGGACATTTTTAAAGATTTCAAATTGCTCTCTGTAGAACTATAGTATTTAAGTCTACTAATATCCTATGCTTGGGCATTGCATTAGTATACTTATATTCTATTGGTGATTTATATTTTTAAGACATTTTTGAAATCCCTAAAATGTCCTATTTATGTATTAATGATAATTAAAATTTTTCTGTAGGCAGTCTTGAAAAACTCCCCTTCCTGTGGTTTCTTGTTGTATGGTTTGTGGTTCAGTCGCTAAGGCTAAGTCGCATCTGACTGTTGCGATCCCATAGACCGTTTCTTGTTACTGGTAACAGTTTCTTGTTATCTGAAGTCAAATAGGTGTTTTTGTTCTTTGGATAAAATGTACTTATTTTCTCTTGTTTGTGGGAATGAGAAAAATGTTACTGATTCTTTTTATAATTATCTGATTTTTGAAATAAATTACTTCTAACATTTTCATTTTCCAGGGCATACTTTTTTATGGAGTCCCACTTATTCTTATTTAATGGACTTTTTCTAGCTTCTACCTTAAAATTATGGACCGTAACTTTCTAACAAATTTTGAAGAAGCCATGATCTATAAGACTGTGAAACTAAGCCCTCAGTTAGATTTCATGTTCCCAGCAGGGGACCAGAGTTGGATACCCTTATGTCTTGAGTTGAAATATTTTAATGAACTGTAAGGACTTGTGTTCTTTTCTTTCTAGGTCCCCAAACAGAGGAGATGATGTCTGTTATCATGCATTCTATCCATAAAGTGAGGGTGAAAGCCCTAAAACGTGTGCAGAGAAATATAGGTTCTTTCGAAATGAATATATGGGAGCCAATTGAAGAAGAACAGCCGGCCGAGGTTGCAGGTTTTGACAGGTTTTCCTTGGGAACTAGTCTGAGCAGGAGCACACTCACAGAACTGGGCAGTTCTCTGGCTCACAGTGATGCAGATACGGCCGATACCCTCTCAGAAGCTTTGTCAGCTGAAGAAAAGAGCAGGACACATTTCTATCAAAGGTACAATTGAGATCTCTTTAAGTAGAAAACATTCACTTCCTTTGGGGAAAAAGTATTTTCATGCAACTGCTGACCTGACTTCTACTCCCAGCAACCTCACTGACTGTATTATTAACAATGAATGATAAGTGCTGTACTCACAGGAATGTCAGAAGTGTAAAATGAGACCTTGCCTTTGAAAATCGACTTAAAGTATTACTGAGATACTAAATAATTTTGCCATCTGAAGGTATAAAATAAGATGAGTAGATGAAATTCTAGAATTTACTGGAGGACTTTTAGTTCTTTTAGTAATCTTAGACCTAAATAGTTAAGGATTATTTGGTTAGCTATATTGTTTTTAGGGGCTTCCCTGGGGGCTCAGTCAGTATAGGATCCGCCTGCAATGCAGGAGACCTGGGTTCAGTTCCTGTGTTGGGAAGCTCCCCTGGAGAAGGAAATGGCAACCCACTCCGTTGTTCTTAGGGTTTTCATGGCAGGAATTTGAACATCCATTTTTTTTTTTTTTACACATTCATCTTTGAAGCTTGTCTATAAATTGTCGAGAAATTCATGCTTATCATTTTAACCTCTTTTACTTTGAATTAAACAGATTTTTTTCCTTTATAATTCCAGTATGTACAATGCAATTTATCCTTCTCATGACTGAAGAACTATATAGTCAGTCGTATATTGTTTAGGTGAAATGGTGTCTACTTCAAACATCTGCTGAGACCATAGCTAGCAGTGTCGTGAATGGTGTGCTTGCTCCACCAGACAACTGCAGTATTAGCACAGGAACACCTTGGAGGCTGCTTGCTATGCAGTCTTAATAGGAAGAGGTACGGTGGCTTCAGCCCAGGTGCCTAACTGGAACCTTTATTTCTTTTATTGAGGGAACTAGGGATCTGTGTTCTCCCCTGTGAACCATGTTGAAAAGAAACAGATTTAAAAGTACTTATGGAAAAAAAATTAAAAAATAAAAGTAATTATGGTTAGGTGCCTGCCCAACAGGTTTCATAGCAGCAGAAAGTGTTCAGAAAAAATACGTGACTTTTGGGTGCTAAAGAATCCTGAGGGCAGTCCTACTCCTTGCTTATTATACAGGGAAACTGAAAGGGACAGATTCAAGAGAGAAACTGGAAACCATAAACTAATATGTGTATTGGTGGCTTGTGATTTTTATTGATTTTATATTCCTAAATTCTGACCTGTTAGAGGACCATTTTTTTTTTGCCCAGAAAAAGTATTTTTTTTATAGTGAAATTTCTGTGAACACATTTTAGTCTTTTTTAATATCAGATTTCTCTTTTGATATTACTGTTAGAATTTTTGCACTCTGAATGTTCAGTTCTAACACGTGCTTAGAGACCATTTAGTCCAGTTCCCTCATTTGCAAGACAGGTAATCAGAGCATTAAAAAACGATAGGTATGACTTAAACAGTGGAGAGAGTTTTTATTGTCAATCAGTTTTAGTGATTAAATGATCTTTAATTTTGTCTTTTCAAACTTTTTTTTTTGCTACAGAAGTGTCCCAAATCACATGGAATTAGCATTGACTGGTAAGCCCAAAGGTAAAAAGAAAATATGTAATCAAAAGGAAAACCCTAAAAGAAAAGAAGATTGTGAAAAGTTATTACAAAATGCACTTCCTGTAATAGGTATTTGGGAATTTGAACGTGACGATGACGAATACATTAAATTCCTTGAACTCTTCTTGAGTTATGTTCTTGAAAGAGACCTACTTGGTTCCAAGGATGCTGGCATTCCATTTCTAACTAGTTTTTCTGGATATCTTAGAGAACATGAACTTAATTCTTTACTTTTTGATGTACATACAACATTAAAACGACGTCAGGGCAAAAGCAAAAGCCAGAATGTGTTCAGGGCCGGCTCCTGCTTTGTTGTTGCTCCTGAGTCATATGAGTGTGAAAAATCAGAAAACCAGACACTTTCAGCTTCTGTACTAGCTAATCAAGGGATCAGGCATTTTTCCGAGAACCCTTTGAATGAAGTCAATAAAAATGAAGGGAAGAGTGGGCTGTTCGGTTTAAAACGGAAGTCAGTTTATAGGATACAAGATGACAAGGCGGAGAAGACTTTAATACAGAGATTGTCAAACCATAGTGTTTGCATTCCCAAATCCACTGACTCTAGAAAATGTATTTTCAAAGCAATTCAATGCAATGATATTAACCCTCAAGGAGATCTTCCTGTAGCACTGAATAACACATGTGGCAATATAAGAAGGCTACTGGAATGGATGATAAGATGGTCTGATAAAAGACTGCCCTGTGATTCTGGACTCACTCAGCCGTCCTGTGGGTACAGTCCTGTCATTCGTGTGAAGACCTCCGCAGCTGCTGTTCTTACATCATTGTGGCTTTTGGAACAGCCCTATTTTGCTACATACAAGGCAAAAAATGCCATCGTTAAGGTAAATGCTTGAATTGCTTATGATTAGATACAAATTAAAATTCTTATTTTAGATTAAAACTGTATTTGTACTTCCCTACCTAATAAAGAATAAGTAGCAGAATTGATGACAATGCTAATTATAATCTGTATCACCTAATTTTTTAAAGTAGTTGCTTTAATTCTTAGAAATGATTTATTAGGGTTAAAGTACTTTCAGAGAGGCTGTGAGATTTTGAGGTTTCATGTGTGTTTATAAATAAGAAAAAGAGGGAGTTTCCTGGTGGACTAGTGGTTAGAATTTGGCACTGTCCGTGGCATGGCCCCACTTCAGTCCCTGTTCAGGGAACTGAGATTCTGCAAGCTGTATGGCATGGCCAAAATAAAAAAAGAGAGAGATAATTTTAAGTGGTATTACAAGTGGTTTTTACATTTATATTACTAAATGTCTTAATAAAGTGAAATGAAAGCAACTTTACATTTTTATTTCTGTTGTCCTGTGGCCTGAGAACATTGGTGATACACCTTTCAAGTTTGTAAGGCTGATTTCTTTTGAATACTGAAGGTAGTCAAGCTTGTTTTTTCTAGGTGGAATAATGAGTCAGCCATTGCTTTAGCATCAGATACTGAGTATGAGAAATGCAATGAATACTTGATAAATGAGTAAGAGACTTAATCAGAAGTTCTGTAGAAAGTATTAATAATCTAAAAATATAATGAAAAGTAAGGGATTCAGTGATGAATATTAAGTACTATAAATGGTTTGTTTTAGGTGCTAGAGAATAATTCCCCTGGGCCTCAGAATGGACCCAGTATAGAGAGTGATTATAGAACAGATGCTGGCTGTTCTGGTGCAGTATCCACTCAAGGTGGGACTGAGGAAATAAATGATCAAAATGAATCCTGTCAGAGTATCCTGAAGTAAGTTGCTGATTATAAATACCTTGTTTGATGATGTTTGGTCTTGAAGGAGAATTGAACTCTTGAAAGTTACGGAAACGAGCGTTTCTTTGAACTAGAGAAGCAGCAAGGAGTGCTTTCTGAAGTATTTTGATAATACGTCACAAATTTTGTTTCTTTCCATGTTAGTCTAGTGTATATCTTCTGAGACAGGAGCAAATTCATCCCAAGAGATCCCTTTGTTATGTTCATTGACTTCCTGTGTCAAAGTTGAACTAACCGTCTCATCCATTTTTACTTATTAATATGTAGTACTATGAGGAATATATCCTTGATATATTATTGGTATATATTGGTATATATAATACCAAAGCTAAAGGCTTGGTAGCAGGAAGATACCTTTATGGGAATGGGAAATTTAGATAAGCTGAAATTATTCTAATCTGAGTAAATAAAAATGGGATATTCAGTTATTCGTTGAACCTTTTCAAATTCATTTCTTATTCTTCATTTTAACCTTTTATTGATATTCTGCTCTGTGCCATTTGTGGTTCAACAAAGATCTCATAAGTATGAAAGCTTAGTTTGTTCTTTTTCAATTAACTGAATCCATTGAAAGCAAACTCTTTGTTCCCAAGTATGAGTTATGATTTTAGCTGCTTCATTTTTGTCAATAGAATATCAACAGAGGTAAAAAATCCTGAAATAAAAGGAACCAAAGATGAGATTATATCTGTCACTGATGATACTGAAAAAGAATTTGTAGATATCGATGAGGATCTTTTAGAAGTAGAAGCATTTACACAGGAGGAAGTGGATATATACCCATCAGACTGTGAAGGTCAGTTCATTTAACTAATCTTTTTGTTTGACCTTACTGACTTGATAGGGTGAATGATTATGAGATAACTTAGTCTTATATCTAAATTGTCATGTTGTTTAAAGAGAATTTAATATTTTTGAAATGTTAAGTGTATTAACTCGTAACCTGAGTTTAGGGTCTTTTGCCTTGCTGTGTTAATTATTATGAGTCTCTTCATTTCTGTGAACCAATTCTGTGAACCTTTCCTTGGCAGACGTCTTTAAAACAGCAGCTCTCAGAGCTTTATTTAGAATTATATGCACTGAAATAAGCCCTTTCAAGGTGTATCTGGACTCACTTGGTGAAGAGGGGTTGTCTCTAGGTGTTAAAAAATATTTTTGTAAGGAGGATAGGAAATGTTTCTGCCATCATATGTTTCCTGTAATATTCCCGAACCTTCTGAAAAGTAGATTGATTAACTTTCAAAAGGTCTGTGTTTTCTTCCCTCTTGTTTCCCCACAGAGAATGCCAAAGAGGTTGCCAAAGAACCTGTGGAAAGTCCCAATATTGCCGTTTACATGCAGATGCAGACCTTACCACAGCATTTAGAAGAGGTAAGTATGTAAATTTGGATTGTTGTTGTCGTTTTTTAGTTGCTCAGTTGTGTCTGACTCTTGTGACTATGGACTGCAGCCCACCAGGCTCCTCTGTCCATGAGATTTTCCAGGCAAGAATACTGGAATGGGTTGCCATTTCCTTCTCCAGGGGATCTTCCCAACCCAGGGATTGAACCCGTGTCTCCTGTTTGGCAGATGGATTCTTTACCACTGAGTCACTGGGAAGTCTTCGTAAATATAAAGTTATTTAAATCATACTATGGTAACACTAGAGTGTTTTTATTCAGTATATCCAACCAAGGCTATTGTCTCTTAAAAGTATACTGTGAATTGTAAAGTATAGCCATGCAGCATTTTTCTTTCACAGAAATTCTGTTACTAGTAAGATCTAATACTTTCAGGCAATGAAGTGTTAATTTCATAAATTGCTGTAGTAAATTAATTTAGCCAAGAGTGCTGCAAGTGTTCCTTATTCAAAATGTATAAGTTCATCAGTAGTGTGCAGTTTTTGCACATACATACATGCACTTTTATGTATTATTTGTTTTCTCAAAACTCTATACACTAGAGTTCCAGGTAAGACACAGACATTTCTAATTATTGAAACAGTTCCTTTAAGAGGGATTAGCTTTTGTTCTTTTTTTCTCATTTTCTAGTTGCTTTCATAGTGTACAGTTGGCCCTTAAACAACATGGCATTTAGGGGCTTCGACCCCTCCATGCAGTCAAGAATGCACATCCAGTCGTCCCTTAGTGTTCACAGAAGATTGGTGCCTGGGCCTGGTGTGGATTCAGCCAACCCCCAGATCGTGTAGTAATGTATTTACTGGGGAAAAAAATCTGCGTATCAGTGAACCTGCTCAGTGCAAATCCAAGTTGTTCACAGTTCTGTTGTACTTAGGCAGTAATGCCTGTGTAATTTACAGACACATCATAAATACATTGTAAACGATTTCCAGTGGCATCATTTGTCTTTGCAGTTTAATATGCTCAGTGGCTTAAGGTGATGGGCTTGAGGCATCACAGGATGAAGATCTAGTCAGAGCAGGACCGGGAGTACATTTCAGTGTTTGGTTTCTCACTTGCTTTCAGACTGTTTTTGTTCAGGCGAGTGGCTAATGTGAAACCCAGGATACCAAAGACAACAATACCTGTTTGTTTCACCTCTTTTTTCTTTTTGGGTACTATTAATTTTAGCAGCATTCCACAGGAGAGGCTCAGTGTCTAAGGGAAGGACCATTGGAGACATGTATGGAGGAAGGATCAACTGAACAGAAAGGGTAAGGGGGAAAAGTCTGGGGGGCTTTCAGGGCTCACCTGGGATTCACTTGATGAAGAGGATTCTTTTTCCTCATAATTGACAGTATATGTTTTACAGTGATACTGCATTCCTGGTAGCTTCAGTTTAATAGCAATGGTAATGAAAAAGTATAAAAAAAGTAAAGCAAAAGTATAATGGTAAATGTTATACTTCTAAATTTGATACAGTGAGGTAAATAATGATGTCTAAAATACCTTTTGTGCTGCTATCACTATCAGTCTTAAAATATAGCTAGAAATACCCAGAGTTTATTCACCTGCTAATTAAGGCCCTCCCTTTCCCTACTAGTTTCATTTTTATTGGGTGAAAGTAAAGAATCATAGTAGTCATAACATATGTGTATGATCTTTCACTATTGTGGTGTGATCATTGCACACTGTCCACGGGGCTTCGATGGACACATACTCTGCTTGCTAGCTTATTATTGCTTCAAGGATGGCTGAAGACAGTTTTCATATGTTGCAGTTTGGGCATGATTTCTTAATTGTTAGAATTTTTGACATTTTGAATTTTTAGAATTACTTTGACTAAGGGAGGCAACTCAGTTAAATTTTCTTTCTCTTATGTACAAATTTTGTTCAGGCCTTCTGTGAATAATTAATAAAAGAATATGTTTAGTGTCCTGTGTCTTTACAAGTAATATAAATATTTCTGTTAATAAAAAACCAGTCATTGCAGTTCCAGATGTGATAATGGGCTCTGTAGTGTCCTGAGCAAAGTGTCTGCTGCTTCCCAGGTGAAGTTTGAGGTCCCAGCTAACTTCATTTCCACTCATTTTAGATTATATTATTTCTGTTGCCAAACATTTAATAATGTTCAAGTCATGTATTAAAGCCATCCAGACATATTCTTTGCTTTTATTTGAATCTCTTACTATTGCTATGGAGACAGATGTAAATAGATTGTAATTATGAGCTAAGCGTTACAGAAGATTAGAGGATGTTTGGACTCTTAGGTGGCTGAGCCTTACATCACCTGTATGTTAGATAATGTGGAGAGTATCTTCCTAATTGATTATTAATCTTTAATTATAGTATGATCGAAGCCTCTACAGATCTTGAACACATCATTCCTCATTCGTTTTGTGTAGATACAAATTCAGAAGTTTCTAGGTAAGCATTTTTGCATACTGTACCACTCTGATATAATTACAAATAGAAAAGAGAATAAAATGATGCCTGCTATACCATTTTGAAACAATTACTAAACATCTTGACCAAAAACTAAGAGAGTAAAATGAAATCAACATTACACATTGAAAGATCGAAATAGGTATCCATTTCTGACAACTTTACGTTTCTTATTGAAAGATTTTCCTGTAACAGTTGTGTTTTAAAGACAAGCAGGAACTATTTTAGAACAAGTCTCTTCCGAAAAAGAGAGGTCGTGGGTATGTTATTGAAAGAGGTAGTTCTTACTCATTTTCAGCCTTTAGCAGATTTCTCATGAAATATGAAATGCCTTTTATTCTTTCAGAGAGTAGTCATCCAGTTCTGTCTTTTGAATTTCTTTTCCAATGGTTGAAGTGTATAAATGGTGTTGAATCAGAGAAAGATACAGCATAAATTTGCTTTAGAAAAATTCTCCATAATTAGAATTTATCTCCTTGCTACTTATTAAAACACAAAGGCCAATAAAGTTGTGTTAAAACAGGCAAGTAAGTTGTAATGTCTGTTATTCATGGATCTCCCAAATAGAATTCTGTTATCAAGCACACGCTTAATAAAAAGGCTCATATTATTGCTGAAAGGGAATGAGTGTAAATCTAAATAAATCTAAACACAGTTTAATATGTTATTTTCTTTTTAGAGACAGTGATCAGTTCATTTGGACATGATAGTACCTGCTCCCTAAATTGATTTACTTATAAAACATTGAATACCTTCTGTGTTTTAAGGAATCATCCTCAAACAGTCATTTTATTTAAAACAAAAACTTACTTTGACTTTTAATTTTTATTTCTAAATGAGCATTTTTTGTTAGGATTTAGTTATTAATGTAAACTCTCTGATTTGATTGGAAATAATCACAATACTATTGTTTCACATTTATTGAAGAACAGCAGGAGTTTGCTCTACCCATGTTAGAATTAAACATCCTTTTAAAAATACTTTTATTTATTTTTGGCTGTGCTTGTTCTTTGTGGCTGTGCTATGCTAACTTTTCTCTAGATGCAGCAAGTGGGGACTGGTCTTTAGTTGTGATGCTCAGGCTTCTCGTTGCGCTGACTTCCCTTGTTGTGGAGCGGAGGCTCTAGGCCACACGCGCTTGGTGTTTGTGGTTCCCAGGCTCTCAAGCACAGGCTCAATGGATGTGGCAAACGGGCATAGTTGCTCCCTGGCATGTGGGACCTTCCTGGGTTAGGGTTTGAACCTGTGTCTCCTGCATTGGCAAGTGGATTCTTTACCACTGAGCCACCAGGGAAGCCCAGAGTTAAACATATTTCTTAACCCATACTTTCCACAGTTTTCTTAAATCCACTCTAGATCTTTAAATTTGATCCAAGAAATATATTCCTAAGCCAAATTACATCGTCTGTCCAGCTAATCAGAATGATTGCACAGGTCTCAAACTCAGGTGCCTACAGGGACCAGGCAAGTAAAATAAATGTGTAAGCTGTCCTAGGTATTGTAGCACCATAGGGTGGGGGCCATGGCCGTGGCTCATTTTCTGAGCTCTTGGGAATCCAGAGCTGCTGACAAAAGTGAGGTGGCTGAGCAGACCAGCTGACCTCTGCTCAAAGGTATCTGAAGTTTATTTTCTGACACAGCATGTCCCTTAGTTATGGCATTTGAATGAACAGCTCTGCTAATGACAAATGTGTCTGGGGGCTGAGGGATACAGTGAGATAGGCTTTAGGGTTTAAATTTCCTGAAAACTTCCAGAAAGCTTTTAAAATAGAATAAAAAAGTAGGGTCAAAATACTCAGCTCATAAACACCTAATGTGTTTCTTTTCTTGATTAATGTGTGCTTTTTATTTACATGCTTCCACATAGTACTCCAGTCTCTGCGTGTAAAGAGAAATCTTCCTCAGCTCCACCTTTAGCATCAAATGGAGTCACAGTGGCTTCACAGACACCTGGACCAGCAGCTCAGCCAACCCAGAGAAGTGAACCCAGGGCTCAGTTATCACAGTCTTCTGATTCTGTTAGGCAAATGCTCCAAGATGAAATGTTTAAATTAGTCCAGGTAAGCACATCTCCCTTTAACCAAGTAATGGTATGTGGTATATGCATCGGGTTTTAAAATATGAACAAACTTCCAGAGTCTGAAAAGTTAAAATTAAATTGCAGGGTTTCTCTGCTTTAGGCACTCTTCCTTTGTTATTCAGAAGTTCTAATTCTAGGGTCTATGGTCTCAACTGAGTTCCCTACTTCTCCTGATAACTTTTTTCTGAGCTCTTGGGAATCCAGAGCTGCTGACAACAGTGAGGTGGCTGAGCAGATCAGCCAACCCCTGCTCTAAGGTATCTGAAGTTTATTTTCTAACACAACCTGTCACATCATATTTCTCATCCTCAAACCAAATGTTGGCTTAGTTTGAAATTGTCACCTGCATTTAACGTGTTGTTCGCTTTGCCTTCCGTCATCTTTTTCTCACCTGGTTATCCTTTTCTCTGTCTGCCAACAATTAAAAAATTATTTCCCTTTCCCTTTTCTGTTATATTCCTTATACGTTGATTCCCCTCACATCTGTTCTTTTCTTCATGTATTCTACATTCACTTTTATATCTTTTTATGTGATGCAGTGTACCATTTCTATACCAGTAATTCTGGGCACTAATTTTCTCTTTAAATTTATGGGCCCTGATACAAAGACTTTTTCAGCATGCTCCATCATCCCATGGAACTTCTTTTTTTTTTAATTTTTAAAATTTATTTATTTTAATTGGAGGCTAATTACTTTACAATGTTGTAGTAGTTTTTGCCATACATTGACATGAATCAGCCATGGATGTACATGTGTTCCTCATTCAAACCCCTCTCCCACCTCCCTCCCCATCCCATCCCTCAGGGTCATCCCAGTGCACCAGCCCTGAGCACCCTGTCTCATGCATTGAACCTGGACTGGCGATCTATTTCACAATGATGATATACATGTTTCAATGCTATTCTCTCATATCATCCCACCCTCGCCTTCTCCCATAGAGTCCAAAAGACTGTTCTATACATCTGTGTCTCTTTTGCTATCTCGCATATAGGGATTTTGTCACCATCTTTCTAAATTCCATATATATGCGTTAATATATTGTATTGATGTTTTTCTTTCTGACTTACTTCACTCTGTATAATAGGCTCCAGTTTCATCCACCTCGTTAGAACTGATTCAAATGTATTCTTTTTAATGGCTGAGTAATATTCCATTGTGTATATGTACCACAGCTTTCTTACCCATTTGTCTGCCAATGGACATCTAGGTTGCTTCCATGTCCTGGCTATTCTAAGCAGTGCTGCGATGAACATTGGGGTACACGTGTCTCTTTCAATTCGGGTTTCCTCGGTGTGTATGCCCAGCAGTGGGATTTCTGGGTCACCGTGGAACTTCTTGAAACTGATTTTATTCTTACTCTTCTGAGTCTCTTATTTCCCTTTTCTCTTTTGTAGCATCACCTATTTTACCTGCTTAAAGTTTTAATTTTTTGTTTATGATTTTCACATATTATTTATTTTTTATTTATTGGCCAAACTGCATGTGGAATCTTAGATCCCTGACCAGAGCTTGAACCCATGCCCCCCTGCAGTGGAAGCACAGAGCCCCAACCACTGGACTGCTAGGAAGTCCCCTGCTTAAAGTTTTAGAGGCATTTGTCAAACTTGTTTTATGGATTACCTAGAGTCTTTGCTGGTCGCTGCCCTGTATATTTAACAGGTTCTCAAGATAATTCTGGTACACGCAGAAGGTTAAGAGTCGCTGTCTTAGAGTCATCTTTCCCTCTCTCACTGTGCACATTCAATGTTGTCTTGATTCTTTTGCCCACATTGTGTGTCTATTTCTTTTCTTTTTTTTGGTTTTACCAGTTTATTGCTACCAACCCGTCTCCCTCCACCCTTCCTATGTGTGAGTGCTCAGTCATGTAACTCCATGGACTGCAGCCCGCCAGGCTTCTCTGTCCGTGCCTTTTTCCAGGGAAGAATACTGGAGTGGGTTGCCACTTCCTTCTCCATATTTGCTATTTCTATAACTGTCGCCAACCTTAGATTCTTAGAACTTCACACTTCTATTGTCTTAAATATGCATTTCTGAGATCTTCTTCTCCAGATATTGTTCTAACACTGTTACTTTTCTGTTCTAAAAATCTTCAATGGATTTCGGGTACAAATTTATATACTCTGTGATGTCAATCATGTGTTAAAATACAAAGAGTAAAAGGAAACATGCTAAAAATGTTAATACTAATTATCTTTGGGAATAGGATTATGTATCATTTTTTATTTTCTTTCTGATGCTTCTTTTTTATGTAATAAGCATATATTTCTTTTGTAATTGAAAGGAACCTCCATTTTTTATTAAATTTGTTTTTAGTTGAAGGATAATTGTTTTACAATATTGTATTGGTTTCTGTCATACATCAACATGAATCAGCCATGGATGTACCTCTGTCTCCTCCCTCTTGAACCTCCCACCCCATCCCACCCCTCTAGGTTGTTACAGAGCCTGGGTTTGAGTTCCCTAGTCATAGAGCAAATTCCCATTGGCCATCTAGTTTACTTATGGTAATGTATATATTTCTGTGTTACTCACTCATTCGTCCCACCCTCTCTTTCCTCCTCCAACTGCCCCATGTCTATAAGTCTGGGGGACCTAAATTAAAAAAAAAAAAAAAAAAGCCTGCAGGGTTTCCTTCTTGGCTTTTTTAATAAAGGACAGCTTTTATCTTCCCTCTTTTCCCACCATACTCTCCCAAGTTTAGTGGTCCTCAGACTGTGGTCTCTGAACCCTTAGCATCAGCATCACTTGGATATTTGACACACAGGTTGTCAGGCCCCCATCCCAGACCGATTGGAATCAGACTCTGGAGATGGTGCTCATCACAGTGTACAAGACCTCAGGTGACTCTGACGCGTGCTGCAGCTGGGGAACCACTACGCTAGCCTCCCTTCTCATTAGCTGTAAATTTTCTAATCCATCCAAGCCAGTGTGTACTAGTGGTCCGAAAGCTTTTCTGCACATTGAAGTCTCCTCATCATCCTAAAAACTACTCATCCTGGCTCACATGCCTGGATGCTCTGATTTTATTGGCATGGGGTGTGACCTGGCCATGGGGATCTTTTAACTGCTCCTCAAGTGATTCTGTTGTGCAAGGTTTGTGAACCACTGTGCATACCTTTGCCTTTCACTCGAATAGCCCTTTCACAGGAATTCCTCACTCTTCACCTGTTCCTGATCTCTACTTTTTTCTTTCGTGAAAACCTGTTCACACACCCATTTAGGAATTCTTCTTTAATTATCCTCACCCACAAAATAAATAAAATTTTAAAAATTTAGGCAATCTAGTTATGCTCACCCGCTCCATCAGCTCACTCTTTTATGATCCCTGGGATATTTATGTAAACTGCTTCCCAGATGATCTCAAGTCGCATTATGAGTTCATAGTTGTAGTTAACTCCTCCTTGAAGACAGGAAGCTATTCTTCTTTTCCTTTTTTTTTTTTTTTAAGGTCTCTCCCAGCTATGCTTCATACTCAGCACTTATGGGTCTGACAAATGCTAAGATAGAAATATGACTGTTTTGGAATACTCAGATAATTATTGCTTCTTTGGGTCTTTTCATTAGATTTTAAGATGTTTCTTTAATTTTTATTTTATTCTAGCTGCAACAGATCAACTTCATGAGCCTAATGCAAATAGTAGGATCATCCTTTGCTAACCTCCCAGATATTCATCAGCTTCTACAACAGTCCCAGTCTGTGCATGTGGTGGGAAGCCAAGGATCAAACCCCACGAGAGGGAGTAATGATGTTGGAGACACCAGTAGAAATCTGAAGGAGAGATTTTTCATTAAACCACAACCCATGGGAGAGTATGCCAGAGAGCCTAGCAAGAACAGCCCACACTGCCATAAAGAAATTGTGCAATCCAATGAAAACAGTAATGGAAACTTAGAGGTAATGCATTTTAAACTACCACTGAAGTTTTCCTTGTAGTTGCAGTGGTTGTTTATTTGAGTAAATGAGTTATTTAGTAGTTATTATATCCTACCCACTGTAACACATATTGAACATTATTTACAAAATAAGGAGTTTGTAACATATTTTAAAATTACATCATAGTTTTTTCTTTCTCTTCCAGCATGTTCCACATGGGAGTGCTCCTTTTTGTCAATCAGAAGGTCAGCCCCAGAATAGAGGACTAACTCCAGGCTCTCACAGCTTACCAACCACTTCTTTGTCTCCAGTCCCTGCTGGAAACACTCACCTCCACCTTTTGTCTGCATCTTCTGCCATTTCACAGACACCTAGACTTATCCCCACTGCAAATACTTCCAGACGTAGTGATGGTTTCCCTTTGCTTCAGTTTCAGCCCAAGCCTGAATTTAAGCCCATTTCCTTCCACACAGAGAGAGTTCCTCAAGTTCCCTTCAGTCCTCTGCCACAGCCTAGAGAGGCTTGGGGATTATCTGATTTCTCACAGCCTCCTTTGCCAAAGGTAGCAATGGACACTACTTCAATATCCCATTTGAATCTTAGCCAGTATAATACTGAAGCCATAAAAAAAGCAGCTGAGCCGAAAAAATGGGCAGAAACAATCATTAAAGAAATCCCAAAGCATGTGAATGTGGATCAGTGTGTTGGACAAGAAAACTTGACACCTCAACAGGACTCTACAACATTTATAAAACCAGAAAATATTTTTGATGTTAAACCAGGATCCTTTGAGATATCTTCTCAGAATTCCTCTGGACTTCCTTTATTGCACCTGCAACTTCAACCTCCTTACATGTTTTCTTCTACCTCAAGAACATCAGTTACAGTTCCATCAATACCTATTAGAACCATGGCAGAAGAAAGAAAATGCCCAAGATTATCACTGCTTCATTCATGTCTAGGCCCGGAAAATATGGTAATGATTTTTGCAGAGTGTTGCAAGAGCACATTCCTGCATTTTTCATAGCATAAATGTACACTCAATGAAAGGCTCTAACACATTTATTTTTCAAAAAATAATGCTTCTGTTATTGGAAATAACATACAGGTTTGATTTAAAATAATAATTGGGTATCTTAAAGGTTTTAGGGCTTCCCAGGTGGCACTAGCGGCAAAGAACCTGCCTGCCAAAGCAGGAGACATAAGACACATGGGTTTGATCCCTGGGTCGGAAAGATCCCCTGGAGAAGGAAATGGCAACCCACTCCAGTATTCTTGGCTGGAGTATCCCATGGACAGAGGAGCCCGGTGGGCTACAGTCCGTGAGATCACAGAGTTGGACACTACTGAAGCAATTAAGCACACAGGTTTTAGGTCTTTCGTATACATCAGTACCAGAGTTTTCTAGACTCTTTCATAGATATGTCTGAGATCCTGCTCAGAGAAGAAATAAGTAAAATGACCAGTATTCTTGTTTATACGTGTAGGGGAGTGTGTGTATGTTTCTGTCTAGAGTGAGAGGGCATTGTTTGAGGTTCCTAGCAATTGTAATATGATTTCCTTCAAATCTATTAACAGGTTAAAATTGTTAAATAGACCCAGATCTGTAAGTAGTTTTACTTATTAAAAATATATTTCTTTTTTAAATACTTAAAACACAAAGTTTAAATTCTTTATAAACCCACCAAGTCCTGTTTAAAGTTGTAACCTTTGATTAATGAGATTCACACTGTTCAGGTTCTACTTCTGTTAAGTCAGTGATTGAGTTGAGTAATTCATTCTTGGTACCCTTCTAAGATTCTAAAATGGTACCAGGAAAAGAAGTAGTCATTCCTTAGAAAAAGTACTTATCATGCCTCCTTTTCTTCTGAACATATTATGAACAAAAGGAAAGAATTGAAGGAATGGAGAAGTATATGTTTTTTGGAAGGTTTTAAAGACTTTCTTTTAAAATTAGAATAGTATAATAAAACCCCAAGTTATACCATCACCCAACATCAGTTGTTACCAATGTATTGCTTATTTGTTCCATCCATAATCTCCACCCCTGTGCATCCTCCCAGTTCCAGAGAATTTTAAATCCAAGCTAGGACACGACTGAAGTGACTTAGCAGCAGCAGCAGCAGGCATTATTTTAACTTCATTTGTAATTGTAAGAAGGAAGAGTCTTAATATGAAAAAGAAATAAAGAAAATGAGGACTTCTAGCAAAATTTCTGAAATGCTCAGTAGAAAGTTTCAGAAATGATTTCTAAAATAATTTATACTTTAAGATCTGGATACTCATCGTACTTGTTAACTTTGATATGTTCTGTCACTTGCACATCTTAGTTTAAACAAACGTTTTTCTCAGTTTTTATTAACATGTTGTCTAATTGACATGTTTGTAATTTTAAATGACTGTCCTATTGTTTCTTTTCTTTAGTCCCAAAAACCACAACTTATTCCACTTGAAAACCTCATTGCATTTAAACAAAGGCAACAGAACTTGACACATAATTTCTTTGAACAAGGTGATCCTGGACATCTCCAGCTTCTAAAGGTCAAAATAGAATCATCTGAATTGAGACAAGGGAAGGACAGTAAAAAAAGGCAAGTTTTAAGTGAAATTTTATTTGAGCATATACCTGCAAACATAACTACAAGTTTATTATTAGTGACAATAATACAGTTAAATATATGGAAATTATCTGGTTCAACCTCTCAGCCTATACACAATGGCATATTCAATTTCCTTGTCAAGTGTCATGCACTTGAATACATCTTGTGATGAGAAAAATTCCTATAATGTGAGAGACAAATACTAGTATTTTTTAAATGCTATTAAGGAATTCTTTCCTGGCATTCAGTAGGCTGGAGGTTTCTTTTACCTTTTTAACAGGATGAGCAGTCATCTTTTGCAGCAAATATTTGGTATCATGAAATATTCTATCTACTGTTCAATACACTGACATAACGTTTATTGTTATTCATCATCTTACCGTATCTTCCAGACTCATACAGAGCACAGTGGTGTGAATTGTTTCAGGGCACTAAGAAATGTGCATGTGAAAAGCAAGGCTGTGACTTTTCATGAAGAACATATATAGTGTTTCACTCATAATGGATGTTCAAGACATGTATTCATGGTGGATTTTTACTTAGTCTAGAAAACATTTTTTAAAATTTCATGTTTATCAGGCCCTAAAATCTACTACCAGGGCTCTCTTTCCAGAAATGGTTCTTTGCTTCCATCTTTTCTAAGTAAACCCTCTTCAAAGTAAGTTTTCCCTGTAGCTTTTTGGGCCCTCCTTCCTCCTCCCTGGGGTTTCCTCCTTGGAGCCTGAGTTTGCCTGACTTCTTTATAAATAGGTCAATGGTGGTATCTAATAGGGTTTCCAGGGCCAGCTTCAGATCTGCAGAAAAGAGAATTTGAAAATTACCTGAAATGTGTAACTCTAACCTGAGTTTCCCATGACTAACAGAAAAGTCAGTTCAGTAGTAGAGGAACTAGAAATAACTTTCTTGTGTCCCTGACTTTTGCTTGTATTTATTCTTGCAGAATATCTTGCTAATTTAATTAAATGCCACTGAAAATAATCTATTGACATAATTTTCATAACTGTCTTCCTATATAGCATGATACAGATGAAAAACTGATGTTCCTAAAATGGTAAAAATATTCTTTACACTGTGATTTTTAACAGACAAAGACGACGAGCTGAAAAAGAACTGCAAGAAGAAAGATCAGAGAAACTTAGGAAAAAACCAAGTGTGACTTTCCAACCAGAGGATATCATCATTAATGATAATGATCCAGAAGTAGTTGTGAAACCCAAGGTACAGAAAAACTACAATGCATTCTTCCCTGGTCTGCATGTTCACAGAGTTCAGAATGTTTGTGGTTTGTTTGTCTGATTGCTAGAAGCTTCTGATTGTGGCTGGGAGGATCTTAACAACTTATTGACCAGAGGCATATTAACACTTTTTTGTCACCCAAACATTATTGACCAGAGACGTTTGAATGTTTACTTACATAACAAATCGCTGGCCACAGGCGCTAGTTTCTGCAAGAATCCCCTGGTCAATAATGTGTTAATATCATTAAATACAAAAGTCCTGACTGCATCCCTCCATACAGGATAGACATGAAGTTATGAACATGAAAAGCAACTTGTTGGTAAATCAAAAACTGTAGTTAAGAGCATCTGCTTGTGTGATTTTATATTTTTAAATCACTCTGATTTTTTTCTGTGACGTCTTAATGCATATTGTGGGTTTCTCCTGTGATAGCTTCACCCACCTCTTTTAGAGGCCTCTAGGGTTTCCCCGACATAGGTTTTTAATACAGCCTCTATTTTATATCAGATCTTTGCAAACATTCCTTCTAAACTTGGGGACTGTTTACCTATATATGCAACAAGAGATTAAATAAAACAAATAGTTTTGTTTACTTGAATCTTAGCACCCTCTTTCAGTAAAGTCCTCAAGAACGTGTCTGGAGGCACTTAGTAATAAGTGTCGAGTCCTTGAATAGTTTTGATACTATTTGAGAGTTAAAGCTAGTCTGCAGGAGAAAATTGCATATTGTAATTTAGTACCTGCATTAAATTGGTAATGCTGTTTTTTGTTGCTTGATCTGTGAATTTCGTGAACACCTGTGCAATTACTTTGATAGAATAAATAATTTGATAGAATAAGTAAATTTTTTAAAAATTTTTTTAAAAATATTTCTAGAGTTAAAAGATTTGAAACTAAACCCCCCCCCCAGGTCAATGTTCCTCATAGCTATTGAATATTTTTTTCAAAATATTATATGTCTTTGAGTTAGTCATAAATTGATCATTTGGGATTCATTTAGGAGCGACAAGAACATCATGGTTCCCAGCCTTTAGAAGACTTTGACATTTCTTTTGGTATGTATATACATGATTAATGTCATGTCTCCATTCAGAGTTAAAATCTGCTTTCTAAAAATATGTTTATGAGACGAGGTTATTTTCATGTTGTCTTTGACAGGATGGTGTGTGTGTCTCTCCGTGTGTGTGTGTTTTGTTGTGTTATCCATTAGCGCAGTGGTTGACAGACTGTACCCAAAGGCCAGACCTGGACCACACCTGGTTTTTTCTAACTTTTATTTTATATTGGACTACAGTTGATTTACAGTGCTGTGTTAGTTTCAGGTGTGTGTGTGTGTGTGTGTGTGTGTTGCTCAGTCGTGTCCAACTCTTTGAGACCCCATGAACTGTAGCTCGCCAGGCTCCTCTGTCCATGGAGTTCTCTAGGCAAAAATACTGTGGGTTGCCCACACTTGTTTTTGTAAATCAAGTTTAATTGATGCCCATTTATTTACATATTGTCTATGACAGCTTTCACCTTGCAGCAGGGTTCATTTGTTGCAAAAGGGACCATATGGTTCACAAAGCCTAAAGATTTATTATCTGGCCCTTTACAGGAAGAGTTTATCAGCCCCTATAGTAAAGCAATGCAATTAGTTAGAATCTCAAAGAAGATATTGATATATGAGGCCCAAAAGGAAACTATGGGAGAAAATGCCTGGAGTCAAATTAATCATAGAAAATACATATACATTAAAGGAATTAGTTCAGAGAAGAGGACTTGTTTATACATTGTAAATTCTTTTCCTTCTTGAATTGATGTATTCATTTCTTGCCTTTGAATGTATGTGTTTCCCCAAGGCTTTCTCCCCAGTGTTTTTCACACATGTACACACAAACTCTTGTGCCTCTAGGCTCATTCATTGTCACGACTTCAGCTTTTAAATTATTTTGGTGACACTCAGATACACACCTACCCTGTCTCATCTTTCTTTTCTACTTTCTCCTTAAATTCAGCATATCCGCAAGAGTTACCTGGTGACCTCATGGTTAGGATTCCGAGCTTTCATTGCCATGGCCCAAGTTCAGTCCCTGGTCAGGAACTGAGATCCTGCAAGCCATGCAAAAAACAAAGGAGTCAGATTTTAAACTGGCATTTTCCTATTAAAGATATGACCATTCATTTGATTGGTCAAGATTTTTACCTTGGAGTCACCTCACGTCTGTTACCCCGTTCCTTCCCTTGACCCTTGACCTGGTGCTCCCTCCATTCCTCCGTGCCTCGGCCCAGCCTCAGGCCTCTGTGTGCCGAGCTGTCGTCTCCTTACCCGTAGCTTCCACCTCTCAGCTTCCCAATCCGTCTGGTGTTCTTGCTCCCCATTCTCTTATCTTAAAACCCTGTTCTCTCTCATTCTTAATAACATTCTTTCTCTTTACAAAGGTAATACTATGTATTAACTGGAGAAAATTTAGAAAATGCAAATAGGGAGTATTCTTTTGGGTTTATTTTCAAAATATCTGTACTCACATGTATCTATAAATATATATATATATCTATCCGTATGAAAGAAAGTGTTAGTCTCTTAAGCCGTGTCTGACTTTTTTTTTTTTTTTGTCTGACTTTTTTGCGACTCCATGTACCTAGCCCACCAGGCTCACCTGTCCATGGCATTTCCCAAGCAAGAATACTGGAGTGGATTGCCCCTTCCTCCTCCAGGGGATCTTCCTGATCCAGGGATCAAATCCAGGTTTCCTGTACTGCAGACAGATTCTTTACCACTGAGCCACCAGGGAAGCCCTATCTATCTGTATATCTATATATAAATAATACCTCCTCTGCTTATTTATAACTTACTTGTTTTTACAAAATAGTATTAAGGTATTTGAACTTCCCTGGTGGCTCAGTGGTAAAGAATCCGCCACAGATTTGATCCCTGGGTCACAAAGATCCCCTGGAGAAGGAAATGGCTGTCCACTCCAGTATTCTTGCCTGGGAAATCCCATGGATAGAGGAGCCTAGTGGGCTGTAGTACACGGGGTCACAAAAGTCAGACATGACTTAGTGACCAAACAACAACAGCATTAGGGTATTTGTCTTCCCATATCACTAGATATTCTTCCACAGTGTCATTTAAAATGACCTTGTAGTGCTTCCCTCATAGCTCAATTTGTAAAGAATCCGCCTGCGATGCAGGAGACCCCGGTTCGATTCCTGTCTGGAAGATCCGCTGGAGAAAGGATAGGTTACCCACTCCACTATTCTTGGGCTTCCCTTGTGGCTCAGCTGGTAAAGAATCTGCCTTCAATGTGGGGGGCCTGGTTTTGATCCCTGGGTTGCGAAGATCCCCTGGAGAAGGGAAAGGCTGCCCACTCCAGTATTCTGGCCTGGGGAATTCCATGGAGTAAGTCCATGGGATCACAAGGAGTCGGACACAACTGAACGACTTTCGCTTTCACTGTAGTACTCCAGTGAATATGTATTGTGTTATGCCACACAGCAAGAATTCTCTGACACCAGCTGCAAGTCCTATAATTCAATTCCATTCTGAGACTACTAATAATCTACGGGTTCATCAACCTATGGGTTGACCCCACAGGTCAAGGGATCAGTCCCCAAAGACTCCCTATTTTCTTTAGATGTCAGCTGCAAACAAGGTTCCCCCAAAACCTGCATTTTTGTCTGGTCAAATGTAAATTCAGGGATTCCTGTGGCCACTCCCCCACAGGTTTACTAATTCTCCAAAACAACTCCAGAACTTGGAAAAGCGCTTTAGCTGTGATTACAGTTTCATTATAAAGGCTACAACTCAGGAAGAGCCAAATGGGAGAGATGCCTAGGGCAAGGTGTGGGGGTTTGAGGACACAGAGGTCCCACTCCTTGTGGGGTACACCATCCTTCCTACACATCCACTTACTCATCAACCTAGAAGTCCCCTCAGACTTGTTGTCTCAGGGTTTTTCCTGAACTCTCAGTATATGGAAAGATCAGACTCCAGTTGCTCTCCCTTCCCTGGAGGTGGGTGTGGAGCAGGGCTGATGGTTTCTCTGGAGAGCAGCCCCCTGCCTGAAACTGTCTAGGGGCCTGCAGGGGTCAGCTCATTAGCCCAAAGGCAGATACGATCAAAAGGGGCTCATCATGAATAACAAAATATGCTCCTATCATTCAGGAACTTCCAAGGGCTTAAGGAATTCCGTGCCTGGAACCAAGAACAAAGACCAAATATATATATTTTCATTATACTGCCATGTGCCATCATTGATACTCTTTCATTCTACTTAAACTCCCTGGGTGATCTCCCAGAAAATTCCATGTCTAAACCCAAACTCCCATAATAGTGTTCGGACTTTGACTCTACTTCCTGTTGATCTTTTTGTCCAGGGTAGAAATGACCTCAAGTCTGAATTCGTTATCCCTGCCCCACCAACTGGTTTCTCCTCCTGTGTTCTGTCTCCAATTGTGTCACTGCCAACTTAACCCCAAGACACACGCTCTTCTGAATTCTGCTTTCCCCTCCCCCTCTCATCCAGTCAGTAGCCAGTTCTTTCTTTCTTTTTTCCTAATGTTTTACTTTCTTTATAATTCTGAAATTTTTCCTTTCCCTTTTATTCCTCACCATTATTGGATGTGTATTTGAACTGCTGCAGCAGCCTCATCTATCTGATAGCCTTTCTTTAATTTTATCCACTCGAATTTATTTTTCACACACTGGCTGGGGTGGTTTTTCTAGAACACTGGTCTCACCATATCATTTCCCTGCCTAACAACTTCTACCGGATCTTCATCAGCCAGAAGAATAAGTTTCTAGCCTGGGCATACAGAGTCTTCAACAATTTTGATTTTGATTCCGTTGAACTGTCTGTGAGGGTCAACTTAGATACCACTTCACTCAGAAAGTCCATTTTGATAACATCTTGACACCATGTATCTCACCTCCCTTGAAGTAGGTACTCTATTTCTTGGCTCCTGGTGATGTATTGGCTTCTCAATGCTTGCTTCCAATGTTTTGTTGTTATATTTAAGAAAAGCTCCAAGATGAAGTTAATACTTCCGCTGGATTGCATTTCATGGCCTCTGTAAAAAAGAAAGCTAAAGAATGTCAGGATGCAAGTACAAATACAGACCCAGGTAAATGCTATTTTACTTTAATTTTTAAAATTCATATATATATTTTTTAATTCATATATTTTTAACCTTTAATATATGCCTACTTTTTTTCAAAACAATAGTTTAAGGGGAATTTAAAATTATGTGACATTAGTTTCTCATCCCAGGTTCTTGTTCCTAACCCTGGTATATACTTTACAAATTTTAAACTGAATTTATGATAACTTTATTAAAATATAATAGATACTTGTTTAAAAATGCCATGAACTATATCATAAATCAGTAGAAATAGTATTTTTAGTTTGGGTTCTCTATGCCATAATTGACTTTACTAGAATTTCATGCCTAAGATTGAGAGGCCTGAAGTTGTGGCTACTGAAGTTGAGTTTGAAGAGGAGGACTAGGCTGGGTTTAGTGTGGGAAGAATATATGTAACTGTGACCAGAAATAGAATAAATGTTGGAGGAACTCATGTTTGGAATTTTGCCTGATAAGCTTCTTCATTAATGTATTGAATGAATGTATTAGCTGGCCTCCAGTATTTTTCTCCTACAAATGATGCTTCCATGAGTAATTTCTTGCATAGAACCTTTTTTATCTCTTTTGGTCATCACTATGTCTTAGCTAATAACTCTTTTACCCTTTACCAATCCAGTTGATTAAAATAAAAAACATCTGTTATTTTAATTTTTATTTCTTTCTGAATGAGGTTGAGCATGTATAAGATTGTTTTTTAATAAGATGTTTTTTGATACAAAGGTTCAGTGTGCATTGGAGGAGCATTCTTAAATGTATCTTTGAGAAAGCCTAGAGGTACTTTGCTGCTCTGTTGTCTTCTAAAGTCAGCAGCTATTTGCTGGAAGTTTGTTATTCATCCAGGTGATCAGGCCCAGAATATAAATAGTAATAAAATTAAAATTATTTTATTAATTAAGAAATTAAATTCTTAAGCTGTCAGTCTAGTTTTCTGCCACTTTTTATGCACAATATATAAAAAATTTATGCTTGTATATTGAATTTTTCTGTGGTTGTAAAGTCCCTTTTCTGTTTTCTCTTTTTGTCACAAATCTCCTCATTGATATCAAGAAGCTGCTTCTCAAGAAGTTGTTTCTGAATGTCATAAAAATAAACAAGTCATTTCTTCCATATCAGGTGTGATTTCTTTTTTTTTTTTTTCCTGAGAACAGCATGACTAATTAAAGGTTATGTCTGTATGATGGCTAAAACAGGAGTTACCACCCCCCATAAAAAAGCAGTTAAACCAAAAATTGATTTAATAGAGAGAAAATGATTTTTCATTTTTCTAGTTTTATGCTTGTCATGTGGTTTAAATTCAAGCCTTGGCACCAAGTTTTCGGTACTCAGTACTGCAGTGAGTTAGATTTTGCTTGTGAAATTTGAAAGTAATGTTCTATTAAAAATATGGTGCTAGGAAATAAGATTAGAGTTATAGGACAAAAAACACAGTTAGACTGCTGACCTGTTGTGATAGGCTTTTTTATTGTTTTGAATAAGAAGCTAATGACTTCTATAAAATTAAGATATTAAACTTTTTAAGTGGTATGATTTAGCTACAGTCTCTACATATACTAAGAACCACTGAGTTATACATTTGAGTTATACATTTTTATACATACATACATATATATACACTCATATATATGTTATACATTTTTAAAGGAGGTGAATTATGTCTCAATAAAGCTGTTTAACCAAATGAACAAACAAGAAGAAGCAATGTTGAAAGTAAAAAAATTTGCTATGATTAATTTCCTAAAATCTGGTTTTATTGAAATGTTAAACAAAAATGACTTAATATATCTGACATGGAAAAAGGAAATTACAGCATTTTCTTGGTATGACTTAGATATTTCATTATTGTTATGAATCATTCATATGAGAAAAACTGTAGTCAGTCTGTATTCAATTATGAATTACTCTAGATTAAATACAATCTTGCCATTAGAGTAGAATAGAATTTTCTTTAATTTATTCATACAAAGAAACTTAGATTTTCAACAAATACTTTTAATGTTGTTTGTTGCTAACTTGTTCTTACAAAGTTAATGATGTAGAACTATTTACAGGAATTTTTTTTACTATCTTGATTTTTAGAACATGAATCTTTGAATGTTCCTCAACTTTTGGCTCCAGATATATGTCTAAATCTCAGACTTCCCACTGAAATATCAGAGAAACCTCTGTCACCTTCAGCATCTGATACGGTACTAAATTTGAAAGTTTTAATAATAGCTTTGTGCTAAAATTTATCATGGTCATCTGCATTATTCAGTTGTATAGATGAACTGAGGCCAAAAAGTCTCACCTACGTAGATTTGTTGGAAAGGTCAAAATTTAGTTTAAGATTTAAATGTTATGCCTCCAGATATTGTAAACTAAGACTATAATGCATGATTCGTGCGGTTTTCCCTAAGTTAGGCTCATGTAAGCTCTTGAGAATTAAACCTTCTTTTTTGGTAAGGGTAGGATGGAATAGCCATGTAAATAAAAGGAATGTAACCCTCTTTGATTTTATGTTTTGGCTCAGGTTGGACACACTTACATAAATGTGATTGACATTGAAGCTGATGATCTACAGGAATTACCTGTCAAGGAAGAGCCTTCAGATAATACCAAGCAACACAGTGATTGTCTAGAAGTCCCGTCTTCTGCAGAATTACATTACATGGCAGCTTCAGTTACTAATGCTATTCCCCTGACTCTTGACAATCTCAAGAGTAAAGGTAATAATTTTTCCTACTTTTAAAATAAATTTAAAACATTTTTGAAAACTTCTTTAATGTAGCATTAATATCCCTACTCTTGTCTCTTAGCTCTCCTCCTCCAAATTCACTGTAGTTTTAGATGTTTATATTCACATTTAGAAATGTTCTATTAATCTTTTCAATACCTTATTTATAAGTTTAGAATCAGTCTTTGTATGCCTTTCATATTCTTGGTAGAATCTGCCTGTTCCGCTGTGGATTTATGCTTTAAACCTGCGACAGTGTCTCCATCCTGTCTGGGTGGACGCGGCTGGAGAGCGGGCAGTACAGAAGTGAAGGAGCCTCGTGTCAGCTCACCTCTGCCATCAGACATATGGCAGGACACAGGTGAAGGTCCTACCCTGGGACTGAAAATAATCATTACTTACTTTTGTTTAGTCATTCACACTTTTTAGGTTTTTTTGTTGAATAATTTGATCCTCACAAAATCTCTGTGGAGTCAAGTAGGACAGGCATCATAAGCCTCATCTGACCATCTCTTCATTCACTGAGCACCAAGTTAGGGACAACGCGTAGGGACCAAAGAAGAGAGTGACACCAGGCTCTCTGCCTGTGGGCTCACGTCTGGGGGAAAGGAAAGCAGAGGAGTCAAGAGATGACTGTAGTACATGACGGCGTGGTACGTGTCGTCATGGTGATAAGGATGAGATTGTTGGGGAATACAGCATCTAATCCATCTCTGGGGAGGACTGAGGCTATGTAGGGGAGAGACACCTAAATGGAATCTTAACAGTAGGATTGAGCAAGAGAAAGCTGCATAGAATACATCACACAGAACAGATCTTATGACGACTCAAGATGCTAAGTCTGAGAAAATTAAAGTTCACAGTGCTTAGTGTTTTTCTGTTTTAAAGAAATAGCAAGAGAAGAGCTGGATAGGAAGGCCTAGGAAAGACAATGCCATTGTCTCTCATTCCGAAGCATTTGAACTTTAAAGGCGAAGGCGTTAGAGAACTGCTCAAGGATTTCAGATGGAAAAGGAACAATATCAGATTTATGTTTTAAAAGATCTCTCTGGGGCCTTTGTAGAATTTGGGCTAGAGAGGAGTGAAGTATTTAGAAATTGGGACTTCCCTGGTGGCTCAGACGGTAAAGCGTCTGCCTACAATGCGGGAGACCTGGGTTCAATCCCTGGGTTGGGAATATCTCCTGGAGAAGGAAATGGCAACCCACTCCAGTATTCTTGCCTGGAAGATCCCACGGATGGTGAACCTGGTAGGCTACAGTCCATGGGGTTGCAAAGAGTCGGACACGATTTAGCGACTTCACTTTCACTTTCTTTCATAGTGTTTGGTGTCCTTGGGTTGTGAAAGCTTCAGTTAAGCTGTGGTGGTAGGAATGAGGAGATGATTGGCAGGGGGATCATCAGTATTTGGTGTCATGTTGGAACTGAAGGAAAGAGAAGAACCTTGAATGCATTTCAGGCAGCTGGCTTGGGAAACTGGGTGAATGATAGTGCTGTTCCCTGAGCTGGGCAATCAGGAGGAAAGAGGGTAGAAGGGCAAAAGCTGTGAGTTTGGTTTGATCTCCCTTTGGGACAGCCTGAATAAGATGACATCACTTTGCCAAATAAGACTTCACTTTGCCAACAAAGGTCCAGATAGTCAGAGCTATGGTTTTTCCAATAGTCATGTGTGGATGTGAGAGTTGAACCATAACGAAGGCTGAGTGCTGAAGAATTGATGCTTTTGAACTGTGGTGCTGGAGAAGACTCTTGAGAGTCCCTTGGACTGCAAGGAGATCACACTAGTCCATCCTAAAGGAAATCAACCCTGAATATTCATTGGAAGGACTGATGCTGAAGCTTCAATACTTTGGCCACCGGATGTGAAGAGCCGACACATTGCAAAAGACCTTGATGCTGGGAGAGACTGAGGAAGGAGGAGAAGGGGATGACAGAGGATGAGATGAGCCTCACTAACTCAACGGACATGGATTTGAGCAAACTCTGGGATATAGTGGAGGACAGAGGAGCGTGGCATGCTGTAGTCCATGGGCTCACAGAGTTGGACATGACTTACTGAAAAAGAGTAAGAGATGAATAAGATGTTCAGGACACAGATAGATTAAGAACTGGAGCTCACAGAGAGTGCTGTTTGGATGTGAGAGTCAGCAGTGCACCCGAGACCTCACCCAGAGAGGGTGGGTGGAGTGAGAAGAGCCGTGATCTGAGACTGGTGCCCTGGAAATACTGAAGGGTGAAAGGAGTGTGGGTTGCAGAAAAAAAGACCAAGATGATGACTGAGAAGGGAGAGTGAGATAGGGAGGAGAAGACCCAGAGGCCAGAAGAAGTGTTTCAAATTAGGGACAAGAATCAGCTGAGTTTAAAAGTACAGAGAGTCACTGACTTTGATACATATTGGTCTTGAGAGGCTTAATGTTTGCCTGAGATCCCACGTAGAGGCCGTAATGGCCTACATTGGACCTAGCTTTTACTGTGTGATGTTGTTGGTTTTCAGGTAGAGTTTTAAAAAGTCACAAAGACTTTAAGGTTGCTTTTTGATGAAGTGTATTTGTGTAGCAGAATGTAAAAGTAACATTAACATTCAGATTTCATTGTAATGGTGCTTTGTGGTAATGGTAATATTATATATTACCACGGTTATATATTACCACTCCCACTGTTATATATTTTTATCTCACAACAAAGAGTAATCTCAGAAGTCAAGAAGCTGAGGCTGTTTCTTAAGTATACTAAATTAAACTGATTTGGAAGAAGGGAATGTTATGTTGACTTAAATTGAGGTCTTCAAGAAATTAAATCGTCAGCAACTATTACAATTTCTTTCTTAATTGTAGTCAGTTCTGATATTCCCTTTAATAATATTTAGATACTCCGAAGCCAGATTTTCGCTTCAAGGAACCGAGCTCAAAGTCAGATGCTACAGAAGACTACCTGCTGTGGGAGGTGCTACAGGAAGTCCCCACCGCTCGTCCTGCACCAAGCCCTGCCGC
This sequence comes from Cervus canadensis, assembly GCF_019320065.1. Taxonomy (NCBI): domain Eukaryota; kingdom Metazoa; phylum Chordata; class Mammalia; order Artiodactyla; family Cervidae; genus Cervus; species Cervus canadensis. Next base: position 35,356,948 of record NC_057401.1, read on the forward strand.
TCGCCGGCTGGAGCATCTCACCGCAAAGCTTCAGAGAATTGATGAACAGCTATTAGCAATACAGAACCTTGCTGAAAACATAGAGCACAATTACCCCAGACACACAGTGCCAGACCGACACTGTGTGAAGGTAGACAGCCTTTACTTGTTTATTTGTTTGTTAACCTACTTACTAGATTTGTAGAGTGATATAATTTTAGACTCTTGATTTTTCAAAATAATGAGAAATGGTTTCAAAAGCCAAGGTTTCTCAGCCTCCAGCATTGCTGACATTGGGCCAGGTAATTCTCTGTTGTGGACATCTATCCCATGCATTGTAGGATTTTAGTAGCATCCCTAGTCTTGACCCACTAGCTGTCAGTAACATTCCCTTTAGCCTTAATGTCTGCAGGCATTGGCAAATGTCCTCTGAGGGGCAAAATCACTCCTCGTGGAGAACCACTTAAGCATTAAGCTTTTAGAATTGAACCCTCAACTTCTACCAGGAAAATAAATACATGAATTACAAAACCAGAATGTGGTTTTAGAAAAATCCTGCTCTCAGTTGAGTATCATTTTCTTCAGCAAGATTTTTGTAACTTTACAGACATTGTTGTCCTTACATTTTGAATTCTCAATTTCTTTCAAATAATTTATAGAACAGGCTTAGTAATCCTTAAAAGTTTTCTGTATCTTTAAAAAGTATGCATCATAAAGAGATTAATGTTTAGGTTAGAGATTAATGTATATGGTGTATAATGGTAGTTAGATAAATAGAACTCTCTTATTTTATACAAATATCCTATCTTTTTTTAGGAAATAAAATTTATATAAAATAAAGATTAATGAGCAAATAGTAAAAATATTTTGAATATATTAAAGCCTTATATTGGGAAATGCAAATTGCAGAAAATGCAAATTTGCAGAAAAAGAAGTCCATCAGTGACATACCTAACAAATATTCCAGGTTACTAGAATGTTGATATTTTATTTATTTTTTTCATTTATTTTTATTAGTTGGAGGCTAATTACTTTACAGTATTGTAGTGGTTTTTGCCATACATTGACATGAATCAGCCGTGTATTTACATGTGTTCCCCATCCCGATCCCCCCTCCCACCTCCCTCCCCATCCCATCCCTCTGGGTCTTCCCAGTGCACCAGCCCTGAGCACCTGTCTCATGCATCCAACCTGGGCTGGTGATCTGTTTCACCCTTGATAGTATACTTGTTTCAATGCTATTCTCTCAGAACATCCCACCCTCACCTTCTCCCATAGAGTCCAAAAGTCTGTTCTGTACATCTGTGTCTCTTTTTCTGTTTTGCATATAGGGTTATTGTTACCATCTTTCTAAATTCCATATATATGCGTTAGCATACTGTATTGGTCTTTATCTTTCTGGCTTACTTCACTCTGTATAATGGGCTCCAGTTTCATCCATCTCATTAGAACTGATTCAAATGAATTCTTTTTAATGGCTGAATAATATTCCATTGTGTATATGTACCATAACTTCCTTGCTCCCATGTTCCAGCAATTATAAAGAGTGCTACGATGAACATTGGGGTGCACGTGTCTCTTTCAGATCTGGTTTCCTCGGTGTGTATGCCCAGAAGTGGGATTGCTGGGTCATATGGCAGTTCTATTTCCAGTTTTTTAAGGAATCTCCACACTGTTCTCCATAGTGGCTGTACTAGTTTGCATTCCCACCAACAGTGTAAGAGGGTTCCCTTTTCTCCACACCCTATCCAGCATTTATTGCTTGTAGACTTTTGGATAGCAGCCATCCTGACTGGCGTGTAATGGTACCTCATTGTGGTTTTGATTTGCATTTCTCTGATAATGAGTGATGTTGAGCATCTTTTCATGTGTTTGTTAGCCATCTGTATGTCTTCTTTGGAGAAATGTCTGTTTAGTTCTTTGGCCCATTTTTTGATTGGGTCATTTATTTTTCTGGAAGTGAGCTTCAGGAGTTGCTTGTATATTTTTGAGATTAATCCTTTGTCTGTTGCTTCGATTGCTGTTATTTTCTCCCAAGAATGTTGATATTTTAAGAAAATATATTTATTAGGATTATGGCATTTCTTTAATCCAAAGGTTTAGCAATTATTAAAAAGCTAAGATTTAATATATGTGAAACTACAGTGAAAATAATATATGAAGTAGGATTGCTGTTTTGGTTTTTAAACTTTTTATTGCAGTGTAGTTGATTTACAATGTTGTATTAGTTTCAGGATTACTCATAAGTAATGACATTATGGTGTTTATTTGATTGTTTTCCTTTTTGTTTTTATTTTTTTTAATTGATTAATTTATTTTTTTAAACTATGGAACGCTTCACGAATTTACATGTCATCCTTGCACAGGGGCCATGCTAATCTTCTCTGTATCGTTCCAATTTTAGTATGTGTGCTGCTGAAGCGAGCACTCCTTTTTGTTTTTAATCCAGGTTTAGATTTATTACATCCAAATTAATGTTGAGTGTTGAAATTGTCCCTGAAAGTCCATGTTCCAAGGAATCACTTTCAAAGTTGCCTTCTCTTTTAGTTTATTAAGCTTCTAGTTTATGTAAAACCAGGTATGTTACTTCCACCTCAGTCTAGTCTTGATCTTGGCTTGTAGGAAAGTGAAGTAAAGGAAATAAGGAAAAGGAAAGTAAATAAGGCATAGTCGCTACTCTCAAGGAGCTTAGAATCTAATAAAAGAAGATAGATGTGTGCACCAAAAATATGCCAGCCCTATTGACCAGGGTGGGGCGGGGAGAGAGACGGGAGGGGGAGATGGCTTCTCAAGGAGGAGGGCATAGGTCACACTCGTGTGTTTTAAAGGTTCCCCCAAATTCTGATACTGGTCCCCTCTCAGCCCCAGCCTTTCCACACTGGTAGGTAAGAATTTGTCTTCTGCTTGGTCCATGGCAGGCATCTGATAAATGTTTATTTGATGGCTGTTTTTGTGCTCTCATTTTTAGATTCAGACAGAAATAAAATCACATTCATATAATAATAATGGAATAATTATTAATAATTGTCGCCCAAGCTTGGGAGGCAATTTCAAACAAAGAATTCTAAAATTGGTTGATCAAACTCAATAAACATATAGTCTTCCGAGGTGACTACTTTAAGGAAATATTTAAATGAAAGGTTTGGCATATTAGTTTACAATGTTCTCATACTATTATGATGCACACATAAATACAGAGATTTTTTTTTTACTTGCTCATTTTAGTTTAGGTAAATGGCCTGTAGGCCTGGAAGAAGCTGAGGGGCACTGTGGACTCACCAAACAGGTGCCTTAAAAATATGGGTTCAAGTCCATGTTCTGGATTTGAAAGTCTCTGCATTTCCCTGGTCCTCACTCCTCATCTTTAAAATGAAAGATTTTGATATCTTCAGATAAATCCCCCAAATTGGACTTTGTGGATTGTGTGGTGGACCTGTTTTTCTTTTTTGAGGAACTTCCATACTGTTTTCCATAGTGGCTGCACCAGTTTACTTCCCACCAGCGGTGCACAAGGGTTCCCTTTTCTCCACATACTTGTCTGTCTTTTTAATAATAGCCAATCTGTCTGGCATATGATAGCTCATTGTGGTTTTGATTTGCATTTCCTAGATGATTTGTGACATTGACCATCTTTTCCTAAGTCGACTGGCTATTTGTATGCTATCTTTGGGAAAATATCTGTTCATGTCCTGTGCCCAATTTTAAATTGGTTTGTTTTTTTGATATTAGCTGTATGAGTTCTGTTAGTATTTTAGATATTACTCCCTTTTCAGAGACAGTATTTGCAAATATTTTCTCCCAGTCTGTAGGTTGCCTTTCTGTTTTGTTGTTGGTTTCCTTGACTGTGCAAAAACTTTCTGGTTTGTTGTAGTCTCTGTTTATTTTTGCTGTTGTTACACTTGCCTGTGGAGACAGATCCAAAAATATATTGCTGAGACCAATGTCAGAGAGCCTATTGCCTAAGTTTTCTTCTAGGGGTTTTACAGTTTCCGGTCTTACATATAAGTCTTTATCAGATGGTTGGATGGTGTCACCAACTCATTGGACATGAGTTTGAGCAGATTCTGAGAGATAGTGAAGAACAGGGAAACCTGGTGTGCTGCCATCCATGGGGTTGCAAAGAGTCAGACACAACTTAGTAACTGAAAAACAGCAACAGACAGGTTTTTTTTTTTTTTTCATTTATTTTTATTAGTTGGAGGCTAATTACTTCACAGTATTGCAGTGGGTTTTGTCATACATTGACCTGAATCAGCCATGGAGTTACATGTATTCCCCATCCCGATCCCCCCTCCCACCTCCCTCTCCACCCGATTCCTCTGGGTCTTCCCAGTGCACCAGGCCCGAGCACTTGTCTCATGCATCCCACCTGGGCTGGTGATCTGTTTTACTATAGATAATATACATGCTGTTCTCTCGAAACATCACCCCCTCGCCTTCTCCCACAGAGTCCAAAAGTCTGTTCTGTACATCTGTGTCTCTTTTTCTATTTTGCGTATAGGGTTATCGTTACCATCTTTCTAAATTCCATATATATGTGTTAGTATGCTGTAATGTTCTTTATCTTTCTGGCTTACTTCACTCTGTATAATGGGCTCCAGTTTCATCCATCTCATTAGAACTGATTCAAATGAATTCTTTTTAATGGCTGAGTAATATTCCATGGTGTATATGTACCACAGCTTCCTTATCCATTCATCTGCTGATGGGCATCTAGGTTGCTTCCATGTCCTGGCTATTATAAACAGTGCTGCGATGAACATTGGGGTGCACGTGTCTCTTTCAGATCTGGTTTCCTCAGTGTGTATGCCCAGAAGTGGGATTGCTGGGTCATATGGCAGTTCCATTTCCAGTTTTTTAAGAAATCTCCACACTGTTCTCCATAGCGGCTGTACTAGTTTGCATTCCCACCAACAGTGTAAGAGGGTTCCCTTTTCTCCACATCCTCTCCAGCATTTATTGCTTGTAGACTTTTGGATAGCAGCCATCCTGACTGGCGTGTAATGGTACCTCACTGTGGTTTTGATTTGCATTTCTCTGATAATGAGTGATGTTGAGCATCTTTTCATGTGTTAGCAACAGACAGTTTTGAGTGTATTTTGTGTATGGTGTAAGAAAATGGTCTCGTTTCCTTCTTTTAAATGTAGCTGTCTAGTTTTCCCAACACTTTTTGCTGAAAAGACTATCTGAAACACAAAAGAGAAACAGACTCATTGACACAGCGAACAAACCAGTGGTTGCCAGAAGAGAGGTGGGTGGGAGATGGGTGAAATAAGTGAAGGAGATTAAGAGGTACAAATTACCAACTATAAAAATAAGTCAGTGATATAATGTACAGCACAGGGAGAACAGTGAATAATGTTGTGTAGCTTTATATGGTGAGTAGTGTATAAAAATATTGAATTACTGTAGTATACATCTGAAGCTAATATAACACTGTAAGTCAATTATACTTCAATTAAAAAATAAAATAAAGGTGAACTGTGTAAATAAAAGAGAAAGTTTTGTCTTGATGGCAGTTAACATTCCTCCCCATTCTAAAATTTGTGATGTAGTTTTCCTGAGCTTCTTAAAAGGTTAAATTGGTTAAGATACAAAGTAAGTAAAAATTTACTCCTTTTTAAAAAACCTCACCATTTAACTCATATTGGATTCAACCGTATTCTTTCACCTTTCATATTTGCATTCTTTCAATGCAAATATGAAAAAACCTATGTAAAATTATTTATGGTATTTTGAAATAATCAAACTATTAAACTTGTAACCGTTATTTTATGGTATATGTTTTTCTATAGGTTGAACCTGTGGGTCCCATTGAACTGTCTTCTGGCCCTGAATCGGAAAAAACATTCCCTTCAAAAACCATTAGCATTTCTGAAGAAGGTTTGTGAGGGGTCTGGGGTGGGACTGACGCCTTTCTTTGGAAGGATAAGTATTGCCTTTTGGGTGTGCCAGAAATAGTCTTCTTATGTGAGCTGAAGCCATCGGTACCCTTATTTTAGGTGAGGATTAGTTTTGTGAAAACATAATTGGCTCCCACCTCAGGCCATTTCCTGAGAAGCTGATGCTATAACCTCCTCTGGCCTTTGCACCAGAATGAGGCAGTGTGGGCTGGACCTTAGTTCTGTGACTCCACACCACTGGCCGCAAAAGCGCTGAGAATTACACAGATCTTGTGCTGAGATGGTGGTCTGTCTGTGGTCATCAGAGGAGCCAGAACCTGAAGTTCAGGTTCAATGACCTGGCAATGGTGAAGTTATTAAGCTTTTGCATTTCTTATTTTAAGAATGAGAATTTGGGTATTTTTTAAAATGTCTACCATATCTATGGTTGTTAATATCTATATTCTCTCTTTCATTTAGTCTAGTAAGCAGTTTAATGCATTTTGCCAGAAAACAGGGTTTGGATTATTGATTCTCTCTATTGTTTCTTAATGTTCTTTTTCACAAATTTCTACTCTTAGCTTTAATATTTCTTCTGCTCTTGGAGGCATACTTTGTGGGATTTTTCCTAACTTCATACTTTGTTTTTTTCTAATGAATACATTTGAGGCTGGACATGTTTCTTCAAGGACCCACATAAGGGTGCTGCTGTTATATCATTTGGTGGTATTCAATTTATATTAAGATTTCTTCCTCAGTTCGTAAAAAGACTTTTTAGCTTCCAAATATTATGTGCCTTGGGCTTTATTTTTGTAATTTATTTCCATTTTCATTGTATTGTGATTAGATGAGTGTATGATAATATTATTCTTCAGTTTACTTCAGTTTAGTTGCTCAGTCGTGTCCAATTCTTTGCAACCCCATGGACTGCAGCACACCAGGCTTCCCTGTACATCACCAACTCCTGGAGCTTGCTCACACACATGTCCATCAAGTCGGTGGTGCCATCCAACCGTCTCATCCTCTGTCATCCCCTTCTCTTCCTGCCTTCAATCTTTTCCACTGTCAGGGTCTTTTCCAGTGAGTCAGTTGTTTGCATCAGGTGGCCAAAGTATTGAAGCTTCAGCATCAGTCCTTCCAATGAATATCACTCTTAGATATTTATTACAATTTCCCTGGAGGCTTAGGATATATAGTCAGTTTTTGTAAATATTCTGTTTATTTGTAAAGAATGAGCATTTTCTGTTTATGTAGGAGATGTGTGTGTGTGTGTAGTCACATACACATATATCATAGTCAAACTTCTAAATTATACTGTTCAGAAGGGCGCATTAAAAATTACCTACAATGATTTGGAATTGTTTATTTCTCTTTGTAATTCTGTTAAATATTTCTTTATGTACTTGTTTTGTTGTTGTTATTCAGTCACCAGGTCATGTCCGACTCTGCCGCCCCATGGACTGCAGCATGCCAGGCACCCCTGTCCTTCTCCACCCAGAGTTAGCTCAGACTCATGTCCATTGAGTTGATGATGCTGTCTAACCATCTCATCCTCTGTCATCCTCATTGCCTCCTGCCTTCAATCTTTCCTAGTATCAGGGTCTTTTCTGACAAGTCAGCTCTTCGCATCAGTTGGCCAAGGTTTTGGAGCTTCAGCTTCAGCATTCAACCTTTCAATGAATATTCAGGGTTGATTTCATGTAGGATTGACTGGTTTGATCTCCTTGCTTTCCAAGGGACTCTCAAAAGAGTCTTCTCCAGCACCATGGTCAAAAGAGTCAATTCTTTGGCACTCAGCCTTCTTATATGGTCCAACCCTCATATTCATCCATGACTGCTAGAAAAGCAATTGCTTTGACTATACAGACCTTTGTCAGCAAAGTGATGTCTCTGCTGTTTAATATGCTGTCTAGCTTTCTCATCACCCCACTCCAGTACTCTTGCCTGGAAAATCCCACGGACGGAGGAGCCTGGTAGGCTGCAGTCCATGGGGTCGCGAAGAGTCAGACACGACTGAGCGACTTCACTTTCATTTTCACTTTAATGCTTTGGAGAAGGAAATGGCAACCCACTCCAGTGTTCTTGCCTGGAGAATCCCAGGGACGCGGAGCCTGGTGGGCTGCCGTCTATGGGGTCGCACAGAGTCGGCCATGACTGAAGCGACTTAGCAGCAGCTTTCTCATAGCTTTTCTTCCAAGGAACAAACATCTTTTAGTTTCAAGACTTCAGTCACCATCTCCCAAAAATAGTCTGTCACTGTTTCCATTTTTTCTCCATCTATTTGCCATGAAGTGATGGGACCAGTTGCCATGATCTTAGTTTTCTGAATATTGAGTTTTAAGCCAACTTTTTCACTCTCCTCTTTTACTTTCATCAAGAGGCTCTTTAGTTCTTACTTGCTTTCTGCCATAAGGGTGGTGTCATCTGCATATCTGAGGTTATTGATATTTTTCCCAGCAATATTGATTCCAGCTTGTGCTTCATCCAGCCTGCCATTTCGCATGATGCATTCTACATATAAGTTAAATAAGCAGGGTGACAATATACAGCCTTGATATACTCCTTTCCCAATTTGGAACCAGTCTATTGTTCCATGTATAGTTCTAACTGTTGCTTCTTGACCTACATACAGGTTTCTCAGGAGACAGGTAAGGTGGTCTGGTATTCCCATCTCTTTAAGAGTTTTCCACAGTTTGTTGTGATTCACACAGTCAAAGACTTTAGTGTAGTCAATGAAGCAGAAATAGATATTTTCCTGGAATTCCCTTGCTTTTTCTATGATCCAGTGAACGTTGACAGTTCAATCTCTGGTTCCTCTGCATTTTCTAAATCCAGCTTATACATCTGGAAGTTCTCAGTTCATGTCCTGTTGAAGCCTGGCTTGAAGGATTTTGAGAATTAGCTTCCTAGCATGTGAGATGAGTACAACTGTTTGGTAGTTGGGACATTCTTTGGGATTGCCTTTCTTTGGGATTGGAATAATAAGCTTTTTCAGTCCTGTGGCCACTGCTGGCTTTTCCAAATTTGTTGACATATTGAGTACATTGCTTTAACAGTATCAGCTTTTAGGATTTGAAATAGCTCAGCTGGAATTCCATTACCTCCACTAGTTTTGTTTGTACTAATGCTTCCTAAGGTCCATTTAACTTCACACTCCAGGATGTCCGGCTCTAGGTGAGTGACCACAGGCATTATGGTAATTCAGGTCATTAAGGCCTTTTTTGTACAGTTCTTCTGTGTATTCTTTGCACCTCTTCTTAATCTCTTCTGTTACTGTTAGGTCCTTACAATTTCTATACTTTATCATGACCATCCTTGCATGAAATGTTCCCTTGGTATCTCCAGTTTTCTTGAAGAGATCTCTAGTTTTTCCCATTCAGTTGTTTTCTATTATTTCTTTGCACTGTTCACTTAAAAAGGCTTTCTTATCTTTCCTTGCTATTCTTTGGAACTCTGCAGTCAATTGGGTATATATTATGTGGTTCAGGCTATGGGTATATCTTATGTAGTTTAGGCTATGTTATAAAATGAATATAGTTAATGATGATTACTTTTGTTGAATTTTATCTGTTTTATCATTAAGTATACAGCCTTGATGTACTCCTTTCCCAATTTGGAACCAGTCTGTTGTTTCATGTCCAGTTCTAACTGTTGCTTCTTGACCTGCATACAGATTTCTCAGGAAGCAGGTCAGGTGGTCTGGAATTCCCATCTCTTTCAGAATTTTCTACACTGTGTTGTGATCCACACAGTCAAAGGCTTTGGCATAGTCAGTAAAGCAGAAGTAGATGTTTTTCTGGAACTCTCTTGCTTTTCTAATGATCCAACAGATGTTGGCAATTTGATATCTGGTTCCTCTGCCTTTTCTAAATCCAGCTTGAACATCTGGAAGTTCACAGTTCACATACTTTTGAAGCCTGGCTTGGAGAAGTTTGAGCATTACTTTGCTAGCACATGAGATGAGTGCAATTGTGTGGTAGTTTGAGCATTCTTTGGCATTGCCTTTCTTTGGGATTGGAATGAAAACTGACCTTTTCCAGTCCTGTGGGCACTGCTGAGTTTTCCAAATTTGCTGGCATATTGAGTGCAGCACTTTCACAGCATCATCTTTTAGGATTTGAAATAGCTCAACTGGAATTCCATCACCTCCACTAGCTTTGTTCATAGTGATTCCTAAGGCCCACTTGACTTCACATTCCAGGATGTCTGGCTCCAGGTGAGTGATCACACCATCATGGTTATCTGGGTCATGAAGATCTTTTTTGTACAGTTCTTCTGTGTATTCTTGCCACCTCTTCTTAATATCTTCTGCTTTTGTTAGGTCCATACCATTTCTGTCCTTTATTGAGCCCATCTTTGCACGAAATATTCCCTTGGTATCTCTAATTTTCTTGAGATTTCTAGTCTTTCCCATTTTATTGTTTTCCTCTATTTCTTTGCTTTGATCACTGAGGAAGGCTTTCTTATCTTTCCTTGCTATTCTTTGGAACTCTGCATTCAAATGGATATATCTTTCCTTTTCTCCTTTGCCTTTAGCTTCTCTTCTTTTCTCAGCAATTTGTAAGGCCTCCTCAGATAATCATTTTGCCTTTTTTGTATTTCTTTTTCTTGGGGATGGTCTTCTTGATCCCTGCCTCCTGTACAGTGTCACGAACCTCCGTCCATAGTTCTTCAGGTACTCTATCAGATCTAATCCCTTGAGTCTATTTGTCACTTTCATTGTATAATCGTAAGGGATTTGATTTAGATCATACCTGAATGGTCTAGTGGTTTTCCCTACTTTGTTCAATTTAAGTCTGAATTTGGTAATAAGGAGTTCATGATCTGAGCCACAGTCAGCTCCCGGTTTTGTTTTTGCTGACTGTATAGAGCTTCTCCATCTTTGGCTGCAAAGAATATTATCAATCTGAGTTTGGTATTGACCATCTGGTGATGTCCATGTGTAGAGTCTTCCCTTGTGTTGTTGGAAGAGTGTGTTTGCTATGACCAGTGTGTTCTCTTGGCAAAACTCTGTTAGCCTTTGCCCTGCTTCATTTTGTACTCCAAGGCCAGATTTGCCTGATACTCCAGGTATCTTTTGACTTCCTACTTTTGCATTCCAGTTCCCTATAATGAAAGAACACCTTTTTGGGGTGTTAGTTCTAGAAGGTCTTGTAGGTCTTCATGGAACTGTTCAGCTTCTTCAGCATTACTGGTCGGGGCATAGACTTGGATTACTGTGATATTGAATGGTTTGCCTTGGAAATGAACAGAGATCATTCTGTTGTTTTTGAGATTGCATCCAAGTACTGCATTTCAGACTCTTTGTTGACTATGATGGCTACTCCATTTCTTCTGAGGGATTCTTGCCCACAGTAGCAGATATAATGGTCATCTGAGTTAAATTCACCCATTCCAAAAAGTTGGCTTAAAACTCAACATTCAGAAAACTGGTATTGTGGCATCTGGCCCCATCACTTCATGGCAAATTGATGGGGAAACAATGGAAACAGTGAGAGACTTTATTTTGGGGGGCTCCAAAATCACTGCAGATGGTGACTGCAGCCATGAAATTAAAAGACACTTGCTCCTTGGAAGAAAAGTTATAACCACCCTAGACAGCATATTAAAAAGCTGAGATATTACTTTGCCAACAAAGGTCCGTCTAGTCAAAGCTCTGGTTTTTCCAGTATTCATGTATGGATGTGAGCGTTGGACTATAAAGAAAGCTGACCACTGAAAAATTGATGCTTTTGAACTATGGTGCTGGAGAAGACTCTTGAGAGTCCTTTGGACTGCAAGGATATCCAACCAGTCCATCCTAAAGGAAATGGGTCCTGAATATTCATTGGAAGGACTGATGTTGAAGCTGAAAGTCCAATACTTTGGCCACCTGATGTGAAGAACTGACTCATTTGAAAAGACCCTGATGTTGGGAAAGATTGAGGTCAGGAGGAGAACAGGATGACAGAGGATGAGATGGTTGGATGGCATCACTGACTCGATGGACATGAGTTTGAGTAAGTTCCAGGAGTTGGTGATGGACAGGGAAGCCTGGTGTGCTACAGTCCATGGAGTCGCAAGGAGTCGGACATGACTGAGTGAAATATCATTAAGTAATGACTGTCTTTATTCTCAATAATGTTCTTTAGACTCAAAGTCAATTCTGTTTAATAGGTCCATTTCTGTTTTCTTTTGCCTGGTATGTCTTTTTTGGTACTTTTTATTACAAATTTTAATGGTAAATTTAAGGCATATTTCAGTAGAAGACAGAATAGTGTAATTAACCTTCATGTACGCAACAATCACCTTTTACAAGTATCAACTCATGGCCAATCCTGTTTTATATATCCCACCCACTCTTTCTACCCTTTCCTGAATTATTTTAAAGCAAATTCCAGACAACACATTATTTTATCCATAAATATTTTAACATTCTCTAAAAGACAAGGTCTATTTTAAAAATAATAACAACATTCTCACCTCTTTTTTTAAAAAAGTCTTGATATTGTCATCTACCTAATAAGTGTTCAAGTATTGCCAGTTGGCTCATTTTAAAAGATAGTTTATTTGGTCTAGTGGAGTCCAGACAAGGTCCATACATGGCATTTGGTTGATGGCTTATAATTCTAATTTCCTATTTTTTCTCTTTTTCCCCTTCTAGTTTATTTGTTGAAGAAACTTGGTTGTTTGTCCTGAAGTATTTTTCACGGTCTTCGTTTTGTTAATTGAGTCTCTGTGGTGTCATTTACATGTTCCTCTGTTCCCTTTATTTCCTGTCATTAGACATTCTTTTACTTTCAAGATGAGTGACTGTGTTATAGATGTGTTCAGCAAATATGGCTAGATTTCATTCTTCTAAATAATTACATAGTTGTGTTTCAATCATAAGATATAAGCAGCTATTTATTGTGGTTATCGATACATTTGTGCTTACTTCTATTATCTTATTTTGTGCTTCCTATTTACTCTATCTTTTGTTTACTTTTTGTCCTTTTTTCTTTCCTTCAATTTGATTCAGTTTTCCGTATCCACTCTTTCCTCCTCTATTTGTTCAGAAATTATACATTCTGTTTTTATTACCTTAGGGCATATTCTTAAATTTTCAACATTCAGAATTGAGTGTTGAGATGAATATATTTACCTCACAAGCAGCATAAAGTCTTATGTTAGAGCTTTTAGCCCTGGTATTCCCAGGTGGCTCGGTAGTAAAGAATCCGCCTGCTAATACAGGGGACACTGGAGATGCAGGTTCAATCCTTGGTCAGGAAGATCCCCTAGAGGAGGAAATGCCAACCCACTCTAGTATTGCTGCCTGGAAAATTTCTTGGACAGAGGAGCCTGGCATGCTGCAGTCCCTGGGTTTGCAAAGATTTGCACGCGACTCTGCACACACACACGTGCCTCTTCACATCTTCTCTGATTTTGTTTTCTAATATTTTAGATCTGTACCTTGTTTTTAACCTGCCCACTTAGTCTCCTTTGTCTTTTATTTTTATATGTCTGTACTAATTTGAATTTATCAACATCTTTGCCAGTTTATTTCCCCTCAGTTGCTTCTTTTTTTCAAAGAAATTGTAAACTGAATGATGTACATATGTAAAAAATAAATATATTAGACAAAAACACAAGTTTCATCAAATAATACTTGTCATTATTCCCCAAGGTGCAGTCTGGCATTTTCTCTTTTGTGCTGTTATTGCCCAGAGTTGCTCCTTGCATCCACTTCTTTGAGGACTGTTTCCTTCTTCCTTCCTTTGTTAGTTATTTCAACTAGAGTCTGTTAGTAGCAAATTCTCCCAGTCTTTGAAAATAGTTGTAATTTTACTACAATTTGTGAGTTATGGCTTATAGCCGAGGTCAGAATTCTAGGTTGCTGCTTATTTTCCCTCAGTCTTTTAAGATATTATTCCATTTTCCATTGACATTTCTAATTGCTGAGTTTATAATACCCACTTGATGTCTAATTGCTGTTCTTTTATCTTTTATCTTTATGCTGTTCTTTTACAGCTTTCTTCTTTTTGGTTTATTTTGCATTTTGAGATGGTGTATCTAGGTGTATAATTCTTTTTATTTATTCTGTACGGGAGTAGGAATGGTTCATTAATTTGCAGTGTTAACACTGGGAAGTTTTATCTGCTTTCTTTTGGAGTATTGCTTCCTCCCCATTCTTTCTGTTCCTTTTTCTAAAGCACTTGTTAGAGGTATGTTGGAACTTCTCAGACTATCCCCTGTTTCTTAACCACTGCTCAAGTTCTACCTTTTCTCTCTCAGTGATGTACTCCAGGATATTTCCTCAGAACTCTCTCTGTTAGTTTACCAATTCTCTCTACTGCTGTGTCTTTGCTGTAGGACTTTAATTTTGGTGACTACATTCTTATAGTACAGAAGATTTATTTCTTTTTCAAATCTATCTGTTCTTTGGATGTACTCTGTCCTTTTCTTTTATTGTTGTTTCTATACCTTATTTTATCAGTTTAATCATTTTAGTAATATTTTATGCCCTTTCAGATTATTTTATTTCATGTGTGCATATTTTCAATTGTCAGATGTGTATACTAACTCTCTGGGTTGCTTATGCCTTTGTGTGAGTTGTAATTTTTTATACTGAGCTTATTTAGAGGGGTAGTTCTGCTAGGTTGTGTATGTTTTTCCTTGGCATGATTTTGTTATTTTCTTCTTGCTGTTACTGAAGTAGAAGAAAATGGGGGCAAGTTTTTATCATCATTTTCTTGGCTTGGAGTTTCTGTACCACATAGATAGTATAAACTCAGATCCCACACCTGCCTGTAGTAGAGCAAGGCAGGGGTGGGTGTCTGTTTTCTTGGAGTTAACTTTTATTTTTTCCCCATCCACTACCAGGGAGATAAAAAGGTTTGCTATTTCTCTAGGGCAGAATTTTTTTGTCCCCACTTTATGGACAGCACTGTCCTTCAGCATTCTCAGTTCCTCTCACTGTGTCTGCAGGAACCACAGCTCCTGTTCCTTCTTGGACAATACTAGCAGCATTGTCCATTTAGTGCCCAGATTTGAATTCCTTTTTATTTTATGACACCAGGAGACTTACTTTATTTACAAGTTTGATTGGTTGTGTATGATTTTTTTTTTTAATTTACCATTTCTTCTGTGTTTTATACAGGTAATGGACCTATTCACTGCAGCTCCATCTGTTGTGTTTTCTGAAATTGATAATAAATTTAGTAGTAGATAATAAATTTTCTTACTATGAGAGAGTTTAAACTTTAAATACTATATTAAATTATTTTATTATGCAGTAAGAAAGTTATCAGAATAATGTCTTTTCCATGTGATTTTTTTCCCATTATCATTATTTTCTTTTTATTGTAATATATACTCTGGATTAATGCACTTCCTGACCTATATGAATAAAGAAGATCAAAGGGACCAAGAAGAGATTTCAGTAACGGAAACTTACCCTAGTCAGAAAACCTATGTGCTTCCTTCAGCTCATTCAGCCGTCAGCCTTTCCAGTGACCAGAATGTGACTTCTCTTGGTATTGTTCTTAACTCTTTTTCCTTTACTCTTATTTTCCAAGATACTGTTACTGAAGAGTACTTACTTTATTGGGAATATAGTTGTGAAGGATTTGTGAAGCCATTGCAATATTCCTAAGTTTCAGGGAAAAGAAAGTTAAAAATTGTGCTATTTACATGAAGAACTACATTATTGTGTCACTTTCATAAGATACACTACACGATGTGTCATATCTCTGTGTAACTCAGGCTCCTCTGTCACGGGATTCTCCAGGCAAGCATACTAGAGTAGTTGCCATGCCCTCCTCCAGGGGATCTTCCTGACCCAGGGGTCAAACCGAAGTCTCTTACATCTCCTGCATTGGCAGGCAGGTTCTTTACCACTAGCGCCACCTGGGAAGCCCCGTTAAATACATAGCCACTGAAACATTATAGTATTACACCGGTATATTATAATACTATACTATTTAATTTTTATAAAAATTGAGAAATTAAAACTCTGCCAATTTTAAGAGTTTTGATTTGGAAACAAAATAATGACTGTGACTTATTGGGCCTCTTCCACATGCCAGACATCACTGTTTTATGTGTGTTGATCCCGGTGTAAGCCTGACCTGTGATCTAGCTACCATTATTCTCCCATTTTACAGTTGAGAATATGCAGGCTTAGAGAAATTCAGGGCCATTGTTCATTCTGTTTCTTTTAGAGCTGACAGTTAAAAATGCTATTCCTTAGTCCTAAGTGATATTTTTTGTGTCATAATAATAGCAGGGCATACTACCTATCACAGTTGGAACTCTTAACTGTGGCCTTGAAATACCTTTTTTGCCCTCAGATACTTATGGTCAATAAGGATGATTTTATTGAATGTTTGCAATATGTTTTATTACCATTATTAAAGTAATATAAGCAGTTAAAAATGCTACTTTTAAATGGCATTGCTGTTATTTAAATAAAAACTATTAAGCTGGTTTTAAGCTTTATATTTTTTCTCTCAACTATTTCTAGATTCTGTTCATATTTCAGTCATCATCATATAGGGATAATCATTTTTATTCACTGAGTTGTGAAGATTAACTGTATATAAAGCATTTAGCTGAGAATCTGTTTGATTCCTGTAGGTTCTTGGTCACCGGTATCTTTCCTCTTTCCTCTTATGGAAGGGAGAATTGAGAAATGAAGTTAGAGGCTTTAGTGGGTTCTGATTGTATCTGAGAAATTTAAACTCCGTTTTGTACTTGGGAATCGCTGACAAATTTTGAGCAGGAGAGATTTGGAAGAAGACTAGGATGGAGGCCGAGGTCAGTTAGTGAACTTTTAAAATAATGTGAGCTGGGCAGTGATGAGGGTCTGGGCAGTGTTGTGGGAAAGGAGAAAAGAAATGAGACATTCTGAATAGGCAGCTGATGATACTGACTGACTAAGTGGATGGCATGGGTGGAAAAGGAGAACGCAAATGGCTGGTTAGCATTGTCAGACTAAGAGCAAGGATATCACCAAGTCTTAATGTCAAACTGTAGAGAACCTTCAACCAAATGTAGCGTTTAAAGCGATATTCATATCATACTTAGGACCTAGCTTTTGATAAGCAAATGTAGCTTCCTGAGAGGTTTAGGCTTAAAAAACAGAAGTAAGAGCCTTTTCCCTAATTATATAGTTAATACTGATGGGAAATGGGGAAATGCTCAGGACCAGCCTGAGAAATATCACCCATCAGAGAGCAGGAGGAGCCCACCCCACCCAGTGAGGGAAGTGGATGAGCAGCCTCTGGTGAAGGGACTTTCAAGAAAAAATGAATCGCTAACAGTTTCATAGGCCACCAGAAAGTCAAGAAAGAAGACTGCGTTTTTTTGAGGACTTTAAGACCTATCGGTGTAGGAGGTATTTCTGATAAGTGAAGTTGATGATCAGGCTGAGTGTCACTGTTTGGCATTTTTTTAAAAAGGAATTGTGACTATCAAGGAATGAAGCTGATCTGTTGTGTTTGTTAGTAACTTATAAAGGCCATCCCAAAGAAAAAATCCAAAGATGGTTTGAAAATGAAGGGTAGAATCTTCCTACATAAGTACTTTTAAAAGTTGTTATTTGGCTATTAACACTTTTCTGCCTTTATCAAAATCATTTCCATAAAATGATTCATTTCTTAGATCTTTTATATCTGATTAGTCTATAGTTAGGGCTTCCCTGGTATCACAGTGGTAGAGAATTGGCCTGCCACTGCAGTAGATGCAGGTTTGATCCCTGGGTCAGGAAGATTCCCAGGAGAAGGAAATGGCAACCCACTCCAGTATTCTTGCCTGGGAAATCCCATGGACAGAGGAGCCTGGGGCGGGGGGGCGGGGGGGGGGGCGGTTACAGTTCTTGGGGTCAGACATGACTTAGCAACTATATAAACAAGTCTATACTTATACCACTATTGAAGAACTCACAAATGACCAGACTCAGAGACCAAAGATAATGTGAAATTCTTGATATGAGGATTAAAAAACAAAAAATGTGCTTAAGAAAGCAAAATTATTTAATATTAAAAACATGTGGATGTCTCAGTCATAGAGGCAAGGTGGGTTTATCTTAGTATAAGAAAATCTTAAGTAAATGTTTTTGAGAAGAGATGTCAGGACACTTTTCTCTGTGTTAACTCAGTTCTCTTTGAGGGTTAAACACAGAAAGCCGAAAAGGCTATGTTTTGCTTTAAAGACATGTTATTAATACTGAACAAGGTTTAAAAATCATCCTCTGGGTCATGTTCTTCCATGTAAAGGCTTTTGGGATTAAATTAGCTGTTTTCTACGAAGTATTCCTTTCAGATCATCAAAAGATTTTTTGTTTTCTTTTCTTTTTAGTAAATCACACTCCAGTATTCTAAGCCGTGTGTATGAAGCAAAGTAGATTATACCTCCTAACATGTATTGTTCAGAGTGCTCTGGATAGACAAGTAATCCTAAAATGTGGACACTATTCACCACCAAATGGAGGTTTAAAAATATTTCAGTTTCTAGACATAAAATTTCTAGATCAGGCTAATAATGTAAAATAGAAAAAAATAACTGACCTGAAATTTTAATTGATAGTAATGTTTCTTTTTTTTTTTAAGGTGTGAATAACAGTGATGAATTATTTGAAAGGTAACTATCTTAGTTCATAGTTTTACTTGCAGTTAGGTACAAATCATATGTCCTGGATATTTTGTTGTTCTTATGTATGTAAACTTTATACTATATATTTTTTGTGGATTAAAGGAATGTAATCCCCATTGGGAATGGGATCTTTTAAGAAACTTAGGATTGTTATGTTGTATCTCTCTTACTGTTTTAGAGTAGGTAGTTAAAGTATTTGCTGTATTTTCTTTTACTACATATGTATTAAATTGCAACAGGCAGGACAGATTAGAAGCTGTCTTCTAGGCCTTACGTTTGCTCCTTTGAGAGTACATATGAAGTTGTCAGTTACTGATGATTAGGCTTTTCCACTGAGGATTAATGAGATTAAAGCAATAGAATGAAATTAGTTATATGCTTACCATTTTTTGTGTTCATTTATGCTCTTGGAGAGCATAGTTTTAAACGCTCATTTTTGCTTAATATAAGTAAGTTTTGGACACTGATTTATATTTCTCATATTGCATTTGGGAATGAAGGGTTTCGGTAGATCCACTCCAGATGAGTGAACTGACTGATATTGCAGACATTATCAATGACCTTATAACAAAAGATGGAGTTTCCAGTGAAGAGCTTGGCCTAACAGAGCAACAGGCTAGGAGCATCTCCAGGTAATCATTGAATAATTCATTTTAAACCTGTTTAAAAGGTTTATGGTTCAAGAGTATTAAAAAAATGACCGTTTTTGGTGATTTTTTAGGAAACAGATTCAGAGCTTACATAGATACTTTTCCTCTGTTAATAGACTTTGTGATGTTTATGTGTCATTCCCCCCCTGCCTCCAACAGTCACAGACTGGCTTCTGTAGCTAATACAGCACATCTCTATCCTGAGTTTTCTGAAGGTCTCATCACTCTGAGTAAAACATAAATATAATCCTGTTTCTTCTTAAAGTAATTAATAATTTAGTTCATAGTACTTTACCCTAGACATGAACCTTTAGAATACATTTTAAATAGCTTTTCTTGGAACATGATGTTACAATGTTTTTCCTTGTTGCCTTTCTTGGGCCGTGAACTGGTTTTTGATAGAATAAAGGCTGCCTCTTCTACTGATACTTCTTTGGGATACATACATCTTTTGGCTTATTGATTCATTGGGGGTTGGTTGGAAGGGTACTCTCTGCCTGGCACATCCCAAGAGTGCAGACTCCCAGAAGAAAAGCCGGTGTCTAGTATAAAACCACATGGTCTCTGTCCATATCCCATCCTCATGTTAGGATGGCGTCGCTTCCCGTGCTGCTGTCTCACACCACCTGTTTTCTTGTGCCACTGTCAGTACTGTTTGTGTAGAAGCCAGGATGGGATTAGATGTACAAAAGCTGTATTGAGAAAATGCCTATGAGGAAGAAAATCAGAAGTGAAGCGTCAGACCACAGTGCAAGTCTGGCCCCTCCCTGTGGAGGAGAGAAGGCTGAGTCAGTTAAGTCCAGAGTACAGTGTGGTTCTAGGAAAGCTTCAGCTGGGTCAGTGGTGAGACTTTAAGCCAGAGTCAACTTCAGAGGAGTCCTGTCTCTTACAGGTCGGGGCCAGCCACAGCATCCCTGCCATGCTCCTCATTAGCTCAGGTTGGACCCTGGGAAGTACAGCCTGGGCAGGAACCTGAGGCCAGATCTGGATCCAGGTGGGCTGCAGTTCAGAAGTCATCTCTGTGTTAAAAGTTTTGGAAGTGATTGAGATGGTCCAGGAATAGATGGATGAAGAAATCCAAAACAGAACCTTTAAAAACATTCATATTGGTGGTGAGCAGAGAAGAAGGGTGCCCAGTATAAGAGGCTGTATTGTGTTTTGAGAGTGAGAAAAAGACCCAGGTAAGAGAGAGTTTAAAGCAGAAAGGAGAAGCCAGTTGCACCAGATACTATAGAGAAGTCCAGTAGGATGAAGACTGAAGAGGCTCTTGGTGACCTGAGATTGTTGTCAGTGGATTTCAGGGGACAGGTTGGAGCAAATTGACTAGACATCATAAGCATATGACTCTTAAAGATGGGGCAGAATCTTCCCAAAGAAATAGTATTTCTCTATTGGAATATAATCGCTTCACTTTTGTTAGTTTCTTCTGTACAGCAACATGAATCAGCCATGAAAGGGAAAATCACTCAGTTGTGTCTGACTCTTTGTGACCCCATGGACTGTAGCCCTACCAGGCTCCTCTGTCCATGGAATTCTCCAGGCCAGAATACTGGAGTGGGTAGCCATTCCCTTCTCCAGGGGATCTTCCCAACCCAGAGATTGAACCCAGGTCTCCCACATTGCAGACGGATTCTTTACCATCTGAGCCACCAGGAAAACCCAAAAGAATTCTGGAGTGGGATGCCATGCCCTCCTCCAGGGGATCTTCCCAACCCAGGGATTGAACCCAGGTTTCCTGCATTGCAGGCAGATTCTTTACCATCTGAACCACCAGGAAAGCCCACATGTATGCATATATTCGCTCTCTCTGGAGCCTCCCTCCCACCCCATCCCCACCCCCAGCCCTGATCCACCCCTCTGGGCCATCCCAGGTCACTGAGCCGAGCTCCCGCTGCGGTGCAGCAGTTCCCACCAGCTATCCGGCTTACACATGCTAGTGTGTATATATCAGTGCTACTTTCTCAATTCATCTTAACCTCTCCTGCCCCACCTGTGTCCCCAAGTCCCTTCTCTACATCTGTACCTCTGTTCCTGACCTGCAAATATGTTCATCAGCACCATTTTTCTAGACTTCACATATATTCATTAATACACAATACTTGTTTTTCTCTTTCTGACTTACTGTGTATGACAAGGCTCTGGATTCATTCACATCACTACAACTGACTCAATTCCATTCCTTTATATGACTGAGTAATATCCCATTGTATGTATGTACCATATCTTCTTTATCCATTCACCTATCAGTGGACATTCAAGTTGCTTCCATGTCCTGGCGATTGTAAATAGTACTGCAGTGAACACTGGGGTATGTGTATAATCTCCATAACAAATTTAAAATCAAGTGATGCACTGCTGGTTAAATTTCTCAGGATTCAACATCCCTCTGGTAGACGTCCACAAAGAACAGAGAAGGAGAGAAGAGAGATTCAAGTCTGGATGAAAAGAAAACGAAAAGAAAGAATGGCAGAGTACTTAAATCAGCTGGCAGAGAAGAGAGGACAAGAACATGATCCTTTCTGCCCCAGGAATAACCCAGTAAGTCTACAGTATCAAGGGTAATTTATACAGAATATGTATAACTTTTTCCTGGCAGGTATTTGAGAGAAGGATGAACATAATTTGGAATCATTTGTTATTTGATAGAAAAGTCAGCATTCTACTTAAGTCAGGGAAAATTAAGAAATTACCTTAACAAAATGTAGCAGGGACTACAAACCATGTTTTATTCAATTGTCTTAAAATATTTTTTCTCCCTGAGGCTGATTATGGTTCTAACAATTTAACCATTGAATGAAGAGATCAAGGGATTGGGTGACCAACTAAAGTCACTCCCTTAATTTTCAGTGAAAAGTCAGTTGCAGTCAAACAACTTGACTATGTATGTAGTAAAGGCATTTTAAAAATCAATTTTCTCTCTGTAAGTTGTCTACAAAAGAAACCTTTTTAAAGTATGATCCAGTCATGTACCAACAGAACAGTGGCACTTCTGTGTGTGTTTCAGCTTTCCTTTAAACTGTCAACAGTTGTTTACCGAGTCCTGACTATGGATATCACTATAGCTAGGTCAGAAGTGTTTTTCTTCAGAAGATGAAATGAGGCAGTATTACTTTCATGATTACATAACTATGAAAGTCACATTTACGTTACATTTGGATTATAGTATATCTTTTACTTTGTAATCTGAAATAAATATACTTCATTTTTTTCACCATCATTAGGGAAACACATTTTATAAAATAAGTGAATCTTCCAAGTAAGATTGTCACATTTAAGCACCAAATGTGCAAAACTAGGTGAACTATTACTGAATGTCATTTATTTACCTGTGTCTGGAGAGAGCATGCTGACATTAGGTAACATTTCATTGATAGCTCTGGAGACATGATAATGACCTTCAGAGCTACTTGAAGACAAGAATCTTACAGTGCATGTGTATATGTGTATTCTTCCACCCCATGGAGGGTCAGTTCCCATCAGCCAAACAGATACCCCAGACGGTTAGAATTATATCCAAATTGAGAATAAATTAACTCTGAGGGTGTTGGGACTGTTTCGTTCATAGACTTTGGGACATCTCCTTCAGTATTGCAGGTAAATGTTTAGTTTCTATTTGGGTAAAGGTGTGGAACTAGTGAGGGATTAATGTAATTTAAAATTTTAATTTTTATCAGAAATCAATAAAACATTACATTTATCATTGACTACTATATAGGACCTTGAGAAAGTGAATTCACTTCTCTGTGTACGTTTTTATATAAACAGTCATCCCTGTGAAAGGATTTACCCTCATTATTACTTCAACAGTAACTCTTAGTGTTTTGGAATAAAACATATTTACAGCTGATGTTGGCCAGTTTACCTTGTATTGCATGCATTTTGAAGCGTTTACAAGTCACAATAAACCTACTGTAGTAAGTTTCTGGTAAACATTTTAAAACATTAAAATAATGGTTTTGAATGTCTCACCCATTTCTGCTTTTATCAACCAAGCTCTTGGTGAGATTAATCACAAGACAGAGTACAAAATATAGGTGTCTCCATCCTTAAATGTTCCTATTTTCCATTTTAAGTTGCAGCTGATAAGGATCTCTCCTTTTGAGAAAATATATGAATTTAGCTGCTAAAATAGATTTTGTACTCTATTTATTAAATTGGATTTGATTTTAATTACATGATGTGTTAACATTTTCATGTTTTGGGCTGAAGTAGAAAGCTTCATCAAATATGACAATGTTTTATACTGTTCCTAAATAGCAAAATTATATTTTAGCTTCCTATTAAAATTTATTAGTGGGATTTTCATGTTTTCCATGGATTGTAATGGTTTAATTATTTGAACTGAATGGTAATGAACTAACTGGTTATTTCTTGTGCAGTTTTATATGACTTCAAGGGAAATCAGGCTGAGACAAAAGATGAAGCATGAAAAAGACAGGTGAGTTTGGTAGTTAAACGCTGATCATTCTCTCACTCACTCGAGACCATAGATAATGCCTTAGGCATACTAGTTTTCACAGTAGTCCCTTTTTGTTGATAAATAGAAAAGTATGGGAGATAACTGCAGGGAAAATAATTAATCCTTTTTAGGAATTTGCTTTCAAATATTGTTTATTCAATTCAATTTTTATAACATTTCTTTCTTTTTTTTTTTTTATTAGTTGGAGGCTAATTACTTCACAACATTTCAGTGGGTTTTGTCATACATTGACATGAATCAGCCATGGAGTTACATGTATTCCCCATCCCAATCCCCCCTCCCACCTCCCTCTCCACCCGATCCCTCTGGGTCTTCCCAGTGCACCAGGCCCGAGCACTTGTCTCATGCATCCCACCTGGTCTGACATTTGAATTTGCATTGAACTTCATTGAAGAAAATCAGTACTAGGTGGTCTTCAAACACTGTGTTCCCTCTAGAAATATGAAGTGAAAGGGACTCTCTTACTAAATGGTATTTAATTTTTTATTTTAAAGATTGCTACTCTCTGACCACTATAGTCGTCGACTCTCACAAGCATACACTCTGATGAATGAACTGTTATCTGAATCAGTACAACTTCCAGCAGCTGCTCAGAAACCATTGCCTAACAAACCCAGAAAAGCTCCAATTCCCAGAAGGCAACGCTCCCCTTCTCCAAGAGGGTAAGACGAGGGTTGGCATGTCATTTGGCGAGATAACGCCAGGCGTGATAAGTGTGGAGCATCATTGTGACTCAGGTTCAGCGTGCTTGCTCTGAAATATGGTAATAACGTGAAGGGGGAAACAGTGCCATCATTAGTTTTCATTAGTTTATAGAATCACCAAGGAAAAGGACAAAAATGGCATTAAATATCTAATTAAGACATAACAAAGCATTTCTGAATGCCTAATATTTTTATATCCATTCAATGCTGTTTTCTTCCTTTCTGTAGTTTTTGTGACTGTTCCTTCTGCAGTTTGCCTCCTAGCTGTTCTCCCTGTTTCTCCAGTTGGTTCCGCTCTTGTAGAAAAAGATGGTCCTCATCAGCTTACTGCTTCTTCTGCTGTCCCCTCCCAATTATTGCTGATTCAGTTGTAGACACTATCATGTTTCTTAAATTAATGATCTGCACACAGTTTGGATATGAGTTCAGTAGGCAAGGATTAATTAAACATGGATGCTAAAGAAAAGGACCCTAGAGTAAAGTTTTTCATACGGCAGTCAGACACAAAATTTGTTAGTGACACAGAAGGAGGAAATGAATTAGCAGTTTAATGTTAAAAATTACCACCTTTGACAAAATAACTGACTAGATTTGTAAACATGATCTCTTAAGAACCTAGAGGAAATGCTACCCAACACGAACCTAGATACAATCATATTACTTGTGTGTAATTTGAGGTGTAATCAAAATAGCAGTGATTGTCTTTGAATATTTCTTTGAATAATGCACACTATTTAATACATAAATAACTGGCAAATGTATACAGCTTTTGAAATGATTAGAGAGATAATAAAAACCAATTTCTTTGGGGAAAAAAATGAGTAAACTTTGAGGTATAAGCAGAGTTACTATACACTAAATGACCACTGAGGTACAGAATAAGCCCAGTCAAATGAATGTATTAATCTGAGCTGGAATTTGGATTTTTGAAATATAATCAGTGAAATATATCACTGATAGAAGATTCTAGAATATAATTATGTGATTTCTACTTCAGAGAGAATCGACATGGTCACAATTTTCCAATATACAGACCTGGAAAAGTCAGACATACATCCACCAAACCAAATTATACCCAAAAAGGGAGACCTTTTGGGCAATCTCAAGGCTCACCTTGGCCACGTGGTAAGATTGAGATCTTTCTTTTATCTTGTGTAATTTGGACCAATTCTTTCTTGGTTCTGGAGTTGTGTTTTCATTAGTGAAAGTTTTAAATCTCAGTTAAAAGCAGTTCCCATTTCAACAGAATGCAAGAGATTGATGAAGATTTAGCTGTACTGGAATTTTGTTCTATTACTTTGAAATGAGAAGACCCTAGGAATCTTCTTAAACTAATGGCCTTTAATTCTGTCTGATATGACTTATTTGGGAATTAGTTTCTTTGATGTGTCTGGTTAAAGATGTAGGCATTTTTACAATCAACTTCTAATAGATTACAGGATGGATATATCATAGAGGAGGAATAGAAGAGGCTCAGATTGAAATAATATGTTTTTACCATTTTTGAATATTCTTTTCCATATCTGAACATACAATATCTGTTATTCATTTATTGATGGGCTTCCCTGGTAGCTCAGCTGGTAAAGAATCTGCCTGCAATGCAGGAGACCTGGGTTCAATCCCTGGGTTGGTAAGATGCCCTGGAGAAGGGAAAGACTACCCACTCCAGTGTCCTGGCCTGAACTAGCCTTCCTTTAATTAATTTTGCCATATTTGGGTTTTTGTTACTAAAGTAAAACATGTATTTGTTTAAAAATGTATAATCATAGCTAATATGTAGTATAAATATATACAGCTAAGACTGTATAATAATTAGTGAGCCAGGTTCTGTTTAATTATTAGAATTACAACTCTGTTAGAAAGGTAGTACTATGTTCCCATTTTAAGCATCAGAAAGCTAAGGCAGAGAAAGTTGAAATAACTCCCAAAGATCAGATATCTAGGAAGTGGTAGAGTCTATATTCAAACCCAGTCAGGGCAGAGTCTAGAGCCACCACATCTAAAACGTGACCTTTAGTATACTGCCTCAGTTGAGAAAATTGGAGTTTCCATAAATCACAATCCTTTAGATCAAACTTTATAATTTTGTTAACTCTTGATTTTGGTTGACAGATTACAATAAGAATACTCTGTTCTTTTTAAAACTAGAGTTTAAAAAAAAAAACACTAGAATTTCAAAATAGTGACCTTTAAAAACTTTTTTTTTAATTTTATACCTTATACATTTACAAAAATTAAATACCAAAATTGGAGACGATTTTATTTTATTTTATTTTTTAAAAACATTTATTTTTATTTATTTGGCTGCATAGAGTCTTAGTTGTGGCATGTGGGATCTAGTTCCCTAACCAGGGATCGAACCCAGCCCCCCTGTATCAGGAGCACAGAGTCTTAGCCGCTGGACCACAAGGGAATTCCCTGGAGACGATTTTAAACTTGAATCATGGTTTCTTAATGTCATATGGAAAAGTTTTGAATTATGTGGAAATATGTCTTTTTTCTTGGACCTGTCCAGTGTTAGGCTTGTATTGTTACCTTGCACTTGACTGGGCTGATACCTTGGCCCCCTTTGGACCCATTATCTGCCTCCTCTCGCTGAGCTATGCTTGATGAGGTGTTCCTGCTGCTGAGGCACGAAGAAGTCCTCAGTAACCCCCAGCCTGTGCAGATAAGTCCAGACCCTCTCCCTAGCCTGCAAGGTGTCTTCCCCTTCGGCTTCCTTAGTCTCCTTTCTCCATAAAATCCAGATAACCCATGATACTTGCAGGCTTGTTTTCCAAACACATGCTGTGTGCTCCCATTCCAACACGGAAATTTCCCCTTACTACTGTAATGATACCCTTCCAGTTTCTTGGAAGACGTCCCTAATTTCAGTTATTTAGCTGTTCTAACCTGATGTAATGATTTTAACATCTATGTTTTCATTTTTATTTTTTTTATTTTTATTTTTTTTATGTTTTCATTTTTAAATTGGCTAATACTTAATTTGCACGGTGGTGTGAATAGTAGAGAAAAACAGTAGTAGCATTGGTGGGGACTTCCCAAAGGTGGCTCAGGGGTAAGGAGTCTGCCTGCCAGTGCAGGAGATGTGGGTTTCATCCCTGGATCGGGAAGATCCCCTGAAGGAGGAAATGGCAGCCCACTCCAGTATTCTTGCTGGGATGATCCCATGGACAGAGGAGCCTGGTGGGCTGTAGTCTGTGTGGTCACAAAGAATTGGATGTGACTGAGCGACTGAGCACGCAGTAGTGCTGGTAACAAATCAAGTTTTCTATTTGTTCTCTGAATCCTCAGTCCAATGTTTCTGCCCCGTGTGAGGCACCGCTGCAACAGGCCTTGTGTCCTGGTTATGCATGAAGTTGGTTTTATCCCATTAGAGACTAAATGTTTTGAGGGTAGCAAGACTCTCTTCATCTTGTGGTGGTGGTGGTGTTCAGTTGCCAAGTCATGTCCTACTCTTTGCGAACCCATTGACTGCTACACGCCAGGCTTCCCTGTCCTTCACTATCTCCTGGAGTTTTCTCAAACTCATGTCCATTTTGTCAATGATGCCATCCCACCATCTCATCCTCAGGCACCGCCTTCTCCTGCTGCCCTCAGTCTTTCCCAGCATCAGGGTGTTTTCCAGTGAGTCATCTCTTCGCATCAGGTAGCTACAGTATTGGAGCTTTAGCATCAGTCTTTCCAATGAATATTCAAGGTTGATTTTCTTTAGGATTGATGGGTTTGATCTCCTTGCTGTACAAGGGACTCTCAAGAGCCTTCTTCAGCACCACAGTTCAAAAGCATCAATTCTTTGGCACTCAGTCTTCTTTATGATCTCTCATATCCATACATGACTACTGGAAAAACCATAGCTTTGACTGTATGGACCTTTGTTGGCAAAGTGATGTCCTTGCTTTTCAATATGCTATCTAGGTTGGTCATAGTTTTCCTTACAAGGAGCAAGCATCTTTTAATTTCATGACTGCAGTCACTGTCTGCAGTGATTTGGGAGCCCAAGAAAATAAAATCTGTCACCGTTTCCACTTTTTATCAATCTGTCTGCAATGAAGTGATGGGACCGGATGCCAAGATCTTCATTTTTTGAATATTGAGTTTTAAGCCAACTTTTCAACTTTTTCACTCTGCTCTTTTACCTTCATCAAGAGACTCTTTAGTTTCTTTCCCTTTCTGCCACTAGTGTTGTATCATCTGCATATCTGAGGTTACTGATACTTCTCCTTGCCATCTTGATTCCAGCTTCTGCTTCATCCAACCCAGCATTTTGCATGAGGTACTCTTCATAGGAGTTAAATAAGCAGGGTGACAATATACAGCCTTGACGTATTCCTTTCCTAATTTTGAACCAGTTCATTGTTCCATGTCCAGTTCTAACTGTTGCTTCTTGACCTGCATACAGGTTTCTGAGGATGCAGGTAAGGTGGTCTGGTATTCCCATCTCTTGAAGAATTTTCCACAGTTTGCTCTGATCCACAGTCAAAAGCTTTAGCATAATTGAATAATTAGATAAATGGGGGAAAGGGCTATCTAGTTTTTTGCCTAAAAATAGCTTATTTATAAGCTAATTATTGTTCAGGTATATTAATGGGCAGATACTATAGTATTTATACAGTATCATAGAACAGTATATGACGAGCTCTTATCCGAGGACCTGTCACTTAGCTTCCCTGGATCTCTAAAGTTAAGGTGGTAGAGGCAGCTTGAGGGACTGTGAATACAATGACCTTCCAACTGCCTCTGCCACACCCAGAACCAGCTGTTGCCCTGACAGCATTCAGAGGCAATGGGAGAAACCCAGCCAGTGAGACAGTCAACTTGACCCCACTGGGGCAAGTTTAGTCATTGTACAGATGAGAAGTTTGGATCCATCAAGATTTAACAATTCTCTGAAGTTCTTCTGTAAAAGAAGTTTTCCTGAAAATACTTGTGAGTTTGACTATATATGTTGCTATCTGTCTTGTATAAAGCAGTATACTTTTTTTTTTTTTTTGGCTATTTTATTCAGCCCTGTGTGCAAACTGTTAAAGTTAAGGGTCTTTTTCTCCCCCTTGTTTTATGGTTAATTCTATCAAAAACAATATATAGAGACTATATAAGTAGCTGAGAGGCATTATAGGCATAAATAATAGGTCTAGCCTTTGAAATCGTCCAGGTTCATAGCCCAGCTCCCTTGCTTACTTGTGTCCTCAGATATGTTTTTTTTTTTCTCAATTATTTTTATTAGTTGGAGGCTAATTACTTTACAGTATTGTAGTGGTTTTTGCCATACATTGACATGAATCAGCCATGGATTTACATGTGTTCCCCATCCTGAACCCCCCCTCCCACCTCCCTCCCCATCCCATCCCTCTGGGTCATCCCAGTGCACCAGCCCCGAGTACTTGTCTCATGCACCAGATATGTTTTTAAAAATCTACCTCATAGAGTTGTTGAGGATTATAAGTAAAATATTTTCTTTTTTTTTTTTAACATGGTAAATAACTTAGAGAATTTATTTGCAAAGTAGGAAATAAAAAGCATGATTTGAACATTTATTTAGAATATGAACAAAACTAAAAAGTTAAACTACAGAAAAGAAGGTAGACAGTACTTAAGTTAGCTTAATGTCCAATTAATACAACAAGCAAAACCCAAGTTTCCTTCATGCAAATGACACTTAAGGAAAAGAAAAAGGGAATGTTTATAGAACAGATCACAACAAATATTTTAAAAACTTACATAAGAAACTGTACATAAATGAAAAAATAAATTAGATGATTTACAAGAAATGTTTTATAGGTTACAATAGGCTATAACTTAGTTTATTATGAATAAAATTTGTAGCACATCATACATTTTTACATCACAGGTTCAGTGTTAGAGTAATTTCAACATAACAGAGGTTAGACTTGGCAAGAACAATGCAATAGACAGAATAAGGCAACTGAAATGGAAATGGCTTGTATAAGTAAAATTAAACATATTCTAGGTATGATTTGACTCTATAAGTGGACAGAATTAAGACAAATGCCACATTCGTCTGCTGATGGACATCTGGGTTGCTTCCATGCCCTGGCTGTTGTAGGCGGTGCTGCGATGAACACTGGGGTACACGTCAGACACACATAAATTTTCAGTGATTCCCACTTCCAAAAAGTTTAAATGCATTATCTGTCTTGTGTCTTGTGTCTTCTGTGGGTGTGGGCTCATAACTTGGCATTGTATAAGAAGTAGCACCAGGCACTGATCTAACTTCTTTGAATGTTATTTTGTGAAATGAGGGTTTGATTTATTAACACTGGGGAATGACTGGATGATCATCAGGATCCTGAGAAAGATAGTTAGTTGCTCCATTCATGGAAGCATTTGAGATGACAGCATTTGAGATTGTTTAGCTATGTGGTGTCATGTTTTATAAAGTTCATTTTATTTGTATATGTTCAGAGATACTAGCTTTTGGATTCTCACCGATAGAATGGTATTAGTTATTCTCTTATAATATGTTTTGTTATTGCCTGTGATGGCCAAGTAATAGATATACCTTAATGTACTATCAAGGGTTTATATATATATATATTTATATATATATAAACGTGTGTGTATGTGTATGTGCTTTAATCTGTAAAGCTATCTGGGATTTTATTGTGCTATAACTTCAAAATTATATGGGCATTATTAGAACTTTTATATTGTAGAAAAAGAAACATACCACTAAATTTATGGATGTTTGAATGTTAGATACATTTGGAATTTTCTTTAGTAATCCTTTTCTTTAGTGTCAACCCCATGAACTATAGTCCACTAGGCTCCTCTTTGTCCATGGGATTCATACTGGAGTGGGTTGTTATTCCCTTTCCCAGAGGATCTTCCCAACCCAGGGATCAAACCCAAGTCTCCTGCATTGTAGGCAGATTCTTTACCATCTGAGCCACCAGATTTTTCATCATTGTGAGTAGATACAGATGTGGGATAAACCCCTCCTAGAATTATTTATTGCTTTTATCAAACACAGTTCATAGTGGGATTTATAAAACACAATGTTAATTACCTGTGAGTTGAAATATCATGGATTATAGTTATCTACATCAACTATGATAAAGACCTAAAATACCTTTATCTTTTGGATTACCTGAGAATAATCTGACTGGACATGTATCTGATGTTTCCAGCTAAATAAATGTAGCAGTGAGTAGATTTTGGGACTTTAGGTACTACAGTTGGTACTGAATGATGTGTTTGAGAGGAAGTCAATTTTTTTTCCCTTAAGAAAACCCCGTAAGTCTTAACATTCTGGCTCTTTCTGTAAGTAAAATATTTTCAATAACATATACAGTAAAGGGTTGCTACCAATCCTGGAATTTAAGAAACCTTAATTGATCATTCTCTTGGCACTTTGCCTAGGTGTTTCACTGGGAATAGGCATATATGCCTGGATTTTCCAGTTGCCAGAGATGTTGAGGCACATGTGCCAGATGAGAAAGGTCTGTGGTTGTCCTATAGAGATACCAAGCCTCAGTAGATTTCCCCTTCCTTCAGCTGCACTTTGGTTTTGCTTTCTTGGTTCAAATCAACCATCTTTTACTGAGCTCAATTGCTTCAGTCATGTCCAGCTCTTTTCAACCCCATGAGCTGTAGCCTACCAGGCTCCTCTATCCATGAGATCCATGAGATTTTTCAGGCAAGAATACTGGAGTGGGTTGCCATGCCCTCCTCCAGGGGATCTTCCCTTTCTAGGGATTGAACCCATGTCTCCTGCATTGCAGGTCGATTTTTTACTGCTGAGCCATTGGGCCTCTACTAATCAGATTTCTGTCCTCAATGAATTTACAACTTGAAAGATGAAAAATCACACATATGGAAAGTTAAAGAAGTTTTCCTGTCTTTGTAGAAACTGCTACTTTTACCATACGGAGAAAAGCTGGTGCAGCCAAAATGGCAGTTAGAAAGGTTGCACAATCTCCAGTTATCATCCAAAAAGGTATGTGATAAAGGAGAGATAGTTCTGGAGCTTAATACTAAAAATTTTTAAATCATAAATCACTCTTAGAAATGTCAAATACAGATTTTAGTATGAAGAGTGTGGCTGGATGGTGGTAATGGGCTTAATAAGCATACTGCTCAACCTATAAACAAGTAGTCAGGAAGGTGCTGTGATCACATAGCCATGGAGCACACAGACCCATAAGTGTGGCCAAATTAGCTCTCCTCTGATCAGCTAGAGAGAAGGAAATTATAACTCATTATCTCAGTTCCTGACATCTCCCCCAGCCCATCCCTCAACTGCTGTTACTTTTCACAATTTAAAAACATAGTTTCACATTCATCCTGCTCTTAACTCTCAGGTTGTTAATGCCAGGTTGATAGGGCAACTCTTATCCCCATCTTACAGCTGAGCAAACTAAGGCAGAGAAGTTAAGTGGCCTCCTCACATCCCCTAGAACAATAGAAAGAACAGCTATAGACTGAAAGTAAGGGGATGGAAAAAGATATTCCTTGTAAATGGAAATCAAAAGAAAGATGGAGTAGAAATACTCATATCAGACAAAATAGACTTTATAAAGAATATTAGAAGAGAGAAGAACACTACATAATAATCCAAGATAAGATATAACAATTGCAAATATATGTGCACCCAACATAGGAGCACCTCAATAAATAAGGCAAATACTAACAGCAGTAAAAGGAGAAATTGACAATAACACAATAATAGTGGGGGATTTTAACACCCCACTTTCATCAGTGGATAGATCATCCAGACAGAAAATCAATCAAGAATCGCAGTTCTTAAATGACACATTAGATCAGATGGACTTAACTAATATTTATAGAGCATCCCATCCAAAAGCAGCAGAATACACATTCTTCTCAAGTGCACATGGAATATTCTCCAGGATTGATCACATGCTGGGCTGCAAAGCAAGCTTTCATAAACTTAAGAAAATTGAAATTCTATCAAGCATCTTTTCTGACCACAGCACTATGAGATTAGAAATCAACTACAAGGAAAAAAAAACTGGAAAAAACATAAATATGTGGAAGCTAAACAATATGCTACTAAACAACCAATGGGTCACTAAAGAAACCAAGAAATAGAGAAAAATGACAATGAAAGCAAGGTGATCCAAACCTATGGGACACAGTTCTAAGAGGGAAGTTTATAGCAATACAATCTTATCTTAGGAAATAAGAAAAACTTCAAATAACAATCTAACCTTACAACTAAAGCAACTACAGATAGAAGAACAAACAAAATCTGAAGTTAGTGGAATGAAAGAAATCATAAAGATCAGAGCAGAAAGAAATAAAAGAGATGAAGGAAACAGTTGAAAAAGATCAATGAAACTAGAAGCTGGTTCTTTGAAAAGATAAACAAAAGTGATAAACTTTTAGCCAGACTCATCAAGAAAAAAATGGAGTGGGCTTAAATCAATAAAATTTGAAATGAAAAAGGAGAAGTTACAATGGACACCACAGAAATACAAAGGATCATAAGAGACTACCACAAGCAACTATATGCCAATAAAATGGACAGCCTAGAAG
The DNA here is from genome assembly GCF_019320065.1 of Cervus canadensis. Classification (NCBI taxonomy): domain Eukaryota; kingdom Metazoa; phylum Chordata; class Mammalia; order Artiodactyla; family Cervidae; genus Cervus; species Cervus canadensis. Next base: position 35,390,777 of record NC_057401.1, read on the forward strand.
AAATGGACACATTCTTAGAAAGGTACAATCTCTGAAGACTAAATCAGGAAATAGAAAGTGTGAACAAACCAATCACAAGTACTGAATTGAAACTGATTTTAAAACTTCCAACAAACTAAAGTCCAGGACCAGATAGCTTCACAGGTGAATTGTATCAAACAATTAGAGAAGAGTTAACAAACCTGTCCTTCTGAAACTATTCCAAAAGATTGCCATGGAAAGAATACTCCCAAACTCATTCTGTGAGGCCACCATCACCCTGATACCAAAACGAGGCAAAGATGGCACACAAAAAAAGAAAATGACAGGTCAGTATCACCAATGAACATAGATGCAAAAATACTCAACAAGATACTAGCAAAGCAAATCCAGCAATACATTAAAAGGATCATATACCATGATCAAGTGGGATTTATCCCAGGAATGCAAGGATTTTTCATGCCTAGAGAAGTTCCTTTAGGATTTGTTGTAAAACTGGTTTAATGGTGCTGAATTCTCTTAACTTCTGCTTGTCTGGAAAGCTTTTGATTTCTCCCATCAAATCTGATCGAGAATCTTGCTGGGTAGAGTGTTCTTGGTTGAAGATTCTTCCCTTTCATCACTTGAAATATATCATGCCATTCCCTTCTGGCTTGTAGAGGTTCTGTTGAGAAATCAGCTGATAGTCTTGTGGGATTTCTATTGTAAGTTGTCTTTTTTTTCCCTTCTTGCTTTTAAATTTTTATCTTTGTTTTTAATTTTTGTCGGTTTGATGACTACATGTCTCAGTGTGTTCTCCCTGAGTTTATCCTGCCTGGAACCGTTTGCCTCCTGTACTTGGTTGACTATTTCCTTTCACATGTTAGAGATGTTTTCAGCTATTATCTCTTCAAATATTTTCTCAGGTCCTTTCTCTCTTCTCCTTCTGGGACCCTTATGATGCAAATATTGGTGTGTTTAATGTTGTCCCAGAGGGCTCTTAGGCTGTCTTCGTTTATTTTCATTCTTTTTTCTATATCCTGTTTCGCAGCAGTGATTTCCACCATTCTGTCTTTCATGTCACTTACCTGTTCTTCTGCCTCAGTTATTCTGCTATTGATTCCTTCTCGTCTACTGTTCATTACTGTTCATTTCTGTTCATTCTTCTAAGCCTTTGGTAAACATTTCTTGCATCTTCTCCATTCTTTTTCCAAGACCCTAGATCATCTTCACTATCATTATTCTACATTGTTTTTCTGGAAGGTTGTCTATCTCCACTTAATTTAGTTGTTTTTCTGGGGAATTTACCCCGTTCCTTCATCTGGAACATAATCCTATTTCTTTTCATTTTGGTTAGCTTTCTGTGATTGTAGTTTTTGTTTTGGAGGCTATAGTTCTTGTTTCTTCTGTCTGCCCTCTGGTGAATGAGGATAAGAGGCCTATGCCAGCTTCTGGATGGGAAGGACTGGCTGTGGGGAAAATGGGGGTCTTGCTCTGGTGGGCAGGGTTGTGCTCAGTAAAATTTTAATGCAAGTGTCTGCTGATGGGTGAGGCTGTGCTCCCTCCCCGTTAATTGTTTGGCCTGAGGAGGCCCAGTCCTGGAGTCTCCTGGCTTTATGTTATGGTAGGGCTTATGGTGACCTCCAAGAGGACTTATGCCAAGACACATATCCCAGGGCTGCTGCTGCCAATGCCCTGGTCCCCACAGTGGGCCACTGCTGACCCATGCCTCTGCAGGGGACCGTTAGACACTCGTAGGCAAGTTTGTCTCCTGTGGGGTCACTGGGTCCTGGTGCACACAAGGTTTTGTTGGTGCCCTCAAGAGTGGACTCTCTTTCCCACAGTCCTGTGGGAGTCCTTTAATGAAATCCCATTGGCCTTCAGATGCCCTGGGGATTCCCAGTCCCTTTGCCAGATCCCCAGGCTGGGAAGCGTGATGTGGGGCCTAGAACCTTCACAACAGTGTGAGAACTTCTTTGGTATCATTGTTATCCAGTGAGTGGGTTGCCCACCCCACAGGTCTGGGATTTGATTTTGTCATGATTGTGCCCCTCCTACCATCTTGTTGTGGCTTCTCCTTTGTCCTTGGATATTGGGTATCTTCTTTTGGTGGGTTCTGGTGTCCTCTGGTTGATGGTTGTTCAACAGTTGTGATTTTGGTGCTCTCTCAGAAGATGATGAGCCCATGTCCTGCTCTACCATCTTAAATCAGTCTCTGCAAGGATTTTTCAGTATCTGCAAATCAGTGTGATACATCAAGTTGAAGAATAAAAGCCATATGATCATCTTAATAGATGTAGAAAAAGCTTTTGATAAAATTCAGCACCATTTATGATAAACACTCTCCAAAAGTGTGCATTGTGGGAACATGACAGTGTCAGTTGCTCAGTTGTGTCCAGCTCTTTGCAACCCTATGGACTATAGCCTGCCAGGCTTCTCCATCCATGGAATTCTCCTGGCAAGAATACTGGAGTGTGTAGCCATTCCCTTCTCCACAGGATCGTCCCAAATCAGGGATCAAACCTGGGTCTCCTGCATTGCAGGCAGATTCTTTACCATCTGAGCTACCAGGGAGTAAAGGCCATATATGACAAACCCATAGCTAACATCACACTAAATGGTGAAAAGCTGAAAGCATTCTTTCTAAGATCAGGAACAAGACAGGGATGCACACTCTTGTCACTTTTATTCAAGATAGATTTGGAAGTCCTAGCCACAGCAATCAGAGAAAAGGAACCCAAAATTGGAAAAGAGATAAAACTGTCACTGTTGCAGAGGTAAAACTGTTATATGATACCAGACATAGAAAATCCTAAAATGCTACCAGAAAACTACTAGAGCCCATCAATGAATTTGATAATGTTGCATGATACAAAATTAATACACAGAAATCTCTTGTATTCCTATCTACTAACAATGAAAGATCAGAAAGCAAATCAAGGAAACAATCCAGTTTACCATAGCATAAAAAAGGATAAAAATACCTAGAAATAAATGTACCTAAGGAGGCCTCCTGAGAAACCTGTATGCAGGACAAGGAACAACAGTTGGAATTGGACTTAGAACAACAGACTGGTTCAAAATTGGGAAAGGAGTACGTCAAGGCTGTATATTTTTACCCTACTTATTTAACTTATATACAGAGTACATCATGTGAAATGTTGAGCTGGATGACTCACAAACTGGAGTCAAGATTGCTAGGAGGAATATCAACCACCTCTTATATGCAGATGATACTACCCTAATGGCAGAAAATGAAGAGGAACTGAAGAGCCTCTTGATGAAGGTGAAAAAGGAGTGAAAAAGCTGGCTTAAAACTTAACATACCCATCATTTCATGGCAAATAGATAGGGAAATAGTGGCAGATTTTATTTTCTTGGGCTCCAAAATCACTGCAGATGGTGACTGCAACCATGAAATTAAAAGATGCTTGCTCCTTGGAAGGAAAGCTATGACAAACCTAGGCAGCATTTTGAAAAGCAAAGACATCACTTTGCCAACAAAGATCCACATAGTCGAAGCCATGGTTTTTCCAGTAGTCATGTATGGATGTGACACTTGGACTATAAAGAAGGCTGAGTGCTTAAGAATTGATGCTTTTGAACTGTGATGCTGGAGAAAACTCTAGAATCCCGTGGACAGCAAGGAGATCAAACCAGTCAATCCTAAAAGAAATCGACCCTGAATTTTCATTGAAAGGATTGGTTAAGCTGAAACTCCTGTACTTTGACCATCTGATGCAAAGAGTTGACTCTTTGGAAAAGACCCTGATTCTGGGAAAGATTGAAGGCAGGAGGAGAAGGGGATGACAGAGGAAGAGATGGTTGACATCATCAACTCAAACTTGAGTTTGAGCAAACTTCAAGAAATAGGATAGGGAAGCCTGGCGTCTTGCAGTCCATGTGGTTGCAAAGAGTCAGACCTGACTTAGTGACTGAACAACAACAAAAGGAGGCAAACGCCTGAACACTAGAAGATGCTGAGGAAAGAAATTGAAGATGATGGAAATAGATGGAAAGATATACTATATTCTTGAATTGGAAGAATCAATATTGTCAAAATGACTTTACTGCCTCAGGCAGTCTATAGATTCAGTGCAAGCCCTATCAAATTACCAATAGTATTTTTCACACAACTAGAACCAAAAAAAAGTTTTAATTTGTGTGGAAACACAAAAAACCCTTAATGGCCAAAGTAAATCTGAGAAAGAAAAAACAGAGCTGGAGTAAGCAGGCTCCTTGACTTCAGACTATACTACAAAGCTGCAGTCATCAAAACAGCATGGTACCGGCACAGAAACGGAAACATAGATCAGTGGAACAGGATAGACAGTCCAGAGATAAAACTATGCTCCTCTTGTTGGTTAATCTGTGGCAGAGGAGTCAAGACTATACAATAGAGAAAATACAGTCTCTTCAATAAATGGTGCTGGGAAAACTGGAAAGCTAAATATATAAAAATGAAATTAGAACATTCTTTAACACCATACATAAAAGTAAACACAAATGGATTAAAGACCTAAATGTAAGACTGAATACTATAAGACTCCTAGGTGAGAACTTAGGCAGAACACTTTTTACAATCACAGCAATATCATTTTCTATCCATTTCCTACTAGAGTCATGGAAATAAACAAATGGGACCTAGTTAAACTCAAAAGCTTTACACAGTAAAGGGAGCCGTAAACAAAATGAAAAGACAACCCATGGAACAGGAGAAAATACTTGCAAACAATAGGATTGACAGGGAGTTAAGTTCCAAATATACAAACAGCTCACATAGCTCAATTTCAAATAAACAACCCAATCAAAAAATGGGCAGAAGACCTAAACAGACATTTCTCCAAAGAAGACATACAGATGGCCAATAGACACATGCAAATATGCTTGGACTTACCTGGTGGTCCAGTGGTGGGAACTCTCCACTTCCAATGCAGGGGGAGTGGTTCGATACCTGGTCAGGGAACTATGATCCCACATGCTGCATGGCTCTACCAAAAAAAAAGAAAGAAAATTTTAAAAAAAAGTGAAAAGATGCTCAATATCACTAATTATTAGAAAAATGCAAGTCAAAGCTACAATGATTTGTAGCTAGCAGAATGGCCATTGTCAAAAGAGTCTACAAACAGTAAATGCTGGGAGAGTTTGTGGGGGAAAGGGAATTCTTCTACACTTTTGGTTGGAGTGTAAATTGTACAGCCACTATGGAGAACAGTGTGGAAGTTCCTTAAAAAACTAAAAATAGAGCCACCATATGATTGAGTGATCCCACTCCTGGGCATGTATGTGGAGAAGACCATGGTTCAAAAGGATACATTCACCCCAGTGTTCACTGCAGTGCTGTTTACAATAGCCAGGATATGGAAGCAACCCAAATGTACATCACAGAGGAAAGGATAATGAAGATGTGGTACATATATATACAATGAAATATTACTTACCATTAAAAAGAATGAAACATCATTTGCAACAACATGGATAGATGAAATCATACTGAGCAAAGTATGTTAGAGAAAGACACATACCATATGATAGCACTTAAATGTGAAATCTAAAGTAAATTACACAAATGAACTTATTTACAAAACAGACTCACAGACTTAGAGTATGAACTTATGGTCCCCGGGGGAGCAAATGGTGGGAAGGAATAGGAGTCTGGGGTAGACATGTACACACTTGCTATATATTTAAAATAGATAACCAGCAAGGTCCTACTGTATAGCACAAGAATTTCTGCTCAGTGTTATTAAGCTAAATGAAAAAAGAACTTGAAAAAGAGGAGATACATGTATATGTACAACTAAATTACTTTGCTATACACCTGAAAACTAACACAGTATTGTTAATAAAACATTGTTAATTGCTAATCAAATATTGTTAATCAACCTGGAGAAGGAAATGGCAACCCATTCCAGTACTCTTGAATAGAAAATCCCATGGACAGAGGCGCCTGGTAGTCCATGCGGTCGCGAAGAGTCAGATATGACTGAGCGATTTCACTTTTCTTTCCTAATCAACCATACTTGAATGTGTTAAAGAGTTGGCCAGAATTCAGTTTCCTTCTCTCACACCAACAGAACAGGAATTGCTGGAACTCTAAAGCCAACCAGACCTTGTGATTCCAATATAAAATGAGATTGGCTGCCTTGGATTTGACAGTAAAAGTCACAATAAGGAACAGACTTACCAACAAATCAGTCCTAAAGTATGCTTTGTTCTTTTCCCTGGAAAGGCCCCAATGCTCCCTGTCGGCAGTGTACAAAAACTCACAGAAGCGCTGGGCTTGCACCTCAAACCAAGGAGGTGTGTATAGAGTATGAGAGAGAAGAGACTGTGGTGAGCCCGTGGTTGGTACCTTCAGACATCCGTGCAATTCTCCACGAGAGTCACAGTTCCCTGCTACAGGTATGCATTATTCCAGGTTTCAGTTTGCCCTAGTGATTATTTGTGTTGTTAAGGGTTTTTTTCTTTGCGTATTTACTTATTTGTGTGTATGGGATGTAGACATACTTAAGGGTTGTTAGGTCAGTTTGAAGTAGTGATTCAAAGCATCTACACTTTTGGCTGAATACTCCAGCATTTGTCTTTCAGAATTTTCCTTGACTGCGTATTTTCTTTTTAATAACAAAAAAACACAACCCAAACAAAACACAACAAAAATGTAAGAACAGAATATTGTACTATAGGTGCGACAGTCCATTCTCTCTACTCTTCAGGCCTGGTACCAGCATCTCGTTGTGTCAGGTGATGTTCATTCATCCCATCGCCAGTCCAGATGTGCTGGGCAACGACAGCCCTAGTTCCCTTCGTATTTCCGTCGCTCTTTGGTGGATGAGCAGCTCTAGGGTCTTTGGAAAACTTAGCTCATGTGCCATTTATTTTTTTTCTCAGGACCACAATTTACTGTCTTTCTCAATTTGATAGGACTCTTCACCAACTGAAGAAAAGTCAGAGGCTCCTTTTGGGGTTGGTGGCATGGAGAGTTTGTCTGAGAGCACAGGCAGCATCCTCAGCAAGCTTGACTGGGATGCTGTTGAAGACATGGTGGCCGGCGTGGAGGACAAGAGCCTCTCTGTCCACTGGGCCCTGGACCTGTAAGACCTGAACGTCACTCTGCTTCCACATGAAGGCCAGCAACTCAGTGATGAAGTTTAGCAAGACTTTGTGGGTTTAAGGGAAAGAAGCACTGAAGGAAGCAATGTGAATTTACCACCTGTAAGCACCTTATTACTTGTATTAGACATTTAAGAGGCAAAATAAACATTTCTCAGTTATTTTGCCTTCAAGGGAAAAGGGTTAACTATAGTCATATGTTTTTGCATTTGACTTATTATCTTTAGGTATAATTTTTTAAATGATGAAATAAACAGTACCTTTCAAGCCAAACTTATATCATATTTGAGCTACTTTCAATAAAAATCTATCTTGCATCTTCCTTTACCTCCTGAGTTTTGAGAAACAACCTTATGTGGGTAAGTCTGATAAAAAAAAATAAATTCTTTCACTGAGGTGAAGAAGATCACTCTCTCACCTGAGACACTCTATAATGAACTCCATTTTTAAAACATATCCTAAAATTGTATAGGACTTGGCCTAGGAGTAAAAAGCAACTAACCACCTTCCACCAATTCTGAACTTCTAAATAAACCATGTTTCATGTCATCCAGATCGTCTGTCCTCTGTCCTCAGCTGAAAAAGACTTGGAGGGAGAAAAGGAGATGGATGATTTGGGTGGGGAAGAAAGAGGCTGTGACTCCTGACTCTGGAAGGCTCATGTTAACTTCGTGAAAACCGTGGGGCAGAGACCTGGGTAATTCTGGTACTGCACCCAACAATGTCATAATCTTGGAAATAATTTTTATGAGAAAAAAACTAAAAACCTTCACATATTTGTCCATTTTTAGCGCAGTATTAAAGAATATTATCTAAATAAGAATGTTAAATGTTCCTCCTTTTCCAACTACATACCTGTGTGAGGCCAGACTTTTTTCATACACTTCAGCTAAAAAGACATTGCAATAGGGTCAATGCAGAAGCTGGTTTAAGAATTCAGCAGTCATCTGTTAAGCCAGAAATGAAGATATTTATAAAACTTTCAAACATTGTCATGCATCACATGTTAGCATTGAATGGGGGTCATTGTAATTTAGACATTTTTCTGTTTTCATTTCTGACATAAATATTGACAGATATACTTACATTAAAGCTCTTTGGGCTCCTCTATAATCTTGGGTATAAAGAGAAGAAGTTTAAGAACTGCTGCTTTAGAGCTAACAATGTGAACTGAGCTCACCAGACTTGCTCAGTCGTTCAGTCATGTCCGACTCTTTGTGCCCTGTGGACTGCAGCACGCCAGGCTTCCCTTTTCATCTCTCAGAGCTTGCTCAAACTCATCTTCATTGAGTTGGTGATGCAATCTCCATCTCATTCTGTCATCCCCTTCTTGTCCTGCCTTAAATCTTTCCCAGCATCAAGGTCTTTTCAGACTATATAGAGTCAATATCGACATTTCACTCTCACTCCTTCACAATGAACTGGTGTATACCTGCTCACGCCTGTTCTGACTTAAACATTCGGTTGGCTTTTGAGGGTATTACCTCCAGTGTTTTTTTTTTTTCCAGTGTTTTTTTATTTCTTCCTTTAAATCCATATTTATGTGTAGTATTTCTCTTCTGACTGAAGCTCATTAGTGTTTCTCATTGTGAAGATCTTCTGGCAGTTCTCTCAGGTTTCACTGACTGAACTATTATCTTTCACTGTCATTTTTGAAGGGTATTTTTGCAGCAGTTATTCTAGGGCAAGGTCTTTACTTCTAAGATGGGCCTTCCTGTTGTATAAACTGGATGCCTGGAATGTTAATAGACTGTCAGAAAGATCTCCATGTTGTAGCTGAGCTGGGCCTCCAACATCCCCTAGAGACTGTTGTCTCAACCTTTTATTATAGTAACAGCTTCCTGGTAAAGCCTCTTGTACTCTTGCACAGAACTGGATATGAGCAGCTCAACTCTTGTCCAAGGACCCACAGGGAGCCCCCACACAAGGCCTTGCAGAGTCTGGTCAACGGTTACCATCCTACATTTCGACTCTGCCTCCTCAGCTTAGCAGGACCGCTGTGGTCTCCTTGGACATAACTTGTTACGCTGGAGTCGTGATAATACACTTAAAAAGCCAAGCACTGGTGAGACTTACCTTGTGAGCTTCTCTTCCCTCAGGGATCACTGTCTCTTGCTGCATGCTGTCCAGTGTCTAAAAGCAGTTGCCTCACATATTTTGTCCAATTTTATGGTTAAAGCAGCAAGGCTAGTCCTGTATCAATTACTCTGTCATAGCTAGAAGTGGACGTCTTCCCTGGTCTCGGTGAACTTTACATCCATACAGCAAACCTCAATGAGGACTGAAGGAGGGTAGAACATGTCAGCCCAGGACTGATGGTCCTGTGCAGCCTCCAGCATCCAGCTTGAATATGTTCTTGTTGTCTTCAAAAAACTGCAGTATAATTTTGTCGTGTGCCTGACACAGAGAAAACATCCTTCCAAGGAAGGGTCTAGACTGTGTACCCTCCAAACATAGGTTAAAAGAAACAGTTTCCACATCTAGATTTTAGCACTTACCATGGTTGGGGTTACCTCGGTTATCAAAAGGATTCCTAACTTCTCAAAACAATATCATTTTGCTCACATTTTTATTATAAAATGTTATACAGCATTTAATAGCATGCATCACTAAACCAAAGCCACATCTGAGTGTCCTACTCTTTATTCTGGCTGAGTTTGGAATCTATAACAAAGGAAGCTCAAACACAAGACTTCTGCCAAGAAATTATATCCACGGACCTGGGTGAATATCACTGACTTCAGCCTTACTTTCCTACTTCAGCTCCTATTGTTTCTAGCCTTAGTATATGCTCACATATTTGATGGATTCAGGAAAAGCCATTATAGCTTAAATCTTTTTTCATTTCCCAACAATTCAAGTAATTGTGTCTTGTTTAGCTATTCTATAAGAAACCAATCCTTGGATCTTACTGAAGAAATAGGAGAGACAGGAATGGTGTAGAAGTCATATTGGTAGCCCTCCAGAACTCTACTTTCCTTTAGGCATTGCTCATATCCTGACCCTTCATGTGTGTTCAGCATCTAGACTGTGACTTTGTGTCATTAGGGAGACCCCAACAGAAACTATGGCTTTCATCTTCATAAAGACTGAATCTGGGGAACATGTGAGAAGAAAAGAACCCTTGTTAGGTAAGGTTGGTGTGTAGGGAATGAATCTATATATGTTGGGCGTAGGGCCAACTTCAGTGGCGAGTTGCCTAGCTGAAGGGAAAGTTTTTATACAGGATTTTATGAAACAATGATACTAATTTGAAAAGAATTATTTAAAACTATATTCAAATCCAGGAAATATAAAAATAAGGTAATTAAAACAACTTCAGTATTAAGAACTTTAAAATGGTAAATAAAATATTTTACCATTTGATAAATTATGTTTATTTCTTCTAAGACCTAAATGAAAGGATAATAAAGGAATATTAAAATGTATAAATCAATACAAGATAAGAGAATTGGACAGGAGATATTACTGGAGAAGAGAAGTCACAGGATGTCTAAGAGGGTGGAGGAAGCCATAATATAATTTGTGCAGAAAAGGGTAATGATAAACAGTGTACTTAAGACTCAGAGCTGACAAGTACAAAAAGGGAGATGCAGTGAGACAATCATGGTGTAAGTCTTATTAGAACAGTTGCAACTCCTTATTTCTCTATTCCTTGTGCATAGAGCTCCCAGCATCTATAACCCAGGCAAGAGTCCAGCTTCCCATCTGATGACCTTAGAGCAGAGAGCAGCAAATCTGGCCTGCTTTCTGTTCTTTTAAATAAAGTTTTACTGAAAGACAACCTGCCCATCCATTTATGTTATCTGTGCTGCTTTTGTACAGCAAAGGCAGTGTTGCATTGTTGCTACATAGACCATGTGACTTGCAAAGCCTAGAATACTTATTTTCTGATTCTTTCCAGAAAAAGTTTGTGAATCACTGCTGTAGACTTGAGCCCACCAGATGAAATCCACCTATACATTCAGAGCTTCAGTAAACTTTCTAGTACCCTGCTTTAAACCTGATGGGACAGTTAGGCATCACTTGACATGCAGGAAGGAACCCTCTTCATGAAAGGGACAGTCCAAATTAAATGAGCAAAATAACAAAGAGATCATGCAGGAAACAGAAGAAATGGTTTTTACCACTAATGAATTGGAAGGCTCCAACAATGACAGAGGAAGCCCTATTGTGAGAATTCCCATGAGGTTATTTCTGTTAATAAAACAGATATTTCTAATTGGTGAGTGGCAAGAGTTCAACATCAATTGATTCCTATTTAAAAAAGGAGCATACATGTATTTACCAAGTATATGTGTGGCTTCATTCCCTTTGTCCCTACTCTTGACTCTTTTTTTTTTTTTTTGTCCCTACTCTTGACTCTTGATGAATGGAGGGTAGTTGTTTCTTGTTCAGGCAGGAAGCTAAGTAGATTAAGTATTTGCCTTGCAGAATACTCCACCAGCAGATGGATATATGTCTAGATTTGGGGCAAATGGCAGCAAGCTTGATTGTGATTGCAGGTCCATGCTACAGTATCTCTACCCTGGCTCTACTCACAATAAAGCTGTTAATTTTATCTCCATCTGTCTGACTTCTGTTTGTAATTCTTATCAGAATTCCAAGGAGTGAGGGAATGTGATTTTTCAACCTCCTTCAATCTGAACATAGGATGCATTGGCTATGGCTTGAGCTCAGGGCACCAAATGGCAACGGAGAAGTCTACTTTTTAATCTGATAGATTGATATGAGATGTTGCATTCACAAAGTAAGAACAAGTTACTGTATGAAAGAGGTAACCAGAGAACAAGAAGAAACTCTTTGAAAGTTAAAATATAGCTGAAATTAAAAAGTTAATAGAAGAGTTAGAAGATAAAGTTGAAAAATTCTCAAATATAGCATCAAAAGACCCAAGAAAAGAGCAAAAAACGTAACTGAGGAGATGAGTCCAGGAAGAATAATATTTAACAAATTACAGAGAAAGAAACTAAAAGGAAAGAAATTATCAAAGAAAATTCTCCATAGCTAAGAACACAGATCAAAAGTCTGTAACATACCCTGAAAAATGAATTTTTAGAGATCCACTAAGAAACATCACAGTGAAATTTTACAATATGAGAGATACAGAAAATATCCTAAATTTCTAGAAAGGGAAAGCAAAGATCATATACAAAGGAACAATAAATCAGTATGGTAGCAGCCCTCTTAACAGCAACAACAGAGGCTAGATTACGGTGAAAATATTTTCAAAGGGAAAAATTTCAATTTAGAATTTTATACCCAGTTATCAACCATGAGGTGAGAACAAACATATTTTCAAACATTCAATGATTCCAAAATTTTGTTCCCAGGTGTCTGTTCTTAGGAAACTACTGCAGGATATGCTCAAGCAAACTGAACATTTTTAAGCAAAACTGAGAAAGTTCAGGTTCCAGTCACAGGTCCTGGATCCAACCAGAACAGGGGTAGGGAAAGTCTACCCCTCGGTAGAACACTTTGGCAGCAGTCCTAAAAAATCAGTCCAGATAGGTGCAAAGGTAAGAATAGCTGCAGGAAGGCATTTATGATGGATATGTGGGAGGGACAGCGGGGAGAAGACCCAAAGGAATGATCTGAAAGACCATTACAGATTTCTATTTGGAAATTATGTACGTTAAACAGAAAAGCAGCCTCACTAAAGGGACAACAAAGAAATAAAGGAAATGCATTCATAGTAAACTAAACATTAGTTCTGATTGAATAATATTTACATAGTTTTATATTACAGAAATGCTCATTAAATATAGTGATATCCATATTGGGAGGAGAGGGAATAAGCCTGAGAGCCGTCTTTATCATAAAAAGTCAATAGATCATAATATAATCAATATCTAAGGAGTAGAATGAGTTAATAAATTACAATAGTATATTCTTTAGAAATACGCAGCTATTCAGAGATCAGAGTGGTTGCCTGAATTAACAAGGGATTCTTTCTTTAAATTTAATTAGAAAAAAGCCTACTAAATAATAGAAACCTTATTATATTAAAAGACTGCCTCATTAACATTTTTATCTTGGAATTACTCTAAACTATATAAAAGGCAGGATTTTAAAGGTTCAGTGGACAGTTTTAAGCCATGCAGAGAAGCAAGACTATTCTCTCTTCTTTGGCTCCTTCTCACACTTCAGATCACGGTAATTCCTCATGGACTTCCTCTGGATGAAGCAGGTAAGTCATGTTGTCTTTTATGTGGTTCTCTACCTTCACTCACTAAATCTTACTAACTACGGAAATTCACACCTGTTCTCTCGTCATTACAATTTAAAGCACTGGCCACTATTTTAGCCAACCAAAGCTATACGATTAATTTAAAGATCCTAATCAATTCTACAAATATACTAAACCAGTTCTCTCCTTCCACTATTGGAGAAGGGAATGGCAAATCACTTCAGCATTCTTGCCTTGAGAGCCCCATGAACAGTCTGAAAAGGCAAAAGGATATGACACTGAAAGATGAACCCCTAGGTCACAAAAAAGTCGGATACGACTGAACGGCTGAACAACTTGCACTACCACCACCCCAGCTGGAGTTGTCATCATCTTCCACAGAGCACTTTGGCTCCCCTCTTACCATTGGCAGTGCTCTTTAGAAAAGGCAAGTCTGACTTCACAAATGCTAATCCCTGTTCCACTTCCCACCTACCTTAATGGCTCCCCATTGCTCACAGGACATCCTTAACATGGCCTACCAAGGGATGATTTGTCCCATTTATTTCATCAGCAGCAGCATAATTTATTTCATCAGCAGCATCATCCTACTCTCATTTTTTCTCTGTCATTCACAAGAACTGCGAAGCTTTTGAAAGCAATATGCTCTTTTCTTCAGGCCCTTTGCATATGCTATGTAATAAATGTGGGATTCTTCTTGCATCCCCTTCATCTTTTTTTTTTTTTCTTTCCTCAGACTTTAGAGTTCAACCATCATGTCCCTTAGGAATGAACTGCTGGAAACAAAAAAAATGTCCCTTTTAGCAATGGTTCAACCAACATTATTTGGTATCTGTAATGCCAATTGCATACTAGGCTTTATCTAAGGATTAGTTTCACTTGGAGAAGGCAGACTTTCTGGTCTCCCCTAGCCCTCCAGATTATTTCAGTGCCACATACTCTCATAGTTTCTGTTATTTTCCTCTTAAGCACTCATTTCAACTGCAATTTAATGACTGTACAATTGTGTGCTTTGCGGTTCATTTCTTATTTCTCCCACTAGAACACAAGCTTGTTGCCAATGGGTCCAGTACAGTTCATTGCTCACAGTACGGCACTCAGCAAATACTTGTCGAATGACTGAATTAGCAAAAACTAATGAACCAGTGTCAAAACCAAGTTTTCTCTGAGACAAACAGTATGACAGGAAAGAAGGAGTGAGAATCCAGTGTTTTAAGTTCAGGAAAGGAGTGTAGAATGTAGCCTGTGATTCCTGCATCTCTCCAATACCCAGCTGCCCCTCATCACTTAACTCATTCATTCCTACATTCACACTCTGTACCTGCTTTCCAGAGCTACTCTATATCCTCTCTTTGACTTCAGCACTTTCACTCTGCCACTCTCATTTTACTTGCTCCTCCACTTCATGGAGACCTCTGAACTTTGATCCATTTTCTCTCAACCTAGCTCTTTGACTATACCTCCAACAAACTCACACTCCTGGCTCACTGATTAATCACTTCCACTGTACAGCTGAGCTCTGCTGGAGAAAAATAATGCGGTCTGGCATATTCACAATCCTCCATGTGGTAGCCAGTGAGTGATCTTCCTGAACTACCACCCTGAGGATATTTATTCTAAGTTCTTCCAAACTCTTTTTTTTTTCATTTATTTTTATTAGTTGGAGGCTAATTACCTTACAATATTGTAGTGGTTTTTGCCATACACTGACATGAGTCAGCCATGGATTTACATGTGTTCCCCATCCTGAACCCCCCTCCCACCCCCCTCCCCATGAGAACAGCATCAAAACATGTATATTATCAAGTGTGAAACAGATCGCCAGTCCAGGTTTGATGCATGAGACAAGTGCTCGGGGCTGGTGCACTGGGATGACCCTTCCAAACTCTTAAACTGCTGCTCTTCCCGATTCTCATTTGTTTTTCAACTCAACCACAATCTGGCTTTGCTCTCATCCTCTCTGAAACAACTCTCCCTAAAGCTTTCTATTTACATCCTGAAGGGTGGGATCAAGCATTTTTCTGTTTTACTGTGGCATTTCAAGTGCTGCTCTCCACCTTCCTGAAACTCTCTTAATCCTCTAGTTCTGGATTGTTTCCAGACTCCTCTGATCAATTCTATCTCCATTTCAACTGCAATTTTTGTTGTTGTTGTTGCATCTTATATGTTGGTAGTCTCTAAGGTTCTTTGACTGTGCACTGCTTACTGTAACTAATGTGGCTGATGAATGCCAAATGTAGCCCCTGCCCAAACTTTCCCCTGAAAGTGTCCTGCTTATGTATGTTCCCACCTTCTGGACATCACCTGAACATCTGATAGGCACTCACTTACAACATATTTAAAATCAACCTAGTCATCTAAAGTACAGAACCTGATAGCTATTCCAGATGGCTGTCTTTACCTCATCAGTCAACTGTTGAGTTTTGCTGTTTTTGTTCCTGAATACATCTGCGTTCTCCAGTCTTCTTTATACCATCATTGTCCTAGCTCAGGCTCTCACCATCACTGAGAGGATATTGCAGGCATGTCCTCTTCTTGACACCCTCAAATCTATCCTCTAGTAGCAGCCAGAATGAGCTTTTAATAGTCCCTAGCTTGAGGTCCTTCCACTGCCTACACACTTAAATTCTCAAAATTGTATACTTATCTCTATTTCTATAACTTCATCTTTTGATATTTTACTATCAACACCCTGTGATACTCACACTTCAAGTTCCCACATAACCTAGCTAAGTGATTTTATTTACGAAACTTCAAACACACATGGCTTCAGACTATGTTTTCTGACTTCTCACCCATCCAAGTTTTAGTCTTCTGCATCATGCCAGGTAATGTAAAAAATAATTAAAAACAGAACACATAAAATATTACAACTTACTATATCCATTTATCTAGCAGGATGGTAGGCATCTCAAAAGTTATTAGTCATCAAGAAGCCTACATTTAGATCTTACTGGGTGACAGAAGAATGACATTACAGATGAAATCTTTCTCATTATCTGATCTAGGAAATAAGGGCCCCAAGTGTTGCTCACGATTGGCTCTAAGTAGGTATGTAGCTTATAGATATCACATCACCTCTTTGAGTTTCAATTTCACCTTCTTAAAAAGAAGAATTTGAAATAGAAAGATCTTCAAATTTATAATCTGTGGATTTTCAAGTCAGGGCATTTGTACATAGACCTAGGTGGGATGACCATGAATTCTTAGAAATTGCATGCACAAATTCGGATATTAATTTGTTCAGTTTTCTAAGGAGAGTTCATGGTTTTCATCATGTTCTTCTCAAAGAAGTTTATGAATTACAAAGTGGTTAAGAACATTTAAAGGATTCTCAGATCCTTCATATTGTATAACTATATATTTTTAAAACTATGAAATGTGCAGATTCACTGTTCATTTTAGCTTTTATGGCAAATGGAGACTGTAATTCGTTTTCTTTTTCTTTGTTCCACAATCTAAATCTAATTAGGAGAAGCCTAAATTATAATTCTAGGTGAGTTATGATCAAGCAAAACTTACACTGACACATATTAGTAGAAAAAGGCTAATGTCAGATATGAAGACCTTAGAACTATTTGACAAATTAACACAAAAATAACTTTTCATTTCTAAGATTCTGTATAACTGAGATTAAACAATGACTGAAAAAAGTCACAAATACAAACAGAGACAAAATTCCATTCAGGAAAAACTGTAATGTCTTTCAATTATATAGGAAAAATATACTTTTTATTCTTTTACACAAAACAAACAAACAATGGTGTGGTCACTCACCTAGAGCCAGACATCCTGGAGTGTGAAGTCAAGTGGGCCTTAGGAAGCATTACTACAAACAAAGCTAGTGGAGGTGATAGAATTCCAGCTGAGCTATTTCAAATCCTAAAAGATGATACTGTTAAAAGTGCTCAGTGTATCAGCAAATTTGGAAAACTCAGCAGTGACCACAGGACTGAAGGTCAGTTTTCATTCCAATCCCAAAGAAAGGCGATGCCAAAGAATGTTCAAACTACTACACAATTGTACTCATTTCACAGCTAGCATGGTAAGGCTCAAAATCCTTCAAGCGAGGCTTCAACAGAACGTGAACTGAGAATTTCCAGATGTTTAGGGTACATTTAGAAAAGGCAGAGGAACCAGAGATCAAATTGTCAACATCCACTGGATCATAGAAAAAGGGAATTCCAGAAGAACATCTACTTCTGCTTCATTGACTATGCTAAAGCCTTTAACTGGTGACCAAAATAAACTGTGGAAAATTCTTCAAGAGCTGGGAATACCAGACCACCTTACCTGCCTGTTAAGAAACGTATGCAGGTCAAGAAGCAACAGTTAGAACCGGACATGAGCAGACTGGTTCCAAGTTGGGAAAGGAGTATGTCAAGGCTGTATATTGTCACCCTGCTTATTTAACTTACATGCAGAGTACATCATGCAAGATGCCGGGTTGGATCAATCACAAGCTGGAGTCACGATTGCTGGGAGAAATATAAATAACCTCAGATATGTAGATAGCATCATCCTAACAGCAAAAAAGAAAGAGGAACTAAAAGAGCCTCTTGACAAAGGTGAAAGAGGAGTGAAAAGGCTGGCTTAGAACTCAACATTGAAAAAACAAGGATCATGACATCCAGTCCCATCACTTCATGGCAAACAGATGCAGAAAAAACAGAAACAGTGACAGACTATTTTCTTGGGCTCCAAAATCACTGAGGAGTGACTGCAGCCACAAAATTAAAACACTTGACTCCAATATTCTGGCCTAGAGAATTCCATGGTCTGTATAGTCCATGGGGGTCACAAAGAGTCGGACACAACTGAGCGACTTTCACACTTCATTGCTCCTTGGAAGAAAAGCTACAACAAACCTAGACAGCAAATTAAAAAGCCGAGACATCATTCTGTGGACAAATGTCCATCTAGTCAAAGCTATGGTTTTTGCAGTGGTCATGTACAGATGTGCAAGTTGGACCACAAAGATGGGTGAGTGCTGAAGAATTGATGCTTTCAAACTGTGGTGCTGGAGAAGACTCTTTGAGAGTCCCTTGGACAGCAGGGAGATAAAGCCAGTCAATCCTAAAGGAAATCAACCCTGAATATTCATTTGAAGGACTGATGCTGAAGCTCCAATACTTTGGTCACCTGATGCAAAGAACTAACTCATTGGAAAAGACCTGGGAAAGACTGGAGGCAGGAGAAGGGGGTGACAGAGGACGAGATGGTTGAATGGCATCATCGACTCAATGGACATGGGTTTGAGCAAATTCTGGGAGATGGTGAAGGACAGGGAAGCCTAGCGTGCTGCAGTCCATGGGGTTGCACAGTCAAACTGAGCGATTGAACCACAATAACATAGCCTGTGAATCCATTTATTTCAAGCAATAATTAGTACAAAGTTTCTGACTAACAGAGGAGCTGTAATCCCAGAGTATCCTCTGTTATCTATTTAAGCTTGTTTCCTTCCTTCAGGTCTTCATCTCCAACTGCCTGCTTGGCATTTGCTAACTAAAATGCAAAGGATGTTTATCACCGCCTTTCTGAAAACTAGACCTATCTCCTTGTTCATTATCTCTGTGATGGGACCTCTGTTCTAGTTATGCAGGCGCAAGTTTGAATAAGAGACAATGCCTCTCAAGCCTACAATAAATTCAGGTAAGCAAAAGGATTAAAAAGCAGAAAATAACTGTTATTTAGAATTAACTATTATCTTAAGTATCCAAGGACAAGTAAGTTTCATCATAAAAAATTTGCAGAGTAAAAGATAGATGAAGAAACATTAAGACAAAAAAATATTTTGAGAAAACTGAAAAGTTACCGGATATTTGAGGTCAAAAGTTATTTAGTATTTAAAGATATCTTTACAGGTGAAGTAACATGATGCCTGGGATTTACTTCAGAAAAGTGAGGGAGAGGAGTATACAGGTATAGGTCAAACAAGCTTGATCAGAAATTCAGAACTGACTGACACTGAGTGATAAGTGCATGATGGTTCTACAACAAAAATTAAAAGTTTTTAAAAATTATGATAAAATTGTGTGCATATGGCATCACTCTGAGCAATGGAACCATACACAGCTGGTCTTAAGAAGGAAGAGTGGTGGTTTTTGCTTGGCTGTAATGCAAAACATGAGGCTTTTATGACCACTTGGTCAACAAACTATACAAACTGGAATTTGGGCAGTGACCTATCATACCAAATTTATACTCAAATGGGACCAACAGGACAGTGCCATTAAAAAAAAAATTCACATCATTTGTATAATTAATACCTATGATGAAAAATTATGTAAGTTTTAGTTTTAGAATGAGCAAGGCAAACTTAGTGAAAGGTTCAAAAAAGTAGAACTTTTATAGAGCAAAACTTATCAAATGTTCCAAATTATTTTAAATGGGTAATCTGATGCATCTTATATTTGCACAAGTCATCTTATTCTGATTGATATCAATAGTTCTGAAGATGCAGACCACCTAGACATTAAGATAGTGACGAAGACGAGTACTTTATGTAACTAAACATGGTGTATGGGGAGGGAGAACCACATACTTTCTTGGATAAGTTCACTTTCTAAATGAACACAGGATAAATTTGCTTCCTGGTCATGAAATCAACATTGGACAAAAAAGCTTGACTTACCTGTCTTCATGAAATGGACTCTACAGTTGTTAAAAACTGCTGTGTGCTTCAGTTACCTGCTAACAATTCAAATACTCGACATATTAACTGAGTAAGCTATATACTACTTTCCCCTAAGAGTTCAGAATTTCTTCTACTAGAGATTACTAAATTCTGTTTACTGTATCTGTACTTCCGTATGAATTTGTTTTTAAAATACCCATTCTTTATCAGAATATTACTAGATAATTTAAGTAAGAAAAGACTAAGTTTCATATTAATGTAAAAAGTGAAGGTTTGATAAGTTGACACATCTTCGGCATTGGCAGGCAGATTCTTTACCACTGAGTCACCTGGGAAGCCCCAAGTTACATCAACCTTTGCTTTAATTAATAGCTCAAATACTGAAGCTTAGAATATATGGAAAACTCCTAAACACAGCAATTCATCTATGACCAACTGAGGTTAACTGGGGTAAATAGGATCCCTAAGTATATGTGTACTCCAAGCATCCTTTAAGAACTGGTTCACTTTCAAAAAGGATCATCTTTAATGCTGATGAGCAATCAGCGTAGAGTAGTGAGATGCAATTACTCCAATGCTAAATTTAAATGCCTATTAAACACTTAAAAGCGGATTACTGAATCCTGTTGTGCCTCAGTTTTTCTTATCTATAAAATGGGGATAACACGTTTAACTCCCAGAGTGTTGAAAGAAATTAAAAGACAGCATGCATCATTAAACATCAGCATTCAAAACTGGCTTTTTAAATTCACAGCTCTAGTCTTAGAAATCTAGAGGTTGGACTTTATATTCTATCAATTTTTCGTAACTGGTATTTTACTCTTATTGATGTATCATTATTGTTTTCAAAAGTCACCTTAATCTTTTGCTGATAAAACTCCAAAGTGGGGGGGAACCCAATCTAGTTTTGTCCCACATAGTTCACAGTAAAAAGGAAGAGGAAACATGCAATTAAGTGGAAGAAAAAGAAGAATGAGAAAACATTTCCTTCAAAAAAATGTTCTGAAATAATTCCACATAGGAAATAGATCCTGTAAAGTTATTTTCATAGTGGTTTAATAGGAGTTCACAAAAAGGTATTTTATGGCAATGTCACTCTTCCTCACAAATTGAGTATCTTCATTTATTGGCCAATTTCATAAAACTTAACATTCTAGAGGTCAGTTTTAAAAAGCTGACTTAAAAAATAGTACATATTTTAAAAAGATTTAAATCTGAAACAGACCTCATCCTCTGTAAATTTTAGGCATTACTATTTCTGAGCATCAACTATGCAAATCAACTAATTAAATACCCACCTCCCCATCCGTAATAACAAACAAATAAATGACAACTGCTCCCCAAAGATGTATAAAACATTTAGAATAGAAAACGAATAAACATCTCAACTAGTAAAATTACTCCTTTTTCAGCATTAAAAAATAACTCGTGAAAAATGTAATGTTATTATGAAGTGTCATAGTCATCTCAATTCTATTTTGAAAATAACACATGGCATAATTTTAACTAAGAGAAATGCTAGTTTCCCAAAATAGCATGATTGTTACCTTTCCCCAAAACTGTAACTTTCCCACCCACCCCCAGGTTTAAAAAATAAATATTACCATCATGACATCACTAGAAAGAAATTGAAGCATACAAGGAACAAACTATAGTTTCTTTTTATATCAAAATGTACTCTTGAAAATGTGTTTGGCACAGTGCTAAATCATATATAGTTAATACTAAATATTGCAGGATACAATAAAACCCTGGAGTTAATTGTTTACACCCTCTTATGGGAATGAAAATAATAGATACCAATTATTCAGAAGTCAGCCTATACAAACTGTATAAACAATATTTTATGTTTTGTCTTGAAAACCAGTGATATAATAAATTTTACATAAAAGACTGCAAAATAATATAAATGGATTTAAACAGATCTTTACAATAAGAAATTCAAATGGAAACAGACAAGTAACAAAGAGAAGTAAAAAAATTTATTGCAGTATTCGCTCCACCAGGTAGTCTGGGGATCCCTTTTCTTGTATTGTTTTCAGGGTGACCTAATACATCAAAATCTACATTTACAAAAACTCCTTCTGCAGATAGGTCATAGATACTGCATGCTTTTTTTTTTTTTTCCCCCAACAGAATAAATTATATATCCAGGAGATTCTGCCATTTTACAGCCTGGAAAAAACAATGCTTCCCTGGAAACTGGGCTAAGCTAAAGAAAGCCATCCGCTGCTAGGTTAAACTCCAAGAACACTTTATTAAGAACATTAACAGACTAATTTCCAACATTCACTTGTTTATTTTTAAACAGAAAGTTTTTTTTTCCAAGATATAAACAATTTTTGTTAAACTATAATACAGTGGGAGTAAAAATGAACTGAGAATCTGTTTCTGCTGCACAACAGCGAAGGGAGCTCCCACAAAAATGTTTGCCCAACATTTCCTTCTTTTGTTCCTGCATCCCAGGTTCCATTCTTACTCTTCATAAAACTGATATTTTTTTTTTTTTTTTTTTGCCAGAATGTTGATATTCAAGTTTTTCTGCCTTTAAAAAAAACTCCTGTAAATTTGGCTGCATGTACAAATTCATTAGCTGGAAGTCCCATCCTTGGCGGCATACAGGGATCGTAAAGTCTGAACAACTTTATTAGTCAGCTTATTAGCACTCGTTAGAGCAATTTTTTTGTAAATAATGTCTGACTCTTTAATAGTGTCTACCCAAGGCACCAGTTTGCGGCCATCACGGCGCTTAGCCTCAGTCCAGGAGCCACTGTAGGAGCCTGCCATCCACTGAACACTGAAGCCATTGCTGGTTTTCTGTACTACTCTTGCAATTTGTGGTCGATCTTTGTACTTTGGACAGCAAATAGCGATGACATCCATGACGTCAACACTTTCATTCATCTGTGCTGCCAACTCCGTAGAGTCTGAATTTCGTTTTGACCTTCTCAATGACTAAAACATTGGGAGGGGGGAAAAAAGACCAAGTGTTACACAAAATAATTTTAGTGAAATTATTGTTTTTATTGCTTTTAATCCCTTGACGCCGGGAGTTGGGATTTCCCAGCACACTTCCATTGCCGGCAATGAGACGCACCGTGACCGCCAGCGCCAAGGGGTTAACATATATTTGTAAAACCATGTATCTCTTAATTTGTACCCGTGTCTTTACTCTTATTGATATATAAAATTATATATACATATGAACCATAAAGCTACATAAAATTTAGCAACAATAAAAAAGGATAACACACATTAATACAATCCAAAGAAAAATTAATAACCCTTTATGCTGGATAAATCTCATTTCTGTTTTTTCTTTTTTATTGTCTTTTATGTTAAACTTTCTACAAAAAGATGTATAAATGGATAAGTAGAGAATTTCTATCTACAAAATGTTTTCTCTCATAAGTATTACATTACTTGGTGTACATTGAATAGACTGACATATATAAGCACATAAAAATCATTTTACGTAATACGCTGCGAAATACGTTGACTCCTCCTCCGCCTCACCCCTGAAGTGCCTCCTCCTCTATCCTCCCCATCACTTTCATCATCTTCTGTCTCTGCTGCTGCATTATTTTTAGGGCTGCCTCCTCCAAGCAGCGAGGTAATTGCTTTGTTCCGAGCATTTGTGCTGGCGGACACCTCCCCTTCTTCCTCCTCTTCATCAGGGTCCAGATGTTCCATGAGAAGTTTGAACTACAAAAATTAGATATTAACTTAGAATTTGAGGTAAACATTTCAAACAAGTCTGTCAAATTTCTAAATATTTTCCATGGCAGTGGTTTGATATTGGTGAAAGAGACTTTAGCTACTGCCCAACTTGAGTGCTGGAAAACGTTTTTTGTAAAGAGCCAGATTGGAAGTATTTTTGGCTCTGCAGGCTAAAATATAATACAGAAACAAATGCACATAGCTGTTTCAATAAAACTTTATTTTACACCAACAGGCAGTCGACCAGATTTCGCCTATAAGCAAGATGTCCCTGACCCTGATCCAAATTATCAAGCAGCCGGTCGATTACTAATTACTGACAGACATTTAAACATTTTCTGCTCCGTCTGCTCTCCACCAAGAGGATATAAGAATAAATGAAAGATGTCAAACAATTTAAAAGAACTAAAATAAATGCTAAATTTAAAGTATAAAGTTTGCAGTCTATGAATAATATGAAAACCATTGTGTAGCTTACATTCTTAGTCAAGAAAATCATGATTAGTTATATTCGACTACCAGCTTTAAGTAGATTAAATTTAAAGACTTTATTTTTACTTTTTAGGACAATCTTGGAAAACATTTTTTTAAACATTAAAAAATTTTATTGTGGTAAAATTATATAACAGAAAATTTACCACTTTAAAGTGCTTAATTCATTGACATGAAGTATATTCATAATGTTGCACAACCATCACTACCATTATTTCTAAAACTTTTACATCATTCCCAAAAGAAACTCAATCTGTACCCATTTAATACTCCCCATTCCTCCCTTCCCACTGACCCTGGTAAACTTCAGTTCTATTTTCTGTTTCTCTGAATCTGCCCCCTTATTTTTTTTCCCCAGCTGCACCACATGGCTTTCAGGATCTAAGTTCCCTGACCAGGGATTGAACCCTGAGCCCTCAGGAGTGAAGGTGTGGAGTCCTAACCACTGGACCACCAGAGAATTCCCTGTATTTGCCTATTCTTAAAGACATTTTAAAAGCATAATTAATACACTCACATACACACTTGTTAAATGGGTATATACATACATATATACACATATGTGTGTGTGTATATATACTTGTACTTCTTCTGTAAGAAAACATGAAAAAGTTATGATATTGGTTGCCAGACGGAAGAGGAACAGAAATGGCTAAAGAGGGTAGCCCTCTCAAAAGTACTTACATTCAAAAAAGTCATTATCAAAATGAAGTATATTTTGGTTTTACTACTCACATCTAGGTACTGTTTTACTATACTCCTCTTCACATCTTCAGTGATTTTGGAATTAGCCATATCACTCTGCAGGAAGTCCAGTGTTTGTTTGGGATGAAAATGAACTCCTGTTTTCCGGTTTATCGCTTTATCATACACTTTTGCAGATTCAGATGGAGAATATTTCTGAATTTTACTGTTTTAGGAAAATAAAACCATTAATGTAAAAATTTTTTCCAGACATTTACATTTAAATGGATTCTAGTTAAGTTTTATTTACTTACAACTAAACTCTGTCATACAGAGTTCAACCAGTAAAACTGTATACAAAATAAATATAATTTTAAAAAGGGAAGTAAAGACACAAAATCAAAGATTAAAGAGTAATATTCTCTTGTTTTCCTCAGTTGTTTGCCTCAAGATTCTCTTGAATCAAGGCATCATTTAAATGAAAGTAGTTTCTCATGTCTATTTTTTAGTACCATGATTGTGACTGTAGGACAGTTTTAATATAATTACTCAGTACTACCTAACTGGTTTACCTTCTTCTAAGATTTTTCATTCTCAACACGGCCAGAATGACTGTCTACAAACCTGCTTCATATTATTAACAACTCTATTTCAAAATCTTTCCATCTCCTTAGCACTGCCCCAAGACTTTACAAGGTTTTAAATTATTTTGAATTACAGGAATACCTTGGAGACATTACAGGTGTGGCTCCAGACCACTGCAATAAAGCAATTATTGCAATAAAGTGAACCACATCAATGTTTTGTTTCCCAATGAATATAAAGGTTAAATTTATACCATATTATAGTCTATTTAAAGTGTGCACCAGCATTATGTTGAAAAACAACGTACATATCTTAATTAAAAAATACTTTATTGCTAAATAGTATCATGAGTCTTCAGTGAATTGTAATCTTTTGGCAATTGTAACATCAAATATGACTGATCAAAGACCACCATAAAAATAATAATGAAAAATCACAAACCTTCAATTTGTATAAAATGCAGTATCTGTGAAGTACAATATAACACAGTATGTCCAACAGTTGCCAACATTTAACATCAGGGTATTTCTCATTAAAATCTGGATTTTCTAGCTTCCCTTGAAAAAATGGAAGCTCTGGCCACACTGTTCCCACTTTCTCCCATGGCAACAAGTTGATGAATATCTGAATCCCAAACATGTTTTTTTCATTTTGTCAATGACCTACCCAGATCCACTTTATCCATTTCATTATCTGTCCCTATGAACATTTAAAGTTTCAATGAATGTGAAAAATATCCAAAATTCCATGGGTATAGGCAGTGTAGTGACTGATGATGAGTAAAATTATAGCACATTCAAACTTATTAGTACTTTTCTATCTCTTACCTTGATAGTGTACAATAAAGACTACTGGATCCTGTTAGAACTTAGCCTAGCTGGTCTGCATCTATTTATTCTTCACTCATAGCTCTTTAAAAATTTGAATTTTCCATCTTTTTTAATATTTACTTTTATGGATTTCATTTATTTTGCTGTTCTGGGTCTTAGTTGTGCATGTGGGATCTAGTTCCCTGACAAAGGATCAAACCCAGGCCCCCTGCATTGGGAGTGCAGAGTCTTAGCCAGTGGACCACCAGGGAAGTCTCTGCCATCTATTTTTAAGGTTAGCCTAATTCTCTAATATCTTTTCAGGGGAGCCAACATAATAAGTCTTTTAATTTATGATGCATTATCTCCAATTAGAAGAAAATAGCTTTCCACTCTTTAATAACAGAATGTACAAATTATGGTATATTATACAACAAAAACACTATATAGCAGTTAAAAGGAACAAACTCCTTTTTATAAAAAAGGAGCATTTTTAATATTCAGCATGCAACCAAAACTGGGTTTCCTATTTCTTATCATTTGAAGACAGCAAGTTTTTCTTTCACCACTTACCTATCAGAAAATCCACAGAGATTCTTCAAATGTTGTTTTAACATCAGAAGCAATAAAATACCCTGGGAGACATTTGCAAACTCAATTAAAGGGGCTGAATTTTCTGGCAAACATTTCATCACCGAATTTATATCATCTTCTGAATCCGAATCTGAATCCGAATCGACACGTTTCCGTGACTTTCGAGGCCTAGAGACTTCTTCTTCACTCTCACTTGACTCATTTTCCTTGCCAGGAGATGATTTTCTCTCTTTCCTTTTGTCTTTTACCATAGACTGAAAAAAAGAGGAAATTATTATGTCTGAAAAATATAAAATGAAAATACCACTAACAACTATACATATGCTCCCTTCAACAGCTTCAAAAGTATCCACAATTTAGTGTTTCATATATCAGAACTCTCTGACTTTCTGTAAACAACTGGGGATGTAACCCTTAGGGAGAAAATAATGTTCCAACACTAAATAAAATCCACTCCTCCAACTACTGTGCCACCCTCCCTAAACCCTCCTGGAATATCATTCCAAGGAAAAGAATTTTCTTATATGATAGCAATGAAAGATAAATTATAGAAGTAACAATTTGGTATATAGGTAAGCCATTAGAGGAAAAGTAATCATAATTTAACTGAGGAAAATATAATAGGTCTTTAATCCCCCCCACCTTTTAAACTTTCCCATTTAAGAACTTTTCAGCAAGATAACATGCAGTTTTTCTTAAAAAATTAAATTGTTTCTTTGTACTTTATGAAACTGTTAGCTTTTAAAAAGAAACAAAGCCAACTGGTTTCCAGAGGTGGAAAAGATCACATTACAAAGCAATATTCAAAATATAACTTAAGAAATAAAACAGGAGAAACATGTACAAGTATATTTACAACAGTTAGTGAAGTAAAATAAGATAACATGATGGATCAAGTTCCTGGGAAATTATTAACCTCTTAAACTTCAAAGTGCATATTAAACACCTAGGCATTTTATTAACAAAGAAAACATTGTGTCAGCAGGTCTGGGTGGGGCCTAAGGTTCTACAGGTCTAACAAGCTCTCAGGTGAGGCTGGTGCTACTGGTTCTGGTCTGCACTTCAAGTAGCAAGGGTTCAGATACTTCTGTAATTCTAACTCTTAGGTATTAAAATAATCTCCCTGATTTATGAGTTTGACCAGGCTGAGTTTTGGGCACAACAAAACTGTAAAATGAGAATATTTACTTGTATCATCAGGTACATGAAAATATTCCAACTAATTTACAAAGAATGTAAATTACTGAGTGCACCTACTGTATTCCCAGGGCTACACCAGGTGCTTTTACAATTAAACCAACTATATTTTCTTCTTAAAAACCATGAAAGAAAAGATACAATGTTCACAACAAAAAACTTAGTAAAGATTTTGGGCATACAATATACCAACGTCATTATGATTCTGGTGTTCAGGGATAAGGAAATCAATAGCATAAATTTTCTGTGTTCCTTGTAGGTAAGCTATTTATATTCATACCTGTATCTCTTCAAGTGTACTACTGTTATCTATAGTATTTTCAGATTTATAAAAAAGCAAGGTGTTTTAAAATGGGGTTTAAATGGACACTAAGCATTTAAGGTCAGTGCTTAAAGTGGGAGAGATAAAGACATGGGATGACTTATCAACAGAACAATCCATGTATGCAAGCATGCATGCATGCGTGTGTGTGTGTGTGTGTGTGTGCGCGCGCGCGTGCACATGTGCACATGCACGTAAGTATATGCATGTATAAATTCTACCTAAATGATCTGGAATGAAATGGTTTTAAGAACTTTCTTAATGGAAATGAAATGGCAACTCATTTCCTCTCTCCAACTCAAGCACAATTTAGTTTATTTATTTATAAAATATTTATATTTATTTATAAAATATTTATAAAAACTATTTAGTTTATTTACAAAGATTTTATATACCTGTGAAAACAATAAAAAGAACAATGAGAAACAAAACAGTGAAAAGAGCGTGCCTGCATTGAAAGATGCATTAAGAATAGCAATGTGTGTAACTTACCTCCTTGAATGACTGCAGTAGGTTACTACCAGAAACAGAGAGTGTAATGTCTATATGATGCATTATAAACAGCGGCTCTTCCTGTGTCTGGTATGGAAAACAGGCTAGATTGTCTGCTATATACAAGAGCATATTCACTTCTGTTTTCTGTACATTAAAAAAAAAATAGTACATGTTTAGTAGATAATCCAGAAATCCATCATAAAAACCTTTTTAGAAAAAATGTTACAGGGTACTTTCACCTCAGTTAATGTTTCAGAAAGGAAGGGACAGGGAGAGAAAGAAGGAAGAAGAAGGAGGAAGCAGAAAAGAAATGGATTTTTTTTTTTTTAAGAAACGGATTTTACAGAATAATCTTAAATCCATTTTAAGAGATTTCCTAATGACTTAAACCATGGTACCTTAAAAAGGGAAGAGGTGAATGTTTTTTCAGTGCACCCAAGTGGAAGCCCCAAAGTTTTCTTATAGAGTATATAGAGTCTTTATGATAAATCCATACCACATCAGAAAGTACACATATGAATTCATGATTATTTATCATTGTGCCTCTAAAAGTTTAACCCATATGGACAGATCAGTCACACACAGTTATTCTGTCTTCAAAAGTAAGAGGTAATAATCATAGTTCTAACATGTGGGTTAAAAAAAATCCAAGTTCATGTACTCTTAAAACTTAATTGTCAGTTTCCTGTGTGTGTATAATTTAAAATATTAGAGTCAATCTGCCAAAGATTCATACCATAAAAACTCTGACATTGGTAAATTATGGTTACTAATAGTTGTTTGCTTTTAAAAGAAGTAACAGAGACTTTTTTTCAGAACTTCATGATCATACAGAATATAAACAGAAAGACATGTTAATATTTAAATTCCTTTAAAAATATTTATAGCTTTTTTAAAAAAAAAAGAAAAGAAAAAACAGACAATTAAAAACACTACTTCCTGGTATTTCCCAGGGTGTTTCGTGGTTAAGACACCATGCTTCCACTGTAAGGGGCAGGGGTTTAATCCCTGTTTGGGGAACTAAGATTCCGCATTGCCTGAAGCATGGCCAAATGCTTCCCTAAAATCCCCCCACAAACACACCTTCCTACCATCTCCCTTATCCTGCTGCCCAAACAACATAAAATGCGTATCAGTGGTAGCAAACAACAAAAATCCCAAAGGACAGATGGAATGAACTTGCTATTAGTATTCATGAAACTCCCACTCTATTTTTTATTTTTAAATATGTATCAATATCTACATGTTAAAGTTGGGAAAATACAGACAACCACCCTCACCTCCTTGAAACCTTTTTCCTTAGTTTTCTCTTCCTAGATCTTTGACTATTCCTCTCCTATTTCTTTCTCAAACCAACTCCTTTTCAAACTGCTTTTAGCAACATTCTACTTTTTGTGTGCTTAGGAGTCCTGAGAGTCCCTCAGATTGCAAGGAGATCAAACCAGTCGATCTTAAGGGAAATCATCCCTAAATATTCATTGGGAGGACTGATGCTAAAGCTTAAATCTCAGGATTTTGGTCATCTGATGCGAACAGCTGACTCATTGGAAAAGTCCCTGATGCTGGGAAAGATTGAGGGCAGAAGAAGAGGGCATCAAAGGATGAGATGGCTGCATGGCATCACCGATGCAATGGACATGGACTTGGGCAAACTTCGGGAGATGGTGAGGGACAGAGAGGCCTGGCATCTGCAGTCCATGGGGCTGCAAAGAGATGGATACGACTAGGGTACTGAACAACAGGACAAAAATATTCCAGTTACCCTTTGACTATTCTCACAATGTCTCATGTAATTTATTCCTTCCTCAGTGTTTCTTCTTTCCTTCCATCCATTCTTTTTCTTCCAACTCTCATCATAACAACGTTATTACCTTCAGTGTGAACACAATGCTAAAAAATTTGTGTTCCTAAAATGTTTGTTGTCACATGTCCTCATCACTGTATTTAACAACTTTCAATAGTTTTACAGTATCTTTAAGATCCTCCATAAACCATGCCTCACTATGACCTTGCTGGTCTAATTAAATAATGAATTTCTTCATTATTTCCCACCCATTCTTATCTTTGTACCTTTATTTATGTTTTTACACCTGCTCTGCCTTAAACAGTAGATCCATCTTATCCCCCTATGTCTTTAGTAATTTGTTCCTCCTCTGACATCTTCTGTTGGAGGGAGTCAGAAGAAAGCACTATATTATGAAACCTAGATATCCAATTTAGCATGTCACATGCTGGGTGACAGAGCATCCAGCTAATGACATACAGCAAGCAATGAAATCATGTAGGAATGAAGCGCAGGAAGAAGAGAGAGCCTAGGGCAATACAGATACAAACCATTTGGGACTCAGACTATACTTAGACTCAGACTAATCTTAACCGCTATCTTACAGGAGGTAAGATCCAATGATGACAAGAGCATCTTATCATATCGTTATGTACTCCTATCTAAACCTCTTACACACAGTGAAAACTTAATATTGATGACAGCCCTGATGATGATTAAATTATATTCCAAGTGTTTCTAAAATACAAGTTTATTATATTTATTTGTTAGATAATCAAAAATTTCATGTACTATTTAAAAAGAAAAGGTCTAGTAAGAGGCATCTGCATTCTGGTAATTTTTAGGGCTTCTCTGGTAGCTCAGATGGTAAAGGAATTGCCTGCAGTGTAGGAGACTAGGGTTTGATCCCTGGGTAGGGAAGATCCCCTGGAGAAGGCAATGGCAACCCACTCCAGTATTCTTGCCTGGAGAATTCCATGGACAGAGAAGCCTGGTGGGCTACAGTCTATGGGGTTGCAAGGAGTCAGACACGACTGAGTGACTAACACACACAATTGTAATTTTACTTCATTGAAAAACTCTGGTATCAGAACAACAAAAAAGAGTCAAGTCGTCAAGTGATTAAAATATGAAAAAAAAAAATTTGTCTTTTTAAAGCTTCACACAAGAACTGGTAAGTTCTATGTGGAAAGATACCACATCTTCATCTTCTAGCACAATGGCTACCATAAAGCGTATGCTGAATACCATTGTAAAATGATTGAAAACATTCAGAGATAAGATTAAAGAATGGGATGTTTTATTTTCTGGCTTATAGTCCTGGCCAATGCAACTTGTGCAATAGCTCCTAAAGGGTCAAAACTGTAATTACACAAAAGTTGGCTTTTTATTAAAGGAGGTCTGGTTGAACAAGCAGGGATCTCAGCAGCCTAAAACCCAGGACAGTTACTCTAAAACATTAGAGTCTGATATAAACAAGTAGAATTTCACTTTATCTATCTATCCATCCATCCATCCACCCTGAGAAGTGACAGTTTAGTAACATAGTTTATGGGAAAGCATGCTTCAAGGAACTGCTATAAAGTTTATACATACTCAGTATGGAGACATAATTATACTTTATCCCTCATTTTATTTTCATGCAAAATTTTCTCTTTAATACCTTGCAGTTAACATAGACCAAAATAAACACACTTAAGATAGTCACTATTATTTACTAAAATGATAATATTTTTAAAATGTTGACTACTTTAGGCATAAAGTTTATAGAACATTTATCTTCTTAAAATAAGTTTTTAATGCTTACCGCTGTGTCATCAAAGAGGTTGAGTAAAGAAATCAGAAAGGCGCGTCTGTGCTGACGGTTTCCACGGATCATGGAGTAAAGGTGTGAACACAAAGCACTGGAGGACTCGTCTTGCCTGAAACCCCTTACAGGATCTTTTAGGCATGTGTTGATTGCCTGTTGTACCTGGTAAGACATCTTCATGCCAGCCACCGCTTTCATCTGAAATCAATAAAAGCCTTTTTTTTGTCACAGAAATTAAAAGAGTCAAATTAAAAATATAAATTTAGAGGTAAACTTTATAATTTGGTTTTATTTAAAATAACAAAAATCATAGAATGCAAACACTGGAAGGAATACTAGAGATCATCTATTGTAATCTGCTCATTTTTATAGAAGAAAAAAATAGAGACCCAGAGGAGCCATCACTGTACACAGTAGGCACTAGAACCCATGCATCCTGATTTTCATCCAGGGTGCATGCTGTATATACTGTTACTTCCAGCTCAATCTTAAAGAGATAATTTTAAAAAGAATAAACACCTTGGGGGACAAACTTAGATTCATGTTTAGAAGTAATTAGTAAGCAAAATATTTTATTTGAATATGAATCTGGGTGGGACATTTGCCAAAGAAATGGTTTACCAAAGAACAATATTTAAATTTAGGCTGCACAAGTTAAAAATACATACGTGAATGAATCCAGCATATTTTTTGTCTATTTCCACAAGCTGCTGATCAGCCTTGTTCCGCATAGCTGGTTCTGGGTCTGTGCCCATAGCAATTAAATACGGCACACACTGGAAATAAAAGTAAAGAATTCATGAGACATCATAGGAGTAAAAGCTCTATACGTACCTTAACGTATATTAAAATGTGCTATAAAAAAAAAAAAAAACGTGCTATGTATCTGGGACATATGAGTTTAGCTCACTGGCTTTCCTATAAATGAATGCCATGTTTTAGTGTTCTTTTAAAAATTATTAATCTTCCCTTACATTTAGCTAAAAGTAAAAATGTACTGGAGCATCAGCAAAAATTTTTTTAAAAAAGTGATGTGGTGAACTTCAAGCAATTTCAATGTGAGTTTAAAGTTGTTAAAAAAAAAAACAACAAAAAAAACTAAAGATATATCCATTTAAGATTATGATATATACTACAAATGAATAATCCAATAATTTTTTAGGCCTGCCTGAATTTTCTTTGTAAAGATAATAAAGGGGGAAAAACAATTTGTCTTCCATACTCAACACCAGAAAAATATAAATCCCCCCCCTACAATGCTGATTTTAGATATGGCTTCAATGGTCTGACAGCTGGAAAGCTAGTAATCTGGTAACAGCCATACTCACTGCATACATCTAAAGGTCAGGAAACACCACTACTATGTTAAGTGACTCTGAATTAGAGGTGAGGAGGCCAGAAAAATAGCAACAAACAAATAAAAAACAACTTAAGAAAAGTAAACATAGCACTGAATGAAATGGGTTATCAAGAATCAAACCCTGAATTGCGGGGTGGGGAGGTTCACAAAAAACATTATTAGCTTAACTTATAAAATATGAAAATACATTACATACTATTGTATCAATGTTAAATTTCCTAAATTTGATGACTGCATTATGGTTTTATAAGAGAGTGTTTCTGTTCTTTAAAAAATGTATGCTGAGGTATTTAGAGGTAAAAAATTATGATATCTGAAACTTACTATCAAATGATTTAGTGTACATATGGAGAGATAAAGCAAATGTGGCAAAATGGCAAAATATACATAAAGAGTATAAAGGGCTTAATGTACTACTCTTGCAATTTTTTGATAAATATAAAATTTTAAAGTTTAAAAAAAAGATACAATAAAAGCAAACCCTAAGACTATTAAGCATATCAGCAAAGAGCCCTAAGTATCTAAAAAATTCAAGAGTATCAACAGAGTACTGTACATTTTATTAAGTAATCCTGCCCTGAGTCACAAAGAACAGACTGAATATTCATTAGTGTGTTTTGTTTCAGGACACAGAGAAGAACACAGCATAATAATCAAGAATGTATTTTTAAAAAGTTAAACAAAACAGCCGAAACAAAAATCTTGAAGGGTACAGGCTGTTGTTATTTAACAAACTCACATCTGCAGCCTATGGCACTCTCCTGAATGTGTCAGATGGTGACTACTACAACATGAGCATTAGCTGCCCATCTCGTGTACTACAAACATGTCTTGAGTACATCATCTAGTCTACACATCCATGTTTTAGGGTATTGGGTACTTGATCTTACTTCCAATTAAAGATGAAGGAACAGAGTTCAGATTATATAGGTGACTTTTCCGTGGACTAAAATCCACACTGTTATGATAGATTATACTCTTATCTCCATTTACATTACATGCTGTTGTTGGATTTTAGAGGTAAGAGTAAATGTGAATTAAATCAAATCTATCATCCCTACTTAGAAGAAGTAATACTGAGTACATATTGTGCAAATATAAATTAAAGTTTGTATAACAGAATCAACATTATGAATATGTATGTACTTTGCAGTTAAAAACAACCTAAAAGATGGACTAAAACTTGGATTCCTAACAGTTTGGGACGCACCCCCCGCCCCCAGCCTCCCTGAAATTGACAACTAAGAGGAATAAAGAACTACTTATTTTCTAATCACAATGTCTTCAAGTGGCAACAAATTCTTGGTTCTTTCTCTAAGTGCTATTGCTGTAAAACATACTTACCTGAACTGGATGAATAAGACCTTGGTTTAGAGTCAACGCAATGACATTTAGGGCAAAGTGGCGTACACTTGATTGGGTGTGAAAAAACGCCTCAAGCACCTGTTTGAGGTAAAGCTGCATGATGGAACTACTCATCCCTGAGGAAACATCACCCATTTCTTTCAAATCTTCCTGTTTTGCAACCTTCTTCCCTACAAAAGGAAGTAAACATACTAAGAATATGTATATTAACTCTACTAACTACACTAACTAACTCTACTAACTCTATCTAACTCTACTAACTCTACTAACTCTAACTAACTCTACTAACTACACAATCAAAAGCACAAAATGTGACAGCTGACCCATTGGTCCTTAATTTTTTATTTTTTTAGGTCTGTTAGAGACCCCTTGGAGAACATGATGAGAAAGTATAATCCCTTTCCTTCTGTCAAAATGTTAAGGTCTGCACACACATTCAATTTATAAACTACTTTAGGGAGTTTATGAAGTATCTTCTTTAACTCAACTCCTTTATCTAATATAGGGTAGGAAGGTATCTGGATTAAAAAAGAGTCACAGAGTATGCTAACTGCAGCCCCACTGTGAACTTTGAAAATATATTTTCACTTACAGTCTCTATCTGCCTGCTGCATACGTGTATCTTCTTCTTGTAGGTAGGTCTGGAGGTTTTTTAACACTTGTATTTTTAAATTTACTGAGGAGTTTTTATCAGATAAAATATTATTGTATAGATTTTTCACCTCTTGCTCAAACATTAGACTTGGGTGCTGAATAAAGGCAAATCCTAAAGAAGAGGAAACAAAACAAAATTCTCTTGATATATTCATATTAAAATTAAATATAACATTTATTGACAATGTTGATAAAGTATATAAAGAGTTCCTTATTTCAAAAATTAAAACTTAAAATGACTGGAAGAATATGTTGGTGGCCTTACCTAGAGAAGTATTAGAGCAGGTACTTCTTCCCCCATGCATTAAAAACAAGAAATTGCATTTCAAAGGAGAATTTCACACAAGAGGAAACCTTGAGGAGGGAGCAGGGCCTAGTGGCTAAGGGAGTGGACTAGGAGTCAGGAGTCTTGGGTTCTATTCCTGGCTCCACCACTGACTTGTCGTGTGACCTTGGGTGAGTCACATAATCTCTCTGTGCCTCAATTCTCCATCTGTAAAATGGGGACAATAACATTTACCACCCACCTACCTCAATGGGATATTTTCAGGATTTAAGAGGTAATGTGTGCATTTTTAGATCCCCAGTGGAAGGTACTAACCTTGGTGCTATTAAAATATATTCATTTGATGAAATGGAGTAGTTCTAAAATAAAGCTAAAGTCTATTTATTTCTATATGTTGTTATAATGAAGCCACAATGCTGAATTCTATAATCATAAATTATTACCCATATTTATTACCCAAAATAATATTGCCCATGTTTATTTGTACAAAATGCTTATTTATGGGATAAAACGAAGATCTTTGATGAGAGCAAGTATTATGGATGCCAAATAACAAACTAAATTCAAAGCATAGAGTGATCAGATAACTAGCCCAAGGTGACACAAGATAACAATGGCCCAGGCAACTTTTATTAACTGGTCTGAAGGCACTATTTTCTGGATAGTACTGCTTCAAATTAAAATTTACACTCTTTGTTCTCTGAATTAGATGTAAAACCATTAGTTTTTGCCATTTTATAGTATGTATGTCCAGACTGAAGTACACATTTGACTTGAAAGGTAATACTCCACTAATACAACTCCCTAGTAAGTGGTATATGAATTTTTACTCTATTTGCTATATGTAATTTTCTGAAAGAGATGAAGAGGAAATAAGATATTAAGACTTAATTAAAAAAAAAAGTAAACATTGAAGTTTGGGTACCTTAGAAATATCAGCAATGTCTATGCATTATAAATTACAAACTTTATTAATGCTGCTAAATAAAATTTCTAAGTTATTAACCTTAATGAACAGCTTTATATGTATCTGTACAAAGTAAAACAAAACAAACAAACAAAAAACAACAGCACAAAAACCTAATTTTTTTTAGTGCATTTAATTCAGGTATTAAGACTTTAAGGCTATCCTTCTCAAATTTCTCCCATATTCCACTATCTTTCCAGATAAACTTCAAAGACCTAACCTAACCACATGTATTTATCACATCAATACTCTTGGAAAAATAATATAGAAAAAGTATACATCCAGTTGTTCCTATATGGTTGGTTACCATGTGTTTCTGTATCTTAATAAATAGAAGTTTGTGTAAACTGCCCTTTGTTTTGACTTTAGAAGAGGCAGACACATATATTGACAATGCTTTGCAAAGAAAAACAACAATTAAAAAAATATACAACAACAACAAAAAAAATACACAACAGTACAAATTTTTCTACATCACTTTTCTTTATAAAAGTACTTTGAACCCTATAAAGTAGGGGTAGAAGGAAGTATTGTCACCTCTACTTTACTAATGGGGAAACTGACAAGTTACATGACTTGCTGAAAGTCACCCAGGAAGTCACTGAATGAGCCAAGAATGGAACCCAGTTGTTTTAACCCCCAGATGTATATTCTAGACATCAGATCCTACTTTAAACAGAAACATACTTAAATAAATCAACATTTTAGACTCACAAAAATTTTAAAACTTGCTCAACCTCTCAAACAACTAAGAACTAGGAAGAAGTCTAGACTTAATTTACCTAGACCGATGATGGCTTTTGTTTGCACTTCTTCATCTGAATGCTTTGTAAAATACATCAATAGTTCAAGTACTTTATCCTTTATGTTAACCTAAGGGGGAAAAACACATTAAAGTGTATAAGGAAGAATAGCTCAGATCAGTTTTCAACTGTGAAGGAAAAAAATATCTAAAAGCAAACTTCTACATGTAAACTTTACTAAAGAATAAATCACCAATACATGTATAAATCCATTAATTTTAGAACAACGTCATTCATTGGGACAGTTAAAAAATAAAAGTGATGCTGACAAAGTGTGCCCACAAATACAAAGCAGATATAGCTTACATTAATTTATTATGGACTGGTAACTAACAAATTGGCTTCACAGATCAGAAGCCAGTCTGAAGACCATGTTTTGAATAGCACTGTTTTAGATTAAACCAGACAACTCTAGGGACTTCCCTGGTCTGTCAGTGGTCAAGACTACACGCTTCCACTGCAGGGGGTGCAGGTTCAATCCTGGGTTAGGGAACTAAGATCCCACACGCTGTGCATGCGTGCTAAGCTGCTTTGGTCCTGTCCGACTGTGCAACCCTATGGACTGCAGCCTGCGAGGCTCCTCTGCCCATGGGATTCTCCAGGCAAGAATACTGGCGTGGGTTGCTCTGCCCTCTTCCAGGGGATCTTCCTGATCCAGGGATCAATCCTGCGTCTCTTACATCTCCTACATTAGCAGGCAGGTTCTCTACCACTAGACTTCCCTGGTAGCTCACATGGTAAAGCGTCTGTCTACAATGTGGGAGACCTGGGTTCAATCCCTGGGTAGGGAAGATCTCCTGGAGAAGGAAATGGAAATCCACTCCAGTATTCTTGCCTGGAAAATCCCATGGATGGAGGAGCCTGGTGGGCTACAGTTCATGGGGTCACAAAGAGTTGGACACGACTGAGTGACTTCACTTTCTTTCTTTCCCTTTCTTTACCACTAGTGCCACCTGGAAAGCCCTTTCACATGACGCATATCCAAAAAATAGAAAATAAAATACAATAAAATTAAAACAAAACAAAACCAAAACCCAGACTACTCTAATGCTGCTCATCCTGGGTCATTATAGTCATTTTTTAATGCACAGGTCACATAGTTCTATTTTTTCAGGATACTAAATAATAATATTAGGATCTTTACCTTACTGTTGCCTTTAAAATCTTCCAGATCAAAATCAAAATGCCGACACAGTGCCCCAACAGTGAAAAGGGATCTCAGAAGTGCTGGTTTGTTTGTTAGTAGTGAAGTGTTATTTGGGTCCTCTTGGTGTTGACTTTTTAATTTTGAAATGGCACCTAGTAAAATAAGTAACATTTATTTTTATTATTTATTACAAACCCTCTATTCTTAAACTGTTATATTCAAATAATTACTGCTAATAAACTAAAACTACATTTTACTAAAATTAAGTAAATTAAATTTAAAATTTACTAAAATTAAACTTTTCTAAGTATTAAACATGCCTAGAAATATGAGGGCATTCCAATTGAGCCTAAAAGAACTAATGTAAGGAAAAAAATGGTATTTAAATTTTATTTTACATAGTAGGCAAAAAACTTACTAACATTTACTTATGAGAAGATAAATTTCTGAAGTAATCACATTGGGTTGTTAAGGGAATATAAAAGATACCAGGAAGTAATGCTTCTGAGAATGGACTATAGAGGACAATCAATCATAGCTCTTATAATTCCCTTAATATTATCTTTTATCAGGTATGTTAGAAAGGAACTGTATACTGCATGATCTAGCAAAATAATTTTAAAGCCCAGGCAGTGAACTTACCATAGTATCTATTGAAACAGGCCCACACAAATTTAAAATTTTGTGTCACTTTATTTACAACTGCCCCAAGACAGCTTACACAATGTTGCACTACCTAAAAGAGAAAAAATATTACTGTTTAGATAAAAGTTAAAGACAAAGGTAAAAACAAAGGTAAAAGCATGATTAAGTGATTTAAAAACACATGATTTGTGAATTGTATATTGATCAACACAGAGGTGGTAAAGTGAATGCTTACAGTCATGCCATATTTGATGATAAGCTTCATTAGATCTTCTTCAATAGTGGCAAGGAAAGTTTCACTTGGATGTTCCATCAGTGGTACAACTAGTTCTAGGATTTTTGCAACATTGCAGATAACCATGAAATCATTTTGTGTCTACAAGGATAAAATCAATGCTTTATGAATATCAAAATCTGAAAAGAAACTATATGCAGCTTTATGTATTTGGGGTTTTGGTATTATTTTATAGGTATATTATATACATATATATATATACATACAAGAACTTCCCCCCCGCCTCAAAAAAACCCAAAACAGTATTATTAGGAAAGAGCTTTTTTAAAGTATGAAGGGAAGAGGAGCAGATAGTGACAGGAACCTGGATTCTATTCTAGCTCTGTCACTAATTTACCATGTGATCTTTGAGTCAATTAGTTATAATGCTACAGTTACTGTTTTTCTCCCTAATATGCACTAACGATCACTTCTGAACAATGGTGTTTAAATATTTAACAGAGTATTTTATCAAAGACTAGTACAATTTTTAAGATTAATATTTTTCAAACTAGGATAACAACAATGCAGTAGCTCTCAGTTGAGGGTGACTTTCCTGGTGGCTCAGATGGTAAAGAATCTGCCTGCAATGCAGGAGACCCAGGTTTAATCCCTGGGTTGAGAAGATCCCCTGGAGAAAATGGCAACCCACTCCATTATCCCTGCCTGGAGAATTCTACGGACAGAGGAGTCTGGCAGGTTATATATTCCATGGGGTCACAGAATCAG
This sequence comes from Cervus canadensis, assembly GCF_019320065.1. NCBI lineage: Eukaryota > Metazoa > Chordata > Mammalia > Artiodactyla > Cervidae > Cervus > Cervus canadensis. The sequence goes on from NC_057401.1 coordinate 35,431,396, forward strand.
ACACAACTGAGCAACTGACACTTTCACTTTCACTTTGTCCCCCAGTGGATATCTGGCAATATTTGGAGACAATTTTGGTTGTTGTAACTAACACTGGCATGGGGGGGTACTACTTGCATCTAGTGGAGAGAGGTCAAGGATATCACCAAACATCCTGTAACATGCAGAAAAGCTCTTGACAACAAAGAATAACCAGGTCCTGAGTGTCAACAGTGCTGAAGTTGGGTGCTAACAATGGTGCTGTGCTAACCCCTTTTATGATAGAGGAAAATGCAGAATCCCAGAATTAGGTGTAAGTCTCCTTTATTTTAAAATTTAAAATGCTAACATTATAATCTTTATAAATTTTAGAGGTTTTAAAACTGATTAAAAATTGTAGGTAACAGGTGATTAAAGTGGGTGAAGGGATAAATTAGTTTTTCTCAAGATAAATTCATTTGAAAATCACTGACAGAATCTTACTTTAAAAATGCATTAAAATTTTTTTGAAACATAACTGACTTGAAGAATCAAGTAAATAAAGTATCTTAAAATCTGAAAGAAAAATTTAAATGAAGATGAAAATCATGAAGGAAAAGAGCTATAGAATACATGAAATATATGAAATGAATACACATAAGATAGATCAATATCTCAAACATTTAAAGAGTTTTCAAAAAAAGGGTCCACAATTCAAAGGTAAAATAAGCAAAGGATAAGAATAGTCAAATTAAAGAAAATCAAGTTCAACTGGTTAATGCCATAAAAAAAGATGCTAAATCTTCTTGGGAATCAAGGAAGGGAAGCTGAAGCAACAAACAACTACATTCTTTTACATCTGTTAGCCTGGCAAAGAATACAAAAATGATACAGATCATCATTCACTGGTTTCCAAAGAGGCTATGAAACATGTCCACCAGCAATTCAGCAAGAGCTATTCAGACACAAAATCAAAACTGCAAAAAACATTCCTTCAATCTAGGAAGTTAATTCCTCAGACTATGCCAAAGAAAAAGAAGCACCAATATTTAAAAGTATATGAATAGGAATGATTATTAAGGAATTGCTTGTAGTGGCTATCAACAGGAAACAATGTGAATAAAAAATAAATACTCGCCAAGATGGGAAGATGGTTAAACAAATCATAAGATGTTCATAAGATGAATAATACACTGCTATTCAAAAGGATGAATATATATCAGTTGTGTTGAGATTAGTAAAAATGCCTAACAGATAAATATATAACATGACTTGATTTTTTAAAAATCTGGTTAACCATTTGTATATGTGTTTCTGCAATTATAGAGACACGGATAAAATGTTCAAGGACACTCCAGATTGCTTATCCTGAAACGAGGAGGGTAGGATATAAAAAACAACAACAACAACAAACATTTAAAAAGGTGTCTATCATATATATAAGATAGCCTTATTTATATAAAATTTTATATTAGTGTGTGTATGCATAACAAATTATACAAAATGTTTTCAAGTACACTGCTTTAAAAAATATCAATTGAAACAAGGATAATCAAGGCTCCATTGTTGTTTAAATTCTACAGGTAAACAGACATGGTATTGAATTCTAGCTCTGGGACTTATTAGCTGTGACACTGGGCAAATTTATTTATATTCTCTAAGCTTTTGTTTTCTTATCTGTAAAACTGGGATAATAATGGTACTGACTTCATAATGTAAATGAGATGCTGCATGCAAAATTCTTTAGTATTTGGCACTGTGCTCAATAAGTATTAATTATTATTATTAGTCACAGATTACATATTAATCAGTTTATATTTGGATCTAACACAAGCCCTAAAGACAGAAATATATGTTGTCTTAAATGTTGTTTCAGAAGTATTACATATTATTTTTAATGTATTTATCTTCTGATACTTTCCTCTGGTTTTAAAATTTCTTAGGACATCCTGAAGTTTTTCACCTAGAATTTATTAATTTAGATCGCCAAAAAAACAGACCATAGCAGAAAAACAAATTTAGTAAACAGTTAAAATTAGCTCCGTAGGAAGCTCAGAACATAAGTAAAGTAAAAAACTAATTACATTCATAGATTTTAGAGTATTTTAAAATTTACTGTTGTAATAAGCCATTGAATTTACCACAGTGTCATATAAACTGCTAGATTATCTGAATCAAGCAGTATTTAATCTTCACATTTGATTTTAGGAGAACACATGCAATATTAACTTAAAAACCTAACATCACTGATGATCCTTTATTTTCCATATTCAGTATATCAAAAATAACAAATTAAAAGCAAAACCAGAATCCAAGACAGTAAATTTCTCAGTGACAAGAACTTTTTGCCTCACTCACTGTTTAAGTCCTAACAATAGTTACATTTATTAAGCATTACTGAGAGTTTAGCTTGAGGAGCTTACACAGAAATGAAACCTGAACTTTATTTATAATACATCAGAAAAATGATATTTGTAGATAACTTGCCACAAATATTAGAACCTATATTTGAGTACATAACCCAGTTGATCTTTCAGTGAAAATGACTGTCATCTCTTAGTGAAAATGTGGATGACAGAATGCAAATTTAAAATATTTACTACATGGTTTAGATAAGAGAGAAAAACAGGACAGACAGCTCTATACTTACACTACATTTAGTGGTAAGATATGGCTGCATAGTCATAGCATGTTTAACCATGAGCTGGGGTCTTATTTTGCTGAATAAGAACAAAGTGGTTATGCAAGCTACCAATCTTCCAGAATTCACACCTTTATTGTCAGAGTCTGGAAAAACAAACAGAAAATAAGATACTAAAATATGACAAGGCAGTGGAAATTATACAGAATATTATTCAGATTATTCAATACTATCCTCTGAATAGATTTAGTACATGCCTCAATACAACAGATTAGCATTGCTTATGATACTAGACTCCCTGATTTTCTGTATTATATAAAATTACATGTATTAAGGATAAAGGGCAAACAGGCTGCACTATGGAAGGCAAGTTTCACATCAAGGGGAGGAGGACTGAAGTAAAAAATAGAATGAAAGTTGGGAAGTTTATAGAGATGGAATTCTGAGAATAAACATGGTGTTGGTCAGTATCTAAAAATGCATGGAAATGAGAATGGAAAAGAAATTAGCAAAGGAGGACAAAAACAATTTAGCTGAGGTGATACTGTGTTTAAGGTTACTGGGGAAAAAAAGATGCTACTGTGATAGAATGCCAGAAGACAGGAATGATAAGTTAAGAAGGTAAGCCAGTGCTGTATTAAGACAAGCAAATGCTTTTCAGGTAAGAGGAAAGTGTAGCTAGTTAGGAGATACAATGTTTCTTGGTTCTTGGGAGTGTTGCTAGTTAGGAGATACAATGTGTCTCGGTTCTTCCAGTTTTTAGAGGAGATTAGCAATTTTTTAACATTAAGTGACAACAGTATCACCTTTAAAATCTAGAAAAGAGAAAAAGGGGGAAACAAAACAGGAGATACAAAGAAAAAGAGGTAAACATGGAAAATGAAAAAAATAAAAATAAAAAGACTGCATTAAAATATAAAGAATATCAACAATTTTTACCATAAATGGTACCTCTATAAAAGGTAAATGGCCCCCAATTCTGAAAACTGACTGAGGCTGACTATTGTTCCTCATTAATATACATTAGGGGATGGGAAGTAACGTTAGTCTTGTGTACTTTTAAGCAATAGATAACAATTATGAATTTTATGATTTTATAATTATATTTTCATTAATAACTTCAATTTTGTGACTGAATGATAGATAATATAGAATATCAGATATTTAAGGAATTTGTCAATTTAAAAATTACTAACACCTTTCTAGGTCAAGATTAAGCACATTTTATGTAATTATAATTGGTATTAGGAAGGTACTATAAACCTTTTAAAAACATTTTTATAATAATTTCATTTTTATAGAAATTTTTATATAATTTGAAAGATATTGAACAGTTTTTGGATAAGCACATTTACCTACATACATTAGTCCCTGGACTTACTTTAATTCTTGCTCATTATGACATCTAAAATTATGTTCTATTGAAAGATATGTGAAAGAGATGAGTCCCATGCTTCTATAACATTGCTGTAAATAATACCAGTCAACTATAACATAACAATAACCTGGGATTCAACACCAAACAAAAAACAGAGTTCATTTAAAAGTGAAGTAGTTAATTATTAGGCTAAGCAGAGTGAGAGGCAAAAATAAGAAATGTGCACAAAGTATTTTAAAATATCTTATAAAATCAACTTAATGACCAATATATAAAATGTCTTACCAGCTAGAGATTCCTCATATTTAAGAATGTGCTCAACTAGGTTATCAACAAGTTGAGTACAAGCTTTCTTCACAGGTTTATATGAGGAATCCTCTTCAGACTTCAACAACTATAAGTGTATATATATAAAAAAAAAATCCCAGTATAATTATTCATTAGACAATAATAATATAAATGCATCAAAATGTGTCCATATTAAGATTTTCAATTGGTTATTAACAATACTGAAAATGCAAATTCATAAATAAAAAATATATAACAAATATTTAAAAATACAACCAGTAATTAAAGATAGTTCCAAACAATTTTAGTATGAAGTTATTTAAATTGCTATGTCTAGAACCTAAGGCAGACTATGAGAGAAATGAAAACACTAACCTTCCCTTAAGAGTACCCCTCAATGTTAGTTGAGTGATTTTAAAGAATTAGAATTCCGTCCCTCCTCATGTCAAGCTCTTTGATTTCTCAAAAAAGTTTATTATGGGTTAATGACATTTTAAAACTAGCTGTAACTACATCTGACTTGCACTTTAAAATCTGCAATTATAAAACACAAGGCTGGATTTCTTCTCTGTGTTATTTTACCAACTTATTAATAAACAATGATAGAGATGTGCTACAAATAATGATATGAGGAAAAGAGGTCAGTTTAATTATAGCTGAAAAACAAATACAATCTTTCATAATCAGGTAAATGGTAACGTCATCTAAGATACATCTGTTTTGTTAATAAAGAACAGCTAATACAATTATTGGGTTATTAAAGAAGTTGAAATGTGTAATTTCTGTCAAGGGTTCCAATGCTGTACAATTGTAACTTTCTGCAATGATGGCTATGTTTTATATCTGTGCTGTACAATATTGCTGCCACAAGCCACATGCAGCTACTAAACATTTAATGTAGCTAGTATAACTGAGAAATTAAAAGTAAATAAAAATTCAAATTAAATGAAAAATCACACATGGCTATATAGGACAGTGAAGATTTAGTTTAAACTTTCACTACAAGATGTGTGGATGACTACAATTGATAGCAATCAGAATAACAAATCACACACATTTCCCCTCCTCCTTCCAATTTAAAGTAAGAAATCAAATCAAGAGAACTTCAATTTACCCAGTTTCAGCTCTAAACAGCAAGTTCTCCTTGTCCTGCTCTGTAACTCAACCTTAAGCAGCTATTAATATTACATGCTACCTTGGCCTTTTTGGGAAGGGGTAGAAAACAGGCTCTTTACCCTTGTTTTGCTTTTTGCTCTCCAAGACATCAAGCATACATAAAAGTATTAATAATATAAATCATGATTTTACATTTTGGGTTATGACACACTGCCAATACTGGTATGTACCCTTTTCTTTGCTTATAAATATAATGATGCGCTATGAACCTAACTTAAGAGTATCTCCAATAACATATTTCCCAATGTGCTCCTTCCTTGATCCCATCTTCTGTTTCACTTTCAAAGTACCACTTATCAAGAACTTTTTCCATTTCTTCACTTAAAAAAAAAAAAAACTAAGTTAAATACTGTTTCTAGTTTTGCTGGATTTTCAATTTTCTAAAAGGTATTATGCTAGATGCAGTCTTCTGGGATTTGCCTTTTCCATTTAATATGTCACTAACTGTAATCCAGGTTGTTGCATGGAACCGTTACTTTACTCATTTTTGCTGCTATAAAATAGGCCATTATGTCTATACTGCAATTCATTCATCCATTCTCCTGAAGATAGGTTAATTATTACTTTAGTGGCATAATGAGCATTTTTGTTTGTCTCCTGGTACACATATGTAAGATTCTCTTGGGTATGTACCTTGGCATGAAATTACTTGGTCATGGGTAATATCAATGTTCAACTCTATGAAATAATGCTAAATTTAAAAACTTTTGTCGGAATATTTTCTCAGCACCAGTGTTTAAGAGATACTCTTTAATTCACCTTTTCTCCACGATTTATCATCTGAATTCTCAATTTTTGCCAATCAAATGGGTGTAAAAATAGCCTTGATTTGCATTTCCCATATTATGAATGAGGTTGAATACCTTAAGTCACATGTGTTTTTTTCTTTATGAAATGCCCATTCATTACTTTCTCCTGCTTTCCTACTGAGACTCTTGCCTTATACTGGTTTGTAGGAAAGGAGTTCTTTATATTTTTTAATAATGTTCCTTTGTCAGTTATATGTGTATCAAATATCTGTCCCACTTTGTGTTTTTTCTGGATTCACAAATATTCTTCATTTTAAGGCAGTGAAATTTATCAATCTTTTCAGGTTACTGGTTTTTTGTGACTCAAGAAATTCTTCCTTAAGAAAAGTCAAAAATATATTAATACATATACTGTCTTCTGGGGCTTCCCAGGTGGCGCTAGAGGTAAAGAACCTGCCTGCCAATGTAGGAGACACAAGAGATATGGGTCGATCCCTGGGTCAGGAAGATACCCTTGTGGAGGGTATTGCAATCTACTCCAGTATTCTTGCCTGGAGAATACCATGGACAAAGGAGCCTGGCAGGCTACAGTCCAAAGGGTTGCACAGAGTTGGACATGACTGAAGCGACTCAGCATGCACATACATACTGTCTTTTAAAAAGTTTAAAGATTTCTTTTAATCTGTGTATGTGTGTGTGTGTGTGTGCACGCACGCTCTGTCATGCCAGACTCTTCGCTGAGTTGAAGAAATAAAACAAACAAACAAAAAACCCTTATAGGTAGCCACTTGTTCCAGTCCCATTTATTGAAAAGTTCAAGCTATCTTAATTACTCAATATTTAATAAGTCCTGGTACCTGTTAAGACACATTAGCGCTCCTGCATTTTCAGAAGTGACAATTATTTTCAACTCTTTACTTTTCCATATATGGTTTAACACCTTGACATGCTTGATAAATATTTTCTATTCTCGATTTTGATGAGATCTCTTTTAACATCTTCCCATTTTGCATGATTTTTATTTTAGATTTTATAGTTTATTCTCTGTCAGATTTTACTTCTAGTTTACTAGACGTTATCATTCAAGGGTATTAAACTTTATCAACAATTTCTTTTGTATCCTCTGATTACTTATTTTTTGTTTAATGTTAAATCATACACACACATGCTGATGTTAAACCAGCCCCACAATATGCATGCACAGATGTACATATATATGTATGCATATATAATATATATAGCATAAACATATACACATCTCTATCCAACTTTCTGATGGGTAAGTAAGCTGTAGACATCAATATACTATCTCTCTTTTCCTTTTGAGATAAAATTTACATGAAATGATATGTACAAATCTACAGTTGCCCAGTTTTGTTAAGAACATTCCCCTTTATAACTAAACACTCTACCAAGATAGAGGACAAACTTTTTCCATCTTTAACTTACATTAGAATCATCTGGAGACTGCTAAATTATAGAATGGTGGGCCCCAACTTCAGAGTTACTGATTAAATAAATCTGGACAAAAGTCTTAAAATTTGACTTCTAACAAGTCACAGATAATCTTGTTAACTTTTAAAACCGCTAATAGAGATTATTACCATCACCCTTGAAAATTCCCTCATGTTCCTTTCCATTCGATCCATGGCTCCCTGCAACCACTCTTCTGATTTTTTTCCATATGGATTAGTATAGTCTCTCCTAGGGCTTCATATAAATAGAATCATAACATGTACTCTTCTGTATAAGACTGTTGTCACTCTGTGTAATGTTTTCATTATTTACCTATGTTGCTGTTAAGTATCAATAGTTTGTTCCTTTTGACATGCTGTACTATCTAGCTGTTGGATACATCAGGCTTTCTTTAGCCATTCACTGGTTGATGGAGACAAAGACACTATTTGACTGTAAACTCAGGAACAAGAAATCAAGCTGCATCTTCAACCCTTTGCTTAGAAATCTCCTCAGCTAAACATCCAATTTCATCACTTGAAGTCTCCCCTTTACCAAACACTAGAAAAGGAATACAATTTAGCCAAGTTCTTTGCAACATTACAAGGAGAACAGACTTTTCTCTGTTGTCCAATAGCATGTTCTTCATTTGCATCTGAGACCACATCACAATAGCCTTTAACCATCCATATTTTTACCAACATTTTGTACATGATTATATACATCCTGAGAAACCTGTATGTAGGTCAAGAAGCAACAGTTACAACCGGACACGGAACAATGGACTGGTTCCAAATTAGCAAAGGAGTAGCACGTCAAGGCTGTATATTGTCACCCTGCTTATTTAATCTACATGCAGAGTACATCATGTGAAATGCCAGGCTGGATGAAGCACAAGCTGGAATCAAGACTCCTGGGAGAAATATCAATAACCTCAGATATGCAGATGATACCACCCTTATGGCAGAAAGCAAAGAGCAATTAGAGTCTCTTGATGAAGGTGAAAGAGGGGAGTGAAAAAGCTGGCTTAAAACTCTCAAAAAACTAAGATCATGGAATCTGATCCCATCAATTCATGGCAAACAGGTGGGGAGACAATGGAAACAATGACAGATTTTATTTTCTTGGTTTCCTATGGTGTCTGCAGCCATAAAATTAAAAGATGCTTGCTCCTTGGAAGAAAAGCTATGACAACCCTAGACAGCGTATTAAAAAGCAGAGACATCACTTTTCTGGTAAGCAGCCTGCGGTGACCTCTAAAAATAGTGCGCTATTCAATCAACCCATAAAACCCCACAAAATCATGCAAATCAAGAGGTTAAACTCTTCATGTTCACTTTAAGAACACTCGTGAAAACTGCCCAGGCCATAAAGGGTATGCATATCCGAAAAGCCTCCAAGTATCTGAAGGATGTCACTTTAAAGAAGCAATGTACGCAATTCCACTGTTACAATGGTGGAGTTGGTAGGTGTGCACAGGCCAAACACTGGGGCTGGACGCAGGATCAGTGGCCCAAAAAGAGTGCTGAATTTTTACTGCACATGCTCAAAAATGTAGAGTAATGCTGAACTTAAGGGCTTAGATGTAGAATCTCTGGTCACTGAGCACATCCAGGTGAACAAAGCCCCCAAGATGTGGCATAGGACTTATACAGAGCTCATGATCGTATCAACCCCTACATGAGCTCTCCCTGCCACATTAAGATGATCCTTACTGAAAAAGAACAGATTGTTCCTAAACCAGAAGAGGAGGTTGCACAGAAGAAAGTGAAGAAACAAAAACTTATGGCCCAGGAATAAAGGCTGCAAAAAATAAATGCAAATAAAAGTAAAGGAAAAAGAAAAAAAGGCAGATACATCACTTTGCCAACAAAGGTCCGTCTAGTCAAGGCTACGGTTTTTCCAGTAGTCATGTATGGATGTGAGAGTTGGACCATAAAGAAGACTGAGCATCGAAGAATTGATGCTTTTGAACCATGGTGTTGGAGAAGACTCTTGAGAGTCCCTTGGACTGCAAGGAGATCAAACCAGTCAATCCTAAAGGAAATCTTTGGCAGGACTGACACCGAAGCTCCAATACTTTGGCTACCTGATGCAAAGAGCCGACTCATTAGAAAAGACCCTGAATTGTTAGCATAAGCTTAACCAGGTTAGGACTCCAACTGCAGCTCCTGTACCAGATGAGGTGTCAGTGCTTGAACAAATTAACATCCTCTGGAACCTGGTGTATAGCTAATGATCTGGAAGATACCTCTTTTTCTCAGCCTTGTCAAAGGCCCACCAGAAGCAGTTTGCTCTTAACTGGCAAGGCCAGCAATGTATTGCACTGTCTCAGGGATATCTTAACTCCCCAGTCTTACATTATAATTTAGTTTGTATGACCCTGATTATCTTTCACTTTAACATGACATCACAATGGCCCATTACATTGATGGCATTATGCCAACTGCACATAGTAAGCAAAAAGGAACAAGTACACTGGACTTATTCAGAGAATTTGCATGTGAAAGGGTGGGGAATATATCCTACAAAAATTTAGGGGTCTTCTACTTAGAAGAAATTCCTGGGGGCTTAGTGGTGTGGAACATGGTGTGATGTCCATTGTAAAGTAAAGAATAAGATGTTGCATCTGGTCCTTTCTATAACCAAAAAAGAGCTCAATGCCTTAGTGAGTTTCTTTGAATTTTGGAGGCTTATTCCTCATTTGGGTATATTATTCTGGCCCACTTACTAAGTGACCTGAGAAGTTGCCAGTGCTGAATGGGGCACAGAACAGAAGGTGGCTCTGGAAAGGCAGGTCCAGGCTGCTGTGCAAGCTGCTTCGCCACTAGTGCCACAGACCAGCAGCACTTGAGGTGTCAGTGGCAGATGTGGTTGCTGACTAGAGCCCCTGCCAAGCCTCTATAGGTGAACTGCAGTACAGGTCCTCAGGATTTTGGAACAAAGCCCTGCCACCCTCTGGGATAACCACTCTCTTTTTGAGAAATAGGTCTTGGCATGCTACTTGGCCTTAGTAGATACTGAATGCCTACTCATGGGCCACCAAAATCATCATGCATTCTGAGCTGTCCATCATAAACTGGGTGGCTGCCTCACCAAGCCACAAAGTTGGGTGTGCAAAACAGCATTCTATCATCAAAGGGAAGCAGTGTATACATGATTAGGTCAGAGCAGGCTGAAGGGCACAAGTTAATTACATGAAAAAGTGGCCAAAATGCCTATGGTTCCCATTCTGCTACACTGCCTTCTCTCAGCCTGCAGCTCTGGCCTCAGCTGACCATAGGGAATATCCCTGGTTTACAGATCAGTCTACACAACATGCAGGGATTACCCAAAAGTGGACAGTTGCAGCAATACAGCCCCTTTCTGGGATATCCCTCAAGGACAGTGGTGAAGAAAAATTCCCCCACTGGGCAGAACTTCAAGATGTGCATCTCATTCACTTTGCTTGGAAAGACAAATGGTCAAAGTTGGTGACAAGGGAATCTGGAAAAGAGGCATCTCTGTATGGTAAAATATTTATATCCCACATGGATGTTCACCAAAGGGTGACCTCAGCAGATGAGGATTTTAAAAATCAAGTGGATAGGATGACTTGCTCTGCAGATACCTTCTCCAAGGTTAACAGCCTCTTTCCGCAGCCACTCCTGTCCTCACCCAATGGGCTCATGAACAAACTATGTGTGGTGGCAGAGATGGAGGTCACACTTAAGCTCAGCAACACAGACTTCTACTCACCAAGGACACACTATCTATGGTCCACTCTGCTAGCAGTAGAGAACAACAATGAGCTTCTGATACGGAACTACTCCCTGGGATTATCAGCCAGCTACCTGGTGGCAGGTTGATTACAATTAGGCTGCCTCCATCATGGAAGGGGCAGCATTTTGTTCAAACTGAAACAGGCACTCTTGATATATTTTTGCCTTTCCTGTATGCAATACTTCTACCAAAACTACCACCTATGGACTTAGAGGATACTTTATCTACCATAATATTTGTTGTTTAGCTCTAAGTCATGTCTGACTCTTTGCGACCCCATAACTGCAGCGCTCTAGGCTTCTCTGTCCATCACTATCTCCCTGACTTTGCTCAAACTCATGTCCATTGAGTCAGTGATGCCATCGAACCATCTTATTCTCTGTCATCCCCTTCTCCTCTTGCCATAACTCCACACAAAACTGCTTTGGTTAAGAAAAGCACTTCAGCGCAAAAGAAGTATAGCAGTGAGCCCATGCTCATATTCAATGTTTCCCAACATTCTGAAACAGCTGACTTGACAGAAGGTGGAAACAGCCTTTTATAAACTCAGTTACAGCATCAGATAGGGGGCAAGATCCTCCAGCAGGCTCCTATGCTCTGAATCAGCATCCAATACATGGTGCTGTTTTGTCCATAGCCAGGATTCACGGTCCAGGAATCAAGAGGTGGAAATGTGAAAGGCATCACTCACTCAAATTTGCTAAGCAATCATTTGCTAATATGAGTGATTAGCAAAATTTTTGTTTCCATTCCCCCATGACTTTATGCTCTGCTGGCCTAGACAGGTTCCAGAGACAGGAATTTTTGTACCAGAAGACGTAACAAGAATCCCACTGAACTGAAAGACTGTCAGTCAACTACTATGCACTCTTTATGCCTCTGAATCAACAAGTAAAGAGTTAGGCTTTCCAGGTGGTAAAGAACCGTCTGCCAATGCTAGAGAGCTACAAGACATGGGTTTGATCCCTGGGTTGGGAAGATCCCCTGGAGGAGGGCATGGCAACCCACTTCGGTATTCTTGCTAGAGAATCCCCTGGACAGAGGAGCCTGGTGGGCTACAGTCCAAAAGGTCACAGAGTTGGAAATAATGAACATGCACGCACCAAGAAGAAACTAGTGTTAATATTCCACAATGGAGGTATGTAAGAGTATGTTTGGAATGCAAGAGATCCCATAGGCCATCTCTTAGTAATAAACACCAGCTATGACCACATTATCAGTTATAGATACAAGGACTTTGTCATGAGTATTTCCTGCTTATTTTGTCATGAATACGTGTGTGTGTTATGTATATGGAAGTTGGGGAGAGGGACAGGGAGAGACTGAGGGAGGGAAAGTGAGAAAATGTCTTTCTTCCCTCCCACCTCCTATTTTCTTACCACGGAACATAAAGTATATTGATTTCATACCAATGTATTTAAATGTTATTATAAACTGACATGGTAGTAATTAAATTACGGGATGTCAATGAGAAGAGTAAACATTACTCAAGGACTTCTGGGAAAGGGGTTAGTGCATTTTTGGTTGTATGCAGGATAGCTGTATCATGTTAGATAGAATCATGACTTTGTTATTGTCTTTCTTTGGAGATTTAGCAAGGTATAAGGAGATGTATCAATATATGGGTGCCAAGTTAACAAAGGGTAGAGCTGTGATGGTTAATTTCAAGTGTTAACTTGGTTGGGCCAAAGGACACCCAGTTATCTGGTTAAACATTATTACTGGATGTGTTGGTGAGTGAGGGTGGTTCTAAATGAGATTAGCACTTGAACTGGTGGACTCAGCAAAGCAGACTGCCCTTTCCAGTGTGGGTGGGCCTGAACAGAACAAAAGGCAGAGGAAGGAAGAATCCAACCCTTCTCTGAGTACCTGAGCTGGGGCACAGGTCTTCTTTCACGTTTGAACTGGGATTTATACTATCCGCTTCTGTGGTTCAGGCCTTAGGACACAGAGCAAACTACACACTAGGGGCTTTTCTGGGTCTCCAGTTTGCCGACAGATTGTGGGATTTAAGAGGCTCTATAATCACATGATGACTTAGTGACTAAATGACAACAACTATCACACAAGCCAGATCTTACAATAAATCTTTTCTGTCTCTCTTTTTCAGTATTTGGTTGGTTCTGTTTCTGTGAAGAATTATGGTAATATTCGAGAAGATTTGACTGATATATATCCTTTCTGAGTAAATCCCTGGCCCCCTGAAATTACTCTTCTGAATTTTTTCAATACAGATTAGTTTTACCTCTACTTAAATTTCATATAAATGGTATCAGAATATGTACTCTCCTGTGTAAGGCTTCATTCATTCGGCAGAGTGCTTTAATAAATGTCTATATTGCTGTATGTATTAGCAGTCTGTGCTTCTATGATGTGGAGCACAATCAAATTGTATGAATATTGATATAGTCATTTTTCTATTCATTTACTGATTGATGGCAATAAGAGTATTTGACTGTAAACTTCAAGAGGCAGATCTTATTTTGGATTACAAAGGCCAGGAAAAGATGAAATGTAGGCTATTAAAGTTTTTACATTGCCTACATTTTTTTGTAAACTAAAAAAAAAAAAAAAAGAAAAAAAGGCTGTAGTCTTAGAACACAAGCAATGAAAATGAGTGGCATTGTAATTGTAAAATTAATTTTGTGTACGCACCATAGGCTATGATAGTGATTTACACTGACTAAACCACTTTTTAGGGAAAAAAAAAAAAGTAAGAACTTTCATGACTGAACTTTTCACATACTACTGAAAAAATCCAAAAGAAACCACGAATTCATTAAAAGTTAAAAGGGACATGAGTTTCCATACATTTAAAAAATGTCTGTATGTCTGTGTGTATACATATATATAGAGAGAGACATTCTAACAACATTATGTAGTTAACAGAGTTTGATGCCTATGTAAATATGAAGTTATTTCATGTAGTACTTAGCTTCCCAAAGCTATCACATTCCATGAATTGGGAATCACTAACAATATGAAGTCAATCCAACACAAAAATAATAATGAGAAGTATCTAAAATTGGACAGAATGGAATGTGTGTACACGAGCTCATGTGGAAACAGTAACAGTGCTGATTATTTTTGATTCAAGAATTTAAAATAATTCCAGTAGTCCCTTCTTTGTATCCTCAGCTTTTCTTCAAATTTATGCAGTGTTGTTATAACCACTAACAGTGATTATACCTCCATCATGTATTTATCAGAGAAAAGAAATGGCAACCCACTCCAGTATTCTTGCCTGGAGAATCCCAGGGACGGGGGAGCCTGGTGGGCTGCCATCTATGGGGTCGCACAGAGTTGGATACAACTGAAGTGACTTAGCAGCAGCAGCAAGTATTTATATAAATATTTTAATAAAATGTTCTTTACTTCATAAAACTAAACTCTGCTAGTTTAATGACTATATCCACAAAGTCACTTTGGTAAATTAAATGTTGGCAGAAACTAAAGCAGGAAAGCAGGGAGGAATAGAAGAGCAATGAGCTTAAAAGAGGACTAAAGAGTAAAGATAAAAAGAGTATAAAATTACTGCTAAGAAGTTACAAATCTAGTGTTCACTTATCTACTTCCAACTTGCCAATAACACATGGGAATATTACCTTAGATTCTTTTTATTGATACTAACGACTTTTTTGAGAGCTATACTAGTATCATATGAAACATGGGTGTAGTCCTTTCTAGAAATTATTTGTGTCCCCTTTGGAATGGTTGACATAAATATAACTAAGATGGTCATAAGGCTCTATAATACAGTTAATTACTTGATTTATGGGGGAAAGGGTATCAAATATATCATGTTAAATTATAAAACGGAAGCTGATTGATAAAGAGAGTCCAAGACGTTACAGACTGGATAACGTAAGCAAACACCATGAGGGTGCTTAAAAAAGGCATCTTACAAAATTTTTTTAAAGATAACATATTACTAAACACTACCAGAGGGTTAAACTTAAAAAGACTGACAATACCAAGTATTGATGAGAATGCGGATCAACTGGAACATTGCTGGTGGAAATGCAAAATGGTTCAGCCATTTTGGAAAAACTGCCTGGCAGTTTCTCACTCACATGACCCAGTAATCACGATCATGGGAATTTACCCAAGAGAAATGAAAACACCCAACCTTACAAGGACATGCACACAAGCAGCATTATTCATGACAGCCCAAACCGGGAACAACTTCTAAGTCTATAAATTTGTGAATTAACAGAAAAATTATGATACATCCATACTATTGCTACTGCTCAGCAATAAAAAGGAATAAAACAATATACCAGCAACATTCTGCTAGAAGTCAAACACAAAAGACTACATGCTATATGATTCTCTTGACATGAAATTCTACAAAGGGGACAACTATAGTGACAAAAAGTGAATGAATGGTTTCCCAGGGTTGGGGGAGATCAACTACTAAAAAGAGGCACAAGAAAAGTTTTTAAGAGTCATGTTCTTTTAAATAATTATTAAAATTAGTCAAGCTGCACACCTAAAATTGGTTAACATTTCTGCATGTAAATTACGTTTCAATAAAATAATTTGGTTGATTGTTAAAAATATTGCTAAATATAGTTTAAAAGTATTAAAAATTAAAAAGTAAACAAATAGAACAGACACTAAACTGTAAAACTATTTCATGATAGACTTTTAATGGTATGTGTTCAGTGAGCTATAGATAAAAAGAAATGCAAAAAAGTCTTAAACTGTATCTAGTAATCTTAATGTTAATATAACAGGGCAAAGCTAATAGGAAATTATCTTTGATAAGATTTTTAGCCTAAAAGAAATAATAAAATAAAAGGAGCAGAATTTCATAATCTTAAATTTGAATTAAAAATATTAATTCTTGATTTGTTTTTTCTTTCTAAATAAATATATATATATATTTCTAGCTCTATCCTCTGAAAAGGTCCAAAGCTATGATAACCCATTAGCAATGAATATCCACAGCACCCAGATTATTCCCACAAAAGGCAATCAGGGCTCTTAGGAAAAAATGGCTGAGTTTAGATTTGGGACAGAAAATGTACAAGCCGAATCTGGGGAACCTTGTAGAGACAGAAAGTAATCAGGCTACAAAAGAGTAATGAGGTTATACCAAAAAGGTACAAAATCGACTTGAAGGGACTACCACTGACCAAAGATGGGACAATTTAAGCTTCAAAAAGAATTATAATTGCAATAAGTTAAAATACAAAGAATACAAAAATCTTTTAGTTCACACTGATATTTTAAAAAATGAACAAACTCGTTATTCACCTTTGAAAGTTGACAGGAAAACTCATTATCCTGAAAACTGGTAAGTAATGGAAAAGAATAGAGCACTTTCCCTGCCTTTCTGGTACAAACTATATTTCACAGTAACTAAATTTTCAGGACAAAATTCCTCTTTAAAGAAGAATTCCTGCCAATTAATATGGGATAAATAAAATAATTTGAAAAAAATCAGCATTTTTCAATTTGTAATGAAAATAATGAACCTAGGTAATGATCATTCAAAACCTATCATGAAAGACTTTATGAAAGATTAAGCACACAGTAAAAATCACTGAAAATGGGACAACCAAACATTATGTGCCTTTTGATGTGAGGCAACAATATTTAGCATCACTTGTGAAGTATTCTTGTCTGTATTCTGCAAACTGAACTTCAATATCAGTAAACCTCTAGATCTAACTTAAGAGCTTACAGAAAAAAATGGTGAACATAGAAACACTAAAATGACACCAGAAAGAAGAGATCTATGAAATCTAGAATATGGGACACTCTACAGGAAAACATGTAAGTGGCATGAGAAAAGGAACAGTGAAAGTTGACTTTTGTAGACTAAGACTTAAGGGTCATGTCAACCAAAGCAACTGCAATTCAACTATAAAAAACACATTTTTGAGACAATCAGGGAAATGTGAACACTTAATAACTATTACATGTTAGGAAATAATTTTATTAATAGTTATTTTGATACAGATGACAAAGATACTCTGGTTTGTGTTTTTTTAAAAAGTCATCTCTGTTAGAGATAGATATTAAAGTATTTATGGGTGAAATGATATAAAAGTATGGGATTTTCTATAAAAGTGTTACAGCCAAAGAAAATTAAATAAAAAAAATAGATGGGTGTGGGAAAGAGATAAATAGAATATTAGGAAAATGCTAACAACTTTTGAAGCTGGGTAATGAGTACTTCTATTTGAAAATCCTTAAATAAAAAAATTCATAAGGAGCTAAATAGTTCCATGTATAAAATTTTTAAAGAACACTAATTGTGGTTTAATCGTATACTACTATAGGACATTCTATATATTTTAAAACATGTCAAATAATGTAAACATATATTTAATGCAATCTATATACCTATTTATAGATCTCATATCTATCATCTAGATTAAAGGGATTAAAAATTATCTAGAAGGATGAGAAGAGAGAATATTAATATTAGTTATTCAGAAAACTTACTTGTAGTAAGCAATTGAACAACTGATTAGATAGGGGTATTAAACAAAACATTCACCCTAATACGTTGAAATAAATTTTCCCTCACACAAAGTAAACACTTAAAAAAAAACTGAAAAATTTCTTTCAAATCATGAAGTCTACAAACACTCACATTTTGAAGAAGCTGCTCAAACCAGTCATATCCAGTATCTCTGCATGCTGCAACCTAAGGGGAAAAATATGGTGCAACTATCAAAATTAGAAATTTACATTAAAACATACTTTTGCTATGCTATAGTCTCAAGAATAAAAACGTTCAAAGTTCTAAATTTAAAAAATTATTTTCATACTTATGGACATAAGGAGAGGGGAGGAGAGGGTGAGATGTATGCAAAGAGTAACATGGAAACTTACATTACCATATGTAAAATAGAGAGCCAACGGGAATTTGCTGTGTGACTCAGGAAACTCAAACAGGGGCTCTGTTTCAATGTAGACGGGTGGGATGCGGTGGGAGATGGGAGGGAGGTTCAAAAGGGAGGGGATATATGTATACCTATGGCAGATTCATGTTGAGGTTGGACTGAAAACAATAAAATTCTGTAAAGCAATTATCCTTCAATAAAAAATAAATTAAAAAGCAAAATAAGGAAAGAAAAATTAAAAAAAAAAGAAGTGATTGTGGATTAAATGATTAGAACTAAAAAAAAAATTATTTTCAGATAAACTATTTTTTTCAGTGAGCCAATAATCCACCATGTTAAAGAACTTTATTCCAAAAGTATATTAGAAGCCATTCAAGATATTCACTTAATGTATTAAAATTTAAAATGGTATTACATTCTGAATAGTGTATTGAATCACACACTATCAGGAAATCTGTAAGGTCTAAAACAATAAAAATGCAAATGTTTGCTTCTTCTTTTCCTTCTGGGTAGAAGATTTAAAGACATCAGTAAAACAGAGAAGATCATGTAATCCATAACATAAAAATTCTTAAGTTCAAAACATGAAAAGCATTCTGGGTCAAAAAAAATTATAGTTTACGTGTATAATTAAACATAATGAAACTAATTTTAATTCATGTATTCTGGAAAAAGTAGAAATCACGGTCTTATTTCAGGTTGCTATTCATGGGTTATTGTATCCTTTTTATCTACTTCTCATTTCCCTTTCACTTTTCAATCACTGGAAGAGTCTGGAGAATTTTAATATCAGTGCTTAAGACAATGAATGCCAAAAAAAGTGGGGGTAGGTAGAAATACCACTCTCATCTTATTTGCATCCCTTGAGTTATCTCCAGAAATACAGAATAAGGGAAGTATTAGAGGGTAACCAAATATCTTGCCATTGTCTCTCCCTTTACAAGACAAGGCAGGCCTCAATGAGGTTTGCACCTACAGGAACCACCCTTGTTCCAGTCCTTTCTTACCACATCAGTGATATTTAAAATCTTCCTTGTCATTGCTTCTTTGTCATTGTGTGGAGTTGGAGTAA
Organism: Cervus canadensis; assembly: GCF_019320065.1. NCBI lineage: Eukaryota > Metazoa > Chordata > Mammalia > Artiodactyla > Cervidae > Cervus > Cervus canadensis. The sequence continues at coordinate 35,450,738 of NC_057401.1, forward strand.
ACCAAAGTTTTTGGAATGTTTCATTTACTAATTTCTAGAAGAAAGAAAAATTTCAAACTAATAAGTACGATAAATGTGGCAAAATTCTCAATCCCAAATTCTCATTAATGCCCAAAGCAAAAGTGTTTGTGTGTGTGTGTGTGTATATATATATATATATATATATCTCCTGAAATTTCTAGTATGACATCTTCAGTTTCAAAAAGATCACCAATTAATTTATAAAAATTATAATTTTTTTTCAGTTTGGCAAAGATTTTAAATGGGTTAATAATATGCCAATGCAGGAGATGTAAGAAAGACGCAGGTTCGATCCCTGGGTCAGGAAGATCCCCTGAAGGAGAGCATGGCAACCCACTCCAGTATTCTTACCTGAAGAATCCCATGGACAGAGGAGCCTGGAGGGCTACAGTCCATAGGGTCACAAAGAGTCAGACATGACTGAAGCGCCTTAACACAATACTATGTCTAGTACAGAATTTCTGGATATAATGCACTCAAATGCTTTTGATCAAACTAAAAAATACTTTTGCTGCTTTGGTAGAAGTTGTTACAAAACAAAATAAAATCAAAACCCAAAAAAGAAATATAGGGACAATCACATATACATAAGATTCACTAATGAACTCTAACCTTCAACAAAGTATTTACTAATTTAGAAAGCCAAGGACATACCATTTGAAAATCAATTTAATTTGAAATAAATTTCCTATATACAATGTAATCTCTATGATGATATGAAATATTACAATTGCCAAATTGGTTTGATTAGATCAGATTTTATTAACTAATGCAGGACCCAGAAATAAAAATACCTAAACATGTCCTTTTCTTCAATTTATAGTATATAATATTGATTTACTTGTATAGTTTATATATATATATAATTAACAAAACTTATATATATAAAGCAAACATTTAAATTACTTGGGCTTTCCTGGTGGCTCAGCGGTAAAGAATCCGCCTGCACAGCAGGAGACACAGGAGACTTGGATTCGATCCCCAGGTTGGGAAGATTCCCCCGGAGGAGGTCATGGCAACCCACTCCAGTATTCTTGCCTGGAGAATCCCATGGACTACAGAGGAGCCTGGTGGGCTACAGTCCATACGGTTGCAAAGAGCTGGACACAACTGAAGTGACTGAGCATGCACACACATGTAAAACATTAATGAAAAATAAATTTTTAAAGTAGTCAACGTTTTTATCTTACCTTAATGCCCTCTTCATCATTTACCCTGCGAATCATTTTTACACACATTTCTGTAATTTTTGGAAATGTTGGTTGTTCAATACAGATGTCTCTTAGAATCTTTATCACCCTTTTTCTGACACTGATACCAGTATCCTAGGAACAGAAAGATATTCTAAATGTCAGAAAAACTGAGGTGCCAAGGTATATGAAATTTGATAAAATAAAATTAGAAAATACCAACAAACAGTACACATACATTTATGAACATGATAAACACGATCCATATGTTTTCTTTTTAAACATATTTATATTAATCTTATTATAAATATGAATTATTTTATTATGCTGTCTTTGCTTTTAAAATGTAATATCCAATATATGGAAAATATTAAGTAGCACTGAACACAAGAGGAGCGTATAAGCTTGCCAAAATTAAATGGAGTAACAAACATGAAACTTTGAGGACAGTGTTTGGCACTTAAACAGCATATGAAGTATATTTAACAAAAATGTTTAAAAAATCTGTCAAACCAGTATCACTCTTTGATAATTTATAGCAAATATAAGGAAAAAAGAAACAGATTAAAGGAAACAAAACCATGAAAAAATAACAAGACTGGCTTGCCTTTTTAAATCTCTCAATGTCATGGTGGCTATATGTAAGAAAGAGTTAGAGATTACTCTAACTGAAATAGAGAAGAAATATTGTGGCGGATACATGGGTGTTAACTGTGCTATTTTTAACTTAACAGATTTTCGTAACTAAATCATCTTTAAATAAAAAGTACTGAACACCCATTGTGCAAAATTATCTCCAAGTTTAGCAATCACGAAAATATTTTAGGATATATTGGTAACGTAGATGCTGTCAGAGTTCATTATACCTGAAAATCCTGTTGTTTGTCCTTCACTCTTTAAAAGAGTAAGACAATAAAAGTGAAAAAATTCTTCTACTTTGTCCTTAAAATTCTTTGTTTCCACCAAGACTTTATGCTAGTTGGAGATGAAATTATCTGTAACTCTCAGTCCCACAGTATTTTAATACTGGGCTAAAGGTGATAAATTCTTGTCAGTTTAGGAATACCGAAATCCTGTACCTAATGAATCTCTGTTGCGTTATAGAAGAAGTCAATATCCCTGCAGTGGGTGGTATGGAATTTCAACAGGTATTTTGTAATGCCAATGTTTCCTTTCATTTCCAAGGAAATACTTCAGGGCCACAGAATTCAATGCCATAGAAGAAAAGAATATCTTAGAATAGCATTTGTTATGTTTGCTCTTAAAACTCAAATGACTTTATTTAGCTTGCAGGTATCTGAGTCTGTCATAATTCAGCTTTAAGGAAATATGCAAATACACATAATAACCAAAAATATTGTCAGGCACCAAAGTTCTATATATAGCTCTTACTGAAATAATTCCTCCAGTTTATATACATATATATTTATAATTACTCTAGAACCCTGTCCAAAATACTTAATTATGTCATGTAGCTCCTATCATTTACTCTTCATATACCAGCATAATCAAAAGCTAATAGTAACTGGTAAAAGGAATCCAATTTTTACCAAAGATGTGCTTTACAATATTAAGCAGGCCTCCTCTTGAAATATGTTCTTCTTTAGAAAGTTGCTACAGTTTATATATTAGGTAAGATAAATAGAGAATTGATATCTACTTTTCTACCTTAACATTTTAAAAAAGTGATATTGGGAAGGCAAAATTATATTCATAAATTATAATAAAAGTGACAAAACAAGCATACCAATATTCTTTCAATCAGCATATCATAATACTGCTCAGCAAGCTGAGGTCGACAAAGGACAAATCGACCTAGTAATTCCACTGCTGCTTCTCTGACACTAGTGGAGTTATCCATTAATCGTCCATGAACTCCTCGCTGCATATCCAGCTAAATAAAAATAAAGAAAATATAACTTATACTAAGTAGAGCTAATATTTTAATTTCAATATAAAAGTCACATAAAAAGAATAATTTGTATTCCTCTTTACCCTTGCTAGAATACTGGGGTCTACAGCAACAACCTCAGATAAACACTTCATGGCTTTTGTTCGAACGGCAATTGCATTTTCACCAAGAACTCGAAGGATCTGCCAAGCAAATATTAACATTTTCTTCAATTTTAGAACATATAACTTTTTAACAAAACAAAGAAAGAAAACATGCAAAAAAAATAAATATAGAATTTACTTTCCTTCAATTTTTATATACGTAAGTAAAAAGATCTGTTATCATACTGATCCAAAGTTTTAACTTAGAACATTAAGGTACGGCATTCTATACTTTATGGCCTTTCCTTTCTTCTGTCATTCTCAATTAAACCTGTTTTTTATTGCTATGCTTCATTTGCAAGAAACTGCAGCCCCACTGAAAACTTTCTATGTGTAACTTTAAACAAGGATATTTAGTATCATTTAAATAGTAATTTTGGTAACTGAATAATTTATTTTTATAACATCAATCACTCTAACTATACCATCACTCTACCTGTACCATACAGATACATATCCACTTATCTGTAAAACAAGAATCAACAGGTAAAAGGCATGCAGAACAAACATATTTTAACAAATATGGAACAAAGAAACAAATGTTATTTTCATGATTTTTAAAAAATATCTGTTCTCAACAATGAACAGACATCACACACAAGTCTTCCAGAATTAGAAAAATCAGTATCACTGTATAAGGAATTCTGGTCCAGTTTACCTGTGTCAAATAAATATCAAAGCTCTGGGCAAACGGCCTCATAGAGGCCAAGTATCGAACAATCAAACAAGCATCATCATAGTCCACAGTATCAGAGTTCATTCTGCAACGAAAGGTCATTAAATTGTAATTACTTTAATTTTTTTGTAAAGTAAGTAAATAGATATCAAAGAGACAACTGAAAACATTGGATCTTTTCTTTTTGGATCTTACTTTAATGTGCTGAACTGAGAAGGTGTGGTTTTGATAATGCTTCTAAGAAACTTCTTCCGGTTTTCAGCTCGATGCATAATTTGACCAGTTGTCTCAACTTCCTTTGCATGATGTGATCCTTCAGATGATTCTTCATCTTTTTGTGATTTCATTGCTTTTTCTGTTTCCAGTGTTGTATCACGGAACCACTGGGCTATATAGAATTTACGAGAAAACTGGAAAGAAATTTTAAGACTTGAGTTTGATGAAATTAGTAACAAAATTTCCAACCTACTGACAAAGTGTTCACAATCAGAAACATAATTATCAAGGTTTACTTTAAAAAAGAAAAGTTTAGAACACATGAGTAAAACGCTGAAGGTAGAAAACTACAGTTACTTTCAAAATTTTACCTTACTTCTTCAAGAAATATACAGCCAATTATTATTGAACTATATTAACATTAAGGTGCATGTATATAACCCTATATGCAAAACAGAAAAAGAGACACAGAAGTACAGAACAGACTTTTGAACTCTGTGGGAGAAGGTGAGGGTGGGATGTTTCCAAAGAACAGCATGTATATTATCTATGGTGAAACAGATCACCAGCCCAGGTGGGATGCATGAGACAAGTGCTCGGGCCTGGTGCACTGGGAAGACCCAGAGGAATCGGGTGGAGAGGGAAGTGGGAGGGGGGATCGGGATGGGGAATACGTGTAACTCTATGGCTGATTCATATCAATGTATGACAAAACCCAATGAAATGTTGTGAAGTAATTAGCCTCCAACTAATAAAAAATAAAAGAAAAAAAAAAAAAATTAAAAAAAAAAAAAAGGTGCATGTATAATCTGTTCCTGGGTTTTTTCCCCTCCACTTTATTGAGAAATAATTGACATACACCATTGTAGTCTGTTCCTTTCCACAAAGACTGAAAATCTGTAGTAGTTGGCTGAATAGTTTCAGCTATCTCCAACCTCTTTATTTTTAGTTTTAATTCTCCACTTCTGTAGATACATATCCCATCAATTAAAAAAAAATTAAAAGTGCCCCAATATAGTGTATAAATTTTACATACAAGCTTATTTTACTAATATTTTGGATATATAATATACTAAAAAAAAAAACCCCAGAATTAAGGATTATATTTAAAATATACATATAAAATTCTAATCATTTTATAAAAATTCACTTTTTATATGCTAATAGATTATCTCATATACTACCTGAGTCAAGGATCTTTGTCTGAAAGATAAAACATGGAAAGATTTTGGATTACCCAAGTCACATAATATTAGGAAACAACAATATCTGTATCTGAATTCGACTACCACATATTTCTATTTCAAAAATTAATATTCCAATATTACTCTCCTCTTCATGACATTCTCAATTTTCTCTCAGACCAAATTTGAAATAAACATGTGAACATTACAAAATAAGGAGTAGAATCCTACCACCAGTGAAGGATCAGTCTCCGTGTTTTCATCCAAGTAATCAAGCAATGCTTTTTGCAATTGCTGTATTTCATCTTCCCCTCCGGAAACCTACAAAACAAATCAGGTCATAACACAAAGATATTACAAATATATTTTAATAAATCATCTACTTACAAACAAAAATCTGAAGGAAAAATTTTATAAATGACAAAAAATGTATAGGTATAGTTAACTAAAAGAAACAGAGGAATACTGTTTTTTGAAAGACATTATATACTGATAGTTCAGGTTACTTTTACGAATTACATGTTAACTTTTTATAAAGAAGCTCATAGGTAGCTGACATAATAATTATTAGAAAAATGTGTATGTAAATCTCCAGAGGTAGGAACCTCCTAACACTGGTTTTCTATTTGGTAAGAGACAACTCCAAACTTCTAATCTAGTAAATGGAAACTGTTACCTGTATTATTATGTGTTATGGGTTTCTTTGAGATATTATTTAAAAAGAACATTCTGAAAGGGAAATATTTTTATTTGTAATTAATACAAAATACTTTATGTCATGCAGATCAAATATACAGTAGGTATATTTGAGCTGTTCATTTGATCTGGAAGCAGAAAGAGACTGAGTCTTTAGGTCCTGTCAAGAACAATGTTGTTTAGTTGCTAAGTCGTGTCCAACTCTTTTGAGACCCCATGAATGTAGCCTGTCAGGTTCCTTTGTCCGTGGGATTTTCCAGGCAAGAATACTGGAGTGAGTTGCCATTTCTTTCTCCAGGGGAACTTCTAGACCTTGAGATCGAACCTGTGGCTCCTGCATTGGGTAGGCAGATTTTTTACCACTGAGCTACCAGGGAGGCCCTTTCAAGAACAATACAGAGCAGGAAATTAACTCTGAGTTGACATTCATGTCTATAGCTTATACTCTGGATTTACCTGTGTGAAATGCCAAATATATGGTTTAGACTACATCTAAGCAGAAAACAAAGATGAGAATAACCTATGTTCTGAGAGTACAGTGAAATGGATATATTCAGAATGGTTTTTATTTAGTTGCATCTGGGGTATTGATTTTTCTTTTTAAAATTTTCTATTTTATATTGGTGTATAGCTGATTAACAATGTTGTGACAGGGTCAGGGAGACAGTAAAAGGACTCAGCCTACATATAAATGTATCCATTTTGCCCAAACTACCCTTCCATATAGGCTGCCACATAACACTGAGCAGAGGTTTCTGTAGTACACAGTGGGACTTTGTTTGTTATCCATTTTAAATATAGTTGTGTATACCTGATTCAGTAGTTCTAGGGAGAGTCCTGAGAATCTGCAGTTCTAACAAATTCCTAGGTGATATAAAAGTCGGTGCTGCTTGTCCAGGGAATCATATTTTGAAATTCTAGGGTAATGGTGACATCCTGTCTGCTCAAAATGGTTCAAGAGAAAATAAAAACGAATATACAGACACATGTGTATGTATATTCTAACAGAGAATGATAAAGCAAATGCTAACCACTAACGGAATTTGAATGAAAGATTTGTGGGAGCTTTTTGTGCTATTCTTAAATCTCTTCTGTAAGTTAGAGGCATTTATCATGGCCAGCATGGATATGGTTATGGACACTAAAAAATAAAAAAAGAGTATAAAGAAAATGAAAAAAGCTTTACATGGTAGGATTACAGATCATTTGGGCTACTTGGTGGCTGAGACGGTAAAGAATCCACCTGCAATGTGGGAAACCTGGCTTTGATCCCTGGCTTAGGAAGATCCCCTGGAGGGGGGCATAGCAACCCACTCCAGTATTCGTGCCTGGAGAATCCCCATGGACAGAGCAGCCAGGCGGGCTACAGTCCATGGGGTCACAAAGAGTTGGATACGACTGAGTGACTAAGCACACACATATCATTTACCTATCAATTTTCTTAAGTTATCTTAGTATTACTATCACCTCCCCCACAGTTTAAAATAAAAGTATTGTTAAACCAAACAGAAACTAGTATCACACATTCATAACAGAAGTTCACATACACAAAAAAAACTTAACTAAGGATTATATAAATCATTTGAAAGTTCCTGTTATACAGAATTCACCCTAAGGTATATATTTTCTCTGTGGCACTTTCAGATGATTTTATTCCGAATCTACAAGAATGAAATGCAACACTAACATAAGAATACCTTAAAAAGTTCTTAACTATTTATTGCTTATCCCCATAATGTAAATTCTTTATCTCAATACCTGCTTTAAAATACGTTCTATGGACCCTTGATCCATTTTGCTTGTAACAGCATCTTTCCTCAGTCGTGCAGCAACAGTTCCAAGGTAATCAAGAGATGCCACTCTTAAAGCCATCTCTGTGGACTTGTTACTGAACTGATGAACCTGCATATGAAAAAGAATTTTAATCAACTTAAAATATTTTTTATATAAATTCCATATCTATGCTGTTTTACTTGAAATTTAAACATTTTTTCCCCTGTCATATTATCCCACAAAGTAATTACCCTTTAAAAATTTTTTGTTTTTTTTTTTTGGCCGCACCCTGCAGCTTGGAGGATCTCAGTTCCCTGACCATTGACTAAACCTGGGCCATGGCAGTAAAAACCCAGAATACTAACCACTAGGCCACCACGGAACTCCCATTAATTGCCTTTTGAGTTTCCAGAATTTTAACATTTTCATTAAAAAGAAAAAAAAAATTATAACTAAAAACACAGTCACTTTCTTTAAATGTAGGCTCTTCTGTATAAAATGGGATTATAACCGACTAAGAATTGCTTAGGCTGGAATTTCAAAGTCTATAAAAAATATCTTGGTTTCAGAATAGTATTAATACATTCTCCAACTGACAGAAAGTAAGGCCCCCAAAGCTCTGTAACAACTACACAAGTCCAAATGTAGTTTAAAAATAAAAATCACAATAGCATTTCCTTGTATTTATTTCCCTAGTACGGTATCACATGAGGACTAAAATGTGTCATGTTTTTAGAAGTACTCTTAAAGATGACAGAGTTCATATTAATCAGTTTCATGCTTTGAAATGAATTAACTACAATAACTTATGACTCTGTGTTGAGATGCTTTTAACTAATTATACTTTCGAACAAAAAAAAAGTTTTTTAAAGCACTGTTATCTTATGTAATGAAATGAAAGCACCAAAAGTCACAACATTTCAAAATTTTATACAAGGTACCGACAGTATCGTGTACAGTAATGCACATGCAAAAATAGAGATGCAATGGTCGTATTTCCTTACACATTTTTAAAGAATTCATCATCTGTGAATCAGAGTACATCCTCATTATGTTGTCTTCTAGTAATCTAATAATCTTTAAATGCTATACTCTTACCAACAGTCTCCCTAACAAACTAAGGAGTAGTTCAGCAGCTGGCCATTCAGGCTTATTGACTGTTGAAAGAAGGTCTTGAACAAAATTTTCAAATAGTGGTCTGTAATCTTCTTCACCTTGCTTACTACCACATCTGTTCAAAGATAAATAATGAAAAAGTTGTGAGTTCAGGTGACATGTTCACTAATATGACTGAAATTTTGTTAACGAAGTTTCTTGACTTGTATATCTAAACAAAGTGTAACGGAGCACATTAGATAAAATATGGTTTAAAATGAAACTACTTCTCAAACTTCCTTTTCCCCCCCTACTACAGGAAATTCATTTACTGACTAATATTAACATTACTTTCTGGCAAGAATAATACATTTTAAATAATGACCACTGTTTTTCTATGAGATTACTAAAAATTCTTATGAAAACTAAGTAAACCTCTATCCCTAAACTTTCCTATTCAATCAGAATGTCTGAAAATTCAATGAAAAATTAAAGAATTTCACCCTTGTACTTCAGCTTCTAGAGTTCAACACACAAGAAAGTTCATAAAATCTAAAACTTCAGATTTTGTAATATGCCAACTGCCTCATTTTAAAGATAAGGATATCAGGAGTCAGGGAGATATAGTCAGGGTTTAGATTATGGAAGGACGTTCGATTATCTTTTACATAGAAGAAATGAACTACTCTCCACGGGGAAAATAAAAATCAGATTATGTTAATTTTACTCACTTTTTAAGGAAGATGGAAAGGAAGTTTTGGGCTGTTCGCATGGCTGTTTCATAAGAATTGGTAATGACAACATCTTGGTCAACCTAGATTGAGAAAAATGAATGGATATAGATGTAAGAAATAACCAACAAACAAATTATTTCAGTTGCTACTACCATGTTATTAGTGACTATAAGGGCACTATAATTAAATACTAAAACTTTATGAACTTCCCTGGTGGTACAGTGGATAAGAATCTGCCTGTCAATGTAGGGGACACAGGGTCAGTCCCTGATCCGGGAAGATCCCACATGCCGTGGAGCCTGTGCACCACAAGTACTGAGCTGGCACTACAGAGGCCCAGAGTCACAATGACTGAGCCCATGAACCTCAGCTACTGAAGCCGGCACACCCTTGAGCTTGTGCTCTGCAAGGGAAGACACCGCCACGAGAAACCTACGCTCCGTGACTAGAGAGTAGCGCGCACTCTCATAACTAGAGAGAGCCTGCTCATAGCAATGAAGACCCAGCACAACCAAAAATAAAATAAATAAATAACTTTTAAAAATACTAAAACTTTAACTATACTCTTATATGTAAGAGAAGATACAATTAGCATTGTTGTTGTTCAGTCCCTCAGTCATGTCTGACCCTGTGATCCCATGTAAGGCAGCACGCCAGTGTTCCATTTCATTAACTATCTCCCGGAGTTTGTTCAAACTTATGTCCACTGAGTCGGTGATGCCGTCCAACCATCTCATCCTCTGTCATCCCCTTCTCCTCCTGCCTTCAATCTTTCCCAGCATCGGCTTTTCCAATCAGTCGGCTCTCTGCATCAAGTGGCCAAAGTACTGGAGCTTCAGCTTCAGCACCTGTTCTTCCAATAAATATTCAGGGTTGATTTCCTTCACGATTAACTGGTTTGATCTCCCTGCAGTCCAAGGGACTCTCAGGAGTCTTCTTCAGCATCACACTTTGAAACTATCAATTCTTTGGAGCTCAGACTTCTTTATGATCCAACTCTCACATCCATACACGACTATTGGAAAAACCATAGCTTTGACTAGACGGACCTTTGTCAGTAAAGTAATGTCTCTGCTTTTTAATAGGCTGTCTAGGTTCATCATAGCTTTTCTTCCAAGGATCAAGTGTCTTTTAATTTCATGGCTGCAGTCACCATCCACAGTGATTCTGGAGCCCAAGAAAATAAATTCTGTCATTGTTTCCCCACCTATTTGCCATGAAATGACAGGACCGGATGCCATGACCTTCATTTTTTGAATGGTGAATTTTAAGCCAGCTTTTTCACTCTCCTCTTTCACCTTCATCAAGAGACTTGTCAGTTCCTCTTTGCTTTCTGCCATTAGGATGGTTGTCATCTGAGGTTATTGATATTTTTCCCAGTAATCTTGATACCAGCTTGTGCTTCATCCAATATGCTTTATTCTTAACATATGTTAAGAATGAGAAACATGTGTAACAGATGAAATACAAATAGTTGTTTATCATGATGTAGGTCAGAACAATTTTGATCGAAAATACAAAAAGAATTTCAAAAAAATTTGCAGGTTCAAAGTTTATGAAATGCTGGAATATAATACTAAATAAAATTCAACTCCATCATTAGAAATTTAAAGATCAGTATATAGGTAATTCAAAGTTGTATAAACCTGATACATGAATAAACATTAAAAAAATTCACTAGTAATCGGAAAAATGCAAAATAAAACATGGTATTATTTTACACTAACCAGACTAGGCAAAAATCAAAAAGTATGAATGTAAACTAGAATATCACTTTAGAGCAAACTGACCAGTTTCATTAAGTTAAAAGTGCATGTAAATTATGATTTAATATTCTACTTCTAAGTATATCTAGAGAAACTTATGCTTCAAGCTGTGTGTCACATACGATGTATTTAACCCAAGTCAAAAAGAATCTAGCATTAGCTACATGTATTAAAAACAATGGTGAGTGAAAAAATTTGCTGTAAATGTCATTATATCATTTATGTAAATTAAAACTTTATCAAATATGCAGATAAACAAATAAATGAAAGAAGATAAACATTCACAATGGTAAGGAAAGGCTATGAAAAGAGAACAAGATTAGGAGAAGCAGAGAACAGGGACCTCAACTTTTTTGACATTTGTTTTATACTTTGCACCTTTATAATAAAGAAATGAAATTAAACCTCTTTGGAATTTTTTGGAGGTAAAACTATAGAACCTGGAAAAATGTTAAATGTTGATGGGTAAAAGCTACAAAACCAAAAGCAAATCATCGCTGTAAGTTACTCAAATTGTTATTGTTTAATCTCTTAAATTGTATCTGACCCTTTTACGACCCCGTGGACTGTATGGAGCCTGCCAGGCTCCTCTGTCCATGGGATTTCCCAAGCAAGAATACTGAGTGGTTGCCATTTCCTTCTCCAGGGGATCTTCTGAACTCAAAAACTGGCAGGTGAATTCTCTACTGTTAAGCCACCAGGGAAGCCCCCAAGTTACTCAATAGAGAAGGCATAAATTCATTTTCAGCATGAATTAAACATTAATTACATCATAATTATTTGTTACATGTGACTATAGATACTGCATACTATGATATTCATTTTCAAATTCATTATCTCACTTGAACCTTACAACTTGTAATAGTAGGCTTGTTCGGTATTATCATTCCCATTTTATAAAGAAACAAGATTAAAACAATTTGTACGTTTCATGAATGGTGGATACTAGAACTCAAGTCTCCTAAAATTTAGTCTAATGTTCGACAAGGATCTGAAAGTCCAGTCATGAAACCCTAATTAACACCTTCAGTTTTATAAGAATGGCAGAGAATACAGGTACTTCTTCCTACAAAAGAAAACAGTTCTAAAACTTACAAATGATTCCTTACTTTTTTATTTGAGTCCTCTTCTGAATTAGAGTCCTTCTCTGATGATGGTAAGTGTACTACACACTGAATTAGTTGTAAAACCAGTGCTGTAACCATCTGAATATACATAGGCTCTCCATCCATATCACTACTATTTAACCTTTAATGGAGAAGAAAATATTTTAATAATACAGCATATGAAGAGAATTTCATTTTACGTGTTATTTATGATCTGAAAGTTTCAGGTGGTGTCTTTACCAAAATTTCTAGGCATTATCCTTAGTGCTTATAACAGTGACCTTAAGTTAATTATTTTTGGGAAGTTAGAAAAAATACCAATTAAATGTCTATGTATAGATCATTAAAATAGCCACAGGAAAAATGCAGTATATAAAATTCTATACTTTATATGTACTGGAGAGTGAAAACTGTAATGTAAAACATCAAATATTTTTCAAAGTTATTTTTAAAATGACAAGTCTTCAGGGTTTCACAATGCCCAGGCATTCCAATATTTCTTTTCTTACTAAAATCTGCTCCATAGTCAGCTCTTGATCATATGTCAGAGTATGAGGTCAGTGACACAGAATGTAAAAAACCAGATTTTAAATCTTTTTGTTTAAAAGAGTATTCCTTTATATGTTGACAGTTTTTCTTCAGGTTTTAGTAGACAATAGTTGTTTATCAACACACAAGTGGTCCAAAAAAAGATAAAAACAATTATTTTATAGAAGACAGCCTTCAAAGCCATCTAAATATAACCCTATATGCTAGGTCAGTAAATTTAATCAGCCAGGAATATTATGACAGTCATGGAAATTATGATGATGATCTATGCCAACAGAGGCAATACTGCTAACAATAGTGGATAACATTTCTTAGTTACTCTGTGCTTAGTGATTTAAAGTCATGTCTATTGTCTATATTGCCATTAGAGCAATTTTTCAGCTCTCTTAAAAAAATATTATATAATGACTTACTACTGTGTAAAGGATTAAGTTCAAGTTCCTTAATAAGGCTTGTAAAATCCCTGAACTGCCTCTGATGCTTTGGAGCTGTATTTCTTACTGCTCTTCTCACAGACCAATGGTTCTTCAACAGGGATGGCTCTGCCCTTCAGGGGAACTTTGCCCGTGCCTAGTGAAAATTTCGGTGATCATAACTGGAAAGGGTACATTTCTTTTGGTTATCTAGTAGGTAGGGGTCAAGGATGCTGCTAAGCATCTTACAATGTACAGGACAGCATTGCAAACAAAAAAATCTGGCTCAAAATGTCAATTATGCCAAGACTGAAATTCCCTGCCAAAGATTTTTACACTTGACAATCACTGAGCCTTTAAGTCTCTCAAGAGTATATCGTTACTTCACACATTTAAGCTATTCTTCATGCTGTTCTGACACTGAACTGCCTTTCTTTTATTTGATGATTAAAACAAAAATCAGAAATGATAAAGAATAAATATATGATGGCTACAGTATAATGGGGTTCTTCATCATAAACTTGGTGTTTGCTATAGTTAGTTACCTGAAGTTCCTTAAGCTCCTCTTGCTGGTAGGTAATCTTGCAAGTGAAGTAAAAATTTCTTCCAAAATTAACTGCCTATGTTTTTCATATCTTGAGAATACCTATTTAGCAATTATAAGATTTCAACTTAAGTTATAATTATTTGAAAACAAACAAAAATGATACTATACTATGTGATAAAAATCTAATCTGCCTTTTAGAATGAAAATGCTTTCAACATCTTCAACAGTAATGACTTAATTTGCTCAACTTATCTATCATTAATTGTAACATTCTTAAAGAAGTCATAGTATACTAGTTTCATTTAGAGGAATATGATATCTTGGGTATGGAAAGTAAGACAGATTTAAATGATTCTAAGTAATTGATTTTATTAAGAAATTATTAAATATTTTTAAATATTCAGAAGTGTTTAAAATCTAAGGCATACTAAAATAGCCCTCATGGAAAACTCAAATTTGCATTAGTTTATGCAAATTTGTATTGAACAATATCATTATTATTTTTGGGGGGGATAACTAAAAATGTGTACTGATTTTACTTACTGCAGTGACTAATTTAATGGCACATAATTGTAGTTCACTGACATTTTCCACAAAAAATGGTGTTATTCCCATTGAAGATACCTGCACAGACACAGAGAGTAACAATAGTACACATTTGTAATAGATTTCAGTAACATTCTACCTTACTAAATCCCAAAACACTAAAAAACTTACTGAAGAACAGTGAGAGAGCATTTTCTTTTCCCTCATCAATCGGCACCTGGTTTTTCCTTTGTTCCCTTTCATTCTCAAGAAAATTAGTACATACCTTCCTTCTCAGATGCCATTCCTCTAACTGCCAACTTTTAGACTGATAAATGTCACAGGAATGCAAAAAATGAAACATAATTCACTATTATGGAAGAAATATTCTAACATATTTTAAAGGAAATGATCATATAACTTTCAAATAATTTAGAGTTTAGAATTTACACTACATTCACCTTTCTTCTGCCCCAAGTGCTTCTTTTTAAAACTTCCCTAGACTTTTACTTCTTCCATGTAGATATAATATACTCAGAATGGAAAAACTTAATGTAGTGCTAGTATTATTATTGAGCGATCAGGGTTAAACTGAACCCAACTGGGTCCTTTATCCTTAAATTATTTGGTCTAGAAATATGGAAAATGCTTGAAAAAAACTTACCTGAAGGATTGTTGTGTCTGTTAGAAGTTGTATTTCTAGTAGTTCTGATAAGCTGCTAACAATGTCACAAACTTTATTATAAAGCATTACTATTACTCTCTGCTTATGGGTAGAACATTTAGCCCGTTTTGCCTTTGAACTTAATAAGCCTCCTAAAATGAAAAAAAAAAAAAAAAATCAAAACAAGGCTTATGTCAACTTTTAATAATGTCTAATAGCAATAAAACTGCTTCCTGAATTAAAAGAACACATCTTTTTTTCTTCCCTATATAAAAATATAACTTGGCAAACAAATCTATTTATTTATTGAAGAGAAAATTATTCTCTAGGGAATACTCAGAAAGTCTACATTGTTAGAATAGATTTTCAATGGCTATTAAATTCTTGTATCTTAAGTATAAATTTCTTTTTTTTTTTTCCCATTGACTGGAGTAGGATAGTAAGA
Source organism: Cervus canadensis (assembly GCF_019320065.1). NCBI lineage: Eukaryota > Metazoa > Chordata > Mammalia > Artiodactyla > Cervidae > Cervus > Cervus canadensis. Next base: position 35,466,393 of record NC_057401.1, read on the forward strand.
TTATATTCCCCTTAAATCAACTTGCAATAATTAAACCACAGATAATTAACTTAGGGTATTCATGATTCAAGTTTGCCTTCCTCTCTTCAAATGTAAACATGTTAATATATTTGATTCATTTATAAAGATTATAAGAGAAAGAATATACATTTTTTAATTAGTTTATTTTTTATTGAAGGATAACTGCTAAGAATATACATTTTTAATCAACCCATTTTGTAGATAATATTTTAGGCAAAATTAGGGGGTAGTGCTAAATGGAACCAGAAGTGAACATTAACATTATTTAAGATTGCCAGACCAGTAAAATTACTTATTATTATATGTAACAGTTGCTAAAGAAATTACAACTGAACAAGTACCAGATTGGAAAAGTTCTATATTCCAGTCAAATGAAGGGCAGTGTTTAGTACAATTTTATAATCTAGCAATTTTGGTGCAATTCTGAAGTCACTGCATTCTGAACCATCCAACATGGCAAAATTATATTACAGGTAATTTTGATATTAAACTAAAAAATTATCAGCATAAAAGGGTAAACCAACCTCCATGAGGATCTAATCTGTAAACAGGATCATACTGAGGATAAAGTGTATTCTGCAAATGAAATTTAGTGTACTGTATAACTCTTTCGATTACATCCTCAATATATACAGCTTTTGGCATGTTAGGGGATGTCATGATGTTTATAGTTGTAAGACAGGCATCTGCTGATTTTGTCACTCTCTCCATAATAAGGTCTCTCCATAACCTTTCTTCTTCTTCAGTATCATTATTCTGTAAAACAGCACATTGTTAATGAAATGGAAATAAACACATTTATAGGTTAAAATATTTTTTAAAGATTATAATACATTTGACCTTCACTGTAAAACTCTGTGTCGGGGAGATTCCCTACAGCAGGAAATGGCAACCCACTTCAATATTCTTGCCTGGAAAATGCCATGGGGTTGCAGAGTTGGACCTGACTGAGTGACTGAGCATGCATGGTGGAAAACCTGGTAAGAGTTTCGATGTGTGTCTATTTAAAGAATATCAGGAGTGAAGTACAAATACTTACATTATGTTAGGTATGATTTTTGTGTTAATGTTTTGAAACATAATGTACTCTTACTTTCTAATTTCACCATTAAGTGACATCCTAATAACAAAGTTTTAGTTATGTTCATTTTTGGGGATAGACTTGTAAGTAAGATGTTACCAACTCAATCATTTCTAATACCTATTTTTCAACAAAACTGTATTTTTGAAACAGATTAAAAAGTGGTAACTATGCAGACTACTGAAAACATAGTTTATTTTCTAAAATAGATAATTGAACAACTGATAGACTACATTTTAATTTATACATCAGCAATATGCATTACAATTGGTAAAAAGTGACTTTAATTTTACTTTTAAAGTGAAACTCCTTCTATCACATCCTTAGTTATAAGATATCAACTTTATAGTCTAGGAATATTTTCATATGCATGCCATTGAAAGCTTGTAACAGTGAGAAGAGGAATTAATAAAAGCATAATATATGTAAAGCAGAGAAGGGCTTTATACTAAGGCCAAAAAACTCCATCGCTAGTTTTCTTTCATTTTAATACTTATATACCCACTAAAAAAGTAAGATAAAATAACTTTTCTTTGATATTGAAACTGTTATTTGGAATAGTCAGTTGGGGAGGTTCATCACTCATGTCAAACATTAAGGCTTAAAAGCAACACACTAAAAAGTGCTAAGGTTTTCAGGAATAAAAATAATTTCATTAAAAGCGAGTCAGCGAGTTCTCCACAACTTTGAACTCTAGATTCTTGCTATTTACCACAGTTTCTTGCCAAAGTATTAAAAAACAAACAAACAAAAAAACTTGTAAGACTAAAGATGTAGTATTGGCTTGGCCCAAAAGTTCATTTGGGTTTTTGTAATATCGTATGGGAAAACCTGAACAAACTTTTTGGCCAACCAATATACTGTCACTATAGTTGCTCTAATCCCTTAGGTTTATATGATTCAAAAATTATTTTAAAAGGGCATTGGAAAAATATGGATATATTTAATAGACCACAGAAATACCACCTGAGATACCACTTTTCTAAATTCCATGTAAATCACTTAGCACTCCTGTGCCTTCTGAAAACATCAAGAACACTTCCTTTCTGAGATATAATCCAGTTCATGTGCTAAATATATACACTATGTATGTATATATGAGAACAGAAGTATTATCTATCAATAATACTTGCTACCAGTGCTTCTCGCTAGATGAAAACTGGACCCTTTTCTGTTTTAAAAATTTTCTATAATATACTATTTTTATTACCAGTCATTTAAAAATAAATTTCATTCACTCAAAATATTCCTAAATTCTTATCTCTTACATTAAATTCCTATAAGCATTAGTGTTTGAATTTATTAATTGTTAAAGAGACACCAGGATCAATTCAAATGCACATACAGTTTTGAAAATCTGCTATAAGGTTAGGAAGGCAGACCACGGTTTATATAAATCATTATTATACCATATTGCTACTGCTTTTGATAAAGCACACTAAAATGTAATGACAGCTGCAGTTAACATTTATTGAGAACTTACAATGTACCAGACACTGTTAAGCAGGTTACATGAATTAATTGATGAAACATCCTTTCAACAAATATTTGAGCTAGATATAAAAATAATACATAAGGATCAACATTTTAGGATACATTAAGAAATCACCATATGGTTTCCAACAATTAAGTTCTCCAGGGAAGGTCAAGAAAAAGAATTACTTCCTACCAACATTTTATAAATAAAAAGACATTTTAAAGACTTATCCACTTACAAAAGGAAGAGCATAATGTAAGATTAAAGAATGATCCTTTGAACTGAATGAATTTAAATCTGTCACCATACTTATTTATATCAAAGCTGTCAATTGATAATGTGTAACATTAGTTTTGGAGAAGGCAATGGCACCCCACTCCAGTACTCTTGCCTGGAAAATCCCATGGACGGAGGAGCCTGGTAGGCTGCAGTCCATGAGGTCGCTACAAGTCGGACATGACTGAGCGACTTCACTTTCACTTTTCATTTTCACACACTGGAGAAGGAAATGGCAACCCACTCCAATGTTCTTGCCTTGAGAATCCCAGGGACGGGGGAGCCCGGTGGGCTGCTGTCTATGGGGTCGCACAGGGTCGGACACGACTGAAGTGACTTAGCAGCAGCAGCAGCAGCAACATTAATTTTAAACTACTAAGAATCAAATTCTAACTGCAAGGCTAAATGTGAACTAGTAAATAGTGGCAACAAGTTCAAATTAATAAAATTTGGAATTTTCCCCATAAATCAAAGTTGCTTATGAAAAACTGTATAATTTAATAAGAGTAAAATTAACAATACAGATCTTAAACTTACATGATTTAACAGAGTGGAGAGCTTTGACCCATCTTGAATATTCTTTTCCAAGATATTTAGGACTTTCACAGTTTTGTCAGTGGAAAGCTAAACAGAAGCAAAAATTCTTTTATCGATCATTGGTAAACAGTAAATTATTCAAGAAATATTCTGTACAGTTATTCCTCTTAGCTTACGGATTATATAGCATTAACATTCGCTCAAAGAGTGGAAAAATAAAATTTTCTCACTTAGATCCTCCACTCAAATCTGAATTATGTAGAGAATTAATTACTTATTTTTGAAAGAACAGCAAACAGAATGGACACACATGTGTGTTTCTAACTCAAATCTTACCATATAGCTAGTTAAGACTGAATTTGTTCTGGCCCTCTGCTCTGTGAAAGTGACACTGAACATGCATACGATCACAGAGGCACCCACACACACACTCTCTAAATATTTCATCTGTTGATTTTTTATTTTTAAAAACACCTATTTAATTTCTTACAAATAATGTTTTCTGTATTTAAAGTAGTCATTGTAGAGGTTCTACCAGGAAGCCACTATTACCCATTCCTTTGACTAAGTCTCCTCTTAGATCCCTATCATGTAGCTAGGACTCTCAATGGAATCAGTCAGAAAAGTAATATGAGAGGATCAACAGAGTAAGTGACATCAGGTATAGTTTGATTATTTATATACTGGTGTATAGAAAAAATTTCCCCCAAATATATTGCTTTAGATAATTTCACAATATATTAAACTACTGAAACTTTTCGTAAATTATCCATGCTTCGAAAATACTCAGTAAATGCACTTGTTTGAAACAGAAACACTATATATATTTTGAAATAGAAACACTATAGAACTTATGACATAAAACCTAAACGGGGCATTGGCACTTCGGAAAACTGATGCCATATTTGTATATACAAAAGAAATCAATATATTCCTCACTGCACACAGTAATCTGAATATGAACCAATAGTACATTAATTCTTGGGTAATTATGTGAAATGTCTGTATAGCTTTAAAATCCTAACTCATGAAACTTTTGGCACTGTCAGTGGGAATGTGAATTGGTGCTGCCATTATGGAAAACCAGTATAGAGGGTCCTTAAAAAAGTAAAAACCAATCTGTCATAATCAAGTGATTCCATTCTCTAGCTACGTATCTGAAGAAAACAAAAGCACTAACTTCATAAGACATACGCATCCCCATTTTTACTGTAGCATTATTTATAATAGCCAAGACATGGAAGCAACCAACGTGTCCACTCATAGATGAATGGATAAAGAAAACGTGGTGTGTGTGTGTATATATTTAGCCATGAAAAGAAGAAAATCTTGTCATTTGCAACAATATGCATGGACTTTGATGGCATGAGTCTAACAGAAATAAGTCAGACAGAAAAACAAATGCCATATGATCTCAACTGTATATGGAATCTTAAGAAAAAAAGAATTTATAAATACAAAGAATAGACTGGTGGTTGCTCAAGGTGTGCAGTGGGAGGTGGGTGAAGTCGATGAAGGTGGTCAAAAGGTACAAATTCCCAGTTATAAGTCAGTCCTGGGAATGTAATGCAAGGCATGATCAATATAGGTAACAATACTATAGTTTATACATGCAAGTTGTCAAGAGAACAGAACTTAAAGTTCTCATAATAAAAAAAAATAATGCAACTGTAATTGTGTGTGGCCATGTTAACTAGATTTACTTTGTATCCTTTTCCAATAGGCACAAATATTGAATTGTTACACTGAACTCCTGAAACTAATATAAATGAATACAAAATGAATAACTAATTATACTTTAACTTTGGAAAGAATATTAAAATATTTTCCAGTCTACTTTAAAACTAAATAAATAAGTTTAATTTTTGAGAAAACAAATTCTTCAGATAAATATAATCTTTCATTAAATCTTTTACTATGCTTGGAGAACAAATCATTATCTTTACATTACAAACTAAGAGTAGAAAATTTTGTAAAAGAGGAGCCTGATTAGGAGGAAAGAGGATTTTTTTTTGAATCTGTATTTGCATAGTAATCATGCAGTAGTTTAGGGGGTGACTGCTGGCTCATAAAGATTATGGGAAGTCAATCCTTGATGCTGTCATTATTGTTTGAAGTATTACTAAGGAAAAAAATTTGCAATGAGACTACTTGGCAACAGACAGCTCATAGGAAAGACAACCCACAGAAGTTAATATTAAGCCTACAACAATGAGATTCTGCACTTATTAACAATTAATGTGTTAACAGACACAGAGAAGAGACTTGCAGTTGCCACGGGGCAGAGGTGGTAGGCGAGGGAAGGACTGGAAGCATGGGATTGTCAGATGCAAGCTATTAATATAGTACATATAAGGAACAAGGTATAGCACCAGGAACCATTTTCAATATCCTGTGATAAACTATAATGGAAAAGAATGTTTACAGATGTATAAATGAATCACTCTGTTGTACGGCAGAAAGTAACACAACATTGTAAATCAACTATACTTTAATAAAATAAACCAAAAAACCCCCCAACAATTACTGTGTTAAAACCATGGCTTAACTCTTTCAATCAATGTAAAATGACTAAAGGAAATGTCAAAGAAAAATTTAGTGTATTTCTGCATTTAAATACTTTAAATATTTGAGACAATGAAAAAATAAACAGTGACAAAAAATCCAGGACTGTGTCACTTTGAATGCAAAAATGATTTTTCTTTAGAATAATTTGCAGAATACGCCTTTGATTCAAGTCTTGTCATTTTTTAAAGAAATAATTCTGTCAGATTCTCAGAAAGAAGCAATGAATTGTCTTTTTATCATTACTCACTTTATATAAACTTTGCAATTTACCTTTAAAACTTTAATTTCAAACATGAGATAGTAAGTAAATTTATAAATTTTACTTTAGTGAGATACCTTATCCATTATACCCATTGCTTTAATTTTAGCAGATTCACTGCCAAGTTCATTAAGCTGATGTTTTCCTAAGAGCAGTTCCTGAGGAATTTCATCATCATCACCTGAAAAACCAATTCAAACACACGTAGTTTAGGTAAAATAAATAGCTCAAAATAGTTAGCTTTAGTTAATAAAATTTCTACATATATACAAACAGATGTAAACAAACAAAAATAATATCCTACGAGACCTCTGTAAACCTAAAGCAAACCCTGAATAAAAGAGGACAAAGATTACAATTAGACTTCTGACTAAGATGGGAAGAGGAGATAGATATCTTATCTTTACTACTTTATGACCCTTCTCAAGCAAACTTTCTGCCCCAGCAGGCTGACCTGTATGGACTACATCAACAGTCTCCCATGCCCTCTGGCTTCTGTTTGGGTTCAGCCAGTGGGGTGCCCTGTCAGAAGATCAAAGAGAAGGAGAGTGAGGTCAGGGTATTTATATTCCTGACTCCTTCCTTGCAAGGTCTCCTCAAGCTGCTCATGTCCTCTGACCAAAAGAACACTTGTTTTTACAAGGCAACCTATTCTAAAACTTTTTCTTTTCCTATTGACTGAGTTCTGCTGATTTCTCTTTACACTTGCTCCTTTGGGTATAGGGGTGGTAATAGTTCCAAGTCTGTTAACTTTGGGTTTCCACTCTATTCTGCCCCTATCTTTGTAATCTTGGTCTCTTTGTAAGTAACTACTCAAATTATCTTAATTTGAGAATGCCATATGACTTCCTGTTGGGATCTTAAATGACATGGAAGAGAGTTTTCCAGCACACAATTCTGAAGTTTTAGAAATGATGAAGTGGATATTCTAAGTAATCAGGAAAAGCATTAATGATACTTACACAAGTAACTGTCACAAAAACAAATACTTAATATACTTTTTAATGCATTTTTAAACAGATGTACTCATACTAGAATTACTGTACTCCAACTAGTTTTTGTATAAATTAGGCACTAGAGTTTGTAGCTACTGAAAGTGGCATAAAATTATTGAGAGCAGGTCTAAACAATGTAAGCAGCTTTTTAAAAAAATAAACCTAACATTTTTCAGATCTGTAGGTATGACCCATAGATATATAAATGTAACACAATATTACATTAACCCTACTGTATTCTAATTGCTTTACAATTTTGTTTCCCACATTGGATACGGAATATGTACATAATAAATACATAAAGCCTGGGGCTGGTGTATTTATGTTTGCATCTCTAGCACTTAACATACTACTGACAAACAGTAATTATTCAATAAATATTGTCTTTTAGAATAAATTGAGTAAGTTCTCATTTCTGCATCTTTGCTCATATTAGTACTAGTACCCTTCTTCTCTAGGGCCTACTCAAGTTTCATCTGCATAAAGGCTTCCCTAATTATTCTAATCTACTATGGTAGCTGTACTCTCAGGACTCTTAAAACACTATCAGTACTAAACTAATTTAACACTTGAATTTTATACCAATGTTTTCAGTTACTTGATAACACAGATTAGATTTGATGCCACACTAGATTTCAATTTAAGAGCATAGATCATCCATCTGAATCTACTAGAATAATTGGCAGAAAGCTTAACACACAGGTAAATAAACAGATTTTAAATTGAGTTTATATTTAGAGGTAAATAAATATATTTTAAATGATTTTACCAAATGCAGTAAAATCCATATCTTCTAAGTTATCCAAAATATTCTCTATTGAGGCTGTGAATCTCTTAAAAGTTGAAGAATCCATCATTTCTGCAAAGGAAGAAAAAAAATACAAAACTTAATCATCTACATTCCAAGTAGAAAACTGAAGTTGATGACTATGAATAAAGACAAACTAAAATGTTACCTTCAGGTGTTAGTTTTGGTTCATAAGCTTTCCGCTTCTTCTGTTTTTCTTTTTTCTTCATTTTTCTAGCAACTAAATAAACAAGAAGAAATACTGAAATGCAGTAATAACAACCTAAAATACTTCTATGTTTACTTTCTTCTTGAACATTAATTAAAAACTTGAACAATAATCACTGCTGATACAAACTGTTGTCTTGATTAAAAATTAGGAGTTGTTAATTAGCTCATAAAAAGGTATAAAAATTCTTCAAAGTTAAAACCTTAAATTTAACATCTGCTTATGTAAGAAATCCATTGACACTGATGAATTACCCTCACTAAGGCTGGGAGGAGGAGAATAATCTTCCATGTCAGAATCTGACGGGCTTCGGTTTCGATAACGACCACCACCTGAACTCCTTCTTCCTTCATGAGAGTGGCCACTTCTCCTATGATCCCCAGAGCTTCTTCTGTCACGCTCTTCATATTCCCAAGCTTTATCATCATCTTTTTTATGTCGTTTCCTAGAGGCTAGAAGCAAATCCCCATGACAAATAATTTACCTCACTTAAAAGACTATTAAAACTTGTAATTTAAAAATGAACCACATGGGGGGGGGGGGGAGTCTTCATTTGTGTGAGACTAGGAAATTCTGAGTCATTCTGATTAACCAGAAATATAAATTATGGTACAGAAATGGTATCACTTATTTTAGCATTTATCTAGATTTAGAAAATTTTACATGAACTTGGTTTGCTAATGAATATAGATAGGAATATTCTGGGAATTAAACCACACTGCTCATTTTAAAGAGATATTTGGTGAGTCAATAATATCTAAAATTCAGGATTAATTAAGGCATATAAAACAAACTTTATCTAGAATTTGATAAAAAACAGAAACACTTTAAAACATTTGGAATGCTGGTAGAAGTGGGGTTTAGAGCAAAAATAAACTTTTGAGAAACTGATACAGAATGTGGGTAACCATGTATACTATCAATTAACAGCCAAGTTAAGCCCACAACATAGCTATAAATTCAACAGATTCTGATAACCTAACATCACGAGCTACCAATACAAAGACAAAATAAACCTGTATAGTTGTAAATACCCACACACTGAATTTAGTTCTCCAACAATATACTTGCTTAAACCCAAAAAGACAGCTTTTAAGTTTATGCATGCTAGATAAGCATATTTATGTATGTTACCTTCAATCCCTTCCCCATCCTTCCAGAGGTATAAGCATTCTGCTAAAATCACCAGTACTGACAGGAGCCTCTAGGCAGAACTGGCAAACAGATTTCATCTGACACATCAACTCTGATCAACCGGTAGTAGCTGCCCAGAGCATAATGTTGAGAATAATTCTGAGCCCTGAGACAAAGCACCATATTTCAGCAAGAAAGACTGATTAAAAATGTCTGTCCAGTGAGACTTGGAAGGAATACAAGTGAAAAATATTTAGCACATCTGTTCTAGGATATAACAGAACCAAGTTAAAACCAGGATAGAGAACTGATGTGTTCTACATCCTGTGATCACACACTGGTTGCTGAAGTGACCACTTCTTGCTGACAGTGAATTACTTTCTAGTCTGTCATCCTGAACCTGACTCCTTTGCTTATCTTGTGACTTGCTTCTATTTTAAATCCTTAACTATGACCAATACCCAAGTTCTTCACATGAAACCGTTGCTTGAGTCCCTACTCCTCTACTTGGCTTAGATTTAAGGATGCCAATCTTTGGTTCATGTACTCTATCTACACTTGTGCCAATGTCTTATGTGTGGATAAGCAATATTTATGCATGCTCAGTTACTTCAAGTCGTGTCCAACTCTTTGTGACCCCATGGACTGTAGCCCACCAGGCTCCTCTGTCCATGGGACTCTCCAGGCAAAAACACTGGAGTGGGTTGCTATGCGCTTCTCCAGGGGACGTTCCCGACCCAGGGATCAAACTCGTGTCTCTTACATCTGCTATACTGGCAGGAGGGTTCTTTACCACTAGTGCCACCTGGGAAGCCTTTTGCTTATGTGTAGCATTCACTAAATATTTTTTCAAAAAGTAACAAAATACTTACTTTGAAGAATGATAATTAACAAGCGAGTTCGTTCAGAAAGTAGTATTCTTTGATCTCAAATATGACTTAAGAGTTTTTATTTAATTTCATAAGAAATCTATTTCAAGCCTTCAATTCTACGAGTAGGAAATGCTTGAAAAATTTTATAGTTAGCAAGTAGATATAATATGCTGAAGGACGGGGAAGCCTGGTGTGCTGCAGTCCATGGGGTCACAAAGAGTTGGACATGACGGAGTAACTAAACAACAATAATATGCTGTATTGGTGGTAATTTTCATAGGTCTTGGAAATTTCTGTTTCACATCCATTAAACTAAGCAAGTTGGAAAAAAAATAGAATGGCAAATTAAGAGGAAAAAATTCAACTTCTATGAAGCAGTGTATATAGAAACAAGGTTCTATCAGGACCTCAATTTATTATGATTAATCTGTCCATTCTTACATCATTTGTCATCTTGGAAAAAGTAGGGGGAAGAACTCAACAGAACTCAATAGGGTGTGTAAAATATGACTTGGGCCTTTTCCATGCTCCCTTTCTAAATTTCTCCTATGTGCCCCTGTAGCATCTTAAGATCGCCCCTCCTTTTTCCCCCACAACCAAGTGACTTTATAATTGTACATGACTATCCAAATCTGTGTGGCCCAACTTTTAAAGTGAACCCTCAATAGTTCCCCCTATCTTTCAACAAAACTATTTCCTTAGTTTTAGATTTTTAGTAAACCAATTTGATTGAACTGCAATAAAATTTTGTTTTGTAAACATCTTTCTCCCACAAAGCAACATAATGCTTGCCACTTATGTTCTCATAATATTTTCACATTTTGTACTGTACTCCATTTTACTAATTTTTTGCTATGGTATAATGATGACAATTTGACTGTTTATGACAGCTACAAACTGGAATTCTTTCATCACTCAAAACAGTGGCCAGAGAGTCAACTTTTCTAGTTACTTGTATAGAAATAAACCCCAAAAAACAGGAAGCTATTCTAAGGTCTCCTGAAAAACCCAGAGGCACTCCTCTTTTCCCAAGCAGAAGTTGAAGCTCAGGTTCTCTAACTAATATTAGCTTTCAATATCCTCAGACATATATATGAGATCCATGGCTTTTAAGATGAAATGATGTGCTCCCATGAGACAACATCTCTTATCATAGGAAGGAAAGAAGAGAACAGCGGCTGCGGTGACGACAAACATGAGGCAAGTGAGGCGCTCTCCTCTATTTTCCATTTGATGGGCTTTTCTGATTATGCTACCCTTTTTACTTAACTGGGAGGTAGCTTCAGAATTCTCATCAGCTTAGCAATGCAGGCAGCCACTCTCAATTAACTGGAGTTGAAGTGTGACTTGAAATCAGTCTGCAATTAAGGAACTCCTTAGTCATTCCCTTTAGAAATGGGTGGGGGGTCAGGGGGAGGGCGGGAAAGTGAAGCAGAGGTATGTATATAAACGGCAGTGAGTTTCTGGGCCACCAGATCTCCTTTCTCCTCTCCCTTCCCAGACCGTATGTTCCCATATAAACAAAATATTTAATTATAATAAAAACGTATTAGCTTTAGCCATTGAAATATACTGCATATAAATACATCTCATTATAATACAATAACAATTATACATATAATTAAATGTCAGATTAATTTTGCTGTATTTTATTTCAATTTTAGAACTGTATTCAGATTTGTTCAGTATTCATAGTCTACTGTTCATAGCTCAAGAGCTCACAATATTGAGAAGATCAGAGTAAATGAACATTGATCAAAAACTTTGGAGGTGAAGGGCTTCCATCAACAACAATACATTTAAAAATGGCAGCATGCAACTGTCCTTCCTGCCCTTGCTTGTCACACCTCAATCTACAGATACTAGGTGGAAAAGGTAGAACACACTGGTGGTCTTCCCACTTCTTTTGGTCATAATGACTAAGTCAGTTGGCACACAAGTGAAGATCTCCCATAGTCTGTTTCCACTGAATGTCGTTTAAGTCAAACAAGGTTGCTGACCCCTCTTGGCTAGGCTCAATTCTCTTGCTCCAGTAGAAGGAAGATAGGGATTAAAGAGAAGAACTTTTTCAGTGGACCAGTAGGAAGACAGGCGAGGTATAGCAAGTCTAGTGCAAAGACAGGTGGTCACAGTGTTGTAGAGAGGTAGCTGTGTAGTGAAGAAGCCAGCTCTGGAAAACAGTGAAACAAGGGAGGAATTCCAGGACACAGCTGGGCAAAAAGGAGAAGCCAGGTCCAAACCACACAGATAATTGGCAATGTGGCTAATCCATTCATAATTTAGTGATAGTATGGTTTAAAATATTTCTTCATCTGGCTATCTCCTACGTGTCCTTCAAGACTCAACTCTAGTGTCACCTCTTCCAGTAAGTGCTCTCTGAACCCCAGTATAATTTTGACGCCAATCCAATTAATCCAATGTGCTCCCACAGCACCCTGGATTTACTATCATCATTGCTGTACTCCTCACTGTACTTCAACTGTTTACATATTTCCCCCATTAGACTGAAGATTCTTCAAAGATGGGGTCACATACTTGCTATATTTTTATTCTCATTGCCTAACATATAGTGGGAGCTCAATAAATGTTTGCTAAATGCATATAGAAACATACCTGTGTTACCTGACACTAATTATAACTCATTAAAAAAATTTTTTTCTTGGTGCCAACTGATCTCATCTTTCACACATATTTTAAGTATAATGAAAAAACTTGCTATACTGTTTATTAAGATCACTGTTCTCTTGCTAACCCAAAAAATTATAAATGAAACAAATACATCAATCTGCTTTTTAATTCTAAAGTAATAATAAACTTATGTGATACTTACATTCAAAAGTTTCATCACTATCATTATCTTCATCTGAACTGATTTCAGCATATTTTGGTTTTTCATTAACTGTGCTACGCTTGCGTTTATTCATTTTCACACGTTCACAAAGTGGCATGGTGGATTCAATTTCTGCCAGGAGTTCAGGGGGTAATTCTTTTAACACTGATTGATCTATACTACCTATTAATAAAAGGTAAGAAAAAACATAAATCTGAAGATAAAAGGGAAATTTTAACTGTTAAACACAAAATGAAATATTAATATTTATGTAAGTTTTCTAAGTTACATTTGTATTTTAATAAAACACATTCATATTTATAGTTAGTCTTAACCCTAAACTGATAATGCAGTTTTTATACATATTATCATCATAAACAACTTTTAACAACTATTGCTATCACAGCAATAGAGGGTAGTTATATCATCAATTTTTGATGTAATTAGCGCCTTCATTTGCCTGCACTGACTGAGACCTACTTGCGTTTTCAGGTGTATCTGTAGCAGGGTGTATACCTCACATTCTTGGTAGCACTCAAATTTGTTTTAAGAGTTCTGGAGCAGTAAGTTTGAAAGTAATCATATCCCTCGGTATAAATGTTAGGAGTTGGAGAGGATACCTGTCACCTCATTCTCCTCTATATGATCTTGGTGGTTGTGTATGGTGGCTGGGACAAAATTTCCTATGCTTTTACCTATCTTTGTCTATGAGAGGCACAGTAATACCCTTACTATTACAGAAAATTTCCTTTAACAGCCAAACCAAAATATGTGTTTAACTGAAGATACCAGGAACATGAAAGGCAAGATAAATAGGAAAAAGCATTTTAAAATATAAATGTCAACTGAAAAGGGTAAATTCAAATCTGTTATGAAATAAACTCATATTTTTCCATGAAAGAATAAAGGATACAATACTATTAGAACTATTAACATAACATTTACTATTTAATCCCACACACATATACACAAACATACAAACAGTTGCTAAGAAGAAATCAATCCTTAACATCCTGTTGCGAGCTTAAAAATAAAGTAGAACTAGCTCAAGTTATTTACTCAGGATAAATTGTCCTTGATGACTACTAAAGATGACAATTTTAACTTACTTTACTTACCCATGTAAATCTTTGAGTAGAAGTATAAAAATGATGTCTCACCTAAATTTTAAAAACTGGGAGCAAAGAGTACCTTAGTGGTTTACAGCAGGGATATTAGTAACTATAATCAAGATTAAGACCATAACATTCAATTGATAATAGTGCTTATGCAAAGATTAAATATAAATCATTCAAAAAATAAATAGGTACTGGTTAAGACAGTTTAAACATCACAAGAACACACAACACTAATAATTTAAGAAGACAAAACATAAACTATCAGTCTCAAATGACAAATAATCCTTTTATTCATCATGAAGGAGTTATTTCAGTAACTGATAACTTCTATTCATCCAAATACATGAATAGCAACAATTTTCCCAACAAAGATGTAAAACTTATGACTAGTAAAATCCCAAAGACTTCATTGCTTAGAATTGTGACATATTAATGTTGAATTTAACTTATCTATGTCATTTTCAAATCATTTAATATTCCCTTGCTCTTTCTTAATTTAAATGTACTGTATCAGTGAAGTTCACTTTACAGAATATTAGTAGAGGTAAAAAAAATCAACTTCAGCTTTGGATCATCATTATCTTCACTGCCAAGGTGAACATACTCTTCATCACATTTACAAGTTCTTAATGCTCTGAACACCTCTAACTAAATATATGGTTTTTAATGGAAGGATCATGTCTTCTGGTATATACTTTCCCCTTTCTACATGATCTATAATATTAAGTATGTATATGAAATGGTCAGTTAACTGATTTCTGACTCTGCGGTTCACAATTTCTTATGTTAACTTACAGATGTACCACCTGTATAGTTTCAGAATTGCTGTATATGATACAAATGAAGATAGCTCCAAATTTTTAAAAGATGGAAATTCTTTTTGTACTACATGAAACATAACTTTTTGGGATTTATAAATATGGATAGCCCAAAAAGTATCTGGCTTTTAGTTCACCATGAGATTTTCTGAAGAAGCAGGTTTGCCTAACTGTTATGTTCTACTTAAGATTAAAATTTCCATTCACAAAGATATGCTGACTTGATAAAATATCATAGAATTATTCTGCAGATAAATATACAATAAATAATCAAGGGTTAAGATATATATGGGTACTTGCTCTCTCTTTACAATGGTTCATTATATCCCAAGAACAGGGAGTTTGCACTCTTCATTTTTTCTTTAAAAAAAAAAAAAAAAATTCACAATAGCCAAACATGGAAAATTTATGCCTTATATCTCATAAAGCAGGTAACAAAGATCATTCATTTTAGTTTACCATTTCTAATTCCTTAAATTAAAAATAATACTATCAGATTTAAGAGTTCTACTATTCTGTACATCATTTTAACTTCTGCATAAAGCTGAAAGTTACAGCAACACAATTTAAAGACTTCATGTTTCATTTCTAAAGATGATCCAACTAAAAAAAGAAAGATCCAGCAATGGTTAATGTCTCTCAATGTACTGTCCTCCAAAAGTGGACTGCCTCATTTTGAACAGATATACCTATTTCACAGATCTGTGTATTTTCTGTATTTCTTCCTTTTCATAAAACACTTTATAAATTGACTCAGCAAGGTCCCTTGATTATGTAGGGTAAGCAATAAAATGCTTGACATTTCTATGTCAGAATCTTTAACACAATGAAGACTGGATAACTGACTCAGTTTCAACAGAAATGAATAAACAGTGAGTACTGTAAATGATCGCTAGAACATACTTGGTTATGATCATTTACCTGAATTAGAAAATAGTCCTTTAAATAATGCATAAACAATGTTTCACTGGCTACATCTTAATATGTTGATGATTTTAAAGATTATTGTTATTTGTTGAGTTATTTGTTCTTAAAACCCTGAGACTGCAGATCCTTTATAATTATCTTTCTCACCTCTTTTCTCTCATGTCAACTATTTTATGCTTTAAATTAGGTTATTTGAATCACCACAAAATTTTAAGTTACTGGCTTGAAGGATAATGCCATGTAAGTTAATTTGGTGAGGCACCACACTGCTGTAGATGGATATTCCATTGGATATAGTGCATCTTTATTTTCTGGCTCTATTAAGAGCTAAAGAAAAAATTTACTTCTAGGTGTGCTACATTTTAGCAATCTTGAATTCCCAGTATAAATCACTCACACTAGGACACTTACCGGATTATTAAAATGAGAAGTTATGAAAAGATTAAAAGTCCCAAAAAGTCACTAATTTAATAACTAACACCGAATGGATGGACAAGTGTTTGAGTAAACTCCGGGAGTTTCAGATGGACATGGAGGCCTGGCGTGCTGCGATTCATGGAGTCACAAAGAGTCGGACAGGACTGAGCAACTGAACTGAAACTGAACACTGTGTTATGTATGTTCTTTTAAATGGGGAAACAACACTGAGGTTAAAATAAACAACCTCAATCAATGGACTCTTTAGGATTGAAGTTTCAGACAATGAAAGCCAGTTACATGCAGAAACAAACCAGGAAACTCACATAAACCTCCAAATTTTATGTCATAAAAAACATTTTAGGTAGGCAAATTGTAGCACCAGTAACCTACCAATATTATAGAGGAGTACCATAAAAGATGATGCTGTGAAGGTGCTACACTCAATATGTCAGCAAATTTGGAAAACTCAGCAGTGGCCAAAGGACTGGAAAAGCTCAGTTTTCATTCCAATCTCAAAGAAAGGCAATGCGAAAGAATGCTCAAACTACCGCACAGTTGCACTCACCTCACACGCTAGTAAAGTAATGCTCAAAATTCTCCAACCCAGGCTTCAGCAATATGTGAACTGTGAACTTCCACATGTTCAAGCTGGTTTTAGGCAAGGCAGAGGAACTAGAGATCAAATTGCCAACAGCTGCTGGATCATCGAAAGAGCAAGAGAGTTCCAGAAAAACATCTATTTCTGCTTTATTGACTATGCCAAAGCCTTTGACTATGTGAATCACCACAAACTGTGGAAAATTCTGAAGGAGATGGGAATACCAAACCACCTGACCTGTCTCTTGAGAAACCTGTATGCAGGTCAGGAAGCAACAGTTGGAATTGGACACGGAACAACAGACTGGTTCCAAATAGGAAAAGGAGTACGTCAAGGCTGTATATTGTCACCCTGCTTATATGCAGAGTACATCATGAGAAACGTTGGGCTGGAAGAAGCACAAGCTGGAATCAAGGTTGCCAGGAGAAATATCAATAACCTCAGATATGCAGATGACACCACCCTGATGGAAGAAAGTGAAGAGGAACTAAAGAGCCTCTTGATGAAAGTGAAAGAGGGCAGTGAAAAAGTTGGCTTCAAGCTCAACATTCAGAAAACTAAGATTATGGCATCTGGGCCCATCACTTCATGGCAAACAGATGGGGAAACAGAGGCTGACTTTATTTTTTGGGGCTCCAAAATCACTGCAGATGGTGAAATTAAAAGACGCTTACTCCTTGGAAGGAAAGTTATGACCAACCTAGACAGCATATTAAAAAGCAGAGACATCACTTTGCCAACAAAGGTCCCTCTAGTCAAGGCTATGGTCTTTCCAGTGGTCATGTATGGATGTGAGAGTTGGACTACAAAGAAAGCTGAGTGCCAAAGAATTGATGCTTTTGAACTGTGGTGTTGGAGAAGACTCTTGAGAGTCCCTTGGACTGCAAGGAGATCCAACCAGTCCATCCTAAAGGAGATCAGTCCTGGGTGTTCACTGGAAGGACTGATGCTGAAGCTGAAACTCCAATCCTTTGGCCACCTGATGCAAAGAGCTGACTCATTTGAAAAGACCCTGATGTTGGGAAAGATTGAGGGCAGGAGGAGAAGGGGACGACAGAGGATGAGATGGTTGGGTGGCATCACAGACTCAATGGACGTGGGTTTGGGTAGACTCTGGCAGTTGGTGATGGACAGGGAGGCCTGGTGTGCTGTGGTTCATGGGGTCACAAAGAGTTGGACATGACTGAGCGACTGAACTGAACTGAACCATAAATGGATCTTTTACTTCATTCAATCAGGGGTAAAAAGAAGGAAAAGAAAAAAAAAAAAGTTGAGCAGTGCAGGCTGTCAATCTGCCCCTCTTGGAATCCTGTGTTAATATGGTTTGAAGACATATTTTTTGGTGCAAATGGTTTCTAAATGCAAGCCAACTTTTTAATTTGAAATCACCACTGATAGAAAATACATCCAAAGAGTATGAAATGCTGATGACATATCCCTGAAAAAGTTAACACTTGGGCGGTAGAAAGAAAGGGAGGCAATGTGAAGAGAAGTTGGGAAAATGTGGGGTTCAACTATGAATGACCAGGGCATGAAATGCTCCTTCCAGAGGCTCCCGCAAGGTTACCTAACCTGATGCAGAACAGGGGTAAAGATGAAGACTGTGTGCTAGGAACCAAAATCCAAAGTGAATGTAGGGGCACTGATGAGGAAAAGTTTTGAGGTCATTGCTGACCTTAGAGGAAGAACTTTGACGTGTCTTATTAGTTATTTGGAAAGAGTAACAACAAACTAGAAGAAAGATACTACTGAAGAGTTTGCGTTTTTGTGATGGTTTAGGATAAAAAGTATGAGATAATCAGGTCTAAAGTTGTCATAATTTTGGTAAAGAGGCAGAAATCCCAAGCATTAGCAAGAAACTTGTTCAGGATTACAAAATTAAAAAAATATATATTATATACATATATATAAAGACAGACCATTCATTTGTGACTATGGGGGGATGGTCATCAGGGTCAAATCTGAAGCTATTCCCTTTCTGATGGTATTTGAGAAGACCATCCTGAATGTGAATCATTCCCATTCAGACCATGTGAATCATTCAATAATCCCTACATAAAGATTGTGTTAAACTAATAACTGGCAAGTTTCCCTTTAAATTTTAGCTGGCAATTTTCCAGTTGCATATTGTGACCCATAAGCAAGTTGTTGAGTCAGTTTTGTAACTCTTAACTAGCAGTGTGCTTAAGATGAAAGAGAAAATGTGCCAGTAGTAAAGGTAGGTGTTATTACGTGTGTGTACGTGTGTATTAGGTCACATCATGCATTTTCTTTCTTGCCTTAGTTCACAATCAAAGGAGTTTGAAAGTCTTTAAACCATAAAAACAGGAAAAAATACAGATGGAAAGGGTTCTTCTAAGTTAATCTACTCTGGTTTTTTTGGCCATGCTACAGCTTGTGGGATTTTAGTTCCCTGACCAGAGATCAAACCTGTTCCCCCTGTAGTGGAAGCATGGAGTCCTAACCACTGGACTGCTCAGGAATTCATAGGCCATCGTTTCTTAAACTATAGGTTCAGTGAAAAATAAACAATAATTTGAATAGTATACTCAAATTAAATTGATTTTACCCATTCTAAGTTGTTACAATATTTACTATCTTATATCAAAGAGCTTAATTATCTATGTTTATAAGTCTGATATAAAAGTAGCTCATGTTACTGTTTTGAAGCCATGTTACAATAAAACCTTGGATTACTCAGAAATTACTTTTATTTTTTATGTAAATCTTTCTAAAAAGCACCATGAAGTGAAAGTCGCTCAGTCATGTCCAACTCTTTGCGACCCCAAGGACTGTATATACAGTCCATGGAATTCTCTAGGCCAGAATACTGGAGTGGGTAGTTTTTCCCTTCTCCAGGAGATCTTCCCAATCCAGATCTCCTGCATTGCAAGCAGATTCTTTACCAGTTGAGTCACCAGGGAAGCCCAAGTATACTGGAGTGGGTAGCCTATCCCTTGTCCAGCGGATCTTCCCAACTCAGGAATTGAACCCAGGTCTCTTGCATTGCAGACAGATTCTTTATCAACTGAGATATCAGGGAAGTATCATATCCATCATTTTTTAACAAGATAACTTTCTTGACTCATGATCGCTATTGAAAAGATCAAGCTTTCCACTATGTTTATATGTCAATGTCTTGAGGAGTTAATTGCTATGCATAAGGCTGTTTTGAAATGATATAAAATGATTTATGCCTTCCTTCTGAATTCTCTAAGTGTGTTTGCAATTAGCTGAAAGGTGGACACTCAGATTCTGCTAATAGTGTAGAATATATAACACGGAAAATGGTGTTCTAATCCTTCAATTCATTTATACCACTCTTGGAAATTTATCCCAAGGAAATTTGTATATAACACAACAAAAAGCTCTATGAAGAAAGATGTTTAGATCAGTTTTATCTACTGTAACATCAAAATTTCCAACAATAGGGACCAGAGTAAATCACATTAGATAGAATTATGAATGATGCTAGTACAGATAGTAAATGTAAAGAAAAGAGAATGCAAAATGACAATTATATACACTGCACGTTTGTAAAAGATAACTGTACCAGGAGTTGAATAAAACAAATGCTAATATTATAGTAACTTAAGAGGTGAATTTTCCTAAAGAAATAGAAGCTATATTTTATGGAAACAAGAAAAAGGTCAATGATTATTTGTGAGCGGTTAGAAGATATTTCATGAACACAGTGGGTTTTCACAGCAATGTGGTGGAGTGAGGTGGAGGATGGAACACAAGGGCCGAGAACTAGGAGTTGGATGCCATTTAGGAGCATTCCAGCTCTGTCTGCTCTGGACAGAGCATGATATTCAACAGGGAGAAAAAGTAGGTAAGGTTCAGATGTAACAGTCTTTTTAAGGAGGGAGAGAATCAGAATGTACTTTAGAAAAGTTACTCTAGCAGTGATTTGTGGGATGGTCTGGAAGGCGAAAGACACCAGAAAGAAAATCTTCTAAGAGATAGTTACTAACTGTCTATGTCAAACCTGCCTTCAAACTATGGTCTTGGAGAAGACACCTGAGAGTCTGTTGGACGACAATGAGATCAAACCAGTCAATCCTAAAGGAAATCAACCCTGAATATTCATTGGAAGGACTGATGCTGAAGCTGAAGCTCCCAACAGTTTGGCCACCTGATGCAAAGAGCCAACTCACTGGAAAAGACCCTGAAGCTGGGAAAGACTGAAGGCAGAAAAAGGGGCTAACAGAAGATGAGATGGTTGGATGGCATCACCGACTTGATGAACATGAGTTTGAGTAAGCTCCAGGAGCTGGTGAAGGACAGGAAACCCTGGAGTGCTGCAGCCTATGGGGTCGCAAAGAGTCGGACATGACTGAGCGATTGAACAACAATGTGAAAGGTAAGAGAGAAGAGAAAGTAGATGCTATGAATTTAACCATTTTTGAAATGTGATGTTAAACACTTTGCAAATCAAATTTCAGAATAGAATATTTAGTTCAAAACAACTATTTAAGATAATGAAGAAACCAGAAAATATGAAATCAAGCACAATAAAATTCACATGTTGATATCTGAATCAATCTGATCAGGTTATTAGTTACTCAACTAATTACTATTACATTAGGCTAAATATGTAGAGAATTAGCAACATTTTATAGCATTCTACAAAGACATTTTCTAACACACTAGAAATGGCATATTTTCTGATTTTGTTATTACTACCAATGGCTGTAAAACAATTTTTAATTTTAACTAGTCTACTCTCACCTCACTTCTTCCACATTGTACTCTTAATTAGCCAAATGTTCAACTTCTTTAAACTTATAGTGCTTTTTTCCTATTGCCCTTGTGCTAAATACACATGTGAATCATATTCCTCGGGAGTCACATAGCACTTTTTTGTCTTAAGAGTATTATACTGTCACTACATCTTTAGTTATCCATATTCTCTATAAGACCATAATCTTGATAAAGCCATAAGACTGTTGCAGTTGCAGAATCTAGCAGAGTGCAAGGGATGTTGAAGACAGCCATAAATATTTATTGATGATGGGAGAAGGCAATGGCAACCCACTCCAGTACGCCTGCCTGGAAAATCCCACGGACGGAGGAGCCTGGTAGGCTGCAGTCCATTGGGTCACTAGGCGTCAGGACACAACTGAGCGACTTCACTTTCACTTTTCACTTTCATGCATTGCAGAAGGAAATGGCAATCCACTCCCGTATTCTTGCCTGGAGAATCCCAGGGACGGGGGAGCCTGGTGCGCTGCCGTCTATGGGGTCGCACAGAGTCAGACACGACTGAAGCAACTTAGCAGCAGCAGCAGCAGAGTAATCATTAGAATAAGTTTGTGGTCTCCCCAGAAATTTTCCAGCTAAAAATTCTTTTTTACATCCTGAAAGCAGTTATCAGTTGTTCTATTTGACAATTATAGAGAAGCTATCCACAAAAAAGAAGAGACTGAAGAGAAGATTTCATAATTGACTTGCAACAAGCATAAAACATTTAAAGGTAATTTCAGTCTGTATACACTTGTTAAATGTTTTTAATATATCAATTATATATTAATATATTAATTTATATATAATTCTACTACATAAAAATACTCACAAATATTAAATATCCTGGCAAAAATACTGTACTTAGCTAATGTCATATTACATTTACAGATATTAGACAAAAAAGAAAATAATTCAAGTCTCTATCTAAATCAGTCTTTTTATTCACACATAAAAATTTTGAGTCTCATTTGCTACAGAATAAGAAATCTAGCTATCAGATCCACCTATATAAAACTTCAATTTTATATTTATATTATGTTCAACAACTAAAGCCTGTGGGGTTAAATGTGCCTCACCACCCATTTTTGTATATAAGGTTTCAGTAAAATACAGTGACGCACAGTCATTCACATACTGTTTTGGGCTGCTTTTCTACTACAATGTTAGAGATCTAAGTGGGACACAAAGCCTAACATATTTACTATTTAGCCTTTATGCAACAAGTTTGCTGTCCCCTGTTGATACTATGACATACTTTACTCAATATGAGACAAAGTGCCACTCACTCTGCAAGTGCAGTCTATATATTTATATTCTACATAGTTTAAGTCACTGCAAATCAGTTTATTTAACGAAGACAAAATGCCAAGAAATTGGTTTAAAGCAACTGAAAGAACACTATTACAAATGAAGTATGCAGAAGAAAAGATTTTAAGAAAAATCTTGCTTTAAGCATCGTGTATTGATACTGATTAGCACCTCAAAGATTTCATCAGTGTGTAGCTGTCAAAATGCTATGAGGAAGAATTACAAAAAGAAACATTTTTTTTTTTAATTTTAGGAAGTATATAATGTAAATGACAATTTACTACTATCTAATATAGAAAGGAGCAGCGATTATAAGATCCGTTCTTTCATACATACACACAGTGAAAAAAATAAATGGTATATAACTACAACCTAATTTGCCTCACGGAACTAGAAAAAGAATAAACTAAACCCAAAGTTAGTAGAAGGAAATAACAAAGACCATAACAGAAATAAATGAAACTGAGACTAAGAAGAGAACAGAAAAGATAGATGAAAGGAAGAGATTTCTGAAATGATGAAGTTGACAAGACTTTAGGTATGGTTACCAAGAGAAAAAAAGAGACTCAAAATTAAAAAGGAAAGGGGAGACATTACAACTAATACCACAAAAAGGATTGTAAGAGACCACTATGAATAATTATACACCAACAAATTGGACAACCTGGAAGAAAGAATAAATTCCTAGAAACATAATCTACTGAGATTAAATCATGAAAAAATACAAAATCTGAACAGACCAATTACTAGGTGGCAGATTCCAAAAACCTCCCAACAAAGAAAAGCCCAGGACATATGACTTCACTAGTGAATTCTATCATACATTTAAACACAAATCCTTCTCAAAGTCTTCTAAAAAGAGAAGAGGAGGAAACACCTCCAAGCTCATTTTACAAAGCCAGCATTACCCTATACCAAAAGCAGACAAACACACTGCAAGAAAACCACAGGGCAAATTCCCTGATGAACAGAGAACCCAAAGTCTTCAAAAAAAATATTAGCAATAAAAAGATCATACATTATGATCAAATGTGATGTATTACAGGGATGCAAGGACAGTTTAACACACACAAATCAATGGATGACATACCAAATTAACAAAATGAATGACAAAAATAATTACCTCAATTGATGCAGAAAAAACATTTGACAAAATTCAACATCCATTCACAATAAAAAGTCACAACAAACTGGATGTAGAGGGAATGTACATGAACATAAGAGAAGCCCACAGTTAACAATATACTCAATGGCAAAAAGCTGAAAGCTTTCACTCTGAGATCACAGGAAGAAGATAAGGATGGCCACTCTTGCCCCTTTTATTCAACACAGTACTGAAAATCTTAGCCAGAGTAATTAGCCAAGGAAAAGAAATAAAGGACATCTAAATCAGAAAGGAAGAAGCACAACTGTCAGTATTTGCAGATGAGATATTATATACAGAAAACTCTAAAGACCACTAAAATTGTTAGAATAAACAAATTCAGTAAAGTTGCAGGATAAAACTTCAATACACAAAATTCAGTTGTATTCTGATACACTAACAATGAACTATCAGAAACAGAAATTAAGATAATCTCATTTACAACTGTAACAAAAACAATAAAATACGTAGGAATAAACTTAACCAAGGAGATGAAAGAGATGTATACTAAAAACTGTTATGACACAGCTGATGAAAGAAATTGAAGACACAAGTAAGGGGAAAAATATTCCGTCCTCGTGGACTGGAAAATTTTGTTGTTGCTGTTCAGTCACTTAATCGTGGCTGACTCTTTGCGACCACATGGACTGCAGCATGCCAGGTTTCCCTTCACTATCTTCTGGTCCTTCACTATCTCCTAGAGTCTGCTCAAACTCATGTCCATTGAGTCAGTGATACCATCCAACCATCTCATCCTCTGTTGCCCTCTTCTCCTCCTGCCCTCAATCTTTCCCAGCATCAAAGTCTTTTCCAATGTGTTGGCTCTTCACATCAGGTGGTCAAAGTATTAGAGCTTCTGTTCAGCATCAATGCTTCCAATGAATATTCAGTGTTGATTTCCTTTAGGATTGACTGGTTGGATCTCCTTGCTGTTCAAGGGACTCTCAAGAGTCTTTTCCAGCACCACAATTCAAAAGCACCAACTCTTCGGCATTCAGCCTTCTTTATGGTCCAACTCTCACATCTGTACACGACTACTCAAAAACTGATGGGTGTATTTTATGTGATCGTCACTGTCATGTCCGACTCTTTGCAACCCCATGGAGAGTGGCCTGCCAGGCTCCTCTGTCCATGGAATTCTCCAGGCAAGAATACTGGAGTGGGTTGCCATTCCCTTCTCCAGGGGATCTCGGAGATCCCCATAGCTTTGACTACATGGACCTTTGTCTTTAAGGTGATGTCTCTGTTTTTTAATATATTAAGTTCACCATAGCTTTTTTTCCAAGGAGCAAGTGTTTTTTAATTTCATGACTGCAGTCACTGTCCACAATGATTTTGGAGCCCAAGAAAATAAAGCCTATCACTGTTTTCATTTTTTCCCCATCTATTTGCCATGAAGTGATGGGACCGGATGCCATGATCCTAGTTTTCTGAATGTTGAGTTTTAAGCCAGCTTTTTCACTCTCCTTCATCAAGAGACTCTTTTGTTCCTCTTCACTTTCTGCCCTTAGGGTGGTATCATCTGCATATCTAAGGTTATTGATATTTCTTCCAGCAATCTTGATTCAAACTTGCACTTCATCCAACCCCATTTCACATTTCGCATGATATACTCTGCATATAAGTTAAATAAGAAGGGTGACAATCTATAGCCTTGGCATACTCCTTTCCCAATTTTGAACCAGTCCATTGTTCCATGTCTGGTTCTAACTGTTGCTTTTTCACGTGCAGACAGGTAACGTCCATACAAGCCAAAGTAATCTACAGATGCACTGCAATCCAATCTTTATCAAAATTCCAATGACATTTTTCAGAGAAATAATCCTGAAACTTGTACAGAATCACAAAATAGTAAAATAGTCAAAGCAATCTTGAGAAAGAACAACAAAGCTGGGGAAACCATATCTCCTGGTTTCAAACTACATTATAAAACTATAGTAATTAAAATAGTATGGACTGGTATAAAAACAGACACAAAGATCAACGGACAAGAACAAAGCGTTCAGAAAAAACTTACGTATATATGGTCAATTAATTTACTAAAAAGGAGCCAAGACTATTCAATGGAAAAATGATAGTCAATCCATCAAATGGTGTTAGACAAACTGAAAAGCCACAGGCAAAAGAATGAAACTGGACCACTATCTAATACAAAAAAAATCAACTCAAAATGGATTACAGACTTGAATGTAAGACCCCAAACCATGAAATTCCTAAAAAGAGAAAACAAGCAGTAGGGATCTTGACACTGGTCCTGGCAATGATTTTTTTTGGAGCTGATACTAAAAGCGAAGGCAACAAAAATGAACAAATGGGACTACATCAAGCAAAAGCTTTTGCACAGCAAAGGAAACCATCAACAAAATGAGAAGGCAACCTACTGAATGGGAGAAAACATTTGCAAATCCAATATCTGACAAAGGGCTAATATGTAAAACATATACAGAAATGATACAACTCAATACCTAAAGTAACCAAACAATCCAATTAAAAAATAGGCAGAGGATCTAAATAGACATTTTTCCAGAGAAGACATATAGATGGCCAACAAGTATATGAAAAGGTGCTTAACATTACTATTCATGTAGGAAATGTAAATGAAAACCATGAGATATCACCTCATACCTGCTACAATGACTACTATAACAAAGACAATAAATAAGAAGTGCTGATGTGAATGTCCACACTCTTCTATGGGCACTGTTGGTGGGAAAGTAAATGGGTGCAGCCATTATGGAAAACAGTATGGAGGTTCCTCAAAAAATTAAAAACTACCATATGACTGGGCAATTCTACTTCTTAAAGTTTTTATTTTTAACCTATCTTTTAATTAGAGGAAAACTGCTTTACAATGTTATGTTGGTTTCTGCTGTACAACAACACAAATGAGCCACAATTACACATGTATCACCTCTCTCCTGAACCTCCCTCCACTCTCCACATCCCACCCCTCTAGGTCATCACAGAACACCAAGCTGGCTCCCGTATTATAGAGCAACTTCTCACCAGCCATCTCTTTTACACACGGTGGTGTATATATGTTGATGCTACCGCCTCCATCCATCCCACTCTTTCCTCCTGCCACTGTGTGCATAAGTGTGTTCTCTATCACTGCATCTCCATTCCTTCCCTGCTAATGGGTTCATTAATACCATTTTTCTAGATTCCATACACAAATGCATTAATATGATATCTGTTTTCCTGTTTCAGACTTACTTTACTCTATATAACAGGTTATAGCTTCATCCACCTCACTAGAACTGATTGAAATTTGTTCCTTTTATGGCTGAGTAATATTCCATTACAAATACATACACACATATATGCCACATCTTCTTTATTCATTCAACTGTTGGTGGACATCTTGGTTGCTTTCATGTCCTATCTATTGTAAATAGTGCTGCTATGAACATTGGGATACATGTGTCTTTTTCAATTATGGTTTCCTCAGGGTATATTGGGCAATTCTACTTTTGGTTATATATCCATAGGACATAGAACCACTATCTCAAAGATATATGCACCTCCATTTTCATTCTAACAGTATTTATAGTAGCTAAGACATGGAAAAAACACAAGTTATTTAGTCCACTGATGGGTAAATAGATAAAGAAAATGTGATATATATACACAATGGAATATTATCCAATAAAAAAAAAAACAAAAAAACCCCCTGCCATTTGCAATGATGTGGTTGGACTTTAAGGGCATTATGCTAAGATATATAAGTTAGAGAAAGACAAATACTATATAATTTCACTTATATGTAGAATCTAAAAAAAAAACACAAACCCAAAATTCATAAGCAGAGATTGATCTTTGCCACAAGTAGGAGGTGGGTGAGATGGGTAAAGGCAGTCAAAAGGTAAAAACTTTCAGTTATATGTTCTGGGAATGGCAATGTACAGTGTGAGGTGATGGGTGTTAACTAAACTTACTGTGGTAATCACTTCATAATAAATACATACAGTCAACCCTTCGTATCTGTGGATGAGCAATCTGCAGATACAAAGAGCTTACTGTACTATACCCTTTAACAATATATAAGGGACTTGGAAGCATCTGTGAGGGGTCCTGGCACCAACTCCTGTAGATACTGAGGGAAAAGCTACATGTCAAATCATTATTTTATACAGTTAAATGACTATAATGCTATATGTTAACTTTATCTCAATAAAACTAAATAACATAAATGGTGACACCAATGCCTTCAGATATACATAATGTATGTATACACAAATGAGGTATCTTCAAAAATTACTTTCTTAATGGGATAAATTCAATTAAAAATAGGATGAATGCATTTTTATATTAAAAATTGGACAAATTTTAACTCTTACAATAAGATTCACTTTGGTTTTCATAACTGCATAAAGTAGGAAGGAAATTGGTTTCTCTATTTTAAAAGTGAACGAACTTTGAATCATATCTTTGAACAAATCATAGCTATGATTTGTTGAAGGCTCTGAGACCAGTGATCTTTGAACTACACAATGTATAATGGGCTTAAAAGTTAGTATGTTAGTAGCCAGAGAAAGGCAATGTTTCTGCGGGTAGAGAAGAGGATTCATGTTAAAAAATTCAGATTATATTGTAACGTATTATGTCATAGTACAGTATATATATACCATTAACTCTAATACTTGTTACTCTAACATACTGAATTTCTTTATTCTTAAAGAAGCTATTGAAAACGTCCCTGTACAAGAAATTGAGATAGATATTAAGATAATGGATACCTACTTGATATTATACTATAATACATTATACATATAACGTGAATTATATACTATAATATTAAAATATTGTATTAACTATGTAATATAATGCTATGATATACTCAACTATGTTATAGTATCAAGTAGGTATCCATTATCTTAATATCTGTATCAAGCTCTTACAGGAAAGGATTTCAATAACATTTTTTAGAATGAGAGGGAATTCAGTGTGTTAGAATAATGAGTATTCTCTTATAAACTGGAGTAAGTTCTCTCAAATTAATCATTTGTTTGTTTCTCACCCGTTTAATAGTCTTATCTATTTCCACAGATAGCAAAACCTTATAGAAGCTATGTCCTTGGCTGGTTTGAGATAACAAATGGGAATGAAAGAGACTACCACTAGCAAACTTTAATACATTTAACTTTTATGAAAAAATCCTATTTAATGAATCTCTTTAAATCAATATTAATTTATCTACTAAGCAATGCTTGGATCAGAGAAATTCTATGAATAGAAATCATGGACAAAATTTTTCAAAGAATTGCTCTGAAATCATAACTGCCAAGTATGTATTATGCTGATTTCTGTAACAAATATCCTCTAAAATTTCCCAAAGATATCGCCAATAATAAAGTCTTTATGGAAATTAAAATTTCAATTTTTTTAGAAAAACATTTTATATATTGTTCAAATGAGCCAAAGTAAATTTCTACTGCAGCATTATTAAGGATTCTGAATATGAAAATCATAGCTACTGAGAATTTCTCAACTTAGGAATTCAAAAACTATGCCCAAAATTCACTGTTAGAAACAGTCTGTTCTCTCACACATACAGAAGCCTAGAGTCCTAAACACAACCCAAGTAGATTGGTAATGCTACATAAAAGGCAAAACTTAATTTTAGTGATCAATCTTTTACTACAGTAGTAACTAAGATGAAATAACTGCCTCTAATAATGACTGCAATCATTAACTGATCAAATGAGCACTATATTTTAAACACTGCTGACTATGATAACTATTAGATAACCCTTTAAAGGCCTTGAACTCAAATAACAGCACGTGATATTTCTTGAAAGCAGTAAGTGCAAATGATGGAAAATAACATACTATTTAGAAGGAAATAGGGGAGCAAGAATAAAAAGTGATTTCTTTAAATATGAAACTAAAGTATTTTGAGACACACTGGAATTGCAAAAGGCCAAAATCAAACTGTTAAAGTGTGTAATTACTAACAATAAGCTGTCAGCAACATAATGCATGCTAGCTGATGATCATGCCTAGACTTAAAGATGGTACGTGTATGTGCGTACTAAGTCGCTTCAGTTGTGTCCCACTCTTTGCGACTTTGGACTGCAGCCCTTCAGTCTCCTCTGTCCATGGAATTCTCCAGCCAAGAATACTGGAGTGGGTTGTCATTCGCTTCTCCAGGGGATCGTTCTGAACCAGGGACTGAACCCATGTCTCTTATGTTTCCTGCATTGGCAGGCAGGTTCTTTACCACTAGCGCCACTTGGGAAGCCTAAAGATGGTATAATTTATTATTTTAATTTGGAGATATATTGTACATTAGGGTATACTTTAACCATAAAGATATTTTTTTGGCATTTAATTTACTGTCTGAAGTATATTTTAACAGAGATTTTTTTTAACTTAAAGGTTTTACAAAGGTGATATTGGTTCACTACTCATCTCTTCTTGGCAAGGAAGAAGCAAGGTGATGGTAAGAAGAAGGGGAAGGTAACAGAAGTAGGAAATGAGAACGGAATGGATTCAGAGTCAATCTTGTAACAGGTATAACAGCAAAATAAAGGTAAAGAATAAATTAAACAGACATGACTGTAAGTCGGTCTCCTTTGGAGCTTAACAAAAAAGTAGGTAATTGACAGGGTGGAAAGTTTAGGCAACTTGTGAAAATTACATAACTCTTGAGCTAGGGTCTACTGGTGAGATCATAAAAGATGAATACAACACAATTTAAAACTGCACACAAAAGACTTTTCTAAGATGTGAGCAACACAATCTATTTATTTAACAGGTATTTAGTATGATCTTTTTATGTACTAGGTATTATGTTAGGTACTATTAACAGGAATATACACATATCCCTATAGAAATAAAATTAAATGTAACATCATTTTACATTGTTCACACAAAAGACAAAAATACGTAACCTATACCGGGAGTCATAAACCTATACCCCTACCATTCAAAACTTATCAGCTCAAAGCATATTCATGGAATTTAAAACTACCCTAAAGGGTAAATATTTAAAATATGGGTATCACATTAAAGTTTATGGCTCTTTCAAGAAAAGAAAACCTACCAAAAATTTTGGCCCTAGGAATCAACAACAAAATAACCCAGCAATACTCAGTTTTTACTCAGAAAACATAAATGTTAGAATATGATTTTCTGTGACTCCAAATAACATCCCAAGTAATGTATACTACAAAAGGTCAGTAATCCACAACTGGCATTCCTATGCATGTAATTTTAAAAATCCACAATTATATACCTCTGCTATCGCTACCCTAACAGCAGAGATCTAAAATAAAACCAAAATTAGTCCATTACTGAAAAAGAAATATTAAACCTATGGTATAAATAAAGCCAAAAGATATCCACGTAGGATCCTGAAATCAATCTAAAATTTGATGAAAAGGTTCACTTTCAGTTGTATATGCATTGATATATGTGTGTGTATACACATACATGCACATGCATACACACAGACATCACACTTTAAGCAGGCAGACATACCCAGATTAGTTACTGATATCAACATATCAAGTATATGCATTTGTGTTAAAGGTATACTTAGGAAAAACACTGGATTAGTACTACCAGTTTGTATTCACAGGCAATGAAATTACATGTGAAAAAACCAAGAGAAATAATACAGTAGTTACTAATTAGGAACTATATTCATTCCTTGATATTTAGTTGTAAGGATTCTTTGTTAGAACAGAGTTTAGAAAAGCAAGGCTGGCATAAATAAGCTGACAGAGGGGCAGGGAGAAAAAGATGGTCCAGATCAAGGGGACAAGAGGGTACCACTTTCCATCTTTCCATCTGACTCTTCTATAATTGTACAACTATACTCTTTAGTTTATATATATAAGCCACTCTCAAACTCTCAGTGAAAATTAATAAAGACAATCTCTATCTAAAAGAAAACAATTTTGGTGCTAGCCACTACACTTCAACAACCTCTTTTACATAAACAATTCTGAAAAGATGCATTCAAGTTAAACACTAAAGACTATTCATTAATTAAAGCTAAGACTTTAATATTTATAGGTCTGACAGCCATATTTTAAAATCTGAAAGCTTCACTTAAACTAGTACAAATATTAGTGATTCAGAGGCAATCTTTTTTCATTTTCGAAAGACAAAACCAAATAATTGACAGTGAGAAAGCAAACATACGAGAAGAATAAAAACAGATTAGTCTGAACAAGTTATTTCTTTGAATAAAGAGTTCTTAGTAATAACACTGTTTTCAATTAACATTTTTTGATAGAAAAGGTACAACAGCATTTTACAAAGATAATAAGCAATACACCTTCTGTATCTCCTAATACATGACATGTAGTTATACAACACAACATTCTGTGATGATGCAAATGTCCTCTCTGTGTTAGTAACATCAGCACTTGTCACATTTGGCTACTGAGGATGTAAATTTTTAAGTTTTACATAGTTTGAAGTAAATAGCCTAAAGAGGCTATTAACTATCCTATTGGACAGTACAACTCTAAAGAGTTTCATGTATTTATTAATAAGTATAAATCTAGGTTCTTCATGACCTTCTTTCACAGAATGTGAACTTAAAAATCGAACAAAGAAATCACTTCTGTTACCTTAAAAACTATATCCCAACCTATTTACACTGTACAGGCTAAATAAGTCTTACCATATAGCATCATCAAATTTTATATAAATATATAAAAGAGTATACAAAACCCACAAAATTATATTTTCTATACAAACTGATACTGTATTTTCAGCACTTGACTTTTTTTTCCTCCCAGGAACAATACTATTTATGTAACTAGAGAATTTAACTCAGAAACCATGCAAACCCCCCGCAAAAACCCAACACAGAAAATAAAAACACATCCAAAAAAAGTAAAAACACCAGAAATGTTTAAAACTGATGATTTAACCCAATTTAAGACATAAACACCATTCCCTATTATTCTTCCATAGAAAAAACCAAAACTCTGTATTTAAAAAAATGAAACATTCATAACTAATCATCTTCTTCATAAAAAGATGAAATAACCTTTTACACAACTTCTTAAACTATATACACTCAAACCATTAATTAATGAATAATCAATTTATTCTTTAAAATTAATAATTGATGATGTTTGTTGGAAAACAATATTAAAAGACATTTAATATTCTTAAGAGAATTTGTAATATAGACTTTTGTATACCATATAGCTTTACTGAGACTTTAGAAATTAAATTCAGTCAACTTATTACCTCACTACAGAATGGATTATCTCTACAGTCAAAATAACTTTTTAAAAAGTTGTTAAATACACCTATGTTAATCATGCATTCTAATCATTCACTTGATTAGCAAGCAACTTTCACAAATGCTGAAATAATTAAACAGCAAAAGGAACTTTTCTCTGTGAACCAACAGTAAAAAATCACAACTATGGTGAATAGTAGAGGTGGGAGAGAGAGTTTTCAATGAGAACCTTTTGTCTGTGTTACCACAAACAATTCACTGCTGTTTTATATTGTTTTCTTTTCATGCAGTAGTGTTTCAACTTTTGTAAATTTCCATTTTTAAATCCACAGTAACCCTAGAACTTAAAAAGAGAACTCACTAGAATACAGATGACATCGAGTAAGTATTCTTACCTTTATTTGACTTTGACGGTTTATTCTTGATAGGTTTAAGGGAACTTCTTGATTTATCCTCTCTATCTTTAATAAGTTTTTGAACATCATCCAAAGACAGTTTTTGCAGGACAACTACAGGCTTAGCTCCTTTATTTAGATCTTCAACTAATCCCATTTTTTCTACTTTGTCTTTCTGCTCTCCTTTCATTTCCATTTTCTTTGTCTCCTGAGTAATATTGCCATCTTTATCCCTCTTGATTTTTGGAATGACAAAATTTTTCAACGCACCAGACCTGCCCCCCAACAAATAACTTGGAAATTCTGCCTTATTGTCAGGGTGCGTTTTATTACTGTCTACTTTACTCTTGTTACCCTCTGTCCTTCTGTCATCCTTACTATTTGGCGCTTTAAAACCAGGCTTATCAGGTCTTGATTTATTAGAATCTCCTTGTTTAACACGAGGACTGTCAGGTCTTGACTTCTGCTCCCCAGAAGATGGTCTTTCCCTTGAGTCCCCTGATTCATGTCTGTGTTTTCTTTCTAGTTTATCAGGTTTGGAACCATCAGATTTAATGCCATGGTCATTTCTACTAGAGGATCTCAATGTTTCCGGTCTTCGAACCCTAGATTGATCCCCTCGATGTCGTTCAGATTCACTCCTGTCATCTGACTTTTGTTTACTATCATGATCACGTCTTAGTGACTCAGAGATAGATCGCCCATCAGGTCTCTGCTTTAAGGCTTCAGCTCTTTCTGATTTTAACCGAGGTGAATCAGATTTAATGTCCTGTTTATGTTTAGACACTTCAGGTTTTTTCTCTGTTGATGGCTTTCCAGAATCTCTCCTATTTTCATGTCTATGTTTCGGTGTTTCAGGCCGACCTTCATTTTTTTGCTTTGGAGTTTCAGGTCGGCCCTCACCTTTCTGCTTTGGAGTTTCAGGCCGTCCATCACCCTTTTGTTTGGGGGTTTCAGGACGCCCATCACTCTTTTGTTTTGGAGTTTCAGGTCGGCTTTCACCCTTCTGCTTTGGGGTTTCGGGTCTTGACTTTGTCGCTTCTGCTCTGCCGTTATTTTGTTTGGTGTCATTTGGTTTTACGTCAGGCACTCTATTCTCACTCTGCTTGGGCTCGGCTGCGCTGCTCTCATTCTGTCTGGGTTCAACCATTCTGTTCTCGTTCTGCTTGGGTTCTTCTGCTGGTACCTCAATTTTAATTTCTACCTTAGTTTCACTAGATTTTGTCTCTACCAATCTGTTTTCATTTGGTTTAGACTCTGCCAATCTACTTTCATTCTGTTTCATTTCACTCTTTAAAAGCTCAGGATCAGACTTTTTTTTAGGAGTCTCAGGATGGTTTTCTGGTGTAGATTTGAGATTTCCAATAATATCTTCCTGAAGAACAGAAATAGGTGTGTCATTATATTGTTTGATTTCTTCAGGCTTTTTTATGGAGTCTGAATCCTGAGTTATAGAGGCCTGAGAGTCCACTCTTCCTGCCTGATGAAGATCAATGCTAACCATTAATGCTGGCCTTGACCCATTTCCCGTAGAACCCGTCTCCTGAGAAGCTGGTCTATTACCTCCTGTAGCACCCCCAGCCTCCTGTGGGTAAGAATCTTGTTTTCTTTTTTTCAAAGGCTTATCTGAAATTCAAAGATAAATATTCAGTATCAGTAATAGACATATATTCTTATCTTATTAAAAACCATATGGACTTTGACTATTTTAAAGTCACATTTTAAAAAAACGTGGTGAATGCAAATGTCAAATACATATATAAAATAGTAGGCATGAATGGCATAATACTTTTAAACCAAGTTTTGAGGAAATATTAACATTTGCTGTACCTCAAGAAATTTTCGTGACTAGAGTAAAAAGATAATTTAAACTGCTAATTTAATAAAAACTACAAAGAACCCCAAAATGCCAACATACAAAACAGGGTGCTTTAGCCACATGTAAGGAAAGTATGAAAAAGAATAAAACCCAAAAGAAAACAGAAATCATGTCACTGAAAGAAAAAGTATATGAGGAGAGTAAGAGAGGAAAAAAAGAACTTAATAGTTATTAAGCTTTGATCCAGGATTCAAATTCTTCAAGGTGTCAACAGCACAAATGTAATTTAAAAGCTAATGCACAGTTCATAAAATATATAACATGATAGCGCCTTGAGAGTTTGCCTGCTTTAATGATACTTGCTAAATTGTCTGGCTATTTTAACAGTTATTTTTAACTTTTTTAGGACCATCTTTATACTCTCTTATAGTATTTATTAACATGATAAAGTATTATTTAAGAAAAAGAGGATCAAACAGTGAAAAGTCAAAAAGACCACTAATAACAATCCCTTAAATATGACGGAACCAAGTTCTGAAAAAAAAAAAAAAAAAAAACAAGTTTTTAATAGCAATGATGCTTTTATACACCAAAATTCCATCATTTTGTTTTCAAAATATGAAGCAGCAGCCCCTTACAGTTTATAATCTAATCAAGTATTACTAAAATTTATTTTAGATATTTGCCAGTAATCTTTTTAAGGAACTAATCACTCTGTATTTTCAGTTATTCAGCAGTCAAATCTATCACTATGTTTTCTCCATTTGCAAAATAACTACATGATGATAACAAATTATGTTATCATTAAACAGTTTTCCCTAGTTAAAACTAACTTGGCAAAAAGTTGTATGAAGCTTTTTGTATCAGTATCTAAGGAAAAAAGCACTCAGAATACTAATTTATAGAATTTTGCGTCTGACTGTTCTGCCACACAAAACAACCTTTATATCTTGCCAAAGGGCACACCAAATAATTACCTCAAAAACCGGATGCTTTATAACCTTATACTTATCCCTTAAACTTTTATAAGCATTTAGAAAAAAAAATCTAAGCATCTAGAAATTTAAATTAGCATAATCCAAGATTTTTATATTTTTCAATGAAATATGCTTTATGAAAGCCATAAAAATGGTAACCTAAACATCTAAGAATTATTGACATAGATCTCAAGCATCTGGAGAGCTCTCTTAAGAGATGTGTGGCTCATCCTTTTAGTAATATGAACAATCTGTCTTTTAGGAAAACATTAAAATATCATGAAGGCTAAATTTTAAAAGATTACGAAATACTCAAGCATTTGCACATGAGTGATGTGTTAAGTTCGGGGAAGAACTTATAATTTTTTCTACTATGCGTAAAATATTGCTAAATACAAAGTTTTAATTTTGGAACTACTGAAGGGCGCTTCACCTCCTCTGTAAAACCCGGAACAACCCCATTACTCCTGCAGAGGTTCCTGGATGCGGTAAAAGCACGCAGGTTCGAGTCACTCAGTCTGATTCAGCTCCACCAAGAACGTCTTCCTGTAAAGTTGCTCTGAATCCACACAGGTCACTTCTGTCTATTCACTTTTGTTATCGGTCTTCACTACATGACCTTCACCTAATGATTGAAAGCCATCTCTATGAAGTATAATTTTAATATTTGCAACACCTGTAAGCTTTCTGCTGCTGCTGCTGCTAAGTCACTTCAGTCGTGTCCGACTCTGTGCGACCCCATAGACAGCAGCCCACCAGGCTCCTCCGTCCCTGGGAGTCTCCAGGCAAGAACACTGGAGTGGGCTGCCATTTCCTTCTCCAATGCATGCATGCATGGTAAGTCACTTCAGTCGTGTCCGACTCTGTGTGACCCCATAGATGGCAGCCCACCAGGCTCCTCTATCCACAGGTTTCTCTAGGCAAGAATACTGGAGTGGGTTGCCATTTCCTTCTCCTGTAACCTTTCTAAAGAACTGGAATTAGTAAGTTAAGGTATTAAACTTTAGGTATTCCTGAAGAAAATTCACGTGAAAACATATCTTAATTTTGAGACCAACAACATTTGTCATCTTGATGCTGATATTTTGAAAATAAGATCTGACCCTTACAGAAATGGTGAACTCAATTATGCTTATAAGAAACAAACTATATCACCTGCCTAAGTCTGCTACAAGTGATAACTGAAAACACTTAAAGCAAAACAAGCAGAGCAACTGTACACAGAGCAGCTAATTATAAAAAATGAAAACATCTCATCCCTAAACCAAAGTACAGGCTAACTGTCCTATTCCTGTCCCAAATCCCAGTCTCTTATTTCAAATGGCAATAGGTAATAATTTACTTCTAATAAGGGTTACAGTGCAAGAATATTTTAACATCATAAAAAACATTAGTGAAGCTAGGCCATTCCTTAAACTTGCTAACATGGAAAGTGGACCTTCGGAAAAGATGAAACAGGCAAAGATGAACAAAGAAACCCCCTCTTTAACGACAGAAAGCAGGTATTTTCAGCACATGGAGATATTAATGTCTATGACAGCTCATCCCAGAAGCAAAGAAAAATAGCCCTTTAAAATTAATTTATGTAATTAAAGATGTTAAAAGGTTGAGCAAAAGATTGAGAAGAAGGTCCTTTAGGAATATTATAAAATATTAGGTTGCACAGAATTAACCTGTCGGTGTATGTAAAACTGTCCAAAGAAAAAAGAACAGGCCAAAGGAACATGAATATCCAGCAGCCAGAAAAGCATCTTCTGTGTGTGGAACAGCAGTGTATTAGATTATACCACAGCTTACGTAAAATATTTCTAAGAGTATTCTGTCCCTTTTCTTGAATTCCAAAATTATCAAAACAATCTTGTTAGCTGGACTTTCTAATCTTATTCATAAGGTAAAGGTTTCTGACTTCTGGTCAACTGAGGGGAATGCTTCATTCATTCATTTATAACAAACAAATATGATGGGAAACAAGCTCATAACCTAGAGCAAAGCTCTGAGCAAAACCATGTAGACCAGACAAGTAGTCTTCTTTGTTCCTTACTACCAGCAATAAAAGTTATAAGAAAGTACTCAATGCCGAACCTCAGAATACAGTAAATACCAATTTTACAATATAGTCCTAAGATGCAGCGGTAACTAGTGATAAATTCATTCAATGCTTCTTTGAAGTATTTCATCTCTCAAGGGACTACCACTTCAGAAAACTTTATGACCTCAACTACAAACTTAGAGCAATATACCAAACCTTTAATCTTTTCAAAATCTCAATAACTGCTTATATATAAAACACTATCTCATTACACAATTCAGAAACTGAATGCAAAATGACAAGATTTAAATCAAAGGTGTCAACTAGTACCTAAATTCCAAAGATTGTCAAATAACGTCATGGGGACATAGCTCTCAGAAGGCTAGTTAGAGATGACATCATTAATATAAGGTCAGCCAAATCAGCATAACCAATTTGAGAAAAATCATCTAAATCAAACTGAAAATCAGACAGTTCATCTCTTCCCTTAAATCCTTACAGAACCAGCTGCCTCTGTAACTTAGCTTACATTGTTTCAAATTTTAAGTCAACTGTGGTCACTCAACTTTTCAAATATCTTTGTTATAGTCACACCATCACAGAGACAGAGAAGATGGATAATCAAAATTTAAATATACATAACAAGTTTTAGGAAGAACAATATGCTGTTTGTTGATTTTCTTTTATTTTCCCAAAGAAAAGTTAGCAGTCTAAAATGCTTGCTAACATGCAACTGGTATTATTTTACTATCCTTATTTCCATTCAGTTTTTAAAACTAAAAACTATGGTTTCAACAAATATGATATAGTAAAAGTTCAAAAAAGTAAGGAAAAAAGCTCACCATTTTCTCTGCTTTCGTTCCAACAATTAAGTCATTAAAAAAGAATCATACTCTTTTTAAAAGAACATAATTTTTTAAAACACAAATTAAAATGTCATGCAAAAGTTCTCATGGCAACTAATATTTCTTGGCAAAGAAATTACTACAGTACATGTTTTTTTTTTTTACAAAACTGTCACAGGATTCAGGAAATGGAATAAGGTAATATTATCAAAAGTAGCTGAATAATATTGATCTCTTCACTTGATATGCATATACTTTTATGAGAGGCTGGAGGAAAAGATACCTTTTGGAACCTATAAAATTGTTTCCTGAACCCCAAACTACTAAGCAAAGAGAAAAAGGGCAAGTGACAGGTTATTTCATCTTTAATGTCAATGATCTGCTAATTAAAAAAATAGTTTCCTAGCCAATTAAATGAAGACTTCTAGCGATTTCTTTATCTGCATCTACCTGTGATTTCTGCACTTAGCAAAGATGGTAATATAACAATTAGCAAGTACAGTTTATTCTTCCAATAACATTAAAACCAGCCATCATGATTGGCAGGAAACATAATATGATCTTTGCATGTTTCTCAACATAGGTACAGAATGATCTACAAGTGATCCTGTTACATGATGAGCAAGATCATATGTAAAAATGACTTCAAGTCAACATCAAGAAGTTTTGTTTTGTAATGACCAAAGAGAAACTAGAAGAACTATAACTAAATCTAGAATATTTAACTATAAAATTACATCAAAGTATTCTTTGGTTTGGATGGTCAAATATGTATATGCACCTACTGTAGGGACATAAAATTTATAAATAACTCACTTTAACTACTGATTTATTAGTCTAAAAATTTTCAAGAGATTTTAAAAAAGTTCACCAAACCAAACAACTAAGAACTTAACAGAATTAACTTTCATTATAATTTTTTATAAAGTACAAAAAGAAAGTCCACAAACTCACAGAACAGGTGTCTTGTAAATTCATCCTAATACACCAGTCAGACAAAAGGGAACACTTAACTATAATCACCAACAAAAGATCCTTGATTCTTATTGCTACTTAATACAAACTTAAAATTCTTTCTTAATTTTTTTACTTAAAAAAATTCACATTGAGATGACAAAATTAGAAACCAAGGGAAAAATCTAATTGCATAACAAACATACACACAATTTTTCCTTAAAAGCATTGACTGAAAATAATCTATAGTGTTAACCTTGTTTAGGCAGAAAAAAGTTAAAGATGCAAAATTATGTTAACATAATTTGTGGAAACAATGTTCATTTTAGAAGATAAGCACAGATAAAATCGTTTGATATATAATAGGTGATAGACCTATTTGGTTTTACAGAATTACCAAATCTCAGACAGTTCTTTCAAATAAAAAATGAAATTAAGAATTTAACTTCTGAGGGATGAGCATTAGTAACAAAACCAGAATTGAGGAGAAACATTAAAAATCATAAAATATAATAAGAAAAAGTAATTTTTAAAACGTGATAGGACATTATATAATTATATATTCACCAAGGGTATGAAGTGGTATGTAATGAGATTATTTTACCTTTATCTTGAACTTCTTTTGAAAAGCGCTCCCTTTCAATAGCTGATTCTCTCTCTATTCGTTCAATTTCAGCCAATGCATCCAATTCCACTTCATCATATATAGGTCCCTGCTGTGATACCTGTTGCTGATTCAGTACCACAGGAGTCTGGGGCTGTTTTGTAGCAACTGAAGTGTTCTGTTGTAAAACAGGCACTTGATTTGCTGGAAGGAATGCTGTTTGTTCTTGCTGCGACAAACACTGAGCAGCATTTAGTGGGCGGTTTACATCCTGTGGAGTAATGGGTGTTTTTGAAGTCTGTCCTGGGTACTGCACATTAAAAGGAATATCATTTTCTGAAACATTGCTATTTTCCATACCAGAAAGCATATCCTCTTGCTGGTCCATGTCTGAAGACCTTACACGAGTAAGTCTTAACGTAAGTTTAGTAGAGTCCTTGGATGGAGAGCTAATGATATCATACATTGCAGCCTTCTCATTCTGGTCTTTTTCATCTTTGCCTAATTTCATTTTCTTTTGCTTCTTTTGTTTTCTTTCTGGAGAATCTAACAAGATGTCTGGTGGAACATCTCGAGGTGATGAACAAGGTAGAGACTGAGACTGCAGGATTAAAGGTGGTCTTGATCCTAGAAAAACAATTCAACAGGACTGAACAGTTGTGCTAGTTTTATATTTTCAGACATGTGATACATTAAATAAGCAACAATACAGTAAATACAGAAAAAATATAAACAATTTCATCCGGCTACTTATTTACAGAATATGAAAGCTTAACGATATGTCCCCCGTGGTCTTTCAGCTTGCTGCTAGATGACTCAGGTTTGAATTAAAGAATGGGTTTTCATCTTCCAGATCAGTATTATTTTTATTTTTTCACCTAAAAAGTATAAGTACTTAGCTTGAAAACATCAAAAGAGTTCACTATTTCTAAAGATGCAACACAAATATTTTAAGAATGATAATCTCTATACTCTCACTTATTATCTAGAAAAATTGACATGTCTAAAGCAAGAATAAGTCTGTCAAATTACAAAACGGTTATAAATTAATCCTAGAGACTACACTCATAGGAATACTTAATAGTATAAGAAAAAGGAAGTGGGAAAAATTACAGGGATCAGTTTTCATTAATTTAACAAATTGGTGGTAAAGTATTAACTTATACCTTTATGTGGTCATCTCTTTTTCCCTCACTTAACACCATTTACATACTCTCTTCAGCTTGCTAATCCTCCTTTATTAGAAAAATATGCAGGTTGAGCAAATTTCAACGCTCAATAAAACATGTTCAGCCCAGAGTCCATTAAATTAAACACTATATAAGGAAGTGCTAAAAAATAAGCTAAACAAATGGGAAAATTTTTTGTTAACAAGTTTCAATGATGAAAAATTGTACTGACAGGCTTTAGAAACAAATGTATAACTGTACTGAATAGTATATACATTACTTGTCAATTAGACTACTTGTAAAAATTTTAAAAGACCATGAGAAATAATAAAAACCAGTTAAGGTTAAAAGTGCTTTATAGAATGAACTTAAACCTAGGCTTGTCTTAAATTGTTTCAGTGTTTTTACTACAAATGTTAGTTTGAAGTTACATCAATAGATAGACTGATTTCAGATGGAGCTTTTATGGAGACATTAAAAAGAAATGAAACTGACACTCTGGAACCACTTACTTTGTGTCAGAGTTTGTGCAAAGTACTTTGCACATCAATTCATTTAAATGATTTACAACATCTTGATGAGTATTATAACTATTTTGCAGAAACTAACATGAAGTTTATAGAGATTAAGAAATTTTCCCAATATTAAATAGCTAGCAAACCAAAAATTTAAACCCAGATTTGTCTAATGTCTGAATTGTAACACATCATATTGTCTTTTCACTTAAAATTTATCTATCGAATTATATATATTTTAGAACAAACTTTAAATTCCAACAATCTAAAAATCAAACCAGACTTACTGAAGATGCATTCAACATTCAAAACTAGTTGGAAAACAACCGCATGAGCGGAAATAGAGGCTTCTGAGGAGGAAAGTTAGTGAGCTTAATTTTTCTAATTTTCTTCTCTTTCTATCTAAAGTTAATCTACCTGTCTAACCATCCATTCATTCACCTATCCATCCTCAAGAGTTACAGGGAAAATGGTCTCGTTATCCAGAAACCAGCTATTCCACTGCTACTCTCCTCCCTGGCAGTCTTAAGTATTTCTCACTTTGAAAATACCTTTAAGATTTGTACCTAACTCTGACACCTAAACTACAAACAGA
The DNA here is from genome assembly GCF_019320065.1 of Cervus canadensis. Lineage (NCBI taxonomy): Eukaryota > Metazoa > Chordata > Mammalia > Artiodactyla > Cervidae > Cervus > Cervus canadensis. The sequence continues at coordinate 35,509,657 of NC_057401.1, forward strand.
GTTGGAAGTTGTTCTCTTTTTCACAAACTGGGTTATTTCAATCCCTGAAAACTCATAGAATTAAAGAATTAGAATGGCTCAAAGTTCTAATTATTGAATTAGAATGGCTCATAAAAGTTCAGCTTTCACCTCATGAAGAATCTCCCAAATCAAAGACCTGGAACATAAACTATGAAAAGAAAAAATCTTTACAGTGAGGCAACCCAGTCCATGTTTTAGACGGCCACAATTAGAAATTCTCATGAATAGTTAAAATTTATTATCAGCTATACTGCAATTAATTGAAAGTGAATTCTCTAAAGTGGATATGATATTCTCCTCCAATAAAATCGGATGTTTTAAGTGTTTGTTTTTAAGTTTGGATGTTAGTTTTGTTTTTTTTAAAACTAAGACTTATTTATTTTTGACCATGCTGGCTCTTTCTTGTTGCACAGGCTTTTCTGTAGTTGTGACAAATAAGGGATACTCTTCGGTGGTGGTATACAGGCTTCTCATTGTGGTGGGGTCTCTTGTTGCAGAGCATGGCCTCTAGGACGCAGAGGCCTCAGTCACACTTTGCGGACTCCAGAGAGTGTGGGCTCAGTAGGTGTGGTGCTTGGGCTGAGTTGCCCCACTGTATGTGGGATCTTTCAGATGTGGGATCAAACACTGCCAATGCAGTGTCTCCTGCATTGGCAGGTGGATTCTTCAAGACTGAGCCACTGAGGAAGCCCAGTTTTAAGTATTTTTAAAAATAGCTCAAACCTGGATTTAAATTCAAATTTTGTGACTTTACTATGCACAAAAGACCATGGAATTTGAAGATACATAAAACAAAATTCATGTTCATAAATAAATAATTAGAAAAAATATAAACATCTTAGAGACACTAGGGGAGAGTCCATAGAACTTGAAGAATTAATATGATTTTAATAAGCAGAAATCAAAGTAGATGTGTAAGATCAAGTGAAGTAATTCACATACAACAGGCCAGATTTTGATAAATAACTATCTAAGAAGTGAGAGAAGATTAAGACAATTCAGGATTGAAATATCATTAAGACCAACAAAAATGGCAAAAAAGAACATCAAGAAAAATTTTGAACATGAATTTGAAATATCAGCTAGATGTGAAGAGGTTTTGTCTGGAATGAAAAATTACAATTTGGGAGACAGAAGTGGAACCAAAGACATTGATTTTGGTGTCCTGTTCACAAAAATAACCAATGCTACTACCAAAACCGAGTAAAACAGTCAAGGAAAAAAGTAAAATAGAAGATAAAAATATAATGATAGAAATCTTGAGAAATGAGAGAACAAAGAGCTAACGAAGGAAAAGATGACAATGGAAAAACAAGGAAAGCAGGTGGATTTACTACAAAATAAGTTTTGGAGGCCAAGGAGGATAAAGATCAATAATTTCAAATATTTAAGAACTATTAAAAGGATTACGGTTTGCAAAGACCATTGGATAATCAGTAAGAATGATACTGTATATATCTGAAAATGGTTATCAGTAAGTACAGGTTCCTTTTTTCCCTACAATAAATGAAAAATCATAAAGAATAATTTTTTGGTACTTGCATTAAGAAGTTTGAATTCTTTACTCAACTTGAAATATGAAAAATTTAAGGAAATTTTAGTTACAATGATACCTTTTGGAGTCCCATCACTTCCAGCAGGGGAACATACTGGCTGTGGAGACCTCAAGGGAAAAGATGCAGCATTCCTCGTTGTTGAAGGATCTCCATCCTAGGAATAGAGTATAACAGTTATACCTTGAATGAGGGAAGAGGCTTTAGAGAAATCTTAAAGAGAACCAATAAAAGACGTAAATTACTGACAGGTAAAGTGTTGGTATTCAAAAGCATAATTCTTCTGCACTTTCCTGTTTTCTTCGTGGTATATCTTAGAAGAATTGAAACTGTATCCAAAACAATCAACAGCCTAAGCATGGCAATGAATAAGAAAACTGGTATTACTGGTATGCTCCATTTTTGTTTACTATTTTCTACAAAAGGAGCTCTGAATATCCTACTAGGTCATAAATGTAAATGTCTTGAGGGCAGGGTCCAATGTCATCTTTGTTCAACTTAAATAACTGTAATTATGTGATAATACCACCAAACAAATAACAAGACAAATTTCTAGTATGAGGATTATTTCAATAACATTAAAGTAACATTAAATTTCATGGGAAAATGTTTTTTACAAGTCTTAGAGGGAAAAAGAGCTAAGTACTAAGATATAAAGGCTCATAAGAGGACATCTTTGTGTGAGCAAATACTTTAAGATGAAGTATGATTTCATTAAGGACCTAAACCTCTAGATCACAGGTTGGCAAACTTTTTCTGAAAAGAGAGATAATGCACAAGTTTTCTGGGTTATACACATAAAGTTACTTGTTGCTGTTGTTCTCTTAAATGAAAATCATTCTTAGTTTGTAGACAAGACTACTGGCCAGTTTAGCAACCCTTCTCTAGATTAAGCTCTATGAGTACAACTAAATTCTCAGACGTAGTATAATCCTCAAAAAAAAGACAGATATCCTTTATATTATAGAACTGAAATACTAGGTTATGAGACAAATATTATAACTATTTCATTACCTTAATGATAACTAATATGATTACATACGTCACTACTTAGCCTGTGCATCATGTGTAGGTAGTCGTCACTTGAGCCATGTCTAGGATTATCAGCATGATGATTAGCAGAATTGCCAGACAACGAACCAGAAACTTTATTATCATGTAGGTTTCTCAAACCACCTGCAACAATGGGACTTGATACCGATGCTGAAATTAATAAGAATTTTAAAAAAGATTTATAAAAATAAACTGGTAAAATTCTTAGAGGATAGTATAACAATAATTGTTCACAAGTAATACTTTAGTCTTCATAAATTACAAAGACTAATATAATAAGCTGGCTGACTATACACAACTTGATCAAATCTTAACACTGTGCCACAAGGCATTCAGATTGACTTCTGAAAAGAAATGATATTAGATATGGTTGAAGCTCTCCAAATATCTGCATATGCCTCTCCTTTATTTTCTTCCCCTTATTCACTAAAAGCACTACAGTGAACTTGGAGTTCACTCTCCCTATGAATATCTTTATAGCTTTGCTATAAACGAATATATTCCTAAATAACGTGTTACTGCTTAGCACATTATATAAATGGTATAAGTACATATTCGTCTATAACTTTTTAATTTCAATATTGTGTTGAAATGTATCCATTTTTATATATGTAGTTTTAATTTATTTTAAATAAATAAATGACATATAGTCTGCTGCATAATGTACACATTTTATCCAGACTTATGTTAGTAGTTTAGATTGCTTGAATATTTTTGTCATCATAAACAATGTTTTTATGTATTACGTATTCGTATAATGATTTATAAATGTGTCTGGGAGTAAAATTGCTGAATATTCCTATTTTTAACCCTTACTAAATATTAACAAATAGTTTCCAAATTATTTATGACCACTCTACTAGTAATACACAAGTGTTCTTGCTGTTCTATACTCTTGCCAAAGATTTTCACCAATCTGAAGATGAGAAATGTCTCTGATGGTTACTTTAATTTGTGTTTCTTTCCTTAAATAGTAGTGAAGCCAAGCATCTTTTCATGTGTATTACACATTCAGATTCCCTACTTAACACAACATCATAAAAATTACTCTCTTAAATTTTCTTTCAAAAGTTTCATAGTTTTGTTTTTTCATTCTTAGGTCTTTAGTTCTAGTAAAATTAGAATATCCTTTCCATGAATGCTTGGTAGAACTTGAAATGGAACTGTCTGAGCATGTGTTATACCCTCCCCCAGTTATAAAAGAGACAGATTTTGAAGAACTGAGGGAGATACATGCATTTTAAACAGAAATAGATATTGTCAAACTGCTCTCTAAAACGGTTCTACCAATTTATATCCCTATGAAGACTGTATGAAGTTTGAATTTCCCTGAATACTAAAACATGTTCAGTAATTGATAGTTATAATAAAATTTTATTTTAATTTTGATTCACATCTCTTTAATTATGAACCAAATTGACCATATTAAACCTTTCTGCATCCAATTTGTTTTTCTTTTTAGTAAATTATTTACTTCTTTAGTCAATTTACCTGTCTTTACTTGTTCTCTCCTCTTACACAGAAATTTGTGATTAATCTGTTTTTTCCCCCATTTCTAGAATACAGTCCTACCTAGAAAGGCCTTCTTGACCCTTAGTGAGTAAGTGAAAGTTGCTCAGTTGTGTGTGACCCTTTGCGACCCCATGGACTATACAGTCCGTGGAATTTTCCAGGCCAGAATACTGGAATGGGTAGCTGTTCCCTTCTTCAGGGGATCGGCCCAACCCAGGGATCGAACCCAGGTCTCCTGCATTGCAGGTGGATTCTTTACCAGCTGAGCCACCAGGGAAGCCCAACAATACTAAAGTGGGTAACCTATCCCTTCTCCAGCAGACATTCCCAACCCAGAAATAGAACTGGGGTCTCCTGCATTGCAGGCAGATTCTTTACCAGCTGAACTACCAGGGAAGCCCATTTTTTGACCTAACAGTACCCGAAATTCACCCCCATGTTTTATTCTTTCATAGTTCCATGAGTCAAAATACAAACAAGCGTGTAAACTGTTTATCTACCTAGAACATTTTTGCTCTAGATGATCTAAGAATTAACTAAAATTTCAAAATGCCTCGCCAACCTATCCAACATGATTTATTAAACACTCCACTATTACATACTGATGCAAGATACCATCTTAGAATGACAGAATTGGAAAGAGAATCACTATTGGATGGTAAACCCTTTAGGATAAAAATTAATAGGAAATAGGAGAGTTACGTGATCTCAAAGTATAATCTGACAGATTACTTACTAATTGCAAAGGAAAAATTATGTTCATTATAAAAGAAGTGTTTACCACCTAAATGTTACTAATAATGAAGCCACTTGTGATTATAAGTCTTCTGATGTGATGCGATATGAAGTGCATATTACTTAATTTAGTATCTTTGCCAAAAATATAAAACTAGAAATTAATAGAGCTTTTAAAGATAACTTCCAGTTGGTAGGAAACATAAGGAGTATATGAGCAAATCAAACAACACAACAGGAAACAGAAGTCTAGAATATGTGATACTCCACAACAAAGGTAGCACAGAAATTTCTTAAAAAACCAGAAATTACTGTCATGGAGAGAGTCTATGGGACCAAATAGATTTTTAAAAGAGTAAAAAGAGATGTAAAGACCAAGTGCAATGTGTGAGAAACTAGATTAGATCATATATGGGGGGAAAAGGTTATAAGAGGTTATATGTATCTGGGGCATATGGTGAAGACAATATAGACTGGATATCAAATGACACTACCGAAATGTTCTCAGTATTTTTAGGGGCAAATTATTACACTTAGTGTTTATAAAGGAGAACTTTGCCTTCTTAACAAATGTATTTAAGGACAGAGAGGCAGGATGCCTACTGGTAAAATGGTCCATTGTGCTATTCTCTAGTTTTCCACATGAAAACTTTTCAAGTTTATAAGAACTTTAAATGTTATCTTTCACAAATTCTAAATTCCCACAGACATCTGCCTTATTTCTGGAATCTTTTTTGTTCCATTTACCTATCTGTTTCCTACCACATTAAGTTTTTTTCTTTATGATAATTTTGATATCTATTTGAGGCTAATCCCTGAATATTATTTTAAGTTTCTCAAGTATCTGAACATTTCCAAGAAATGACCCATTACTGAATAGGCCCTCAAACTATGTATATATTTTTTGATTTTGTGATTTCAACTTATTCTTTTGAAAAAACTGGGTTTATCTCCTTATAAAGTGACAACAGTATTTACAGTAAAAACTCTTTTTTTTTCCCCTACACATATATATGTGGATATTCCTGTAGGAAGCAAACATGTTCTGTCAACATCTCTCCTCTTTTTAATTACATTTAAAATGATCCTCATAACTTTGGCATGTGTGTGTGTGTTAGCTGCTCAGTTGTGTCCGACTCTTTGCGACCCCATGGACTATATAGTCTGTCAGGCTCCTCTGTCCATGGGATTCTCCAGGCAAGAATACTGGAGTGGGTTGCCATATCCTTCTCCAGGTAACTTTGGCATCCCAGAGAAAAATAGTAATATTTCACAAATATCAAGAGCCAGTATACATGCATACTTTTGTTTGCACTCACACTAAATCCTGTAATTTTGGAGGTGTCTATTTCAAAGGTGTGATTGATTGCCTCCAAGTTTTTCCCTGTGTTCCTATATGAAATAAGCTCAACCTAGTATTTCATTATCTAGTTTGGAAAACCGGAATCTGGATGTTTCAATAGATGACCCCAAGTTAAAACTTTATAAGATACTGATTCCATGCATAATAAAAAACTAAGAATACAAATAGGAACTAAAGACTGATTGTGAATGTTAAAAATTTGTTGTTAATTATGAGGGACAAAAACATAGGTATATGTGTTATTATATTTTGTATTTTTCAAAATTTCTCCAAAAAAGTAAAAACAAATGTATACTAATACATTATTTGGTAGCCACGGGATACAAGGTAGTATGATCTTAAAAAGACATATTGTCAACAGCTAACTTCAAATAAGAACTAGTAATCTAATCCCAGAAAATTCTGCATCCAAGATTATTAATTTTCCTGTATTACTACTTAGTACTGTACATACTTGATATTAAATTTTTCACACTATATATACTTTACTAATTAAAACATAATTCTTCTTTGACTTAGTGCTACTATAAGAAGCCTAATTAAATAAAGCAGTTCCTAATTTTATAACTAGATATACTAGTTAAAATATAAAGTAATCCAAAGACTGAAATTACACTTATCTTTTTACATCCCAAATGATGAATGTCCAAGCAACAAATGTAATATGTTTTTAATTACATAAGCCATAGTTAAAAAGAAATGTTTACTGATGAGTAAGTATACAGTTTAGTATTGTGTTTGAAAACTTATGAAAAGAAAAAAGTAAAGAAAAAAATGAATTTGCTGGAACTATAGGCATTCCTGTAAATAAGCACCAGCTTTCTTACCTTGCTGCATCTGTGGATGTGTTGTATAACTTGAAGGATGGGAATATGGCATGTATCCTGCAGGGCTTTGTGGGGCATATGGACTAGGCACTGGGCTATTTTGTTGTGGCATAAATCTGTTCCCAGAGCTTGTCTGTGGTGGCACAAACCGGCTAAAATCCGAAATCCAAATAAACAATATCAGGAAGTGAAATAAGTGATATTCATTGTTATTTCAATAAAATAAAATCTATGTACACAGAAAATTCTGAAAAAGAATGTACAAAAATCATTCACAATTCATAACCTAAAAGTTATACAAAGCAGTTTTCAAATAGAATAATTCATTTATTTTACATGCTCCCTAAATTCTACTCCAAGAATTTTCTTATTTATCTCAAACGTGCTCTATTTTAACATTCTTTTGTTTGCATGAAATTAAGTTACTATTTATTTCAAATAGTATATTAGAGCATTTCCACATTTAACATTTTAAGGCAAATATTCATGTGCTATGTAAGGATAAGCATCTAAACTTTTTAACTTTAGGTAAATTAGCTTTAGGAATTAACTTCAGGAATTTCACCATTACCTAAATACACGTACATACTGTATATTTCCAAACACATTCACTAAAGAAGATAGCTCTTCATAAAATGATATATACATTACCTGGAGGGGCTATGTGAGATAGTGGTTTGTTGATAATTGGAAGATGCAGGACTACTGTGCATGGAATTCTGAGAAAGTTTATACTGAGACATCATCATTCCTACATAATACACAAAAACAGTAAATATGTTATTTTCTTCTAATGGTAAAGCATTCTTTAAGTGATTCAAATCAATCATTCTCTCACAAACACTCAGAAGTTCTTTCTGTTCTTTTCTTTTTGACCAACATGTTCATTTTGAAGGGCAAAATACAGAAACTATAAATTTTAAGCACAACCAATTTTACCAAAACATCCTTTCAGCATGTTAACTAATCCAGGGACAGAGATAGAGAGCTATATTTTAAAATATTACTTGCTCACTTACTGTCCTACATTCAGCTTTAGAATTGAAAAGAACTTTCAGAAGCCACTTCATCTAATCCAGGGATTCCCCAACCTCCAGGATGTGAACCAGTACCTCCTGTCAGATCAGTGGCAGCATTAAAGTGCACAATAAATGTAACGTGCTTGAATCATCGTAAAACCATCTCCCATCCCTTGTCCATGGAGTTAACTGTCTTCCAGGAAATAGGTCCCTGCTGTCAAAACGGTTGGGGACCTCTGACCTAATCCCTTAATAAATACTACACACTTCTGTCTACAATAGGCTTTTGGATGGTATTTCCTATTATGTGCAATATTTTATTGCATCCATCTCCCCTCCTTAGGAACTTAATGTTAACAACTATGTATTTTGTTGTGATTCGGACCTAACTTTTAAGAAGTACTTTACTTAAAGGTCCAAGGTTTAAGGTATTGAAATTACCATCTCAGAGTCTTTTAATGAACAACAGAATGTTCTTACTCTTTCTTTCACAATAATTCTTGCCATAAAATAGGGATTAAATGAATATTTGTTTAATGAATGAAAGTGTGAGAACAGCTTTCAGATTCTCACATTTCCTTTCACACTGTTCTTTCAACTGTTGCATTCTGTTATATAGGAGATGCAGAAAAATTCAGCTATTTAGACACTCTAAAATCAAAGATAAAAATCTATAATTAACACTGACCTTTCTTATGATACATATAGCTACTCTTTTTGGGAACTTCAAGCATCACATTATTTCCCAAAAGTTCATTTTCTGCTGCTGATATGAAAAGTGCCTTTTACCAGAAACATTCAAACAGAAGTTACATGTTTATTTGCCAGGAGCTACAAAAAGGATTCTAGCTCTATGACAACAGCTGAATGACATGAGGGCACAAAATCATCTCAAAGTCTAACACTAATAGTATGTTTTCTTTTATGGGTAGTCTAAATTTCAGTTTATGAATTTTCTCTTCCAACCTAAATTCAGTACTAAGTCATATATCCCATGGCTTAATAATTTATTTACTATAACTACTGTTTCTGATTTTGACTTTTTTTGAGAGAAGGGACAAAACTCCGTAAGACGAGAGTTAAAAAGTATTTTCCCCTGAATTAACTATCATTACTATGACAAGCTGGAATTACTAGTTTACAGGCAATGGCTTTATATATGAAAAGGTCAAATGAAATCCTAATAGTTCTTTCTGATTCTCTCAAAGACTCAAAGAACTGTGCTGTTAAGTTGCTAAGTCATGTCTGACTCTGTCACCCCATGGACTGCAGCATGCCAGTCTTCCCTGTCCTTCACTATCTCCTGGAGTTTACTCAAACTCAGGTCCATTGAGTTGGTGAACCTTTTTTTTTTGAGCAGTAGATCTCAACAGTGGGCTTAAAGCATTCAATAAACCATGTTATAAACAAATATGTTTATCATCCTGATTTCTTGTTCCATTTACAGAGCACAGGCAGAGTTGATTTAGCATAACTCTTAACGGCCCTAGAATTTTCAGAATGGTCAACGAGCACTGGTTTCAACCTAAATTCACCACCTGTATTAGCTCCTTTGAAGTTTTGAAGCCAGGCATTGACTTTTTCTCTCTAGCTATGAAAGTGCTAGACGGCATCTTCTTCCAATAGAAAACTGTTTTGCCTATACTGAAAATCTTTTCTTTAGCATAGCCACCTTCATTAAATATTTTAGTTAGATCTGGATAACTTGCTGCAGTTTCTACATCAGTACTTGCAGCTTCACCTTGCACTGTAAAGTTAATGGAGATAGCTTCTTTCTTGAAACCTCATAAATCTATCTCTGCTAGCTTCAAACTTTTCTTCTGCAGCTTCCTCAACTCTCTTAGCCTTGAGAGAACAAAGAGAGTTAGGGCCTTGCTCTGGATTAGGCTTTGGCTTAAGGGAGTATTCTGACTGGTTTGATCTTCCACCCAGACCACTAAAACTTTCTCCATATCAGCAATGAAAGTTATTTCACTTTCTTAACATTCAAGTGTTTACTGGGGTAGCACTTCCCATTTCCTTCAAGAATTTTTCCTTTGTTTTTGATAACTTGGCTGTAAGGGACAAGAGGCCTAGCTTTTGGCCTATCTTGGCTTTTGACATGTCTTCCTCAGTACGTTTAAGCATTTCTGGCTTTTGATTATAGTAAAAGATATGCGGCCCTTCTTTTCACTTGAACACTTAAGAGGCCACTGTGGAGTTATTAATGGACTCATTTCAATACGTTCTGTCTCAGAAAACAGCAAGGCCCAAGGAAAGCAGAACTACCAGTTCTGCCAGAACATACATTTATCCATTAGTTCACTAACTTACATGGGTGTGGTTCCTGGTGCCCTCAAATATAATAGTAAATTCAAACATCACCATAACAAACATAGTGATAATGTTTTAAATACTGTAACAATTAGCAGAATGTGACAGAGACACAAAATAAGCAAATGCTGTTTGAAAAATGGTACTGACAGACTTGCTCAATGCACGGCTGCCATAAACATTCAATTTGTTAAACAGGCACCATCTGAGAAGTGCAGTAAAGCAAAGTGCAATAAAACAAGATATGCCTATAGTCTTTCTTCCAATCAATAATCTCTCCATATTTTCTTTCATTCCAACATTCTTCTAGAGTATGCTTAATTCTAGCTTGCCTTTTACCACTTCTATCTGTGACCTACTATTGCCACCCAAGACTGATGAAGATACAGTATCGTCCTGCATACCTGACTTCGATTTCCTAAAAGGAAATTTCCCTAGATTCACTTTGGGAAATGGATAGCAACTATGCAATTGCTTTAAAAACACAATTCACATATAAGGATACACCATCAGCATAGTAATACTATTTAAAAACAAAACTAAGAAATGGAATGATGAGCTTCATGGAGGTACTGTCAGTAAATGTGGCAATATTCTTGAATAAAATAATCAATTAAATAAACTGGATCTTTCTGGGTTGTCTAACTATTCCCTTCTGACTGTTTTAATCTCGAGAGGGAAGCAAGCACTTGAGCTTACTAGATTCAGTAAGCTTCAGACCAGAACAAGGCTCCTAACTTAAGGATTCTCCTTGACTACAGAAAAATCATATGCACTAGATGTAGTATTTTTATGGTTTTTCTAATGCTTATTATAAATAGAGTTTTCCCTAATAGTAATACTTTAGTTATAAACCTTTTTCTATTTCTAAAGAACAGAAGTATTAAACCAATTACTATATAACCTTGAATGTAATCACCATCAGTACTAATACTTGGTATATTTACTTATACACATACTACATTTTGAGAAGCTCTGCAGATATTTTTATTATTTGATTAATGAAAAGAGTTCTTTCCTATCTATTCTAGGTTTCTAAAATAAAAAGCTCTTTTGTTGAATAAATTAATACATTTTGAAATATCTAGCAAACTGCATATTAAGTTTTGCCTAATTGCCAAGGAAATAAACTGCAGGAATGTTAATATCTATTTTAGTTTCCTTTTTGTTCTTGGTTCGATTCAAGGTCAATTTTTCGGCGCTCAGCTTTCTTCACAGTCCAACTCTCACATCTGTACATGACTACTGGAAAAACCATAGCCTTGACTAGATGGACCTTTGTTGGCAAAGTAACGTCTCTGCTTTTAAATATGCTATCTAGGTTGGTAATAACTTTCCTTCCAAGGAGTAAGCGTCTTTTAATTTATGGCTGCAATCACCATCTGCAGTGATTTTGGAGCCCCCAAAAAAATAAAGTCTGAAACTGTTTCCACTGTATCCCCATCTATTTCCCATGAAGTGATGGGACTGGATGCCATGGTCTTAGTTTTCTGAATGTTGAGCTTTAAGCCAACTTTTTTCACTCTCCTCCTTCACTTTCATCAAGAGGCTTTTTAGTTCCTCTTCACTTTCTGCCATAAGGGTGGTGTCGTCTGCATATCTGAGGTTACTGATATTTCTCCCAGCAATCTTGATTCCAGCTTGCGCTTCCTCCAGCCCGCGTCTCTCATGATGTACTCTGCATATAAATTAAATAAGCAGGGTGACAATATACAGCCTTAACGTACTCCTCTTCCTATTTGGAAACAGTCTGATATTCCATGTCCAGTGGAAGCTGAGTGCTGAAGAATTGATGCTTTTGAACTGTGGTGTTGGGAGAAGACTCTTGAGAGTCCCTTGGACTGCAAGGAAATTCAACCAGTCCATCCTAAAGGAGATCAGTCCTGGGTGTTCATTGGAAGGACTGATGTTGAAGCTGAAACTCCAATACTTTGGCCACCTCATGCGAAGAGTTGACTCACTGGAAAAGACCCTGATGCTGGGAGGGATTGGGGGCAGGAGGAGAAGGGGATGACAGAGGATGAGATGGCTGGATGGCATCACTGACTCGATGGACATGGGTTTGGGTGGACTCTGGGAGATGGTGGTGAACAGGGAGGCCTGGTGTGCTGTGATTCATGGGGTCACAAAGAGTCAGACATGACTGAGCGAATGAACTGAACTGAACTGATTCAAGGTATCGCAAAGTATTCACAGATGACAGGCTAGTTTTTAAAGGAGACAGCTGAATTTACATGTGAAGCAAGTTCTGATACAAGACACATTAAAAATATATATACTATGAAATTCAATTATTAAAAACCTCACCACTTTGTACATATCTGTTCTGCATACTTTTCTCCCTGAAAACGTTAGGACTCCTCGCCAGGACGGCCTGCAACAAGACTGGTATGTCGCCTTCTGGATCATCACTGCCAAGGTTATCTTTCAACTCTCTGGCATTGAAAAAATAAATATAAAATATTTAAAAAGTGATGGTCATTAAGAATTATTTTCTATTACTTAGATTGTAGACTTCTCTCCTTTCTCCACTTTATCTTAAACAACAGCAACAAAAAGAACCCAAAACATTATTTTATGGATTGTTAAGTTTATGTAAGAATGTTTATATTAGCATAAAAGTATAAAATAAGTGTCTATTCTATTCAAAATAATGGGAGGGTAGAGGTGATAATTATGCACAGAAGTTGCTATCTGGGCTTGGAATATATTTTCTCCCTTATATGTGAATATAAGTGAGTTTGTCTTTTTGAGAATGTCCTCTGAATGAAATAATGTTGTCATGTTGATTAAGACAAGACCCAAGGTCATGTAATTTCCCCCTCTTTATTCTCATCTCAAATAAAGCCACTGGGGAGGAAAAAACCCAAGTAAGTGGTTAAGAATAGCTGCCACAACTATAAGGCAAATGCTAAGAAATAAAATTTAGGCAGTATTTTAAATTTTACATTCAACACGTCACTGTTGCACTCATTAAATCGAATAAGAAAGATTCATAAAGATGGTGTCCAATGATAAAATTAAATACATTTCTGGGGGCAATCAAAGCAGCTCACCATATAACTAATCATAATTGTGTATGTGCTATTCCTCTTATCTCTTTAAATATGTGGTGAAAATCTTTCGACTAAGGATGTTCAGGTAGGGCCTTCCCTCATGGTCCAATAGTTAAGAATCTGCCATCCAATATAGAGGACGCAGGTTTGATCCCTGGTAGAGAAACTATACCCCACATGCCATAGGGCAATCAAGCCCTTGAGCCACAATTATTGAGGCCGCACACTGCAACTTGAGAAGCCCCCAGACACCACAACTAGAGAAAGCCCCGTGCTGCAATGAAGAGACCACAAGCCACAATACAGTGCCAACAGAGCCAAAAAGAAGAGAATGCACAGGTACGAAAAGCAATAAAATACTTAGACACTGTTGAATTTCTGTAGAGATATACTTCCTTCTGATTTTAACCAATCATTTCTCAGTTTCCCATCAGAAAATTCACATTTATTATTTCTCCTAAATCCATCAGCTTAAAAAATGGCCCAAAAGTTACAGGTAATGGCAGAGATCTGTCCATTATAATGTGTTTTATACTCATTCCCTTAAATAATGAATCTTTAAGTTAAAAAAATTAAAAGAATGGAAGGGCACAAGAGTACCACTGTGCAGTGGGTTATGAACTTTTACACATTTTTGTGTTGAGTAGTGTGTTTTACACAGTTATGTTGAGTAAACATATATACTGTTTTGGTAGTAAAAAGTAAATTTTAAAAAGTATACTTGTGCCAAAATTCAGTAAATAAGCTACATATTTAAGTTCATATTATTTTAAAGTCTACTGTGGAAAATACACATCTATGTTCACACTGTACAATAAATCCTGGAGAAAAATTAGTTCCAAATTCTGTAGCAATCTTCCTTCTTAAAAATTGAAATTAATCTCTGAGTTCTTGCTGTACTTTACATGAAAAGCATACAAGCCTATTCCAAACAGAACCATCATTAAAGTCCCTAGTGCCCGGGAATTCTAACTACTCCAGCAATTTCAGGAAAAGGAGCTAAATTAATGAAAAACTTGACCTCTGCAGAGATCCATCTTGATGAATCCCAAGATTATTACAAGAATCAAAAAGATATTCATGGTATTACATGCATCAGAACTACTGTCTCAAAGTAACTATGGTCTATTTAAATCTCATTAATATCTCATCACAATAAGGCTATATTTTTAAGAGGATATTCCAATAATTTAAAATAAATTATGTATTAAACTTTTTTAGAAATAAAAGTTAAACCAGGAATACTGATTCTCTTACTAAGACCAAAACATGTCATCTTACTTTAGAATATACTTACATGTGATCTGTTGATACCTGGTTGAGGCTGTGCACAAGCTGTGAAACCAAATTATCATCCCTACAGGCCAAAAGGCAGTTCACTTCTTCTGCTATTCGTGCATTAAAGAGAAGGCTCTTTGTAGTTGTAGCAGGTAAAGGGGATGGAAGAGGCAGCTGGTTCAGGACTATTTGGAATAAAATCAGATTATGAGAAATTAATTGAGTGACAGTACAAAACCTCTTTCATGCTTAAATATATGGGATTAAAAATAAGTTATAAAATATCAGTGTGACAAATTATTAAAGGGCATTCTGTCTCTCCCTAAACAAACTCCAAACTACTCAAAACGCCCCTTTGACCATAACAGATTAGACTACTAAGACTAAACTCTGTGCTAACTTTTCATGTTTTAATATCTTTATTAATTTAATAAATAGGTAGCCAAAAAAGTAGGATTAAAAAAATAAGTAATTTCCAAAAATTGAGTGTATTAATTAATCTAATTTACTTCTATTGTAAAGATTTATCACAATCAAATAAATAAACCAAGTAACAATATCTGACTCTTCACCAGATAGACAACTAATGTGTGTTTTTAAAAGCTTGGGCAAATACAAAAATAGCTCACTTTGGTAGGAGAACAACATCCATAGAATAGGATTCTAAAGAAAGAAAAATATCTAAGGAATTTTGCTTTAAGTTGTAAATTCCTAAATAATCTCTTCATTCTATTCTGACAGCAAAAAAAAAAGGGCATCAATGTTCATAGTTATTTAAATTCAGTTATTAATGTCTCTTCACATAAAAGGAATTTGTTCATTTGTTTAAAATAAAAGTTAAAAAGTTAACAACAGTGTCTTTGTTTTAGTTTAATTTTTAATCACCTATATAGTATTAACTATCATGCCACTCAGTCACTATGGGTAATAATAGGTTTTTATTCATAAAAACATTAGAAACAAATCATTACTTAATAAGCAGAATTTATTGGGCAGAAAAATTTTTTAAATAAGGTACAGCTGAGATAATGCACAGAACCCACCCCCACCCCAACAACAACAAAAAATTCCTGGTTGTTTATTTGACTCTGCACTACTACAACATATCATATGAATTTATGCCTTACTTGAACAAAGTGATAACCAAAATTAAAGACTATTTCAAAAGCTTTCTTACCTATTTTAACCCCACCAACTACTTTCTTGTTATGTCAGATTTTATAAACTAGCCCTGCTTCAAAGCTGTATGCTGTTGTCTATTTTACACCCACTTAAACTAGCTGGAAATTATCAACAGAGAAAAACAATATTTGGGGGTACATAGATGAAAACATTTCTTGAAGTTATTTTCCTATAACTGCTTTTATGAAACCTTATATCTTTCAAAATGCTTGTTTTACAAAGAAAGGATGTCATCTATTCACCATCAACCCTTCCTTCTCATATGTCTTTTCCCCTTTATTTATTCAGGTAGGATAAGGACTAACATTGTGAGTAGTTTTTTACACAGGGACTAAGAATTAAAGTTGCTTACCAAAAGAATAAGTCCCTAAAATACTGCACTACACTAACTCTGCCGACAAAGGTCCGTCTAGTCAAAGCTATGGTTTTTCCAGTAGTCACGTACGGATGTGAGAGTTGGACCATAAGGAAAGCTGAGTGCTGAAGAACTGATGTTTTTCAACTGTGGTTTTAGAGAAGACTCTTGAGTGTCCCTTGGACAGCAAGGAGATCCAACAAGTCCATCTTAAAGGAAATCAGTCCTGAATATTCATTGGAAGGACTGATGCTGAAGCTGAAGCTCCAGTACTTTGGGCACCTGATGAGAAGATCTGACTCACTGGAAAACACCCTGATGCTGGGAAAGACTGAAGGCAGGAGGAGAAGGGGATGACAGAGGATGAGATGGTTGGACGGCATCACCGACTCGACAGACATGAGTTTGAGCAAGCTCTGGGAGTTGGTGATGGACAGGGAAGCCTGGCGTGCTGCAGTCCATGGGGTTGCCAAGAGTTAGACACGACCGAGCAACTGAACTGAACCTCAAGTGAATGACAATGTTAAGAAACTTAAGTGTTCAGGGTAAAATAGGCTCCTGACATCTGTGACAAACTCCAAAAGATTACCAAACATGACATCCAAAATAAATATCACTAAGAAATTAGATTAAGTGGGGTTATCAAATTTTCTTCTTTGAAGGGCAGTTTCAGTTACATTTCCATAAATGCTTTTTTAAAAGTGTGTAATAATTCCTATATGCAAACCATGTTTCTTCAGTTTCGATTTTTCTTAATGATTGTTTCATCTTCTCTATCTTTACTTTTACATTTATCCCTTTCATGTAAGACCATTAAACAACACATACTACCATTTCTTAATGGGTCCTTAGGATGAAAGAGAAATTAAGGTCTTATTAGTTCACTAATTTTGTTACTTTCACACTTATGCCAGTAAACCAAAGAAAAGAATAATGTGTCATTCAAAATCTAAAATCTTTACACACTTTGTGTTATTTATGACACCACCACCAATTATTGTCATAGTCTCTTTAAAAATCAATGTCAGAGTAGAACATTAACCAAACTTACGGTCTGTGAGACTAGCAATCCCCGCAAGAGTAGTGATGGGGACATGGGGCATATCCCCATTCATCCTGAAGTTCTGGAATGGTGTTGCCTATGAAAGTACTTAGTTCAGGTGCCAGCTGTCATTACTTCCCATTTCCCAAACACTGCAACAAAAAACAGATAATTATTTGTAACAATATGTCAAATATATTAATACTAGGGAAATGCTTAAAAAATAAAATGTTCTGCTTTCTTGCATGCTCAAGCTATAATATATATAACAGTAACAGCCATCGTGTGTATAATATTTACTGTATGTTCACAATGCAAAGTGCTTTGTATGCAACAACACACTTAGTCCTCACAACAACGAAGTAAGGTAGGTACTATTTTTTCCTGCATTTTACTGACGAGAAAATTAATTTACAAGGAATTTCAAGTAATTTGTGGGGCAAAGGTCAGAACCTAAACAATGTGGCTGTATTACTGGACAGGGATACTCAATTTTGACAAACACTGTTTTCTTTTTCATATCATAGATACATAAAATTTTATCTTCAACTTGCCTTCCTGGTAAATAATGTGCACATTATTAAAAGATAAGTCTTCAAACAATAAAGGCTGGAGAGGATGTGGAGAAAAGAGAACCCTCTTGCACTGTTGGTGGAAATGTAAATTGATACAGCCACTATGGAAGACAGTATGGAGATTCCTTGAAAAACTAGGAATAATACCACCAGATGACCCAGCAATCCCATTCCTAGGCATACACCCTGAGGAAACCAAAATTGAAAAAGACACACATACCCCAATGTTCACTGCAGCAGTACTTACAATAGCTAGAACACGGAAGCAACCTAGATGTCCACTGACAGATGAATGGATAAAATTGTGGTACATATACACAATGGAGTATTAGTCATAAAAAGGAACACATCTGAGTCAGTTCTAATGAGGTGGATGAACCAAGAGCCTACTACTCAGAGTGAAGAAAGAAAGAGATAAGTATTGCATAATAACACATATATATGGAATCTAATAAGATGGTACCGATGAATTTACTTGTAGGGCAGCAGTGGAGAAACAGACATAGAGAACAGACTTATGGACATGGTGAGAGAGGAGGAGAGGGTGAGATGTCTGGAGAGAGTAACATGGAAACTTACATTACCACATGCAAAATATAGCCAATGAAATTTGCCGTATGTCTCAGAGAACTTAAACAGGGGCTCTGAACCAACCTAGAGGGGTGGGATGGGGAGGGAGGTTCAAGAGGGAAGGGACACAGGCACACCTAACGCTGATTCATGGTGAGGTTTGACAGAAAACAACAAAATTCTGTAAAGCAATTATCCTTGAATTAAAAAATAAGTAAAATTTTTAAAAAGACATGTCTTTATTAAATAGCTTCATAAACAGCAAACAAAGAGTCTGCTCTACATCAATTATCTAAGATATAGTGCTGAAATAGAAAGCTGAATTGTAATTTTTAAACAGTTTCAATACTTCTCTTTTTTTAAGAGAAGCTAGTTAGTAACCTTCAGGAGAACCTCTGAGTTTCTTGAGTTATAATCTTCAAAACAGTGTAATGATATAACATTAATAACTCCCCTTACTCATACATCTTAATTCAACTTTAAAAATTTAAGCTTTTTCTTAAAAATAGTGAAAGTATATAAGTAGGTAAAAATAAGAATTTTCTTTTTCCTCACTTTCATTATAAATATACTGACAAAAGTTCCTAAAACATATATGTATGATTACTTCTGATGAATGTCTGACATAAAACTTGCTAGCAGCAGTCCATTGGAGGGAAAAGGCATAAGAAATAGTATAGGGAAGATATAATTACTACTGGCTATCCTTTTTTAGTAATGAAAAATTGGCAGGAATGATAACTCAACAATTAATCAGCACCTACTATATAATAAAAACTGATATATAAAACACTTTAAATGTACTCTCATTCAACTTTTATATAAACTTGAGGTACTAACACTCCAGGTAAGTGAAGTCACTGATTGTTCCAACTCTTTGCAACCCCATGGACTGTAGCCCGCCAGGCTCCTCTGTCCATGGAATTCCCCAGGCAAGAATACTGGAGTGGGCTGCCACTTCCTTCTCCAGGGGACTTTCTTGACTCAGGGATTGAACCCATGTCTCTGGCACTGCAGGCAGATTCTTTACTTTCTTCGCTGTCTGAACCAACCGGGGGGAAGCCAGGGAAGCTCCCGAACTCAGGCGTTTCTAATCTTACATTCTCAACCATATATGAAGGACATCAAACTGGGAGGTATCTACAATGCTATGACAGAAAAGACAAACCAGTAAAAAAAGGTAAATGAAATGTTCCTCAGAGAAGCAAAATGCTTGTTTAAGGTCTCACAGCTTGTAAACTGACCTATAAAAGTTTGGACTTCTAGTTCAGTGTTCTTTATACTATGCTGTCTTACAGGATTATATTATTTTGAATAAACCAACATTTTATATGTGTGGACTATTTAGCTAGTTAGCACTTTTCCTTCCTTGGTAACACTAATTTTTCCTTTTCTTTAATGAGGAAGGTGGGAGGGAGGGCTTAAAATATTATTTTTTTATTGTCTCAGTTTATATTACATTTAATAGAATACGCTGCCTCAAATTATTTTGGGAAATAGGTAGAATATAAATCCTAAGCAGCTAGGTAAGTAAATAAGTAAATCTATGTCATACTACATATAGTACAATATAATTTAAGATTGATTCCTTTATCACAAGACGATTCCCTATACAATGGGATCAGAAATGCAAAAATCAAACAATGGTCATTTTATTTCTTTCTAAATGAGGCTGAGGTCTTAAGGAACTATAACATTTAGATGTAGGTCTCAACTTTAGACCATAACACACTTGATGATACATCATCAATTGAATCTAAAATGTAAGAGAAAATGTTTTAATGTTAAATCACTGAACAGTCCACAAGAGGGCACACTTTCAACTACTACAAAATTTTTTAATTGACTTTTTTTTTTTTAACTAGTCCAAAGACTGGCCAGATTCTTCTGATATAATCATTCAATAGCACTAAAAAGCAACAGATTCTGAAGTTTGTAAATTTTTTTTAACACATACAAGCAATTTTTGGGTGCATATAAAATATAAGAAAAGCCTGAATACATGAAGACTTCTACAGTAGTATTAAATGATAAAAGCAAGTAATAGGTTTATCATTCATCTTTGTCCTATTGCTACTGCTAAGTCACTTCAGTCATGTCCGACTCTTCGAGACCCCATGGACTGCAGCCTACCAGGCTCCTCCGTCCATGGGATTTTCCCGACAAGAGTACTGGAGTGGGGTGCCATTGCCTTCTCCCCTTCGTCCTATTAGCTATTTGCAATTGTCTGCCCTTAGAATCTTTTAAAAAAACTCTGGTTACTCTGATTTTTTTGTTTTGATGCCACAGTAAGTTTAGTAAATAGTAAACATCTATCATCTCATACAAAGAAATTTTCTTGTGATAAAAACTCTTAAGACCTACTTGCTTAACAACTTTCATATATAACATACAGCAGTGTTTAATTATGTTTATCATGTGGCACACGACATCTCTAGTACTTTATCTTGTAACTGGAAGTTTGTACCTTTTGACTACCTTCAATTTCCTAACCCCCCATCGCCCCCACCCCCTGCAATCCCAGCCTCTCTCTGATAACCACAAATCTGATCTCCTCCTCTGAGTTTGCTTAGTTTTGAAGCATAACTGATCTACAACACTGTTGGTTCCTAGTATACAACATAATGATTTGGTATTTCTATACATTTCAAAATGATCAACGTAGGAAGTCTAGTTACCATCTGTCACCACACAAAGATATTACATTATTATTTACTATATTCCCCACACTGTACATTTTATCCCTATGCGTCATCTATTTCGTAACTGGAAGTTTGTACCTCTTAATCTTTCTCACCTATTGCACTAATCCCCCCAACCCATCTCCCCTCTGGCAACTACCTGTTTGTTCTCTGCATCTATAACTGTTTCTGCTTTCTTATGTTTGTTTGTATGTTTTCCTTTTAGATTCCACATACAAGTGAAATCATATGGTATCTGTTTTTACCTGACTTATTTCATTTAGAATAACACCCTCTAGGTCCATATGCGCTGTTGCAAAGGACAAGATTTCATCTACTTGCATGTTATCAGCCATAAAAAAGAATGTGTGTGTGTGTGTGTGTGTGTGTGTGTGTGTGAATAGGTACATATCTACACTACATCATTTTTATCCATTCACCTATCAACTGGCACTCAGGTTCCTTTCATACCTTGGTTATTGTAAATAATGTGATGAACACAGGGTATATGTATCTTTTCAAATTAGTGTTTTTGCTTTCTTCAGATAAATACCCAGAAGTGGAACTGTTTTGTACGGCACTTCCGTTTTTAATTTTTTGAGTAACCTCTATACTGTTTTCCACAGTGGCTGCACCAATTTACATTCCCACAAACAGTGCATGAGAGTTCTTTTATCTGTTGACTTTTTGATAAAAGTCATTTTGATAGCTGTGAGGTGATTTTTCACTGTGATTTTGAACTGCATTTCTCTGATGATTAGTGATGTTGAGTATCTTTTCACGTGCCTGTTATCTTTAAGTCTTCTTTAGGAAAATACCTATCCAGGTCCTCCGTCTGGCTATTTTGATCCTAATGTGACAAGTCCCTAGAAACAATGAATTCTTTAAGACAACTCAGTAAAGAGAACAAATATGTTTCAGGTACTTTAGGAAATTATTCCAATTCAACAGCTGAAGATCATTACTTAAAGTACCGAAAAGAATAACTGAGAAAGAGTACATGCGTGCTTGTGCTTAGTCGCTTCAGTAGTGTCCGACTCTCTCTGAACCTATGGACCATGGTTTGCCAGGCTCCTCTGTCCGTGAGATTCTCCAGGCAAGAATACTGGAGTGACTTGCCATTTCCTTCTCCAAAGAGCACATAAAGATGTACAAAAAAAAATCATGATTGCTCATGTATAATGCACATTAATGATCTTTATTCTGTGCTAAGGCATTCAAAGAGGTCATTTCCAACGACCTTCTTCTCTCTCCTGTGCCATCAATTTTCCCTCTTACTGGATCATTCCAATCAGCATATAAATATCTATATGTTGATAACTGCTACTGTTCCCCAAACACAAAATTAAACTGCTTCATTTTCTGCTTCCTTTCACAGCAAAATACTTCAGTTGTCCATATTCACCTCTAATTCTTCTACTTTCTCTTGAGATCACACTGGGTTTTTATTCTCGTGATTCCACCGAAAGTCTTACCATGGTTAGTAATGGCATGAATCTACATTGTTAAGTGCAATGGACAAAACTCCTATTTCATTATTTGACCCAGCATTCAACAGAGTTGATTAATCTTCTGTTTGCACAATTCTGTTTTCCAGAACAACATATTCTTTTGGATTTTCCTCACAGGACAGGCCACTCCTAAATCTTATTTTGGTTCCTTCTCATCTTCCTGTTATACCTATACTGTTAATCTCATCTGATCTCAAGATTTTAAAATAGCACCTATATGCTGATAACTCTAAAATTTATATCTCCTACTGTGACTTCTCCACACATACAATACACTCAATCCAACTACCTACTCAATATCTCTGCTTTGAAAAAGCTGGCTTGAAACTCAACCTTAAAAAAACTAAGATCATGGCACCAGGTCCCATCACTTCATAGCAAACAGATGGGGGGAAAGTGGAAACAATGACAGATTTTATTTTCCTGGACTCCGAAATCACTGTAGACAGTGATTGCAGCCATGAAATTAAAAGATGCCTGCTCCTTAGAAGAAAGCCATGACAAACAGTGTATTAAAAGCTGGAGACATCACTTTGCTGAAAAAGGTCCATGTAGTCAAAGATACAATTTTTCCATAGTCATGTATGGATGTGAGGGTAAGTCCATAAAGAAAGAAGGCTGAGCACCAAAGAATTGTTGCCTTCAAACTGTGGTGGTGGAGAAAACTCTAGAGTCCCCTGGACTGCAAGATCAAACCAGTCATATTAAAGGAAATCAACCCTGCATACTAATAAGAAGGACTAATGCTGAAGCTCCAATACTCTGGCCACCTGATGCAAAGAGCCAACTCACTGGAAAAAGACTCTGATATGGGGGAAATTGAAGGCAAAAGGAGAAGGACAGGATGAGATGGCTGGATGGCATCATCAACTCAATGGACACGAGTTTGAGCAAATTCCAGGAGATAGTGAAGGACAGAGGAGTGTGGTGTGCTACAGTCCATGGGGTTGCAAAGAGTTGGACTCGAATTAGCAACTGAAGTGCAGGTCTAGAATAGAGGTTGGTAATCTTATTACTGACTTCTGAGAGCATTAATTATATGCTTTAGATAAAAGTTCTTTATTAGATACTATTTGCAAATATTTTATCCTTATCTTTTGCCTTTTCATTCTGTTAACAATATCTTTTGAACTTTTTATGAAGTCCATCTTAGCAGTATGTTTTTTTATGATGGTGGTGGTGGGGTGTGACTACAAAGAGACATGCAGAAAGTTTCTGTGATGAAAATGTTCTGTATCATGGAGGGATGTTGGTTATATGAGTATACCCAAGATTTCTATTTCTCAATATATATATTACCAAATTCCAAAATACTACAGAAGTAATAATACTGCTACTAATAATTTAGCAGTGGTTACAGAATGAGTGGAGGTCTAGATGAAATTGACAGCATGTTGATTACTGTGAAGCTAAGTGATGGACATCAGGCATTCATTACACGCTCCTGTTTACCTTTCATGTCCCTAAAGTCTTCCATAATAAACAGTCTGTTTCATATGTACCTTGCTTTTTCTTTTTTAAAATTTCTTTAGAATAATTTAAAATGTGTTAACTTTCACATTTTAGTTTAATTAAGGGAAATTTTTTGTTGGGTACAAAATATCATCTCATACTTAGGTTAGGATTAAGTAAAGCCTTTCTTTTAACAGACCTATTACTGCTAAACCATGTGATATGAAGTGAATGTTTCTATCTCCCCCCTACCCCATTTGTATATGGAACCCTAATCCCAGTATGATGGTATCAATATTTGAAAGTGGGGCTCATGAGAGGTGATTTAGGTCACGAGAGTGAAATTCTCACCAATGGGATTAAAGTCCCTAGGAAAGAGACTTCAAAGAGCTCCTTTGATCCTTCCACCATGTGAAGACACAGCAAGAAAATGGCCATCTATGAACCAGAAAGTGCATTCTCACAAGACACTGAATCTGTCAGCACCTTTATTTTGGACTTCCCAGCCTCCAGAACTGTAAGAAATAAATTTCTGCTGTTTACAAGCCACTCAGTCTATGGTTGTCGTTGAAGTTGCTAAGTCATGTCCGACTCTTTGTGACCCCATGGACTGCAGCACGCCAGGCTTCCCTGTCCTTCACTATCTCATGGAGTTTGCTCAAGTTCATGTCCACTGAGTCGGTGATGCTATTCTTTTATAAGAGACTGAATGGTAAGACATCATGTTTCCCTCAGGCTTTATTTCTGTAATTGGTATTAAAAAAAATACAAGAATTTAAGAGATCCAAATGTAATAATTAAATAGTATAACTTATGAATGTGAAATAACCATATTGGGATAATTTTCAGGGAAAATAACCTTGTAAAAAGTCAATTAAGACTAGTAACAAACAACTCCTTGGTAAGGAGCTAAACTTCAAGATTATTTTAAATAGTCTGAATTATAGGAAAAGAAATAATAAAAACAGAGAAAAACAATTTCTTACCCACATTATCTATAGTGCTTAGTCATTTCTGACTCTTTGTGACCCCCATGGGCTGTAGCCTGCCAGGAAGCCACTAGGGAAGCCCACATTATTTACAGTAACCTTTTTAATAATTTCCACTAGATCCTTCCCACTATGCTATTTTATAGGATGTAAATATGTAAATTGGGCTTTCCTGGTCACTCAGATGGTAAAGAATCTGCCTGCAATGCAGGAGACCTGGGTTTGATCCCTGTGTTGGGAAGATCCCCTGGAGAAAGGAATGGCTGGCTACCCACTCCAGTATTCTTGCCTGGAGAACTCCATGGACCAAGGGTAAGCATGTTATTTTTAGAATTTAATAAGCGAATATTCAATAAACTAATCATAAAATACAGATTTTCGTAACATCAAATGGCATATCCTTTCTATACATAAAATGAAAAAATACTTAGTTGTTTAAATTCTGTCATTATCGGTCAACCTATTAAGAAAAATGGGTTTCTAAATTTTAAGTGAAGTTTCTGATTTATATGATTAGTTCCACAAAAGTAAAGTTACTATGAAACACAGATTATTAAAAAGAAAACATTTTTCTATAAAATATAAAACATTAATTATATCCTGAGCTAGAAGGTTAATAGGAATACAAAATGTAAAAAGATAAAAAGATTCTGTGTGTTATAAAGCAGCAGCCCCCAACCTTTTTGGCAACAGGGACCAGTTTCATGGAAGACAATTTTTCCATGGACTCGGGAGAGAAGGGATGGTTTCGGGATGATTCATGCACATTACATTTATTGTGCCCTTTATTTATATTACTATTAGTATCAGTTCCATGTCAGATCATCAAGCATTAGATCCCGAAGGTTGGGAACCCCTGTTACGGAGGACTTTCATGGTTGTTTACAAAATCTAGGAAAACTGATGGGGATAGGGGAGGTGTGCAGAAAAGAGGGATATAAAAAAATAGTTTTCTCAAATAGTATTTTGACACAAGTCAATATCACAAATAAACACAAAAGCAAACTAAACTTAAAATGGAACTGAAACACTTTCAATTTCAATCAGAATACTGAATTGCCTGGAGTTGAGGAAGCAGTTTGGCTTCTCTTTACCAGTACTTGATAATATTACGTATGCTTATCAGCAGGTAATGAAATTTTTAAGTGACTCATCTCCTTTTACTTGATGATCTGATTTCTTGATTTTTAAAACATTAAATCTTACATATTCACCATCATGCATTTAGCACCTACCACCTAGAATAGGATCTGACAGTGGGTTTTGAGCATAATGTGGTTTAAAAAAAAAAAACACCCCAAACATGGTTAATATTCTCATAGAGCTTAGAGAATCCATTAGTAGTGATATTATGAATAATCACCATGTGACAGATGATCACATATTTTGATAAACTTCACAACAATAATAACGGATGATACTCAGCATCTACTATACACCTGGAATTGTTCTAAGGGATTTACATGTTTAATTTCATATTAATTTATATTTAGTTCATCTTTACATATTTGAATTCAGTTAATCCTTATCCTATTTAACAGGGAGTATTATTAACTTAAGATAATAAAACCTGGGGCATATAAAGGTAAGTAATTTGTCCAAGGTCTGATTCCAGAGTCCCTGATCTTAATATTTTGGAGTCCTTACTCTTTTCTAAATGAAAAGAACTGGGCACTTGGAGAGACAAAAAGACTGCAACCAAGTTTATAGTGAAGGGTGGACAGTAACAACGTCTCATTAAGGAAGTCTCATTAATATGAGTTAGACAGGAAAAAGGCAAAGAAGAAATGGGAACAGGGTGGGGGCGGTGAATAGCATGCCCAAGTCCCTACAGAATGACAGAGCCAAGCACAAAGGAAAAGGGGATTACGTTGCTGTACACAATGATGGACTGATACAAGACTAAGGAGAAAAGGTACATATAAATTAGATCATACCTAGCCTAACAGACCAGGTCAAAGCACTTTTGATGTCAAACCATGCCACTTAAAAAAAAAAAAAAAAAAAAGACCCTGATGCTGGGCTAGATTAAAGGCAGGAGGAGAAAGGGATGACAGAGGACGAGATGGTTGGATGGCATCACAGACTCGACGGACGTTGAGTTTGAGCAAGCTCTGGGAGTTGGTGATGGACAGGGAAGGTCCATGGGGTTGCAAAGAGTTGGGACACGTCTGAGCGACTGAACTGAACTGGCCGTTTACAAACATACCTTAGTTACTGAATTCAGCAACTGCAGTTCCTTAATTTTTTGAATCCATTTCTCTATTTTCATAGAGACTCTATATTCTCCTTAAAGATACTAACTTGAATTCAGTTCACTGTGTTTACAAAATTAGGCATGGATTTAAAAGACTAGAAGGAAAAATGGTTTGTCACAAATACAGTTTTTCTACTACTCATGTCACACGTGAGAGAGTTGGGCTATAAAAAAGGCTGAGTGTTGAAGAATTGATACTTTCAAATTTTGGTGCTGGAGAAGACTCTTGAGAATCCCTTGGACAGCAAGGAGATCAAACCAGTCAATCCTAAAGGAAATCAACCCTGAATATTCATTGGAAGGACTGATGCTGAAGCTGAGGCTCCAATACTTTGGCCATTTGATATGAAGAGCTGCAACTGGAAAAGACCCTAATACTGGGAAAGACTGAGGGGAGCAGAAGAGGGTGACAGGATAAGATGGTTGGATGGTAGCACCAATTCAACGGACATGAGTTTGAGAAAACTCTGGGAGATAGTGAAGACAGAGGAGCCTTGGGTGCTGCAGTCCATGGGGTTGCAAAGAGTTGGACATGACTTGCAGACTGAACAACATCAACAAACTATGAAAATTACTGCCTCAGAATAAACTTTAAAACATAAAACTGAATGCTAAGTTAGAAAAACAAAACAAAAAGTAAAACCAAAAAATGTTTCTTGTGTGAAATAAACTTATGTTCATGCAAAAACCTGCACATCGATGTTCATAGCAGCATTATGTGTAATAGCCAAAAACAGGAAACAACCCAAATGACCTTCAATGCATGAATGGCTAAACAAGTTGGTAAATCTACACCATAGAATGCTACTTAGCAATAAAAATGTACCAACTATTCATACATATAACAACTTGGATGAATCTCAAGGAAATTATACTGAGTGAAAAATGCCACTCTCAAAAATATATACTGTATGATTCCATTCATGGGATACTCTTGACATACCAACATGAGGATGAAAAGCTATCAGTGGCTGCAGAACCTGGAGATGGGGAAAGCAGGTATGACTGTGAAGCCACAGGACAAGAAGGTGGCTCTCGTGGTGACAGAGCGGCTCTCTGTACTAAGCGGGGGGGGGGGGGGGGGTGTCACATGTGGCTAGTCGTCTGCATGCGCATGCTCAGTCCCTCAGTCAAACGACGTTTACGATAAAAGTATACAGAAACACACACAAAGTGCAGGCATAGCTGGCTAAATCTGAATAAACTGGATTGTACAAATGTCAATTTCCTGGTTTTGAAATTATAATACAATGTTACTTTTGTTGGAGGTTGGATTAATAAGGGTATACATGATATCCCCATACTCTTTTTTTTTTTGCAACTTCCTATGAATCTGCAATTATTTCAAAATAAAGAATCATTAAAAGCCAATTATAGTCTGTGAGTTCTAAACAATACCTAGTTCATTCACTTTATGTGCTTTTATTATTGAATCAAGTTAAAAGTTCTGATAGTTGATTTAGAAATTTTGCAAAATAATTTATAAGCATAAAGTGGTTTTTTTTTGTTTTTCCTGAAGGCTTCTTTTTTAAAAATTTTTCTTGGTTGAAGAGATAACTTTTAATTTTGATATAATTTCAAGCTTACAAAAAGTTAACAGAGTTACACAAAACTGCTATACAAGTACAAGAAACTGCCATAACTTTTACCCAGATTCACCAACTGCTTACCTTTTGCCCTGTCTGCTTTACCTTTCACAATCCCTTCCTCCTCCTGTCCTTCTGTGTGTATTTGTATATCTCCCTGAACTATTTCAGAGCAAGTTGGAGATATCAGAGTCCATTTCTCTCAATCCTTATTTATTTCCTGGAAAAGTCAATTTTCATTCCAATCCCAAACCAGTCAATCCTAAAGAAAATCAACCCTGAGTATTCGCTGGAAGGACTGATGCTGAAGCTGACGCTCCAATACTGTGGCCAGCTGATGAGACGAGCCGACAAACTGGAAATGACCCTGATGCTGGGAAAGATTGAGGGTAGGAGGAGAAGAGGGCACCGACTCAATGGACATGAGTTTGAGCAGACTCCAGGAGATACTGAAAGACAGGGAGGGAAGACTGTCGTGCTGCAGTCCATGGGATCGCAGAGTCAGACACCACTGAGCAACAACAAATGTATTTCGTAAGAGCAAGAACATTTTCTTAGATAACAAGAAGCCAATGAAAAAAACTATGAAATTTAACATTTATAAAATAATATCTAATCCCAGGTCCCTATTCTATCCACTGTCCCAATAATATTCTTTTTTAACTGTTTTTTCCCCTTGGTTCAGGAACCAACTTATAATCAAATATAACATTCAGCTGTCACGACTTTAAGTCTTCCTGAATTTATATTGCTTCCGGGTACTTTCTTCGCATTTATTGACTTGTTTGTATAATCCATAGATTTGGAATTCCAGTGATATATTTTTAGTAGGTATTATCGTAGACTCCTAGTGCATTATAACAGGAAGCATCTGATACCAGTTTTTTGCTAATTTGATGATGTTAACTTTGATCACTTGATTAATGCAGTGTGGGCCATGTTCTCTGTTATCAAGTTACCCGTCTGCAGTTTGTGGAGAGGCTTGTGTGAAGGAGACTACTAAATACCTAATTCCCACTGAACGTATACTACTTAATTTTAATACTATTAATGATTTTCTATCAATGTTTTATTTATTTATGGGCATTCTACTGTAACAGGACATTTCCCTTCCTCCTATTCATTCATGTCAGGATGGACTGGGCAATTTCTTTTTTAGTGAATGAGTTGCAATATATTATTATTAATTTATTTTGATGCCCCAAAATTTCCCAGATTTGGCTAGGGGCAGCTTCTTCAAGCTGACTTTCTTGTCCTTCTGTTATGTCCTATCACTCTTTAAGAGACTCCTTACTTTCCAGTGCAATAACATATGCCCACCTCATCTCATACTATTCCTATCCCAACAGTGGAAACCAGCCTGAAGAAATCAGGGAGGTGCTCTGATTCTATTTAGTGGAGAATATTATTCAGAGACAGCACTAGTTGTGCTGTTACTGGTATATCATTGTAAGCCAAGCACATTAAATGAAAAAATAGAGAAGAGAAAATAAGTAAAACATGAGTTGCAAAACAATATAAATGTGAAAAAAAATTTATAAATTTCATAATCACATAATTTCATAGGCGAAAAATATCTCTGGAAAACAAACACCTATTTTATAGGCAAGAAAACCAAGACCTAGTGACGGCAGGTATGCTGAATATGGTCACAGAATAAATTATTAGCCAAAGTCAGCAAATTTTCATTTCTATATTCACCAAGTTTTGCTCTTATACTATTTATTCAACAAATATTTACTGAGTGCCTACAATGTGCAATGCACTGTTGCAGCTAGGGATACAGCAGTGAACAAAACAGACAACAATTCCTGTATGGCCTCACAGAGCTTAATTTTCCATATGAAAAGGTACTTTAATTCATTAGTCTTTAAGAAAATGCAAATGACAACCACAGTAAGATATATTTAAAGTTAAAAAGTAATCAACTGTTGCAATGACAGCACAGTAAACAACAGGAATGCTCACACAATGCTGGTGGGAGTATATAAAATGGGTACACACACTCTGGAGAAGGGACATTATCTGATGGGTGATTACCCTAGGCCCCATAATTTCACTCCTTGGTATATACCCACAATAGAAAACTAAGTGGCGTAAAGTTCTCAATCTGCTCCTAGAACCAGTGGGTCAGGCTAGACATGCTGGTCTTCAGAGATGGCAGAGGCATGAAAAGTGCAAGCACAATCTTACAAACGTTTTTCCAAACCTTTGGTCATGTCACAGGCAGGAACTACACAGTCACCTGGGAAAGAGCTTGGAGGCAGGCAGGGGTGAAGGCTTGGAGCTGTTAATACAATCTATCATATCCACCCATTCCAAGATGTTTCAGAGATGGAAGTTGATATTTTAACAACACTCCACTGCAAGGTGATTTTAATGCTTGCTAAAGTCTGAAAATCAATAGGCACCACAGATTTTGGTCTTATACCTAGAGTTTCTAATTCAGTAAGCCTTGAGTAATACCCAAGGATTGAGCATTTCTAATAATTTCCCAATGATGCTGATGCTACTGATCCTAGTGCCACAGTGGTAACTACTGGGCTAGAAGACAGGGAAAGCTTTCTGAGGAAGATGTCACCTGTAATGAGTTTTGAAAGCTTGGTATTGATGAAGAGTGGGAACGGTGTTGCGGGCAGAGGGAAAAGCAAGTGCAAAGGTAGAAAGCTGTGAAACTGCATGATACGTATGTGGACTGAGGGAAGGTTAAACATACAAAAGTCAGATTATAAAAAAGCCTGTTTGCTAGGTTAAGGAGTCCAAATTTGACTGACTGCTATAGGCAGTCACAGAAACACTTCATATTAAGAAAATTATATGAACAGATTCTGATATTAGAGCATGATCTATAGCAGCACTGTGGAAGAGAAGGTGCTAAACTTGTAGAAAGGTACTAGAAGAAAGGAAGAACAATTAGGTAGGAAATAAACTACCACTTGAACAGAGAAAGCAAGGTTAATAGCAAGAAAAGGGCAGATATACAGAAAGAGGTTAATCTGGCGACAACTTGGATGTGGAGAGAGAGGGAATCTAGGACAACTTTCAGGTTCTAGCTTGGGTAACTAAAAGTGTAACATGCACATATACATACATTCATAAATATAGATATCACATTCTGTGTTGTTCCATAAGGATTTGAAACAGTTTACCAGAAGAACACATAGGCTGAAAGATAAACAAGTGAAGGATTCTGAACAAAGGATACACTGGGATAAATAAAATAAATAAAAATAGTACAGAATGAAGCACAGTATAATGCTCTCCAAAACTCCCAAGAATTGGCCTTCAAATATGGCTTAAGTTTCCTAGTTAGGAATGCAAAGAAGCAAAGACACAGTGTCTATAAAAACTGAATCAACTGTTGAGAAGAAGTACAGCTTTTCCAAGATACTGTAATCTGAGGGAAATTTCACCAGTGAGTTCTCATAAAGAAGATTCTGGATGACATAATGAAGTCCTTGAAGGCATCCCTAAAAAAAAAAAAAAACTCCCCAAATGTTTTGAGCTAATTTCTGATTTTTTTTTAAATCACATCCATTTAAAAAGGACAATTCAAAAAAAAAAAAAAAGAAAAGAAAAAGGACAATTCACTAAGAACAAATCTACAAGAGGCCTAAATAATGCAATCCATCCAAGTACACAGATCTCTAATAGTATGGTTCTATCTAAGAGTAAAATCCAAAATATCAGAGGAATGGATGGACAGAATGTTGCCACTGAACAGTCCTCCATCAATTTTTCTCAGAACTGGACTTTTCAAAAACTGAAATGGTCCAGAGTACATGTTTGAAATGGAATACAAACGTGCAGTATTACTAAGTGTAGCAATATATGTTTTATTAACCAACCAATCTAGGCAAGGAAAATGAAGAGAAGGTAACTTTGTGAAGTTTAAGGAGTTTACCCAAAATATGTTCTACATAGAAACCTCAGGGAGGTTAGAATCTTCTTCGGAAAAAAGTCTGATGCTGCTCTAACACATGGATCATGCTACTAAATTTCTACTAACAATGGATATGCAAAATGTTATTACAATTTTCAGAATATGAAAGCCAAAAAGTTAATAAAACATCTTGTGTGTGTGCTCAGTCGTGTACAACTCTTTGCAACCCCATATACTACAGCCCGCCAGGCTCCTTTTACTCTAGGCAATACTGTCTACACTGTTTAACACATCATAAATTCTCTGTTTCAGAAAAGTCTTTCTCTCTCTCCCTCCTTCTCCCTCTCTAAATACACTTTCACCCACTGCCCCTTGGCCCCACCTTGGACACACACTTACTGCCTACTAGTAGGCAGTGTATGTATATAAACTGAGGCATAGAGGGAGAGAAAAAAATATGTATTGACTACTTGCGAAGTATGTGCTGGGCACTGTGCCTGTTGCTTTACATTCTCCCCCCCCCCCTTTTTTTCATTTGATCTTCATAATGACTCACTGAATAGGTCTCATTTTAAAGATGAGAACAAACGTAAATGAATAGCAGAAAGTATAAAAATTAATTAAGATGTAGACTCAGTATTCAAAAACAATTTGTCATCATTCAAACCATTCAGATATAAAAGCCATAAAATGGCGCTTAAACACACAAAAAAAGTATGTTCAGCCTTACCGTTACTATGAGAATTAAACTACAATGAGAGCAAGTTTCTGAATTCCAGCCAACCTGATAAATGAGAAATGTTAACACACTATTATGGATGCTGTTGAGAAACAAGTACTCTCATACACTGCTGGCTAAAATGCAAAATGTAGTTTAATTTGGCATATATAACAAAACTACATGGGCTTCCCAGGTGGCACTAGTGGTAAAGAACCTGCCTGCCAATGCAGAAGAACAAAGAGACAATGGTTCGATCCCTGGGTTGGGAAGATCCCCTGGAGGAAGAAATGGAAATCCACTCCAGTATTCTTGCCTGGAAGACCCTATGGACAGAGAAGCCTGGTGGGCTACAGTCCATGGAGGTCACAGAGTCGGACACGACTAAAGTGACAGCACAGCACAGCACACACATATACATTTACATAAACTTTTGACTCAGTAATCCCATTTCTAGAAGCTGACCCTCCACAGATATGTAGAACATATGCAAAATGTTAGTCATTACAGTGTTATTTACAATATAAAAATCTGAAAACAATCTAATGTCTCAGCACAGGAATCTGACTGTATAGTACATACACATCATGGAATATTATGCAGTAGTTTAAAAGAATGACAACTATGAACTGAAACGGAGTAACTCCTAGGAAAAACTAAGTGAAAAAAACAAGGTACAAAATAAATGTATACAGAATGCAATCTTTCCTGAATGAAGGAGAAATGAGAATATATATAGGTACTGCTTAACTATAAAAAGAAATCAGGAAAGATAAAGTTGAAAGTAATGCAATCATTACCCCTAGGGAAGGTGGGAATAGGATTGTAGTGAGACTCTTGAGTATACCTTCCCAAAACCTTCCCTATTGGGTTGACTTTGGAACTATGTAGAAGTTACATTCAGAAATCAGTATTAAATCAAATGAAAAAAAAAAAAGCAAGCTGTAAAATCAAACACGAGCAGCATAACTATATAATATAATCATCAGTCCTGAATATTCATTCATCATCCCTGAATATTCATTGAAAGGACTGATGCTGAAGCTGAAACTCCAATCCTTTGGCCACCTGATGCGAAGAGCTGACTCATTTGAAAATACCCTGATGCTGGGAAATATTGAAGGCAGAAGGAGAAGGGGACGACAGAAGTTGAGATGGTTGGATGGCATCACTGACTCAATGGACATGAGTCTGAGTAAACTCCGGAAATTGGTGATGGACAGGGAAGCCTGGCGTGCTGCAGTCCATGGGGTCACAAAGAGGTGGACAGAACTGAGCGACTGAACTGAACTGAATAACATCATCACACACAAAAAAATTTAATCCAAGTAATTCTTACCACAGAACTCTGACTGTATAAAATTACTGAGTGTGGTGGGTTGAACTGTGAGGCCTCCTCCAAATAGGTCCACCTAAATCAATGAATATGACCTCATTTGGGAAAAGGGTCCTTCAAATGTAAGAATCTCAAGATCATCCTGAATTTAGGGTGGACCCCAAATCCAATAAATGTGTTCTTATGAAAGACAGAAATGGGAGACACACTGACACCTAGTGAAGAAGGCCTAGTGAAGATGACAGCAGAGACTGGACTATGCAACCACAAACCAAGCAATGGCTGGAGCCATGAGAAGCTAGAAGAGAAACAAGGAAGGGTTCTTACCCAGAGCCTCTGCAGGGAGAAGGAGACTGTTAACACCTTGATTTTAGCCCCTAGAACTGTGAGAGAATAAAATCCTGTTGTTTCAAGCCACCAAAATTACGGTAATTTTTTACAGCAGCCCTGGTAAACTAATACACTGGGATATATTCTAAGGACAGAAAAGATTAAAGAGTACTCTTAAAATTTGCCTAGTGTGTTTTATTTTGGCAGTGGTGTTGATATAGGAATTCAAATACAATATATTCTTAGAAATCAAGTGAAGAACACCTTCCACTGTGTCACTATTGAAATCTGAGAACTGTTATTATTATTTATTTCCATAATTAACCTCAGTAAAAACATCTACAAACTTAATTCCAAAGTCCCTTTCCTCACTTTTAGTTTACTTTTATTTATATATTCCTATGTTCCAACATAAACTGTCCATTCTTGCCAGACTGATCTTTTCACTGATTCCAAAATATGCTTATCCTCAAACCTTCCATGAATACATTTCCTTATACTGTTCTTTTTCCTTTCTATACCTAACAAATTCTACCTATTCTCCAAGCTCCACCTCTTCTTTGAAATCATCCTCTCCTATTGTGCTTCACAATCTTTTTCTTTAATGAACTCGTGTGTTACATGTATCTAAGGAAGGATGCGTCCATGCATCAGTTCAGTTCAGTTCAGTTCAGTCGCTCACTCGTGTCTGACTGTTCGCACACCCATGGACTGCAACACGCCAGGCCTCCCTGTCCATCACCAACTCCCGGAGTTTACTTAAACTCATATCTATTGAGTGGGTGATGCCATCCAACCATCTCATCCTCTGTCATCCCCTTCTCCTCTTGCCTTCGATCTTTCCCAGCATCAGGGTATTTTCAAATGAGTCAGCTCTTCGCATCAGGTGGCCAAAGGATTGGAGTTTCAGTTTCAACATCAGTCCTTCCAATGAACACTCAGGACTGATCTCCTTTAGGATGGACTGGTTGGATCTCCTTGCAGTCCAAGGGACTCTCAAGAGTCTTCTCCAACACCACAGTTCAAAACCATCAATTCTTCGGCACTCAGCTTTCATCACAGTCCAACTCTCACATCCATACATGACCACTGGAAAAACCATAGCCTTGACTAGACAGACCTTGGTTGGCAAAATAATGTCTCTGCTTTTTAATATGCTGTCTAGGTTGGTCATAACTTTCCTACCAAGGAGTAAGCATCTTTTAATTTCATGACTGCAGTCACCATCTGCAGTGATACTGGAGCCCCCCAAAATAAAGTTGGCCACTGTTTCTCCACTGTTTCCCCATTTATTGCCATGAAGTGATGGGACCAGATGCCATGATCTGGTCTGAATGTTAAGCTTTAAGCCAACTTTTTCACTGTCCTCTTTTACTTTCATCAAGAGGCTCTTTAGTTCTTCACTCTCTGCCAGAAGGGTGGTGTCATCTGCATATCTGAGGTTACTGATATTTCTCCCAGCAATCTTGATTCCAGCTTGTGCTTCATCCAGCCAAGCGTTTCTCATGACGTACTCTGCATGTAAGTTAAATAAGCAGGGTGACAATACACAGTCTTGACGTACTACTTTTTCAATTTGCCAGTCTGTTGTTCCATGTCCAGTTCTAACTGTTGCTTCTTGACCTGCATACAGATTTCTCAAGAGGCAGGTAAGGTGGTCTGGTATCTCCATCTCCTGAAGAATTTTCCACAGTTTGTTGTGATCCACACAGTCAAAGGCTTTGGCGTAGTCAGTAGAGCAGAAGTAGATGTTTTTCTGGAACTCTCTTGCTTTTTCGATGATCCAACGGATGTTGGCTATTTGATCTCTGGTTCCTCTGCCTTTTCTAAACCCAGCTTGAAATCTGGAAGTTCACAGTTCATGTACTGTTGAAGCCTGGCTTGGAGAATTTTGAGCATCACTTTACTAGCGTGTGAGATGAGTGCAAATGTGTGGTAGTTTGAGCACTCTTTGGCATTGCCTTTCTTTGGGAGTGGAATGAAAACTGACCTTTTGCAGTTCTGTGGTCACTGATGAGTTTTCCAAATTTGCTGGCATATTGAATGCAGCACTTTTCACAGCATCATCTTTTAGGATCTGAAATAGCTCAACTGGAATTCCATCACCTCCACTAGCTTTGTTCATAGTGATACTTCCTAAGGCCCACTTGACTTCACATTCCAGGATGTCTGGCTCTAGGTGAGTGATTACACCATCGTGATTCTCTGAGTCGTGAAGATTTTTTTTGTACAGTTCTTCTGTGTATTATTGCCACCTCTTCTTAATATCTTCTGCTTCTGTTAGGTCCATACCATTTCTGTCCTTTATTGAGCCCATCTTTGCACGAAATATTCCCTTGGTATCTCTAATTTTCTTGAAGCTATCTTTAGTCTTTTCTATTGTTTTCCTCTATTTCTTTGTACTGACTGCTGAAGGCTTTCTTATCTCTCCTTGCTATTCTTTGGAACTCTGCATTCAAATGGGTATATCTTTCCTTTTCTCCTTTGCTTTTAGCTTCTCTTCTTTTCACAGCTATTTGTAAGGACTTCTCAGACAGCCATTTTGCTTTTTTGCATTTCTTTTTCTTGGGGATGGTCTTGATTCCTGTCTCCTGTACAATGTCACAAACCTCTGTCCATAGTTCATATTTAGGGTGATGACATCAGGGAGTCATAGCTGAACGTAATCAGATGATCTTAAAACAATGATCTTCATATGTTAGGCTTATTAGCAGCCTCATATTTGCTTTTATTGGTAAAGGAACCAAATTTTAAGAGAAACCTACAGTTAAAATCTAGAATACTTCTTCCTGCTTCCAGTATAGTATTAAGGAAAACAGAAAAATTAGTTAAGTGTTTACATAAATTGGTAATTTAATATACTTGGAAAAATCTAGGGGCTTCTCTGGTGGTCCAGATGCTAGGACTCCACACTCCCAATGCAAGGGGCCCAGGTTTGATCCCTGGTAGGAAACTAGATCCTACATGTCTCAATGAAAGACTCTGCATGCTGCAACAAAGAGTTGGTGCAGCCAAATAAATAAATAAATAAATTTAAATCCTTGGAAAAATCTAGATCAAAACTCAAAACAGCTCTATGTTTTTTGTTTTATTTTCAGAATGCCACACTTTTGCAGTGTGATAAAGCATAATTTATTCTATTAAAAAAAGAAGCTAATAAAATTACTAGTTTCTTACTTATCGAACATTAATGCTATAGCACTGATGAGAGCACAAAGAAAGTTAAAAAAATCAAATCTACTTGGTATCTTATCTATGCTGAATTAAATGAACTCTGGTAATTTTCACTATTGATTTCTGAAACCACAACTAAAATATGCTCAGTCTTAGATTTAATTATTACATTAAAAAAATTAAGTTCTTTAACAAAAATTACCATTAAGTTCCTACTAAAAACAAACATCTACTTTCAGCATGTGATGGGGCTTCTAAATTTACAAGCCTCCTTTTTCTTCTTAAAATTAAGAGATTAAGTTCTCCTAGACTAAAGACCAGAAATGTCTCTACTGCTATCGATTAGACATCAGCCAACAATGGGTAAGTTTTAAATAGGTAGTGTTATTCAATCAGTCATGTCCAACTCTTTGCAATCTCATGGACTGTATGTAGCCTGTCAGGCTCCTATGTCCATGGAATTCTCCAAGTAAGAATACTGGAGTGGGTAGCCATTCCCTCCTCCAGGGGATCTTACTTACCCAGGGACTGAACTGGGGTCTCTAGCATTGCAGGAAGATTTTTTTTCTGTCTGAGCCAGCAGGGAAGATACGTAAATGTTTAAAATTAAATAATATAATTTCTATAAGATACTTCTGACTAAACAGAATCAGAGAACTTCAAGGTAGAGGAAAAATTAAGCATTACCAGTCCAGCTTGCTTATTGTACATAAGAAACAGAAGAAACAGGAATGCTGCATATTTACAAAACTTCTAGGGAGCAACAGTTTGGAGAAATATTACTATAGCTGTTGTAATGGAGAAACGGAATTTATTACAACTATGAAACTCACGTAATAGCAGAACTAAATATAGCCTCTGATAACAGCTTTAGATATAAATTCTATTAAATACTGACACATATAGTTACCTACCATGAAAAATACACTAGGACAATATCATAACTTAGAAATATAAAATAGACAAAACAGGGAGAGGACCTGAATAGACGTTTTTCCAAAGAAGACACACAGATAGTCAACAGGCACAAGAGAAGATGCTCAACATCACCAATCATCAGAGAAATGCAAGTCAAAATGACAATGAAATATCATGTCACACCTGTTAGAACGGCTATCAACAAAAAGACCGTAAGTAACAAACTGGTAGGGATATGGAGAAAGGGTAACTCTTGTGCATAGTTGGTGGAAATGAAAATTGGTGGAACCACTGGGGAAAACATGAAGCATCCTCAAAAAACTAGAACTGCCATATGATCCAGCAATTCCAATCCTGGGTGTGTATATATATAAAGAAAACAAACATTAATTCAAAAAGATATAGGCACCCCAATGTATCTAACAGCATTATTTATAATAGCCATAAGCAGTCTTAAGTGTCCATCAACAGATAAAGGGACATTTTGCCATTTGCAACAATGTGGATGGACTTGGAGGGTATTACTATGCTTAAGTAAAGTCAAAACAGAGGAAGACACATGTGATATGACTTACTTCAAAAAAAAACCTGAATATAACAAAAAAGCAGCAGATTCACAGATAAAGAGAACAAACTAACCATTACCAGTGGAGAGAGGGAAGAAGGAAGGGGCATGATAGAGGTGGGATTAAGAGGTACAAAGCACTATGAATAAAATAAATAAGCTATAAGGATACATAGCACAGGTAATACAGCCAGTATTTTATAATAACTGTAAATGGAGTACAACCATTAAAACTTGTGAATCACTATGTTATGCACCTGAAACTTACATTATATTATAAACTACACCTCAAAACAAACAAAAGAACAAAACATAAAAACGCAAGACAAAAAAGTAAGCAGAATTATTAATGTATTAAACAGTATGATTATTCAGAAAGAACTTTAATTTAGTACTACCATTCTAGACAAGTTTAATTTTAATTTCATTTTCCAGTACTCTATTGGGATAAAAATTCAGCTATAAAGGTAAACTGTGATAAGCTGAAATGCATATTGTAACCCATAGAGCAACTTCTAAAAAATAACTTGTAAAAGTGGCAAAAAAAAGAGAGAGAGAGAGAGAGAGAAATTTAAATGGTACACTAAAATAATATTCAACACAAAAGAAGGCAGTTTTCATTCCAATCCCAAAGAAGGGCAATGCCAAGAATGTTCAACATGCTAAGTAGCTTCCATCATGTGTGAGCCTATGGATTGTAGCCCCCCAGGTTCCTCTGTCCACGGGATTCTCCAGGCAAGAATACTGGAGTGGGTTTCCATTTCCATCCACAGGGGATCTTCCTAACCCAGAAATTGAATGCATATCTCTTAAGTATCCTGTATTGGCAGATGCGTACTTTTCAAACGATCGCACAATTGCATTCATCTCACAAGCTAGCAAAGTTATGCTCAAAATCCTTCAAGCTAGGCTTCAACAGTACGTGAACTGAGAACTTCCAGATGTACAAGCTTCATTTAGAAAAGGCAGAGGAATCAGAGATCAAACTGCAAATATCCTTTCTGTTCAGTTCAGTCGCTCAGTTGTGTCCCACTCTTTGTGACCCCAAGGACTGCAGCACACCAGGCCTCCCTGTCCATCACCAACTCCTGGAGTTTACTCAAACCCATGTCCACTGAGTCTATGATGCCATCCAACCATCTCATCCTCTGTCGTCCCCTTCTCCTCCTGCCTTCAATCTTTCCCAGCATCAGGGTCTTTTCTAATGAGTCAGCTCTTCATATCAGGTGTCCAGAGTACTGGAGTTTCAGCTTCAGCATCAGTCCTTCCAATGAATATTCAGGACTGATCTCCTTTATTGATGGTTGGATCTCCTTGCAGTGCAAGGGACTCTAAAGAGTCTCCTCCAACACCACAGTTCAAAAGCACCAATTCTTCGTCGCTCAGCTTTCTTTATAGTCCAACTCTCACATCCATACACGACTACTGGAAAAACCATAGCTTTGACTAGGTGGACCTTTGTTGGTAAGGTAACGTCTCTGCTTTTTAATATGCTGTCTAGGTTGGTTGTCACGTTTCTTCCAAGGAGCAAGCATCTTTTAATTTAATATCCTTTGGATATTAAATATCCTTTGGATCATATCCTCTGGATCATAGAAAAAGCAAGGGAATTCCAGAAAAACATCTATTTCTGCTTCACTGACTACTCGAAAGCCTCTGTCTATGTGGATCACAAACTGTGGAAAATTCTTAGAGGGATGGGAATACCAGATCACTTTACCTGCCTCCTGAGAAACCAGTATGCAGGTAAAGAAGCAACAGTCAGAACTGGATGTGGAACAATGCAATGGTTCCAAATTGGGAAAGGAGTACATCAAGGTTGTATACTGTCACTCTGTTAATTTAACTTTTATGCAGAGTTCATCACGTGAAATGCTGGGGTGGATGAATCACAAGCTGGAATTAACACTGCTGGGAGAAATATCAATAACCTCAGACATGCAGAAGACACCACCCTTACGACAGAAAGTAAAGAGGAACTGAAGCGTCTCTTGATTAAGGTGAAAAAGTAGAGTTCAAGTTGGCTTAAAACTCAGCATTGAAAAAACTAAGATCATGCCACCCAGTTCCATCACTTCATGGCAAACAGATGGGGGAAAAA
Organism: Cervus canadensis; assembly: GCF_019320065.1. NCBI lineage: Eukaryota > Metazoa > Chordata > Mammalia > Artiodactyla > Cervidae > Cervus > Cervus canadensis. Next base: position 35,551,612 of record NC_057401.1, read on the forward strand.
TGGAAACAGTGTCAGATTTTATTTTCCTGGGCTCCAAAATCACTGTGGATTACATTGAAGCCACAAAATTAAGATACTTGCTCCTTGGAAGAAAAGCTATGACAAATCCAAACAGCATATTAAAACGCAAAGATATCAATTTTCCAACAAAAGTCTGATGTTTCCTGACAATAAAAGAATAAAATTAAAAATCCATAACAAATAAATGTGGGAAAACTTCCAGGTCAAGGAAGATACCAGAAAGGAAATAAAAATATTTTGAACTATAAAAATGAAAAGGTAACACATCAAACTTTGTATTTTACAACTGAAGCAGTATTTACATTACAGTATTTACAGATTTAAGTGCCTCTCTTTGAACAGTCTCAAGCCAATAACCTAAGTTTCTATGCCTTAAGAAACCAGAAAAAAGCAAATTAAATCCAAAGCAAGAAGAAACAGTAAAGATTCAAGTAAAAATGAATGAAATAAACCTCAGAAAAACAAGAGAAACATCAATGAACTCAAAATTTGGTTCTTTGAAAAAAAAAATTAAGAAAATTGACCAACCCTTACAATGATGAAAAAATAAGAGACAAGAGCAGGTACCATGTACAAAATCAGAAATGGCAGAGAAGAAACCACTACTGATCCTACAGAAATTAAAAGGATCACAATGGAATATTATGAACAACTTTAAACCAACAAATCAGAGAACTTACATTAAAAAGAAGAAAATACTAGAAAGATACAACTACCAGAACTGACTAAAAGAAATAGAAAATCTGAATAAATCTGTAACAGTTAAGGACACTGAGATACATATTAAAAATCTTCACACTAAGAAAAGTCTTGGAACAGATGGTTCAACTGATGAAGCTTATGAGATATTTAAGAAATGACTTGTTCTCTGAGGTCATTATTACCTTATACCAAACCTAGACATAAACACAGGAAAAGTATAGATCAATATCCTTCTTTAAAAATTAGCTAATTGAATTCAACACTATACTAAAATGGACTATATGTTATCACCCAGTGAGATTTATCCTGAGACTGCAAGGTAGGGTTAATGATTTGACAATCAATTAATTAATACAAAAATTATATTCACAGAATAAAGAACAAAAACTACATGATCATTTCAATGAGATGCAGAAAAAGCACATGACAAATTACTCAACATTGTACCAAAAATGCTCAAAAAACTAGAAACAGAACTTCTTTAACTAATTAAAGGACACCTATAAAAAGTCTACAACTAACATTATACTTAATGATGAAGGTTTTCCCCCAAATAGCAGAAGAACAAAGATGTCTACTCTTATTACTTCTTCTGAATGTTGTACTGTAGATTCTAGCCAATGCAGTAAAGACAGGAAACAATAAACTTTGAAAATTAAATTAAAAGCTATTATGTACATTCAGATTAGAAGAGGCAGTTTACTCCAGTATTCCTGCCTGGAAAACCTCAGGGACAGAGAAGCCTGGTGGGCCATAGTGTATAGGCTCGCAAGAGTCAGACATGACTTAGCAACTGAACAACAAAACTGTTATTATCAGATCACATTAGCTTGCATATGGAAAATCCTAAGAAATCATTAAAAAACTACTAGAACTAAGAAATGAGCTTTCAGCAATGTCACAAGATATAAGATCAAAGTACAAAAACCAACTACATTTCTGTTTTCTAGTAAATATGTGAAAATTAAAATAAGAAAAACAATTCCATTCAAAATAGCACCACAAAGAATATTTAGGAAAAAAAACTTTTAAAAGAAGTTACAAGGGTTGGAGGAGGGAGGGGTGGGGATTACATAAGGGCAATAAAAGGGATCCCTATGCCGACAGAAATGTTCTGTACCTTGTTTTAATCTCAATATCTCAACTATGATACTACTGTACTACACTTTTATAAGATGTTACCACTGGAAGAAGCTATACAAAGGATCTCCCTGTAGTATTTCTTAAACCACATGTCAATCTACAATTATCACAAAATTAAAAGTTCGACTGGAGACTTTCCTAGTGGCCCACTAGCTGAGAATCCACCTTGCAGTGCAGGGGATGAGGGTCTGATCCCTGGTCAGGGAATTAAGATCCCACATGACACCTCCTCAAAAAAAAAAAACTACCTCAGACCCTTACCCTACACCATTCACAAAAATTAATTCAAATGGATCAACGACCTAAATGTAGAACCTAAAACAATATAACCACTTAAGAAAGATATAAGAGAAAAGCTTTGAGTCTTGGTTTAGGCAAAGAGTTCTTAGATAACATATATACGAATAAATGATAAAATTGATAAACTGGAGTTCCTTAAAGTTAAAAACTTTGGCACTTTAATAGACACCAACAAGACAAGAAAAAGACAACCACAGACTAGGAGAAATAATAAGCAAATCATATTTTTGGCAATACCCACGTATCAGAACACAAACTTTCTCAACTGAATAAGACAACAATCCAGTTTAAACACAGAAAAGACTTGCTGAATAGACATTTCACCAAAGACACATAAATGACTTAAAAGCACAAAGACACACTCAACATTACATTAGTCATTGAGAATATGCTAATTGAAAACACAATGAGATACTACAACACATTCACTAAATTGGTTATGATCAAAAAGACAGATCATATCAAGTGCTGGTTAAAACACGGAGAAATCAGAACCCTTATGCATTGCTGGTAGGAAGATATACCCACTTTGCAACACAGTTTGGCAGTTTCTTAAAAAGTTAATTTATCACAAGACTCAGCAATTCCATTCTTGGGAACCTAAGTGAAAACATACATCACAAAAAGACCTGTCCATGAATGTTCAAGGGGCTTCCTGAGTAGCTCAGTCAGTAAAGAATCTCCCTTTAATGAGCGAGACTTGGGTTTGAGTCCTGGGTCAGGAAGATCCCCTGGAGAAGGAAATGGCAACCCACTCCAGTGTTCTTGCCTGGAGAATTCCATGGACAGAGGAGCCTGGCAGGCTACAGTGCATGGGGTCACAACAGTCAGACACGACTTAGCGCTATCTTTCTTTATGAATGTTCAAAGAAACATTATTCATAGAAGTAAAAAACTGGAAATGATCCACATGTCTATCAACCAGTGAAAGAATAAACTAAACATAGCATATTAACCATGGGGTCGCTAAGAGTTGGAAACGACTTCACTTTCACTTTTCACTTTCATGCATTGGAGAAGGAAATGGCAACCCACTCCAGTGTTCTTGCCTGGAGAATCCCAGGGACAGGGGAGCCTAGTGAGCTGCCATCTGTGGGGTTGCACAGAGTCGGACACGACTGAAGCGACTTAGCAGCAGCAGCATATTAATACAATGAAATATCATTTAGCAATAAAAAAGAACAAAATACTAATACATGCTATGCCATGGATGAACCTCAAAAACATTATGCTAAGTGAAAGAAGCCAGGTACAAAAGACTACATATATAGTATGATTCCCTTTAGATGAAATGTCCAGAAAAATGTAGAGAAATAGAAAGTAGATCAGTAGTTGCTTGAGACTGGGGAAGGGGTGTAGGAGTGAGAACTAAGCACAGATAGGCTTGTGGGGTGTTTTGCTTATGATGGCCAAGTCCTAAAACTGAATTGTGTTGATGATTGTACAACTCTAATAAATGTTTACTAAAAATCATTAAATTGTATACACGCAACAGGTGACTTTTATATTATGTAAACTATACCTCGATATGCCAGTGCCAAAGAATGCTCAAACTACCACACAATTGCACTCATCTCACACGTTAGTAAAGTAATGCTCAGAATTCTCCAAGCCAGGCTTCAGCAATACATGAACCATGAACTTCCAGATGTTCAAGCTGGTTTTAGAAAAGGCAGAGGAACCAGAAATCAAATTGCCAACATTCTCTGGATCACTGAAAAAGCAAGAGAGTTCCAGAAAAACATCTATTTCTGCTTTATTGACTATGCCAAAGCCTTTGACTCTGTGGAACACAACAAACTGTGGAAAATTCTGAAAGAGGTGGGAATACCAGAACACCTGACCTGTCTCTTGAGAAACCTGTATGCAGGTCAGGAAGCAACAGTTAGAACTGGACATGGAACAACAGACTGGTTCCAAATAGGAAAAGGAACACTTCAAGGCTGTATACTGTCACCCTGCTTATTTAACTTATATGCAGAGTACATCACGAGCAATGCTGGGCTGGAGGAAGCACAAGCTGGAATCAAGATTCCCGGGAGAAATATCAATAACCTCAGATATGCAGATGACAACACCCTTATGGCAGAAAGTGAAGAACTAAAGAGCCTCTTGATGAAAGTAAAAGAGGACAGTGAAAAAGCTGGCTTAAAGCTCAACATTCAGAAAACTAAGATCATGGCATCCGGTCCCACCACTTCATGGCAAATAGATGGGGAAACAGTGGAAACAGTGGCCGACTATTTTTTGGGGCTCCAAAATCACTGCAGATGGTGACTGCAGCCATGAAATGAAAAGATGCTTACTCCTTGGTAGGAAAGTTATGACCAACCTAGAGAGCATATTAAAAAGCAGAGACTACTTTGTCAACAAAGGTCCACCTAACCAAGGCTATGATCTTTCCAGTGGTCATGTATGGATGTGAGAGTTGGACTATAAAGAAAGCTGAGCACCGAAGAATTGATGCTTTTGAACTGTGGTGTTGGAGAAGACTTCTTGAGAGTCCCTTGGACGGCAAAGAGATCCAACCAGTCCATCATAAAGGAAATCAGTCCTGGGTGTTCACTGGAAGGACTGATGTTGAAGCTGAAACTCCAATCCTTTGGCTACCTGATGCGAAGAGCTGACTCATTTGAAAAGACCCTGATGCTGGGAAAGATTGAGGGCAGAAGAAGAAGGGGACGACAGAGTATGAGATGGTTGGGTGGCATCACCGATTCAATGGATATGAATTTGGGTAAACTCCGGGAGTTGGTGACGGACAGGGAGGCCTGGTGTGCTGTGGTTCATGGGGTCGCAAACAGTCGGACATGACTAAGCGACTGAACTGAATTGAAATCTCAATTAAGTTGTAAAAATGCAACTGGAGAAATGACTCTCCCTGAATTAGCTATACACATTTTTCCATAGGTCGTTTTTTCTTTAAAGATAATCATACATAATTTTTAAAAAACTTGTACATATTAGGCATATACTAAGAAGTTCTTGGAATTCAAAGAGAAACACTGATTTGGTGGTATTAACTAGCTCTAACCTGCACCTGACTAAAACTTTTGGCAAGGAATAAGGAAAGCAATCATGTTATTTAAGCAAGCTCACCGCCTGTCACATGTAAAGACGATTTTGATTTCCCTATGATGGCAGTTACATTCAATACAATTACCATGCTTTGAACAGAATCACTGCCATGTAGGAGAGGGAAGGCATCTTTATAAATTACCCAGTCCTAGCCCTTTGTTGTACATATGAGCAAAGAGATGAAATGACACATTCAAGAGCATACTTGCAAGGTTAATTGTAAAATCCCAGTATAATTCCAGTCTCCTGACTCTGCTCATTCTCTGACTATGGTTTTATTGAAAGAAGAAAATGGTAGATTATAAAGAAGTAATAATAGGGAACTTCTTTTTATTTCTAGCCTGGAGAATTCCATGGACTATATAGTCCACAGGATCGCAGAGAGTTGGGACACGACTGAGAGACTTTCACTTTCAATAATTGGGAAAATATCCAGGAAACAGTTAAACAAATGATTAATTGTTCACCCCCTATGAGCAAATCTCTGATAATCCCAATGTTTGTTCCTTTTGTTTTCTAGAAAAAAGGAAAGAAATTCTGAGCCTTTTACATATTTATTATCTCATTTAGTACTCAAAACATCCTCATGAAGAGAATCACTTAATAATTGGAGAAACTGACGTTCAAAATAAGTAACCTGTCATAGTTACCATAAATATTACAAATAAATAATAAAGCTAGAATTAAGAAAACCAAACTTATCTGATTTCAAAGTCAATGCCCATTTTTCCACACTTCTTTCAGACACTTCACAGCAGTGACCTCCAAATAATTACTTTCAACAGTTTGTGCTTACATCTCCAATATATAAGAATTATGCTTATTAGAAAAGTCACAACAAAATAGACATTTTAAAAGAATAAGTTTTTTTTTTTTAATGTCAGCAGTTTCTAATTTCCTCTGCTTTTGCACAATAAGCTTAAATCACATCCCCAGTCCTACCTTTCTATACTTTTTCCAGTACACATTCACCACTTTGAAAACCGCTAGATACTATGGTATTATTCCAGAACTGAATACCATCCTCCTTTGAAATTTTCTCCTATTTTTGACACTTTGCTGCTGCTGCTACTAAGTCGCTTCGGTCGTGTCTGACTCTGTGTGACCCCACAGACGGCAGCCCACCAGGCTCCCCCGTCCCTGGGATTCTCCAGGCAAGAACACTGGAGTGGGTTGCCATTTCCTTCTCCAATGCATGAAAGTGAAAAGTGAAAGTGAAGTTGCTCAGTCGTGTCCGACTCTTCGAGACCCCATGGACCGCAGCCTACCAGGCTCCTCCTTCCATGGGATTTTCCAGGCAAGAGGACTGGAGTGGGGTGCCACTGCCTTCTCCGTTTGACACTTTACCTATATTTAAAACTTTCATTCCTCTAGTTTTAATTCAATTAATTCCTTTATTAAACTTATATTTTTTCCATTCTTATTCTATTCTTTCACTCATATCCACTTAAAATAGCTCCATCAATAAAGCTGGAGTTTTATAAAAATCAGTTTTTATATAGAGAACAGATATGTAGACACAGACAGGGAAGGGGGGGTGGGATGAATTGGGAGATTAATTCTGACATAAATACACTACCATATGTAAAATAGCTAGCAGGAACCTGATACATAATATCTAGCACAGGGAGCTCAGCTCAGTGCTGTGTGATGACATAAATGAGTGAGATGGGGTAGGAGAGGGAGGCCCACGAGGGAGGGATATATGTATGCATGCGGCTGTCAGTGTATAGCAGAAACTAACACTGTAAAGCAATTATACTCCAATAAAAGAGTTTTTACATGTCTGTGAAGAAACTGTAAAAAGAATTGAAAACTATAATGTTTCTGACAGACAATGTTTTGTTAAAAGGTTTACAGTGCTCAGGCAGGGGAAAGAATTAGGGAACCAAAAAAAATTATGTTCATAGTACATTGGTTTTTAAAAAATACTTGGACTGAAAGCTCTGATGCACTACATCAAATGTCACACTATCACAAAAGTTATGCTGGTGATTCTGTACTCTGGTTGATGTTCCTGCTTAGCTTTCTGGCCATCTTCACCAAGTGACACTCACTGGATGAACCCATCTTGGATCACACAGACCAGTGAGTTGAACACCTCCCAAGTAATCTCCATCAACACCACGTGAACAATGCAGAGACCTTCCTGAATTCTTGACTCACAAAATCTTGAAACATAAGAAAATGACTGTTAAATTTAAGTCACACTAAACTCTGGGGTATTTTGTTACACAGCAGAAGATAACTGGAATAGTCATTAACATTTTTATTAAGTCAGTAAACAAAGAAGTTTAATAAACCTGTATTTTTTTCCTTTTGGAAACCAAATATACGTACTCTTTTACACTTATTTCCCACTTTACTCCTCAAACCTTAAATGACAACATACAACTATTTTAATCCTTAACTCTGATTATGATAGCAAATTTCAATATGTAATATAATATTCTAAAGTTTTTGTCAACAGAAAAATCTCATTTTGTATTTAAAGAAAATTTTGTACACCGAGAAATTAATAAATTACAAAGAAACAAGCAACTTCTCATCATTTAAAAAATATTTAATCAACTAAAGCATAAAGCTGTAACTTCCATCTAGAAAACAAACAAATGATATGATTAAGAGGAAGTAGCAGTATGGCCCTGGGAAGACTGTAAGGAAGCGAGCGATATACTCAAATAAGGAAAAAATGAGAATAATAAATGAAAAACAAAAGCAGAGTCTGCTGTCATTATCCTATCCAACCAACTGGTTTATCTTAAAAATTACTTGATGCATACCTATAAAAAGAGTCAAAATCCAGAACACTGAGAATACCAAATGTTAGTGATAATGTGAATAGGAACTCTGATTTACTACAGAAGGAATGCAAACTAGTACAGCCACTTTGGAAGCCAGCTTGACAATTTCTTAAAAAATTAAACATACAATCCAGCAATTGCATTCCTTGGTATTTACCCCCAAAAGGTGAAAACATATGTCCACACAAAAAACCTACACAGAGATTTTTATAATATTTTATTCTTAATTGCCAAAATTTGGAAGCAACCAAGATGTCCCCCCACAGGTGAATGAATAAACTGTGATATATCCAAACAATGAAATATTATTTGTGCTCTAAGAAATGAATTATTAAGCCATGAAAACATGGAAGAAACTTAAACGCATATTATTAAACAAAAAAAGCCAATTTAAAAGGCTACGTGTGGTATGATTCCAAATATGAGATATTCTGGAAAAGGCAAAATTATGGAGCAAATAAAAAAAGATCAGAGATTGACAGGGATAGGGAGATGGGGAAGAGAGAAACAGACACATAAAGAAAGCACAGAAAAATTTTAGGGCAGTGAAAATAGTCTGTTAAGATATTATAATGATACATATATGTTACTATACTTATGTCCAAATACGCAGAATGTACTCAATATAACACCAAGGCTTTGGGTGATTATCATGGGTCAATGTAGGTTTACCCTTAGTTTAAAAAAAACAAGAAGGTACCATTCTGGTGAATGATATTGATAATAGGTAGGAAAGGCTACACATGTGTGGGAGAAAGGGTAAATCTCTGTAGCTTCTCCTAAATTTTGTTGTAAACCTAAAACTGTTCTTTAAAGTCTTTTTAAAAATTGCTTGATTTAACAGTCAAATAATGCAAATTAAAAACTGACATGTACATTAGTGAATGTGAGAGGATGAAGACCAAAGAACATAAATGTAGTATGACATAGTTATTACTTATGCAAGTCATTAACTATTTTGAGGTCTATTCTTTTATCTGCAAGTTGGGATAGTTGCTGCAACCTTACATGGCCACTGATGATCAGAAACAACATACACAGAGCACCTTGTACAGTATTAGCCCCAGTGCTGAATGAGAAGTGCAGTAGTACAGCTTTAAATTATTATTATTATTACTATGAGGAAAAGGCATAAAATAATATATAACACCTATAACACAGCAATCAAATAATAGAAATTACAAAGCAACCAAATCTAAAATGTAACCAACATAAAATGCTATGGTCACATTCATTTTACTAGTATTCAGAGCCTACTATAACTTCCAGGTACAATGCTACTATAAGAAAGAATAGACTGACAGGAGCATTTTAAGGCTAACTCAATTCTAATCTAGGCTAGTCATTGAGAATACGGTAATTATAGAAGTGGCTTTCTGTCACTGACAAAAGTGAAATCTTAAGAAAAAGTGTAGTTAACTAAGCAATAAATGCTGGAGAGGGTGTGGAGAAAAGGGAACCCTCTTACACTGTTGGTGGGAATGCAAACTAGTACAGCCACTATGGAGAACAGTGTGGAGATTTCTTAAAAAACTGGAAATAGAACTGCCATATGACCCAGCAATCCCACTTCTGGGCATACACACCGAGGAAATCAGATCTGAAAGAGACACGTGCACCCCAATGTTCATCGCAGCACTGTTTATAATAGCCAGGACATGGAAGCAACCTAGATGCCCATCAGCAGACGAATGGATAAGGAAGCTGTGGTACATATACACCATGGAATATTACTCAGCCACTAAAAAGAATCCATTTGAATCAGTTCTAATGAGATGGATGAAACTGGAGCCCATTATACAGAGTGAAGTAAGACAGAAAGATAAAGACCATTACAGTATACTAACACATATATATGGAATTTAGAAAGATGGTAATGATAACCCTATATGCAAAACAGAAAAAGAGACACAGAAATACAGAACAGACTTTTGGACTCTGTGGGAGAAGGCAAGGGTGGGGATGTTTCGAGAGAACAGCACCGAAACATGTATATTATCTATAGTGAAACAGATCACCAGCCCAGGTTGGATGCATGAGACAAGTGCTCGGGCCTGGTGCACTGGGAAGACCCAGAGGAATTGGGTGGAGAGGGAGGTGGGAGGGGGGATCGGGATGGGGAATACATGTAAATCCATGGCTGATTCATGTCAATGTATGACAAAAACCACTACAATATTGTAAAGTAATTAGCCTCCAACTAATAAAAATAAATGAAAAAAAGAAAAAGTGTAGTTAACTAAAATCAACATAAAATAACTAATTGTAATAAAAAGAAAAATTCTCACTTGCAAAACAGGTTACTAAAAGTCAACAAAGATATATGTGACAAATGCTCAAAAGTGGTTAAGATTTTTGTGAAGAGAGCCGAAGAGATCAAGTCAGGAAAAAATATTTATTCTCACAGGAATAATGGGATGAGGAAGTTACCGAATGAATTGGATTAGCAATAGGTATAAGAAGAAAATATTCACAAATGAATACCTAGCAAAATGAGCAAAGCAAAAGATTAAAACAAATTTATGACCCAGAAGTCTAGAAGAGTATGGAATACTGTGTTCCTGGTGTATTTGCAAAGAACGGAGGAAAAAAAGAAAGAAATGTGAGTGGAACGTGGGAAAATGAACAGATAACACAAACCAAAAGTTATGCAGGTTGTATGTACTTTCTCTTGGCACAGCCTCAATAAGAAACAGACTTCAAACAGGAATAGTGGCAAGAACAGCGCTTTTAATTGTAATTCCACCACTTAATAGTAAATGACTTTGGATTATTTAATTAACCTCTTTAAAGGTTTTATCAAATATAAAGAGATAATAGTACCCAGTTCACAGTTATTTTAAAGATTAAATGAGATAACGTATACAAAAATCAGTGACAAGACAGTAAACACTGTTAATAGTTTTGAGATTATATAGTAGAAAAAGTTTTAACTTTCCAGTTTACATTTATGAGATACCTGTGCAAGTAGACAAAATGACTTGCTTATAACACTGTAAAACACTGTCCTTTAAAAATGCAATTATTGTCTCTTAATCTGGTGATAGTAAGGATATAAGATACATAAAATTACATTAACAAAGATTCTGGTGCGCTGAAAGTAAGAAGGAAAAGAGCCTTTGGCAGAGGCCCCTGGGAAATATCATAAAAAACTGAAGCAACATTTGGGATGGGGATGGGGAAAGCAAACTTTCAAAGACAAAATGAGATGAGAATCTAAGAAAATTCAAGTCATGTAGCTAGTCTGCGAGTTTTCTGTTATCGCTGATAACAATAGCAGTTAATAACTCCTATGCAAGGTACTAGCTGTTTTATATTCATATAGTACTATTCAATTTTCATGGCAATTGTGCAATACAGGTAGTATTCATCATTAAAAACTGATTACCTACTAGGTACCAGACACTATGAATACAACGATACACCAGACAATATCATGTCCCTGCCCTTACCTACTTGCAGACTACTGTAGAAACTCTTTCAAAAAGAGGCAAGCAATTTGCCTAAATTCACACAGTCAAAAAGGACAGAGTGAAAATATGAACTCAAATCTAAAAATCCATGCTCCTAACCACTTAACACAATTCTAAAAAAATTTCTACAATGCTGACAAACCATGAAACTATTAAGTGAAAAGTCACTCAGTCGTGTCCGACTTTTTGTGACCCCATGAACTGTGGCCCACCAGGCTCCTCTGTCCATGAAATTCTCCAGGCAAGAATACTGGAGTGGGTTGCCCTTCTCCAGATGATCTTCCCAACCCAGGGACCAAACCTGTGTCTCCTACATCAGGCAGATACTTCCCTTCTCCAGGGATCCAACCCAGGTCTCCTGCATTGCACTAAGGTTCTTTTACCATCTGAGCCACCAAGGAAGCCCCATGAAACTATATGAACTTATATAAAATTTCCTTAAGAAACATTAAAAAAACCACACTATTCAAATGTTTTACTAATAATTTTATAAAATAATTTTATTTAATTTTAATTCAATATATTCTGTGTTCACTTCAGTTTTAACACATAAAAGATTAAAAAAGCAGATATTAGTTCCAGAGAAAAACAGCTGTTATCCAAATTTAAAAGCTAACTATAGTCACTGAGTTTCACATTATCTGATCTAGTTTGATTAATCACTTAGGCAATACAAATAAAAAAATCCTAAAGATAAAAACAATAATGGATCTGCATCCAAAGCAAAGAGTGAAGCAAACAAATTAGAACAATGCCATCTATAGGACAATTAGTAGAATGCAGAAAACTAACTGAATTCTTAACCACCTTCATTAAGAACTTCTAGAATGGAAATCCGTCATCAATAAAACACTCAGAACTGGATCTTATCTAATACCTTATAAGACTAAACATTAATAAGACCCTATTTGTAAATCTAATATACTACTATATTTCAAGTTTCTACAAATAGTAGTGAACACATCTGCCAATGCTGGCTGAGTTTTATCATTTATTAATAAATATCCTGTAGTCTCATATTCAAGCTAAACAGTTGGTATATAATACAGACTTTATAAAGAATCTGCCTGCAATGTGGGAGACCTGGGTTCAATATCTGGGTTGTGAAGATCCCCTGGAGAAGGGAATGGCTTCTTGCCTGGAGAATTCCATGGACAGAGGAGCCTGGCAGGATATAGTCCATGGGGTTCAAAAGAGTGGGACACGACTGAGCAACTTTCACTCATTCATTCTTTGACTATACAGACCTTTGTCGGCGAAGTGATGTCTCTGCTTTTTAACACACTTTCTAGGTTTTCCATAGCTTTCCTTCTAAGGAGCAAGAGTCTTTTAATTTCAGGGCTGCAGTCACCGTCCGAAGTGATTTTGGAGCCCAAGAAAATAAATCCGTCACTGTTTCCATTTTTTCCCCATCTGTTTGCCATGATGAAGTGATTGGACCATATGCCATGATCTTAGTTTCTGAATGTTGAGTTTTAAGCCAGTGAGAGTCTCCTCAGTTCTTCGCTTTCTGGCATTATAGTGGCATCTGCATTATCTGAAGCTGTTGCTATTCCCCCCGGCAATCTCGATTCCAGCCTGTGATTCACCCAGCTCGGTGTTTCCCATGATGTACTCTGCATATAAGTTAGACTAACAGGGGGACAATATACGGCCTTGACGTACTCCTCTCCCAATTTGGAATGAGTCTGTTGTTCCACATCTGGTTCTAACTGGTTTCTCAGGAGACAAGTAAAGAGTTCTGGTATTCCCATCTCTTTAAGAATTTTCCATAGTTTGTTGTGATCCACACAGTCAAAGGCTTCAGCGTAGCCAATGAAGCAAAAGTAGATGTCTTTCTGGAATTCCTTTGCTTTTTCTATGATTCAATGGATGTTGGCAATTTAATCTCTGGTTCCTCTGCCTTTTCTAAATCCAGTTTGTACATCAGGAAGTTCTCAGTTCATGTACTGCTGAAGCCTAGCTTGAAGGATTTTGAGCATTATCTAACATGTGAAATGAGTGCCCTGGATGGTAGTTTGAACACTCTTTGGCACTGCCCTTGTTTGGGATTGGAATGAACAGAAGCCAACTTTAACTGGTTAAGTTATAAAAAAAATACTCTCTTTCAAATGTATTTTTCTTTAACTCTGTCTACAGAAATATTACTGGGAAGTACCTAAAAATACTGAAAGGTGGTGGAAAGCAGGCGATAGTTCAAATCTAGAAACATACTGCCTATCTCCCATGTCACCATTTGCATTCTTTAAAATCCCCTTTATCAAAGATAGGGTAAGGTAAACCAATTTCCAAAGGTTTGCTTTTCGACATTTCATCATTTATCTTGTCAATAAAATTGCTGTGATTCATTAAGGAGGAGGGGGGGGGAGGCAATCTCAGAAAGACTGTTACTTGACCAGCTTCATAAAATGAGTAAGCAGGAAAGGCAAATTCAGCACCTTCTAGAATACAACCTAATATAAGTTTTATGCTTTATATTATTTTGTAGTAAACCCAAATACCACAGAAAACAAATCAGAGTGAATCCAGAGAAATCAGACAGAAGTGTGCTCGATACTTCCCACAACTTATCCCAGTTTAAAAGTATAATACTCACTAATGGCCAAAGGAAAACTGAACTCCAGTTTTGTTTCATGCATAGCTTTTATGAACTCAAAAATTTCTAAGAATATACACCCAAATTAGGTAACCTCGAAATAAGACTTAACCTACACTATTAATAGCATGATTTTCCTTATTCAAAAATCCAACAAGAAATCCAGCACAGAAATTATGATAAGGACTCAATTTTTTAAGAAATGGATCAAAATCCAAGGTCATTATATATGAAACAAGAGGGTAGGAAATGGGTAGCAAGAGAAATTTTACCTGACCCATGGTAAAATGTAATTTACATAAATCCATAATGACAAAATCAGAATAGTGAGAACAAAAGAACTTTGCAGCAGTGAAAGAAACGGAGTGAAGAGCAAAGTGGCTATGGCAACATACATTTAAATCTATGTATGATTTAAACATCGTCAAAGTTTGATATAAACATTATGGTTAAGCCTTATGTTTAAATATTATGATTTAAACTTCTTCAAAAGTTGCTAAAGCAAGTCAAAAAGTACTTTAAGACGAGAGAAAAGACTCAGGTGGTTTATGAAAGAAATATAAGAAACCAACAAAAAAATATGTAAGATCCCAGATAGGTTAAAGATGCCACTGAAAATATATAAGGTAACCAAGCTACTGAGATGAGGAGTGCAGTGGTGGTGATGGTCTTGGTAATGAGCAGAGTTATTCTTTGCTGGAAAACAATTATAAAATGAGTCTATTTTAAGAGCAAAAGAACGGAATATGCTGTGTCCATTCTTTGAAGTAGATATGAAAGTCTTATAATTATCATTTGAGAACATTGCTTCTTGTTCTATGTTAATGTGTTCTTTATTATCAAAAGAATATCAGTCAATAATTACCAAATTCACCCTACTAAAAAAATTAAAGAGTCAACTCTAAACTTATACAATCAAGTATCAGAAGTTGAGAATCAACTCTAAACTTACACAATCAAGTATCAAAAGTTGCCAGTCACATATATCCTCAAGTGTTCAATTCTCATGTGAGGTCTACCTGTATGATTTCATTGAGTATTAGCTGTGTACCATTTTTTACCTAATGTCTTTCTTTAAAATGGCTATTTTGTTGAAATGCTTGTAACAAGTACTTCTCAAGTGACACAAACCTAAATGCCTTTCAAGTTCTGACATCATCTATTTATATCTTCTTAGTCTTTGAAAGTCATTTTGTGAAGAGTGTGTGTCACTTCCCGGAAATACTTTGGTTGGCCCAAAAGTTTGTTTGGGTTTTCCGTAAAATGTTATGAAAAGCCTGAACAAATTTTGGGGCCAACCCTAGGGGCTTCCCAGGTGGCGCTAGTGGTAAAGAACTACTTTACCAGCTAATGAAGGAGACGTAAAATACGTGGGGTTCAATTCCTGGATCGGGAAGATCCCTTGGAGGAAGGCATGGCAACCCATTCTAGTATTCTTGCTGGGAAAATCCCTTGAACAGAGGAGCCTGGCAGGCTATAATCCATAGGGTCACAAAGAGTTGGACATGGCAGGAGTGACTTTGTAAGCACACACAGTCTGTGAAGATGCTTGCGTTGGTGTCACTTGTGAAAAGCTTTTTCTGACTACCCCTTTTTAGCCCATGAAATCAGGGATGTAATGTGCAATATTTATAATTTTCTGATATCTACATCCCCAATCTCTTACAGAGTTTCAATCAGGGAGATTCAACCAGGGAGCCGGTGATGGACAGGGAAGGCTGGTATGCTGCAGTCTATGGGGTCGCAAAGAGTTGGACACAACTGGGCGACTGAACTGAACTGAAGCTCTTCCCAAAAAGTTGCCTAATGTAATAGCTAAAAATGATGAGAGCCTATACCCTGAAAATGCAAAAGAATATTAATAATATCAAATGTGCAAGAGAAATTTTATTGAGTTTCAAATGTAACAACCCATTTTAATTTTACTCACTGTTTCATAAGCAGTAAGTGGCAGAGCTGGGATTCAAACCCAGGAAACCTGGCATCAGGGACCAAGTCATTAAAGACTGTACTATATACACTTCTTGTCACAATCCATTGTAGAATTAATAAGATCAACTATAATATCTGACAAGTTTTAAAAGGTAACTTTAGAAGATAATGAAGACAGTTCTGTTAAAGTCTATATTCAGCTTACTGAGTATTAAGCCCAGTATTGATGACTACTAAACACCTAGTTTGTGCTGTTCTAAAAAAGTTCTATTTCTATAAACACTGCAATTAACAACAATCTGTAGAGCAATGTCATCAGAGGCTTTTTCATCATGCATATGAATTAATTTGCTATGTTAAGAAAAAAGTAGACAATTCTGTGCTTATGTAAACAAATGTACTTCAAATGAAAATATCTTGCGTTATCCGTCATGAACTTGCCACATACTTTCCCTACAAAATCAAAAGCTCTTTTTCTACTGCAGTAAGCACTGTAAACTTCATCACACGATATGTTCAAAATTCTGCTTTTCAAATAAAGATGAAAATAAAGTTTATAGAAGCACATGGTAAAACAACAGAAAGGTAAGGCAAGACATAAATATAGCAATGTGATACTGTCTACTAACTTATGGAAGGAATGCCCTTGGTTCTGAAGTTTTATCTTTCCTACTCTACCCTTTTTCTGTTAAATATGCCCCCTCTTGTGGGGAGGGGCGATAACAATTCTGTCCCACAATTTCATCTAGCGAAACACTGGTATTAAACACTTAGGTATTTCCAATACAAAAGTGAAGAGATGGCTTTACTTTTACCAGATGCTAGCTTGTTTCAGAAAAAGTTGCCCGTTTCTTCTCAATTAAAGCAATAATTTAGTAAATATCTTCAAAAATACAGGTTATCTGTCTAAATTACCAGAAAAACAAATTCCAACATCAAAATGAACTTGTACCTTCCATAAAGCAATTATCTACTTTTATTAGGAAACTTAAATTTGGATAATGTGTACTGAAAAAAGAAATTTCACTAATTTTTCTTTCCTTCAGAAAATAAGTGGTTTGGGAGAAAAGAAAGATAGCAAAATTACCACAAATAAAATGACAATTCACTTGCAACTGAGTACAGTCATTTCATATATATTTTTCCACTGGAGATAATGATGTGGTAAAGAAATGGATACCAGATGCTTTTTAGTCTGTTTTCTACCAATGATAATAAATGATGAAATGTGATTTCACTGACTTATAAGCTAACAGCTGGATCCTTAGGGAGTCTGGTATAAGTGTAAGGTATTTCTGATATGTTCAGTTAGCATCACTTCCACAAAACATGAAGGCATGCCAAGGAGATCCTTAGGCATGTGTTACTGCTACTACCATGTGATAAGATTTGTATCATCTTTCTACATCAAAATAAAGGTCAGAAACTACTTTAATGAGAATGATGAACAGGAACAGCTATTTTTAAAAAAATCCTCTTTTGACTATGAGGACTTCCCTGCAGTTCAGAAGGTAAAGAGTCTGCCTGCAACGCAGGAGACCTGGGTTTGATCCCTCGGTCAGGAAGATCCTCTGGAGAAGGGAATGGCAACCCACTCCAGTATTCTTGCCTGGAGAATCCTATGGACAGAGGATGCTGGCAGGCTACAGTCTGTGGGGTCGCAGGGTCGGACATGGCTAGCAACTAACACTACTAACACTATTTTTGACTATGAATGAATAAAAGATAAAGACAGTAACTGTTTCAACCATGTAAACCTTGTCCATGCATGTGTACGTGCTGAGTTGCTCAGTCGTGTCCAACTCTTTGGGACCCCATTAACTGTAGCCTACCAGGCTCCTCTGTCCATGGAATTCTCCGGTCAAGAATATCAGAGTGGGTAGCCATTCCCTCCTCCAAGGGATCTTCCTGACCCAGGGATCAAACCCAGGTCTCCTGCATTGGAAGCAGATTCTTTACTGTCTGAGCCATCAAGGAAGCCCCATGTAAATATTCATACATTCCTAATACTAAAAAAATTATCTCCCTTTGATTCTATAGTTATGACACATCTTCAGTGTGTTTTCATAAGAGTATTGTTTTGAGAACAAAACTCCCATCAGGAATCGCTGGGGCAAAAAGACTGCACTGAGCCTGTGCTCGTGCTTAGTCGTTCAGTCCTGTCTGACTCTTTGCAGCCCCGTGGACTGTAGCCCGCCAGGCTCCTCTGTCCATGGGATTCTCCAGGCAAGAACACCAGAGTGGGTTGCCATGCCCTCCTCCAGGGGATCTTCCCAACCCAGGGATGGAACCCAGGTCTCCCGCACTGCAGGTGGATTCTTTACTGTCTGAGCCACCAGGGAAGCCCCTGTACTGACCTCAAAACTTCATCAAACAAGAGCTTTAGGCCTATAATTTACCTAATATGATAAAAAGATGTACGCAGGAAGAGCTGGTATAGGGAGGGATCAAGTCAACTGAGGAGTCTGGTTAACTGATTTTTTCTGGAATAGATTTATAACAAACTTCCTAAGGTAAAATATTCAAAATGAAGCTTTCTATTATTTGTAATTCTATCCAAAATTTTAATATTAAAAATAAGAATAAAGGAATGATTATATACAAAGTTATATAATACAAGTGCTTGATAAACCACACTGAAAAAACACTAATGCTATTTTAAATGTAAATAATATAAAATTTTAAATGAAAAATAAAACCTTTATGAGGAAACGCCCATTTTAAAAGTCTCAAAGAAAGTTTGAAGTTAAAATAGTATTTAAAATGTAGCTATTATTAAAATTAAAATGGCAAAGCAAAAATCTCAAAACTGCATAAGTTCTCCAAATGATACACTCTGTAACTGGGCAAATTACTAAACTCCCCTCAAATTCAGTTTACATTTACTTTACAGTTTTGAAGGTAATAAATAAAAATGGGTTATGTGAGAAATAGTCAATATAAAAGTAATAACCTGCATTCTGGCACTGAAAGTAATAAAAATTTTTCCTACGGTTTAATAAGCAGTTATGGCAACAATAGCCATTATCCATAGGTTTAAAGACTATTGACGTTCAGTACTTATTGGGGTGAACTACAAAATGTGAGACATTTATAGCTCACCAAGTATCCATGTGCTATTCACATGTCCCAGACCCTTACCAATATGGCAGGGCCATGCGGCTGGTTCTGGTTAATGGAATATGAGTAGAAATGACCTGTTCGTCATTTCATGACTGAAACCTTTAAAAGCCAATGGAACAATGGAAGACTAGATATTTTTATAAAAATACACTTCTACATAAGTAAAAAAAAAAAAAAAAAAACTCATGATATAAACCCAATTTGTTTTACATCTTTCTCTTTACCTATACACTTATTTTTCCATGTTGAAACACTTAATTTAGTTTCATTATGACACTTCACCCTAAGAAAAAGAACATTCTCCTACACAATAATAAAGTATCACACTTAAATTTAATGTTGATAAAATTATCTATTATATAATCCATATTCAGATTTCCCTAATTACTTCAATAAAGTCCTCTAAAGGGACAATCCAGGATCATTCAATCAATTAATCAACGTGACACTGTATCTGGTCATTGTATCTTTTGTCTTCAACTCAGAACTCTGTTTCTAATCTTTTTTTTTATTTTTTTGGCATGGGGCGGGGCGGGGGGGAGGGGTAGGAATGTGCTTGGAGCCTGTGGCTTGAGGGATCTTACCCAGGAGGTACCAAACCCTGAGACCTGGCAGTGAGCCCTAACTACTGGACTGCTGGTGAATTCCTGTTTTTAATCTTTCAAACCACTGATATTTTGAGGAGCTAATGTCAATTGTTTTATAGAGTCTTCTTTAAGTTAAATTGTTTTGCTTTTTTCCCCTCATGATTAGAGTCAGGTTAAAAGAGGCTGGTTTATATATATATATGTGCTATGCTGTGCTTAGTTGCTCAGTCATGCCTGACTCTTTGAGACTCCATGGATTGCAGCCCGCCAGGCTCCTCTTTCCACGGGGATTCTCCAGGCAAGAATACAGGAGTGGGTTGCCATGCCCCCCTCCAGTTTTATATATATATAATAAACATAACAAATCTTGACTAGTGCAGCCATCACAGAAAGCACTGAAGATATGGGGTTTTAAACTCTAGAATACATACTCTCCAGGCAAACAGTAACCACTCCTACTTTGAAACTGCATGCTCAATCCTGACCTCTCCCTAAGCCTGAGGCTTATATAACCAACTCATTGTTGGGTATCTTTAACTGGCTGTCCTACAGACAGTTCAAATTTAGTATGTTCAAAACTCATCTCAGCCACAAAACTTAATGCTACTCTCTTCCTTTGATATTCCTTCTTTAACTCAAATTCACCTAATCTCTAAAGCCTAATCAAGACACTTCCCTCTGCCTTTACCCATAATAAGTAAGACACCAAGATTTTATCTGTATTGCTTAAATCCATTCACTACTATCAAACTAAACTTAACAGTCTTTATTCTAGAATTTTAGGATTTTTCTCTTTCCTAGATCTCTGCAACAGCTTAATTGGATTCCAGCTTCTTCACTGTTACAGGTTAATGCATTCAAAACGAAAACTTAATCAAATGACTCACCTCTTAAATCCTTTTGATGCTTCCTCTTTAAGGAATGTAACTCAAACAGAATTCAAACTTAACATCACCTACAAGGATTTACAAAGTTGCTTACCTACATTTCTAGACACTTTTTGACTTGCATTGGTACTTCTTTCAGTTACACTGCTATCTTCACTTTAGTCACTGGATATCAGCTTTGTAATTTTTGCCATAAGTCTTCTCTGGGGCAAAAGACATTTCATGGAGATAGAGGAACAATGACCTTTGAAGATTATTAACTTTATTCTATGTAAATTTCACAAATACTTTGATCAGGAAATATTTGCTTAGCTCCTATAATATGTGAAAGGCATCCTATTAAGAACTGTGAGAGGGACTTCCCTGGACCCCTGTGTTTCCAATGCAGGGGACCCAGGTTTGATCCCTAGTCAGGGAACTAGATCCCACATACTGCAACCAAAACTCAACTCAGCCAAAGAAAAAGAAGAAGAAGAAAGAACTATGAGAGATACAAGAAAAGTTAGACATATACCCTGTTCTAGGCAGAGTTTCCAGTACAAAATGCAGATTTTTTTTTTTAAGGCACATATACAATTACAGGTAGGCAGAAAAGGACCACAGTTGTTAAGTATGATTAAAGTAAGTTTAAAGGAGGGAAAAATTATTTCTGAGTGGTAAAGGCTGGAAGGAAATCAGGGAAGCTTTCCTAGAAGAGGTGGCAGTTGGCAGCCTTGAAGAATATGAAAGGTTTGGGCATAGACGTGAAGGAAATAATCTTAATTATTGCCAACTCACTGTCTCCAAGGCAACTATTCTAAATCAGCTTTTGCCCCTACATACATGAGAATATGATACATTATTTTAGTAATAATTACTCATTAAAACTGGTCCTCAAAGGGAGAATGGTGTAAGTGGGATGCCATCTCAGAATCTGGTGTCATTTGGGGAAGTGTCAGTTGAGGTGCTTTTGCCCTCTAAATAAGAATCTCCTCTCAAGAGGTGCTATGTGCCAAGTCACTTCAGTAGTGTCTGACTCTTTGCAACCCCATGGACATTAGCCCACCAGGCTCCTCTGTCTATGGGATTCTCCAGGCAAGAATACTGGAGTAGGCTGCCATGTCATCCTCCAAGGGATTCTTCCTGACCCAGGCATGAACCCACATCTCTTACTTCTTTCTGTACTGGCAGGCAGCTTCTTTACCACTAGCACCACCTGGGAAGCCCCTCAAGAGAACACCTGACCAATTTCTAAGCAAGTTTCTCCAGATTCCTATAGTCTTCATACAGGTCACAAATCAAGACACAGATTCACAATAATAAAATCCTTTTTTCCCTCTTAGTTTAGCTAAGAATTTCTCAAAGAGAAGATGAATGACATCAAAAGAATAAAGCAGTAAAAGAATTTACAGATATTAAAAGAGCAGACATGCTTATTCACTATAGCATTTCTATCCTAAAACACAATTCACCACATAAGCTTTTCCCATAAATAAAACTATTTTAAATATTGGATATAATAACATCCTTTCCTCCTGGAAGAGCTGAGTTAGTGTGTAAGCTTATATAATAATTATTTAGAGATAGACAATTGGTACTGAAAAACAGAAGTAACAGCTTCTGTATCTCCCTTTTCTTTTACCTTTTCTCCCCAATATTAAAAAAGGTGAGATAAAAGTTTATTTCTTTA
This sequence comes from Cervus canadensis, assembly GCF_019320065.1. Taxonomy (NCBI): domain Eukaryota; kingdom Metazoa; phylum Chordata; class Mammalia; order Artiodactyla; family Cervidae; genus Cervus; species Cervus canadensis. Next base: position 35,573,927 of record NC_057401.1, read on the forward strand.
CAGAGCAAAGAGGTACAAATTACAAAAGCAACGTTTTTTATTGGTGTATACCCTGCACAGCTGAAAATACACAACATAAAACTGCTTCTGCAAGCACATTTAAGGTAACAGTACTAATCCTGACTATCATATGCTCAGAAGTCACTGTTTAGCAGGAAAATGGAATGGGCTAAAGCTAAAAGGGAAGAGTTTCATAGGCTACTATAACAGTCAAAACATAAAGTAATGAGAATATAAACTAGGGTAAAGGCAATGAAAACAAAAGTACATATGAGAACAATGTTTTGCAGGTTGAAGTGAAGAAGAGATACAAGCAAAGAGAGAAATAGTCAAAAAATACTTTTGAGCCTAGGGTGCCCATGAAGAAAGTGCCATTTACTGATCCTAGATCTTTTTCAAGTCTTCTGATGTAGAGATTCAAGAGGTAGGCTTTTCTAGTAAATGTAACTGGGCTGTCCAAAGAAAAGGATGAAATGAAGGTAAATGATGGAGGCACCAACTGTGTGCTAGAACAAGTATTATATCCTCTCTTTCTCAACCTTTGAAAGTCTTGGTTCTACTATTTAATTTGTTCATTTAAACAATATTAAAAATCACCTTTCATTCCTTACGTTTACTTACATGTATGCACACACAAAACTGCAAAACTAGGACTGCAAAAATCATACTGTTCCAACTTGCTTATTTCCTTTAATGGTATATTGCTGCTGCTAAGACACTTCAGTCATGTCCAACTCTGTGCAACCCCATAAATGGCAGCCTACCAGGTTCCTCCGTCCCTGGGATTTTCCAGGCAAGAATACTCGAGTGGGCTGCCATTTCCTTCTCCAATACATGCATGCACTCTAAGTCGCTTCACTCGTGTCCAACTCTGTGCCACCCTATGGACAGCAGCCCACCAGGCTCCTCCATCCACAGGATTCTCTAGGCAAGAATACTGGAGTGGGTTGCTGTTGCCTTCTCCATAATGGTATATTACTTATTAGTAATTTATCTAGTATATTACTTGATAGTAATTGATCTAGTATACAGAGTCCTACTTCCTTAAAAAATAAAAAATGATGCACACTGTATACCATCAAATATTTAACTGCTATTTATATTCATTTAGTTAGTTGGGGTTTTTGGTTGGTGGTGAGCTGATTTTTCAACTTTTATGTATTTATATTTCACTATTACCAATACTGCAAAAGGACATTAAAAAACATGAATTTTTACATCCTCCAAGATTTCTATAGGCCAGATTCCCTGAAGTGGGATTAGTGAGTAATGGGCATTTAAAATTTAGACTGACACAGTGGTGCAAAATTATCCTCCAAAAAGGCTGCAACAAGTCCTCTCCTGCATTTCTAAACCATCAATTGGAATGAAAAAAGAAGGCCCAAATCCCTCCCATTTGTTTCCCTAGTAGACCAAACCTTAATCCCTTTCATTCATGTCCAATGTGAAGTTTCTATCTAAACTCTACAACATTAAGTTAATCTATTTTTAAAAGAGCTAACTGGCATTCTTCCAGAGACTAGACTGATAAATTCTTAACAGAAGGTGGTACTCACTCATCAACCAACAGAAAACTGTGAGGGCATTTTTGGTATTAATAATACTTGACGGCTGCACTTGGCAGTAGTGAGTAGGACACTGAACCACGGAGCAGACAAGCACAATGAATGTCTCACCCAAAATGCCGACAGAACTCTCCTAACCTGTGGTTGGGAAATATACAATTGAGGTATGCTGCTCAATTTTAGGTGTAAGAAGTCTGGAAAGACAAAGAGGTTCAAGTGGGGACATAACAACAATTCGAGTTTTGTGAACTATCTGCAATATTATAAGTTTCTTTTCCTTGACCTAGTTCCTTAAGTAAGACTTTAGGTTTCTAAAGAAACTGCATCTGACTGATGTCTTCTGAAATTCTCTGCTTCAATTTTTGACTACTGAGGCTTACTGGTACAGATTATTCTCTTCTTGTTCTCCGAGATTTAATGTATAGTCTCTCAGTGGATGCACTATTTTGGATGCAAACTTGGATACTGAAGCAACTGAAACCAGAACTTGAGAGATTTTTCAAAAGACGCCCACAGTTCTTCGGCCATTTCTGAAGCAATACCTGTAATACCTTTTACTTCCTAAAATCATAATTTCTTTGTGGCCCTAATTCTGTGCTCCCCACACAGTACCTGGACAGTAACTGTACCACATACAAAGTCAGCTCAATAAACTTTCAATAAGAGGTTGGCTCTTTAATACTAGGGAATTTACAAACAAATCTTAATGAAACTGGTTTATTATTTAGGAAACTTCTATAGGACATAGACTGAAGAGGGCCCAAAACATAAAAACAAACAAAACCTAAGCATCCATAATATATAATATGTGGTTGCTCACCCCATAGTCAGAGGGCTATCATATGTAAAATTAATTTAGACATACTTGGTTTTGTTAAGCTGTAGAGACATTTTGCAAGATTAATTTTTTGGCAGTCATATCTTTACACTCAAATCAGGACTTTCATTTTTTAAAAAATTGTCTCTCAGCATGTAAATATTTTGCACAGTGGCAGCTGGAGTGTGCACAGTGTTTTTGTGTTTTAGTGCCATTATATTAAATATAATCTTTCTTTGCATTAACCATACTGCCTTTCAAAAGGCTGCATAATGCCACCAGAAATGAATGAATATATTGGTTTTTCTGTACCTTGTCAGCATTGGGAATTGGCTCTTAAGCACTTCTTTTGGGAGAAGGTAGGTACCTACCTGGCTATGTGTAAAATGTCTTACTAAAGTTGTTTTAGATTAAAAAATATTTTTTCAACTGTTCACTTATAATCTGTACTTCCATTTATGTGAATTATTCTTTGCTCATCTATTGAAATCTTGATTTCTGTATGAATTGTCAATTATTTAGTCAGGCCTGTTCTTCAGAGGCATTTTTGCAAAGTCTAAGGTTTTTCTTTTTCTTGTGAAATTAAAATTTGCACATTATAAATATTTGAGACTACAGATAAAAGGAGAAAGTACCTATTATTCTATCACCCTAGTGTAACTACAGTATATTTTGGTTTTGGAGGGTTTTTTTGGTCTTTTATGAGCAAAAGCACTTTAGTTTTAGCAATGCTGCTCCTACAGTATTTAATTTTCTTTACCTAAGGAGAGAACATGATGAAATGCTTCTTAAAAGTTCTAATTTTAACCTGGTGTCTTAAAGTTACAAAAAAAAAAAAGACTTTAATTTCTGGTAGCTACTTAATTTTATTTTTCTTATCACTTATATGAATTTTCCACAATGAACATGTATTACACTCTCGCAGGGGTGTTGTGAGGTTTAAAAGAGAAAAAGTATATGGAACTCACTTAACAAACTATCTTGCGATTATGAGACCATGAACAGAATAAAGTACTTTTTGAATAAAGACATCACTAAACAACTAAAGTCTATCAAGGCAATTTAGTATTCTAGAATCTTGCTACTCTAAGTGTGGATTACAGACCAGGTGTACTATACTACCTGGTTGTTTGTTAGAAACTCAGACTCTCAGACCCTGCTCCAGATTTACTAAATTACAATCTGCATTTTAAAAGATGTTCAGTGAGCATCTCGCAAGAGTGCTTCTTTTTTTTTTTTTTTAAGAGTGCTTCTTAAACGTGGCTACATACTTAAGTCACCTGGAAAACTCTACAGGTACTTATGCCTTAGGTACCACCCCTGGATATGGATATACTGATTTCACTGTTAGGGGAATGCACTGGGAACAAGGATTTTAAGTCATCCTCCTGGTGATTTTAGTGTCTAGCAAAGTTTGAAAACAACTGCTTCAGAACACAGAAAACTGAAATGGTTCACCAAGACAGGTGGAAACCACTTCTTACCAGAGTCATTATCTGTGCAAAGAAACACACCATAGGATTTTAGTACTACTCTGAAACTCACTTTCATTTCTTGTGGATCAATTTTCCTGCAGCAATATGATGCTTAAAAAGCTATAATTCCCTCAAAGAACATAAAGGTTAAAGTTCTAGAAAAATTAAAAATCTAGCACTCAATTCTGTACCTTTTTCTCCAATATTCAGATTTAGAAATCACTAAGTATTAATTATACTTTCTATTAAAGACTCACTGAAAAAGATAACTACATCCTGACAAAAAAAATCAGGTCGTAACAAAGTCAATTGTTTTATTTGATCAGTGTAGAAAGGTAATGTCAAGGAAAATTATTAGGGAGAAACGAAAAGTCCACGTACTATCATCAAATTTTTACCTGACTTCCTTCTGCAAATATCAATTTTTACAGTAAGTAAAACAAAGTCTGTTCAGGTTACAGTGGCATGTTTCACATAAACAAACAAATAAATAGAGGAGAAAACCGTGTGTCTGAGACTACAGTAAAAGAAAGATTAACTAGAGGGCTTCTGCTTCTAAGATCATTTTAAGACCACCGATGAAGCAATATGGTCTTATAATGTATACTGGGCATCTTTCTGTTTTATAAGCTGGGGGTGGGACTTTGAGAACTTGAATCATTTTACCATTAAAAACTTATTTCCCACTTGAGCAAAACTTGGAGCTAAATGGAACAGTATCAGGTAGATCCCTGGTTTCTTGCTATTTCACTTTGCCACAGAAGTTATTTACTGAATATCTTTTAAAGTGGTTAGTGGAGATGGAATCAGAGTAGATAGCACTGAAGACTCTAGAGCCACCAAAATTGTTATTTTCATTGATTCATTCAATGAACACAGGCAGAATAAGTTTTAAAAAGCCACTGCAATAGTAGTTTGACAGAAAAAAGTCAGTCTTAGTAGACTAATAAAAACAACACAATGACTTTAACAAGTGGAAAAATTATGTAAATAGCTTCAAACATTATGCTTAACATAAATTACATTCTTTTTAAAATTAAGTCTTAAAAAGAACCCCCAAATATCATAATATTATTAACATCACTATTATTATATAAAATTGTTTTGGGAGATCTAAAAATACACAATTCCCTTATATATTTTATGTACATTTATTACATAGTATATGTAATATAACATGATTTACTGCATAGTGATGCTTTAGCTGTTATCACTTGATAATATGTTTGTGAGAGTTGGACTATAAAGAAAGCTGAGCACCAAAGAATTGATGCTTCTGAACTGTGGTGTTGAAGAAGACTCTTGAGATTCCCTTCGACAGCAAGGAGACCCAACCAGTCCATCCTAGAGGAAATCAGTCCTGAATATTCATTGGAAGGACTGATGCTGAAGCTGAAACTCCAATACTTAGGCCACCTGATACAAAGAACTGACTCATTTGAAAAGACCCTCATGCTAGGAAAGATTGAAGGCAGGAGGAGAAGGGGATGACAGAGGATAAGATGGTTGGATGGCATTACCGACACAATGGACATGAGTTTGAGTAAGCTCCAGGAATTGGTGATGGACAGGGAAGTCTGGCGTGCTGCAGTCCATGGGGTCGCAGAGTCGGACACGACTGAGTGACTAAACTGAACTGAATGCTTGTCTGCTTTCCTCTCCCTGTTAAGTCACAGTTTTCAAATTTTTTGTATTTATTTTTTAGATAAACTACAGATACGTTATTCGAAGTTTCCCCAACATCTTGCTAAATTTTGATTGAAAATATACTAAACAAATAATTCAGAAATACATAGGCATCTTCAAAATATTTTCTCTATTTGCCTTTCTCAAAGTTTTGAGGTATTCTTTCTATGTCACATACATTTCTCATTAAATTGATTTATGAAAGAGAGGGAAAAAAGCACAGGGGAAACTGCCCTTTTCATACATGAAAAACTAAATTTAAGAAGGTATTTCATTTTCAAGTCCAACCCTATCTTACAAGCAAACTGTAGGCTTCTTTGCTCAGTCATCCACTATTAAATCTCATATTTTCAAATAAGAATCCTCTATTAGTAGATCTCCTTCAACCAGGAAAAGACTTCCATATCAGAAGCAGCACAAATATGAGAAACCTGTAGCAAGAGATGACCCTATTCCATGAAGGCACAATTTGTTGTAATACTGTCTTTAAAGTTAGAGTATTCAAATTCACTCCCTATTTCCTTTTCCAACTAACTCCTGACAAACTACCTATTTTTTCTCTTGACTAATAATTTTTGGCAATTCATCCTTTATGCATTAAAAATAATTTTTGAAAAATTCAATTTGTACCCTGTTTTTCTTGTGTTTTTTTTGGCTGCACCACATAACTTACAGGCTCTTAGTTCCCCATCCAGGGATTGAGACCAGGTCTAGGCAGTGAAAGTGCCAAGTACTAATCACTGGACAGCCAGAAAATTCCCAACCTGTTCTTACTTTTGTTGCATTTTCTTTTTACTTTTGCAATACTCAAATCCGTATACTAATCTCATAGGGCACTGTGGTAGGCAGTCTCCAAGACAGCCCTCATGATGCCATCATCCTGGTACTTATGGCCTGTGCAACTCCCTCATCTTGATTGTGGGCTGAACCTAGTGATTTGCTTCTAACAAATGGAATACAGAAAAAGTGACAATAAGTCCTTCTCAGGTTACATTATAAAAAGACTATTGCTTCTGTCAGGAGTACCCTTCCTTACTCTAAGGTAAGTCAGCTGCTGTACTGTAAGCTGCCCTACAGAGAAGTCTAAATGACAACAAAGTCTCTAGCCAGTAACCAGTGAGGAACTTTAGCCCACCAAGAGCCAAGTGAGTAAGCTTGAAAGCAGATCTTCTGCTAATTGAGCCTGGTGATGACTGCAGCCCCCAATGATGCTTTGATGGTAGGAGGATTATAGCTTTGGGAGACACCCAGAGTCTAGAGGGCACCCAGCTAAACCACACACAGATTTCTGGCTCACAGGAATTGGGAGATAGTGTTTACTGTTTTAAGTTGTGCAATTCTGAAGTAACCTGTTATATAGCAATAGTAGTTATAACTAACACAGTTTTTGACAAAATTCCTGGGAATCACTTAATTTACAGTATACTAATAGTTTAATAAAGTTCCTTTTGCAGAGCTAACGTAAAGTACTACTCTATTTATAAGCACTTCTATTCGTATTATCTCTACTGAACAATTCTATGCACAATGTGGTGTGGGTAAAAACAGATAAAATTCTGACTCATGCCCTGTATTTAAGGATCCTAGAATTTAATCTAATATACTCCTTTCTATACTCAACAAATTCTTAGATAACTTGCTCATTCCTGGATATTTGGCTCATCTATGAGCACATCTTTTATTAAGTTTTTCCCTCCTTTTTAAAATCTTTTTCCCCAAAGGATAAAGATGTCAAAGAACTTCTTAGAAAATCCCAATAACAATCTTAAGATACTATAAGGGTCTCAATTATTAATATTTTTGAAAGCAGTTTAGGGGAATGATTTTTCATAATCAAAGAGCAGAGCAGCCTAAAGTCGCAAAGCAAATGACAGTAATTCAGAGAGGACAACATTGAAATAAAGTCCCTCAACACTTATCTACAAGTCTATTTTAAGCTTGTTTGTATGAAATCATTCAGCTCAAACATTTAATAAGCACCTAAAGTGCCAGAAATTGTACTCAAGTGTTGAATTCAACTGAGATGAACAAGACACAGCCCGTCACCACCCCTCTCCTCACCTCTCCCAGCCTACAAGGATCCCCAGGACAGAGAAAGGCAATGACAATATGATATAATAGGTATTATACAAAGGTTAAAGGGAAAAAACCGGTGTGTCAAGAAGGGAACAATAAATCTTGCCTAAAAGAGACAAGAAGGTATCATAGAAAAGATGGAACTAGTTGGAATTTGAAAAATGAAGAGAAACTTGCCAGGTACACTGCCAGATAAAGGAAAAATGGTAATTTAAGAAAAAAGAACAAATTACGCAATGCAAATGAGATTTGCATGGATTCACTCCAGAAGACTCATGGCTAAGTCTAATGAACCAGTCTTTCACAACCCATTTATTCATTAAAAGAACCTAAACATATACCATATGCCTGGCACTTGTGCAATACTCAAATCCTATGTCAGGTAACAGAAACAAGAGCTATAAATGTGATATTAAGTTTTGACATCAGGGAGCTTAGAGTCTAACTGAACTTCGGAGGAGCACGTGTTCATTTTAATTATGCCAACTCCGAATCACTCCAATCTCCTTCCTTCTCTTATCCTTTGGGCAAGTCACATTCTTTGCAAGCATCAGTTTCCTAATTTGTAAAGTGGGGATAATATTATATGCGTGCCTCAAGGATTGTAGTGAGGATTAAATAATGTAAGTAAAATATCCAAAACAGTGAACTCAATAAATATTAGCATTATTGTTTTTACTTTTATCATCACTGCTAAAAATAGGGCACCTAAAGTTTTCAGTAAAAAATTCTTCTGTTTTCTAAATCATTAAAGAACTGAAAGGACTCTTTTCTGTTTAGTTCCTTCCAGTTTCTACAAAGTATAAGAAGAGGTAATGTTATTATCAACTAAGGCATTAAGTACCCCTAGTCTGTCACAATGTCCCCCCAAAAGGGTACTGAAAATAACACCTAATATATCAATATAGTCTCTGATGATATAACATAGGATTGATTCTATTAGTAGCAGGACTTTAAACTCTGTGCATAAAGTGTACTTAAAAAGTAATACTGAATAACTCAGGCAGAAAACCTTTAATTCACTAAGGTTCTAAAATACAAAAAACTAACAATTAAAAATAAGAAGCTATTATACATTGGAAGGGTTGTTCTGAGGAGCACAAAATAAGAGAATTGCAGTAATTGACGAAAAAAGAAGAAAGGAAAATATGATGGCCTAAAATGAAGAAATGAACTCACAGAAAAAAGGATGACTGAAGCTTAAAACTGAAAAAAGTTCACAAAACCAGGAGACAAACATGTCTCTGACCCAAGATTAAGAAAGCAATCCTTTGGAAAGATTATTAGTTATTTTAAATCTATTTAAAAATTTACTTTTAAAATGGCACAACACTACTCAAAATTTTGGATGATTTCTTTAAGCTAAATTTCATTCTACAAAATCCTACTCATCAAAAAATCCTACTAATCAAAGTTCAACAAAATCAAATTCAAAACAAAGATTTGCATTGAATGTGGAATTCCCAAAGCAAGGTAGAAAAAACAGAAAGCAAATGATATAAAACTTCCACAGAGGCTCAATCAAAAAGAAATACTTACCAATTTTTAATTTATAAGGCAATCACATTCCACTTGTTATATTTCTGCACTGATAATATCTAAGGTTAAGCCTTCAACACAGAGAAAGAAACTCAATTATTTTACTCTTCTTAACTTTACCCATCATCTCTTTAAGCTGTTAACTTCCTAAAATTACTCAAGGAACTCTCCCAGCAATTTTTTTTTTTTTTTAACTAAGTCTGTTAACTTCTGGACTCAAAGTCTGACTCCATGAGTTCTAAGAGCCAACTTTCCAAAGTGAAGACACTAAGGAATTTCTAAAGCCACAGAAACTGAGTGATACAGCAACACTAAAAGAATGGGCAAATATTCTATTTGATTTCCAAAAGCAAAGACTTGGGATTTTTCCTGAAGTAAAAGTAAAATTTAAAAAATTAAATTAAATCTTATTTAGTAATTATTTATAGTTTAAGGATCCACTATTATATGTGTGTGTGTGTATATATATATATATATATATATATAAAAAACATTATCAACTTCAGTACAAGCTCCTCAAAGGAACTGGAGAAGTAGTATTTGTATAATCATTAAGATTTCAAAATTAGGTTTTAGAATCAGAAAAACCTGGGTTCAAATTCCCCTTCCTCCTGTGTAAGCTGTATAATCTTGACTTCCTCAATTTCAATTTCCTTACCTGTGAAATGAAATTAATATTTACTCCAGGAGGTAAATATTAGGTAGATATTTTCTAAGAGTATTAAGTATGACAATGAACAATATACAGAAAATTTTTTGATAAATGTTTGTGTCAAGAGGGGAGGGAGAGTAGGAAGAACTACCCTAACCCATCTTCATATCTATTGTAACACCTAAACGTTAATGGTAAGAACAATATTAATGCTAATGGAAGGTAAAACATTAATATTTCATGAGAACACTTTTAGGGTACTTTTGCATTTAATTAATCTTTGTTGATCAACAGAACACATTATAAGCTAACTAGAGTACACCTTTTCATTTAATTACTACTGATATTGAACATCTTTTTATATATGTACTTGTCATTTTAGGTTCAATTTTGACACAGGTTAAAAAACAGAAGTTAGAATTTGAGGAATAATAATGTACTATCACTGTTTCTCTTCTTTTGTTCCTAATGAGCAAATACATTTATTTGTATCATTCTACTGCTTGTATTACATAAGTCAACTTATTAATCTTGCCTCCTTGCCTCTCTTCTCTCTTACCTTCTTTTTCCTCTTCCCTAACACTCTTACCCTCTTTGCCTAGTCATTCTTTTATCCGCCCCCAACCCCCAGCGCGGCGCCCCCCCCCATGCACCCATGGTTCAAACTTTCCAGAGGAACTAATGAAAATCCCTTACTGACCAATGGAAGACAAAGACTTTAGAAATTACTAACCAATAGAATTTATTTTGCATTCATACATACACAATGTTATCATAAGCCTTTATTTATTCCCACAACAAACATCTGAGATGGCCCTTACTACAGGTAAAGCAGGTTACTTTAAGTTCCAGGTCACAATTCCTCAATTTTTAATCCTATGCTACAGCCAGATAGCACTAAATGAAAATTTTGACATAACGTGACCACAGCTTTTCTTCTGAGCTCTCTAATCTTACTTTTCATACATTCACAATTTTTTAAAATCACAAAGCAGCAGAATTGGACAAACTGGAAAATTTCTATCGTATAACTACTGTTGGCATGAAGCATCTGCAAGAGTGGAGAAGAGCAGAATGAACCATGCTGGACAACCATAAGCTGTCCCTAGAAGAAGTACAAATTAGAGCTAATAAAGGAGTTCAGCAAAGGTGCAAGATACAAGATCAATATATGAAAACCAACTGTACTTTCATAAACTAGCAATGAACAATCTAAAAAATGAAGTCAAGAAAATAATCCCACTAACAATATCATCAAAAAGAATAAAATGCTTAGGAACACACTTAACAAAAGAAGCACAATGCTTGTACACTGAAAACCACAAAATTTTTTCAGTGAAAGAAATTAAGGCTTAAGAAATAAAAAGTCATCCTATGCTCATACATCAGAACACTTAATATTGTTAAACTAGCAATACTCCTCAAATTTATCTATAGATTCAAAGTAATTGCTGTCAAAATTGCAGCTGCCTGTTTTACATAAATGGACCAACAGAACCTAAAATTCATATGACAATGCAAGAACTCTACCAAAATAAAACAACCTGAAAGAAAAACAAAGTTGGAAGACTCATGTTTCCCGATTTCAAACCTTACTACAAAGTTACATTAATTGAAATAGTGTGATACTGGTATAAGGTGAGACACACAGGTTGACAGAATAAAACAGAGTTCAGAAATAAACTCTTATATTTACACTCAATTGATTTTTGACAAGGTGTCAAGACCATTCAATGGTAAAATAAGTCTTTCAAGACATGGTAATGGCACAACTGGATAGTCATATATAGAAGAATGAAGTTGGATCTGTACCTCATACCATATGCAAAAAAAATAACTCAAAATGTGTCAGACTTAAAGAGCTGAAACTAAACATAGGTGTAAATCTTTATGACCTCGAATCAGGAAATGGTTTCTTAAATATGATATCAAAAGCACAAGCAACCAAAGGAATAAAACAGATTAAGTCAGACATCAACAAAATGAAAAACTTTTGTGCTTCATAGGATACTATCAAGAAAGTGAAAAGATAACCCACAGAATGGGAGAAAATATTTGCAAATCATATATCTGATAAAGGACATGAATCCAGAATATATTAAAAACTTAATAATTTACAAATAAAAAGATAATCCAATTTAAAAATGGGCAAAAGATTAGAATAAACATTTCTCCAGAGATTTATATAAATGATCAATAAGTATATGAAAAGATGACCAAAATAATCAGTCATTAGGGAAATGTAAATTAAAGCCACAATGAGATACCACTAGCACACCCACTAGGATGGCAATACTCATATAGACAGTAAGAAGTATTAGAGAGGATGCAGAGAAAATATAAACCTCAAATAGTGTTAATGGAAATATAAAACTGTAGCCTCTTTGGAAAAGTCTAGCAGTTCCTATGTATCTACTCAGAGGGACTGAAAACACAGCTTTATTCATAATAGCCAAAAGGTGAAAACATCCCAAATGCCCGTCAACTGACAAGTTAATTAAAATGTGGTATACCCACACAATGAAATATTATTTGACCATAAAAAGCAATTAAGTACTCATACATGCTACAACATGGATGACCAAGTGAAAGATGCCTGGTACAAAAAAGCCACACTGTATGATTTCACCTATGTAAATAAGGAAATCCACAGCAACAGAACGTAGGTTGCCATGGGCTGGAGGAAGGGAAGAATGGCGAGTGACTGCTAATCTGAGGGAGACAAACATGCTCTGGAACTATGCAGTGATGATGGTTGTACAACTTTGTGAATATACTAAAAAAGCCATTTAATTTTTACCACTGTACACTTTAAGAGAGTGAATTTCATAGTTTTTGAGAATGTGAAGTAGTCTCCAAATCTTTTCAAACTAGTTCAGACGAGCCACTTAAGTTATCAGCAAACACTTGCTAAAAACCCGCTCTGGGCAATACACTTCATAAGGTACCATAGGCAGACCCTGCCCTCAAAGAGTTTATAATTTGATTGATAATACAATGTGAAAGTGAAACAAAATAAACTGTAGCTTGATACACAAGATGAAAATGTAACAAGTTAGCATATAACTTACATAATGAACTCCTACACAGAGATACATATTAGAAAAGGAAGAGATCACATGAACTGGAGCAAGAGCAAAGAGAGAAAATATAAGCTTGGAAAAGCACAAACAAATCAACCTATGCTATCTCCCTCCATTACCACCCAAAACCCCTAAGAACTTGATAGAAAGAAGGTAGGATTTGGATAGATGGGACAAAAAAAGAGATAAATGGTTTTGATTAAAAGATGTGAAGCAGGAAAATGAGCTATCAAAATATAGTGACCATATTTGTGTGTGTTGTATATATATTGCCACACAGCAGTATAGAATACCTTAGAAGCATAATTAACTTAAGAAAACAGATTAGTTAAGTTCCTTGTATAAGTTGAGTTATTATTTGGGATACTTCACTTAGTTTGGGGTATACAGACAAGTTGTGTTGTGAAGAAATAGTAGTGAAGTCGCTCAGTCATGTCTGACTCTTTGCGACCCCCTGGACTGTAGCCTACCACGCTCCCCCATCCATGGGATTTTCCAGCCAAGAGTACTGAAGTGGGCTGCCATTTCCTTCTCCAGAGGATATTCCCAACCCAGGGATCGAACCTGGGTCTCCCGCATTGTAGGCAGACGCTTTACCGTGTGAGCCACCAGGAAAGTTGTGAAGAAGAACTTTATCTTCCAGTAATTATGTCACAAATTAGCAGATTTTTATTTTGAAACATACTCGACAAGTATATTTTTCATCAAATCACACAATTCAAAAAGTAGCTGCCAACTAGTTAAAGTAATAAATATTTGCTGAGGACTTGCTGTTCAGTGCACAGCACTATTCCAAACATTTTACACATGACTTTTAAAGAGTATGTATTCAACATATACAAAATAAAGCAATCTGACTTTTGAGTAAACTTTTTAAACATAAGGCACTGCTAGGACCAGATCAGTCAGTTCGTCATTTTTTATTTTACTCTAGGTACTGCTGCCAACTTGTATTTGTTTTTAACTTCAATTTTTCTCACCAATTCTTTCTGCCAAATTCATTTGTAGTATCTGCTACTCTTCTTTCCTCAATTCTACAGCCTCTCTAGTATTCAGAAACTCCACTCCATTCTGTATTAACATACCTCTCCATTCTACTCCTAGTTTTAATTCTAAATCATTAATAACTCCGCCCACCATGGTTCCTTGATCCTTCACGCCTCACAGCTGTTTTCACAGAACAGAAAAAAATAAAATAAAGCTGGGGGAAGAGGAGGAAAGAGGCATAGCTTAGGCAGCCATGTAAATCTGAGAGGGAGGCTGGAAAAAAAAGTCCTAGCATCAAATGCCTAGAATTCATTGCTGAGAGCATAGTAGTTATTAAATTAATTATTGCAGAAGATTAAAAAGCCTAAAGGACTAACTAATAGAGAAACTTATAAAACTTACCCTACATCTCCATAAAAGGGTTATATCAAAAGTTTGAAAAAGTTCCCTAGATGATTCTGACATGCCATCTCTCTAATTAAAAAGAAAAAGTACATTTACTTAAATGTATTCAGATCCTAGGAAAGCACTCGTTTTTATTTTGAAGCTGACCTGGTCAATTATTTATGATAATTAAGTTTGATTCTTTCACAATTATTCCTGTATATAGTACTTTTTAAAAGCAAGCATTAAATTATATCTGCAAATACAATTTTCTCATAAGCAAAGTAACATAGTTCTCACCAAAGATCTCATAATATGTATGCATTTAGTATAAAACCAACTTAAAGAAGCGGTCTTCAGATTAAGCTGGATTGACAATATATCAGGAAGGCCCTAAGACAGCCTATTACAATAGAAAATTGTCATATAAGAACATTCATTTTGTTTTTCTAAGTTTATAGTAATATAGTCAATACAATGGAAAACAAAGCCTTAAGAAGAAATGGTATTATTATCTATTATCTTCTAATAATTTAAACCAAGTAAGATTTAAAAAAAAAACAAAACTACTTTTAACCTTGATTTAAGACTGTTTGGAGATATTCTAGGTCAGCTTTGAAAGTCATTTTCAAATAGCCATTAGTATCTATAACAATTTGACCAAGTCACTAAATTGTTTAATATCCATTCATCCAAAATGTGAAAAGTGATACAGGGATAGACCGTATTCTTTTTAAGCAGCCAAAAGTTACTCAACTTAAGTTGGCTTTAAAGGCTATATGCTAATTCTAATTTGTATATCTGTATCAGAACTATAATAATAAATTGAATAGTACCTTGGATATTCTCAGTTAAAAAAGAAATTCTAGGATTTCAACACAGTTTTAACCTTAAATTTTATATATCCTTTAAAAAAATCTACATAGATTTAGAAATGCTGTCCTCATAAAAATAATTCTCTAACAGACCAATTAATAATTATGCACTTTGCCAAAGAAAAGCTTAATGTCTTCTCAGCTCTGAGAACCTGAATGAAGTACTGGGACTCCCACATCTACCGCACACCTGAATATCCCATTGACAAGCCTAAAACTGTAGTATCATCTCCCTCCCTTCTGCCATATCCCCATCTTTCAATTCTTATAACCTTCTCCTCTTATACTCCTGATCTTAGTGAATAGAACCTTCATACTTCAAGGTCCACAAATATGAAACTTGAGAATCAATCCTCAACTCTTTTCATTCTCCATTACTCAACTGACCTACATATAAGCACCAAACTGTATGCAGGCTAATCTCGTAATATTCGTTGTGGATCTCCCCCTCCACATTTTTCACAGTCCTAACTGAGAACTTCATCAATTCCTAGATGTCCTCCCTAGCCTTTTTTCTATCGCCTATCTAATCTCTGTATTGCTGCCAAAATTTTTTGCAAATACAAAATATACTTCATTACTAAGTAATTTCTTGGTTTCCCAATATCTTTAAAATAAACAATTCTTAAAAGCATATACATTCGTCCATAATCTAGACTCAGCCCCTTTCTGCAGCTTCAAATCTTTTTGGAACATTCCTATTCCAACCCTACGCTCCAATAATCTAAGCATCTGCAGTTTCTAAAATCAAACTTTTGCCCCAGACTCCCAAGTCTAATTAATGGCTTGCTAAACATGGTTTAGCACAAGCTGGAATCAAGATTGCCGGGAGAAATATCAATAACCTTAGATATGCAGATGATACCACCCTTATGGCAGAAAGTGAAGAGGAACTAAAAAAAAAAGCCTCTTGATGAACGTCAAAGAGGAGAGTGAAAAAGTTGGCTTAAAGCATAACATTCAGAAAACTAAGATCATGGCATCTGGTCCCATCACCTCATTGGAAATAGATGGGGATACAGTGGAAACAGTTCAGACTTTTTTTGGGGGGGCCCCAAAATCACTGCAGATGGTGACAGCAGCCATGAAATTAAAAGATGCTTACTCCTTGGAAGGAAAGTTATGACCAACCTAGATAGCATATTAAAAAGCAGAGACATTACTTTGCCAACAAAGGTCCCTCTGGTCAAGCCTATGGTTTTTCCTGTGGTCATGTATGGATGTGAGAGTTGGACTGTGAAGAAACCTGAGCACCGAAGAATTGATGCTTTTGAACTGTGGTGTTGGAGAAGACTCTTGAGAGTCCCTTGGACTGCAAGGAGATCCAACCAGTCCATCCTAAAGGAGATCAGTCCTGGGTGTTCATTGGAAGGACTGATGCTGAAGCTGAAACTCCCAATTCTTTGGCCACCTCATGCGAAGAGCTGACTCACTGGAAAGACCCTGATGCTGGGAGGGATTGGGAGCAGGAGGAGAAGGGGACGACAGAGGATGAGATGGCTGGATGGCATCACCGACTCGATGGACATGAGTTTGAGCAAACTCCGGGAGTTTGTGATGGACAGGGAAGCCTGGCGTCTGCGATTCATGGGGTTGCAAAGAGGCGGACATGACTGAGCGACTGAACTGAATTGAACTGAAGCATGGTTTATATACCATCTTTAGTCTAAATTAGGTAACCCCCCCCCAGTGCCCTTACTGTATCCTCTTTGTTAATCTTGATATTATAACAAATTCTTTATCTGTCTTTTCTCAGACTATTAAGATCCTTGAAGGCAAGAATGAAGTATTTTATCTCACCACTGGTAATGCCTTATAGTTTCTGCGACAGAGGAAACACCTAATGTTTGATGAACAAGAGAATGAATATGAAATCACAGCCAAGTCCACATCACACTAGATACTTCATATCTCAAATATTAAGTCTACCCACGCACCTATGGGCTTCCCTCATAGCTCAGTTGGTAAAGAATCTGCCTGCAATTCAGGAGACTTGGGTTCGATCCCTGGGTTGGGAAGATACCCTGGAGAAGGAAATGGCAACCCACTGCAATATTCTTGCCTAGAGAATCCCATGGACAGAGGAGCCTGGCAGGTTACAGTCAATGGTGTCACAATATGTCAATCGGACACAACTTGGCAACTAAACCACTACCACCTCGCACCTATGGGTACCTTATTTTTGACAAGGAGGCAAAAATATTCAATGGGGCAAAGACAGCCTCTTCAATAAGTGGTGCTGGGAACACTGGACAGCTACATGTAAAAGAAAGAAATCAGAACACTTCCTAACACCATACACAAAGATAAATTCAAAACTGGTTAAAGATCTAAATGTAAAACCAGAAACTATATAACTCTTAGAGGAAAACATCAACAAAACACTCGACATAAATCAAAGCAAGATCCTCTATGACCCACCTCCTAGAGTAACGGAAATAAAAAACAGGAGCAAACAAATGGGACCTGATTAAACTTAAAAGCTTTTGCACAGAAAGGAAACTACAAGCAAGGTGAAAAGACAACTCTCAGAATGGGAGAGAATAATAGCAAATGAAACAACTGACAAAGGATTAATTTTCAAAATATGCAAGCAGCTCATACAACTCAATACCAGAGAAATAAGCAACCCAATCAAAAGGTGGGAAAAAGACCTAAATAGACATTTCTCCAAAGAAGACAAACAGATGGCTAACACACACATGAAAAGATAATGAATATCGCTCATTAATAGAGAAATGCAAATCAAAACTACAATGAGATATCACCTCAAACCGGTAAGAATGGCCATCATCAAAAAGTCTACAAACAATAAAGTCTGGAGACGGTGGGCAGAAAAGGGAACCCTCCTGCACTGTTGGTGGGAATGTAAATTGATACAGCCACTATGGAAGACAGTATGGAGATTCCTTAAAAAACTAAGAATAAAACCACCAGATGACCTAGCAATGCCACTCCAAGGCATATACCCTGAGGAAACCAAAATTAAAAAAGACACATGTACCCCAATGTTCACTGCAGTACTATTTAACAATAGCTAGAACATGGAAGCAACCTAGATGTCCTACGATAGATGAATGGATAAAATTGTCATGCATATACACAATGGAGTATTACTCAGCCATAAAAAGGAACACATTTGAGTCGGTTCTAATGAGGTGGATGAACCAAGAGCCTATTATACAGAGTGAAGTAAGTCAGAAAGAGAAAGATAAATATCATATAGTAATGCATATACATGGAATCTAGAAAGATGGTACCAAAGAATTTATTTGCAGGGCAGCAATAGAAAGACATAGAGAACAGACTTATGGACACTGGGAGAAGGGAGGAGAGGGTGAGATGTATGAAGAGAGTAACATGGAAACTTACACTACCACATGTAAAATAGATAGCCAACAGGAATTTGCCGTACGGCTCAGGAAACTCTAAACAGGGGCTCTGTATCAACCTAGAGGGGTGGGATGGGGAGGGCGATAAGAGGGAGGTTCAAAAGGGAGAGGATATATGTATACCTACAGCTGACTGATGTTGAGGTTTGAACATGAAATTCTGTAAAGCAAATGTCCTTCAATTAAAAAAGAGAGAAGCAAAAGACAGAGGAGAAAAGGAAAGATATACCCATCTAAATGCAAAAATGAAAAAAAAAAAAATAATTCTAATAGGACCTACCAAAGAACTAATTTTCCTTTTTAGTAAATGGCAATCCACTCCAGTATTCTTGCCTAGGAAATCCGATGGACAGAGAAGCCTGAGCCTGGCAGGCTACAGTCTACGGAGTCACAGAGAGCTGGACACGACTGAAGCAACTGACCATCCCATCTAAAACCTACTTACTGCTTTTCTACAGATGAAAACTGCTGATGTCTTACCTAAGCTATCTCTCTAGGACCTGATTACTCTCTTCTTTCATTTATCTAAATTTTCCCCCTTTTGCTTTATGTTTTTATTAGTCCATAAAAATCCTAAAACCTGAGAACTCCTTCAGTTTACATTTGAAGAAATGGGCTTAATGACTGGTCTAAATGTTACTTGACTAGTAGCTAGTTTAGACTAGATTCTATGCTAATTTCACTATACAAGACCTCCAAATGATAACAGTTTGAAAAATTCATAAATTTTACTATGAAATTCAAAAATATATTGAAAAGAGACCACAGCCACAACAGTAGAGGAGCATTTAAATGATCTAAGAATAATCTTAATAGGAAAGAGGAACCTATATAAAACAAACAAATTCACTGAATACAGACATGAATGAAAATAAAGATTAAGAAAGAGTAAACTATTTTTGGAAATATATATAAAGAGCCATAAAAAGGTTCAAACCTTTCTGCCTAACTAGAACCAATGGGATTCTACCCTAAATGAATAAAGCCCTCAAAGGGTGAAAAATGTACATATAAAGATGTTCCACTGCCTCACTTTTGTACAGAAAGAGGTGATAGCAAGTAAAATGTCCAAAGTAGAATGACTGACAAAATTATGGTTCATCCACTGACAAAATGTTGGGTAACTTTTTAAATATTTATGAACACTATGTAAAAAATTAGGAAAACCTTTATGATACAACCGTAAGAGAAAATAGGACTAGGTACATATATTTATACCATAAACAGATATTTAACCAGAATTACATTCATATACGTATTTTTATTAAAAACCTAGTAGCTCTGGTTCTCAAGAAATCTGAGGGAATGGAGAGTTGCTGAAGTATAAAGTTTTTATAAAGAACATTACAATTTTGGTGGCTATCCTCTAGTTGAAAACAGAGTCACTAAAACCATATGATAGCAGAGGTAGCAACACAGCTCAACAGCAAGATAGCGTATTAGAGATTCAGATACTGAACTTCACCCTAGGACAGCCACAAGTATGTTGTAATTTATAAGTCATTTTAAATTCTAGTGTTTAGGCCCCCTTATCTCAATAGTGAGGACATACAATGGCACTTTGAAATGAGCTAAAAACCATGAATAATTGGAAATGATTGAAGAACTGTAATACCTCTCTCCCTATCCCACCAACACCTCCCAAGTCCTAATATGCATATCTGGATTATGCAGGTCATGTTAGCCCTGAGCCTATTAAATTGTCCCTTACCACTGAGAATGAAGTCTAAACTAACACTTGAAATCAGAAGCAAAACTGTTGTGGGAACAAAATAGAAAGAACTCAAAAACACTTCTGTACATAGATCTTCCTCTTTTCCAGCCAAACAAACCTAACTGTCCAATTACCAAGTAGTTAAATCACACAATTCTTTGCTTTAAAGTCTGTCCTATCTAGTGTTCTCTTCCTTCTATCTAATTAAACATTTAGCAAGCCCCATCTATCATCTGTCACTCAATCAATCCTTTATCTCAAAAACTGAAACACAATTCAAATTCATGTATTTTGCTGTTTGCTGAATGCTTACTATGTGCAAGCCACCACAAACTCAATACCCAGGCAAGGTTTTTGGTCAGTCTTTGTAAACAGCCTTTGTATTGATCTTATTTTCTCAAGAACATGGCAATTAGCACTAGAGCAAAATATAGCACCTATTATTTCCTTAGTTAGAAATTCTAGATACAGTGAAAAAAATGTTTCCTTCATTTTTCAAGATAGCATCACATTTTAAGATACCCTTCACAAGAGATACTCAGGGTTATTTAAATCAGTAACTCTAAGCAGACCCTCCTTCTGTTCCAACTGGGGAATAAGGAGATAACTTTATTCTAAGAAGAAACATTGTAAGCTTATACAAAACCATAAGCAACAACTTCCAAACTCAGCAACAAATAATACAGCTACAATATATGACTCTTGCCATTAAAAATGTTTGCATGCCTAGCAACTGAATGGTACCATATCCCCACTGCTTTTACTCCTTTAGTTTTGTTATCTGCAATAAAAGTGAAAATGCTATTCAAGTAAACTTGTTTTCACAGTAGTAGGAAAGTCAATTAAAAAGCCTTCCTTTGCTCCTACATTCTCATTTTCTTTTCAATTCAGACTCTGTTCCTGAACACATAAACACACAGTATTTAAATGAATGTACAAATCTATGAAATATAGTGCTCTAAAAGTAAGAAAAACACTGAGTTCAAACTGTTCTACTTGATACACTGGGCTCTAAAGAGGTCCTGGATTTTAGATATGGGAATGGGTACAGAAGACATTCACATTTAAGCTATAAAACATGAATGTTACTGAAAATGATACCTTAATTTTAAATATCAGAGCCCAAACATATGAGCAAAAAGTATCCTAACACTAAATACATATTTTGCAATTACCTCTAAATCTCTCTTAAAATGCTATGTTATTTCACCCAACTAGCTGTATGCACCTGCCCACTCTCAGAATCAAATAGTAAACGAGGGATGGATTTAAGTGATACTCAGGGAGGTGTTATGAATGTCAGAACATGGTAAACAACTCATTTGGAGATACACTAAAGAAGAAGGATCAAGTACTATCACCAAGTTTCTAGTTTAGGCAACTTGAGTTAATGATGGGGACATTAACCTACTTCACATAGTTCTAAGAATAGTTTTTCTTTTTGAGTGGGAGGGGGTAAGGGTAGGGAAGAACTGACAAATGAGTTCAGATTTCTATACTATTTCTGAATTTACAGTATGTATGGGACATCAGGAGGTGCCTAGTAAGACAGCTGGATCTGTCTTAGAAGAGAATTCTATTCTACAGACAGATTTGTGAGTTATAAGCATGTAAAAAAAAGTTAAATAGATTAAATCAATAGGAAGAGAGAATAGAATGAAGGCTGAAAAACCACCTTGGGGACACCAATATTTAAGGAGTGGGCAGAGATGGAAGTGTTAGCAAAAAGATCTACGTATTAGAGAATGATATCCCTGAACCCAAGAGAGAATGCTGTTTCAAAAAGTGAGGAGTGAGGGGGAACAAAACAGGTGGTCAAAAAAAATAACCCTTCTTTCTCATTATCTGCTCCAACTTCCAGTAAATAGCACTACTTTAAGCATTAAAAGAGAAGCAATGACTGGTTCTTCACTATAACCTATGCTCTATTTTTAGTTTAAACAACAAACATGAAACCAACAAAATGTAAACTCAATTTCTGGTTGTAAACTCACCACCGTTTCAGTTGCTATATGCTGTATGTTCAAAATACATGAAGTGAGCTATTTCAAGTATGATGAAAAAGAGGCCAATGTCTATTTATTACCTACTTGGCAGAGCATCTAACCTAACAGAATTAACTCATATAAATAAATGCCACTCAACAGTAATGTAAATCGCAGCATCTCTGGTGTTGAGGGGTGGAAATGTGAAAGTGTTCGTCGCTCGGTTGTGTCCGTGACCACATGAACTGAAGCCTGCCAGGTTCCTGTGTCCATGGAATTCTCCAGGCAAGAATACTGGATAAGGTAGCTATTTGCTTCTCTGGGAGATCTTCCTGACCCATGGATTGAACCTAGGTCTCCTGCACTGCAGGCAGATTCTATACCATCTGAGGGGTAAATATGGGAAAGTAAGATTGTGTCCAATAACAAAGCAGCTGCAAGATCTGAGACAAATATCTAAAACTGTTCAAAGTATTTTTCAACAAGGTAGTACCAAAGTTGTAGAGTATATTAAATTCAACTTCAAAACTCAGATACCAACAAACTATTAATACATGCAACAACGTGGATGATCTCAAAAGCTTTATGCTAAGAGAAAGAAACCAGACACAGAAGCCTACATGTGTATGATTCCGCTTATGTGACAGTCTAGAGAATACATAACTATAGGAACAGGAATTTAGATCTGGCTGCCAGGAATTAGAGTAGGGGTGATATTGATCACAAAAGGATATAAGGGAACTGGTAGAGGTGTTGAAAATATTATGTCTCTACTAAAGGTAGTAGTTGCAAGATAATGTTTCTCAAAACTCAAACTGTACAGCAGCAATAATAAATTTTATTGTGTAAATTATACCTGAATAAGCCTAACTGAGACAGAGGATGAGATGGTTAGATAGCATCACCGACTCAATGGACATGAATTTGAGCAAATTCCAGGAGATAGTGGAGGGCAGAGGAGCCTGGAGTGCTACAGGAGGTTGGAAAGAGTCGGACATAACTTGGCAACTGAACAAGTCTTACATAAAAAAAATTCAGTCACCATATCACTATTTCATTTAATTTGCATTTTTAATGCTCTGTTCTAATCACAGTTGACTTATCTAAATTGCTATTAGATATAATATTTAAATTAGCAAAGAAAATAAAAACTACAATAAATCAATCTTAAGCTTGAAACAAGGTATTTAGATAGTTTCCCTCTTACAATAAATCGCAGTTATCTTACTTTCAATTCTGCTACCTAGGGGAGCAAAACAAAAGCCCTTTCCTATGTTTTACAATCCTAACAGCCAAAAAAAGAACTTTTAGGTTTTCCTTTATATATATTTCATATGGATTGATTGGGATGTATGTAAACACTATCATACAGTTTAATTCTAATTAATCGGTTCAACAAAAATGTAATGAATACCTACAACACAGGACAAGCACTGTGATGGTGTTACAAACATAAAGATGGAAATAATAGTCTCCTTGCTTGCATAGAGCTGATGGTTTAGTATGACTGAAGACATATGAACAAATTATTTTATCAAGAGTAAATAAGTAATAAACTGACAAATGCTATTAAATTAAATGACCAAGGAAACTTTCACAAAAAAGTCTGCTTTCTCCTTAAAAAAAATTTCTGGTCATTGAGCTGATGTTTTGAGAAGTACCATATCTCCAGAATGAAGTAAGAATGCTAACACAAATATACATTTTCCAGTTAGTATCAAAACGCTTTTCACCAGTAATATTCTGAACTTAATGAAGATCTCAGAATCTGAGGCCTTTTAAACTGCTCTAGGTTTCATAAACATTAACAATACCAACTATATTCACCAAGCTATGTAAAAATTTGCTTAGGAGGAGACACAGATTAAATAGACACTGACGGAAAGAGGAAGAGATACACAAGAAGAGGGAAAGAGAATATTAATAGAGTTAAATAAAAAGTATATGTCAGATATGTCTTACAGGATAACCTGAAGTAACCTGAAGTAGGTTATGGCATAAATATTGGATTTTTAATCCTGTTTTCAAAGGGAAAAAATGTTAATTAAAAGTAGCATTTAGGCCACTGCATTTCAACTTTCCACCTTAAGAATTTTTTAAGATATAGGCAGAACCCTAGGAAAAAGCATCATGGTATGTGCATCAATTCTTTAAGAATTTTTTTTTAATGGAAGTTAGGCCCATTATATACCCATGTAAAATTTCAATTTGATCATTACCAAAGAAAAACTAAATTATATATAGACTACATTCAGATCATCAATTTCTTTAGACAGAAACTGGCAACCCACAATCCTATCACACAAAGAAAACTGAAAGTAGATTTTAAATTCCTGAAAGAGTTAAAATAGATAAGCAACAAGGTATATGAGATAGCACAGGGAATTATACCAAGGAATTATATCTTGTAATAACCCACAATGGAATATAATCTGCAAAAATACTGAAAATCAATATGCTATATACATAAAATTAACATAATATTGTAAATCAACTATACTTCAATTAAAAATATAGGGGAACATAACAAACATAGGGGAAACTAAGCAAAACAAAAAAAGAAAAAAAGAAAATCTTGAAAGAGTTGCCAAATAGCAGTGCTGAGAAAACTCAGTGATGCATTTCTTTACTAGGAGTAATTTCAAGGACATGTTAGTTAATTAAAAAATTAAATACATCATCATAAAATTGGTATTTTTAGAGTAAACTCTAGTTTGAGTTTTAATAATTCGATTAGTGTTTCAAGCACTGCTAGTTTTTGAGGTATCTAGAACCAATGACTATTTTAAAAAAAAAATAGTACTCATAAAGTACATATGCATTTCACTGGCACAAGACTAAAGAACTGAGAAGTACAGACGACCCAAATAAGCTCATTCTAACAAAAAGGAATCCAGCATTTCAAAATTACGTCAATGCTTCTGAATTTCTCAGGAGAAGTAAAAGTATACTAAAGTACTTTAACAAATAAATTAATGTTACTAATTTCATGTTTTTACATTCTGAAAAAAGTTTCTCCTTTAATTTTAAGAGTTTGGTGTATTATGTTAAATGATATGCTATGCATATGTAAGATGGCAAAAAAAAAACCCTACATCAATTATGTTAAAAATTTAATGTATTCTTGAGAACACTTTTTAATGCTTAACATTTTGATAAGAATTCAAGAATCACAACAATACCGTGAAAATAAATACTGTGGCTTTTCCATGAAAACTAAATGTGACTTTCTCACATTTTCAAAAAGTATAGCATGCATTATATTTAAACATCAGTATTCTATTTAAATGCATATTTGTATATGGAAACATCTTGCATATTTTATATGGTATGTTTTAAAAACTGTATCAAGTAATGAATCAGCTATAACTGACCAAAAAATTTTAAAATTCCTCTTTTCTAATTGTCTTCAGATCTCTTTATAAGCTACACTAGAAAAACAAGTTTCACTACTTTATAACCAAGCCTACCTTTTTCATCAAGAAATAACAGACAAAAAGAAGTAGTATAAATCTTGAAGAGGCAGCATGGTAGAATGGAATGAATAGATGTTTTAGAATCAAGACACATCTGAATGGGATCCTATCTTTAATACCTGTTATATTGGCCACCTTGGACAAATTATTAAGTATGATGAGCTTCAACTTCCTTGTTTGTAAAATGAGAACATTATCACTAACTTCATTGGATAGTTGGGAGGTTCAAATCATGATAAACAGTGTGGTGGTGAAGAATAATGGGTAAAGCATCAACTCCAGAGTCCTTTCTCCACTTTCTGCCACTTGTTAGCTGTGTGACCTTAGTCAATCATTCTGTACCTCAGTTTTCTCAAATATCTTAGGGTACTAAATATAACCAAACTCATACTGTACCTAAAAGAATTGAGAAAATCCATATAAAGTGCCTGGCACAGTTTTTGGCACATGGGATTCACTCAATAATATTACATATGACAAATGTAAGGCACTAACACAGTGCCTGAAGCAAAAAAAAGATCTTAAATCTTAGTTTTCCTAAACGAAGTTCCAAATTACTTTTTTTTACTATCTCTAAAACTCAAATTCACCCCTGAAGATAAATATTTGCCATTAATGATGAGAAAAAGATTACTTCAAAGTCTATAAAGGTATTTACTAAAGAAATCCTCCTAAAACTGTATATAATGACAATAGCTCTGGAGTGAGTGCACAACTTCCCAAGTTGAGAACTTCAAAAGGATCCACATGCTTTGGCTACACAAATACTGGAATTTTTAAAAAGTACGAGTCATACTTATTTATAGATTCATATACTGTGATACAATTGATCGTATATATTTCTATGAATATTCGCACTCTACAGCTCAATTTTCTCTTTCTAAAAAGATGCTTTGACAATTTCAATTCAATATAAAAAACTTAAGTAAAAAACTCATCAGACTTATTAACAAACTCAAAATGAAAATATAAGGCAGTAAAGATTTGCTGATTTCAAAATTATTGAAATTACTATTAATGTATATAGCACATACAGTCTGAATTTTATTTTAGTTCTTTGCCTACAGCACATAATTTCCTTGACTACATGGCCCTTAAGTATTGAATCAACTGAGGAACTAAAGGATAATATTAAGAATTCACTAAAAGTAGAAATGTGGAATCCTAAATCCTTAAGAAACAATATAAATCAGACCAATTAGAGTAATTATAAGACAACAGACAATTTTCTGACATTTCTAGCCTCAGTTTCTTCATCTGTAAATTATGGGTGATAACTGTTTCTATTTCATGAGCTTGTTAGAAGAACTAGAGTGGGGTCACCCATCTGTAACACAATTCCTGGCAAATAATAAGCCCTCAAAATCTTATCCAATGGGCAATCCTGTATCAACAAATGATCTCTTCTAATAAATCACTTTGGGAATAGAAAGGAATCTGCCTTAAAACATAATGCAATCTGACAAAACTCAATTCATTAAAATTGACTCCAGATTTGACACTTAAAATTGCTTTTAAATCAACTAGAAACGCTAATATTCCATTATAGTCATTAAAAAATTGAATAAAAATAGAACTTTAAGGAGTCATTATTTACTACAAATATAATCAATTCACTTACACTCCAGAAGAGAGACATATGTAAATAAACTCAACCACTCAAACAGCAAACATATATACACAAAGTGAAGATCTCTAACATAAAAGTACTATTTTCATACCAGGAAAATACAACTAAAAGACAGGTACCATATCTTTCTATGGAGATGAGAAAAGCACCTTGGACTCAGATAATCGAGGAAAAAAAAAAAATCACAGATGGTATCAGTGTCAGCACTGAGCAATACCTAGCTTCATGACCAAAGCTCACACGTTACTTAAAAGCAACATAATCTAATAAGAAACTATTAAGAGTCAGAGAATACCCCAATCTCCCACTGAGTCACTAAGTGAATCTACACAAATCACTTGGCCTCTTGAGTTTTTTCATCAAAAAGTGGAAATCACACTGGTCATTCATATTGCAGGGGAATGAGAATATTTATGAATGAACTCAGGTCACCCTGAAATAGAACCAATTTAAGAATACAAAGAATAATTACTGACAACTGCTAAAAATAGAAAAAGAACTCCCTTCAAAAAGTATATTCTAAAATGATTTTTAAAAGCTAATATAAGACCATACATTACCACTAAAGCCAACTTAGTATCTCAGGATATTAAAATAAACATGTCAACTAACCACTTAGTTACTAGTTCCTAGTCAGTAATTTCCTATTCATTTTATAGCAAATAAACACGATAAACAGAACTGAAGTTACACATGTATGAAATTTTATTTAACTCAGTCTTCTCAATCACTTTATATAAACTGAAATCTTACATCATCTTAAAAATTTCAGAATTATTTACAAAGTATGCTTTTCCTAATAAGCAACGGAGCAGGGAAATTTAAATCAAAGTGTGTAAAACTCAAACTCTTTAGTTTTTATCTACTTTTTATTATTAATGTTTACATCTTATTTTGGGAGAGTAAAAATACTACCATAGAGCATACCAAAATATAACACAGATGTATTCAAATGTTTAGACAGCAGTTTGATGGTGAACTGGTCACCAAAAAATTAAGTAAGTTAAGGAAGCCTTAGAAAATACATGTTTAAGTTGGGTAGCCTGGCTCCAAAGAAAGAAAACTTCACATCTGAATTGGTACAGCTTTGCTTATATTATTTTTGAGATTCAATAATGATCATTATGCCGAAAACCAAAACAAGTTTACTACCATACTGAAAACTCTCACTTTTCATCCCCAAAGAGAATTTGAAATTTCTTCAAATACAAGTCTTTTCTTCTCAAAGGTGGACAGTATAATAATGATCCCTAGCACAGGTTCAAAAAGCTTTTGAACAACTACAGTAAACAAATTTGTTGAATGACTTTCAAAAGGAAGCATCCGATACTCTCATCTCAAAACACTAGAAATAGTTATTTACTATTCAACTTTAATTTGATTTACCAGACTTTCATGATATACTTCAAAACTATTTTCTTTTCAAGTAATTAAGTTACTAGTAACTTTGCAGACTCAAAAGAAACAATAAACCATACTGCTGAAATTTCCTCTAGGTATATTACAAAATGTTTATCCAAATAATATAACTAGCACTGTAAGATCTGTGGAATACTTAGAGCTGTTTCCTTCCACTGAATTAAAAAAGAAAGAAAAAGAAATACAAGATTAGCCACTGGTGAGTATTCCAACCAATACAGGGGAGTACAGCAGGCTATTCATAATCTCTAGGGAAACAAATTATTCTTTCCAACTAAGTTATCAAGAATGTAAAGTTCAAGTTTAGGTTTTACTGAAGTTTCGCAATATCTTCTCCTTTAAAAATAACCTATTTAACTGGTTTGGCCCAAACAAAATATTTTCAACCTACTTTAAAGAAGTATTTATGCTATCTGAATGAAAGGTATCATAACAACCTGTATTACTTACGGAGTACCACATATGTAGAATTAGGAAAATAAGGTCTAATAAGAACTAATTCACTATAATGCCAAAGTCACAACAAAAAAATCAATCACATAGATATATGACATACTGATTCAAACATGTTTAAGAAAGCTCCCTTTATACCTATAAAACGCTAAAGATAAGTTTTTCCTATTGATGAAAACTAAGCAAGCAGAACTCCGCTTTCCATTACCTTTAATAGAAGGATGTTCATCCCTAGACATACATCTCAGTATTTTATTTAAAGTTGTAAAGACAATCACAGGTTCTTATCAGGGCCTTTTTCAACATTAATATTGAAGCCCTTACCCCGCCCTCCCCACCCCGATCCTCCGCTTAAGAAATGAACTGTTCCTACCTTCTGTATTCTCCTCTACCCCCCAAACCTTTCCCAGTCCCAATTCGCGTGCCCCCCACCCAGTGTAGGCCTGAGGCCCTGTAGCAAACAGTGTCTAACAGGAGCAGGCAGCACAAAGACAGGAATGGGAGATTAGTGGGAGGGAGGGAGGCCGGGATTGGGGCTCAGCAGGAGCTTCAGGCTTTTTAAAATTCAAACTGCTCCCTGACCAATACAAATCACGGACACGCTACTGACTACTACACGGATTTATAGCATTAAAAACATGCCTAGTACGTGACAGCTATATTAACTTCACTCTTTCTAACATTCATCCATACGTTGCAAGAAATGTGGAACCATTTACTTTAAGCAAAAGGCTAAACTCAAAAATCACCTTCAGAAAAGTTACTTATTCTACGATGACATAATAATTTAATGAGATGCAAAAAATTTGAACTAACGTAACACTTACTAATAAAACAAGGGACTTTGTTGATCACTGTTGCTTCATTTTAACCAATGAAAGTTTTCCTTCAATGAATATGAGACAAAGTATCAAAACAGTCCAACCCAGGGACAATTATTTTTCTATGTAACTTGTATGGCTGAGGACTTTTAAATTGGTTTTTCCCTTATACCAACCTACATTACCAACGCCTCCATAAACAAGCTCCAAGCACTTAACTTACTTGTGAGCTAGAATTTAAGATAAAATTGATATTTTTCTCCAGCATTTACAGATACATTTGACCTATTAAAATGACACCTCTCTCATTACACAGTCAAACATCATGGGCACAAACAGCCAATGACAATCCTGAGACCTCAAGAAGATCTGCCCTGACATGAAAGGATGGCACCTTCCACATTTTTTTTTTAACCTCCCAGGGATTTTAAGCATAACTTCATTTCTATCCTTTTAAAGAAAATTGGATGTACTTGTATCTCACCGCAATTCTCAGAACATTTAAAAACCTTTCTAAGCTTCTACAGGTTTAGATCAGGAAGTACCTGAGTGTTTCACGTACAATCATTTAAAACTGTCCTTATATAACGCACACAAATATAAAGTGGCAGGGTAAACCTGTCAAGTACAGTATACTTGTCTCTGAATAAAAAGTCCATGTGCAACACACTGTCAAACAACAACATAAAAGCGCTTTGCGTGGGTGGGGGGGGTCATATGCAGTGTCTACTACACTATGGTTTTCTGTATTAAATATTCATGTGGACGATTTAATTCTCCTTAAAAAGAAAATGAGTCTTTATTAACTTTCCAACGTCCAAACAAGTTTTACACAGGAAAAGAATTACCACTGGATCCGTGTCTGAGTATTTACATTTGTCTCACTAACTGAAACTACTTCCTCCCTTCATGGGGTCACAGGGGGAAGAAGGGGGGTTGTTTGTTTCACTGGGACGTTCCCCACTCCCGGACCAGGAAAGTTGTAAATATGGGGACGGTCAGGGCACATTTGCTGTTAGTTGTATTGTTTCCGCCTCCTCACTAGCTACAGCTCTTCTCCCGGGCGAGGCCTGTCACCGACCAGCAGTAGCTCCGCTCAGCCCGGAGCTCTCCTAATCCCCGAGCTCAAGTAGATTCCGCTGGCCCGCGGCCTGCACTCTCCGCCGGGCCTACGCCTCCCCGGCCGCCCGGCAGGAGCCCAGTCCCCGCCACCGGAGCCGGCCGGGAGAGGGTACAAAACCACCGCCACCCAGGGCGGCTGCCACCAGAGAGGAGCGAACTCTAGACTCGCCCGTGGAGGAGACCTGGGGCCGCTAAGGAAACGGCGGGGAGGGGAGCGAGGAGGAGAGACGCTGAGGACCTGGCGCCGCCGCCGCCGCCGCCGCCGCCGAAATAAAGAGCAGGAATTTACCTGGGCGAATCGGCGTCTGAATCCAAGGGGAGGCCGAGGCCGCTGTGGCGAGAGACTATAATCCGGGCCGGGAGGGGGGGTGGCTACGGCTCCTCTTCCGTCTCCTCAGTGCGGGGAACATGTAGAGCCGGGGGGAGACCAGCCGAGAAGACAAATCGCTGCTTCTTCTTCCTCCTCCTCCTCCTTCTCCCACATAGAAACACTCACAAACACCCGACCAGGGGCCCGAGCTACCGGGGGGGCATCGCCGCCGGCCCGGGAACCAATCCTCCAGTCGGCGGGGGCGTCCCTCCCTGCGGCTTGGTGGTGTCGGGTGAGTCGGTACCGACGGAGGGAGGGGGGGGAGGGCGGGGGGGGAAGGAGCCCTGTGTGTGTCTCTCTCTCGTTCCGTCTCTCCCTCTCAGAACAAAATGCCGACCGGAAGTGCAGCTGCAGGAATGACTCCCTCCGCCGGCGCCAAACACTAACAACCACCCCCTCTTCCCCACTCCACTTCCGCCACCGCCGCGCCGCCGCCGCCACTTGGGCTCTCGTCTTCGGCCGCGCCGCACTGCACGGCCCGCGCCGCTCAGCTCGGAACCGCAGCCCGGGCCCGGAGGCGGCCGGCAGCGAGGCGGCGGGGGCCTCTCCTCCGCGCCCTTCTCGTCAGGGCGGCTGTGGACACTGCCTTTTAGTGTCGATCCTGCGGAGCGGCGTTTTCGCTGTGGCACGGGTAGACCGAGAGGTCTTTATTTTCCTGGAGGCCGACCGGAGCGGGGCCCGAGCCTCGGTGGTGGTCGTGTGCGTGGGGGCTCTCAGGCCCGGACCGGCTCGCAGGCCACGCACGCCGCCCCAGCTGCTCGTCATTAGCTCTCGGGAGCCGAGCTCGGGGCGGCCACGTAGAGGACGCCCGCGATCCGACGGCGACCGAGCATTTTTTAAATGGTGTCCCTGCAGCCGGGTGGATGGATGCATCGTATTGTACACTCTGCTCTCTTTTTGAGAGGCCGGACTTTACGCCCGTCTCTTCATTATTTCTGCGGAGTAAGGACTCAACCCTTGGAGGAGGCGAAGATTCTCAGCTGGATTGAATTGGAATCGTGTTTGTAATGCATTTATTTCTGGAAATATGTGGTCTTTTCTGGGCTCGCTTTTTGTTGGTGGTGGTTTTGGCTCTTGCCTAGCAGTCGGGATAAAGGCCTGTAGGCGACGCTGTTCGAGCGAGGAGCCGGCCCGCGGTGGGCCCGGAGCGCGCCCCGTTCTAGGTGTGGGTGGAGCCGAGCGCGCGGGGAGAGCCGGCGGACTGCGGGCCAGCGGCCCGCCGATTTCAGACATCGTTTTCCTCTTTACGCTCGAAACAGAGGTCCTGACCAAGGCTGGAGTACAGATGCGATTCTGTGTACAGTACCGAGCCTTCTGTAGTCTCTTACTGAAACACCTGAAATAACTCTGTCGTACAGTTCACTATTAAGTTTACTTCTGTAAATTTAGAGGGTGCTATTCTTCAGGTAAAAGTGTCTAGGTAAGCGGATTTTACTCAAACGGGACGAAATTTGTGTTATATCTTCGTGAGTTTACTTAAGTTGTATGTAAACTGTATTTGTCTGTGTACCAGTACGCTGAAAGTTAAACAGGCAAATTTGCCCGCGGGCCATTCCTTTTGCCTTGGAGATCGCTACAAGGACTAAATCAGATCTTAACACGTCTCTCGAGCCGGCATTTGCTTAACCGGGAGTAAAAGCCGAAGCCTTGACCACGGCCTGAAGGCGGTGCGCGCGGTGGGGCGCGGGGAGCCGCCTCGGCCGCGGAGCCAGCAGGGTGTCTGCTCCGCCTTCTGCCAGGCTCCTTCCCCGAGTGCCACAGAGTTTCTTACTTTCAGGGTTTTGCTTGGCTGCCTCCTCGGGGCTCTGTGGCCTCTCTTTAAACTGGACGTTCCCGATTCCCTCCTCATTTTTATCCTGCAGGCATTCTACTTATCATGCTTGTTTATCTCATCTGTTTGTACCGATAGAATAATGTAAGCTCCAGGAGGGCGAGGTCCTCCCCCCTCCCCGCCCCAGACTGGTGTTTTGTGTAGAAAATATTGCCTGACAACACAGTATTTGCTTAATAGCTGGTTAATGAATGAACGACGATTATAAGGGCCTTGACCTCACCCCACACATACACCAGTTTCTGAACTCTGTCCCTTACGTGTATATACACTTATATGCTACAGAGAACTTTTATGAAAGGTGTGTGAAAACAAAAGAAAACCTGGGGGAAAAGTGCAAGTTTATTACAAAGTTCTAGGAAACGGCACTACTTCTAGACATTGAAAGCCCCCTACAAGCACCAGAAGCCCACAAACTAGTGATAGTTACATGTTTTTAGATAAATGGGCTTGCTCGAGGACAGTACATTATGTGATCCATTGGATTATGTGAGTATATTCATATTGCTTTCCTCTCTTCCTGAATCAAACTGCATTCTTTATCCATTCTGTACTCTTTCTTGAAAAATCATGCTAAGTTAATTCACTAAGTTCAATTATGTGAAAATTTGGTTGGCTTAGTCCAAAACCAGCACTGCTGTAGAAATTCATTCAGCAAGTACATATTGGGCACAAAATTATGCCGCCCGGTACAATGATTCAAAAGGTGCTGTGTTTCTTGATTCTTAAAGGACCACATATGGCTACTTCGGTTACTACTCAATTATGCTGTCAAGCAAAGCAAACGCTTGTTAGATTTATTTTTACGGTTTCATTTTGAAGAAAAGGTTCAGTGAAAGCTGAGGTCAGGCTTAGTTTGGATATTTTAATTCACCTTTTAGTTTGCTGTTCACTTACTTATTATGATAAGCACCAAGTATACCAATAAGTTAACTGGTAAATTGATTTTTAAAAACTGAAACAAATTTAGAATTTTTACTTACTAGTGGTTGGATGAACAAGACTTTTAAATTAAAATATATGCTATAAGCCTTTGGGAATCATTTCATGTATGGAAATTTTGGACAAGAAAAGACAATCTTGATAAGTATTTCATAACCATTAATACAATTAATTAAACATTGTCTAGTAAATCCAACAGTTTGTTCATTATTAAGCACAGCTTTGAGTAATATACAGATGGTTTAGAATGTGTTTTTCATTTCTTTTCAGAATACTAATATTTCAGTTTTCTTAGAAAAGAAAATTATCTTCTTATATACTTCCTTAAATGTTACTGTTAAGCTGAAAATTTTGCATGTTCAGGTAACAAAAGTCTTGGCATTGTTACAGCATTTAATTTAAAATTTTAGATATTTTTAGTTTCTTCCCTCACTACTTAATAGGAACTTACTAGGTGCTATAATTAGCTTTTACAGTAGGCACCTCCTAAACATGAGTGAATTAAAAACAGGGTCTCTGCCTTTAAGTGGTTTAACTTGTAAATAGCTTATAACAATTTTTTTTTCCAAATCTTAGAACTAATGAAATTGTTTCAATGCATAACAGGATATTTCTCCATTAAATCAACTCGTGTTTTGTTTTCCTAAATTTGAGTATCCAAGTTGAGATCTTACGTAGACTCTTCTAATATAATCTTAGTATTTAAAACTTTTATGTCCAAAATCAGTTGATTTATGGTGGCATTATGTTTCACTGCTAGATCCTTGATTTATCAATTCTTAGTTTATAGGATAGCCCAATAAACCTTTAATCTGACCTTGTATTGTCTCCTTTAAGTACTGAGTTGCACTACTCACTTTTTTTGCCAAAGATATTCCTGTATATTCCTATATGTATTCTTGATCAATAAGCTGCAAAAGATTTAATAAAATATTTTAAAATGCATTTTAAGTATTTTCTATTGAATGTCATTAACAGGAATTGGTATAGTTGGCAAATTATGAATTATTTGATTGAAAATATCTTTTAGATACAATTTTCCATAAAATGATAGGAATAAAAAATTTTAGAAAGTAATTTTCTTCTCATTATGTCTACCATTTATCAGTGATAAAATTAACTTACAGAGACAATTTTTGAAAAAACAGACATGTAGTGTATATATGTTTTGTAGATTATTTCAGACTACCAAAATTATTTCATATATAGGATAATTAAAGTTACTTTAGGATGATTTTTATCTTAAATTTTGATAAAGAGTTAGTTGTAGATGTTGATTTGAGTGTGAGCTACAAAATTATCAGTCTGTAAATGTTTCTGTTTCAAGTTTTCAAAGTAAATACCTTAATCAAATCTGTGATAGTGTTTATGACAATTATTCAGCATATCTTACCCATTTTTGTTAAGATGGTAGAAATGAATGGTTATTCACTTGAATGACTTTATTCATGGTAGCCTTTTAAGAGAACAGGCTTTATCTTTTCATTAATCCTTCTCACCTCTAATTAAGGATTTTCTCTAAATTCATAGATTTTATTATTCATTGTTCAGTCGCTGAGTCGTGTCCAACTTACTATTCACACCATCCATTTATAATTCTGTGACCTTCCTATATTGTTCTTTATATTTTTGTGTAGCTATGCCTTGTGTTCCTGGATCAATGTGACTGGTTATGTGGTAAACTACATTGTAAGTTTCACTGTGCATTACATACTATGGGGCCCTCAAAAATTGTACTTCTGAAATACAAATTCAATATAAAATTATTTAGAGTCATTAAATCTTCATGAAAGCCTAACCTTCCGGAACCTACACATGTGCTGAATGTGAACCAGAGAATTAAACTCTACATGCATTTTAATACTAATGTGGAACAACTGTTTAAAATTGATTTTATCAATGAAGGAAAAAATACAAACTCCAAAATAGGTATAAAGGGAGTGCTTATGATACACATTTCAAAGCATCCCCTATAGACCAGTATTTTAAAACTGGGTCATGTACCATTATGCGTCATGAAATAAACTCAATGGGTTAAGAATAGCGTTTTTTTATTTGAAATAGATGAAGCAATCAAAAATCTAAGAGTACATCACACATAGTAAAGTCTGTATTTATAAACATTCATTTTGTTTGTGTGTGTGCATGTGCTGGATTACTTTTTTTTATTAGGGATATTGGCCAGAAAAAGTAGTGTTTTTTATCTACAGTTCAGATTTTCCTTTACTTCCTTAGAAAATGAAAAAAATGCTAGAAATTTATGACTGCCTGTGAAATAGTGAGGAATTTTAGAGGAGGCACTAGGATATTTCAGAGAAGATTTTATATTACCTAGTCATAGAAGTTCAAAGCAAACTGCTACCTTCACAAAGTAATTATCATATGAACAAGTTATTCCCTGAAGATAATAGATACTCCTCTGAAAGATAACAAACTTTCAATAAGGGTTTTCTCTCTAGCCAAAGTAAGGAATAATTTCTTAACTTTATGTAAATAGTTAACTTTCACTTGCCATCTAACTCATCTATATATTTAAGTAAGTGTACTTAAAATTGTGTACAGAATTTAAAAGGAGAGAATTGTGTAAAGAATTGCACGGGAGGCAGTATGCTGTGATCAGTGGGATAAAAACTACCTACCAAACATCAGAATTAAAATTTAGACACTTCAAAAATTTAAGCATTTCATTACTTAACCGTTTCACCTTATTTCAGTCTAGATTTCAGTATTGCGATGTTGGTGAGTGTTAATAAAAGGGTTTTTTTCATACACATGATACCAGTACCCTTTCAGTTAGTTATTTAAGACCTAGTTTTATTAAAATCTTAGCTAAACACAAAATTCTAGAGAACTGACATGAGAACCTCTAATTCAATTACTCAACCAAAGTTATTCACCCCAAGTATTACATTTCACCAATACCCTATTGAACTAAGAAAGGAATTATATTACTAACCAGCAGAGGGAGCCAAGTCAGTCCTGAAAGATAGGAGTACAAAGAAAGACCACATGACTTCCTGTTTTGAGTTTGTTGTGGCAGCTGTTCAGTTTAGCCTACCAAAAAGCCAAGTAAAAGGATAGCAAGGTTACCAATGTATCAGATGTGGATAGGGTAACAATTGTAACTGTCAAATTACCTTGCAGGAAGCAAATTGAAAGAAAACATTTATGCTTAAGTTGAGGGCAGCTCTGCAAAGAATGTACAGCATAAAAGAGGATTCTTTAAAAAAAAAAAGACATTAAAAATTAAATGAGTAAAATATGCAAACTAACATTGGCTTTCTACTATAGGTGGTGAAGCTCAGATGGCTCAAAATGAAGTAATGATAAGCTTATTAGCCATTAAGCAGAAGCAATTCAAGTAGAAATATTAATATAAAAGTGGAAAATGTCTCAGTAGTATAACCTAAAAAAATAGTACCTTAGGACATGATGAATTACTAGATGTAACAGTAAACCATTCCTTAATCCATTTTTATTGAAAGCTGAAAATAGTCTCTAATAGGCACATTTTAAATAAAGTTGGTACATAGATTGATCTTACATTAAAGTTATATGTAATTGTTCCCATTACCCTCTATAAACAAAGCAAAAAGTAATGCCTTCTTGGGTTTCCCTGGTGGCTCAGTGGTAAAGAATCTGCCTGCCAATGCAGGAGACAGGTTCAATCCCTGAGCCGGAAAGATCCCACATACCTCAGAGCAACTAAGCCTGTGTGCGACAACTATTGAGCCTGTGCCCTAGAACTGAGGAGCCTCAACGACAAGTCTGGGTGCCCTAGAGCCCTGGCTCCACAGTAAGAGAAGCTACTGCAATGAGAATCCCACACACCGCAACCAGAGAGTAGCCCCTGCTTGCTACAATTGGAGAAAGCCCATGCTGCAACAAAGACCCATCACAGCCAAAAATAATTAACTTAAAAAGTTTTTTTTTTTTAATTTAAAGTTATACCTTGTTTCATTTCAGATGTTTGGGGGAATATAGCAGCTAAAGGACAGTTGTACTGTCAGGTTATTTAATATCTTCTAAGAACCTCAAAATCCTTGATAGAATGATTTTTGGAAGCAAATAGTAAGAGCTGGGTGTTAGCTAACTATCAAAATTTAAAGGCCCAAACAAGTTTAGTTTAATAAACTAAAATAATGGTAGTCTAGCCACTTACTCATTGAAAGGTGTGTGGAAACATTGTCCAAAGCACAGACAATAGATTCAGGCAAATTTTAGCTATAGGTATATTTACTTAGGAGCTTCCCTAGTGCCTCAGTGGTGGTGAATCCTCCTGCAATGCAGGAGATGTGGGTTTCATCCCCTAGTCGGGAAGATCCTCTGGAGAAGGAAATAGCAACACCCTCCAGTATTCTTGCCTGGGAAATCCTATGGACATAGGAACCCGGCAGGCTACAGTCCATGGGGTTGTAAAAGAACTAGACATGACTTAGTGACTAAACAACAATATTTACTTAAGTGTTCATTATAAATACATACTCCTTGAACATGTTCTGTCTCCACAGGACATAGAGCATGTCTTCATTATAAACTCGACAAAATTCTTAACGTCTTGTTGAAAGATTTAACTTCATTGTATGAAGAGTCATAGAAATTCAGTATGCAATCCATTAAATCCAAGGAGATGGCACTTGGAAGCAAATCATTTAGTACTGAGTTCTAGAAGGTAGACTGTCAACCTCTAAGTCAGTTCTTTTATAATACTGCATTATACTGACATTCTATATATTGTCACCTGGTGTCAAATCAGTTAATCACAGCAATGATACGTAGTAAGTAAAATTCATCTAATACCAGTCCTAGAGACATTTTAGTGCCAAAAAAGAATTTAATCAGTATTACTACTAATTATGTACTTTCTTTACATGTAAGTTGCTATGAATATGGGCTGTTAGAATTGCATAAACAGCCTGACCTTTTAATTATACTTTTTATTGTGTTTTCATCCATGGGAAATGCTATAATGATCTTTTAAAATTTTTATTAATAAAGTGGCAATAGTTGGCCATGAAACGTTTCTTTATTGATAAGCATATTAGTAGGTTAACTCATCAAAATTCAGTAAAAACTATTAACTCTGTCACAAAAGTCAACATTTCACAGTCTAAAATATGGAGTATGTTTTTCTGCTTTATCTAGATTTAACAATCTACAACTCTGTGAAAATAAACTCAAAACCAAAGGAAAGAAAGAAAATAGCTCATACCTTGTTTTATTCCAGAGTAGAGGATGG
The DNA here is from genome assembly GCF_019320065.1 of Cervus canadensis. NCBI lineage: Eukaryota > Metazoa > Chordata > Mammalia > Artiodactyla > Cervidae > Cervus > Cervus canadensis. The sequence goes on from NC_057401.1 coordinate 35,613,460, forward strand.
TGACAGATTAAGAAAAGCACCAAAAAAGTGACTTCTAGTGAACAAAATTAGATTTGAGTAAAGAATTTTTATTTCCCTAAAAAAAATTAAATACAACATTTTAGTCAGGAATTTATACCCAAACATGGATGCTGTTTTTAACACTGCTTTTGAGATACTTAAAATACTTTTTTATTTGAAAAACAGCACCAAAATCCATATTGCTTTAGAAATCATCTAGTTTATCATCTCGGCCTTACCCTGTTGAATTCTGCATGTCTTCTAAAGCATCTCTCTAGCCTTCTCACTACTGCCTTCTTCCTAATTCTACCATCAACATTCATTAGCTTTCTGCAATATATTCAGCTGATTTCTCATGATCTTACCCAAACAAACTTTGTAACATTTGCTTTATGTAAGGAGAATAGCTTATTATTAACTTAGAAGAGCTATAGTAGTACTTGACAATATATATGCAAAAGTATTTTTAATTTGAAGAACTTACTGTGCATCTCACAGGCTTTGTGTTAAAAAATTTTAATGTCTATTTTGTGCTAGAAGCTTAGAATTGATAATGATTTAATGTTTAATCCTGTGCTTACATTAAATTCTTTGGGAAGTGCTCACCAGAAAACTGGCTTGAAATTATCCTGACTACAATGTAACTGTTATATTCAGTATGGTAAGAGTTAAGTGTGACTTCTGAATAAACATGTCTATAATTCTTAGTAACAGAAGACAATGTGCTTCTTAAAGAAATTTTGAATTTGTATATCGGAGTTGAGATAAGTGTGTTTTAACTTACATTTACATTTTTACTACAGATCCTTCATCCAATAAGCATGTGCCAGCACTTATGTACTGGAAACAGTGAATCCAAATGAATAACCTTGCCTCTTCATACAACTCACAGCCAAGAGAAAGACTAGATCAAATACATTTAACACAGTGAAATAAATATGAAAGTGTTGAAGGTGTTACTTGCTCAGTCATGTCCGACTCTTTGCAACCCCAGGGACTATAGCCCACCAGGCTCCTCTGTTCATGGGATTTCCCAGGCAAGAATACTGGAGTGGGTAGACATTGCCTTCTCCAATCATCTCCAATGATCTTCCCAACCCAAGGATCAAACCCAGGTCTCCTGCAGGCAAATTATTTACCATCTGAGCCATCAGGGAAGCCCAAATGACAGTGAGTTGTATCAAAAGTGCTATGAAAGTACCAGCGATACTGGAGGTTTGGAGAAAAGCTTCACAGAAGAGGTAAAATTTGAATGTTAGTGAAGGGGAAATAATTTTCTAAGCAAAGAAAGACAGGAAGAAAGAAAACCATTCTGAAGAGGGAGAGGAACATAAAAAGGTATGAAATTGGGAGGCTGGGATTGACACACACTGTTGTTCTGTCAGTTGTGTCTGACTCTGTGACCCCACGGACTGCAGCACACCAGGCTTCCCTGACCTTCGCGTCTCCCGGAGCTTGCTCAAACTTGTGTCCATTGAGTCAGTGATGCCGTCCAACCGTCTTGCACTCTGTCATCCCTTTCTGCCTTCAATCTTTCCTACCTTAAGGTCTTTCCTAATGAATTGACTCTTTGAATTAGGCGGCCAAAGTATTGGAGCTTCAGCATCAGTCCTTCCAATGAATATTCAGGATTGATTTCCTTTAGGATTGACTGCTTTGATCTCCTTGCCATCCAAGGGACTCTCAAGAATCCTCCAACAGACCTGCTATTAATATGGGGTGATACTGGGTGAGTTGGTTGGACGGCATCACTGCCTTAATGGACATGAATTTGAGCAAACTCCAGGACATAGTGAAGGGCAGGGAAGCCTGGTGTGCTGTAGCCCATGGGATCGCAGAGTCAGACACAACTTAGTGACTGAACAACAACAATTAATATATAGCACAGGGAACTCAATACTCTGCAATGACCCATATAGGAAAAGAATCTAAAAGAGTCGATATATGTATACCTGATTTACTTTGCTGTACAGCAGAAAATAACACAACACTGTAAATCAACTACTCCAGTAAAAATATTTTAAAGGAAAAGGTATACATGCATTAGAAAGTTCTTTGTATTTCATAACCTGAAAATTGTTTAGAATGCAGATTAGGTAGGGAGTCTGGGATCTGCTTACTCCAGTATAAAGTGTTTGGATTTTATCTCACACTCAATAGGGTAAGAATTAAAGAATTCTGCCTTAAAGAATTTTACACCCAAGACAGTATGATAAAATTTACATTTGAGAATTACTTTGCAAATTAACATTAAAAAGTGTCTTGCACATTGTAAAACAATTTTTCTCAGATTAAAAAAAAAGTACCTATTGCATTAGGGGAAAAAAAATTGTTAAAGTGTGAACCTGGAAGTTTCATACTACCTACAAATATATTCCAACTGAGTATTCATACTCATACACAGAACTTTCTCACTTGAACTCCTGATGTGGCTTTTAAAATTTCAGTTCAAACAGAAGCTTAGAAAACTCAGTGAAGGAAAGATGGAATGTGAGAGAGGCTGGAGAGATGTAAATCAATAAGAAAGCTAATGTAATTGTTCAGATGAGACAAGGCTGGGTTATGGGAGCAAGGCCAGAGAGGTGGACATATATTTGAAAGGTAAAGTAGAACTCAGGAGTCCTGGAACCAATGAATGTGTAAAGCAGGATTAAAGTAGGGAGAGGTGGGTTCCATTTTACTGGCAATTCAGGTTTAGTTCTCCAGATTGGGTCTGATGTCAATGAATTAGCCATACAATAACATACACATATAGGAGGAAGTAGGCTGAGAGCAGAGAGGTGTAAGAATAAATTTGGGATAAATCTGAGTTGCCTATTAGACTCCCAGTAAGAAATACCTGCTTGCTAAGTAGCTTCAGTTGTCCAACTCCTTGAGACCACATGGACTGTTGCCCTCCAGGCTCCTCTGTCCATGAGGTTTCTCCAGGCAAGAATACTGGAGTGGGTTGCCATGTCCTGCTCCAGGGGATCAAGAAATATCCAGTAAGTAGCTGAAAATATGTGTGGATACTCAGGGAGACAGAGCTAGGGATAAAGACATGGGAGTCATCTTCATATAGATGATAGTTGAAGCCATAGAGTTGAACCCAGAGAGTTTATAAAATGAGAAAGAGCCAAAAAATTATAAGGACTTCTAAGGAAAAAGCAAGCTACCAGAGTTTTGTTATGGTTTTGCCATGGTTTTATAATCCACCACTTCCCCCCTAAAATATATTAAAAGAACCCTTTTTATTCATAACACATTTATTTAAACATAACAGATGCTTGGTTCTCAAATCAATAACTTATATAATCCTGGAAGTTATTCAATTACTCTTTCTCTTAACAATTTACCAAGAAATGGGAGAATAAGAGAACAGCAGTTGATTTCTTAAGAGAATAATAGAAGAAGTTAATAACATTTTTAAGAAGTAAATTCTTCTTAATATTACATAATATTTACAACCCAGATCTAGAAAGTTCAGTAACAGCATCTAAACTTTCTAAGTAGTTTCTGCTATGCTGGCCCCAAGGTATCACTCCAGTCTGCAAGCCAATCTACCTGACTGTTCTTGCTGTTTTCACTTAGATCATTCCTTCTACACCCTGTTTCTCTTACTTCCAACCCTCCCATAATATCTATTCACCATTGGTTTCCACTGTCTGCACACATTTTGATTCCTTTAAGTCAAGGGTAATGTCACAGTCTTCACTGTTCCTGTCACTTAATTTAGTAAGACAAAACTTGCATTCCAGAATTGAAATGACTGTAGAGTCCAGAGAAACCCATTTTTTCAGTAGTGAAACACAACAATCAGAAATCCATATATCTGTGGGCCACATATGTTGTAAATCATAATAATGGAATTAAACTCTATTAATTTGTCAAAGGTAGTTAGTTTTATAATGTCCGAATAGTTTACTAAGCTTTCTTCATGTAATAGTGCACAATTATGAGCCAATTACTAGTCTTCAATCAATTTTAAAAATTCAGTAAGAATATTATTATACAATAGATCAAACTTTGCTCTTAGGTTGCTCAACAAATGGTACTGGGTCACTGAGTTAGCCACTTGCAAAAGAATGGAGCTGGACCCTTACTTCATACCATATGCAAAAATGCAAAAAAGTGCATTAACAACCTAACTGTAACAGCAAAAACTACAAAACTCTCAGAAGAAAACAGAAGGGGCAATCTTCATGACACTGGATTTGGCAAAGGATTCTTAGAAATGAGAAAAAAGCATGGGCAACCCCTTCCCCGTGGCGGCGGGGGGTGGGGGGCGGGGCGCGGGGAAACAGCTTGAATTTCAAAATTAAAAACTCTTGCACTTCAAAAGACACAAGAAAGACAATGAAACAAAAACTACAGAATGGGAAAAAGTATTTGCAATTCATATACCTGATAATGGATCTGTATCTAGAATATATAAGAACTCTTAAAACTCAATATTGCTGGGAGAAATATAAATAACCTCAGATATGCAGATGACATCACCCTTATGGCAGAAAGTGAAGAGGAACTAAAAAGCCTCTTGATGAAAGTGAAAGAGGAGAGTGAAAAAGTTGGCTTAAAGCTCAACATTCAGAAAACTAAGATCATGGCATCTGGTCCCATCACTTCATGGCAAATAGATGGGGAAACAGTGGCTGACTTTATTTTTGGGGGCTCCAAAATCACTGTAGATGGTGATTGCAGCCATGAAATTAAAAGATGCTTACTCCTTGGAAGGAAAGTTATGACCAACCTAGATAGTATATTAAAAAGCAGAGACATTAAAAAGCCAACAAAGGTCCGTCTAGTCAAGGCTATGTTTTTTCCAGTGGTCAGGTATGGATGTGAGAGTTGGACTGTGAAGAAAGCTGAGCACCGAAGAATTGATGCTTTTGAACTGTGGTGTTGGAGAAGACTCTTGAGAGTCCCTTGGACTGCAAGGAGATCCAACCAGTCCATCCTCAAGGAGATCAGTCCTGGGTGTTCATTGGAAGGACTGATGCTGAAGCTGAAACTCCAATCCTTTGGCCACCTCATGTGAAGAGTTGACTCATTGGAAAAGACCCTGATGCTGGGAGGGATCAGGGGCAGGAGGAGAAGGGGATGACAGAGGATGAGGTGGCTGGATGGCATCACCGACTCAATGGACATGAGTTTGAGTAAACTCCGGGAGTTTGTGATGGACAGGGAGGCCTGGCGTGCTGCGATTCATGGGGTCGCAGAGTCGGACACGACTGAGTGACTGAACTGAACTGAAAACTCAATAATAAAATAACAACTTTTAAAATAGGTTAAAGATCTGAAAAGATATTTCTCAAATGAAGAATGGCCACTAAGCACATAAAAAAGATGTTCAACATCGTAAGTCACCAGAGAAATGCAAACCAAAACCACAATGAGATACTATTTCATACTCACTAGAATTGCTGGAATTAGAAAGTCAGATAACAACAAGCATTGGCAAAGATATAGAAATACTGGAAACCACGCAAACTGCTGGTGGGAATGTAAAATAGTGCCGCCACTTTGGGTAACAGTCTGTCAGTTCCTCAAATGATTAAATATCTAGTTACCATATAGCCTCTCTAAGGCTTTGGGCTTCCCTGGTGGCTCAGATGGTAAAGAATCTGCCTGCAATGCAGGAAACCTGGGTTCAATTCCTGGGTTGGGAAGATCCCCTGGCCTGGAGAAGGGAATGGCTACCTACTCCAATATTCTTGTCTGGAGAATTCCATGGACAGAGGAGCCATGGAATAGGTGGACTAGGGTCGCAAAGAGTCAGACACGACTGAGCAACTATCACACAATACTCCCACGTAACCTAGCAATTCTACTCTTAGGTATATACCTAGGAGAAATGAAAATACATGTCCACCTGGAAGCTTGCACACAAATGTTTATAGTAGCATTATTCAGAAATCACCAAATGGTGGAAACAACATATATGTCTACCAGCTGACAAACATGTAACAAAATGTGCTGTATCCATACAATGGAATATTATTTAGTCATGAAAAGAAATGATAGATACATGCTGCAACATGAATGAATCCTAAAACCATTATGCTAAGTCAGTCACAAAAGATCACATATTATATGATTCCATTCATACAGAGGTCCAGAATAGGGAAATCTATAGAGACATAAAGTAAATTAGTAGTTGCTTAAGAATTGGGAGTGTCAGGAATTAGTGAATAGGAGAGGTGATAGTGTTTCTTTTTTTGTGGTGAAGAAAATGTTCTAAGGTTAACTGTGGTAATGATTGAACATGTTTGTGAATATACTAAAAACCATTTAATTGAACACTTGAAATGAGTGCATTGTAATGTATATAAATTCTGTCTCAATAAAGATGTTAAATAAAAAAACAAGGACTCTATACAGAGAGAGCACATCTCAATTTTTACTCCAGGCTAACATTACTGAAAGGGACCCTCAGATTTGATTTCCATGGTTTCAGAAAAGGGAATACAATATACATTAACAGAGTTGGAAGACTCATATATTGCAAGAATTTGGCCACAGAGCCAGAATTTCTTGAGTTATGATGTATATATTCATCCCCAATATCCTGGAGATACTATGGGTTCTTGGTGGGCATATTTTGCTTTCAGCATAATCAGTACTTCTTTAAGTACAGTGATGTTGAGAAGGCAGATGCTTTAAAAATTCAAATACATCATTCTAAAAGTCAGCTGCAGAAACATAAAGAATAATTCATGCTAATGAAAATTTGTGAATTTTTCAGAAATCTTGATTTTATTTCTACCAAATGGCTCGGCAGTTCTTCAAATTTTGTGATTCCATTTAGCACAAGGAAGTTCTGATTTGGGACATGAATGCACACTCCAAGTAATATCTACCCACTCCCCATGTTCTGATGTGAATATTAATAACTATAGTTCTTTCAAGTCATCTGTTCTTTTATTTTTTTTTTTTCTCTGCAGTCTTGAGTTCAGTATATTCAGTTATCCTGCTTGTAACACCAAACAGAAAATATAATCACGTTAGCTATTTGGGCTCTATCCTGCACTGAATGTTTATTTACTCCCCCAAAATGCACATGTTGTAGTCCTAACCCTCAATATGATGGTATGCTGAAGCTGAAGCACTAATACTTTGGTCACCTGATGCAAAGAGTCCACTCACTGGAAAAGACCCTGATGTTGGGAAAGATTGAAGGGAAAAGGAGAATGGGGTGGCAGAGGATGAGATGGTTAGATAGCATCTCTGACTCAGTGGAAATGAATTTGAGCAAACTTTGCAGTCCGTGGGGTCACAAAGAGTCAGACACGACTTAGTGACTGAATGACAGAGGAGACGGGGCTTTTGAGAAGTAATCGGGATTAGATGAGAGCATGAGGGTACAGCCCCTATGATGGGATTAGTGCCCTTAATACCATTCTCTTTCATCTCCCTGGTACCCCACCAATTCAATCAATCACCAAATCTTCATTTTGTCTTTGAAGTATCTATCGAAACTGTCACTTTTCTGTCAACACTAACACTAACTTAGTCATTAGCTATCATTGGTAGCCAGAATGGTTGTCATCATTTCTCACCTATTACTATAATAGCTTACTTTTGGGGCTTCTGTCCTCCACAATGACCCCCTCCAACTCTTTCTCCTGCTGTCACAGCAGTCTTTTGAAGACATAAATTTTATCATGTAAGCCTTCTGCTTCAAATTTGGGGCTTCCCTGGTGAAGAATCCGCCAGCCAATGCAGGAGATGCAGGTTCTATCCCTGGGTTGGAAAGATCCCCTGGAGAAGGGAATGGCAACCCACTTCAGTATTCTTGCTGGGAAATCCCATCCACAGAGGAGCCTGGTGGGCTACAGTCCATGCGTTCACAAAAGAGTTGGACACAACTTAGCGACTAAACAACAGCAACAACTTTTAAGATAAAGATTAAAATTCTTAATGTGGAGCAAGGTTCTGGATAGTGTGCCTTTGCTTACCTTTCCAGGTTCATCTCACATTAACCTCTACCTTGCAGTCTTTGCTTTAGGCACCCTGGCTCTCCTCCCAGTGCTTTGAATGATACCATGCTCCCTGCTGCCAAGGAATCCACATTCCTTTCCTTTAGGGATCTCAAATCAGTTTGTACTTATACATTTATTGTTATGATTATTTGGTTTATATCTGTCTTTACCATCTAAACTGTAAATTCCACTAGAGTAGGGACCAAGACTGCTTTACCAGCACTTAACAAAATATATACTTGACAAATAGTCACTGAATGAAAAGCTTAAAAATAAATGCATAAAAAAGAAACTAGATGATCATATTCACTAAAATATAGATAAAATTCTAAATTTTAAATGTAAAAACTAAGTCTATCTAAAAACTTATAGATTACTTGGGTAAACTGGTAGAACTCATGATGTGTACAGACTTTTTAAACATATTTTGCAGAAAATCATAAGAAACAAAGCACAATAGTAAAGGTGTAAAAACTTAAATACCTACCAATTGAATGTTTGTTTTAGAAATAAATATATATATTTTTTAAAAACTAGATTATAGGAGAATAAGTGCATAATACAGTTTAAAAATCACAGTATACATATATATAGGTAAATATTACAATCCCAATTTTATAATTTAAAAATTGGCTAAAAGATATACACCAAAATGTAATCTCCAAAAAATGGACTTAAAAGTATCCAATACTTTTTTTTTTAAATACAAACTTTTAACTATTAACTAAGAACAACCAACCAAAGATAAGTACTTTTAATATTATTTTAAAATTACACTGAAATATTACTGAGTCCTGACAGATCATCAAACTTTTATGGAATGAAGGATTTCTGCATTTAGAATTTATTCAGAACTTACCTTTCAAATCACCCTGCTTATTTTTATTAAACTAATATAATTCTGAGGCTAAAATATAGCCAAAATTTCTTAAGATGGAAATAAAATCCTTAATTAAAAATTTTGATTCAACAGTTTATCTAAAGAATTCACCATAACAATTATGTTCATAACATTATTTAATATAAAACATAATACATCATATCAAGCAATTAAGTCAGAATATACATAGGATCATCTCAACAGATGCTCAAAAAGTGTTCAATACCCATCACATGTACAATCACTTAGAAAGCAAGACAGTGGGGATGAGAAATTATTCAATAAATGGTGCTATAGAAACTGACTGGACATTTGAAAAACATCTATGTAGTGTCTCACTCATTTACATATACCAAATTCTACCTATTTCAAACAGGTAAAGTTAAAAAATCAAACAGTACAATATGGATTAATTTGACAGAATAGAGAGCCCTGAAATAAACCCACATACCGACAGTCAATTAATCTTTGAGAAAGGAAGCAAGAATATACAATGGAGAAAAGACAGTCTCTTCAGAAAGGGGTATTGGGAAACTTGGACAGCTGCATGCAAATCTATGAAGTTAGAATATGCTCTTATATCATACAAAAAAATCAAAATGGCTTACAGACTTAAATATAAGCCAGGATACCATAAAATTCCTAGAAGAGAACATAGGTAAAACATTCTCTGACATAAATCACACTGATGTTTTCTCAGGTCAGTCTCCCAAGACAATTTTTTAAAAAAAGCAAAAATAAACAAATGGGACCTTATCAAGCTTATAAGCTTTTGCACAGCAAAGGAAACCATAAACAAAATGAAAAGACAACCTATGGACTGGAAAAAACTATTTGCAAATGATGTGAATGTGACTGACAAGGGCTTAACTTCCAAAACATACAAACAGCTCATACAGTTCAATAACAATAACAACAACAAAATCCAAACAACCCAATCAAAAAATGGGCAGAAGATCCAACTAGACATTTCTCCAAAGAAGACATACAGATGGCCAAAAGGCACACGACAAGATGCTCATCATCGCTAATTATTAGAGAAATGCAAATCAGAACTACAATGAGATACCACTTCACACCAACCAGAATGACTATCATCAAAAAATACACAAACAATAAATGCTAGAGAGGGTGTAGAGAAAAGGGAAACCTCTTACACTGTTGGTAGTAATATAAATTGGTGCTGCCACTAAGGAAAACAGTATGCAGGTTTCTCAAAGTCTAATGTACAATTCAGCAATCCCCCTCCTGGACATATATCCTGACAAAACTGTAGTTCAAAAAGACACATGTACCCCTATGTTCATAGCAGCACTGTTCACAATAGCCAAGACATGGAAACCTAAGTGTCCGTTGATAGATGAATGGATAAAGATGATGTAGTACATATACACAACAGAATACTATTCACCCATAAAAAGAAAAAATCATGCAATTTGCAGCAACATGGATGGACCTAGAGATTATCGTACTAAATGAAATAAGTCAGAGACAAAGACAAATATCATGTATGTGCAATCTAAAATACAGTACAAGTGAACTTATTTACAAAACAGAAACAGAGTAATAAACATAGAAAACAAACTTATGGTTACCAAAATTGAAAGGGCGTGAGAGAAGAATGAATTAGGAGTTTGGTTTAGCAAATGCAAACTACTGTATATAAATAGATAAACAACAAGGTCTTACTGTATAGCACAGAGAACTATATTTAATGTCCTGTAATAAACCATAATGGAAAAGAATATGGACAAGAACATGTATATGTGCAGACATATATATATATTACATATAACTGAATCACTTTCCTAAACAACAGAAATTAACACAACATTGTAAATCAACTATACTTCAGTTTTAAAAAATCAAGCAGTACAAATCTTGAAGAAAATATAAAGGTTTTGTTGCAAATATTTGAGTGAGGAAGGATTTAAAGCTAAAATAGTATGAAATTTTTTAAAAAGAGAAAATATGAATAAATTAAGCTATAATATTCATAAAGTGAAAGTGAAAGTCATTCAGCTGTGTCCGACTCTCTACAGTCCATGGAATTCTCCAGGCCAGAATACTGGAATAGCTAGCCATTTCCTTCTCCAGGGGATCTTCCCAACCAAGGGACTGAACCAAGGTCTCCCACATTGCAGGCAGATTCTTGACCAGCTGAGCCACCAGGGAAGCCCATAATATTCATAATCACAGGCCAAAGAATTTTGGGGATTTATAATCAAATAAATTTGGGGGATTTATAATCAAAATGTTATTTTTGGAATTAATAATCAAATGTAACCTAAATTCTAAATAGAAAATCTGTCCTAGTGGCATAAGCTATGCAGACTTTTATAGTAAATGATAAATCAGAGACTTTCTTCATTCCTTGGTAGTTTGTGCAGGACTTAACACATACATATCAATATATTCTTAATATATCTACTTTCTCCAAAAATATGTATCTTTCCCCCAGCTACTCTTATAGTTTCAGTGGCTACACAGTGCTTGGCTAGGCACTCAATAAATGTTTGCTGAATGAATGATCCCCAAATAACGGTATTTCAATAAAAAATTTAAGAGTTTCGGTTTTCTTTCCCTTAATCTCGCATACTATCAGGGCAAAAAAGTATTCTGTAGCTTGGAATAAAAACTAGGGAGAAAAATCAAGGACTGCAAATTGGGATAAGACTTACTAAACTACACATTTTGGCAATTCACTAATTTTTTTTTTTTTTTTTTTTTTTTGTGAACAGGTTGACAATATGATACCTAATCAATTTTAACATTAACTAGACTGTATCACTATACTACTATTCCCCAGATCATCAGTCTTGCAGAATGATTCAGAAATAAAGGATCTTGGGACTTCCCTGTCAATCCAGTGGTTAAGATGCCACACTTCCAAGGCAAGGGTTGCAGGTTCAAACCCTGGTTGGGGAACTAAGAGCCCACATGCTGCTCAGTCAAAAAAAGAAAAGAAAAAAAAGATTATTTTGCCATATTTCTCTCTTGAAGATTTATCATGCATATCAACATATTGAATGTTCTGAAAATTCCTCAATAAAGAAACCTGTTAAATTTTGTCTGACACATTTTTGATCATGACAAGTTTTGTCATATAACCTGTCTTAATATCTTTAACATTAAAATCAAGAACTGCAAATTGGGATAAGACTTACTAAACTACACATTTTGGCAAATCACTATTTTTGTGTGTGTGTGTGTGAGAACAGGTTGACAATATGATATTGTTTGTACCTAATCAATTTCTGTACTTTTCTGTGGAAAACCACATGGAATTAATAAAAATTGTTCAAAATATATTTTTTAAATTAAACCAAATCGGCTCACATTGTTAAAACAGGCCCAATTCTCTTAATTATGTATTGTTAGAGCTTACGGGATTTTGCTATATAAATAAGCTGTGCCTTCTTTAGTTGGGGGACCAGGACATCAGTGCCTTCTTTCCCAACATGACTCTATATGATCTTTCCGCTGCGGCATATTAGGACAATGGGGAGAGAGCTAAAAGGACATTTTCATAAAGAACCATAAAATATTAATCCAGAGTTTGGAACAAGAAGGACTCCAGCACAGATCAATTTCCTTTCCATTGGTACATAGTAGTCCTGACCCAAGGTGGTGAAGCCGGGTAATATTTGCATCAACTATGGAGTAACTATTTCATGGTATCATACTTGGATTTTTGACCCACTCATTTCTCACAGAAAAAAAAAAAAAAAGCTGTTAAGTCAACACATATTTATCTTTTCAAACTTTTAACAAATTAAACAAGTTAAGTTTTAAAAGTACAATGTAAGTAATTTATTCAGGTAAAATCAATAATATTTTTTTAAAAATTTGAAGTAGCAGGATTTATACTGAAGAAGAAATACAATATTGAAAGAATGAGTCAACTTTAGCCTATTTTCATAAAATAGAAGAGTTACATCCTAAAACATCATATTTTAGTTGAATCTTGGTTGTTATTGAAATTTTATTTCTAATAGTGAATTTCATCAAGGACACATTGTAAAAATTGAGATTTAAATAAGCAATTGATAGAACTTGGGTAATCTCTTAAGTCTTAGAATTTAACTCTAAACCTTTGTTTCCTCATCTATAAATTAGAAATTATAGTTTTGGCTAACTCATATGGCTAAGGATAAGAATTAAAGGACATATTACTTCTAAAGTTTTAGCACAATGCCTGGCACATAATCAATTCTAAATAAATGTTTGCGATTATCGGACTATCTCAAGTTTTAATTCTAACTCTAAAATTAGGCAAATTACCCAAAATAACCCAGTGTTCATATTTTAAAAGTACTATCTAGCCCATCAGTTCAGTTCAGTTGCTCGGTCGAGTCTGACTCTTTGTGACCCCATGGACTGTAGCACGCCAGGCTTCCCTGTCCATCACCAACTCCCAGAGCTTACTCAAACTCAAGTCCATCGAGTCCATGATGCCATCCAACCATCTCATCCTCTGTCATCCCCTTCTCCTCCTGCCTTCAATCTTTCCCAGCATCAAGGTCTTTTCTAATGAGTCAGCTCTTTGCATCAGGTGGCCAAATTATTGGAGCTTCAGCTTCAGCAGCAGTCCTTCCAATGAATATTCAGGACTGATTTCCGTTACTACTGACTGATTTGACCTCCTTGCTGTCCAAGGGACTCTCAAGAGTCTTCTCTAACACCATAGTTCAAAAGCATCAATTCTTCTGCACTCAGCTTTCTCTATGGTCCAGCTCTCACATCCATACATGACTATTGGAAAAACCATAGCTTTGACTAGATGGACCTTTGTTGGTAAAGTAATGTCTCTGTTTTTTATTACGTTGTCTAGGTGGTTATAGCTTTTCTTCCAAGGAGCAAGCGTCGTTCAATTTCAAGGCTGCAGTTACCATCTGCAGTGATTTTGGAGCCCAAGAAAATAAAATGTCACTGTTTCCATTGTTTCCCCATCTATTTGCCATCAAGTGATGGGACCGGATGCCACAATCTTAGTTTTTTAAATGTTGAGTTTTAAGCCAGCTTTTTCACTGTCCTCTTTCACTTTCATCAAGAGGCTCTTTAGTTCCTCCTCACTTTCTGCCTATCTAGACCATAGGACTGATGTAAACATTTTGCAGTGAAAAACAATACTAAAAAATTAGATAGCACTTAAGAATTTTTAAAAATGCTTTCCCTCTTTGATTTCTCCCCTTCTCCAAAAAAATAAAGATTAGCAATTAACTTTCCAGATTTTTCTGAATCAGTCCATGTTCCTGAAATTATAAACCAGGAAACATCCTTGGCTTTATTAAGACATGAATATGCTGTGACTAAGGACTATAAGAATGTGACTATAAGAGTGTGACTAAGGACTGATGAATAAACTATTTGAAAATGATTGGCCCAAGTCACAGACAAAAGGCCCAAGTCAGGAAGGCAAGAAGAAGTTGTGTAAGTCCTAATACTCAATTCATCTCACAGGAAATAAAAGCTCAGGCTCTATACAGCTACTTACATTCAAGTTATCATAGAAATGGTATATGTACTACAACACTCTTGGATACTGCTTATTATATGCTCCAGAGAGGGGAAAAAAGATTACTAATATTCTTGACTTAATTGGGTCAAAGGACAGGATTAAAAAAATGCTTTCCACATCTTCAATTCTGCTTTGGTTAAAAGCAAATGATATAGTTACCAGATGCTGCGGGGGCTGGAAAGCAGCCTGCATCCCAGCATCTATCTATATTTCACTTTGGTTCTACCATCAACTAGTAATCTGACCATTTGAAATTGGTCTTTCGGGTTAAATTGTTTCACCTTAAAACGAGGTAGATAACCTAAGTAACTGCTGCAGTCCTTTACTTAGAAGCGGTAGATACTGTGGAAAAAGCATGGATTTAGGAGTCAGATCTGGGCTCCTATACTTAGGCTATAATTTCTACTAGTTCTGTGTCTTCCAGCAAATTAACTTCCCCAAATGAAACTTCATTTGACTTTTTCCGTGAATAGTAAATGAGATAAAAAGTATGTAAAGCCCCTGGTAGGAGCACAGGTAGCTACATAAATAAAACTTAATAATTCCCTGTCAAACCTACATTTCTCTTTCTTTGCAGAAACAGCGACTTGGGGGCAGGGGAGAGGGGGAGGAAGGATTGGCTTCAGCTCTTAATAATAACCAAAAATCTGGGCACGTGGATATTTTTCTATTTAGTCTCAACATTAAAAGACAGAAAAATCAAGTGACAATACATTTAGTTACACATTAAACAAGTAATCTTCGTTGAAAATAATCCATTTACGTGAAACCAGGTCTGTCCTGATAAATCCAAGACGCACGGTTTTTCCCCTTCTATTGTACACAGTAATCTCCTCAGGAGTCTAAAGTTTTTCAAGTGTAAAGTTTAAGTTCAGATTCTATTTATAGTTTGTGAGCACATCCCACGTGCCCTCCCAACCCTCACCTGCACACCTGAAGGACAATATCCAGAACTCAGCGTTTCTATTCGCTGTTGATAGTTTGGGGGAAATTCATGAAGAGGGTCAGAGAAATGCTTGTATTTCCGGAAGGAGACATCAACAGGACTTTGGTGTTATTAGAGAATTATCTAATTAGTAATGAGGAGGAAAAAACTGTGAAGTCTCTTACCTGAGCGGGAAGCTTCGGATTGAACCATTCCTCCTAGCCAGTTCCTATATTTAGAGAAAGAGAATAGCAACTTCAATATTTCACTTCAGGTTCACTCATTTTATCACACAACTTTGTTTGTTATAATTTATTCTATTAATTTCATTGGTGATAGTGAAGTTATTTTGTGAAATATGGGTATAAGTAAGTTATATTTCTAAGAAAATTCCCCCCACTGCTCGAAGAAAATGGAAGCGTCCACGAGCTGTCCTTGCGGGTCTATGCTCAGCTCAGCGAGTGGCCCCGTGTGTGGCTCGCTGTTCTGTATTTGGCTGCCTGTGAGTGAATTATACCGAAGCAAAGACAATTTTCCTATTTAAAGAGGTAGCTCATTCTGATAGGGATTTTTTTTTTTTAACGTAAACAATGAAAAAAAAAAGGAAAACATTAAAAAAGAAATCTTACTGGTTTTAGGATACTCTTGGACTGCAAGGAGATCAAATCAGTCAGTCCTAAAGGAAATAAAAATCAAACCTGAATATTCATTGGAAGGACTGATGCTGAAGCTGAAGCTCAAATACTTTGGCCACCTGATGCGAGGAGCCCATTCATTAGAAGACCCTGATGCTGGGAAAACTTGAAGGCGGGCGGAGAAGGAGAAGACAGAAGAAGAGATGGTTGGATGCCATCATCCACTCAATGGACATGAGTTTGAGCAAGCTCGGGGTGGTGGTGAAGGACAGGCAAGCCTGGCATGCTGCAGTCCATGGGGTGGCAGAGTCGGACAGGACTGAGCAACTTGAACAACCACTAAGATACTCGACTACAATGAACTAGTTTAATTTTTACATGATTGACATGATATGAATGAAGTGGATTTTCATGAATAATTTTCTAAGTGTGAAGCGTTTCTGAATATAAAGGAAAAGCGTCTATTTCATGATATAAAGCATACAGAATTTCCAGTTTGTGAAAAGTAATACACGAAGTGTATTTTTTCAAATGAGAATGGCTTTATTTACATTTTTCTGACTTTAATACATGATCACTGTTTTAAAAAATCAAAACACAGAAGCATAAGAAAGTAAAATCACCTGAGATCTCACCACTCAGAGATAAGCACTGCTAAAATTTTGTTAAACAATTTTCTAAACATCTCGTAATACATGCACACATAGATACACACTTGCATGTAATTTTATATAACTAGACATTCTGTATTCATTCTTCTTTATACACAGCTTTCTAATGAAATAATCTGTTGTATATATCTTCTTAACGTCCTTTTTAATGACTGTGTAGTATGGTTGAACAATAAATTGTTTACTCAACCCCTGTTAAAGGATAATTAGATTGTTCCCAATTTATTTTATAGTATATAATATTATAGAGAATGTCCTTATGTATAATCTTTCAGTGTTGAAATTACTGGGAGCAAAAAATTATATCCATGTGAAAATATGGTACATGTTTTCAGTCATCCTTTCAGAAATATGATGTCAGTATGAAGTCTCTTCAGGCACAAAAGAATGTCCATTTCTCAACATTCTCAATGTCACTGAGAATTATAAATTATTTTAAACTTCGACAATCCAGCAAGTCTGTCTTTCTTTCCATTTTGTTTTTTAATTAAGCTGAATATCTTTTCTTGCATTTATTGTTTATTTGCATTTTATCTTCTGGCATTTTTCTTATCATTTACATATATTTCTATTATAGCAGCCATATATCTCAATTATTTATAACTCTTTATATATTATGAACTTTAACTTTTTGATTCTATTAACAAATATAAACATGGTTTTCTAAGTTACTTGTATTATAATTTTTCCTATGGTGTAGGAAAATGACATTATTTATTTAAAATGACCAGATCTTATATTTTTACTACCCTTACTACTTGATTAGTTGTATTTTAAAGTATAAGAATACACAGAATTATGAAGTAGAAACCTTTCCTCGAATTGTCAGTGCCACCATTTTCTGAGGTATGTCATGGTGATTTGTTTGCTTGATTTGTCTTCTCCCCTCCTGAAAGTATTTTTACAAAAGTCTTCCTGTTAGAATTTCATTAAAATATAACAAACTAACAATAAAATAACCAGAAAGTAACTCTAATCTGAGGGATGGCTCACGGACAATAAGAGACAATTCAGTTTCACATTATTTCATCTTCTCCAGATACTCAGAACCTTCACACAGACTCTAGCCTAGCCAAGGAAATGGGTTCTTCCTTAAAGCTTCCAGCCCCAGAAAAGCATAACAACCTTTAGAACCTCTCAACCTTTTATATCCTGTAAAACATCACCAGGTCTGTGCCTAGCTGCCTTAGAACATTAAGAGTCATTATCATCTGCTGATGTTTTGGGATTCCCTGATGACTCAGTGGTAAAGAATCTGCCTGCCAATGCAGGAGATGCAAGTTCAGTCCCTGATCTGGGAAGATCCCATATGCATCAGGAAACTAAATCCGTGCACCACAACTTCTGAGCCTGAGCTCTAGAGCCCGAGCGGCAACTACTGAAGCCTGCATGAGAAGCTCCTGCACCACAACTAAAAATTAGCCCCTGCTCTCCCCAATTAGAGAAAAGCCCTTGCAGTAAGAAGACCCAGCATAGCCAAAAGTAAATAAATAAAATTTGAAAAAAACAAAACTGCTGCTGTCTTCTGTAACACCTCTGTGAACACTGTTTTATGAAAAACTCTTTCCTTCTTTTAAGTTGTCTTTGACAAAAAAATCACAAAGATGGGTTGCTGGATCAAAGGATATGAATATTTATTTAGCTCTTGTTGTCTAGTACTATGGAGACTTCCCTTGTAGCTCAGCTGGTAAAGAATCCACCTGCAATGCAGGAGACCCCAGTTTGAATTCTGGCTCAGGAAGATCCCCTGGAGAAGGAGTAGGCCACCCACTCCAGTATTCTTGGGCTTCCCTAGTGACTCAGATGATAAAGAATCTGCCTGTAATATAGAGACCTGGATTTGATCCCTGAGTTGGGAATATCCCCGAGAGGAGAACATGGCAACACACTTCAGTATTCTTGTCTGGAGAATCCCCATGGACAGAGGAGCCTGGCAGGCTACAGTCCATGGTGTCCCAAAGAGTTGGACACAACTGATCAACTAAGCACATCAAGTACTATATTTTTCTCCAAATGGACAATACTACTAAAAGTGGTTTGTGTTTTCATTCCATTTCAACTTTCATAGTTTTGAGTATTATTAATAATTATTTTAGTTTGCTAAGCATAAAAGAGAAGTGTATGAATAGTTTTAAATTCATATTACTTTGATTTTCTCACATCTTAGCTTTACATTTTCTTTTGTGTATATTTTATATTAAGTTTTTAAAATCATGATAAAATTTATTCAGTGTCTCTAGAGATTTAAAATAGGTAGGAAAAAACTGGAAAAATCTCTTTTTAAAAAATAAAGAAAATATACCTTTTTGAGCAGAAAAATAATAAGAATACAAAATAATGCATTCTCAATCCCTTGATTCATTTTTCATTAGTCTTTGCAGGCATTTTTACAGGTGTAATCAAATTTAGAATTGGACCTAAAATTTTACACAAATTTCCAGATGGCAGCTAGAATGATCTTTTAGAATCATTAGCTTAAGACCCTTAAATAAGAGTCTCAAACCCTGGGGCTACCCTGGTGGCTTAGATGGTAAAGAGTCTGCCTGCAATGCTGGAGATCTGGATTCAATACCTGAGTCAGGGAAGAGCCCCTGGAGAAGGGAATGGCTACCCACTCTAGCATTCTTGACAGAAGAATCCTCTACATTGCTTTTTAGCCTCACCATGATCCGACCTCTGTCTGCTCTTCCAGTTTCAATCTCAGTCCTGACCTTGTGTTATGTTAGTTCAGGAAATCTCTTGTTATTAGTACCCAGTACACTGTCCCTTCTGCCTGAAATCTTTCCCCACATTCTTTTCTCCAAACACATCTTCATTCTTTAGCTCTTGGACTATTGGGTAGTTTGATGAAGATTGTCATGGAAGGATCTCTAAAAAGTGACAATTACATAGAGATCACAATAAAAAAATAATGCAGAAACATATATCTCAGGCCTCTCCCAAGAAGCCTCATGCATTTAAAGGGTCCTGAAATTTAACTTTCATAATAAATCCACCTTTGCGTGTTAATACCTGTTTGACCTCTGTTACAGGGTCATAGAGATCAAAAAATAGCATATCTGGGAACAAAATGAAATTTAAATTATTCAAGTTAAAGCAGTTACCACTTTTCTTAATATTTTTCTTTTCATAGGGACAACAATACAACTATTTAATCTCAAGAAACTGACAAATGTTACCTGGACTGATAAACAAAGCTAATCATTTGTTCATTTAATTTATGGATCACTCTACTCTTTGGGGGATGTTAGCCTGCCTGTACTGTGCACGAATCGGCCACAGTAATACATTTTGCTTGAGTTAATACATTTTCCTTAACGCTAATAGTTGCATTTAAAAACATATTTTGATGGGCCTGTGGCATCCTCCAGTAAAAGTAGTTAGTGATTGTATCAATATATAAAGAGAAGTGCCAGACTAATTTTCTGGTCCGTAATAGATACAGGTTGAAGTGAAAAAGTGGAAGTGTTGGTTGCTCAAGTCATGTCCAACTCTTTGTGACCCCATGGACTGTAGCCTGCCAGGCTTCTCTGTCCATGGAATTCTCCAGGCAAGAATATTGGAGTGGGTTGCCATTTCCTTCTCTAGGGGATCTTCTTGACCCAAGGATTGTACCGGAGTCTCCTGCATTGCAGTCAGATTCTTTGCTGTCTGAGCCATAGGGAAGCCCAGTCACTCAGCTGTGTCCAACTCTTTCTGACTTCATGGACTGTATGTAGCATGCCAGGCTTTCCTGCCCTTTACACTCCCCGACATTACTCAAACTCATGTCCATTGAGTCAGTGATGCCATCCAACCAGCTCACCCTCTGTTGCCCCCATCTCCTCCTGCCCTCAACCTTTACCAGCATCAGAGGCTTTTCCAATGAGTCGTCTCTTTCCATCAGGTGGCCAAAGTATTGGAGCTTCAGCTTCAACATAAGTCCTTCTGATGACTCAGGGTTGACAGTTGTTAGATATTCACTACAATATATACTTGTAAAAAGAAATTCAGCTGATGAGTAATAGAGAAGGGCCCTTCAGGTAGTGGGCTAGCCAGAGGGCAGGAAGTCAGGTTCTTGAAGAAGAGATAGAAGAGGGTGAAGGCAAACTCCAACTACTTTACAAGTCTTTGGACTAGTCTGGGACAAAAGGGCAAAAAGATGAGCATCTTTATACTGTTATGAAATATTTTTATGATTTTCCTTTTCAGTTGCTTTAATCAAATTCAAATGGAAGTCAATTCTGTTCTATGTTTCAAAATAAAATAAATCTGTAATGAGTATTCATCTTGAGAATTTATAAACGTTTAAGTATACATTATGCCTATGATTCCAAAATTTTATTTTCAAAGTATATCTTGTGGTTATCCATTCATTCACTTAACAATTATTTATTAAGCATCAACTAGTACTTATTTGGGGGCTTCCCTGGTGGCTGAAATGGTAAAGAATCCACCCACAATGCAGGAGACATGAGTTCGATCCCTGGGTCAGGAAGATCCCCTGGAGAAGGGAATGGTAACTCACTCCAGCATTCTTGCCTGGAGAATCCCACGGGCAGAGCAGCCTGGCAGGCTACATACAGTGCGTGGGGTGGCAAACAGTTGGACACAACTGAGCAACTAAGTACACATGAGTACTTACTGAGGAATTGTTTTAAATGCGAATACAGAGGTAAACAGAAAACAGATTATATTTTAGTGGGTGAAAATTGTCAATAAATAGAAGAACAAATGAATACTGAATATGTAAGTGTGGTAAGTGCTGTGCAGAAAAATAAACAAGGGGGAATGATGACAGATGGTCAGGGCAAGGTCTGTCTGTGGAGACAGCATTTGAGGAGAAACGTGAATGAAATGAGAGGTGAGCCATTTCAGTGTCTGGGGAACAGTTTTCTAAGCAGAAGGAAAATGAGGAAAGATGAGTTAGATGCACAAGATGAGTAAGAACTTGGCACATATCGGGAACAGTTAAAAAAGCCATTTTGTTTCTGGAAGAGTCGAGTTTCTGTCAGGGTAAACCAACTGACAAAATCCCTGTTCTCCTGGAATGTGCATCGTAACAGGTGAAGAGAAACAATTGAAATGAATAAACCATCACATAAGTATATGTGGGGTGGTGATAAGTTCTTTGAAGGAAAAGAGCAGATCAGGAGAAGGAGGAGAAGAAAATGAGTGCTGTCTTCGATAGGGTGGAGAGGGAAGGCTCCTTAGAGGAGATAACAGGCAGGAGAACAGTGAGTCCAAAGGCCCTGAGAGGCTTAGAGAAAAGCAAGGAGTGTGAAGGAGAGAAAAAAGCAGGGAGTCCAGTTAAGAAGTCACTTGGGTAGTCTAGGTTGTAGGCAAAGGTGATTGGATTAGTGGAGGTGGAAGAAAAGTGTCAGTGTCTGGATATATTTTGTTGGTAGAGCCAGACAGGATTAAAGAATGGATTAGCTGTGGAGTGTAAGAAAATAAGTGCCAGCTAGAAGGCACTTGGAAAAAAAAAACCCAGGTAGAATTATGTATTTATAAATGTAATCCAGTTTGAAATGGTTACATTTTAATTATTCAAGGATGCTAATAATGCAAATATAGGTCTGATGAATCCATTCATCCAAGTTAGTCTAATTGTGATGGTTTTATTTAAATATGAAAAATAGTTCTCTTGTTTTGGCTTTTATTTAGCATCTGGCCATATATGTGTGCTCTGCTCAGTGGCTCAGTTCTATCTGACTCTTTGCTACCTATGAACTATATAGCCCACCAGGCTCCTCTGTCCATGGGATTTTTCAGGCAAGAATGCTGGAGCGGGTTGCCATTTCCTCCTCTAGGGAATCTCCCCGAACCAGTGATTGAATCCGAGTATCCTATGTTTCCCTTTTTGGCAAGCAGATTCATTACCACTGAGCCACCTGGAAAGTGCACCCTGGCCATATCAATAACACTCAAAATTTAACTACTTGGTGACAAGTTCACCAAATACTTGCTGAGCTTGGTTGGCACTGTACCTAGAACTAGGGCACATGATTAATGTGGTGCCAATCTGGATTCATATTTAATCTTCAAAATGTTGTACCAATCTGGATTCATATTTAATCTTCAAAATTACTATTTTTAGGTAAATGTATATTAATGTCCATGCTAGTGTTTGTGACACAGTATTATATAATACCACAATGTACTTTTAAAAACAAAACACTCCCTATTATAATGCTGATGGGAAATATGACTACCTTATAGGTTGACTTAGGTGCTGTGGCCTTTACAGTGTAGGTAAATTGTTTTAATTTCCTTGGGATAGAGTGACTTGACATTCATATACGGTAATAATGAACCATATGACAAAGAAGTTCTTGAGTACATTTGATTCAAGTTAATGATGCCCGATTTAGGTTTCTTCTACAGTAACCAGATAGGAATGCTCTTTGAAAGTAATCCATTACTATATAACGTTTGTTTTAATACCTAGCCAAAACTGTTGGTAATAATTTTCTAATTATTTTGGTAACATTCTTAATTCATCCAGTGAATATTGCACTATCTTTTAGAACTGCATCTCTGTAACACCACAATATTTTTAAAGAAATATTTCCTAACTTTTTTTTTAACAGTCTATGGTATCATTGCTGGCTCACTTTTTCTAACAATGGCATGATATCTCAATGAATACTTCTGTTAGTGTCACTTAACTGTTACAATGAACTTTAGTCCAAGTTTAGCTTATTTTACCAAATTACAAAAGATAGGGTAGTATATATTTTAATAGTTTTCTTAAAAAAGTTAACCTGTCCTTTATTTTTGTTGTTGGCCTTTACTATCAATGAAAAATTGTTTTCTGATGAATGATTGAGGGGGAAAAGATGAATTTAGGTTTATAATGTATGCCTGTCGTGCTTCTAATTAATACTTTGTGCATTGTTTTTGTGCATATTTTAGGGCCAGTTACTATTGCAAAAGTGTTCACATCATTAACTTTTTTAAAGCACTTGTGCAATTCTCTTTTTATATTTTTAGCATAATAATTTATCTGGAATTCTTTTGTTATTCTGGTGAAATTACTGTAAATCTTTGCCTATCTGACTTCCATCCTTCAACAACTCTGAATCTTCAAAAACAGCTCTAACCCTTAATTAAAATAAACACTGCGGAGAAAGTGTCAAATCAAAACTTACACTTTCTGCATCATGATGGTTGAATTAACTATACCAACAAGCAAACAAACAAAAGAAAACAAAACAAAGAACCACCAGAATACTCTGATTGATTAACCCTGCCCATAAAAGTGATTTTGCTAACTTTTGTTTGGTAAATCCATGAAGCAGGGGATGAGTGGAGGGAGTTAGAGAAGAAAGAGGATTGGAGACTAACGGGGACAACTGCAAAAGTGGCAGAGGTTAGAAAGGGCAGATGTGGTGAGAATCTATGGGCATGGGTGGCAACAGAGAGCCCTTGATGAGGAAACAGAGGTGGGTCAGCTCTGCAGACCACCTGCTCTGGGGCTCTTGAGAGCATAGCTCCTTTGTGGACTGTTTGCAGGAGAGAACTGCCATGGAGGCATAAGCTTTCCTTTTTTATTGAAGTATAGTTGATTTACAACATTATAATGTTTCAGGGGTACAGCATAGTGATTCTATATTTTTACAGATAGTACTCCATTAGAAGTTGTTACACAATAATGGCCTGTCCTTTGCTATCTGCTAGAGTTTGCTCAAAGTCATGTCCATTGAGTAGATGATGGCATCCAACCATCTCATCCTCTGTCACCCTCTTCTCCTCCTACCTTCAATCTTTCCCATCATCAGGGTCTTTTCCAATGAGTTGGCTCTTTGCATCAGGTGGAGAAAGTACTGGAGTTTCAGCTTCAGCATCAGTCCTTCTAATGAATATTCAGGGTTTTGTTACCACTATATAGTTTGTTTTCTTTATCTGTGACTATGTTTCTGTTTTACATATACATTCATTTGTATTATATATTATGTATTTTTTAGATTTCACATGTAAGTGATGTTATACAGTAAGTAGGTTCATAACCTTTCTGTAAGAGGTAGTGAGTAAATTTCTTTCAAGCTAATATAAATGAGAGCCATATTTTTTCTGTTGTTCTGTTGATAAGGAATACTAAGTAACGCACAGTTTAATAGTTTATGAATAATTACTTATGCCATGATTTTTGTGAAAGAAAGAAACTTAAATGTCTTCCTTTTCTGTAGAATTACTAACCTATAAATAAAATAGTTTTCTTTCTTATTGGCTAAAGGCATTGTGCATAAATGGCAAAGTTTTAAGACCTAAATCATCTATCTGCCTTAACTAATATTTGTAGAATGAGATAGGGTATGTGTGCTAAGTCGCTTCAGTTCTGTCCAGCTCTTTTCAACTCTATGGACTATAGCTCACTCCTCTGTCCATGAGATTCTCCAGGCAAGAATACTGGAGAGGGTTGCCATGCCCTCCTCCAGGGGATCATCCTGAACCAGGGATCGAACCCGCATCTCTTATGTCTCCTGCATTGGCAGGTGGGTTCTTCATCACTAGTGCCACCTGGGAAGCCCTGAGATAGGGTATAAATAAATACAAATATATAAAAATCATGCTAAATGTAATTTGTATCCTTTGTAATTAGCTTCATAACTTTTGTAATTAGCTAACCAAAATAATCATTTTTGTACTTAGCTTAATCTAGATTACACTTCCATCCTATTTTTCTTTCTTACTATGTGACATCTTTTAAAAATGCATTAATGTGAAAAAAATTGGTTTGTGTATGATTCATTTTTCTGTAAACCACTAAAGTGTCATCAACTTACAGTAACTGGAAAAAAATGTTAGCAATGTTTACCGTAATATAGTGCTTTTCGAAATGCTGTGTTCTGTGTAGCTGTGGTAGGCAGAATTCTGCCCCTACCCTACCAAAAATGTTCATGCCTTAATCCCAGACTTTGTAGATGTGATCAAATCTATGAACAAATCTATGAACTTTAAGATGAGAAGATGATCCTGGGTTATCCTGGTAGGCCCAATCCAATCATGTGAGTCCTTTAAATTGGAGAAGTTCTGGCTGTGATCAGAGAGAAGGTTCACAACAGACAAGGGTCAGAGAGATGTGATGTGATGAAGGTCTCCAACCCCTGTTGCTGGCTTTGACAATGGAAGAAATGAGCCATGGGCCAAGGAATGCAGACAGCCACTAGAATTTGGAAGAAGGAAACAGATTCTCCCCTAGAGACTCCAAAAAGGAATGCAATTCTTTTGATATCTTCATTTTGACCCAAGCCAGATTACAGTTCTTACAGTTCTGATCTATAGTACTGTAAGACAGTAAATTTGTGTTGCTTTAAGTCTCTAAATTTGTGGTGATTTATTATGGCAGCAATAGAAAACTAATGCTGTTTCTCAAGCCCAGTATTGGAGAAAGGTCTTCTGGTCATGATGGAAAGGCCTGGGGAAGGCCACAGACTCACTCATGATCTTCCCATTTCCTGCTTGCATCTACTTATCCTTCAACTGCATAGTTTCTTATCTGCTTTATAATGTCATTGGAATTCCATGTGGGATTTTTTTTGGGATGGGGCAGAAACTGTATAAAATTAACACAATATAAATACAAATATATAGGTGTATGTAGTTGTGGTTGTCATGGTTCAGTCGCTAAGTTGTGTCCTACGCTTTGCGACCCCATGGACTGTAGCCCGCCAGGCTCCTCTGTCCGTGGGATTTTCCAGGCAAGAATACAGGAGTGGGTTGCCATTTCCTTCTCTAAGGGATCTTCCTGACCCAGGGATTGAACCCTGGTCTCCTGCATTGCAAGCGAATTTTTTACAGCTGACCTACCAGGGAAGCCCATGTATTTATTTATAAACATTTTATTTAAATAAACATTATGCATTTAAAAATAATAAGTAAATATTTTGTTTTCCAGAAGAAGTGGTTATGATTAGTAACACTTAGAGGCTTAGACTTTAGCACTATACTGACTAGGATTCAAATCATAGCTCTGACACTTACCAGATATATAATTCTGAACATCAATTTGTTCATATGAAAATTGTAACATAAATAATAGCAGTACTTATCCTTTGAGTGTTCTATGCACTCAACACTGTTCTTAGCATGTTTTCTAAATTAATTGTTTAACCCTCCCAAATGGAAACTAGTAATAAGATGGTTCAGTTCAGTTCAGTTGCTCAGTCATGTCAGACTCTTTGCGACCCCATGAATTGCAGCACTCCAGGCCTCCCTGTCCATCACCGACTCCCAGAGTTTACTCAAACTCATGCCCATCGAGTCGGTGATACCATCCAGCCATCTCATCCTCTGTTGTCCCCTTCTCCTCCTGCCTCTGATCCCTCCCAGCATCAGGGTCTTTTCCAATGAGTCAACCCTTCGCATGAGGTGGCCAAAGTATTGGAGTTCCAGCTTCAGCATCAGTCCTTCCAATGAACACCCAGGACTGATCTCCTTGAGGATGGACTGGTTGGATCTCCTTGCAGTCCAAGGGACTCTCAAGAGTCTTCTCCAACACCACAGTTCAAAAGCATCAATTCTTCGGCACTTAGCTTTCTTCACAGTCCAACTCTCACATCCATACATGACCACTGGAAAAACCATAGCCTTGACTAGATGGACCTTTGTTGGCAAAGTAATGTCTCTGCTTTTTAATATGCTATCTAGATTGGTCAAAACTTTCCTTCCAAGGAGTAAGCATCTTTTAATTTCAATGGCTGCAGTCACCATCTGCAGTGATTTTGAAGCCCAAAAATATAAAGTCTGACACTGCTTCCACTATTTCCCCATCTATTTCCCATGAGGTGATGGGACCAGATGCCGTGATCTTAGTTTTCTGAATGTTGAGCTTTAAGCCAACTTTTTCACTCACCTCTTTCACTTTCACCAAGAGGCTTTTTAGTTCCTCTTCACTTTCTGCCATAAGGGTGGTGTCATCTGCATATCTGAGGTTAAGGATATTTCTCCCGGCAATCTTGATTCCAGCTTGTGCTTCTTCTAGCCCAGTGTTTCTCGTAGGTACCCTTATTATCACCATTTTACAGGAGGATACTGAAGGACAGAGGTTAAGTAGGTATCAGAACCAAGCAATCTGGCTATGAATACTGAGATTTTAAATATCTGTACTTTTCCAGGATTTTACTTCTGTAAAGAAAGCTGAGCACTGAAGAATTGATGCATCTGAACTGTGGTGTTGGAGAAGACTTTTGAGAGCCCCTTGGACTGCAAGGAGATCCAACCAGTCCATCCTAAAGATCAGTCCTGGGTGTTCATTGGAAGGACTGATGCTGAAGCTGAAACTCCAATACTTTGGCCACCTCATGTGAAGAGTTGACTCATTGGAAAAGATCTTGATGCTGGGAAAGGATGACAGAGGGTGAGATGGTTGGATGGCTTCACCGACTCAATGGACATGAGTTTGAGTAAACTCCGGGAGTTGGTGATGGACAGGGAGGCCTGGAGTGTTGCAGTCCACGGGGTCACCAAGAGTCGAACATGACTGAGCTACTGAACTGAACTGAACTGTGACATGACTAAACAGAAAAGAAACAGCAACTGAGGCACTCAGTCCAACCACAAGGGTAAAACTTTCTTCACCTCATGTATCTGAGCTGTAACCAGGACTAGAGAGGTGACAGCCTTGACTCAGGAGATGGTAGAGTGCTAAAACTGCCTGTCATCCCGAGAAACAGAAACTGGTCAGGTCTGAACACAATGGGAAATTAATGCAATGATCATAATGACTACCATGAATCTAATATTTACAATATGTCATGTACTGAACTGAATATTATACATATATTATCTCATTTACTCCTTAAAACCTATGAGATAATTACTATGGTTTTTTCCTTTATACAGAGAAGGAAATTAAGCCTCAGAAAGATTAAGGACATGGACTAAGAGTCAACCAGCTAGGAAGAAACAGAACAGAGAATTTCATTGAGATTGCCTTACTCCAGAGACTGGGCTCTTGGCCAGTTCTTTACATTGTATTAGGTGGGCAGAGTAAAAGTTTGCACATATGTGAGCTCCTCATCCCACCCTATGATTTGGGCTAATATGAAGAAATGTGATGACTGAGCAAGGCTTGTAGAGTCTGAATCCCAGGAATCCATGCAATGTCTCTCCAACTTGCTTGCTAGTACTTGATGTGGGTAACTAATCTGGATTGATGAGTTCCTTTAAAATGCCTGAACTTAGCTATGCAGAGTGCACTACAATTTTTCTAAGAGGCATTACTCTGGAAGCTTAACAAAAGCAAACCACAAGCTTCTCTTGCTTGAATCTTTCGAAGAGCCATTGTGAAGTTGAGACTCATTTCTGCTACTTACTTGCTAGTGCAAATTATTTATATTTCTGAGAAAGTTACTTGCCCCATCTGAAAATGGGTGTATAAATACTTTATATAGAGTTGTATAAAGATTAAAATAAGGACATAAATTTGAAAATGTCTGGCATGTAGAAAATGCTCAGTCAAATGAATTAAATGAAATAAAATGGCCTTATTTCCAGCTTCAAACGGTCTCTCCAGCCTCTCTCTGCTTAACTTCTGTCTGACTTGCTATGATTGCTCCATCTCCCAATTTTTCTCCCCTCTGGTAGTCTCTGCAGCCACCTTCATAGGCAATGTGGGGGAAGGTCTTGCAATCAGGAACAGATCTCCTGACTCCTGAGCAGGACTTAAGTCTTTAAAAACCTGGTTCTGACATGTCTAATTATTTTATTGCCTTAAAAAAACACAATATACTTCCATTATTTTTCCAACTAAAAGGTTTTTTTTAACTCAATGAAAAAAGTTGGAAAATTTCAGAAAATTCAGAAAGAAGAAAAACCCACCGTAACCCAGCGACCTCTAAATAAACATAACTAATAGCTGGACGTGTGCATTTAAGTGTTTTTTATTGATATATCTTGAGAAAGGGAGTCTGGTCTCTTAAATGTTTTATTATGAATCAGAAATTCAGTCATAAAAAAGCTAAGTCAGCTCAAATTAGCATTTGATATCGAGGACCTACTGTTTGGAGAGGAGTCTCCTCTGTATTGAGGAGATGTTTGATTAACAGTCTAAAGAATTAAAAAAAAAACAATCTAAAGAATTTAAAAATGAAATAATCAGTGTTACATCAACAAAATATAGGAGGGCAAGCTAGAGCATACTATGAAAAATTAGATGAAAATACAAGGGCTAGATCATAATAAATACAAAAGTTGGAGAAATTCATATGGCAACTTATAAAAAAAATCCTCAAATGAGCAATATTAGTAGTCAGTACTATGAGTCCAAACTTGCCAGGATCTTGCAGCTAAAAAAGAACAATTACGAAAAGATGAAGTTTTGATGATAAAATGAGAATAACATAGGTCCTGCGTCAGGTTGGAGGTTATGTTGTAAGTCTTTTTCAAACCAGAATAAACAGGTTTAGACTTAGGATTTAGATGCCAGGGAATTTGTTGATTTGAAAAAGACTTGGAAAGAACTTCTAGGCTAGAAATCACTTTTTTTCTGTATTAATATTACAATCTTATCCTCTTGGGTCACAAATAAACAGAAGGAGCTGAAGGAATAGTAGGGAATCTTGAAATATAACTTTTTGTTCACTTTACTGAATGCTTATTGAACACCTACTATGTGCCAGGCACCTAGAAAGCAAAGTGCCACATATATACATACACAGACTATGACTGGATTGAGCAGTGCACAATTTATACAACTGTTTGTGACAACCCTGCAATAAACATACAGGCAATGAAATTACACTGTATACTATAGTCATAGATACATGCCATCATAAATTTGTCCACAGGATATACAACATTGAGAGTGAACCCAATACAAACAAGGGAATTTGGAAAAATATGATGTATCAGGGTAGATTCAGACACAACTGAGCAACTGAACTGAACTGAAGTGTAGGTTCATAATTTGTGCCCCTCTGGTGTGGGATGTTGATAATGAGGGAGGCTATGCATGTGTGGGAGCAGGGTATATATGGGAAATTTCTGTATCTTCTGTTCAATATTGCTGAGAATCTAAAACTACTCTAAAAAAGTAAAGCCTATCAAATGTAATAAATAGATCTCATTATACTTAGGTTTACATTTCTTTCAATTTTGCTTTAAATTTTCTTTTTAAAATTTTACAAACATTTCTTCTTATCTCAACTCTTCTGTCATTTTAATAACCAAAATCATATATGGTTTTGAATCACATTCAAAAACTAAGATCATGGCATCTGGTCCCATCACTTCATGGCAAATAGAGGGGAAAAAGTGGAAACAGTGACAGATTTTATTTTCTTGGGCTCCAAAATCATTGTGGACAGTGACTGCAGCCATGAAATTAAAAGACATTTGCTCCTTGGAAGAAAAGCTATCACAAACCTAGACAGCATATCAAAAAGCAGAGACAACACTTTGCTGACAAGGGTCTGTCTGGTCAAAGCTACGGTTTGTCCAGTAGTCACGTACGGATGTGAGTTGGACCATAAAGAAGGCTGAGGACCAAAGAAATGATGCCTTCAAATTGTGGTGTTGGATAAGACTCTTGAGAGTCCCTTGGACAGTAAGGAGATCAAACCAGTCAATCCTAAAAGTAATCAACTCAGAATATTCATTGGAAGGACTGATGCTGAAGCTGAAGCTCCAATACTTTGGCCACTTGATGTGAAGAGCCCACTCATTGGAAATGATCCTGATGCTGGGAAAGATTGAAAGCAGGAGGAGAAGGGGGTGACAGAGGATGAGATGGTTGGATGGCATCACCAACTCAATGGACATGAGTTTGAGCAAACTCTGGGGGATGGTGAAGGACCAGGAAGCCTGGCATGCTTCAGTCCATGGGGTTGCAAAGAGTTGGACATGACAAAGTGACTGACAACCAACAACAATCATACACAGTTTTTACTAGAGTTCTCTATTTCTCTAACTTCCTTTCTGTATTTGAAGACCTAAAGCTGCCCTCCAGCTTTGCCACAGGGCAAAACCTCTTTCCTCACTTCATCAGAAAGTGTAGAAGAGTATGGACTGTATGCCTTGCCAGCAGGCTGACTCTGGGGTTCTTATTTTGGGCATTTTCCTTTTGCATAACAGTTTACCTCTTAGATGAACATAAATACAATATGAGACACTTAGGTTATTTAAAATTTTTCTAGTAGTCTCACTAAAAAAGTAAAAAACACAACTGGTGTAATTGAGTTGTAACAATATTTTACTTAGCCCAATATATCTAAAATACTATTTTTTTAATACTATTGTTTTAACATGGAATCTTAATCTAACAAAACTTGTTAATGAGACGTTTTACATTCTTTTTCATAACACCTTCTAACTCCAGAGTAGGTTTTAGGTTTAATAGCCCATTTCAGTTCAGACTAGATAAATTTAAATGTTCCCCAGCCACATGTAGCAAGAGGCTACCATGTTGAATAAGGCAGTTCTAGATCTTACTTCCACTGACTTTTGAGACCTGGTAGGTTTCAATCTAGTTGATCCTGTGGTGACTGGGCCTCTTGTTTTGGCTTTGACATGATTTCCTGTTTCTAGATTTCTGTTCACTTTGAACCTTAAACTCCTGAATTGCTGATACCAGAAATAGATCCTTTGCCTCACTCTTTCCCCGTACCTGCTCCCTAGAACTAACATTGCCCTGCTGTACCTACTAGATGTGACATAAGTAATTAGCTAGATTTTTCTGCATTAGAAGAGATTTCTATTTTTATCGGGAAAGTATCACTGAGTGGAAAAGATGCTGAATTCACTATGGCTTATTTAAATTAACTGGTGGGGAGAATAACTCCTTAGAATATAAGACTATTATCTGGTTATCACATCCACCTCTGGCTGCTTACTGCTTGCTGGCATGGTAGACAGAGGAAAAACTGTTTCTTAAGATCAGGAGCTGAATATGACCTTGTTCTTTCTCTTTAAATTTTTGCTATGGAAATTCCTAATCTTGAGCCCAGGCCAATGGATGATACAAAGTTTCAGGTAGACTGGGGCCAATGTCCTGTGCTCACAGAGGCATAAAAATAAAAAAGACCCATAATAAATCTGTATGCAGGTGAAGAAGCAACAGTTAGAACTGGACATGGAACAACAAACTGGTTCCAAATTGGGAAAAGAGTACCACAAGGCTGTATATTGTCACCCTACTTATTTAACTTATATGCAGAGTTCAGTTCAGTTCAGGCCCTCAGTTGTGTCTGACTCTTTGTGACCCCATGGACTGCAGCACACCTGGCTGCCCTGTCCATCCCCAGCTCCCACAGTTTGCTCAAACTCATGTCCATCGGGTTGGTGATGCCATCCAGCCATCCCATCCTCTGTCATCCCTTTCTCCTCCTGCCTTTAATCTTTCCCAGTGTCGGGGTCTTTTCAAATGAGTCAGTTCTTCACATCAGGTAGCCAAAGTACTGGAGCTTCAGCTTCAGCATCAGTCCTTCCAGTGAATATTCAGGACTGATTTCCTTTAGGATGGACTGGTTTGATCTCCTTGCAGTCCAAGGGACTCTCAAGAGTCTTCTCCAACCACAGTTCAAGAGCATCAATTCTTTGGTGCTCAGCTTTCTTTACAGTCCAACTCTCACATTCATACATGACTATTGGAGAAACCATAGCTTTGACCAGATGGACCTTTGTCAGCTAAGTAATATGTCTGCTTTTTAATATACTGTGTTGGTTTGAGATAGCTTTTCCTCCAAGGAGCAAGTGTCTTTTAATTTCATGACTGCAGTTCCATCTGCAGTGATTTTGGAGCCCAAGAAAATAAAATCTGTCACTGTTTCCATTGTTTCCCCCATCTATTTGCCATGAAAGTACAACATGCAAAATGTCGGGCTGGATGAAGCAAAAGCTGGAATCAAGATTGCTGGGAGAAATATCATTAACCTCAGATATGCAGATGACACCACCCTTATGGCAGAAAGCTAAGAGGAACTAAATAGCCTCTTGATGAAAGTGAAAGAGGAGAGTGAAAAAGCTGGCTTAAAACTCCACATTCAAAAAATGAATGATGTGAAAAAAAAACCTGATGCGAAGAACTAACTCTTTAGAAAAGACCCTGATGCTGAGAAAGATTGAGGGCAGGAGGAGAAGGGGACAACAGAGGATGAGATGGTTGGAAGACATCACTGACTCGATGAACACAAGTTTGAGTGAGCTCCGGGAATTTGTGATGGACAGGGAAGCCTGGCATGCTGCAGTCCATGGGGTCGCAAAGAGTTGGACACAGCTGAGTGACTGAACTGATAATGATTTCCAAAATATGCCTAACTCTTTTCTTCCCAGTTAAGTTGGAAATGTCAATAGGCTTTTACTCTGCTATGTTACCTTGGAAGGCAAAACTCTATGGTTGCAACTGTATGCTCATAGATGAAATTCAACCCTGAAAATATTTTTTATTGACTCACACAGAATTTAAAATTCTTTTGAGCCACCATTTAGAAAGTAGGAGCTTTCACATAAACCTTCAGTTTTCTAGCTTCCCCTAAAAAAATCTGAAGACCCATCCACATTGAGTGATCTTCCTACCTGGTATCTTTTGGCTGACTCAATGGACATGAGTTTGAGCAAACTCCAGGAGATACTGGAGGACAGAGAAGCCTGGCATGCTGTATTACACGGGGTTACAAAGAGTCGGAAAGGACTTAGTGACTGAACAGCAACAATCTTTTGGCTGGGCTCATTTGAGAGGGTCTATGCTGTTTCTATTTTGATATGGTTGGTTACCCCTGGCTCATTTCTTTTATATAGGAGACAGATCTGTCTTTATCTGGGCCTTTGTTTTGTTAGCCTCCAAACTCATCACACTTGTTTGTCCTTTATCTTCCACTATTCTCTAGGGCCCAGGCTGTTTTCTGTTTTTGAGAGGACTTCTTTTTAGCTCCTGAATCTTCAGAACATTCAGGGGGTGTAGAACAATGGAGATAAGCTGGTGAAGTCCTTCAGGTATCTAAGTCTCAGGTGCAGCTCAGCCAATTTCCTTGATTGCCTGGAGTTTCAGAGGACATTTTGGCCAATGATCTGAGAAAATTGCTTTTGCTTGCTAGATCCTTGGAAATAATAGATCATTTTGTAAGCTAATGAGTGAAGTTTCAGATGTCAGTCATAATAGTTTTTTAGCAAAGTCTCTTTATTGTCTATTCAAAATAATATTAAAGAATAATGAAATCTTACTCAGTTATTCAACACTCTGGCGATGAAGTCTCTTTCCTTAAAATTTGAACTATTAAAAAAAAACAAACAGAAATTAGAGATCCTCTACTATCTATCTCACCTCAACCACATTTTCTTAGGGGAAGCAGAAAGAAAAGATATTTCTTTAGGTAAAATGTCATACCCAGTGTTTTATAGTTTTCTATGTGTAGGTCTTTTGTTTCTTTAGGTAGATATACTCCTAAGTATTTTATTCTTTTTGTTGCAATGGTGAATGGTATTGTTTCCTTAATTTCTCTTTCTGTTTTCTCATTGTTAGTGTATTGGAATGCAAGGGATTTCTGTGTGTTAATTTTATATCCTGCAACTTTACTATATTCGTTGATTAGCTCTAGTAATTTTCTGGAAGAGTCTTTAGGGTTTTCTATGTAGAGGATCATGTCATCTGCAAACAGTGAGAGTTTCACTTCTTCTTTTCCTATCTGGATTCCTTTTACTTCTTTTTCTGCTCTGATTGCTGTGGCCAAAACTTCCAAAGCTATGTTGAATAGTAGCGGTGAGAGTGGGCACCCTTGTCTTGTTCCTGATTTCAGGGGAAATGCTTTCAATTTTTCACCATTGAGGGTAATGCTGGCTGTGGGTTTGTCATATATAGCTTTTATTATGTTGAGGTATGTTCCTTCTATTCCTG
Organism: Cervus canadensis; assembly: GCF_019320065.1. Lineage (NCBI taxonomy): Eukaryota > Metazoa > Chordata > Mammalia > Artiodactyla > Cervidae > Cervus > Cervus canadensis. The sequence continues at coordinate 35,648,864 of NC_057401.1, forward strand.
CTTTCTGGAGAGTTTTAATCATAAGTGGGTGTTGAATTTTGTCAAAGGCTTTCTCTGCATCTATTGAGATAATCATATGATTTTTATCTTTCAATTTGTTAATATGGTGTATTACATTGATTGATTTGTGGAGAAACTATAAAACTCCTAGAGGAGAACATAGGCAAAACACTCTCCGACATGAATCACAGCAAGATCCTCTATGACCCACCTCCCAGAATATTGAAAATAAAAGCAAAAATAAACAAATGGGACCTAATGAAACTTAAAAGCTTTTGCACAACAAAGGAAACTATAAGCAAGGTGAAAAGACAGCCCTCAGATTGGGAGAAAATAATAGCAAATGAAGAAACAGACAAAGGATTCATCTCAAAAATATACAAGCAACTCCTGAAGCTCAATTCCAGAAAAATAAATGACCCAATCAAAAAATGGGCCAAAGATCTAAACAGACATTTCTCCAAAGAAGACATACAGATGACTATCAAACACATGAAAAGATGCTCAACATCACTCATTATCAGAGAAATGCAAATCAAAACCACAATGAGGTACCATTACACGCCAGTCAGGATGGCTGCTATCCAAAAGTCTACAAGCAATAAATGCTGGAGAGGGTGTGGAGATGTTACACTGTTGGTGGGAATGCAAACTAGTACAGCCGCTATGGAGAACAGTGTGGAGATTTCTTAAAAAACTGGAAATACAACTGCCATATGACCCAGCAATCCCACTCCTGGGCATACACACTAAGGAAACCAGATCTGAAAGAGACACATGCACCCCAATGTTCATCGCAGCACTGTTTATAATAGCCAGGACATGGAAGCAACCTAGATGCCCATCAGCAGACGAATGGATAAGGAAGCTGTGGTACATATACACAATGGAATATTACTCAGCCGTTAAAAAGAATACATTTGAATCAGTTCTAATGAGACGGATGAAACTGGAGCCCATTGTACAGAGTGAAGTAAGCCAGAAAGATAAAGAACATTACAGCATACTAACACATATATATGGAATTTAGAAAGATGGTAACGATAACCCTATATGCAAAACAGAAAAAGAGACACAGATGTACAGAACAGACTTTTGGACTCTGTGGGAGAAGGCAAGGGTGGGATGTTTCGAGAGAACAGCATCAAAACATGTATATTATGAAGGGTGAAACAGATCACCAGCCCAGGTTGGATGCATGAGACAAGTGCTCGGGGCTGGTACATTGGGAAGACCCAGAGGGATTGGGTGGAGAGGGAGGTGGGAGGGGGGATCGGGATGGGGAATACATGTAACTCCATGGCTGATTCATGTCAATGTATGACAAAAACCACTACAATATTGTAAAGTAATTAACCTTCAACTAATAAAAATAAATGAAAAAAAAAATGTCATACCCATGAATTGGTTGTCACTTCCTTCCTCCCAGTCTTTGAGTAATAGTTTTACTTTCTCCTGTGGAGCATGAAATTAAGACACTTGCTCCTTGGAAGAAAAGCTATGACCAACCTAGACTGCATATTAAAAAGCAGAGACATTACTTTGCCAACAAAGGTCCATCTAGTCAAAGCCATGGGTTTTCCAGTAGTCATGTATGGATGTGACAGTTGGACTATGAAAAAAGCTGAGTGCCGCAGAATTGAAGCTTCTTAACTATGGTGTTGGAGAAGACTCTTGAGAGTCCCTTGGACTACAAGGAGATCCAACCAGTCAATCCTAAAGGAAAACAGTCCTGCATATTCCTTGGAAGGACTGATGCTAAAGCTGAAAAACTCCAATACTTTGGCCACCTGATGTGAAGAACTGACCCATTAGAAAAGATGTTGATGTTGGGAAGGATTGAAGGTGGAAGGAGAAGGGGATGACAGAGGATGAGATGGTTGGATGGCATCACTGACATGATGGACATGAGTTGAGCAAGGTTCAGGAGTTGGTGATGGACAGGGAAGCCTGGTGTGCTGCAGTCCATGGCGTCGCAAAGAGTCAGACACGACTGAGCGACTGAACTGGACTGTGGAGCACTGAAAGGCAGCTTCTATCAGAGATGATCCAGTGTAAGTTTAAAAAAATTAGTGAAAACGAAAGTGAAAGTGATCATCGCTCAGTCTTGTCCAATTCTTTGCAACCCCATGGACTGTCCACGAAATTCTCCAGGCAAAAATACTGAAGTGGGTTGCCATTCTCTTCTCCAGGGGATCTTCCCAACCGAGGAACTGAATCTGTGTCTCCTGCATTGCCAGCAGACTTTTTACCCACTGAGCCAATGCAGGGTCAGGGGTGTGTGTGTGTCACTGGACTATATTATTTCCTTGTTATCCTTTATGTTACCATTTATATGTAAGTGTGTTAATCGCTCAGTCATATATGACTCTTTGTGACCCCATGGACTGTAGTCTGCCGGGCTCTTCTATCCATGGAATGCTCCAGGGAAGAATACTGGGAGTGGGTTGCCATTCCCTTCTCCAGGGGATCTTCTCAACCAGGGATGGAACCTGGATCTCCTGCAATGCAGGCAGATTCTTTAGGGTTTGAGTCACCAGGGACCTTCATTAGAATGGGGAAACCTTACTGTGCTGTGCTTTCCTGAGGAAAGTTTCGATGTTGGCGTGTTAACTGGCAAGAAACATGGCATATGGCCAAGAAAGCCTCCAGCTGGCCCACTTCTGGATTACTTAAGTGTCTCAGGCATCCCATCTCAAAGTCTCCTTTACCTCTAACCTAAATCTATTAGAAGCAAGTCACCTTAAGTCTGTGATTCTCAATCTTTAACAGCGAAGAATGTTATAATACATATTTCTGGGTCCCACCTTTAGAATTCAGTTTCATCCATTCTAGGATGGGACTGCAGAAGGGAAGGGCAATCCACTCCAGTCTTCTTGCCTGGAGAATCCCATGGACAGGGGAACCTGAAGGGCTACAGTCCATGGGGCTGCACAGAGCTGGAGATTACTGAAGCGACCTAGCACACAGCATGGGACTGGGGATCTGTGTTTTTAACAAGCCCGGCAGGTAATTCGGAGGCAGATGATCGGCGTACACACATTGAAAAATCACTGCATGAGGCCATCTAGCACCTCAAAATCACATTAAGGTTATAACTAATATTTCTTTCTGAAAACACATTCTAATGTTGGTGTGGGGGGGTTTGGTGGGGTTTGGGAGGAGATTGAATACTTTAAAAGCTGGCACAGCACAATGGTAAGGGAAGGGTACTTAAAACCTTAAGTACTTCAAAGGTACTTAAAATGGGACCTTGCTTGTACTTAATTCTTTACAATTTCACAAAGCTTCCTTCCTAGTAACAAAATCTTGTCAAAAACAAGAATAGATGCACAGGATAAGAGAAGGAAAAGAAGGGGAAATGAAAACATTTCTCTACAAATGGGGTGTCATTAAAAGGCTTTAGAAAGTGCTTGAAGTTAAGAGGAACAGACAAAGCGTTACCTTTTAATCCTCAAAAAATGAGAAGATTTTTTGCTGCAAGTAACAGATTACTCCACCATTAATTATATAATCCATAAAGACACTCAGTTATCTCATAAAGCAAGGAACTGCTGATGGGCAGTTGCAGAGGTGCAGCTCAGTGATGTAGGCTCACTCTTCCCTGCTGTCCTCAGAATGCTGGCCCGCTGTTCTAGACTTACTATCTCATGGTGGCAAGATGACTGCATCTTCAAACTTTTAAGAAAGAAAAAAACGATCATCTTCCTTTGAGCAAAATTCTTCCCCAAAGTGCTCCCAAAGGATTTCCCCTTATATCATTGTTCAGAACTAGCCAGAATTGACTCATACCAAACATTAACAAAGGAGAATGAGTTTACACTCCTGGTTTATGCCAGTTATGGTCCGTGTTCCAACCTTCTATGAAACTGCTGCTCTAGAGAAAAATTCAAGGTCCTTTAAATTGATTATTGTTGTTCAGTCACTCAGTCGTGTCTGACTCTATGACTCCATGGGCTGCAGCATACCAGGCTTCCCTGTCCTTCACCATCTCCTGGAGCTTGCTCAAACTCATGTCCATCATGTTGGTGATGCCACCCAACCATCTTGTCCTCCGTCATCTCCTTTTCCTCCTGCCCTTGATCTTTCCCTGAATCAGGGTCTTACCTAATAAGTCAGCTCTTTGCATCAGGTAGCCAAAGTATTTGAGCTTCAGCTTCAGCATCAGTCCTTCCAGTGAATATTCAGGACTGATTTTCTTTAGGATTGACTGGTTTGATCTCTTTGCAGTCCAAGGGACTCTCAAGAGTCTTCTAAAACAAAATTCAAAAGTGTCAGTTCTTCAGCAGTAAGTTATAAAGATTTGATGAAATAACAATAGGTGGGTAACCAATCATATCTGACTTGGCTTTGAAATTATACCTCATATTTTAGTGGTTATAGAATCCTAGGAATGCACTGAGAGTGGGGTGGTAGAGTGGGAGGGAGGGATTATGATCAGAATTGCTTCTGAGGATGGTGGGAGGATGGAGGAGGATGGCAGAAGACCTGGAGAAACAGTTGGCTTTCTTTTTTGATATTTTGGTCAATCATGCCTTGGTAAGAACTAGGACTGTTCATAAAGATCATATTGCCAAAAGAAACAATAAAATAAAAGTGACAACAAGTCACTTTTTGTCAGCTAATAATCTTTGGTTATTTCCAAACCCTATCTGTAAGGTCACTTATTGCAATAATTTGGTATCTTACCACCTTCTACTTAAGTATAAAACAACCTATCAATTTGTTTGCACACCTATGTTCATAGCAGCACTCTATACAATAGCCAAGACATGGAAACACCCTAAATGTTCATTAACAGATGAATGGATGAAGGATATATGGTACATAAATACAATGGAATATTCAGCCATAAAAAGAACAAAATAATGTCATTTGCAGCAACATGAATGCAACTAGAGAATATCATACTAAGCAAAATCAGAAAGACAAATACCATATGATATCGCTTATATGTGGAATCTAAAGTATTACAAAAATGAACCTATCTATAAAACAGAACCAGAATCACAGACATAGAGAAAAGACTGGTGGTTACCAAGGGGGAAGGGGTTGGGGAAGGGATATAGTGGGAGGTTGGGGCTAGCAGATGTAAGCTTTTGTATATAGAATGAATAAACAACAAAGTCCTACTGAATAACACAGAGAATTATATTCAATGTCCTATGATAAACCATAATTAAAAATAATATTTAAAAAGAATGTATATATATGTATAACTGAATCACTGTGCTGTACAGAAGTAGTTAACACAAGATAAATCAACAGTACTTCAATAAATTTTTTTTTAAAGTAAAAAAAGAAAAGACAAAGTGTTGCTTCAGCTTCTTACAACTTACAGGAAAGACTATGGTAAATAGTGCTGTGTGGTCTTTGCTTTTATCTTCAGCTCTGGAGATCACACAAGGCATTTAGACATGTTGGTAGGAAAATATTAACCATATACATAATGCATTTGTTTATTTTATGCTTTGCTTTTTTTCAAAAATACTTGAAGTGGCTTAAAAGAATGCACCTGATACAGATAGTAATAAGTGGAAATGTCAGCCTATTACCTAAGTAGGACAAATTACTGTTTTTAAATTATATATTAATATAATGCAAAATGATGAAAATGAACTTAATCTTCTCTGGAACGAGTGTTAGACTTTCAAGAATTATTGTTTCAAAATTAAAATCTAAATTATTGCAATTGGAAAGTCTTTGCTTTCAATTTTGTTCTCATTAGAGTTGTTTTTAACAAAGGAATTTATTTCTTTTGTAACAATTTCAGAATAATAAACTTGAACGCTAATATTCATATCTATATACTTAATGGTTATTGAAATTTTTGCTTTATAAAAATTAAATTTCTGTTTCAGAAGTAGTATAATTGCTACTGATATTTTAAACATTTAAAGACTTTATCAATATGAACAATATGAAGAAATAGGTACTGGTTTATCTGACACTGTAATATCTTAATAGATATATTTTAACACAAGGAAGTTAAATTTCATTTAAGTAAATTGGAAATTACTGTTGCTTCAAAAACAGTCAATGCAATACTGTTTAATAACTTTTTAACAATACTGTAAAATGTTTTGAAACAATATTCTTGGAATATGAAAGAAACAGACAACATTGTATAGAATAGTCATTTTCAACTAAAATTTTGCCTTTGGAAAATAAATCCTGGAAAATGGCCCAATAATAAGGATTCTCTTGAAATTTTTTTCAATTCAACAGCAGTAAAGATTATAATCTCCTTTTCCCTCAGAAATGAAAAACATTCCATCTGTGTTAATAGTTTTAAAAGTTTATTTGTAAGCATTTTGAAATAGAATATGAAGTTTTTAATACTGGACTTTATAATGAAAAACAAGTTCAACCTAAATTATAGTGTTTTAATGTGTGTATGTATATAAATTGGTGTGTATGTGTGTGTGTCTGAGAGAGAGAGAGAGAAGGAGAGAGATCTGAGAAACTTTTCATAATCATCTGAAACATGATTTTCAAGGGCTGAAAGGTGAGTTAATTGAAATAACTATCTGATTAATTTTCATTTATTCAAGAGTCTTAAAAAATTATTTAAGTTAATGATTGGCAAAAACCAAAGCACATAAATCAAATAGCATGAAAAGGTAACCTATGGAGGTTGAGTTGAAAAGGAACAATCTAATGAAGTCTGGACAAATGATTAGATTAAGCTTTGACTCTTAAGAGTTAAATGTTAATGAGAAATGCACTGAAGTGTTTAAATACATTTTTCTTCAAAACTTACTGTGCATCATTTTGTCATTTGTCATTTCACTTAGTAATGTCACCTAATGCTAAGAGCCGACTCATTCAAAAAGACCCTGATGCTGGGAAAGATTGAAGGCAAAAGGAGAAGAGGGCAGCAAAGGATGAGATGGTCAGACAGCATCACTGACTCAAGGGACATGAACTTGAGCAAACTCCGGGAGATAGTGGAGGAGAGGGAAGCCCGGCGTGCTGTAGTCCATGGGATTGCAAAGAGTTGGACGCAACTTAGCAACTGAACAACAACAATAACAATGTTATTGAAATATAAGTATTTATGAGAAGTTACATTTTGGAAAAGGGAAAAAAGAGATTGGAAAATTTACTGTCTAACATGGTTCTTGGGTAAATATACCTGGGGTAAAAATACTGTGTGACTGATACATACTACTTGCTCAATAAATACATATTGGAAATTAATGAATATGATGGGTTCATTTGAGCAGCAGAGCTATATGCAGATTTAGTTCTTCTTAGTTATGAATAAATAACTTGGACTTTATTAATGATAGTAATATCACTATTGCTGAAGGAAAGCCACTTTATGACAGTTATTTGACAATGCCATACTTCAAGGAAATGAAGAGAAGCACTTGGGAAAGAAAAAGATATTATGTAATTATTGAAGAGGGATTTGCCCAGAATATCAGAATTAATAGTTCTTCTATATAATAATGTTTGGAGTGGTTGAATCATGAGTATTACAAAGTCTAGTTACACTAAAATTAGTGCTTTAATCATGTTCATCTTAATTCAAAGTTTATCTGATAAATATGTGATGATAGCCATAATTGTACTAATGGAAATAGTGATAGACTTTATTTTTTGGGGTTCCAAAATCACTGCAGATGGTGACTGCAGCCATGAAATTAAAAGACGCTTGCTCCTTGGAAGAAAAGCAATGACCCACCTACACAGCATATTAAAAAGCAGAGACATTCCTTTGCCAACAAAGATCCATCTAGTCAAAGCTATGGTTTTTCCAGCAGTCATGTATGGATGTGAGAGTTGGACTATAAAGAAAGCTGAGTGCCAAAGAATTGATGCTTCTGAACTATGGTATTGGAGAAAACTCTTGAGAGTCCCTTGGACTGCAAGGAGATCCAACCAGTCCATCCTAAAGGAGATCAGTCCTGACTATTCATTGGAAGGACTGATGCTGAAGCTGAAGCTCCAATACTTTGGCCACCTGATGTGAAGAACTGACTCATTTGAAAAGCCCCTGATTCTGGGAGGGATTAGGGGCAGGAGGAGAAGGGGACGACAGAAGATGAGATGGCTAGATGGCATCACTGACTCGATGGACATGAGTTTGAGTAGGCTTCAGTAGTTGGTGACGGACAGGGAAGTCAGGTGTGCTGCAGTCCATGGGGTCACAAAGATTCGGATACAAGTGAGTGACTGAACTGAACTGAACCGAACCTGATCTTTAGGCAGCCACAGTAACACAGGGATCACAAGCATCTATGTATGAATATTCATCTTATGAGATTGGGCTAGGGTTAGTGGAGGTAGATGAAAGGGATGGGAGGTGGTGGACAAGAAGGAGGGTGGGTCAGTGATGGGAAATTGAATGGTTCAGGAAGTTGCTAATATCTAACTTTCTCCAAAAAAGGAACTGGGAAGTTGCAAAATGTCCCTTCCTCCTCCTCGACAAGCATTGTGTTTCACTTAAAGGAGAAATCTGTTTGATAAAATTAAGGGTTGTTGGACTTCCCTAGTGGCACAGTAGATAAGAATCCAGCTGCCAATGCAGGGGACATGGGTTCGATCCCTGGCCTGGGAAGATTCCACATGCCACAGAACAACTAAGTGTGTGAGTCACAACTTCTGAGCCTGTGTTCTAGAGCCCGCAAACCACAACTACTGAGCCCACATGCTGCAAATAATGAAGTCTACACACTCTCAAGTCTGTGCTCCAAAACAGAAGAAGTCAGAGCAATGAGAAGCCTATAGGCTGCAGTGAAGAATAGTCCTCACTTGTTGCAACTGGAGAAAGCTCGTGCATAGGAATGAAGATCCAGTGCAACCAAAAATAATAAAACAAATTTTACAAAATTAAGTGTTGTTCATATGCTCTCAAATCTTTAAATCCTATAAGGAGAAAGAAAGAGCTCTCATGGGTGTTAAGGACTTAGGAGTAGCTTTGGGAAATGCATTGAAATATCTGCAGGTGGAAAGACACTAACACCTCTGAGAACTCTGAAAGGAAGTCATCAATTCAAGTTTCATTCATTCATTCAGTGAGCATTTATTGCACACCAGTGTTTTCTCCAAGCCGCTGTATAGATATAATGCAATTCCAACGACGCTGGATCTAATCTCTGCTGTCAAAGGCCAAGAGGGCACTTTGTGTTTGCAGTATGACTATTCCTTCCTAGATGTCTTTGCTTTCATCTGTAGGGAAAAGAAGAAGCCCTAAAGACACTACTCCCTGATCACAGCCTTGCTACCAGGACCTGCTGTGAACCCACTAAAATTAACCTCATATTAAAACTGCAAGTAGCTCCAGACTCCCATTCCTAATCATTTCCCACTGGAATTCCTATACATCCTCTATTTAATTCCTTTCACCCACTTGTCCCTGACTCCTGAAACATTTAACACTATGTCCTTTGGAACTTCTGGATCCATCATCAACAAATTGTTCTATATCCTCAGCCTTCTCTGAAGGTTCCCTTTACTTCTTTACTCTAACTGAAACCTGATGCTCTCCTGAGTTTAATACTGCACTATCAAGTGATAAGATGCTTTCTCTCCCATAGCATTGGACTTGGGGAGGAGTATGCGGCCTATTCCTTATCAAAACTTTTGGAGCATTCTCACTCCCCTTCTTCCTTAAAGAAATACCCAGATGTGAATTTCACATCATCAGACTATCCCTACTCCCCCCATAATTGCTTCCATCTATTGGCCCCTGGGTCACTGCTCTTTTCTTTACAATATTTATTCATTTTTATGTGTTTATTTGGCTGCACAAGGTCTTAGATGTGACATGCAGGAGCTTTGGTTTGTGACATTGAACCTTTAGCTGTGGCGTGTGTAATCTAGTTCCCTGACCAAGGATCAAACCCAGGCTCCTGGCATTGAGACTGAGGAGTCTTAGCCACTGGTCCACCAGGAAAGTCCCTCACTGCTCTTCATTTCTTTTTACTCTTGATCCACCACACAGTACTCCGGTCTTAATACTTGGTGATGTCAAGAAACACATGGGCAATCCTTCCAAAACTCTGGTGACTCAGTTCCTTCACATCTTTTCCCCAATAATCTTGATCTTACCTTAGCTCCTCACCCCATAATTATATGCTAGATCTTCTTATTAATAACTGCAACAGCTTTGTAATCTCAATTTGTGGCATGCTATTCTCTGAAGAACATTTTTCTAACTCATCTCTCTATACAGTAACTCTAACAAGCTTTAGATCAAACCAGAACCTCGGTCCATTGATTATATATAATCCTATGTGAATCACTCTATAAGCGCTATAATCACTCACATTCATTCCTCAAATCCCTTGCCCTTCTCTCTTACCTCATGACACTGCCATAGCAAAACCACAACCCTGGTGAACCTAGTCATTGCTGCTGCTTGCCTGCACCCATACAACCGGACAGAGCTAGGGAACAACACACAGCTGTGCTTTGGTCTCAACTGAAATTCAGGACCATGAACCTCATTGGGCCCTTCACAGTTTCTGAGAATCATTCTGTGTCCTCCTAGTCCATTCACTTTCCCACTCTCCTAGATGACAAATTCACACTTTCTCTTTTCCCCTCAGACCTCTAATATCTCCTCTCATATCTTCATGCAAGTGAAGTGTAATTTTTTGATTACAGCCTCCTTTTACCTCCTCTTACCTTCTCTTGTCCATTAAAGCACATCTCCAGCAATTCTCCTGTCTCCAACAGTATCATTTTTTTCCTCTTCATGGTCATTCCCATTATCATACAAACATTCTATTTGTTCTCTCATATTTACTTTCATAGAAATATTTATTTCCCATCTACTAGTGCCGGAGGTATGAAAATGATAAAGAATCATTGTATTCCAGAGGTAAAACTTATCTAAGAAAGATTTTAGGATTAAAGATTGTAGATACGATGACTTAGAGTACTTTAATATTACCTGTGAATTTTCATAACACCAGCTTCCTATTGACCAGGTAATATTTATAATAGAGGTAATTTTGCTCAAAATAGAAGATTTTTATAAGTCTTTGCACACTTCCTGTCACTAGAGGTGATAATTGAACTTAATTATGAATTCTCATGCATAGTACCTGGCTATTTTCCTTGCAAACAACAGAGAAGACTGCTCCTTAAATTAAGACTAGGGTAATAATAATATTGCCACAATTTGTTAAGTGTCAATAAATTTACTGAATGCCAGATTCTTGGCCCCAAGTTTTCGTAAATCTGTTTGTTTAATCTTCATAGCAATCTTGTGAGAAAAGAGTGATCTCAGTTGAATAACTGAGAAGCAATTTTTGACTTATAATAAAGGACCTCTTCAGGAGTTCTCTAAAATTTTTTATTTTAATTGGAACAACATACAAATTCTGGTTTGAATAGTCAAAGACAAAAAAAAAAAAAAGCACTCACGCAGATGGTCTGAACTAAATAAATCATGTGCACTTGAGAATGAATGCTGACTTATGAAAGAGGACATGTCAATGGCTACAGTGGATTTATTGTGTGAGTGGTTTCTGTATGACACCAGAAACCCTGGGCAATGACAGGACAATTTAGCAATTTAGCCAACATACAACTGGTACCAGTGGGGGACATGCAGGCAAGAGGCATGGGTGAGGAAGGAGGAGGGAACACCCAGTTGTTAGTTACCATATACTTTTAAAATTAGGTGGGTTAATGTTTTTATTCTCAGTTTTGTATTTTGAACAATTTCAAACCCATAGAAAAGTTGAAAGATTAGTACAACCAAATAATCATTTATTATTCACATAAGGTTCAAAAATTGTTACCATTTTGCCATATTTGCTTCTCTCTATATATTTATATATTTCTCTCTTTTTCTTTTTTGGCCACACAGCTTGCTGGGAACTTCGTTCCCTGACCAGGGATTGAACCTGCACTTTTGGCAATGAAAGTGCAAGTCCTAACAACTGGACTACCAGGGAGTCCCCTTATTTATTTCAAAAGTTAGCTGCAGACATCCTGATGCTTCAGCATGTAACTTTCAAGAACAAGGACATCCTACATGATATCAAGCCTATCTATCACACTTAGCAAATTTGACATGAATCCATTATTATTATCTAACATGCATTCTATTTTCAAATCATCCATATTGTCCTAATGTCTCAATGATATCCAATAGAAATTATTTTCAACTCTGCTTTAGAACCAGATCACAGGTACTACACTGCATTTGGTTGTCAATTCTCTTTGTCTGCCTTTGTCTACAACACTCCTCTAACTGTTTTTGTCTTTTTAAGACATAGACCTTAAAGATGAGTCCAGGTCAATTGTTTGCTGGGCTGTTCCTCAATTTGGGTTAATATGATTTTTTTGTCTTATGATTAGATTTGCATAAAACATTTTTGGTGAGAGTACTACATAGACAATATTAAGATTAATTTTAACAAATTAATAAATGTATTACCATAGCTATGTTTTATTTCAATAATTTACATGTACATTAAAATTTTTTTGCTTATAATGCAATTTTACTCAAAACTGTTAAATATGACATGACATGTCTGTACTCATTGTCATGAATAAGAAATCCTTTTCAGATTAGCTGATCATATATTTTCATAGACAATTTTAAAAATTAAGAATATTACAAGCTAAAATGTGTGGATGTGTACAAGATGAATAAGTGTACTATATTATTTTTGTCTCAGTAATAATGAAGCAATATGAACCCTTTTCAGCAAGTCCTAATATGTCTTTGCTGCAATGTGGAGTAAAACTGTTAGGTGAAAGATGCCAAAATCATAAATTATAGAAGCAGGAAATAGAGAAAAATCTCCTGAAATAGCCTAATGATTATTTACAATATTTATTTGCAAACTGTTAATGCATGGTTTGTAATAACAATGGCTGCAGTTTATTGAGTATGTGACACATCTTTTGCAAGTATCTCCTGTAATTAGCACAGCAATCATAGGAGAAGGATATAAATATTAACATTTTATAGGTTGGGAACAAAGCAGCTTTTAGCTATTCTTCTGAATCCCTTTGGTTTTATCAGTCTACAGATGTGTTATATTTTATTGCCATGACTGATGCCGTAGTGTATTTTAAACTCCAGGGTTTGTGTCTGTGTCTTTTTTCTTATGAAAAAAAGATGAGAGAATAGCTTCAATTTACATCTTTGTAGAATTCATTTTTACTGTTTCCCCCTGGCAGAGTCTTTTATGTTCTTGATAGAACTCTGAGGATAGTATTTTTAAAAATTTTTTTATCATTTTACTTTTTCAATAAAAAGTACTAATTTGGTATAATATAAACAGTTATATAAACAGCTAAGACGGTTAAGAAAGAAAGCTGCTGTTTATAGTCTCTTTCCTCACAAGTGTTATGTTTGCTTTGGCTAAATTATCATTTTTACAAATTTTCATTTTTGTTAACATTTTTCCATGTAAAAAGTGATGCAAAGACAATTTTAACTTCTAAATTTTGAATCAAATTCTGAAATGAACATTAAAATGATTAACTACAATATTTCTTTATTATATAAACATCTTATAAATGAGTTGCAGTAAACTTACTAGTAAGGTAAATCTGCTGCTGCTGCTAAGTCACTTCAGTCGTGTCCGACTCTGTGTGATCCCATAGACGGCAGCCCACCAGGCTCCCCCGTCCCGGGGATACTCCAGGCAAGGACACCAGAGTGGGTTGCCATTTCCTTCTTCAAAGTGTGAAAGTGAAAAGTGAAAGTGAAGTCGCTCAGTCGTGTCCAACTCTCAGCGACCCCATGGACCGCAGCCCACCAGGCCCCTCCATCCTTGGGATTTTCCAGGCAAGAGTACTGGAGTGGGGTGCCATTGCCTTCTCCGAAGGTAAATGTGGAAGGCAGGAAATCCATAGAGGAAATTCTCTTATTATTAGTACTTAGCTGTCAAAATGTCTTTATAGTAGGAGTAATCTTTAGTTCAAATCTTCACCCTAATTTTAATTTTTAATTATAATTTTAATTTCTGCATGATCCGCCTAAGTGGATTTGTAAAATGAAAAAAAAAATGGAGTACCTGAACAAATTTGCTTCAGTATTACTCCTATAAGAAGATTTCCCCAAATGTCTGGCTAAGCAATCAGATGAGGCAGGTCTGGGGTAAAAAAAGACTTTTGGACATACGTATGTGCCAGAGAGATCAGAGAAAACCAGGGTCTAAACATGTAACGCAAGTGCTATGATTCGACACACTTATTTAATTTGATGATTTACAACTGTGATAAGAGGCAGGCAAAATGTGGTGTCAAATTCAAAACAAAGTGTGGTGATCTGCCTTGTTTTCAACTTATTGCTATCCGATGAAAACACTTTTCCACAAGCAAGGCTGATGAGCAGATGGTGCTAATAAGGCCAATTAAGTGCTAAGCTTCTGGAAATGTTTTTGTTGAGTGACATCTTCAGACTGGTTCCTGCTAACATGCATCTTAAGCCATGTGTTTTTAAGGTGCAATAGCATTAATGCTAACGGTCACTGGAATTTACATTTTCAAGAACATGTGCTCAGTAAAGACAAATACAAACCCTTTGCACCAGTTCCAAAGATAGTACGTGAAGTTGAATGATGAGATTCTAACCCTTTTGGGATTCTGGACGGCTCAGTCTAGGTCACTGGTTTCCAGTAACTGGTGCATGAAGAAATTTTCTCTAGTCTGTAATGAAAAGAGAAATATACAAAAAAGATAGAAAAGAAACTTAAAAAAAAAAAAAGGTAATAGATTTTGGGGAGTGCTTTCCCCTTTTCCCTCTTAACTTTTACTTTCTTTTTTTAAATTCTAGTAGTTTGGAAGTAATTGACCCCATCCTTGTATTGATTTCAATCTACATAGTGTTTTACTTGGATCACAGGTAAACAGAATTGAATTAATCATAATGCATTGCCATCATTGGTCCAGGAACAGTTCTTTAATTTTTTATTTTATTTAAAATTTTATTTTTATTTACTACCCTCCCAAAGATGTGATTAATACTCACCCAAACCAAGGCTGAATCAGAAGTAACATCTATCCTCCTATGCTGAGTTGTTGGTGGAAGTATGGCTACCTGATTTCACATGGACCAATCTTAACATCTGAGAATTTTATTTGCAACTTTTGTTGGAACCTTTGATCTATGGTATAATCTGTCTCCTGGGGTTGCTAGTGGCCAATTTTGACACTTTGACAAGCCCATAACTATAAATAATTTACATCTACCTATATAGGGGTTGCGAAGAGTCGGACATGACTGAGCAACTGAACTGAACTGATATAGGAAAACAGTATCAGACTTAATTTTTTTGGGCTTCAAAATCACTGCAGATGGTGATTGCAGCCATGAAATTAAAAGATGCTTACTCTTTGGAAGGAAAGTTATGACCAACATAGATAGCATATTAAAAAGCAGAGACATTACTTTGCCAACAAAGTTTCGTCTAGTCAAGGCTATGGTTTTTCCAGTGGTCACGTATGGATGTGAGAGTTGGACTGTGAAGAAAGCTGAGTGCTGAAGAATTGATGCTTTTGAACTGTGGTGTTGGAGAAGACTCTTGAGAGTCCCTTGGACTGTAAGGAGATCCAACCAGTCCATTCTAAAGATCAGTCCTGGGTGTTCATTGGAAGGACTGATGCTGAAGCTGGGACTCCAACACTTTGGCCACCTCATGCGAAGAGCTGACTCATTGGAAAAGACCCTGATGCTGGGAGAGATTGGGGGCAGGAGGAGAAGGGGACTACAGAGGATGAAATGGCATCACCAACTCGGCGGACATGAGTTTGAGTACACTCTGGGAGTTGGTGACAGACAGCGAGGCCTGGCGTGCTGCGATTCATGGGGTCTCAAAGAGTCAGACACGACTAAGCGACTGAACTGAGCTGAACTGATATATTCTTCTCTTATCTGTCTACCTATATATAATTCCCTGCCTGTGTCCTTCCCCCCTGTATACATTGCCTTTTCCATGTATGTGCGCATCTCCACAATTCTCCTTTTTTATAAGGACACTGGTCATAGTGAACTAGGGCCTACCATAATAACTTCATTTTAACTTGATTACCTCTGTAAAGACTTTGTCTTGAAATGTTATGTTCTGAGGTACTAGAAGTTAAGATTTCAACATATAAATCTGGGGGAAAACAATTCAACCAAGAAATAGAGAACTTGCTTTTTTGTTTATTACTATTGAATTAACAGTGTGTTTCTCGAAAAAGTCAAAGAGGACTAGATTCAAATCCATTCCCAGAAAGGAAAGTGAGGGAAGAGAAAAAGTGGAGAAATGGGAAAAAAGAAAGTTCTGCCTTCCCAGAACTTTTTTCTCCTTCTTTTGGTAACATCACCTTGATTTTGCTCCGTGGTTCAACCAGGGGCTAAATCAGTGTACCAGTCCATCGTCCTATGCTGAGTTGTTGGAGTAAGGATGGCTCCTTGACCTAACATGAGCCAATCTTATCATCCGAGAATGTTCTTTGGGACTTCAGTTGGAGCCTTTGATCTGTGGTATGATGTGTCTCCTGGGGTTGCCGGTGGCCAACTTTGACCTTCTTCTAGAGGACCTTAGTCAGCACAGGAGAAAGTAGATACGAAAGATGAAGCAAGACAGAATTACAACAACATCATCTTGAGTTCTTACTTTCGGCCATGCCTGAAGTTCACCCTTTAAACTTCCAAGTTACATGAACTGGTAAATTTCCTTTTGGGTTTAGGTTAGACTCCTGTTACAACCACGAGTCTGTTTTTAAGGAAAGATAATGGGAAATAGGCAATTAAAGATGTGAGATAGTCTGTCATATGCTTCAAGTGAGTGCACAAATAATAGGATAGCTCTACATTTTTCTAAAATGAGCTATTACTATATTATTGTCTCTTTCCTTTTTATCTTTCTTTGATTGCTTAAAAGCCTTGATTACTGACCTCTTTTTGATTGTGCTTTTTTTTTTTAACAAAGTGTACTTTCATATATTTAACCCCTCTTTCCTCTCCCCAAATAATCAAGTGCAAAGATTACCCACATTGTCTATAAGAGGCTGGATTTGAGCATCATTGGTAAGCTTTAACTCACAGGTACTTATTAAATATTTTATTATTAAAACGTATTTCTGATAAAGTTGCCACGCTATTGTTGGTAAGACCTTGAGCATATATGCTCTGAAATTCCATATTCCAGATGGAAGTATATTAATCTGTAGGTAGTCAGCAATTTAGGGACAGATTGTATTCTAGAAATTCACAGTAAAAAAGGCTGGAGATTAGACTATCTTCCCACAGAAATAAAGTTATATAAAGTTATTGTATACTCAAGCTAGCACCTATGGAGAGAGGCAGTATAATATGTGCTAGATAAGAACTTGGCTCCAAGACTCAGGCTACCTGGGTTCAAATCCTAGCTTTGCCACTCACGAGTTTGTCTTTGTGCAAGTTATGCCTTCTAGAATACCTAAAATTAAAAAGACTGACCATACCAACAGTTGATGAGGTAAAGCAGTGGGAACATGGATACACTGATGGGCGAATGTAAAATGGTACGACCATTTTAGAATCTTTTGGTTGTTTCTTAAAAAGTTAAATTTATACCTACCATATGATGTGCCATTCTACTCCCAAGAAAGTGTATTTCCATATAAAGGTTTATATGTACATATTCATAACTTTATTTGTAACAGCCCCAAACTTTAAACTACCCAGAATTCTATCAAGCAGGGAATGAATAAACAAGTTGTTGTCCATCTACACAATGGAATACTACTCAGCAGTAGAAAGGAACACACTACTGATACATGTTACAATATGGATAAGACTCAAAGTAATTATACTGAGTGAAAGGAGTCAGACAAGAAGAGTACTTATTGTAGCACTTCATTTGTCTAAAATTCTAGAAAACAAAAAGTAATTTACAGTGATAAAAGTAGATGGGGGTTGCTTGTGGAGTTGGGGAGTAGAGAAAATTAGATTATACAGAGGGATGAGGAACTTTGTGGGGGTGGATGACTTTACAGGTATATTCACGTGTCAAAATTCATAAAGCAGTATACTTTAAGTGTATGTTATTTATTGTATGTTAATTAGACCTCCATAAAGTTGTAAAATATATGTTTATTTATTATTTATTTTTAAATATATATTTTAAAAGGCTCTCTCGAAGCTATCTAATACCTGGAAATTTTAAAAAACAAAGTATTGTATTTACACTTCCTTTACCTTTTATTGGGCTTCCCTGGTGGCTCAGAGGTTAAAGCGTCTGCCTGCAATGCTAAAACAACAATGGCAAAACACTAAAACACTAGGACAAAGCAAACAAGCAAACAAAAACCAGACAATTCATTCTATTTTTAAATTAGAAATTTAAAAAAATACAAAGGCAAGAAAATAGTCATTTATTTTATATATCATATCAGCTTATGCCAACATTATGTATACAACTAATACAAGATATTAAGATATTAGGCACTGATATTCTATAATTCACCACAGTTTTACCTGTTTATAACAGATAAACAACACAAATCTTGTTCTATTAAGTTTTCAGCATTTAATGACATATTTTAGGAAAACTAAGGTGTTATTAAAACTAACCCTTCAACCCTTCTACATTGTAATCTAAGAAAGAACACTCTGCTGGCACATTAGTTGCTGATAGTTAATTAATCAAAAAAGAGGTTAATGCAATGAATAGCAAATAAGTCCTAGTGATCTGATGCACAGTATGGTATATATAGACAATATTTTGTTATAATTAAACTTGCCAAGAGACTAGATTTTAATTATTCCAGCCACTTACTTAAAAATGGTAACCATGTGACATGATAGAGGTGCTAGTTATAGCTGTAATGGCAATCATATTACAACATATGAATGTATCAAATTAACATGTTGCATCCCTTAATTTTACAAAATATTATATGTCAAATATATTTCAATTAAAAAGTTGTTGAAGGGGGGAAATAATACCCAAAAATGCATAACGTGTTTCAAAAATAAAGCTTGTATATTGTTCATCAAACCTTCAGTGGAGACAAGTTTTTCCTTTGAATTGTCATCTGATTGGAGTTCTGAAGTTTGTTTTGCATAAATCACACTCCCATTTGCATTATCTTCAATTTTATGGTTTCCATTTCACTAATATGGAGATAAAATATAAAACCTTTGTGCAGAATCTTTCTGGATTTTTACAATTAAAAGATTGTTACACAATTGCCTCACCTGCATTTGATAATACTTTTTACAGCAATTTACTTTTTAAGCATTTTTAAGCATTTGACTTAGTTTTCATAGAATGAAAGTCTTACTTATTTGCACTTGTATTTCTCATTTTATGTAATATTTTTTTTTTTTTTCATTTTATGTAATATTTAATTGAATTACTCAGACGGTAAAGCGTCTGCCTACAATGCGGGAGACCGGGGTTCGATCCCTGGGTCGGGAAGATTCCCCTGGAGAAGGAAATGGCAACCCACCCCAGTACTCCTGCCTGGAAAATCCCATGGACGGAGGAGCCTGGTAGGCTACAGTCCATGGGGTCGCAGAGTCGGACACGACTGAGCGACATCACTTCACTTCACTTCAGTACAACTGGCATCAACAGAATTGGAGATAAATAGCTCCAAGAGATTAAATTCGGTTAGTAGGAGGTGGGAGGGAGATTCAAAAGACAGGGGACATATGTACACCTATGGTTAATTCATGTTGATGTATGACAGAAATCAAGCCAATATTGTAAAGTAATAATCAATCCATTAAAAATAAATAAATATTTAAAAAACTCAAATGTAGAAGCAGAAGCTCCCAGATTTGCTACCCTTAAGTGTTATGAATCTGAAAAATATGTTTTAGAAACTAATACAACATTATAAATCAACAATACTCCAATAAAAGTTTTTTTAAATATGTTTTACTTTTAAGATATTGCTTAGAAGATTCACTCAAACACTGATTTTATACTCTGTTCTATGTAAAAATGTAAAATTAAAAGAAAAGACCATTATCACAAAAAAAAAAACCAAAAACAAAGGATGGAAGTAATTTTAAAGTAAAATTGCACTGACTAAGATAACAAAGCAAGATGCTAAAAAGAATGATTTATCCAAGCTATAATTATGAAAGAAATAAGTATTATCTTAGTGAAGTATTAAACACATTAGCATGTTAAAATTATCTGTATGATCTCAGGGGGACTAGAAATCAATATTTCATACCCTAAATGACTAATTCTAAATATAGAAGCTGCTACTTTCCTGTATTGCAAAACAATGTTTATATCACTATTTCAGTTAATTAATGAAAACAAAAACATGCTGCTGCTTTGTTTACATTGTTTATCAGTTCTTCCACTTTATCTATTTATACATCCTCCACATCAGTTTATGAGTGCATCTGGGTATTTTCTAGTATTCAAGTTATATGGCAGAATTTTAACTTTGACATTTTTTGTGGAATTACATAAAAGAAAAATAATAGATCTTACATCAACAGCTAATTTATCATTTTCACCCTCTGAATGGATTCCCATGGAATATAATGGTGTACTTTAAAGAACAACTTATTTTATTGGGGGATAAAGGTGATCCTGAGGAGTCTCAGCAATGACAAGGCCACAGTGGACTATGGCCTCTACAGTCACTTCTTCACAACTATTACTAGGCAATGAAACACTGAGATGGCTGCATGGATGTTCTGAGTTACAAAAATCTTTCCTAGCTTTTCTCATGGCAATCATAATCTATTCTAACAGTAGAATAACCTCTGTCTTTGCTGGCACAAGGAGTCCAAAGAGACCAGATGATACTCATAGTTTCAAGTTCAGAGAAATTCTTCTGGCATTCCCTAGTAGAAGTGTTCTCTTGAGAATGATAGTCTAATCTGACAAAGCCCAAAATTTCAGAAAGGAGAAGCACAAAATCTGAAAATATATCACTGGTAACGATGGTGAGAGGGACTGATCTCCCTTCTAACTCTCATTTTCTGGATCTATACATTCCAACCATTAGTGAATTAGCACCATATATAGATCACTGGGGCTTCCCCGGTGGCGCCAGTGGTAAATAACATGTCTGCCAACGCAGGAGATGCAGGAGACACAGGTTTGATCCCTGAAAGAGGGCATGGCAACCCACTCCAGAATTCTTGCCTGGGAAATCCCATGGATAGAGGAGCCTGGTGGGCTACAATCCATGGGGTGGCAAAGAGTCAGACACGACTGAAGTGACTTAGCAGGCATGCACGCAGCTGTTCCCTAGCTAATATATTTCTTTTTCAAATATAACTCCTAAGAGATAAAATAATTCCCCACCACTGACAATAGAAAGATGGATGAAGAAGGAGAAAAGAGCAAAGTTTGGGGCCAAAAAGGACCTTACCAACTCTGGTAACCCAGAATTTAACCCAGTCCAGGCTCCTAATAAATGGCAGAACTGGGGAGGGTTACATATTCATTAATAGTAGTTTTCTTCACACACACATAGGTCACTGATTCAAAACTTCCCCCACATTTTTGGGAGAGTGCTCTCACCTTCTCAGAACACTGTCCTCGAATTGGAGAATTATGCCTGAGCCTGTTAAAGCTCATTTAACCATCTAATGAGCTAGATTGTTGTCGTTCATTGTTCAGTCACTAAGTCGTATCTGACTCTTTGCAACTCCGTGGACTGCAGCCCGCTAGGCTCCTCTGTGCATGAGGTTTGCCAAGCAAGAATACTGGAGTGGGTTGCTATTTCCTGCTCCAGGGGATCTTCTCAGACCAGGGATAAAACCTGGTGGATTCTTTACCTGTCAATGCATTCTCCTGCATTGACAGGTGGATTCTTTACCACTGAGCCACGGGGGAAGCCAATAAACTAGATACTTGGAGGTAAAGAGATATGAGACAAAACGAATGCGTCTCGTGCTCATGTACCCATGGACACACCAGTTTTGCCATAAAATAGGTCCCCTCCTTAGAGATAATGTTGTGCTAGTGGCTGTGAGGCTAAACCAGTCATTCTGTAAGCCTCTGAAACCGTCCTCCCACAGCTCAGCCAAGACTGAATCAGAAGTAACATCTAATTCAGAGAAAATGCAGTGACTTGTGCCTCCATCAATGTTTAAAACACTTCAGGATATGTCTAAAGAATTCATTACATCCCTGTGTCATTTACTTATTTAGTCTTTACAAAACCTTTCAAATAAAAAACATTTGGGACCCACCTTGACAATCATTATCATTAAATGACTGCTACTGCAGGTCCCAGCACTGAGCTTTCCACCTGCGCTTCATCTCAGCCTCTCGCAGCTGAGAGTCTCAGGAATTGCAAAGGGGTCTTACCGCTGTGAGTTCCCAAGTCCCATCCTAAGGGCCTGTTTTCTAGGTCTACTCTTGGTGCCAATTGTCTTGGTTTGGTATCTTAGATCAGGTTTCCTAGGAAACATACTCTGGGGTGGATATTTATATGCAGGAGGTATACCACGGAGTGTTCTCTACAGCAACACCTGTAAGGGAGTGATAAAAGCAAGAAGCAGCAGAGGGAGAAGCTAAACTGTGATGCAGTTACAAGAGGCTTTGGGTGGGTCCCATGGAAATTTGGAGCTGAGCTGGTCTTTCTGTTAGAGATGCCTCAAAGTGAGGCAAGGTTACTTTACCTCCGGACTGCCCTGGTGGCTCAGACAGTAAAGCATCTGTCTACAATGCGGGAGACCCGGGTTTGATCCCTGGGTCAGAGAGATCCCCTGGAGAAGGAAATGGCAACCCACTCCAGTACTCTTCCCTGGAAAATCCCATGGACGGAGGAGCGTGGTAGACCATGCAGTCCATGGGGTCGCGAAGAGTCGGACACGACTGAGTGACTTCACTTCACTTTACTTTACCTCCAGCTCTACCAGGCATTGGGCTGGGCTGTGGAGAGGAGCTGCCAGCCCTGGGGAGGCAGCTCCTTTTGGCCAGTTGTCGTTGACGTTCAGTTTCTCAGTCGTGTCTGACTCTTCGCGACCCCATAGACGGCAGCACACCAGGCTTCCCTGTCCTTCGCCATCTCCCACAGCTTGCTCCAACTCATGTCCATTGAGTCGGTGATGACATCCAACCATCACATCCTCTGTCATCCCCTTCTCCTGCCTTCAATATTTTCCAGCATCAGGGTCTTTTCTAAGGAGCTGGCTCTTCACATCAGGTGGCCAAAGTATTGGAGCTTCAGCTTCAGCATCAGTCCTTCCAATGAATATTCAGGGTTGATTTCCTTTAGGCCAGGGCCACACCCCAAAGTTCCTCAGCTGTGAACCGTCACCAAAGGCAGGGTCCAGGTGGTACACCCTGAGTTTACTACTTTTTAAGAGAAAGCAGAGTTAAGACAAATGCTTGCTGTAGATACTCTATTTGGGAAGTGATCTCAGGGAGCAAGAGTGAGGCACAGGAGAGTGATAAAGAAGGAAAAAAAGCAAAGATGTGCAATACAGCTGGTTGCTACTTTAAAAGAATGCTGCTCATGCGAGTGATCTCAGGAGCCTTAGGAAGTGCAGCCCAGAAGTTTCCACCTGGGGCAAAAAGAGAGAAACACTTCTCAGTCGGCTCCCCATAGTCAAGGGTGGTGCCATGGGCATTAAACTTCCCTATGTTTCTAGGTTTCCCACGTGTGAGCACTGAGAGTGTCAAGAGAAGGTGCTGTCGGGTTGTATTTTCATGAAGCTAGTAGAAGCCAGAATGGAACCAGCTACCTGGGAGCAGAGTGCAATCAGAGTATCTACCACTTCTGAAAATATCTGGCAGAATTTAAAATGTAAACACTGTGATCCATGAATATCACTGACAGGAGTTTATACTAGAGAAATTTGTGTTTAGAGGCGCAAATATCGTGTGAGTTTGATGGGCTTCGGGGCTCGCTGCCTGGGTTGGAGGCCAGGCTCTGCCACTGTAGATGAGGCACCTATAAATGGTGTCTTGTCTCACATAAGGTTATTACTGACCAGGGTTCTTGACCTTCCCCAAACAATAGAAATTGACTAGAGGCCAGACTACAAATTCAGGCAAGGCTTTATTGGGCCCATGCGGCAGCAGTGGGGAACAGGAACAAATAACAGGTTTCTTTGCTTGCTTCTTGGGGAGGGAAAGGGGACGGCAAGCTTGTTCCAGTTTCTTACATGGGGTGAGGGTAGGGGTGTGTCCAGGAGTCAGGTCAGAGAGGTGGCTTAGGTGTTTTGTCCACCGGTTAAGTGGTGTTGAGTGCAGGAGTCATGATCCGTACTCTGTTTATGCTCCTGACACCCTGTTTTTATTCCAAGCTCTTCAAAAGCGGCAGTTGGGTTTTTTGGGTCTCTTTGTAACTTATGGGTTCAAAATTTGCGCCCACTGTGCATGGACGCATTTATTTTCAGTACCACCTGGTTTCTTTGCATTTTGTTCCTGGAGGAGGGGTGTGTCCAGGTGTAAGCATTGCAGCACTGCTGCAAGGGGTCCCAGGTCCCAGACCTGGGTCATAAGAGTGGGAAATGTGTTAAAACATGCAGTAGGCTTTAAAGAGCACCTTGCATGTGGTAAGGTCTCAGTGCATGTTATGATTACTCTTCCAAGGATATTTATTATGACTACTATTTGTAGTGATAAAGATAAGAACCTAAATATCTATTAATTAAATACTAAAGGAAGAGATTACAGTATGACCACACATAGGAAAGCATCACATGCAACCTACGTTGTAAAGTGCAGAAAACAAAGTGGTGAAAAGAATGCTTCCCGTGCTCCCCTTGGTGTAAAATACATGTGTAAGTACATACACAATACAGATTTATTAGTGTTTATGGCTAGCTGGTTCTCTTCTGCCTCCTGAGCACACAGAAGATCATTCGTTCCAGTTAAGTGGACCATGTGATTAGCTCTGGTCAGTGTGAGACCGAGGAGGGGAGACAAGGCCCTGCGTAACTTCTCAGGCCTCTCTTGCCTGGAAGCTGCAAGCTGAGATGGCAGAGACACGAGGTGACACAGTGTAAACATGTAGATTGATGCAGAAATGAAACGCTGTGCTGTGCCCGGCCACTGAGATTTTGGGTTAAATTTGTTACCACAGCACAACCCCGTCTGTCTTGACTAGTAGAATATGATTCCGTGAAGGAGATGAAAAAATTGAAAACACTAGCTGCTCCCGGGGAGGAAAACCTGGGGGGAACCAAAGGTCAGGGGTTTGAAGACTTATTTTACCCTCCATACCCTTTCATACAACTTGAAATTTTAAATTACAAGTATATAACATTTAAAAATCAATGTAGTTCGGATCTGACAGAAATCCTCAGCCTTCTCTAAAACTTAGGAGAACCTGCAGCCCTCACCCCCTGAAAAACAGAACAGAAACAAAAGGAAAAAACCTCCCACCCTCACCTCCCTGAAGAGACAAAAACAACAGAAATCGTTTAGCCTGATTACACTATCTTCTCCAAGAATGTTCAGCAGCTTCAATAAAGATGCAGGAAAAGAACCTTTTGGGTAAGGAAGGCAGTAAATGCAGGAGGGAGTGTGATGTGTGGTAGTAGATGGGGAGAAAGGTGCAGGGTCGTTTCACTGGAGGTCTCCAAGGAGCAAAGAGTTTATGTAGTGGTGAGAGAGGAAAGAATGAGGGGGGATAATTTCTGGTAGTCAGGAGTTAGACACTTGAAGAAAAGATTTGCTAGTTAAGACAGAGTCTGGGAACTGGCAGCTGAGATAGGGTAAAGTCAAAAGGTAGCATGATTTTGATATTTTAATAAGATACTATAAAAATTGGTCTTCTTTCATAGCTCATGATGCTGATAATATTCTGACTGATTTCAAAATACACAGCATATTTCATAACATAGAGGGTGATGAGGAAAGAAACCTTTATCATTTTTCCCTCAGTAGTGTTTGCAGAGACATTTCTGATTTTTCTATACATTTTACCTGCAAAGGATGGCATGACATATTGCGGATCAATAGGGACCAAGCCAGATATTTGCAGGACAGTTATGACAAAAGAGGATGGCAGTTTCAGAATAAGGATGAATAGTGGGGAGGATAAAAGATAATCTTGACAGATAACTCAGTTAAGAGGGAAATTGCAAAGTGTTTAAAGATCCCAACTCAGGGGATTTCCCTGGCAGTCCAGTGATTAAGACTCCGCCCTTCCATTGCAGGGGGCGATTCATACCAATAGGTCATTTTATGGGATTACATCTAAAATAATAAATAATATTTATATACATGATTCTCTTGAGTCATAGAAAATTTTTCTTGGTGACTAGAGAGCTATAGCATTTTGTAAAATAGATAAAGGATTTTTGTTCACATGAAATAATAGAACTTTTCTCAATAATACTATAGTAAATATTGTGGGAGAAGATTAATTAATCAGAGTAGTTATTTAGCAACTATGGCATGACTAAACCACCAGATGGGTGCTGTTTGAAGACCTCTGTTGTCCCTGAACCTAAGGTACTTCTGGTTCATTTGGAGAGATGTGTAATAACAGAATATTGTTCACAAGAATGATGTAAGTAAAATGAAGTAGTAATCATGGATGAATTGCAAGGTAAAAAATAAAATTGGTGTAGAAACTCAGAGAACGATGAGCTCAGTGTATTTGAAATATATAGTGAAGGCTCACTGGGGGTTATTGTCAAGTGGATTTGGAATTAGGAGACCTGGGCTAGAACCTGGTTCTGTCATTTGCTAGCTTGTGACCTTGGGCATGTTTACTTAATTTGCCTCTGCTTCTTAAGTTGTAAAGTAAGCGTGGAATTATTTGCCTTGCCATATTGTGAAGAGTGCGTTGTGTTATGATCAGTGCCTAGTTGCCCTCACATCTATTTCTTGCCATTTCTGTATCACTGTTGTGTGGGGGTGGCAAGTGGTTGGATTTTCCTGGGTACTATGGAATTGTGTCCTGTCAAATTCATATATTGAATCTCCTCAACTCCTCAATATGGCTACATCTGGAGATAGAGTCTTTAGGAGGTGGTTAAGGTGAAATAGGGTTTTCTAGGTGGCTCAAGGGTAAAGAATCTGCCTGCCAATGCAGGACACACCAGAGATGTGGGTTCATCCTTGGGTGGGGAAGATCCCCTGGAGGAGGGCGTGGCAACCCACTTCAGTATTCTTGCCTGGAGAATCCCCATGGACAGAGGAGCCCGGCGGGCTACAGTTCATATGGTCACAAAGAGCTAGACACGACTGAGAGACTTAGCACACAGCACACACAAGGTTAAATGAGGTCAAAAGAGTGGGGCCCTAATCCGAGAGGACTGTGGCCTTATGAGAAGGGGAGAGAATGATATATACCCCCTGCTTCCAATGGCTGTGTGAGAACACAGCAAGAAGCCTGCCTTCTACAAGCCAGGGAGAGAATCCTCACCAGAAAATGACTACGCTGGCACCTTGAGTTGGGACTTTCCAGCCTTAAGAACTGTGAGAAAAATAGTTCTGTTCTTTAAGTCAGCCAGTCTATGGTATTAATATTTTGTTACGGCTGCTGGAGCTGATTAAGGTACTAGGTTCCCATGTCAGGAGCATCAGGCCAATGGCAGGTACAGGAGGAGACTGAAATGTGGGATGAAGGGAAAGGCTGTAGTGTTTCTCTTCTTCTCTCTGCCTCAGTAGCATCTCCAGCCTCCTTCATGACCTCAGCTCCCTGCATTTAGGCAGACTGCTCCTGCGACTTCTGCTGGGAAAGTATGGCCCTGGGTTCCGGTAATGCCACCTCCTACTCCTTTTGCTGGCAGCTCTCTGCTGTTACTCATCTCTGAGTTGCCTTAACTCTCTCCTATTTCCTTTTCACCTCTTGCATCACCTCTGTTATCAATTTTGTGTATAAAGGTCCCTCTGTCATTAATATGTAACTATGTCTTCTATTCTCTGGTCGAATTTTGACTAAGACAAAGAGTAAATTTTAAAATGTAATCTTGTGAAGCTATATGCAATGTGCCACACTAGTAACAAGTATACACACACAGATGTCATACTATACATATCTGCTTTTACCTGTCCTTACAGCTGTGTGACCATGTTTGTGGTGTCTTTTTTAATCTAACTCATAATTCCAGAGAACCCAAATAGGGCCCATCACAGGGCACAAAGCTAATCTAATTATAGTCCCTTTCTCAGAAACTGGAACTAAGAAATACAGAGGGACATTCTAGCTGGTGGTAGTCACTGGAGCTGAGAAGCCAAGTTATGAAGTCATGTCTGATGACCATGTTCTGATAAGTAGAAGAAGCTAGTTAGCAGAGAGAGAGAGGACCAATGGGTAAGTCACATGGCTTCTGGGAAGTAGAGAGTGTAGCCTTGGTTCCAGATAACTTTCCATGCCCCAGTTCCAGTCTGAAACAGGCATGGTATAGTCCTACAACTGCGTTTTATGAGATTCTTTTATGTGCTTTCCATAGGTGTATCTGCATTAGGGTTAGCTTACTTGGTTATCTGTGTTTTCGAACCCTAATTAGGACTTCCTGTACACGCACACACACCCCCCTTCAGATTTTGAGCTGATCTTAAAAGTATTTAGCTTGGTATGGGGCAGAGAGACAGTTATATATAATTCTGTTTAGGATGAACAACATGAGGAAAAGTTTGTGGATAAGAGAGATTAGACTCTAGAATAGCTTGTTGACTGCTCTGCTTGCTCTTAACTGACAGAGAATTTAATCAAGATATCTTAAAGTTTGGGTGAAATTGTTTTAAAACTAACAATGGTTGGAATTTTATCATCTTTATTCTATATAGTTAGCTAATAAGGTTGCTGTTCCCTGATGCTTGCTTTAAAATAACATAGGTTTATCACTGAAAGTATCAGTAATCATTACATTAAAATGCATTAAAAACTAAATTTATAAGCAGCATGCTTCCTCCATGCCCTGAAGGTCATGCCACTAGGCTTCTGCAAAATCAGGTCAGGAAGAGAATGCAGTAAAAAGGGGCTTTCTCTGGAAACTATCCTATTTGTAATTTTATGAAGATAAATTTGTGAAACTCACTCAGACCACTTAATGGATCTTAATGACCAGACACAACACAGGTTTTGTGTGTTGGTTTGTCCTGCCCTCAGGTATTTTGCAGTTATTCATTCCCTGTCCAGAGCATCTTGATACTGAGATGAATATCATGCCTGTGTTGATCAACATTTACATTCTAAAACAGATTAAAATGTTTTTTGGTTTCAACGTGAAATACCAAAACCAAGAGGGGACTTGGATGGAAATGTGAAATGGGCTGCCAGAGAAAAGTCCCAGTTACAAAGTTTTAAAAGATATTGGTCAACTTCACCAATATCTAGAATTGTTTCTTTTCAAAAAAAGAATATTCTCTAGACACAATATTTGTGGGTACTATAGTAGGTTTTAGCTGATTACACAAATACGTTTGTTGTCAAAGGGCAACATTTATCTTAACGAACTTTTTGATCACAGTCATGTATTTTTTATTATCTTTAACTATATAATTGAGCCGTCATTAAAGATCACATAGCCCATGTGATAAAACACAAGAGTTTCTCCCCACTCCAAGTATTGGGTGATATTAATGATACCAATAATTATTTATATGTTACATGTATTTGAGTGCTACTGTAAAATGGTCAAATGTTCAAAGTTAAGATAGTGTTATCTTTTATGTTATCAGAAATAATCAGTAGGATGGAAAAGGTTGGATTGAAAGTTTGGGATTAGCAGATGCAAACTGATAAATATAGAATGGATAAACAGCAAAGTCCTACTGTTTTGCACAGGATATTTTGCATAGGATATTTAATATCCTATGATAAACCATAATGGAAAAGCATAAGAAAAAATTTTATACATTTGTATAACTGAGTCACTTTGCTGCACAGCAGAATTTAATACATTGTAATTCAACTATACTTCAATTTAAAATAAATTAAAGGAGCTTCCCTGGTGGCTCAGAGGTAAAGAATCTGCCTTCCAATCCAGGAGACGCCGGTTCGATCCCTGATCAGGGAAGATCCCACATGCCACGGAGCAATTAAGCCCATGTGCCACAACGATTGAGCCTGTGCGCCAGAGCCCAGGAGCTGCAACTACTGAAGGCTGCCTGCCCACAAGCCTGTGCTCTGCCAACAGAAGAATAATAATATAATAATGTGTTTTCAGTCCTGTCCAACTCCTTGTGACCCCAGGGACTATAGCCCATGAGTCCCCTCTGTTCGTGGGATTTTCCAGGCAAGAATACTGGAGTGGGTTGCCATTTCCTTCTCCAGGGGATCTTCCCGACCCACAGATTGAACCCCAGCCTCCTGCATTGGCAAGCGGATTCTTTACTGTAGTGCCTTCTGGGAAGCCTGCAACAAAAGAAGCCTCCTCAATAAGAAGCCCTCATGTTCTTAGAGAAAAGCTCAAACAGCTACAGAGACCCAGCACAGCCAAAAATGAATAAAGTTATAAAAAAAATTAAAAAAAGAAACAACCAGAAGTCATTATTAGAGACAAGACTGATCCTAGTTTTCTAAACCTGTTTCTTTGTCTCTTTTACAGAACCATACTTCTGTAAAATGGTCACAGGGCATAAATTTTCTGAAACCTAATTCTGATGAATTAATTTATTAATAGTTGACCTTTCTATTGAAGGCTTCAATAATATAATGTAAAATTAGTATCAGAAAATATTTCTTTAAATGGCAGGTGTCTTGTCCATTTTATAATTGTTTTAAAATAAGACAAAATTATTTGTTGTCAAAATCTGTCTTTTAAGTTCTGTCACTTTTCTTTTTTTTTAAAGTTCCACTTACCCTTCTGATACCTATTTTGACATCACCATGAGATGAACCTACTCCATAAGCCCAGTGGTCCCAGGAGGTGGATGGGAGACACATGGAGCAGAGCTGCCTCAGACAAGCTGCCCTAACAAGCACAGCCTAGCTCAGCCAACCGCAAGCTCATGGGCTAAATACATACCTATTGATGTAAGGCTAATGAAGATTTGTGGTTGTTTCTTAAATGTCATTGTTGTAGCCATAGTTAACTGGTAGAACACTAATGGTAGTTTATTACTGAACTCAGTAGTTCCAATAATAAACTTTTGGTTCCCTGTTTTGTGATTGTGACAAATTTAATAGCTTCTCTAGTGGGTTGGTTTATGGTGCTCTAGGAATCAGTCTGGAAGCCCAGTCTAGAGTTTGCTGCTCCAGTACTTCAATTCCCTTTCTGCTTGAAGTAATTGTACAACCCCACATCCATTAGGGTGGCTACTACGGAAACACAAAACAGAAATTACAAGGATGTGGAGATATTGAAACATTTTCACATTCTTGTTGGGAATGTAAAATGGTACAACTTTTATGGAAAATAATATGGTAAGTCCTCAAAAACTAAAATAGAATTATCACGTGATACAGCAATTCCACTTCTGGGTACATACCCCCAAAAATTGAAAGCAGTGACTTGAACAGAGATTTGTACACCCGTATTTATAGCATTATTCACAATAGGCAAGGGGTGGAACCAATCCAAGTGCTCATCAACAGACAGGTGGATAAACAAACTGTGGTATATACAAGCACTAGAATATTTAAAATACTTAATAGAATACTTAAAAAGGAAGGAAATTCTGGCACATGCTACAACATGGATGAACCCTAAGGCTATAACATTCAGTGAAATAAGCCAGTCACACAAGGACGAATATTATTATGATTCAGCTTATCTGTGGAACTTAGGGTAATCACACTCAAAGAGATAGAAAATAGAATGGTGATTTCCAGGTACTGGAGAGAGGGAGTTCCCAGTATCGTTGCTTAATAATACAGAGTTTCAGTTTTGCAAAATGAAAAGAGTTCTGGAGATGGATGGTGATAGTGTTTATCTGACAGTATAAATGGACTTAATGCCACTGAACTGTACATATAAAGAGGGTTAAAGGCATAGAAAACAAACTTATGGTTACCAAAGGGAAAAGGAGGGAGGGATAAATTAGGAGCTTGGAACTAATAGATATACACTACTTTATATAAAATAAACAAACAACATTTATAGCACAAGGAGCTATATTCAAAATCTTGTAATAACCTATAATGGAAGAGAATCAGAAAAAGAATATATATATATATATATATATATATATATATCACTTTGATATACACCAGAAAGTAACACAATATTGTAAATCAACTGCACTTAAAAAAAAATAGTGCTGGGCATACACACCGAGGAAACCAGAATTCAAAGAGACACGTGCACCCCAATGTTCATCGCAGCACTGTTTATAATAGCCAGGACATGGAAGCAACCTAGATGCCCATCAGCAGACGAATGGATAAGGAAGCTGTGGTACATATACACAATGGAATATTACTCAACCATTAAAAAGAATTCATTTGGATCAGTTCTAATGAGATGGATGAACCTGGAGCCTATTATACAGAGTGAAGTAAGCCAGAAAGAAAAACACCAATACAGTATACTAACGCATACATATGGAATTTAGAAAGATGGTAACCGTAACCCTGTACGCGAGACAGCAAAAGAGACACAGATGTGTAGAACAGTCTTTTGGACTCTGTGGGAGAGGGCGAGGGTGGGATGATTTGGGAGAATGGCATTGAAACATGTATATTATATGTGAAACGAATTGCCAGTCCAGGTTCGATGCATGAGACAGGGTGCTTGGGGCTGGTGCACTGGGATGACCCAGAGGGATGGGATGGGGAGGGAGGCGGGAGGGGGTTCAGGATGGGGAACACATGTACACCCATGGCGTATTCATGTCAGTGTATGGCAAAACCACTACAATATTGTAAAGTTATTAGCCTCCAGTTAAAATAAATAAATGTATATTATTAAAAAAAAGATGGTAAATTTTATATGTCTCTTACCACCATGAAAAATAATTTTAAAATGAAAAAAATAACTAGAGAGATTTAGTTGTCTATACTAAAACCTGAATGATTCACATCAGATAAGAGCAGAGAAGGACCATACCAATCTTTGAGGATGATTCCCAAACTGGGCCTCTGTATCTGAAGTCATGCATGACATTCTGCATGTTCCCACCTGGTAGAGGGAGCCTAATTAAGGTTAAGGGAGAGACCCCCCCTTTTTTTTTTATCATGAAAGGGTGTTTCTTCCTAATCTCAGTGAAGAATGGAAAGTAGAGAATTCAGTCTTAAAGTGTCTCATATCTGCGATTGTTTTCTTTCGTACGAGTCTCTTCAGTGGCTTGTGTACACTGGTTACTCCAAGTGTACTCATTAGGATGAACAACTAATGAGCAACTCATTAGGATGACTGTCCACTCGGATGAGGGTATTACAAATACCACATAAGCAGACCCAGAAACTCATGGAGCCTTCCTGGTGGAGCTAGGTGTTCCCTTGTGAGGCCACCCATACCTGCTTTGACTATTCTGAGAAGAGCCAGACCATCTCTCCAGCTTTCCTCCAGATCCCTGGGACCTGGGATTTGAATTTCAGAGATGCACTGTGATGCCTGAAAATGGGCCATGATTCAGTCCCAGTAATTCCCAGCAGAAAAAGTCAGGAAGTCCTAGTGTGATAAACTGAGATGGGTGTGGGGTAGGTTGTGGGAGCAAAGAACAAATTGGGGAAAAGCAAAGCGAAAGGGTGGAAGACAGTTGCTAAAAGAGGGAACCTGGGACCTAGCTTTCACTTTTACTGAGTCCTGGTTGCACAATGTGCGATGAATCAGCTTGGGTTAAAGGCACAGGTGGAGATAAAATGTAAATTACCTTGTTTTTCATACAAGAAAATTATTTTATTAAAACTGGTAAAAATTCTTGCCTTGAACCTTACTCTTTTTACCTTCTGTGTTAAAACTATTAAGAGGAAAAAGTCACTGCAGATGAAGATTGGCTTGATGAGTTACGCTGGGCTCTGCCTCCCTATCAAAATTTGTTCTTCCCGGTTCCTGTCTTGTTGATTCCATACCCACATTACTGCCGTAGAACCAAGAGGATTGACCACTCTGGCCCAAACCTTGAGGAACTCAATCTAATTGAGGACAGTTATATAAACAGATTCAAATAGCAAGTGCTAAAACAGAGACGGAATTTAAGTGCTAAGAAAACAGAGGATGAAGTAGCAAATTCTACCTGGGGCCATTAAAGATGTATGAACACAAAAGCTCTGAAAGATGAAGAGGAGATATCCAAACTGAGAGGTGAGGACATTTCAGGCAGAAGGACCACAGGTCTTCTCTGCCTAGTTGTGATTCTTGGGACCTTCATTTTTAGGAAAGTTAACATTGTAGGGCTGATTGTGAACTTGGAGACTCCCCATGTGTTCCCTCACTGCTATTGGGGAATGAGAGTCCATTTGGAAAGTTAGAGTTTGGAGAAGTTTTTTGAAAAGTTAACTCTCCTTGGAGAAACTGTCTCTGATATGTAGCTTCTAAAAAGGTAGGCATTTGCTTCTTATGAATTGAGAATTTCAATGGATGAGCTATACAATTTGAAAGTAATAGCCACAGAAACCATTAGTGAGGGTCAAAGCACAAGTCTAAAGTCAACTTGGCGTGTATATTGCTGTTTGATTAAAGGAACAGAATAGCTAGAGTTCAAATTTCAAAAGCAATTATCAAACAAGTTTGGGCAAGGTGTGAATTCAAGCCCACATTTTTCATCTAAAAATCCACTTCCTTTTTTTTTTTTAATGAAGTCTTTTATCTTTTAAAATGCCATTATAAAATGAAGATTTTGGAGAGTTTTGAGTAAGGAGTGAGGACGTTACTTTTATTGCAGGGCTAAACAAATATTGAAGACCCTTTTCATTTTCTTTTTTTGATAGAAGTTTTTAAAATTTAGGTATGCTTTTCACTGCAGTTATGGAGTTAATATGAAAGTCGTTTTCACTTGAATATTTGTATTTGTAAGACAGTCATTATTTGCAGGAGATGAGATACTGTGAAGGAAAACAGTAATAATGAATATGCAACCCTCCCCAGTTCTACCATTTATTAGGAGTCTGGATTGGGTTAAATTCTGGGTTACCAGAGATGGTAAGGTCCTTTTTGGCCCCAAACTCTGCTCTTTTCTCCTTCTTCACCCATCTTTCTATTGCCAGTGGTGGGAAATTATTTTATCTCTTGAGAGTTATATTTGAAAAAGTAATATATTATTAGTTAGGGAACAGACTGCTGCTGCTAAGTTGCTTCAGTCGTGTTCAACTCTGTGAGACCCCATAGACGGCAGCTCACCAGGCTCCCCCGTCCCTGGGATTCTCCAGGCAAGAACGCTGGAGTGGGTTGCCATTTCCTTCTCCAATGCATGAAAGTGAAAAGTGAAAGTGAAGTCAGTCAGTCATGTCTGACTCAGCGACCCCATGGACTGCAGCCCACCAGGCTCCTCCGTCCATGGGATTTTCCAGGCAAGAGTAGTGGAGTGGGGTGCCATTGCCTTCTCTGTAGGGAACAGACTAGGTGGCTGTAAAAAAGAGACCCCAAAATATAGTAGCTTAAGCAAGATAGACTATGTCGTTCTCCTAGGGAAACCTGGAGAGGCATTCTAGTGACAATATGACTGTTCCATGGTGCCAGGAACCCTATCTTGTTACTCAGATATCATCAGCACTCAGGTTCTATCCATTGTTTGGAAATGTTTCAGCTACAACCAATGATCAATTCGCTGTGAAACTAACGAAGATTTAGCTTCAAGATCCTTCACTTCCATGTGTTTTGCCCACATGTTATGTAATGTAGGGGTTGCAGGCTTTTCTGGGATATGACTATAAGGGCATTTTTGTGCAGAGACACCTTTGGGCCTTTGGTGAAGTCTAAGGAGCCCTTCTCTGAGTGTTTTTAAAAATTTAACGTAAAATACACAGGATTACAAAGAAAAAACCATTAAAGTTCAATTGTCAAAATATACTGTTATATAGGAATATATACTTTTTATTAATGCTTTTAATAGTAAGACCTAGTGATGGAACTAATGACTACAGTAATTTGGAAGTAGTGATGGACATTAATGATATTTCACATATTTGCATTAATTGGAATGTCATATGAACACATTTAATTTCTACTAGTGACAAAGAAGACTCTTGAGAGTCCCTTGGACTGCAAGAAGATCAAACCAGTCAATCCTAAAGGAAATCAACTCTGAATATTCATCAGAAGGACTGACACTGAAGCTGAAACTCCAATACTTTGGCGCTCCAGTACTCCAATACATCTGATTCGAAGAGCTGACTCAGTAGAAAAGACCCTGATGCAGGAAAACATTGAAGACAGGAGGAGAAGGGGATGACAGAGGATGAGATGGTTGGATGGCATCATCAATTCAATGGACGTGAGTTTGAGCAAACTCCAGGAGATAGTGAAGGACAGGGAAATCTGTTGTGCTGCCGTTCACGGGGCTGCAAAGGGTTGGATACGACTGAGCGATTGAACAACTACAAGTGACAAAGTTACAGGCAAAGTAAATATAACAATGCTTTACTGTCTACATTTATAGTAGAGGGAAAAAGAATAAAAATTATACTCCTTGCAGTAGTAGATCTAAGTGGCACATTTTCATGAATTCTACACTGGTTTTCTAAACAAGAGAGAACCGTTATCCTTGTATTTGATTATGTTTATTTTTCATCTCCGTTTCTCTCTGTGTTAATTTCTTCTCATTTTCTTTAATGTGTTTTGTATTATCTCAGGATTTTCTTCTATGTCAGTAAATCAGATGTGTTATTTTTTAAGATTATTTTGTTTCATATATATTTGTTTTCTAATGATTTCATTTTAGTCCTCAATTTTTCCTTACATCCACAAGCCCTCTTTTTTTTTTTTTTAAACTCATTTTGGTCTCTTAATTTGCCTTTTGCTTTCAGTTTATATTCTTATTCATGTTTTTCATACAGGTGAAGTAAAGTTCAAGAAATTTCCTCTGTTTCTTGAATTAGTCTTCTAGTTTGAGGTTTTTGTCTGTTTCTTCAATGTTTCCTTCCTCCTCCTCTCTTTCTCTTTTGATTTTCATTCTTTCCTTCTTGCTTTTAAAAGTTTTTCGGATTAGCTTTCATGGTTGTTATACTATTCTTTTCCATGGTTGGTTCTGTCCAGGAGTACATTCTATTTGCTCCCGTATAATGCAAGTTATTTCTTGACTCTCTTTCTGCTCTGACACCACGTTTTCCCCCTAAATTGTAAGGTGGGACTGGGGGCTTTGTTCTCAATTTACTCTTCTTTAGCTTGAGGAAATGTAGCCTGTAGTGTGACTGTGTATGTGTGTGTGAGAGGGGATGGTTTCTTTGTTATCTCACTCCATCTCAATGAGTGTGTGTACCATTCCAAAAGGAGCATACTGTGTATAGCACTGAAGCCTTCACTATTAACTGGTTGAAGAAAACCAGCTTTGCTATTCATTTTCCTTGATTTATCCTCTTCTTTTCTAGTTTTCATTGCTCCTTACTGAAAAGAAGGATTTAAAAGGAAGAAGAGAAGACAAGATTGTTTACTCGGTTTACTTTCCTCCGGACTAGAGATTAGTGAGAATTCTCAGAATTCATTACAATATCTGGATGGTGGAGGTGGTGTTAGGAGCTGAAAGAGTTTCTCTTCTGCTCAGCCCCTGAATCTCCTGTTTCTTTCTTTGGGTGCATGTTTTTGAGGTTTGTAGCATTACTTTAAACATCTTTCCTTGTTTGGTGGTTGCTAGTGAGTTTTTTGATCATTCTGTTAGGTAGGATAGAAGTTCTTTGAAGAAGTTTCAGTCTCCCATCATATCCAAGGAGTGTGAACCTCACTTTTCTGAATAATAAAATAGATCTAAGTATATCTAAGTCAAAGAGTTGCTGTGATGGTAAGATTGATTGATATTTGTGAAGTGCCGAGCACAGCATTTAATGTGAAGAAGGTAGGTAGTAGTAGACAAAATGCATTTAAGTAAAATAAATTATTTGTCAAATATGCCCCAAAATCTGGGAAAAAATAAAGTGAATAACTATAGTAGTATCTTTATATATATTATAAAATATGAAACATATGTTATAAATCTCCCCCTCAAGATATGTCCATATTTCTAATACTTAATAATACTACTTTTGGGAGTTTCCCGGTGGTCCAGTGGCTAAGACTAAGTGCTCCCAGTGAAGGGGACCAGGTTTGATCCCTGGTCAGGGAGTTAGATTTCACATGCTGCAACTAAAGATCCCACATGCTTCAGTGAAGACTGAAGCTGCAACTAAAACCTAATACAGCCAAATAAATAAATAAATATTGTTTTTAAAAAAGAATATTACTTTTTAATACTACTTTAAAAGTACTTTTTTTACTAGCAAAGAACACACGATCAATCCAAACATCCAAAGTAAGTGTTGTGCTTAGGCCATAAGATTAATCTCTAATTTATTTCATAAATTATGACCTTTTTAAGTGAGTTGGGAGAATTAAGAGAAATCAGTCATCTAGGAAACATGTCAATATATTTGCAACTAGTTCTTTATTATCTCCATGGGAACTTTCTGCATGTTCGATTTTTAGTGCCTTCCAGATGATGTCTAGAAAGCAAGAAAAGCTAATGCTTTGATATTATGCAAATTAATGGTTCTATTTTTTTTCTTATATAGTGAAGTCTAAGCCGGATGGTGATTCCTAAGCAAACCTTCATACTTTGGAGAGTCTGTAAACAGACAAATTCTTTATACCAAACTCACATTAGAAATCTGTGCCATCTCTTCCATGTACCTTTTGAAAGAATGACACATTTGCCTTTATTATATGGATACTTAAAGGAGATAGGGAAAGTCTTGTAGAACTACTTGGCAAAGGAATCAAATACATGTATTTGATGAAAATAAAAAATAAAAATTTAAAGAGCTACAGAGAGGACAATTTAAACTTTTCCCTCCATGCTTTCTTTCTCCCTTGTTTTTCCCTTGTATGATGGTAAATTCCTTAGAGGGAGGAATTCAATCTTACCCATCTTTTTATTCTTCTTTCTGCTTTTTGTTCTTCTTTCTGCTCCCATCACTGGGCACAGTAAGTGGCATATTTTTTTTAAGAAGTCAACATATGTGTATTTAATATGCAAGAATAAATATGGATGAATAAACACTCCAATCCAATTTACAGGCATCTTCTATTGAGCTTGTCAGATCCAGAAACAAATTTTTCATTTTTCTGAGGAACTGCACAAGTAATCAGAGGACTGTACTACTAGCCATTGTCTAATACTACCTGAGGAATTGCTGACATAACTATTCTTGGAGACTAGACTATTTCCAAGCTTCCTTCTAGTTAGGGTTAAGTGTATCATTTTTCCACATCTTACTGGGAAGACTAGATTCTAAAAGTTACTTGGAGAGGACATTGTGGAAGTGGTCACCATATCTTCCCCAGGATGATAATATGATTATTAGAGATTCCTCAGATTTCATAGCTATGCCCTGATGATAGCCTTTTGTCAAAAAGTAAATGACTCCTTTTTATTATTTGGGTGTGTGTGTGGGTGTGTATTAAATAATACATTTGACCAATCACATTATAGCTAAACAGTCAAGAAAAAGTTATGACTCATACTTCCTTGGGCGTTCCCTTTCTTGGTTGGTGGGTGACTTATATAAGTCAAGGCTATTGCATTCTCCAAAATTAACAGGCGTGTGCCTACATATTGTGTTTTACTATATTTCCTTTCATAATTGGTAGCATTATTTACTTAGAATCAAAGGGTATCTAAGTGCTGAAAAGGCTTTGCTCTTCCCAGTCCCCACGCCTTTGCTTATCCTCATCTTTTTGCAGTGAATGCTATCTATTGTCTCTACATATCTGTTGAGATCATTTCTATGCTTTAAAGCCCATGTCAAATGCACTCCTATCTCACACAGGGCTTTTCATTATAGCACCATTTGTCTTAGCAGCATTTTTTTGTTTTTGTTTTTTCTTAGACAACTTTTAACTGCACATACATATCTTGAGTAAAGAAGAGTCAAGAACAGCATAACAGGAAACCAATCAGGTATGGAGAGACCAGCCTGAAATACTTGGAAAAGTGGAATCAGTAATAAGACTGGAATGATACCTGAGCTGGGAGTATAGCTTTAGAATTCAACATCCCTACATCATTTGCTATTATTTTTCATGTTCTAGTATTTTCCACTTATTAGGCAGATTAGGGTGGGGAAGTAGGCTGTATTTTGTGGTATCTTGCATATCAATCTTGCAAATCGTTATGGGCTCACACATCTAGGACATAAAACCAGTCAGATCAAGTGAAATGAGCTGGAAGATTTTTGATTAGCTTTGAAATGATTGCCAGCCCAGGCCAATACTATTTCTCTTCAGGTGACCAGATCTCACTCTTGTTAGCTACATTAATCCATTAATTAATACAAGGAAATTTAGTAGGCACTTATGCTACACCAGTAACTGTGCTTGTTGCTGATACTGTGTGAAGGGCTATATCACATTTACTGACATGGGGACTTATGGAAGGTTTATGGCATGTACATAACATTTAAATTATTTTTTAATTTTAAAGTTATAGTTTGAGACATTAAAACAAATATGAATAGTGCAGTCTCTTCATTTTTGTGACATAACTATAGTATCATTGGGAAGTTTAGCTTTGTCAAAATAATTCTGAAATATCTT
The DNA here is from genome assembly GCF_019320065.1 of Cervus canadensis. Classification (NCBI taxonomy): domain Eukaryota; kingdom Metazoa; phylum Chordata; class Mammalia; order Artiodactyla; family Cervidae; genus Cervus; species Cervus canadensis. The sequence continues at coordinate 35,689,326 of NC_057401.1, forward strand.
GTTAAGTGTTGTTGCACGAGGGTGCTTTCTGTTCATAGAAAGGAGGGCATACTTTTTTGCAGGGGACCCCTTTAAAAATAATTTTATTGCTTCTTTGAAAATTATGGGGAGTTCTTGATGGTCCAGTAGTTAACACTTCGCCTTCCAATGCAGAGAATGCAAGTTTGATCCCTGGTTGGAGCGCTAAGACCCCACATTCCTCATGACCAAAAACCAAAATATAAAACAGAAGCAATATTGTAACAAATTCAAGAAAGACTTTAAAAAAATTCTTCAAAAAAATTTATAAAAGATCATGTAATGAGTTGAGATTTTTCTTACATGTTTTTTATTCAATTCTTCAATGAATTTAGTAAGACAATTCAAGCGCTTCTTACTTCCTGATTCTGAAACTTTGATCTACCTATATTTTAATTACTAGTAGGGCCTCCTATCATGAAACAGTTGTAGAATTTTATTTTTCACTCATAAAAAAGGTAGGTTTGTGGTCATTGATAATTATTTAGTATAAAAACCCATGGTATCCACAGTGATTATGGGGACAAATCTTATCCTTACATTAGTTTGAATAAGGAGAGGCAAATTGAGCTTCCTGAAACCTTGCCTTTGAAGGAGAAAAATTAGGATGATAAAAGAAAGATTAAATAAATGTGACCAGTCTGCAAGAGGGAAGAGATAATCTGATCTGAGGTTACTGGAATTATTACTAATGATGAGAATTATTTTATGAATATTAGCTATTGTATGCAAACTACATAAAAATTAGACAAAATAATGTTCTTTCACATCTGTGGAGGATTATGTGGCAGCTTAAATATATATCCACAAATTCTTTGACACGCCTCCTTTCAAGGAGTGGATCCTAAACTCCCTCTCCTTGAGTGTGGGCTGGACTTAGAAGATTCACTTCTAATAAACACAATAAAGCAGAAGTGATAGCCTGCAACTTAGAAGACAAAGTCATAAAAGGCACTGCAGCTTCCTCTTTGTCTTCTCCTTTGGATTGCTTTGAGGGGATTTGCCAGCTATATTTTTAGGACACTCCAGGAAGCCCAAAGAAGAGACCCATGTGGTGAGGAAGTAAGGCTTCCTGCCAAGAGCTAGTAGAAACTGAGAATTCCTGTCAACAGGTTACCAGTGAGCCACCTTGCAAGTGGATCCTCCCACCCCAGTCAAGTCCTCAGATGATTGTAGTCCTGTCTGATATCTTAATTGCAGCCACAGAAGAGGCTTTGAGCCAGAAGCAGTAAATAAATCTGCTCCCAAAGTCCTGGCACACAGAAACTGTGAAATAACAAATATTTATTATCATAAGATAATAAATTTGGGCACAGGGGCAGTTTGTTACACAGCAAGAGATAACTAATACAAATTCCTATAATGGAATTTTTTTTTCAAGAAATAGAACTTATTTCAGCTGTTTTAAGCTAAAAAAGGTGTAATATAAGGAGTTGAGAGGAGAAGAGGAATGGTATTTAGGCTATATTTGCAGAATAATACCACTATTTTCACCTACAAGGGGAGCTGCTACCTCTGCTACTGTTAGGAAAGTGAAAAATTGGGACACTCCCCTTGGAACTGTTGACTTCAATGAGCTCTGCTTAATGAATCAGGAAGCCTCTGCCACTACCGCCATTGCTACTATACCCACAAAGTCCCTATTGGATAGGGGAATGTAACTGCAGAAAAAACAAAACAAAACAAAACAAAAAACCCATATGTGTATCTATAGCATCAACCAAAGGATCAAAAAAACTTTCTACTTTACTTTTGCCTTCCAAGTCACACGAAAATACATCTAGTTGGCAAAAATATAACCCCAAACAGGAACCAAACAAAAACTTGTTTTCAGGACCCTAGCTGTTAGGGAATCTGAGAAATGCTGTCTGTGGGTTTCCAGTCTCTGTAGTAAAGGAAGGCACACTTGTTCGGTGCCAGATATTTTTATATTTCTAGAAATATTCCTGAGTTTTGTTTTTCAACATAGGTGTTAATTGAATATGTTTAAATTCTTTTGAGTTTTTGCTTTTAGGATTTGTTAAGCTAGGGTTGAAAGTGAAAATGTTAGTCATGTCCTACTCAGTCGTGTCCTACTCTTTGTGACCCCATGGATGGTAGCCTGCCAGGCTCCACTATCCATGGAATTTTCCAGGCAGGAATACTGTAGTGGGTAGCCATTCCCTTCTCCAGGGGACCTTCCTGACCCAGGGATTGAAACTGGGTCTCCTGCATTGCGGGCAGATTCTTTACCATCTGAGCCAATAAGCTAGGATTTGTCTAGGGCTAATTATTTTCCACTATTGAGGCGAGAGCCTTCCAAGAACTCTACCCAACACCCTGTGGACTATGAAGTTTTTCTGGTCTGATTGGTGGGCACTATTTCAAATCCCATGCAGACACCAGGCACTCCTTTCTCTGGCCTAAGGTATTTTCCTCACCACATGAGACATGCTGAATTCTGAAGAAGTAACCTCTGTAGATCCTTGGGGTTCTTCCATATGTGTCACTCTCTCCCACCTGGTGTTCTGTCGTGGGAACTCTGTCTCCCTGGACCCTCAGGTCCTTCTCCTTAACTCAGGGACTCCATCTGGCTCTATTTGGTTTTGTCTTCCTGCACTACAGCCTAGAAACTCTCTCAAGCCAGTAAGCTAAGGTAATCATAGAGTTTACCTCACTCGTTTCTTTTTGAAAATTTTATTTCTTTCTTTTTTGGCCTTTCCCCACAGCATGTGGGACCTTAGTTTCCCAACCAGCAACTGAACCTGCTCCTCCACACCCCCCACCCCTGCCCCACGTTGAAAGTGAGGTCCTTTGTTCCTTGTTTCGCAGAGATCACAATCTTTATTGCCTAATGTCTAGTATCTCCAAAACTGTTTTCTCAAATGCTGTGTCCTTTTGTTATTGTTACAGTTGAGAGCATAAATCGGGTCCCTATTATTCTATCTTAGCCCCTTATTTATTTTTTATATAACACAGTATTATTTCCCAGGTGACACCATAAGTGAGTCTTCAATAAGTCATGCTGTGGTTCTATCAGAGTGCTTGCTTCTGGGTGATGGAATACATGGTAAGCTCAGTGATTGCCATAGGCATCAATATATCACATACTTTATTTTTCTGCACATTTTAGCTCTTTGGTCACTAGTTTTGTGAACATGGCATTTATTAAATGTGGTAGAAATATGACAAAGAGGAAAGATGATCCATAATCCAGAATCCATCTCTATTTTGTTAGAACAATCTCTGCTTCCCTATGATGGAAGGTTTCCTGTGTAGTCCCCCTGCCTCTGAGTACTAGTTTATGGTACTATGTGTGTGTACATGCTTAGTCGCTCAGTTGTGTCTGACTCTTTGTGAACCCATGGACGGTAGCCTGCAGGCTCCTCTGTCCATGAGATTTCCCAAGCAAGAATACGGGAGTGGGTTGCCATTCCCTTTTCCAGGGGATCTTCCCAATCCAGGGACTGAACCTGGGTCTTCTGCATTGCCGGCAGATTTGGTACCGGCTGAGCCACCAGTGAAGCCCTTATGGTACTATCACAGCACTATATTATGGGTTCATTGCTGGGTTTTGCCATTGGCAGAGCTTAGCAGTGAGTACCTAGCAGATTAGCCTTGGTGAGGCAAAGTTCATCCTTCTCAGCATGGCTGTCTATTCACAAGTTCATTGAATACACCCAGGGAGTCTGACTGACATCCCTGAACAATTCTACTTGTCCACCAGCGTTTTGAGAGCCCCATGTGCAATGGTTGACCTTTGGCAAGCTTTCGTAAGGGCACAAATAATTTTACACTTTGAGACATTTCCGAGAGCTTATTTGTCTATTGCCATGTAACAAATAATTCCAAACTTAAAGGCTGAAGACATTTATTTTGCTCATGAATCTGCTATGCAGGCAGGCCTCACAGGAATAGCACGTTTCTTTTCTTCTTAGGGTCACTTGAAGTGGTTTGAAGGCTGGAGGTTGGATTATGCCAAAGTCTTGCTCACTCGCGTCTGGAGGTTGATACGGCTGCCTTCTGGGTCTTCAACTGGGGCTGAGGCTGGAAAACCTATCCACATGTGGCTTTTCTAGTTGGCCACTTGGCTTCCTCATAGTGTGATTGTTGGGTTCCAAAGGCAACCGTCCCAAGAGGACTAGAAGAAATCTGTATTGCCTTCTATGGCAGCCTTAGAAGTCATGTGATGTTGCTTCTGCCATGACCTGCCCAGGCTCCAGGAAAGGAAATATAGACCTCATCTCTCAATGGAGGAGTGTTGATGTCATGTTGTAAGGAGCACACGTATGTGGGATATACTGGTGTGGCAATCTTTGGAAAATAGAAGTCTGCTCCACCATCATATACCTCTTCTCCAGACTTCCTTATCTCTAATATTTCACTCTGGTTCCTTCCAAAACCCTAACCTTCTAGCCAAATTGGCAGCCCTTGCCTATGAGTCAATATTGGCTTATCCTTTGGGGCATCTCCATTTCCAATCAGAGGATTAACACATGTGCTGCTCCACATTCTCCTCACTGAGAGGATGTGTCTGCCTCATTGCTCTTCACAGCCCACCTGAGTGGCACTGTAATGGTGAGACAGTTCACTTACAGAAGGTGCCAACACAGTATGCAGAATAAGTCTAAAAACCTTTCTAATAATAATTTTATTATCCCCCAGGCAATTGTCATAACTGATTAGATGAGGAGGATGTGGCAGTGCATCAGGAGTAGGAATATTAAGAATGTAAGCTGCATGTTTGTGAAAAATGCGGGTGTCCACAGGACTTGCTTGGGCCTGATCTTTTCCCTAGAGGATGGAATGCAACTGCATACAAATTTAGCATTTTCTGGGTCAGATAACACCTCAGTTCATGATGGGAAGATTAGGTTGCACAGTCACTTGAAATACAATGGTTAGATTGTGTGGTAGGCTAAATAATGGCCCCTCAATACATCTACATTTTCATCTCCAGAATCTGTGAATGCTACCTTCTATGGCAAAAGGGACTTGGCATATGTGGTTAAGAATCTTGAGATGGGAAGATTTATCTGAATGGATCCAGTGTAATCACAACATTTTTTATAAGAGCAGCATAAGAGGAGTCAGAGGAAAAGGCAGTAGGATGACAGAAGAGGAGACTGGAGCTTCCCTGATGGCTCAGTGGTAAAGAATCCGCCTGCCAATGCAGGAGACAAGGGTTTGATCCAGGAAGATTCCACATGCCCATGGGGCAACTAAGCCCATGCACAACTACAGAGCCTGTACTCTAGAGCCCTGGAAACGCAATTACTAAGCCACGTGCCACAGCTGCTACTGAAACCCATGCACTCTAGACCCCATGCTCCATAACAAGACAAGCCCATGCACCGCAACTAGAGAAAAGCTGGAGCAGCGATGAAGACCCAGCACAGACAAAATTAATAAATAAATAAATAAGATAAGCAATCACTTAAAAAAAGCAGAGACTGGAGTGATGCTCTTTGAAGGAGGAGGAAGGGGTCAAAAGCCAAGGGCCACAGTCACCAGAAGACAAAAACCAAACCAAAACAAATAAAAACAAACAGATAAGGGAATGGATTCTCCTCTCAGAGCTCCCAGTAGGTACGAGGCCTGCCACTCCTTTGACTTTCAGTTCAGTTCAGTTCAGTTCAGCTCAGTCACTTAGTTGTGTCCGACTCTTTGCAACCCCATGAATCGCAGCACGCCAGGCCTCCCTGTCCATCACCAACTCCCAGAGTTTACTCAAACTCATGCCCGTCGAGTCGGTGATGCCATCCAGCCATCTCATCCTCTGTCGTCCCCTTCTCCTCCTGCCCCCAATCGCTCCCAGCATCAGGGTCTTTTCCAATGAGTCAACTCTTTGCATGAGGTGGCCAAAGTACTGGAGTTTCAGCTTCAGCATCAGTCCTTCCAATGAACACCCAGGACTGATCTCCTTTAGGATGGACTGGTTGGATCTCCTTGCAGTCCAAGGGACTCTCAAGAGTCTTCTCCAACACCACAGTTCAAAAGCATCAATTCTTCGGCACTCAGCTTTCTTCACAGTCCAACTCTCACATCCATAGATGACTACTGGAAAAACCATAGGCTTGACCAGATGGACCTTTGTTGGCAAAATAATGTCTCTGCTTTTTAATATGCTATCTAGGTTGGTCATAACTTTCCTTCCAAGGAGTAAGCGTCTTTTAATTTTATGGCTGCAGTCGCCATCTGCAGTGATTTTGGAGCCCAAAAAACTAAAGTCTGACACTGTTTCCACTGTCTCTCCATCTATTTCCCATGAGGTGATGGGACCAGATGCCATGATCTTAGTTTTCTGAATGTTGAACTTTAAGCCAACTTTTTCACTCTCCTCTTTCACTTTCATCAAGAGGCTTTTTAGTTCCTCTTCACTCTCTGCCATAAGGGTGGTGTCATCTGCATATCTGAGGTTATTGATATTTCTCCTGGCAATCTTGATTCCAGCTTGTGCTTCTTCCAGCCCAGCGTTTCTCATGATGTACTCTACATATAAATTAAATAAGCAGGGTGACAATACACAGCCTTGATGTACTCCTTTTCCTATTTGGAACCAGTCTGTTGTTGCATGTCCAGTTCTAACTGTTGCTTCCTGACCTGCACACAGGTTTCTCAAGAGGCAGGTCAGGTGGTCTGGTATTCCCATCTCTTTCAGAATTTTCCACAGTTTATTGTGATCCACACAGTCGAAGGCTTTGGCATAGTCAATAAAGTAGAAATAGATGCTTTTCTGGAACTCTCTTGCTTTTTCAATGATCCAGCGGATATTGGCAATTTGATCTCTGGTTCCTCTGCCTTTTCTAAAACCAGCTTGAACATCTGGAAGTTCACGGTTCACGTATTGTTGAAGCCTGGCTTGGAGAATTTTGAGCATTACTTTGCTAGTGCAATTGTGCAATTCTTTGGGATTGCCTTTCTTAGGGATTGGAATGAAAACTGACCTTTTCCAGTCCTGTGGGCACTGCTGAGTTTTCCAAATTTGCTGGCATATTGAGTGCAGCACTTTAACAGCATCATCTTTCAGGATTTGAAATGGCTCAACTGGAATTCCATCACATCCACTAGCTTTGTTTGTACTGATGCTTTCTAAGGCCCACTTGACTTCACATTCCAGGATGTCTGGCTCTAGGTGAGTGATCACACCATTGTGATTATCTGGGTTGTGAAGATCTTTTTTGTACAGTTCTGTGTATTCTTTGACTTTAGCCCAGTGAAATTGATTTCAGACTTCTGACCTCCAGAATGGTAACAGAATAAATCTGTATTGTTTTCAGCCACTGTATTAATTTCCTGTGGCTGCTGTAACAAATTAACACAAACTTGATGGATTGAAACAACAAGATTTTATTCTCTCCCAGCTCTGGAATCCAGAAGTCTGGAGTTGGTATCTCTGGGCCACCATCAAGGTGAGGGCAGAGCTGCCCTCCCTCTGGAGGCCCTAGAGGGGAATCACCCTTTGCTTTTCTGCTTCTGGTGGCTGCTGGTCAAGCTGGTGGTCTCACCAGTCCAATCTCTGCTTTCATCTTCACATTGTCTTCTCTGTGTTTCTTCTCCTCCTTATCAAATCTCCCTTTCCTCTCTCTTATGAGGTCATTTGTGAGTGCATTCAGGGCCCACCCAGATAATCCAGGATAATCAATCCATCTCAAGATCTGTAACTGAATCACATGTGCAAAAGAGATCCTTTTTCCTTATAACAACATTCACAGATTCCAGAATTGGGACTTGATCATTGGGTGGCCAGGACAGTCTGCTACAGCCACTACATTTGTGTTAATTTTTTCAGTGGCAACTAATGCAGATAGGTGTTAAGTCTCGACTAGGGCATAGTAGCAAGCCAAAAGCTCTTTCTCAGAAGGAAAATCATTATTTTCAAGGAAGGCATGGCTTTCCTATGAGACTCTAGGAGCCTGGGCAGTGATTCTTTGAAGGTAGCTTTTCGGATCTGCCACAGACATCTCACACTCTATTGGGTATGTTGCTATAAGGGACTCATGTTAGCCTAGACCAGCTGGAGAGAGACCAGCTCTGCTCCATTCAAAGCAGGTTGCCTTGAGGGTCATGCAGTAAATGGACGGGAATCAGGCACCTATATGTGGTGTATGTTGTCTCTAAATCCCAGGAGGTCCATTAAGCATTGTGCTCCTTCCTTTGGGAACTGATGCAGAGTACACCAACTTGGCTTTCACATTTTAGAGGGACACACTCTGGCATGTTGCAGTCTGCTGAGCTCCGAGAAACTTCACTGAAGTAGCAAGTCCCTGGATTTATCTGCCACTGTGTCCTTACAAAGGCATTCCTGTCCTATTAACCATTTATTAGATATTCTTTTTTTTTGCTTTTGAACTTTTTATTTTGTATGGAGATATAGCCAATTAACAATGTTGTTATCGTTTCAGGTGAACGGCAAAGGGACACAGCCATACATATATGTGTGTCCTTATGAGAAGGTTTTATCTCCTCCCATCCAAGGTGCCACACAACATTTAGCAGAGTTACATGTGCTGTACATAGGTCCTTGTTGGTTATCCATTTTATTTTATTTTATTTTAATTTTATTTATTTATTTGGCTGCCCTGGGTCTTTGTTGTAGCATGTGGGATCTAGCTCCCTGACCAGGGATCAAACCTGGGCCCTCTGCACTGGGAGCTCAGAGTCTTAGCCACTGGACCACCAGGGAAGTCCCTGGTTATCCATTTTAAATACAGCAGGGTGTACATGTCCATCCCAAACTCCCTAACTATCCCTTTATCCCCCGCCAGCAACCATACGTTTGTTACATATTCTTTCAAACCCCTTTATTTTCATTTATGTATATCGCATACTTATTTACTTCTCACCCAGCTGCTCTTGGTCTTTTTCTCTACTGTAAAATACACAGTGGTGGGATAATCAGTTCTGACATCTACACTCTCAACTCCCACCCACGGAGTCCCCAGTGAATTGAATGAAAGAGACAGATTCTGGAATGAGATTATACAACAGGAGAACTGGCATCCTTTTTTAAGCTCAGTTAAACCAGATGCAAAAAGAATTTGTTATTAGGCATGATGGGTGTGGTTTGTCTTTTTTATGTAGATTGGGGAATTTGCAGGTGGGTTTGACTACTAGATTCTTCTATTTCTGAACCATATGGGCTCACAAATAGAAATGGCATACATTTACTGTGTGTATGTTTGCATGAATAAATGTCTCCCTCATTAAAGACTGAAGATTGAAATAATCAGTGTCCTCTTTCTTCATCTGACAGGCACAAATAGGTGTTGTATTTATTCTTTATCCTCAAATCATTTCCAGGAGAACTAAATTTTTTCACATTTATTCTTTTTATTTATTTGTCTCCAAGCCTAGTTATTTACAAAACTATCCATATATGAATTTAGATGCTTCTGAAAGTTTAGTTCATTGTTTTTGAAATAACTGAAAAAGAAAAGAACATGCGAAAAAACTTTACGTCTTGTAGGGGAAAAAATCTAGTTTAGATAAAATTGAAACAAATGTGGGTAAATTTCCTTTTAATGCAGGAAAAAGTATAATCAGGGAATTCAGTGGAGATTCTTAGAAGCTGGGTCCTTAAAGGATAAAAGAAAAACTTTCCATTTTATAGATGCACAACTGAGGTCCATAGGGGTCAGCAGAGTTGGGACTAGAATTCCAGGATGCTTTTCTGTTCCTCTCTAAGGAATCAGGGAATTAATATAAAATCCCTGATAGTAATTATATCTTAAAATCAAAGCAAGATTTGTACAATGAAATATCACCCAGTAAAAAAATAATAATAATAAAGTACTGATGCATGTGACATACATGGAAGGACCCTGAAAACATTAAGTGAAAGAATCCAGACACAAAAGACCACACATTGTATGATTCCATTTATGGGAATGTCCAGAATAAGCAGATCTATAGAGACAGAAAGTAGATTAGTGGTTGCCAAGGCTGGAGGAGGAAATGGGGGGAGGTGAATACTAGTGGGAATGGAGTTTCTTTTGGGGGTGATAACGATGTCCTGGAATTAGATAGTAGTGATTTGCACAACTCTGAATGTACTAAAAACTGCTGAGTTTACTCTTTATAAGTATGACTTTTCTAATAGGTGAAATTATGTTTCTTTAAAAAAATTTTTTATTGAAGTATAGATGCTTTACAATGTTGTGTTACTTTCTGCTGTATAGCAAAGTGAATCAGTCATACATATATCCCCTCTTTTTTGGATTTCCTTCACATTTAGGCCACCACAGGAAATTATATTTCAACAGAACTGTTATACATTAAAAAAAATTAAAAGCAAGATATCAAAAGAATTTTGCCTAACTAATTATTTCTCAGACTGCATAAGACGTAGCATTTCTCTAAGCCGTTGAAGAACAGACATATGTATAGTAACACTAGGTAGCTTCTTAGCAGGTTCATTTAATTAGTATAATGGCTCACCTAATAATAAAAGAAAAAATATCACCAACAAAGTTAAGGATTTGTACTTAATTCACTTAATGATCAAGAGAGATAAAAATCTTCTGACACTAAAAAATTAGGAAGGAACAGTTTGCCCTGCTTAATTATAAATTGAATTGTAAAGGCCTCAGCAAACATTAAAAATAAGTGATCCTCAAGAAAGCAAATTCTCCCTTACTTGTTTTAATTGCTATTCAACATAATGGACACCTGCTGCTGTGTCTTTTAGAGTATTCATAAGGAGAACATAGCTCACAGCAGCTGGGAAAGTCTTTCATTATAAAAAAAAATAATGAAACACCTTAAATAAGCAAGCAGGCCTTTAATTACAGCTAGGTAGACCTCATCATGCATCATGTTGATAAATGTCTAAATTGAATTGGGGGCAATTTTCAAGCTTTTCTGTTTGTTTGTTTGTTTGTTTAAAGAAAATCAAGCAATATAGTAGGTCTGGCAGATATTGCAGTGTCTACCCTATATTAATTTTCCCCTTGTTTCTTACTAACAGAACCATGATTTTCTTTTCCCATTTATTTTTATTAGTTGGAGGCTAATTACTTTACAATATTGTAGTGGTTTTTGCCATACATTGACATGAATCAGCCATGGATTTACATGTATTCCCCATCCCGATCCCCCTTCCCACCTCCCTCTCCACCCAGTCCCTCTGGGTCTTCCCAGTGCACCAGCCCCGAGCACTTGTCTCATGCATCCAACCTGGGCTGGTGATCTGTTTACCCTTGATAATATACATGTTTTGATGCTGTTCTCTCGAAACATCCCACCCTCGCCTTCTCCCACAGAGTCCAAAAGTCTGCAGAACCCTAATTATGTTTGGAAAAGTGTTGTGGGCTGAACCATGTACCCTGTTGTGGGCTGAATCAGGTACATAATCATGTATCTTCTATTCTGAAGTCCTAACCCCAGTACCTCACAATGTCACTGTGTTTAGAGAGAGGATCATTAAAGAGGGAATTAAGGTTAAATGAGGCCTAGAGGGGCCTTAATTCAGTATGGCTGTTGTCTTTATAAGAAGAGGAAATTAGGACACAAATGCACACAGAGGAAAGACCATGGGAAGGCACGGAGAGAAGGTCATTCTTGTTTAGTTGCTGAATCATGTCCGACTGTTTGCGACCCCATGGACTGTACCCCGCCAGGCTCCTCGGTCCATGGGATTTCCCAGCCAAGAATACTGGAGTGGGTTGCCATTTCTTTCTCCAGGGGATCTTCCTGACCCAGGGATCGAACCTGTGTTTCCTTCATTGTCAGGCAGAGTCTTATCTGGTGGCTCAGCCGAGAGAGAAGATAGCCATCTACAAACCAAAAAAGGACACCTCAGAAGAAACCAACACTGCTGACACCTTGATCTTAGATTTCTAGCCTCCAGAATTATGAGAAAATAAAGTTCTATTGTTTAAGTCATCCAATCTGCAGTACTTTTTTTCAGTCTGTAGTATTTTATTATGGCATCTCTAGAAAACTAATATAAGAAGTAAACACAAAAGTTTTTTGTTGTTGTTGTTTCCTTGCAACAGGTGACCATGCCTCAATTTTCTGGCCAAAGTGATAAAAAAGTGAAAGTTCATTGGTGGGCCATTTGCTAAAACTCTGTAAAAGAGGTCACCACTAGCTACTACATGTCTGTTGCTCTTTTCTCTTCCTTCTTTTCTGCCTGGAATAGGAATATGAATATGACAGCAGAGTCACCAACCTGAGACCATGAAGTAACAGCCAAGGATGGCCAAGTGGGAAGACAGCAAACCTGGGCTTGATGACATCACAGAGCCACTGTCCCAACACAGAACCAGTTAACTCCAGAATTCTCTCATGTAAGATAAACAGAACATTTATTTGGCCACTGTTTTTTTTGTTTTTTGTTTTTTTTTAAGTTTATATTTCTCATAGCTGAATGCACTTTCTGAATGATAACTTAGATATTTAGTAATTATTTTTAAACTTATTATTTATTTATTTTACTGCATCAGGTCTTAGTTGCCACATGTAGGATCTAGTTCCCCCATTAGGGATCAAACCCAGGCCTCCTGCACTGGGAGTACACCATCTTAGCCACTGGACCAGCAGGGAAGTTCCTTAGTCATTGTTTTTAACATTATGGAAAAGAGGATTGTGCTATATTGAGCATAGTTGAAAGAGCTAACTGGAAGCCACACAGAACATGAAATAATCTGTACTTAAAACCATCTGCTTGGCTAAACAGTTACCACCTTCTCATTTGCAAGCAAATTTCAAATTAGTTTAATACTTAAATTAGAGAAATACAGACTTTTTTTTATAAGTGGGCAGTGATGCCTACAAATATACTTCCTCAGTACTATTAAAGAAAATCTCAAAGGAATTTGGCGTGATTTTCTTTACTGAGATGTAAAGAAGCCCTTCCACTGTTGAACCATTGAAGTAGGTTTCAGAGCAGAATCATGAGATTCCTCTCCTGGTAAATAATCATAAGCAGGCTACACTGGTACCTGACTGCCAACTCATTGGCCTGTGTGGTTGTGGATCAGCTATGGATCTGCAAACTCTGTTACCAATTAGCAAAAAGATAGGGAGATCAGGGACTTGTTACCAAATGCAAAGCCACTACATCACTAAGCACAGTGTTTGGTTCAGCTTACTTGTTTTTGTGGCAAGACTTCTGGAGGAAGGAAGCAAGTATGTTGGTTTACATTCTGGTGCAATCTCTGTGTCTCATTGCAGATTGGTACTTTGAGTAGCACTGAGACAGACAATTTGAATAGGTATAGTCAACCAATCATTGTGGGAAATCCGACTCTCAGCGTCTGCCCTCTGTAACTCACCACCTTATGAGTCCAACTAAAATCATATTTGTATTAAGTCCAGACTGTAATGACTTTGAGCCACAACCATCTGCATAAGAACTTGGCCACGCTTCTGAGAATCCCTAGAAAACGGTCTCATAGCTGTTCAGGAAATACTCAGCTACTTGGCTGGTGAGCATTTTATCTCTGCATGGTCCCTGCTGCTGATATTCTCAGTGATCAAAGTGAAGTGCTCTATTATTTAGGATACATTTGGCTGCAGGTAACGGAATACCTCAATGGAATGAATTTGAGCAAACTCCGAGAAGAGAGTGAAGGACAGAAAAGCCTGGTGTGCTGTAGTCCGTGGGGTTGCAAGCTGACACAGCTGAGCGACTGAACAACAGAATACCTGCGGCTGCCCTGGTGGCTCAGTGGTGAAGCCTGCGCCTGCCAATGAGAGAGACGCGGAGGAGATCTGCTGGAGAAGGCAATGGCAACCCACTCCAATATTCCTGCCCGGAGAATCCCATGGACAGAGGAGCCTGGTGGGCTACAGTCCATGAGGTCACAAAGGATTCAGATATGACTTAATGACTAAACAACAACAACAGAATACCCACCTGGTAGTATCTTTAGAAATAAAGACGTAATTACTTCACATAATGTAAAGTCTGGAGGAAAGCAGTTGTAGGTTTGAAACTAGCAGTTATCAGCAGCACAGGCTCTTTGCATCTTTCCACCATGGCAAGAAGCATGTTGGCTTTTGCCCTTTCACAACTCTAGACGCTATGGTCTAAAGCAGGAGCTTCTTTTATTCAGTGGAGAAAACCCTTTTCAGATGACATGTCCTCCTCCATCACACACACCTGGAAGATTTCCTGTACATCTCATTGTTCAGAACTATGTCTCCTGAACTGCCCTTCAAGAAAAACCGAGAAAGTGATCATCTGCTAAGGGGGAACAGAATAAATATAACTGGTTTAGTCAATTAGCCATCCCCTTGGGCTCCACATATTGATACCCCAAATTAGATTACCTCTCTTCTGTTGGCAGAGTGGAAGGGAGGCATTCCATTGTATGGGTAGCCAACAGTATTTTCCAGGGATACTGCCTTCTCAAAGCCATCTTTCTTGGAGGGCTGCTGCTGCTGCTGCTAAGTCACGTCAGTCGTGTCCAACGTGGAGGGCTAGAGCAGTGTTAATGGTGGTAGAGAGACCTATGCTTCAAAGCAGCTCCTTGACCCAGATCCAGAGTCTTGCAATTTCTCTCTTGCAAAGAGCTGCCTTGCCTTTAGTGGCTCAGTTGCTGAGTCCTTGACAGCATCTCCCTAACACACACACACAACCTCCCATGAATGACAAAGAGCCAAAGCTTTCCAGCAACGCAGCAGTTTCAAATGCGTACTTGGAAAGAAAACATTTTCTCAAGGGACCATCATTCTACTGAGCTGTAACTGCCAACAGAACAGACATTATCATTCACTATAGCTTTAGGCCCTAAACCTCTTGGAACCAGTCTCAAACATTATTATTATTATTATTTTTTCAGATTGCAGTCTTTAACTTTGTAAATATACCATCCAGTTAGTTTTTCCAGAACAAAGAGAAGTATTTGTACCTCTCTACTTTTTGCACACACTAAACTGCTAGATGCTTTGAAATGGCAGTTTTCCAGCTTCCATCTTCCCTGTCAAGGTTCCAAAAGTCTTAGGTTCAAATATCAGCCAGGGATCTAGCACTTACTCTGTCTATCCCCTGCTTCTAGCAATTTCTGAAAAAAAAAAGAAAAAAAAAAAAAGCAGCTCTAAAGAAACTGGCCTAGGAATGGGATCTCAGCACTGAAGGGTTAGCAAAAGGTTTACATCTCTTTCTTCATCATCTGTTTAGTGATCCTTGTAATTAAATAGTACAAAGGAATGTATGATACATCAAGAAAAATTGATAGAATTCTATCAAGTTCAATTTGTGTGTGTGTGTATATGTTAATCTACATAAACTGAATGATTTAGGAGGACTTTAAACAAGATGTAACGTTTGAACTATGGGTAGGGAGAGTAATATGGAGAGCAAAAAAAAGTGGGCATTCCTGGTGGGGGAGGGACGTTTAAAATTAATATGTCTCAAGGTAGATACAAATAGGAGATATGGATGGGCAAGTAAGTTAGGACTGAACAGTGGACAGAGTTTAATCATATTATCCAGGGTAGAAGTATTAATAGTTTAGATAAATCCACAAATAATTTATCTTTAGCATTTCAAGCTTTCCTGTTTTCTGTTTATGATGGTTATTACAGTTATTGTGGTGGGCTTCTTGGGAAAAACTTGAGCTATGTGTATTCAACCATTTCATTTATCCTATCCAGTTTCTACATGTGATCTGGATCTTAAGCTAGCTGCCTCTGAAACAACAAATTCTGAATTCAAATGAATCATAAGTTTTGCAAGATCTGCATTCTTTTCCATTATCATTCATATCAGTGAAGGAAAATGGGGCTATAACCTGAATTCTCTTGAAGTTTCTCCAACTAGTATAACTGCCTTGTATTAATAGGGAGATTTTAGCCCCTTCTGATCTTTTCTATGCATGTATTCTGAATAGAAGGGCTACCCAGGCGGCACTAGTGGTAAAGAACCTGCCTGTCAATGCAGGAGACTTAAGAGACATGCTTCAGTCCCTGGGTTGGGAAGATCCCCTGGAGAAGGGGATGGTTACCCACTCCAGTACTCTTGCCTGGAGGATCCCATGGACAGAGGAGTCTGGAGGGCTACAGTGCATAGGGTCACAAAGAGCCAGACGTGACTGAAGCGACTTCACACACACACATTCTGAATAGAATCCTCCAAATGTATTACTACAATATTTTTATAATTCTTAAGCGTCCTTTTAGTTTAGAGGGGGGATTAAAAAATGGGTTGACTGTTACAGGCATGAGTCAGTTTGCCACCTTTCCGTTTTCAAGAAAGTTTGACAATATGCATAGAAACATGCAATCCTTGTCTTCTGATGAAAGGCAGTTGCTGGCTTCTACTGGCTGAGTTTAGCCTCATTAGGAAATTTGGAAAATTGGATTCCATGTGTCAGCAAACTGATTGTTCCTTAAAGCATTTGAAAAACCAGCGAGGGGGATGGGGTGGGGGTGGTGGAATCAGACAAATGGGAGAGGATATATGGATCCCGAAACAGGGCTTTGAGAAATCTTTATTCACACAAGACCAAATGTGTGTTTACTGAAAACAACACATGGAGAGGATGGGGAGCTAGAAATTGCTTTGTTAAGCTAAAACTTGGGAAATATTGTAATTGAAGATCGACCTGGTGTGTTCAAAGCAGAGTATAAAAGCCTCTTGAGCAGCAACTAGCTTCTCCTCTCTGGAGATCAATTTACATGTATGAACATAGCTGAGTTGGCTCAGTGGTATCAAAATTAAACCATAGCTTTGGTCGCACCCATTATACCCTCTCTCACTCATTCTCTGTCTCTCTGTATTGATCTCTCTCTCTCTCACACACACAGTTTTGGTGGGTATTTTGATAGACTGAATAACGGCTTCAAACATGTTCCTATTCTAATTCCTGATATCCTTGAGTATTACTTTACATTGCAAGAGAGATTTTGCAGATGTGATTAAAAATCTTGAAGTGGGAAGATTGTTCTGGATTATTCAGCTGGACCATAAAAGCAATCACAAGGACCCTTATAAGGGGGAGGCAGAGGAAGATTTGATAGGAGAAGGCAGTGTGAACATAAAGGCAGAGACTGTAGTGATGCTGCCACAAGCCAAGGAATGCTGGCAACTACCAGAAACTGGAAGAGGCAGGCATCTGAGTCCCCCTTAGAGCCTCTAGAAGGAAATGGCAGCCCACTCCAGTACTCTTGCCTGGAAAATCCCATGGAGAGGGGAGCGTGGTAGGCTAAGTCCATGGGGTCGCAAAGAGTCAGACACGACTGAGTGACTTCACTTCACTCCACTAGAGCCTCCAGGGGGAGTGCAGGCCTGATGATACCCTGATTTTGGCTTAGTGAACCTGATTTTGGACTTGTGGCTTCCAGGATTGTCAAAGAATAAATTTCTGTTGTTTTAAGCCACCAAATTTGTTGTAATTTGTTACAGTAGCAAAAGGAAATCAATACAGACATATAGTAGAGTAATACCTTAAATAGCAGGATTTAAGGCAAAAATCATATATAGATACACTGACCTGAAAATCACTTAAGCATGTACCACATAGGAGAACAAATACAGTAAGTTTTCCCCCAGAACTGGAACAAAGTGTTGTTTCTTCAGTTGAGATGCCAAATGCAGTGGTGAGCTTGTGTTTAGAGGTGATTTTGCAGGAAAAAGACTTCTCTTTAAACATTAGCCTCCTTAACCTGGGAACCAAGTTCCCCTGAGAGAGCTGCAGGTTTGTATCTCCCATCTGCATAGTTGACAGCCGCCCAATGATTCAAAATAGGAGAGAGAGATTGAAAATAGGAGTGAATTGGCGGTGGCAGCGCATTCCCTCACAAGACATGCAGGGGAGATCCAAGAATACTTCTATACTGTTAAAATCGCCTGCTTCATTCCTGTACACCCCACTTGTCTCACTGATTATGGAAAACATAGAGACCTCTTTTTCTAACTTTTTACCCAGACAACTTGGCAGCCTACAGTGGTACTGTTCCTCTTTCTACAACCTTGAGGCTTCTCTCCTTTTTTGCCATAGCAAAAACTTGGCTGTCGCCTAAGGACACTGAGCCCTCTGCAGCCCTTTTGGGTTAATTTCCCCCTCCTCATGTACCCCAGATTTCTGAGGAAGGATGCTCCAGTCACCACACTGTTGCTGCCCTGTCTAGATCTCCCTGTCCCTCTGGGCAGCTGTCCCATCCCCCCACTTCTCTGAGTATTGCTGCTGACTGGTTGCAGCTGCTCCCTTCTGAGAACTGCCCTAGGTAGTGTTTCTCAGAGTGTGGTCCCTGGACCAGCAGCATCAGTATCACCAGGGAACTGGTTTAAAATGCAAATATTTAAACCATACCCCAACCTACAGAGTCAGAAACTTGGGATTGGGCCTAGCTGTCAGTTTCTGGTATACTGTAAAGTTTGATAACTACTGCCTGAGGGTGAATGGAAACCCAACTCAGAAATGTCCACGATGATACATCTTCCCTTCAGGGATGTCAGCAGCCAGTGGCTGACTGAGTCAGGGAGAACAAGAGGCTGCTAGCCCCTTAGCCTTGATAGGGGGCAACTCTGTGATGCCATTCAGGCTCCACAGCTCCCCATTGGGATCAGGCTGAGACTGGAATTGAACCGAACCTGTATCTTTGCCAAAATTCTTCCTGCCCTTTTCTGTAACCGCATGGCCTAAAGTGGTGTTATTGGTTGAACTGTGTTTTCCCAAAAAGAGATATTGAAGTCCTAACCCCCAGTAGCTCAGAATGTGACCTCATTTGGAAAGGCTTGTTGCAGATGTAACTAGGTAAACAAGGTCATATTGGAGTAGAGGGAGTCTATAATCCAATACGAGTGGTGTTCTCAAAAGGTGAAGACACAGGGACACAGAGAGTGCCATGTGAAGATGGATACAGAGACTGAAGTGATGCATCTATAAGCCAAGGAATGCCAAGGACTGTCAATCATCACCATAAGCTAGGAAAGATTTTCCCTCCGAGCCCTGAGAAGAAACCAACCAGGCCAACAACTTGAGCTCAGATTTTAGCCTCTAGGACTATGAGAGATTAAAAATCCCATGTCAAACCATATAGTTTGTGGCACTTTGTAATGGCAGCTCTGGGAACAAATAGAAGAGGTTTCATCTAAGCTCATGACCTTACTGACCCTCTTGCCCAAGAATCCCTGCCTCAGGCTTAGCTTCTAGGGAGCACGATATAAGGCAATGGGAATTTCCTTATTTTTCACTAGGATTTCCACCTTCTTGCAAAACACCCTGTTCCATTGAGGCTCCTGCATGCAGCTACACCATCTTCTCTCTGAACCTGTTACTATTGAAACAGTTTTAGTAAACTGGTTGAACCAGCTAGGTGCATTTGGGAAATCCCTAAATAGTTTCTCTGCCAAATGGCCTTTTAAACACACTCAGCTGTATTTCCCTGACCTTCTCCTGAGAGTATCTCAGGCTCCCCAGCTTTCCTGATCACATGTGGCTAACAAAGCAGTCTTATTTTAGGGTTTTAAAAAGTCCTATCAATATATACGTCACTCATTTAGTTCAAAGCTGTCTCTCTCTCTCATCGTGAGACTGCTCTGAGATTCTGCAGGAGGGCATCACAGAATGGGTGAGAGGTCTTGCCCTCTAGCTTTCCCTTCACTCTCTGCTGCTGCTGGCTTCCCCAAGACAGGGAGAGGAAGGATTAGAAAACATTTCTCAACCTCAGAACTATTGGCATTTTGAGCTGCATAATTCTTTGTCATGAGGGCTGTTCTGTGCATTATAGGATGTTTAGCAAGGTCCCTGGGGATGTGGGGAGGGTGTGGGGAGAAATTGTCCTCCATTGAGAGCCACTAGATTAGAGGGAAAGAGCAATTTCTTTGTTGACCATTGCAAGTATTACCTGGCCATCAGTGCCTTCTGTCTTGAAGGTCTCTAATTTATTGCTGGTTGTTTCTCTTGCGAATGCTTTCGTCTGCTCTTCAGAAACACCTTACCACTGCCACTCAGCAGACCTCCTACGCACATTCCTTGCCAGGGAATGCCCTCGCTGTCCGACACCCCCACCCTTCCTCTGATGGACATCCTCAAGACCGTTCTGCTGGGGTTGCCTTCTCCTGGCAGGCAGCTTTCTTGGGTGGAGTCCTTTTGAGAAGTCTCATTCTCAGCTGCTTCAGCAAGAATCAGTCTGCACTCCAGTGACTTCACCTCACCATGTCATTATAGACAGCTCTTTCAGCAACCGTTTCCTCTCAGACATCTCCAGGTAAGAATCAGGCCTTTGTCATTCTTCAACTCTAGGGACAGGCGTCGATGAGTCCTAAGAATTCTCACCACTTTGCTGAGGTATTCATTTTCTATGGCTGTGTAGCCACAAGCTTAGTGACACAAGTTTATTATCTCTCAGTTTTCAGGAATCAAAAGTCCAGGTAGGGATTTGTGGGAGCCCCTCTGCTCAGGGTCTCACCAGGTTGAAATCAAGGTGTTGACCAGGGCTGTGATTCTCATCTGAAATTCAGGATCTTCTTTCAAGCACAATGGGAAGAATTCATTTTCTTGCAGCTGTATCACTGAAGTTCCCATTTTCTTGTCAGCTGTCACCTGGGGATCACTCTCAGCTTCTAGGGGCCACACATAGTTTCTGGCCATTTGCCCCCATAGACAGTTCACAACATGGCTATTTATTTTCTTCCAGAGAAGCAAAAACACGTCTCAGACCATTAGACCCCTTTTTAAGAGTTTACCTGCTTAGGACAGGCCCACCCAGGATAATCTCCCCTTTGATGAATTTGTCTGACTAGGGAGTTTAATTACATCTACAAAAATCCCTTTTGTGAACCCATCTAATCTAATCATGGGAGTGATGTTCCATCATGTCTACATGTATCAGCCACACTCAAAGGGAGATTGCATAAGAGTATGGGTCATTGTGGGGCAGTCATCTGAGAATCCTGACAATTGTAAGCCTCATGGAGATACTGGGTCAAGAGAGCTCCCTCATTTGGCTTGAAGGTCTTGACTATCAACTTCTTCCCTGGAAAGGTGGGGGGAAATGCCATGATGCCTTTCCCTAGGACAAATGCTTTTCTTTTTCTTTTATAGTCTAGTTATGGGTAATAGATTAAGGACTGATTTTTGCCTGCCTCTTTGCAATTCCTGGATATAGGCATCTGATACCACCTCTCTTTTGAATCTGTAAACATTTATAGCCAGTTATCCTTAGACTGGCATCTCAGCTGAAACTCTGGGATAACAGGAAATACCAGTGAACATCCTGTTAAATGGTTATTTTCTGACTTCCTGGTCATGGCACACATCAAAATCTATGACACCTGCTCACAGTCTCCCTTACCTGTCTAGCTAGATGCTAATGGAGAAAGTCACACAGGTGACTGGGTAGTTGTCACCACAACTTCACAAGCTCAGGCGGGCCCTTGGCACTGTCTGAACACTCCTCCTCCTTTCTCGGCTTGCTCATGTCTCCACACCCCACAGGGGCTGTTTCAGGCCCTCACTGTCCTTTTGCACCCGTATCTTCCCCTTCCTTCACCTTCCTTACTTGGGATTCAAATATCTTTGAGACCAACCCTTCCCCTGAAGGATCTCAAAACCTGGTGGGGAAGACTAACACACAAACAGAGGATTGTAATATAAGATGAAAAGGGCACTGGCAGAGTTCTTTGCAGAGGACAAGATCAGAACCTGCAAAACCTTCGTAAATATGTTTAAGTTGATTCTGTTTTGGTTAAAACTATTTTCTTAAATCTCACTGCCCACTTCAGACTTACTCTTCTAAAAGACCTCTGTAGGTCCTTATTATTCTCAGCCAGAGTGGTCTAAAGCCGTCAGGAAACCTGATAGTTTGGGGCTTGTTTTTTTATTTTCATATGTGATAAGTAGGGAGCTAGGGAAGACTTTGGTGATTTCTGAACTGTTTTACTGTTGGGTATAGGGTAAAACTATGTATTTTATCACCATTTGAGATGATTTCACTTCAGTCTGAGTATACACAGCCCTGGACCACTGTACATTCTATGCCAGAGTTGAAATGGTTTTTTCAGAAGCAATCAATGATTTCTGAGTTGTAGCTGGCATGATGGCTTTCATGTGAGGGATTTCTGATTTTTGCTCCATTTGGAAATCTACTTTTATGATAGAATATATGTGTATGAGACCCCTCTCACAGACCACTTCAGATCCCCTCTTTCTGCACAGACTTTGATTCAGGTGCAAAGTTATACCACTTCACCTTCTGCTTACGTACATACCTCTCATCTCCAACTCTGGGATTGCTTATCGATCCCACCAAGAGACCCAACTTAGGGTTCATACCCACCCAAGTACAACTATTAGAGGTATAGGGGTGTTAATGGCACAGGTGGTGAACTTTTGAGCAATACAGGGTAGGAGCCAGTGGACAAGGTCTCCCCTTTTCCTCCCTACCCATGAGATGCTGTTAAGATGACTTCTGCGGGGCCAGGTCTTACAGGCAGAGCAATCACCAGCAGTTAGCCATGGTCAGTTCTGAAATGCAGGCTTTTTTAAAAACTTGAGTATAGTTGTTTTATACCACCGTGTCAGTTTCTGCTGTCAGCAAAGTCAGTCAGCCACACGTATACATGTATCTCCTCTTTTTTGTCTTTTCCCATTTAGATCACCACAGAGCAGCAAGCAGAGTTCTCTGTGCTATTCAGCAGGCTCTCATTAGTTATCTATTATATTTATACATAGTAGTGTCTATATGTCAATCCCAATCTCTTTTTAATTGACTCTCCTTACTTCCCAGCCCTCCTCCCCTTGCCCCCTACTCCCCCCACCCTGTGGGATTGTGCCTCCTAATAAAAGCGCATCACACAATCCTTTGCCCTGGGCTTTGCTTTCTGAGGAACTCAGACCAAGACGATATGCATATTTAATTAGGATATGGTTAGACGAGTGGGCCCTGAGGTCAGAAAAATGAGACTTTAATCCTAGCAAGGTATTTAACCTCTTCATGCCTCAGTTTTATGGTCTGTGAAAAATAACAACCTACTTCAGGTTGGTGTTATATAAGTGTTGAGACTGATGCAGTAGCAGACACATTACATACTCAACTACTGGGTGTTAGTATTATTTTGTACCCATGCCAAACTGTAGTGGAGTAAATGACCCTTAATGTTAAGATAGTGATGCTGGTGCCTTAATTTTAGCAGTGCTTTACCCTTTTCTGAGAGCCTCGTGTTATCACATTCAGTCTTTCCCAACCCAGTGAGTTAGATGAAGCTTGAACTTTGACTTAGCACCTACTTCTAAAAATCTTGGTCTGCAAAGTGTAGACAGTTTAATGAGAAGAAAGGCAAGGTTAAGAGTGTGAGTAATCAGGTTGTGCACACAGCATCTCCCCTGGGTGATGCAGTGGAAAGGGGCCCTATCTAGCTACCCTTGGCTCGGGCATGGCTCCTCACTCTTGTTGGTTTCTGTAACTCATCATTCTTGGGATTTGAGCCCCTTTGCAACCTCTTTCCTGGTGTCCTCAAATGGACACCATACAGGGTGCTGCCCACAGAAGGGAATCTGATGAGGACAGAATGGCATTGATCTCAGAACTCTCTCAAAGGGAGGATTTCTGGTTATATGTCTGTTCAGAGTTGGAGTACTTGAATTAGCGAGAAAAATAATTTTAAAAGGGGATCATGGAAGGCCTTTGGCTTCAATTCTTAACTGGAGTTAAATAACAAGGACTCCTGGAAGGTATTAAAGGGAAATTCCTATTTGTTGACTTGTTGGGCTTTGGCATGTCCTTGTTTTTGGAATTTACCCCATGTAAATTTTTTTTCCCCCCATGTAAACTTTTAAGTCATTTTCTATTTGTAGAATTCTGTCCTAGCTCACGTTTGGCCTTTCCAACTGCTTTCCTTAGATGAAGCTTCAGTAAGATGTAACTAAAGAAAACAAACATTTGACTGGAATTACTATAATGTGCTTGTAATGAAAGGACAGGTTTAAGAAATACTGTGTATTAGAACGTAAGTTTCCAAAAGTAGCTTTTCCAAGATAAAAAACATCATTTGCAGAGTGGTGACTGAAGATACACTGACTGACTCTAGCTCATTTTTGTTTAATGTGGAATAATTCTGTATACTTCAAGGCCAAATCTGCTTCACTTAAGCTTTAATTGTCAGTTAGATGAATGGAAAATAGCATGTTACTAATTCCAATTTATTTTGCTTTGATATAGTCAAAATTCATGCAGTGGGGAAAAAAAGGAGGTCAGACTATGATCTAACAACTTTTTATTTTTTTATTATTCACATTTTGCTGTAATTGCTAACATTTAGCAAACAGTCCCACTAAATTACAAACAAAACCCACAGTTGACATTTCTTCTCACAAAAGGAAAATGTGAAGTCCAGTAAAATTACAGACAATTAAAAAAGACATACTTGTATAGTTAATTTTTGTGTTTTTGAGAAGAAATACCATCTATGACAAAAACATTTTAAAAAATGTTTAAGTTGATTCTATTTCTGTTCAAACTATTTACTTAAATATGGCTGCCCAGTTTTGAATTACTCTTCTCAAAGACCAATAAGCTCATATTATTCTCAACAAAACTGCTTTTCCTAAAGCCATCAGGGAATTTGATAGTTTTGTTTTGTTTTCATATGTTACAAGTTCCAGCTTTTTGTTCAAAATGGGCCTCATAGTTATCTGAGGGCATTGCTGGTCCATAGATCTGCTACTAATAAAATAAACTCAAAACTGTTCAAGGTAAGAACAAATCTCACAAAGCCCATTTTCTGTGGGGCACAGATACTTCAGAACTTCTTTCCCTTGGGAAAGGAATTGTCTCAGGAGTTGGATGTTGTCTGTCTGGGCAGCTTCAGTCTTCTGGGACTCTGGGACCATGGTTCAATTAGGATTTAGAAGCAAACAAAATAGGTAACCACCTCTCTGATGTGAGGAGTATGTATGTGTATGTATGAACCTAAGTTTTTCATCTGCAAAATGGAGGCAATTCTGCCTACTTCATTGGGTTTATGATGGGAGTTAAAATGAGGCAATTTTTAAAAGGTGTATTTACTTTTTCAAGATGGGAGCAGTAGAAAAATGTAAATTAATCACCATGAGGATTTATGTTAGTGGTCTTCATGCTCTGTACATATTTATTTAGTGCCTTGCTTTTCTTTAAAATGGGGATAATGATATTGACCTACTTCAAAAGGTTGATGAGAAGAACAACTAATTACTGTTGGTAAAACACTTTGAAAACATTAAATGCTATCTATGAAAATGCCAAATAATAACTTCATGATGCTGTTGAAAGGATTAATTAGGGAATGTTTGCTTGAACCTTGATCCTCTAATGAAAGGTGTTTCTCCTGTTGCTATTTTTGTGTTAACTATTATCTTGTGTTATAATTTATTGGCTAGTAAGTGTCATGGTTAACTGGTTTTTAACCGTTCCCAGGCACAGTTTTGATAATTTTTCTTTGATCAAATGGATTTCAAGTTGAAAAGCATTTTGTTCAATGTCATCCAACTAAACTGACCTTTGCTTGTTTCATGCTGTCACTCAGCTTCCTAGGGGCTCTCACTCAATCAAGCCTTTCATGGTCTGCTTGAAGTATCATACTTAGTGACTGATTCAGAATTTTCTGACTCCTCAGTTTTCTCTGGCCATTTCCTCCACCAATTACAAAAAGAGAACTCTGAAAAATAATTTAAATCATCTCTTACTGAGCATTAGCACTTGGTTAAAAATAAAAATTGGCACTGTTATTTTCCATACTTAAATTTGCAGATATACAGGCTTACTCGCCTAGCTTCTTCTCTTACTTTTCTTGGTGGCAAAAGGGATGGCCTTTAGAAGAGCCAGACATGACTGAGCAACTTCACTTTCACTTTTCACTTTTATGCATCGGAGAAGGAAATGGCAACCCACTCCAATGTTCTTGCCTGGAGAATCCCAGGGATGGGGTCGCACAGAGTCAGACGCGACTGAAGTGACTTAGCAGCAGTAGCAGCAGTATCCCAAAGGGGATTTGATGAAATTCCATTTTCACTTCTTCCTAATGGATGTGATTGTTCCAAATCACTTCACAGTTTTCCAAAGTGATAATTGGGTCAAAGAAACATAGATGATTTCAAAAGCTAAAGAATTCCTTTAAAAAACATCCTTGACAGCTCACATAATCTGTGGGGAGGCTACAAGTCAAGAACAATGTGCAACTATGTTGCAGAAGTGCCTTCTGTGGACACCAGCTCCCACAGTTTGCGCTGCTCCTCTGCCTTACATTGGTGCTACCAGCAGCTGCCATCGTAACTGTTCTTGCTGCCTGTGAAAATCAGATATTGATGCTTCTGCCACCAACACCCATCTCCATGATACATTTTGACAGTCCTTCTCCTTTTATTTAGAGTCTGAGGGGGGTGCATCTAATAAATAGAGCCACAGGAAGGCTGAGAAATCCAGAGCCTGGAAACTCTAACTTAAAAATTTTTTTTTAACTTTTATTATTTTTTTTTTATTGGAGTATAATTGCTTTACAATGTTGTGTTAGTTTCTGTACAACAAAGTGAATATCAGCTACATGTATACATATATCCCTTCCCTCTTGGACCTCCGTCCCAATCCCCCATCCCAGCCTACTAGGTCATCACAGAGCACTGAACTGGGCTCTCTGTACTAACACTGCAGGTTCCCACTAGCTATCCACTTTGCACATGGTAGTGTATTTACGTCAAACCTAATCTCCCAATTCATTCCGCCCTCCCCTTCCCCTGCCCTGTCCACGTGTCTGTTCTCTATATCTGTGTCTCTAGTCCTGCCCTGGAACTAGGTTCATCTGTAACAGTTTTCTAGTATATGATAGTGTTTTTTTCTTTCTGACTTACTTCACTCTGTATGACAGACTTTAGGTTCATCCATGTCTCTACAAGTGACCCAATTTCATTCCTTTTTATGGCTGAGTAATGCTCCATTGTATACGGGCTCTTCCTCAGCAGTGAAGACAGGACTGGGAATGGGTGTTCTTCAGACGTTAGAAAGTGGCTCAGATGGTGGGTAACGAAAAAGGGTGACAGATATCCATCTACAGCAGCAACAGAACCAAGTCTATAAATATGTTCACTTGATTCCTTATTCTTTCTCCTAGAATAAATATTTAGATATTTAAAATTTTAAAGCTGTATCTTTGTTGCTTTTTCTGCTTACAAAATTAAATTCTGCTTGGGACCAAAAAACCCTATTATTAATCTCAATGTTCTTTCCTGAATGTCCTCATAGATTTTTTTTCCTACACATTTTCTGTCAAATATTTTCTTCTACTAGAGCAATAAAAATTCTCTTCATGGCATACTTGGAAAACAAGGATCAGAAAAGCCATTGAGAAAGGACAACAGACATCTTTATTATTATCTATTGTCATTTGTCTTTGTTTTTTATTCCTTTGGTTTCTATCAGCAAAAGATGGAAACTGGTGCCTATGCTATGCCAGAGTTTTAACCTGCTCCAGATTAGCTGACTGCATCACTGTGGTTTTAACTCCCACTGATTTTTTTTCTCTAAATTTAATTACTGATTTTATGCTTCTCAACATTGCCAGTGATGAAAGCTTTTCTCCCCTTCTTTTCTTTTTTGTTGGATACTGTGCCTGGCCTTACCAAAATCATGAAAATATGTTGGTGACTTTTATAAACCAATAATGTTATTTGTAAAGTTTACCAACAACGTTCCCTGTGGCAATTTCTTCAAATCTCAGTTTTGAGAGTTCTCATTTGAAACAGATTTTGAATTCTTTCAAAGAATTTGAAAGAATTTCAAATTCTTTCAATATTTAAAAGTAAATGGTGCTGGACAAAGTCACTGTGTGGACTGCCACCAAAAGTGGATTACTCTCTACCAGTCTGGATATTTGCTTCTCAGCTCTCCTGGTAGTTTTGGGAAGAAATTTTGGTCTTGTTTTAATGTAATGGTGTAATGTAATATAATGGTGGCTTCCTTGATAGTGCAGTTGGTAAAGAATCTGCCTGCAATGCAGGAGACCTGGGTTTGATCCCTAGGTTGGGAAGATCCCCCAGAGAAGGGAAAGGCTATCCACTCCAGTATTCTGGCCTGGAGAATTCCATGGACTGTGTAGTCCATGGGGTTGCAAAGAGTTGGACACGACTTAGTGGCTTTCACACTTAATGTAATGGTGGAGGCAAAGAAAATTTTCACCATGTAGACATTTCCTAATGCTTTTTCATCATTCACCAGCACTGGACAATTCATTTTTACCCAACAGAATTTGTTAAACAGTGTATCCAAATAAGCTGTGCTGAACTCTCACCATGAAACAAATGTTAACTTTTGTAAAACTGAAAAGCCTAGATTGGTTGGAGCATAAACATTAAAGATTGTTTTTTTACAATGAGGGCCGCAACTGGTCCTGGTAGAATCATCTTTTCTTTGCCCGTATCTCAAGGAAATCCCCCTGAAAGACCTGTAATAGCTCCAATTTATTCCGTCAAGTATTTGGTTCCCTAATTAGGCATTTCATCATGTGAGCTGTGCATAGTGCTGGTGAGATGCAGGAGGAGAGCATCCCTCATCTCTTGGTAGGTTAATGCCAACAAGACACTGGTAAGGAAAAAAGTAAATGAATTTTAAAAATCGTAAAGTTCCTTCTCACCACCAAGAGATGAGGGATGTTCCACCCCTGCTTCTCTCTGGTACTCACTGCACACAACTAAGTGCCTCATTAGGGAACTTTGAGTACTTGACAGAATAAATTGGAGCTATTATTGGAGGTCATTCAGTGAGGCCTCAGTTTGAAAATGTTTGGCTTGCAGATCAATAACTCATAAGTCTGAAACAACTCTGAAAAAAAGAGTTACAGTCTATGATCTATGAGCTGCTGTGGCCTGGGAGGGCGTCATGGACATGAGAAGGCATGTTGGGTTATTCTGACTGGGACAACTTGGAGCAGGATTCTCAGTGAAGCCCTCGGGACACCTACAGTCCACTGTATTCAAATGGGGGCCGTGTATCTATCTATGCTGGATACGTGTATAAGTAATGTTTTTAAAGGACATATTAAATGATCTGTTGGTTAGTGGTAATACACTTAATTTTAAAAACAGATCCATGCTGGTTTGGTTTAAAACACAAAATTCTCTTTCCAGGAAGTATGTTGTAATAGAATCCACTACTGATTCAATAAATGTTGATCACCTACTCTGTATGAGGCACTATGTTAGAATAGTCTCTCTGTTCCCTTCTCTATGTATATAACACATGTATACATATATACATTTATATCTATAAATCTGTATATATAAAGAATACACATATACAAAATTGGTGGTACAGTAAATTTAGTACAGCACAGGTCCCCAACCTTCAGGATCTAATGCCTGATGATCTGAGTGGAACTGATGTAATAATAATAGAAATAAAGTGCACAATAGATGTCATGTACTTGATCATCCCAAAACCATCCCCCCACCCTGTCCGTGGAAAAATTATCTTCCACAAAATCGGTCCCTGGTGCCAAAAAGGTTGGGGACCGCTGTAGTACACTGAATTGACTAAATATGTAACTCTAGTGTTTAAGTTGTTCAGGGACTTCCCTGTGGCTCAGACAGTAAAGAATCTGCCTGAAAAGTGGGAGATCTGGGTTCGATCCCTGGGTCAGGAGGATTCCCCTTTAGAAGGGCATGGCAACCCACTCCACTATTCTTGCCTGGAGAATTCCATGGACAGAGGAGCCTGGTGGGGTCTGTGGGGTCGCAAAAAGTCGGACACGACTGAGCGACTAACGCACACATGAATTATCCTGCCGTGTGTAACCTCTTGAAATATTATCTCATATAGTTATTTGGGCTGTTTGGGTTTTGGCTCCCCATCCAGTCTCTGAGGTTTTCCAGATCGGACTGTATAGCAGGCTCTGGCTTCCATCCACTCATTATCCCTCAGCGATCATTAGCAGAGCATGCATGCTAAGTCACTTCAGTCGTGTCCGATTCTTTGTGACCCCAGGGACTGTAGCTGCTGCTAAACATCCCACTGATGTAGCCTTTTAGCTGAGAGTAGGGTTCCACTCCTCCAAAAGCCGTGACTTGGCCACAAACTTTGAAGGTAATGTGTTGACTCGACAGGACACTGATGAAAAGGATTTACAGAAAGGTTAAGTACATTACACAAACTTCCGTGTGTCTGGAAATCACCTAGGAATTTATTAAAGAGGAGATTGTGAATCGATAGGCCTGGGGCAGGGCCTGACATTCTGCGTGCAACAAGCTCCCAAGCGAGACCTGGACTCCTTGTCTGGAGCTCCTTGTCCTAGGCTCCTCGGTGGACCACGCTTGGCCGGAGAAAGTCTATTTGTAACGGCTGCATCAGAGATCAGAGCCTGATAAATGCAGCTGAAGGAATCAGGCGCTCCCCGCAGGCCTAGTTGTCCCCCAACCCCCACCCCATCAGCACCCCCTACCCGCTCCCATCCCACCAGCCCGCACGTGGTCGCACGAGCAGGACCCTCGAGAGACCACCGCTCTCCTTCCTTCCCTCATTGCCTCCGTGCCCGGGCTTCCTTCCGGACCAGAGCCGGAGCGCCGCCTCCAGGAGAGCGCGGTCCCCAGAGCCGAAGAGCGACTCACTTGGGACGTCTCCAGTCGCTTCCCCCCCGGAGACCCGGCAGACCGGTTTTACCTGCCCTCGTCCAGAGGAGGCTACCGACTCAACTCCAGACCGGCAGAGAAGGCGGGCGGGCTTCCCCGTCCCCCCTCCCACCCTGCTCGTCGCCTCTCCCCTTTTCTACCTGACACTCTCGGAGCCGCCGACAGCGAGGACCCAGCGCAGCAGCTGGTCGAGCTCCGTCTCTAGCAACGTGTGTGAAACCGTTCCACCCAAAACACAAACACCAGCCCCTGACAAATTTTAAGAAACGCCACAGTTGGATGACTGCGGAACCAAAACAGACCAAATGGGGAGGCAAGAAGGGAAAGCAATTGGCCCAGTTCGGTTGGAGGAGCCGCTCGTGTTACACTCCCTTTGCCAGTTAGCGTCGTGGGCGTTTGTTGCTGTGTTAATTACAGTTCTTCCCGGAGTCGGAGGCGAGAACAGCCCTTGTGGAACGATTTCAAGTGGAACGTTCCACTAGAAGGAAAACAACTGCCTTCCTCCCCAGCTGGGGAGGGATTCCCACCAGGCAGCCCTCTGGCCGCCGTGGCGGCGAGGCTGCCCTTCTGAGGCGCGCGCTCTCCGCGCGGCGCGCCACCCGCGCGCCCCTCTCCCTCCGGCTGCTGCGTGCAGCTCGGAAACCCGGACTCACTGCTCCCAGGGCGGGGGCTCCCTATGCCAGGACCGGGAGAGGCCGGCCAAGTGCAGATTTGTTGGCTTTTCCAGGGGCTGGAGGGAGGGCGCACTTTTCAGCGTTTCTGGTTTTCTCGAGGGTTCCAGGGAGCTCCCGGAGGGGAAGTGGTGCTCGGGAGACCGACCACCTGTTTCATCTTTGGGATGCCCAGGACGAGGGTGGTTCAGAAGGAATCAGGGAGGTAATGGGGCACGGTGGAAAGTACCTGGGATTACAGACAAAATGTGTGTCCATGAGATTTTTTTAGGCAAGAATACTGGAGTAGGTTGCCATTTCCTCCACCAGGGGATCTTCCCAGCCCTGGGATCAAACCGGGGCGACCTGCATTGCAAGCGGATTCTTTACCTGCTGAGCCATCGGGGGAACCCCACAGACAAAAGGCCCTTGCTCCAAATCTGGTCTCAGCCCCTCAATAAACTTTGTGACCTTGCAGGTTGATACTTTTTGCAGTTGGGAGGTTTACTTACCAAGGTCTTGAAGCACTAACACGCTTAAGTGGCACTGACTGTGTTATTGGATTCTTCTAAACACTGTTCTGACAAGGACCTTATAAAGAAGCACTTTTAAAATTGCCATTTCACAGATGGGAAAACTGAGTCCTAGAGATGTTTATGAAAGTGCCCAAGGTTACACAGCTGATGAGTGGCAGAGCTCGGATTGGAAACAAGGTGCTCCGGCTAGGAAGTTTATGCTTTAATTATGCTGCTAAACTAACTGCATGTTAAACAATCATGTGTATGTAAAGTTCCTGGAACAGAGCAGGGTGATAGCTGTTATTGTTTCCATTACTGTAGGCACATAAACATCAGAATGATCCTGACTGAGACACAGTGGACTCATTATTGATTTACAGGGAAAGGGGCAAAGGGGGTGATAGTCCAAGTGGTTATGGGAAATCCATCAAAGGTGACTGGATAGGGAATGGAGCATTAAACATGTGGATCTCAGCTCTAATCCCACTGTGTGTCCACACCACCAGCTTGCCATGTGTGTCTACAGTCTAGACATGGCTTAAGACCCTAGGCAACCAATTAGGTAAAGCCACAGAAAGGGTGGCTTAGCAAAAAGGCCTTGAGTCTATGAAGTGAAGTGAAAGTGTTAGTCGCTCGCAGTCGTGTTCGACTCTTTGTGACCCCACTGGCTAGGACTGTAGCCTGCCAGGCTCTTCTGTCCATGGAATTCTCCAGGCAAGAATACTGGAGGGTGTAGCCAGTTGCTTCTCCAAGGGATCTTCTGGACCCAAGGATCGAACCCGGGTCTCCCACATTGCAGGCAGATTCTTTACTGTATCAGTCTGTACTATAGTCTTCTGTCACCCACTGGCTACATGCCTCTTATTTAAGACAGTACCAAAAATACACAACTGTTGGTTTTCCTGCCATTTAAAAAAATACATTTTTCTTCTGCAGTGCTATTTGAGCTTCCTAAGAGTAAAATTCTTGGAATTGACTCAACAACTGCAATCCAGAAACCACGGTGTGCACTTGAAACTGACATTTACATATACTTAAGGGCTGGCACAGATGCCTGGGATAATATATGGGAAGTGCTTTGGAGTAAAAGCACTAGGCAATGATATTTTAAAAGGATTCCATATATGTTTTGATTGTAATAATAATCTTCATGAGAGAATTCTGTCACTAACATATGGCTTGCACTCAGAGTTTCATGTCCTTCTTGGTAAGGCTGTTTTCAGAATAGTACAGGAATAGAATGGGGAAGTATCAGGTCAGGTTCAGGTGATGCTGGAAATGTCTGCCTATGAAGGATTTTCTTAGACATGGAAGGCAGATATTTGGTTCTACAGAAGACAGCCTGTTTACCTTTCACCAGGGAAGTGCCCATTCATCAGGAAAATTTAGGAAGGTGGGTATCTACACATGCCACATTTGTTTCTTCTTGCTGTTGTAACAAATTACTGCAAATACAGTGGCTTAAAGCAACTAAGCTTTTATTTAACAGGTCTATGGGTTAACAAACTGGCATAAGCCCCTTTGCCTTGTAGTGTAACATTCATAGGCTCTAAGGAGCAGAATGTGGATAACTCTGGGGGCTATTATTCTGCCTGCTGCACATCGCAGTTGCTTTGGTAAAAAGGATAGCATGAATTCATTCATAAATATGTGGTCATCACTTAGTCTGTGAAAGTTTCCATTAGCAAGGACCTCTGAGTCACACAGCCCTGTGCTTTGAGTTCTGGCTTGGCTAATAACTAGTTATGTTATTTTGGGGGCAGTTATATAATCTTTCTAACCTCAGTCTTTTGTTCTGTCAAGTGGACACAATAATTCTCCAAGTCAGGCTCCAACAGTACGTGAACCTTGAAATTCCAGATGTTCAAGCTGGATTTAGAAAAGGCAGAGGAACTAGAGGTCAAACTGCCAACGTTCGTTGGATCATAGAAGAAGCAAGAGAATTCCAGAAAGACATCTACTTCTGCTTTACTGACTACGCCAAAGCCTTTGACTGTGTGGATCACAACAAACTGTGGAAAATTCTTTAGGAGATGGGAATACCAGAGCACCTTACCTGCCTCCTGAGAAATCTGCATGCTGGTCAAGAAGCAACAGTTAGAACCGGACATGGAACAACAGACTGGTTCCAAATTGAGAAAGGATTACGTCAAAGCTATATATTGTCACCCTGCTTATTTAACTTATATGCTGTGTGCATCATGTGCAATGCTGGGCTGGATGAAGCATGGGCTGAATGAAGCACAGGCTGGATGAAGCACAGGCTGGATGAAGTGCAAGCTGGAATCAAGATTGCTGGGAGAGATATCAATAACCTCAGATATGCAGATGATACCACCCTTATGGGAGAAAGGGAAGAGGAAGTAAAGAACCGATTATAAAAATGAAAGAGGAGAGTGAAAATGCTGGCTTAAAACTTAACATTCACAAAACGAAGATCATGGCATCTGGTTCCATCATTATGGCAAATAGAGGGGGAAACAATGGAAACAGTGACAGACTTTATTTTCTTGGGCTCCAAAATTCCTGCAGATGCTGACTGCAGCCATGAAATTAAAAGACACTTGCTCCTTGGAAGAAAAGCTATGACCAACCTCAGACAGCATATTAAAAAGCAGAGACATTACTTTGCCAACAAAGGTCCATCTAGTCAAAGTTATGGTTTCTCCAGTAGTTGTGTATGGATGTGAGAGTTGGACTAAAAAGAAAGCTGAGTGCCAAAGAATTGATGCTTTTCAACTGTGGTGTTGGAAAAGACTCTTGAGAGTCCCTTGGACTTCAAGGAGATCCAACCAGTCCATCTTAAAGGAAATCAGTCCTGAATATTCATTGGAAGGACTGATGCTGAAGCTGAAGCTCCAATACTTTGGCCACCTGTTGCTGCCACCTTTGGCCACCTTTTTCCAGCTGACTCATTGGAAAAGACCCTGATGCTGGGAAAGATTGAAGGTGGGAGGAGAAGGGGACAACAGAGGATGAGATGATTGGATGGCATCACTGATTTGATGGGCAAGAGTTTGAGCAAGCTCTGGGAGTTGGTGATGGACCAGGAGACCTGGTGTGCTGCAGTCCATGGGGTCACAAAGAGTCAGACATGACTGAATGACCGAACTAAACTGATCCTTTTGGGGCTGTTGTTTAAATTAAACAAGAAAATGCTAGAAAGCAGCACAGTGTTTGGCACATGGTAAACATTCAATGAATGTTTTTTTTTTTTTTTCTCATCTTTTTTTTTTTAATTTTTATTATTATTATTATTATTTTTTATTATTTTTTTTTCCAGTGGGTTTTGTCATACATTGATATGAATCAGCCATGGATTTACATGTATTCCCAATCCCGATCCCCCCTCCCACCTCCCTCTCCACCCGATTCCTCTGGGTCTTCCCAGTGCACCAGGCCGGAGCACTTGTCTCATGCATCCCACCTGGGCTGGTGATCTGTTTCACCATAGATAGTATACATGCTGTTCTTTTGAAATATCCCACCCTCACATTCTCCCACAGAGTTCAAAAGTCTGTTCTGTATTTCTGTGTCTCTTTTTCTGTTTTGCATATAGGGTTATCGTTACCATCTTTCTAAATTCCATATATATGTGTTAGTATGCTGTAATGTGTCTTTATCTTCTGGCTTACTTCACTCTGTATAATGGGCTCCAGTTTCATCCATCTCATTAGAACTGATTCAAATGAATTCTTTTTAATGGCTGAGTAATATTCCATGGTGTATATGTACCACAGCTTCCTTATCCATTCATCTGCTGATGGGCATCTAGGTTGCTTCCATGTCCTGGCTATTATAAACAGTGCTGCGATGAACATTGGGTGCACGTGTCTCTTTCAGATCTGGTTTCCTCAGTGTGTATGCCCAGAAGTGGGATTGCTGGGTCATATGGCAGTTCTATTTCCAGTTTTTTAAGAAATCTCCACACTGTTTTCCATAGTGGCTGTACTAGTTTGCATTCCCACCAACAGTGAAAGAGGGTTCCCTTTTCTCCACACCCTCTCCAGCATTTATTGCTTGTAGACTTTTGGATAGCAACCATCCTGACTGGTGTGTAATGGTACCTCATTGTGGTTTTGATTTGCATTTCTCTGATAATGAGTGATGTTGAGCATCTTTTCATGTGTTTGTTAGCCATCTGTATGTCTTCTTTGGAGAAATGTCTGTTTAGTTCTTTGGGCCATTTTTTGATTGGGTCATTTATTTTTCTGGAATTGAGCTGCAGGAGTTGCTTGTATATTTTTGAGATTAATCCTTTGTCTGTTTCTTCATTTGCTATTATTTTCTCCCAATCTGAGGGCTGTCTTTTCACCTTACTTATAGTTTCCTTTGTAGTGCAAAAGCTTTTAAGTTTCATTAGGTCCCATTTGTTTAGTTTTGCTTTTATTTCCAATATTCTGGGAGGTGTGTCATAGAGGATCTTGCTGTGATTTATGTCAGAGAGTGTTTTGCCTATGTTCTCCTCTAGGATTTTTATAGTTTCTGGTCTTACATTTAGATCTTTAATCCATTTTGAGTTTATTTTTGTGTATGGTGTTAGAAAGTGCTCTAGTTTCATTCTTTTACAAGTGGTTGACCAGTTCCAGCACCACTTGTTAAAGGAGGTTGGTCTTTTTTCCATTGTATATCCTTTGCTCTTTGTCAAAGATAAGGTGTCCCATAGGTTCGTGGATTATCTCTGGGCTTTCTATTCTTCCATGATCTATATTTCTGTCTTTGTGTCAGTACCATACTGTCTTGATGACTGTGGCTTTGTAGTAGAGCCTGAAGTCAGGCAGGTTGATTCCTCCAGTTCCATTCTTCTTTCTCAAGATTACTTTGGCTATTCGATGTTTTTTGTATTTCCATACAAATTGTGAAATTCTTTGGTCTAGTTCTGTGAAAAATACCGTTGGTAGCTTGATAAGGATTGCATTGAATCTATAGATTGCTTTGGGTAGAATAGCCATTTTGACAATATTGATTCTTCCAATCCATGAACACAGTATGTTTCTCCATCTGTTTGTGTCCTCTTTGATTTCTTTCATCAGTGTTTTATAGTTTTCTATGTATAGGTCTTTTGTTTCTTTAGGTAGATATACTCCTAATTATTTTATTCTTTTTGTAATGGCAATGCGGATGTAGATAATTGTTCCTTAATTTCTCTTTCTGTTTTTTCAATTGTTAATTAGGATAAGGATTTCTGCATTGTGTTAATTTATATTCCTGCCAACTTACTATATTCGTTGATTAGCTCTAGTAATTTTCTGGAAGAGTCTTTAGGGTTTTCTATGTAGAGGATCATGTCATCTGCAAACAGTGAGAGTTTCACTTCTTCTTTTCCTATCTGGATTTCTTTTACTTCTTTTTCTGCTCTGATTGCTGTGGCCAAAACTTCCAACACTATGTTGAATAGTAGTGGTGAGAGTGGGCACCCTTGTCTTGTTCCTGATTTCAGGGAAATGCTTTCAATTTTTCACCATTGAGGGTGATGCTTGCTGTGGGTTTGTATATATAGCTTTTTTATGTTGAGTATGTCCTTCTATTCCTGCTTTTTGGAGAGTTTAATCATAAAATGAGTTGTGAATTTGTCAAAGGCTTTCTCTGCATCTATTGAGAATAATCATATGTTTTATTTTCAATTTTGTTTAATGTGTGTATTACATTGATTGATTCCGCAGAAGATTAAAGAATCCTTGCATTCCTGGGATAAAGCCCACTTGGTCATGGTGTATGATTTTTTTAATATGTTGTTGGATTCTGTTTGCTAGAATTTTGTTAAGGATTTTGCATCTATGTTCATCAGTGATATTGGCCTGTAGTTTTCTTTTTTTGTGGCATCTTTGTCTGGTTTTGGAATTAGGGTGATGGTGGCCTCATAGAATGAATTTGGAAGCTTACCTTCATCTGCAATTTTCTGGAAGAGTTTGAGTAAGATAGGTGTTAGCTCTTCTCTAAATTTTTGGTAGAATTCGGCTGTGAAGCCATCTGGTCCTGGGCTTTTGTTTGCTGGAAGATTTCTGATTACAGTTTCAATTTCCATGCTTGTGATGGGTCTTGTAAGATCTTCTATTTCTTCCTGTTCAGTTTTGGAAAGTTGTACTTTTCTAAAGAATTTGTCCATTTAATCCAAGTTGTCCATTTTATTGCATAGAGGCCTGCTGGTGTAGTCTCTTATGATCCTTGTATTTCCAGTGTTGTCTGTCTGTGATCTGCTCCATTTCATTTCTAATTTTTGTTAATTTGGTTCTTCTCCCTTTGTTTCTTAATGAGTCTTGCTAATAGTTTGTCAATTTTGTTTATTTTTTCAAAAAACCAGCTTTTAGCTTTGTTGATTTTTGCTATGGTCTCTTTAGTTTCTTTTGCATTTATTTCTGCCCTGATTTTTAAGATTTCTTTCCTTCTGCTAACTCTGGGGTTCTTCATTTCTTCCTTCTCTAATTGCTTTAGGTGTAGAGTTAGGTTATTTATTTGGCTTTTTTCTTGTTTCTTGATGTAAGCCTGTAATGCTATGAACCGTCCCCTTAGCACTGCTTTTACAGTGTCCCATAGGTTTTGGGTTGTTGTGTTTTCATTTTCATTCATTTCTATACATATTTTGATTTCTTTTTTGATTTCTTCTATGATTTATTGGTTATTCAGAAGCGTGTTATTTAGCCTCCAGGTGTTTGAATTTTTAACAATTTTTTTCCTGTAATTGAGATCTAATCTTACTGCACTGTGGTCAGAAAAGATGACTGGAATGATTTCAATTTTTTTGAATTTTCCAAGACTAGATTTATGGCCCAGGATGTGATCTATTCTGGAGAATGTTCCGTGTGCACTTGAGAAAAAGGTGAAGTTGATTGTTTTGGGGTGAAATGTCCTATAGATATCAATTAGGTCTAGCTGGTTCATTGTGTCATTTAAGGTTTGTGTTTCCTTGTTAATTTTCTGTTTAGTTGATCTATCCATAGTTGTGAGTGGGGTATTAAAGTCTCCCACTATTATTGTGTTACTATTAATTTCCTCTTTCATACTCGTTAGCGTTTGCCGTACATATTGCGGTGCTCCTATGTTGGGTGCATATATATTTATAATTGTTATATCTTCTTCTTGGATTGATCCTTTGATCATTATGTAGTGTCCTTCTTTGTCTCTTTTCACATCCTTTATTTGAAAGTCTATTTTATCTGATATGAGTATTGCGACTCCTGCTTTCTTTTGGTCTCCGTTTGCATGAAATATTTTTTTCCAGCCCTTCACTTTTAGTCTGTATGTGTCTCTTGTTTTGAGGTGGGTCTCTTGTAGACAGCATATATAGGGGTCTTGTTTTTGTATCCATTCAGCCAATCTTTGTCTTTTGGTTGGGGCATTCAACCCATTTACATTTAAGGTAATTATTGATAGGTGTGGTCCCGTTGCCATTTACTTTGTTGTTTTGGGTTCACGTTTATACAACCTTTCTGTATTTCCTGTCTAGAGAAGATCCTTTAGCATTTGTTGAAGAGCTGGTTTGGTGTTGCTGAATTCTCTCAGCTTTTGCTTATCTGTAAAGCTTTTGAATTCTCCTTCATATCTGAATGAGATCCTTGCTGGATACAGTAATCTAGGTTGTAGGTTATTCTCTTTCATTACTTTCAGTACGTCCTGCCATTCCCTTCTGGCCTGGAGGGTTTCTATTGATAGATCAGCTGTTATCCTTATGGGAATCCCTTTGTGTGTTTTTGTTGTTTTTCCCTTGCTGCTTTTAATATTTGTTCTTTGTGTTTGATCTTTGTTAATTTGATTAATATGTGTCTTGGGGTGTTTCGCCTTGGGTTTATCCTGTTTGGGACTCTCTGGGTTTCTTGGACTTGGGTGGCTATTTCCTTCCCCACCCAATAGGGAAGTTTTCAGCTATTATCTCCTCGAGTATTTTCTCATGGCCTTTCTTTTTGTCTTCTTCTTCTGGAACTCCTATGATTCGAATGTTGGGGCGTTTCACAGTGTCCCAGAGGTCCCTGAGATTGTCCTCATTTCTTTTGATCCTTTTTTCTTTTTTTTTCTCTGCTTCATTTATTTCCACCATTTTATCTTCTACCTCACTTATCCTATCTTCTGCCTCCGTTATTCTACTCTTGGTTCCCTCCAAAGTGTTTTTGATCTCATTCATTGCATTATTCATTTTTAATTGACTCTTTTTTTATTTCTTCTAGGTCTTTATTAAACAGTTCTTGAATCTTTTCAATCTTTGTTTCCAGGCTATTTATCTGTAACTCCATTTTGTTTTCAAGATTTTGGATCATTTTTATTATCATTATTCTAAATTCTTTTTCAGGTAGATTCCCTATCTCCTCCTCTTTTGTTTGACTTGGTGGGCATTTTTCATGTTCCTTTACCTGTTGGGTATTCAATGAATGTTTTTATTGTTATTATTGTGTGTCCTGGCATTGCAAAGAAGTAAAATGCATGATATCTGCCCTCATGGAGTTTGGGGAGTAAGGCACACTCATAAATGCAGCTGTTGAGTAGGACACACAGGAACAGATGGTGAAACATATAAAACAGTATCCTGCTTAAGGGCTACATGGGGTCCCAGAGACAGTAAATGCTGTTGAGGGAAATAAGAGAAGATATTTTCAGTTATCAGGAAAGGTAGTAATGGAGCAGGCTGGATGGATGCTGAAACTAGAAGAAAGGTTCACTTCAGTTCAGTCGCTCAGTCGTGTTTGACTCTTTGTGACCCCATGGACTGCAGCATACCAGACTTCCCTGTCCATCACAAACTCCCAGAGCTTACTTAAACTCAAGTCCTTTGAGTCAGTGATTACATCTACAAATGCTGAGCACATGAGTATATACATGGAATGTTACAAGGTGGCAGTAAGTAACAGGATTGTGTTATGAAATGGAGGGTTGGGAAAGAATGTTCATTCATTCATTTTCACAATTTTTTTCAGAATGCTTAGGGCAGGAGTGGACTATCAGATATGAAGGGAAAACCTTCAAAACTAAGTTATATAGTTAAGATCTTTCCTGGTGATAGCAGGGTGCATTGGACTGTTTCAAAACAGGTACATTCATGATGAAAGCAGTGTTTAGAAAGGTTAATCTGAGGGTAGTATGTGTAGGCAAAGAAGTGAAGAATGCAAAGAAATAGAGGAAAAAAAAATAGAATGGGAGAGACTAGAGATCACTTCAAGAAAATTAGAGATACCAAGGGAACACTGCATGCAAAGACGGGTACAATAAAGGGAAGAAACAGTATGGACCTAACAGAAGCAGAAAATATTAAGAAGAGGTGGCAAGAATACACAAAAGAACTATACAAAAACGATCTTAATGACCCAGAAAACCATGATGGTGTGATCACTCACATAGAGCCAGACATCCTGGAATGCGAAGTCAAGTGGGCCTTAGGAAGCAACACTATGAACAAAGCTAGTGGACATGATGAAATTCCAGTTGAGCTATTTCAAATCCTAAAAGATGATGCTGTGAAAGTGCTGCCCTCAAAATGTCAGCAAATTTGGAAAACTCAGCAGTGGCCACAGGACTGGACAAGGTCAGTTTTTATTCCAGTCCTAAAGAAAGGCAACGCCAAAGAATGTTCGAACTACCACACAGTTGCACTCTTTCACTTGCTAGCAAAGTAATGCTCAAAATTCTCCAAGCTAGGTTTCAACAGTACATGAACCAAGAACTTCTAAATGTTCAAGCTGGATTTAGAAAAGGCAGAGGAACCAGAGATCAAATTGCCAACAGCCATTGGATCATAGAAAAAGCAAGAGAATTCCAGAAAAACATCTACTTCTGCTTCATTTGCTACACTAAAGCCTTTGACTTTGTGGATCACAGCAAACTGGAAAATTCTTAGAGATGGGAATACTAGATCACCTTATCTGCCTCCTGCAAAACCTGTATGCATGTCAAGAAGCAACAGTTAGAACTGGAAGTGGAACAATGGACTGGTTCAAAATTGGGAAAGGAGTACATCAAGGCTGTATATTGTCACCTTGCTTATTTAATTTATATGCAGAGTACATTATGTGAAATGCCTGGTTGGATGAAGCACAAGCTGGAATCAAGATTGTCAGGAGAAATATTAATAACCTCAGATATTTAGAGGACACCACCCTTATGGCAGAAAGTGAAGAAAAACTAAAGAGCCTCTTGATAAAAGTGAAACAGGAGAGTGAAAATGCTGGCTTAAAACTCAACATTCACAAAACAAAGATCATGGCATCTGGTCCCTTCATTTCATGGCAAATAGAGGGGGAAACAATGGAAACAGTGACAGACTTTATTTTCTTGGGCTCCAAAATTCCTGCAGATGGTGACTGCAGCCATGAAATTAAAAGACACTTGCTCCTTGGAAGAAAAGCTATGACCAACCTAGACAGCATGTTAAAAAGCAGAGACATTACTTTGCCAACAAAGGTCCGTCTAGTCAAAGCTATGGTTTTTCCAGTAGTCATGTATGGATGTGAGAGATGGACCGTAAAGAAGGCTGAGCCCTGAAGAATTGATGCTTTTGAACTGTGGTGTTGGAGAAGGCTCTTGAGAGTCCCTTGAACTCCAAGGAAATCAAACCAGTCCATCTTAAAGGAAATCAGTCCTGAATATTCATTGGAAGGACTGATGCTGAAGCTGAAGCTCCAATACTTGGCCTCCTGATGCTAAGAGCCAACCCATTAGAAAAGACTCTGATGCTGGGAAAGATTGAAGGCTGGAGGAGAAGGGGATGCCAGAGGACAAGATGGTTGGATGGCATCACTGATTCAATGGACAGGAGTTTGAGCAAGCTGCGGGAGATGGTGAAGGACAGGGGAGCATGGTGTGCTGCAGTCCACAGGGTCGCAAACAGTCAGACACAACTGAACAACTGAACAACAGCAACAGCAATGTGTAGGCAAGTTGATAGAAGAGCCTGGAGGTAGAGTGACCTGTTGGGAGATGTTTTCAGTGGTGCAGATAAGAATAGCTGGAGTAGCTGTGATAGGAATCACAGCCTCAGGAAAGAGAATCTATGTCAGAAGATACAATGAAGCAAGGGCAAACAGCCTTGATGATTAAGAGGGAAGAGTCAAACATTCCTGGAAGTCTGTTGATGGCAGTAATAGAAATCAGAAGTAAGTTCAATTTGAGTGTTCCTGTATTTAAGATGTTGGCAGGTCATCCAGGTGGCATATGTCCAGTAGGCATTGGAAATGTGTCACTGGAACCTCAGAGCAAGGTCGAGCTTTATAATTCAGTTTGGAAGTTTTCAGCGAAGGAAGAGGTGGTGGCTGACCTCCTCCACAACTGCCCCCCAGCCTTTCTTGGTCAAATCCATTTTAGTGGCCAGCCTGGTGATTCCTAGCCTCACCCCTCTATTTCTCATTCCATATTTCCCTTTTCACTCCTTGTTATAGGCTGAATTGTGTCTCCCTAAAATCCAGAAGTTGGAGTCCTGTCCTCCAGCATCTCAGCTTGTGACTATATTTGGAGATTGAGTCTTTAAAGAGGTGATTAAGGTTCAACAAGGTCATCGGGGTGAACGCTACTCCAATATGACTGGCATCCTTATAAGTAGAGGAGA
The DNA here is from genome assembly GCF_019320065.1 of Cervus canadensis. Lineage (NCBI taxonomy): Eukaryota > Metazoa > Chordata > Mammalia > Artiodactyla > Cervidae > Cervus > Cervus canadensis. Next base: position 35,732,557 of record NC_057401.1, read on the forward strand.
TTAGGAACTTCCCTGGTGGTCCAGTGGCTAAGACTCAATGCTCCCAATACAGGGTGCCCAGGTTCGATCCTGGCCAGAGAACTGGATCCCACATGCTGCAGCTAAGAGTTTACTTGCCACAATTAAAGATCCTGCATGCCATAAGTAAAAAGAACACACATGCTGCAACTAAAGAACCAATACCCGGTGAAGCCAGACTCCTCATAGCTCAGTTGGTAAATAATCTGCCTGCAATGCAGGAAACTTGGGTTCAATTCCTGAGTCAGGAAGATCCCCTGGAGAAGGAAATGGAAACTCACTCCAGTATTCTTGCCTGGAGAATCCCATTGTCAGAGGAGCCTGGTGGGTTACAGTCCATGGGGTCGCAAGTTCAGATCAGTTCAGTGGCTCAGTCAGTTGTGTCCGACTCTTTGCGACCCCATGGACTGCAGCACACCACACTTCCCTGTCCATCACTAACTCCTGGAGCTTACTCAAACTCATGTCCATTGAGTTGCTGATGCCATCGAACCATCTCATCTTCTGTTGTCCCCATCTCCTCCTGCCTTCAATCTTTCCCAGAATCAGGGTCTTATCAGATGAGTCAGTTCTTTGCATCAGGTAGCCAAAGTATTGGAGTTTCAGCTTCAGCATCAGTCCTTCCAGTGAATATTCAGGACTGACTTCCTTTAGGATGGACAGGTTGGAGCTCCTTGCAGTCCAAGGGGTTCTCGAAAGAGCTGAAGTAAATAAAATAAGTATTTAAAAATATTTTTAAAAGAAGAGGAGATTAGGACAAAGACATACATTGAGGAAAGACCATGTGAAGACACAGGGAGAAGACAGTCATCTGTGAACCAAGGAAAGAGGCCTTAGAAAAAAACAACTCTGTTGATATCTTGATCTTGGATTCCTTGCCTCCAGAATGATAAGAAATCATGAGAAAATAAAATTCTGTTGTCTTAAGCCACCTAGTTTGTGGTACCTTGTCACGGCAGCCCTTTTGAAAGAATGCACACAGCCCAAGGACACAACATAAACCGATTTGAATCAAATGGGTCCAAGATGGCAGACAAGTCAACTCCGGCTAGAACTTGATCCTCAACCAGCAAGCTAAATGAAACACTCAGAAGCTCCACGACCGTTCCAAGCCACCGTCAGAAGACCAAAAAATGGGCGGTGGCCAATTCCTGGAAATCTCTACCCCTTTCCCAAAACAGTTGGAATAATCTTCCCACTCATTAGCCTATGAAATTACCCAGCCCCTAAACACTAACCACGCCACATTTTGAGACTGCTGCACTCACCCTCTGTGATGGCCCACTGTCTGTGGAGTGTGTTTCTCTCTGAATAAATCCACTTCTTACCTATCACTTCATCTCTCACTGGATTCTTTCTGAGATGAGACATCAAGAACCTGAGCTTCATGAGGTCCTGAAACCAACCAGGTCACTCATCTCAGTTGGAAGACAGTGGTTTTGTCTGGGTTCGAGTCCCAACCACATGGGTTATAGGCCCAATCTGAGATAAAGGGTTCCACAGGGACCAGTGTCCTGGTATGACTATCCCATCTGAGGGCACCCCATCTGCCAGTGTATCCCCCCTGCTCACATTTTACCAGCTCTTGTTTCCCAGCCATTCATTCTCTGTATATGCTGTGGGTGGTATTGAGTAGTTATCAGCAATGTTGTTCCCTGCGAACTGAAAATAAGGTTATTCTTCCCTGATAATGGTGCTCTGTATTGCAAGAGGCCCCCCACTCCCCCCACCACGGTGGTCACTCTGGCGTCCAGAGCACGTCTTCTGGGCGAACATGCCTTTCTCAGCACCCGGCTCACAGCTGTCAGAGGACTGTTCAGCCACCTGTTCCTAAGGCTGTCTCTGGCAATGGATTCCTGCATGTGCCTTCCTTTGAAAGTATACTCAGAACAGAAAGAAATGTGTCCTTCCTCATTAATGAGACTGGGAAGTGAGATTTAACCGTACTTATAATTCATGAGTTTTTTTTTTTTTTTTTTTTTTTTTAGTAATGATTCTGAATCTTAGCCCTGCTGTTCAAAACACAAAATAAAGTGCTAGGAGTGTTGAAGACCAAGTCAGGGCTTAAGAAGTAGCCCTCAGAGGAAGCAAACAGAGGGATATTTTTGCACAACCACCTACGAAGAGCTTATCTAGGAAAGGGTCGAATACCTAGTGCTCAGAAAGCTCCTGTTAGCTCATCTGGATTGATTCCAAGTCCTGACTCGTAGACTTCTGTGACAGTGAAATATTCAGACCAGGACCATGTCCTTGGTGACTTCTGTGTTCATTAGAGCTGGCCTTTATGATGGATTGAGGCCGTTATTATGAGGAAGGTGCTGACGAACTGTTTTCCATCTTCACAGAGGACAGAATGAGAGCAAGTGGGCTGAAGGTGTAGCTATGAGTCAAGTCAGAAATAGCCTGCTTCTCGGGCCATTTTAAAGCCTGCCTGGGTTGTGCTTTAGCTCCCTCCTCTGGGCTTCCCGGGTACTACCCTGCATGTCCCACCGTTGTTCCGTTTATAGTTACTAATACATTGTGGAGTTACCTGTTTGTGTGCCTGTTCCTACCAGCAGACTGTAAACTCCCAAGGGGCATGACTTCATCTGTCTTTGTTCCTCTGCCTCCGCCTCTAGCTGGCATTGGGTGAGCCCTCGGTGGAGGTGAATGAATGACTATCTCTTTGTCCTTTGAAAATTATTTAGCGTCCTAGAAATTCTGTTTGTGTGTATATATGGTGTGTGTGTGTGTGTGTGTGTGTGTGTGTGTGTGTGTGTGTGTGTGTGTGAGAGAGAGAGAGAGAGAGAGAGAGAAGCTGGGAAAGACCATGAATAAATGACTCTCAGAAATGACTCTGATGACTTCATTCCTTTGGATTTCAAATAAGTATGTGAAGAGTATTGCAAATCCAGCATATATTGATGGTTAAGACATAATTGACTAATCAACTAACAGAGGGCTGGCAAATAGGTATTTGTCAGTGAGAGAGATGTGTGACTTCCTCTCGAGATTTTTTAGGGAAAATGATGGTGATTTTTTGAGATGAAGTGTGGGCACCTGCTGAGTTCAGACTTTCTCTAGACTTGGAAGGTGACTGGAAGAGGTAGCTGTGTACTGGTGGTCAGTAAAGCTGCCGTTTATGGGCTCCTACTAATGTGTCGGGTATTTTGTTCATGCTGCTTCATTTGATTCTCACATACTTCTTGAGATTTATATTGTTTTCCCCCATTTACAGATAGGGAAACTGAGGTTCTGAGAAGTCTATTCATTCAGTCACAACTGTATTTATTATGTTCTTGCTGCATGCTAGACTGTGCTAGGCTCTAGGGCTCTGTAGGACACATGTAGTCCTTTTTCTTTAGAGCTTAGAATCTAGCAGGAAAGAGAAACACAAAAGAGGTACGAGACGTGGCTTAACAGGGTGCTGTTGCAGCTTATAGCAGAAGGGTGCCCATTAGGAGTACAGAGTACAGTGGGATACTGAGGAGCAGGCGGCTTGTTACAGTGGGCTTGATAATAAGTGTTCCATGAAAGTACGCACCAGGTGCTCTGGGAGGACACAGGAGGCAATCAGGAAGGCTTCTTGGAGGAAGTGATATCCTACTGAGACCTAAAGGACAAATAGGAGTTTACTATTTAATAGGTTAAAAAGGGAGAGGGAAGGAGTGTTTCTAGGGAGCAGAATATGCAAAGGCCCAGAGGTGAGAACTAACATGACCCTTGAAAGTTAACCCTGGCTGGAAAATGGATTCTGAGTTAGAAATGAAGCTGGAGAGATAAACAGGGGGACAGATACTAGGGGTTATCATAAAAATCTCAGACTTGATCTCAGAGCAACCAGACAGAGGGTGAAAGCCTGAACAAAGCAGGAACAGGTCAGGTGACTGGTCCGAGGTCTTATGACCAGAAATCAGGTTTTATAACTGAGGTTCAGTCTGCCTTTAAAAGAGAAGATGGAGACTCACTTGTGTTTTCTACCAGTCTTTTTCAACTCCAATTCCCAGCCCACAGGGCTTTCCAATTTCTGTTTCCCTGGGTCTGCAGTAGCTCTGGAAGAGGGTATGTCTCAGCCCAGGGGTAGGTGGGAGATGCTGGCACCAAGGAGTGATTTTCTGACAGTGCTCCTGCCTCCTGACTGCTTTCTATCCATTTTCTTGGGGTTGACATTGCTGATCACTACACAGGTGTGCAAGCACATGCTGGCTTCTCCTGGTGGTGTGGAAGCAGCCAGTCCAGCTGCATCAGGAAGTTTTTTACTACTTCCTTAAAGCAGGAGAAGAAAAAGAACCAGGTTCCCCCCTTGTAAGAGGAGTAGGTGTTGGGTGGGCAAGAGAAGACACTTGGGTTCTCTCTGCTGCCAGCTGCGTTCTTGCTGGGTGCATTTGAGATACATATGCTTGTGTTTTGTTTTGCATTGTTTTCCTGTATACCTCCTCACTGGAGGGCTGCCATTATGCCCAGTATTTAACTAAATCTATGAACCATTATTTCATATTTTGGAACCCCAAAATGTTAAAATGCTTTCATGGTAAACAAAACATTTTCAAGAATTGCTCAATAGAATTTACAAAAATAAACTTGCTTTCCTTATCTGTAGATTTTCAGCAGGATGGCTGCCTTTGTTCATTCCCGCCCCCCCCCACCCTTTTACTATTGTGTAGCAGGTAAGGGTACAGTCTCTCCCAGACCATCTGATTTCAAATCCTGACTCTAACATTTTCCAGCTAATGACCATAGGAAAATTTCTTAATGTTTCTGTACCTCCATTTCTTTCTTTCTGTAAGAAAGAGATAATAAATGTATTTGTCCCATAATCTGATTATGAGGATTTAATGAATTAATCAGAATGATGTCTGACACCTAGGAGGTACTTCACAAGTATCCAACTTTCATGATTTAGCTTGTATACTTTTTTGTTTTTGTTTGTTTTTGAGGTATTCCCCCTCAACCCCAAATGAGCTTCTAGGAAGGGCTTTGGACAAATAAGTTGTGCTGACCTTCACCCTGAGCACCCTCTCCATGTGAAGTCCATCACCATTCAAGGAGATGATTAGGAGATGAGGCTTCTCTGAGAATGGAAGGAGGAAGTTACAGCTCTGCTTTGCTAAAGTTTCTGAGTGTTCAGAAGCATTTGCAAAAGTTGAACTAATATCCTGTATGTTAAGACCCATCGCATCAATCATTCCCAACAGCGTTTTGGGGGAACATAGAGCACACAGCTCAGTGACAAATTGCAGAACCACAAGTGACTTTTTTAAATGTAGATAATGTACATCGTATGAGTGAAATTTCATTTTTTCCCAAGTCACAGAGGAATGTACTTTTAGCAAGTATTGCTATGTAGCTGGCTTTCTGTTAAAGCTAGGTGAACTCCTTTATTTTGAACTCAGTTTCCATTACAGGTCAATTAATTCTTTAGCTCTGAATATGTAACTTCTTATTTTTTTTTTTTTCTGAAACAGCTTTAGCCAGAAAATGCATGCACGAGTGTAAGAGAAGGCTGCCCTTTGAGTCTTCTCAACAGAGGCTGTGACAAGCAAGTTCTCGACAGTCTGCATTGCCTGGGAATGTGCAGGTGACAATGAAGACAGCCGGGGAGGGACAGGAGTGGGCATATGGTCCTCATTGGCACAGCACACCAAAGTAATTAAAAATGTCTTAAAATGCAGAAACCCCCCAAACTGTAAAGTATATCATGGTAGATGTCAAATTAGCATTTTCTGCTTCTTTTTAACAATGCCATAATCTCATTAATCTACAGAAGGAACCAAATGCATGGACTCCAACCAGTTGGCTGGACATATGTTGCATATTGGACTGGCCATTTGGCTGGATCCGATTAAAGTAGAGAAATTGCATTTTATTTTGGGCACTGAACCCAAATCTGGACCTGCTTATTACTTTTTGAGCTCCTTTTCTAAAGTGATAGGTTTGTAAGTGCCAAAAATTCAGTACCAACTTGAGTTGGGAAAAAAAAGCCTAAAAGAAACTCTACAGAGGAAAGGAACAAGGATTGGAGATGGAGATGTAAGGCTGGTTTCAGATTAAATAGCAGCATTCACAATGTTAAATATTAGAACTGTCAAGCCCACTTATGGGCTCCGTTGATTACAATATTTTTTAATTTTGCATGTATCATACTCTCAAGCCTTTCAGCATAGTGCTTTGTTTTAACATTCTTTATTACTGAGGAGACACGGGAGACGTGAGTTTGATTCCTGGGTCAGGAAGATCCCCTGGAGGAGGAAATGGCAACCCACTGCAGTATCTTGCCTGGAAATCCTATGGACAAAGAAGCCTGGTGGCCTACAGTCCATGGGTCTCAAAGAGTTGGACACAACTAAGGTGACTAGTAACAGCAACAATGTAAACAACAGTATTAGTAAGTATTAAAACAAAAATCTTCTAAATAGTTCTGAAAGCAAAATGAATGTGTATTGCTTACCTACATGGATTTACCTACTGTCTTAGTTCGAGTCACTATAACATTTTATCACAGACTGGGTGGCTTAAACAACAGAAAATGATTCTTCACAGCTCTGATGGCTAGAAGTCCAAGGTCAAGGTGCTGGTTGATTTGGTATCTACTGGGATTGTCTTTCTGATCTGGCTTCTTGTGGTGTTCTCACATGGGAGGGAGAGAGATTGTCTTTCTTGTGGAGTCTCTTCTTATAAGGGGTGCTAATCCCATTCATGTGGGCTTAACCCTCACGACCTAGGCACTGCACAAAGATCCCACCTCCAAATATCATCACATTAGGGATTAAGGCTTCAAAATACAGATTTTGGGTGGATACCTTCACTCCATAGCACCCACTAATGTTTCTGGGGCATTAGTTATGTGCTTAACACATTGTACTAAGCATTATAAGAATGGAAGTTTGCTGTGACACTGTAAAGTATTTGTGGTTTTGGCAAGTTCACAATGAGCTCTCGTCCTGGATAAGGTATGTCATTTTCAGAAAAGTGCAAAGTGTAATGGAGATTCGAGGCAGGTGAGGTCATATCTGGTGTGAATTGATTTAGAGGGACAGCTGGACTTGGAGTCAGAAGAACCCGCATAAGGGAGGTAGCATTTATTTGAAAAGATGGCGGTGGCATTCTGACAGGCAGAAATGGGAGCAAGAAGGTGACTGGGAGTTTCAAGAGTAAAGGGTGGAAGGTAGGAAATCACAGGAAGCTGTGCGAAGGTGGGCACTGGGGGGTGAGTTGAGGAAGGTAGCTGTTGGAATCACCTCGTGGTGAGGACTCAATGGCAGATCAAAGACTTGAGCAGGCTGTGGGAGCTACTGAAGGTACCGGAGCAGAAGAATGACAAAAAATGGAATGACAAAAACTGGACCCATTCTTTAGGATGAATAACACGGCACTGTGTGATGTGGGGGAGAGACTGGTGAGAAGATCAGTTAGGAGATGATGATGGCAGAGCAGGTGAGACAGGATGAAATTCTCCTCTGAGAAAGGGCAGTGAAAAGAAGAGACGGACAGCCAGAGTCACTGTGGAAATAGAAGCCGAGGGCTACGGACATTGAGTGGCTGCAGGGGGATGCAACAGCATCATGGGACTTCAAAATTATTTTAAACAATAACAACCATTATACATTTGTAAGCAGTTTAGTTCTTATAAGGCTCTCTGGTTGATAGCCAGTTTAACAGACAATAATCTGCTTTATTAAAGATCCTTTTCAAAAGCTAAGTCTTCTCATTCCCATAAGGGTAGGTTGAGCCATGTTCAGAGCAGGATGGATATGGGTGGAACGGTGTGCAGGACTCGTGTTCTGTTTTAACTGTCCAACTCTGCACTCTAGAGGTTAGACATTCTTGTTAGCATGTTAGAAAAATTAAAAAACCAGACAGGATGACCAGAAGTTGGAACTGTCCCTAGGACTTCAAAATGCCACACACAGCTCCTTCCACGTGAATGTTTTCATAAGATCTTGACACTGACTATTTTTTCATCAGTTTTACAAGAATTTCTGCCAAGATGGTGGATGGGATGGAGAAATGTGTTGGTGAGAGTTTCAAGGGCTGCAGTTCCAATAACCCTGCAATATCTCTATGGAGTTTTAAGATCAAAGGCTGCTCCTGGCTGGACATACAATGGCCTTGAGAAGCACTCAGGTGGGTGGAGAAAAGAGGTTTCCCCTCTGGTAGGGTGTTCTTTCAACCTAGGCCCTAAATCCAGAGTTCAGATGCATGCACATCTCAGTTTTAGGAGAGATAGTAGCTGTTTGATTTCATTAATCTCTCTTTTTGTGGCAGTAGAATTTTCTGTAAGGAAATGAGACCTCTGAGACTCTTGGCATAGAAACATTAAATTAGGAATCTATCCATGAAGACTTCTCTGAATTTAATTAAGTGACAATCTCTGGGGATTGAGCGGCATATAGAGTAATAAACCCATCACACAGAACAGCTAAATACGTGAACTTTAGTGCAAACTTGTTACTATTATAATAAGATCCTAGTGTTACATGAAAGCATTCAGAAATGAATATTTTTGAAGAAATACTTGCTAGCAATTTTTTGTCTTGATGTTGTGATTCCGAGGTAGGCAAATGTGAATTAAAATGTGTTTCCTGAGTTCAAGCGAAGATAGCAAATAAACACGAACATTTTGGGTTTTTCTCCCTTGGGGGAGAGGCTGCTGAAGAGTAGGGGCTCTTTCTGTCTTGTGATGGGGAACTTCTGGGGAAACTTCTGCATTGTGTTCTGTCTTTGTGCTGGATGTTTTCAACAGAACACATCAGCTTCTAAGAATTCCTATTGAATCTCTTAGGGTTTTCCCTAGGAACACTCTGATACTTTGGGGCAGAAACAGCTTATGGAGGGTAGGGGAGTTATAATGCATTAAATAAACCTTGGAATTTAACTGCACACTATTCAGAGCCAGTCGTGGCTCAGTGGTAAAAGAATCCGCCTGCCAATGCAGGAGACGCAGGACACACTGATTTGATCCCTGAGTAAAGAAGTTCCCCTGGAGGAGGAAATGGCAACCCACTCTAGTATTCTTGCTGGGATAATCCCATGGACAGAGGACCCTGGAAGGCTACAGTCCATGGGGTCACAAAGAGTCAGACATGACTGAAGGACTGAGCATACACACATGCACATTCAGTACACGCAGACCTGCCTACTTCCTTACTGAGAGGAATGTCTATTAATTGTAGGGCAGTGAAGGGGGGTGTGTGTATAATGGCATATTTTCAGGAGGGGTGATGCAATTCCATTTCACATTTCTTGATTATGATGGACAGTGGAGGTGTATTTTGGTTTGATGTTGGGCTGTCTTCTTTAAGAGTCTTGCATCCTTTCTGTGACAAGTATATTTATTTAGTGACAGCTTGGAAAATTTTAAAGCCATTGGCATTTTTTTTTTAAAGAAAGAACTGCCTTAATACTTTCCTTCCCTGAGAGGGAAGGAATTCCTTTATAAGAGAGGAACTTCTGAGCTCATTTAGTCAATGATGAAAACTAATTAACCAAGGCATTAAGTTAGCTCACCCCCGCTGGTGATGTCAGTGGCAGAAACTGCTCGGCTTCAGTGAGCTCTAGGGTGAGAGCTGGATCCCAGTGCTGGCTTTGCTCCTTCTTATCTGTCGCATTGGGCAGGTCTTCTAGATTTATGGGCCTCGGTTACCTCTTGTGTGAAATGGGGATGTGATAGATAAGAGAATGTATGTGGGAACCTAGAACCATATCTTGTACCTAATTGGTGCTCAGTAAATATTAGTGGCCATTAGCATCTTTAATATTAATAACAAGCCTGCTCCAAATCCCGTTGCTCGGTTGGCACCTTGGTACCAGTGATGACTGCGCCTGCCTCTGGCCAGAATAGGAACGGCTGGCCGTTGCGATGAGCGATGAGCCTTAACTTATAGCCGCGGTCCTCCCCATCTCATTCCCATCTCTTTCTAGCCCCATGCACTTTCCCTTCTCTTTGGCTGCCCTTGGATTGGAGTAGCCTGTGCATAACGTGCTTAGACTTCAAGGGCAATTGTTAGACAAGAGCCTCACTTGGAGGGCTGTGTAATAATCGAGAGCCAGAAACCAGGACAGGCTGTGAAGCTGTATAGGCTGGGTCTGAAGCCTAGTCCACATCCTATGATCTAAGGATGCCTGGACCGAGGACCTAGCATAGCACAGTGATCTCAGGCTTGAGTGATGGGGTAAAACTGTCTATGCTGAAATTCTTACTCCCTAGATACATTTCTTTAGTCTCCCCCAGACTCAGTTCCTTCATCTATAGAATGGAATGGAATACTGGTTCTCACCTCACCAGGCTGTTGGGAGGATTGAAATGACAAAAGTCATGGATTAACATACTTGCCACAAGTATTAACTGTTATTATCATCACAGGAACCCTGCCTCTGCCACCTAGTAGTTGTTTGTGATCTTGGGCATGTTACTTAACCTCCCTAAGTCTTGATTTTCTCATCTGGAAAATGGGGTTAATAATAATCTTTGCCTCATAGAATTAGCATCAAGACTAAATGGTATTATAATAAGTACTCAGCTCAGAATTATAATAAGTACCCAATATTTGTTATATTGTTTTACCATCAGAGTATGACCATGGGTAAGTTATTTAACCTCTCAGAGGCTCACCTGTAAACTTGGAATAGTTAATATCTATCTCATAAAGATGGAAGGAACAGATGTAATAATGTACATGAGGGACATGATGCATAGTAGATTCTTGATGAAGTGAGCTGTATCATTATTTCCCCAAATTAGTTTTCATGCTGGCTTCCCTGATGGCTCAGACAGTTAAGAATCTGGCTGCAATGCAGGAGACCCTGGTTCGATCCCTGGGTTGGGAAGATCCCCTGAAGAAGGAAATGGCAACCCACTCCAGTATTCTTGCCTGGAGAATCCCATGAACAGAGGAGCCTGGTGGACTATATTCTGTGGGGTCGCAAACAGTCATACACGACTAAGTGACTAAGGCTTTTTTTTTCAGCCTTCATGCTGGAGTGCCCTCACTGGCTGAGGGCCCTCTGTGGCCAGCTTCACGCCTTTCATTCACTGCCCAAGTTGAACCACATTCCCCACAGAATTGACATGTTTCCAGAGTGAGTCCTAGTCCAGGTATCGCGGTGCCATCCAACCGCTGCCTGGACGGGGCCAACGTAATTGCTTTGCATACAGACATTGCTCCCAGGGCCCCAGTGGCGGCCTGGCCTGTGAGGTTGCTGTATTTGATTTTTGTAGGTCAACAAACAAACATTTGAAATTAAATAAGCCTGTTAGTCATGGCAGGTTCAGGTTGCTGCAATTAGCTTCTGTTTGGCCTGCTGTAGCAGCCGCAGGCCTCTGCTTCTTACTGCCTGTGTAGCAAGAAAACAACAGTCCCAGAGCTCTGAGGGAGCTGCGGCTGAAAGCCCTTGATGCTGATGCTTCAGGACAGACGCTGGCAAAATCCTCTTCCTGCGGTGGCGGCGGCGGCGAGTGTGGGCCTTTCATTTTTCAGGCTGCAGAGAGTCATGGAACGAGCTATTAGGTTTAGCATTGGGAATACAAAGATGGCCTCGACGTGGTCTCTGATGGCAGGGACCTGTGATGGTGGCAGTGACAAGGATGGCCACTCAGAGACCAGGGCGCAAACAAGGGTTACATCTTCTCACTGGCCCCAGGGCTGAAGCCCCTTCAGGTTCATGCTGTTCTTTGGGTCTGGCTGGGGTCGGGTGGGCTTCTCCAGGTGTGGCTGCCTGCTGGGTCCTGGACCACCTTACCTGTCAGCACTCCACTGCTCCCTTTGGTCCCTCCTCCTGCTCAGGCCTAGCTCCTCTCGCTGCTCAGAAACTCTGAGCCACCTCGACCCCAGCTTAGCCTCCCTTTCTATTTCCTAGAAATTCACCACCTTTTAGGCTGCATTACAGTCTCTGAATATCATTACCCTGCAATCTGCCAAACTGGTGATGCATTTTATCATAATGATAGAGATGATAATACTGGTGATAACAATACATTGCTTTGGTAAAATTCTTCTGATTTTTCAGAGCAAATAGTATTTTTATCTCATTTCTCCCCCCTAGAATACTACATATGCATATTCATCATCTCCACCAGGCATATACAGAGCATCAAAGATGTTTGTCAGCCTTGGAGGTATGTGTGAGCTAAGTCGCTTCAGTTGTGTCCGATTCCTTGCAACCCGAAGGACTATATATAGCCTGCCAGGCTCCTCTGTCCTTGGGATTCTCCAGGCAAAATACTGGAGTGGGTTGCCATGCCCTCCTCCAGGGCATCTTCCGGACCCACGGTTCAAACCCGTGTCTTTTAGGTCTCCTCCATTGGCAGGTGGGTTCTTTACTGCTAGCGCCACCTGGGAAGCCCTTGGAAGTACAAAGAAGCATAATATACAATGCCCACGGACCCACCCTCTTCTCTCCAGAGGGAAGAGCTATGGAAAATCAAAACAACATGAGCTTTATAAACCTCCCAGCTACTCAGTAGCTCTGTGACCTTTGGCATGTTGTATAACCTCAGTTTTCATGCCTGTAATATATGAATAATAATAGAACTTCAGGGACTTCCCTGGTGGTCCAGTGGTTAGGAATCTGCCTACCAATGCAGGGGACATGGGTTTGATCCTTGGTCTGGGAAGAATCCACATGCTAAAGAGCAACTAGGCCCATGTGCCACAACTACTGAAGCCCATGAGCCCTAGAGCCTGTGCTCTGCAACAAGGGAAGCCACCCCGATGGGAAACCTGCACCCCACATCTAGAGAGTAGTCCCTGCTCACCACAGCTAGAGAAAGCTGGCATACAACAAGGAAGACCCAGCACAGCCAAAAAAAAAAAAAAAGAACTTCATTCTTAGGATCTTTTTATGTCTGAGTCTTACATACAATCCCATTAAATTTCAGCAATAAGTAGGTATCCAAAATGTGCTGAAGACTTTAAAAGTATGATCTCCTACACCTTGTTCTAGCTTGGCAAGCTGAGTGCCACCACTCCCGTCTTACAGGTGAGGAAACTGAGGCCTGGGACTTTGTGAACGTCACAATTATGTGGAAAGGCTGGGAGGCAAACTCAGATCTTGTCTAGATATCCATTCTTTGCAGTACAGCCTCAGGAAGTTCATTAGACCCCAAACTCAAGAAGTGGTACAAATGCGGAAAACTAGAGGGACAAAGAAGCATGCTCAAGAGGTGGGAACCCAGTTTTTCTGAACATGTTCTTGATTCTGCCATATTTTAATTTTTATGCACACACACACACACACACACACACACATATATAGTATGTATGTATTTATTTGCCTGCACTGCATAGTTGTTTGTGTCATCTTTAGTTGTGGCATGTGGGATCTAGTTCCCTGACCAGGGATCGAACCTGAGCTCCCTGTATTGGGGGCACAGAGTCTTAGTCAGTGGACCACAGGTGGGAAGTCTCTGTACTTCCACATACTCTAATAAGAAAAAACAGTTCATATACTATTCCTGAGTACTTTGTGTTTATATCAGTGTTGGCATGTAGTTAGACATTTTGCTTTCAGTTAATGCTAGTGTGAGATATTTTTATTCAAAGTTTTGCTCAATTAAAAAGGGCATTTTGTTTAAATGTGAGTATTTCAGTGACAGCAAGGCCAAATATACTGTATGCTACTTTGTGACTCAATTTGGCATCAGTGCCCTCTGGTGGTAAATCTTGGAAATATTTGCTTCTTACAGAGTCCGAAAAACCAAAGAAAAAATCTTGGATTTACCAAAGATCTTTCTGACATCTCTTGCTAAAATATTAACCTTGGTATCCTTAATTTTTTTTATAGAAATATTTTTAAGAGTCCAAAACTATGAGAAAGAGGTGACTCTTTACACAAACATTGGCTGCATTTGCCTTTAACGGTTTTCAGTGGTGAATATTTTAAAATCAACAATGTTGTGCTATATGAGTTAATGTCAAGAAAAGTGAGTATAGCCTAAAGATTTTTACTTGTTGCCTTCTCCACAGTCATTTTGGAGAATGTTGTATTGGAATAAACTTTTCAATTATTTATGTATTTTTTCCTCCATAAAATACATTAAAAAAAAAAAAAAGACATTCAAGTGGGGTTTTGCTTGGGTTTGTTTGGAGTCATTGTTCCAAAGCCCTTGGTTGAAGGTTGGATATTCACTTTTTTCCCTCAGATGCTCAGGAATCTAAAGGTGGAGTTGAAAGTAAATTGTGTGTTTCCTGAAAGGAAAGTATTATTGACATTTCCATATTTTCTCTCAGCTTCTCAAGTGTGGCATCTAATTCTCCGGTCCCCCGGATATCCTGAATGGTGTTCTTCTGAAAGGGGTTATGTGAGCAGGTGCTGCAGGCCAGCCACGGTGTCAGGTGATTTACATCCTGTTTAACCCTCTCAACAAGCCTTTGAGATTGTTTGATATACCCTTGTTTTCTGTAAGAAAGGCTCAGAGAACTGAAGTCACCTGCTACCCAGCTGTGAAGTGGCAGACCTGGGGTTCAGCCCCAAGTCCCTGACCTCTTGGTTTATGGCTTTGCCTTCTTCCTGTGCACGACTCCAAATGCTGGGTCGTGTTCACATGCAGCTCCAACCCCAAACTGCAACTGTGCGCTTGGCTGTGTGTTATGTTTCCTTAGGGGAAAGTAGCAGCAAGGCTAATGTGTTCGTGTAAACAGCCTTGGCTGACACGGGGCAATGTCACCTCTACAGAGCCATAAGAAGCAGAAAGCCCTGCTTTGCCCCCTACCCATAAGTTAAGAGAAAAACCTCTCAGTGACCTGCACTCCTGACCGTGAGATTTGCACAAAGCCGTGCGTGTGCAGCCCGTGGCAGCTCTTTCACACGCAGGAGCCACCTCCAGGCACAAGTGAAAACCCTTGAAGTGGACACTGTCCTCCAGCAACTAGACCCAACCCACACTCACATCTCACCGTCTCTCTTGGCCCCTGACTTTGCTATTCATTTGCATCCTGGCCCTGAGACTTGATCCCCTTTGGTACTTTCTTAGTTATGAGGTGGTTGTTGTTTAGTCTCTCTGTCGTGTCCACCTCTTTTGTGACTCTCTGGACTGTAGCCCACCAGACTCCTCTGTCCATGGGATTTCCCAGGCAAGAATACTAGAGGGAATTGCCATTTCCTTCTCCAGGGGGTATTCCTGACTCAGGGATCAAACCTGCATTTCCTGCATTGGCAGGTAGATTCTTTACCACTGAAGATGTTAACTCCAGGCAATTCTGTCTCCCTTGCTTGAAAAAAGTACTTTGGAAAAATACTTAACTGTCCTATCTATTCACTCATACAACACTGATATACTGTTGTCAGGAGGGTAAATCGACTCTTTGGAGACAGCTTGGCAGTGGCTATTTTGCAATCTCATTTCCAGAAGTAATTTATTCTTATATAACTACCCACACATGTGCATTTATAGGAATGTTTGTTTAAAAAAAAGGGAGGGAAGGAAAAAACCCTCTCCTATCTATTAACAGAGTACTAATTAAACAAATTATGGCTACTTGATTCCATTGTATGTTTATAATATAGAATCAAACAGCTGTTAAAAAAAACCAATGACATGGATATATTATGTTCATGTTCTCACAATATATAGCTGGAAATGGTTCTGTAATAAACTGTTCAATTTAAAAAGACAAGTTGCACAGCAGTGTGTATAGTAGAAAAATCGTATGAATTTCTACATTCATAGAAAAAATATTTGAAGTGATAGATACCAAACTGTTAACAGTGGGTGGCCCCTGAGGAGTGGAATTGGGGATGAGGAAGGAGTAGGGCAGAAGGGCAAGTATCTATTTTCCACTAGTAAAATTCACAATTATTTAAATTATTTCTTTTTTATTCTATTTATTAATTTTTAATAGATTGATGATTGCTTTACAATATTGGTTTGGTTTCTGCCACACATCAACATGAATTAGCCATAGGTGTACATACGTCCCCTCCCACTGGAACCCCATTCCCACCCTTTCCCATCCCTCTAGGTGGTTATAAAGCCCCAGTTTGAGTTCCCTGAGTCATATAGAAAATTTGCATTTGCTATCTATTTTACATATGGCAGTGTATATGCGTCCGTGCTACTCTCTCCAATCATCTCACCCTCTTCTTACTCTCCCCACCCTTGTCCCTAAGTCTGTTCTCTATGTCTGTGTCTCCACTGTTGCCCTGCGAATAGGTTCATCAGCCGCATATTTCTGGATTCCATATGTATGCGTTAATATACAACATTTGTTTTTCTCTTTCTGACTTAGTTCACTTTGTATTAAATTTTTTAAAATAGTAAACATGTCTTGGAATTAAAAAAAAGAATGATTTCTATATATTAACTGCAGCAAAAATATTTGAAACAGAATTCTGCCAAGAATATAGATACGGAGTATTTTGGGTCCACTTTATCATGTAGACATCCTGTTCCTCTTATGTCTGAGATTCACCTTGGCCAGTGCCCCTTGAGCTTATCTTAGGTGGACCTGAAGGCCAAAGTGTGTGAAAGCCAGACCGTGGTCAGTGTTGGCAAGTAAACTCTGGCTCTGTCATATTTCACACCCTGTCCCCCCCAACTTTGCCATAGACCTTTCTGGGATAGCATCAGAAATAGGAATTCATAGTGAAGGAAGGTGATATGGCCTGGTAAGAACAGAAATAAATTAGGAGGTGTAGTGGAAGAAAGTCCAGTTCAGCAAACTGGAAGTAGCCTATGGAAGGTTCCCCAGACCTCAGGTGGGGGGCCCAGTCCCTAGGGAAAGGCTGATTCCCATCAGTGGACATGTGGTAAGCTGGAGGCTGACAGTACCATGGCATTATCTGGGTCCTAGAGGGTGTGGGGGATACCAGGTCAATTGCCAAACATTAGGTGTAAGGAATAAAGTCATCCAGAGTGGACCATGGGGTGGGCAAGGGTCTCAAGAATGAAGCAGAAGTCCTCCAAAAGTCTTCCTGCAGAAGGTCAGCATTGGTGAGACCTGGGCTTGGGGGTGCCCTGAGTATGCAGGGGAAGAGCTAGGGGTTCAGGCTCTGCTGGGGGAGGGGCATGCAGAAGCAGCAGCTGCAGATGGCTTGGGAGGTGGGGAATTTCGCCTCTTCTGGTTTCCAGTCACCCCAGTTTCTTAAAAATAACTGAGTTGAGTGTGGGTGTTGGGTGAGGGTAGGTAGGACTGGAATGGCTTAATGAACAATGAACCTGCCACGTTGCTACCAAAGGACCTCTGTCTCTCCAGGTAGCCTCACGCTCCACTCCCTCAGTGTGCAGGCTGCCCAAAAGTCACCTTCTCAGGGAGGCCTCACCTGACCACCCTACTTTATATTGCACCCCAAATTTCCCTTACTTTGCTCGTCACCCCCCAATAGTGATCACTACAAAATTTACTTATTTTTTTATTCCTACCTTTCCTCAAAGTCTCCTTCTTGCATCCTTGAATGTAAATTCTATGAGCAAGCACAGTGTTTTTATTTTTCCTGGTTGTCAACAAACACCAGTGCTGAGTGAGTGAGTGAAGTCATGTGACCCCCTAGGACTGTAGCCTGCCTGCCAGGCTCTTCTGTCCATGGGATTTTCCAGCAAGAATATTGGAGTGGGTTGCCACTTCCTTCTCTAGTGGATCTTCTCGACCCAGGGATCAAACCTGGGTCTCTTACCTAACACCAGGAGTATTCTGTAAGGATGGGTTGAATGAATCAACTGTAAGTGGTAAGGGACTTGAGATCCTTTGGTCAGAAAATGTCTCCCAGATATGCAGAAGCCATTTCCAAACCATTTCCAAAGACCTACTCTGTTTCTCCTCCTTACACTCTCAAATCCCTATGGATTTAGATCTTGGCATTCATCCCAGGAGATATGATTGCTGACAGAAGTTGAGGTAATCAGTAGAGAGTGTGAGTTTCGAATCAGATAGACCCACATTGGAATCGAAGCCTTTCCACATACCAGCTGTGTGACTCTGGGGAAATTACCTTCTTTCACACTGAGAATGAAATGTATGTGTGAATGCATGAAGCCTGACATGTAGTTGCCATTAATAAATGGGAGCTCATACCACCAAAGATGGAGACGGATGAAAGGAATGGAGCAATGAATCTTAAAAAAGGTATTTTTCCTCTTCATAGTCATTTAATCTGCCTTTGATGAAAATATCAGGGAGCCCCCTCTCATTCAAGTTAATTTTAATATATCAAGAGATTCCAAGTTTGTCTCTCAATAAGATAAATTATTTTTTTAAGCCCAAATAAGCACAGGGTCTTGGAGTCAGGCAACGCCTTTGAGCCTTGGATCTCCCTTCCGGGAAGCTGGGTAGAAACCACAGGACATCTCATGCCTGGGAAGCTGCACGTGACGCCCAGCAGACAATTCACACAGACCCAACATCTGGAGCCAGGTTACCCGTGCAGGTGGCAAAGAACAAAATGCAAAACCTGTGGGTTCAGCTGAGGCAGTCAAGGCAGAGAGAGTCTGAGAAAGTGGATGAAAAGTGAGCCAGAACTGAAGCCCAGGCAGGTGGCTGTGGCAGCTTTTTATGTAGAGCCCACGACCCCAGGTAAAGACAGGAGATGGAAGAAGGGAGCTGAGGCCTACCTAGGCCCCACCTCCTCAACAGCCCAGAGCGGGGCTCCAGGGTTGCCTCCCCCTGCTCACCCTGACTCAATGACTGTTGCTTGGCTTCTCCCCCATCTTTCTTCCCTGTCTCTCTTACTGCTTTCATATGGGAGCATCTCCTTTAAAAAGCCCTTGCACCTGAATGAATCATCAACTCAGGCTCTGCTTCTGGGAGAAATCAACCAAAGACTATGACTTCTCACTTCAGGATTCAACAGCTCAGAAAAGGATTCTGATGGCCAGTTAAGGTCACATGATTGACAGCTTCTCCTTCATTTTTCCTCCCTCCCCCATGCCCACGTGCTCTGATCTAGCTTGCTCCCATAGATTCAGGCTCTTAGTGACAGGCATTGAACCAGGCACTAAGGCTGCAAACCATCCCCACCCTCCTAGATTTACAGTCAGGCAGGAGAAAATCATTAGTCCAATAGTTTCACAGTCACATGTTTACAAGCTGCAACAGTGTTATGAAGGAAAAGCAAAAACAGAAGTGGGAGAAGGGGGCAGCATAGAGGAAGTGAGTGGTAAAGAGGGGGAGAGAGTGGAAGCCCTGGCAGGGGAGCAGGTGATGGTAGCTTGATTAGAGTGGTGGCCCTAGAGTTTGGGTGAAGTGGGAAAAAAAACCCTCAAGAACCTTCTGAGGGGCTAACCTATTGCCATGTAGAATGAATCTCATCCTCACCATTGTGTTACTCGCTCAGTCGTGTCTGACTCTTTGCGACCCCATGGTCTGTCCATGGGATTCTCCAGGCAAGAACACTAGAGTGGGTTGCCATTCCCTTCTCCAGGGGACCTTCCCAACCCAGGGTTTGACCTTGGGTCTCCTGCATTGGCAGCCAGATTCTTTACCATCTGAGCCACCAGGGAAACCCCTGTCATTGCCCTAGGGTGAATGAAAAAAAAAAAAAAAAGAAACAAAAGTTACACTGCACTTGATTAACATTCAGAAACTTGAGGGGAAGAAAAAGAAAACTGAGGCCTTCTCGTCTAAGGGTTCATCTTATCATTTGATTATATCCCTCCCCCCACCTTATTTTCCACCAATGCATCCATATCCTGTTTGGAACTTTAAATAGGGAAGAATTTTTTGGCTTTTGAAAAATATTGCCTAAATAAATGTCACACCTTGGCATTTCCCCGTATTTTCATTATTTTTCTTCCTTGGGGTGGGAGTAGGGGGTGCTTGAAAGGATGATCTGATCTGTGAATCTGATCTCTATTCCTGATTCTGTAGGTGACAGAAGCTGTTTTCACTGGTATTTTTTTGTGAAATTACTCACATATGAGGAAAAAATAGCTCAGAAATATAAGCCCACAACGCCGCGTGGAGGGGTGGTGACTATTTGTGGAGACACAGTCATTAGGGGTGACTAAATCATTACCCCAGAGTATATTTGGTGCTGCCAAGCCCTCCTTCATCCACACACACTGAGAGTGAAAGTGTAGGAGTTGCCTGGGGTGGGGTAGGGAAAGGGGAAGGTGGGGGCCCTGCCCCTCTGCTGCCAACCTTGTGGCCAGCCCAGTGATGGGTTTGTCTGGAAACGTAAAGTGCATTGAACCAGCCTTGTTGCCAAGCAGTAGAAGGCACTACAGTGCTGGGGGAGCTCCTGAGTAACGAGCGCCTGTCACCTGCTGGAGCAGGAAGAAGACTCCGAGGCTTCAGGAACCCAACTGGCTGATGCACAAGTTGTTCTCTTTTGCCAGATCATTCTTCCATGTAGCATGTCACTAAGCTTATTAACAAATATTCACAAATGACCTTGCTTAGTATACAAAGAAGCGTCCCTGGTGTCTTGCGTGTTGTGTGCGTGTGTTAAGAATGTTAAGTCTTCAGAACCCACCAGGAGCTCAAGCCCCTTGGCACTTCTCATTCTCTTTCCAGACACGTCTCGATTCCCCAGTACTCAGTTCCCGTAATCTCTACTCTGTTTTTGGTTTTCTTTTAAAATCATCTTTTCCCTCTCCCTTGACTCCCATCCCACCTGTATTGTTCTTTTTTTCATCTATTATGCTGTGTCCTTTCGCGTCTTCCTTCTCCTTCCCCATTCTGTGCTCCCCTGCTACATCTCATGAACTCAGAAATTACCCTCCAAATACCACGGGCACCACCCTCTATGTACTGGCAAGGGCTGCTCCCACTCTGGCTTGGAAGATGACATTTTCCAAAGTTATTCCCCATAGGGACTGATGACTCTGACCCAGATCATGCTACCAGCTAAAATAATCCTGGCTCAGGGCCCACGGGGCTCACCAGTCATTATGCTGTATTGGAAAGTAAAACTGATTTGGCAGCTTCATTAGATTATAATCAGCTCACATCTTCCCTTCTGGCTTCTCAGAGCATAACACGTGTCCCCAGGAGAGGCAGAACAGAGAAAACCACTTCTCCTCCCCAGCTTTCTGTACTTCTTCCAGGCTCAACTTAAACACTTACTCTGTTATAGCAGAGAACGGCTCATTGGCCACCATGTCAATCACCTGAAGTGGGCTTCTAATTTGTTTTGGAAGCTGGTAGGTAGCTCCAGGGGAGAAGGCAATGGCAACCCACTCCAGTACCTGGGAAATCCCATGGACGGAGTAGCCTGGTGGGCTGCAGTCCACGGCTTGCGGAAGTGTCGGACACGACTGAGCGACTTCACTTTCACTTTTCACTTTCATGCATTGGAGAAGGAAATGGCAACCCACTCCAGTGTTCTTGCCTGGAGAATCCCAGGGACGGAGGAGCCTGGTGGGTTGCCGTCTATGGGGTCACACAGAGCCGGACACAACTGAGTGACTTCACTTTCACTTTTCACTTTCGTGCATTGGAGAGGGAAATGGCAAACCACTCCAGTGTTCTTGCCTGGAGAATCCCAGGGACAGAGGAGCCTGGTGGGCTGCCGTCTATGCAGTCACACAGAGTCGGACACGGCTGACGTGACTTAGCAGCAGGTAGCTCCAGGAGAGCATCTACCATCTTAAGGTTACAGCCCCCGGGTACCACTTATATAGGCCAGTAGATGCTGGGCCAAGAAGCTTGGACCACATTTTGTGACAATAATTGTCACAATAGCAGAGAGAGTAATTGGTGGATGAATGAAGGAATCCAGTAAGAGTCTCTGGATGCTTATTAAATACCAGACTCTGTTCTGTATGAATCATTTACTCTTCACATTAATCCTATGAGGTATGTACTCTATTATCTCTATTTCAGGAGGAGGACACTGAGGCACAGAGAGGCTAAGTAATTTGCCCAAAGCAGCAGAGTTAATAAGTGGCAGAATCAGGGATGGAGCCCAGACAGACCAGCTTCAGAATCCATGCTCTTAATATTTCTCTGTACCACCATCTCTGGGTAATAGAAAGCCATAGAAGGTTGGTAAGTAAGCGTGACGTGAAGATAGTGATGCTCCAGGAAGAGACATTTGGAAGCAGAGAGGTAGAGTGATTGATAGCTGAATGAAGGAATCTAATAAATGCCTCTGGCAGTAAATCCTGGGACGTGAATATCAAAGCCTGAATTAGAACAGTAGCAGTGATTATGGAAAGTTATAGATGTGAGAGATGGTGTGAAGGACTTAAAATGCAGAGGGACTTGAAAGTTTGGCCCTGAGAGAGTGGTGAGGCTGTGGTGTGAAGTAGAGGCGGCTGGAAGGGCCTTTGACTCATGTGTGAACCTGAGATTCTGGGTTGGTAAGGTTTCCAAGATGTAGTGATGAAGGCTCCTCCCATCTCCTTCCATATTCTGTCCCCAAAGGAGGGATGCTGCTGTGGATTGGGCACACTCAAGAGGACCCGCTTGCTAGCGGGTGGGGCTCTTGCTGGGAGAATCAAAGGGATGATGAACAAAACCACCCTGCATGCCTGTCTTCCCTAGGATGATGGAAAGTCAGGTATTAGGAAACTCTGGGCCTGGGCATGCCTCCAACCCCTTTGGAAGTCCTTGTGTGGAGGGACCAGGGAAAAGAAGCATGGAGTGCTGGTTCAGGGGAAGGGATTGCTGACATGTTCACAATACCCCCACTTCCTTCTCTGAAGGGAAAATGGTAATTGTGAGATTCAAGAACACGGTGAGGGCTAGAGAGAAATGAACAAAGTAACAGGCTTGCCAGTGTTCAGCCTGCCCGTGTTCTAGGTCTGGCAGTAAAGGGCAAAAAAAAAAAAAAAAGAGTCGGCAATTCTTAGCTCCCTGGGGAGGTATAGGAGATTGGGGCAAAATTCCAGGCTGTATTGAAGACTATACATTTGCCCTTTAGCTGTGTCCTCATTGTAACCCAGGGCAGAAGTCATCATGCGGTGGGATTTAAGGATTCCAAATCAGCTGTTATCAAACATGGTAATGATGTTTCTTTTGCCTAAGAGACTCAATGAACGTCACTCAGTCATGTCTGACTCTTTGCAACCCCATCAACTATACAGTCCATGGAATTCTCCAGGCCAGAATACTGGAGTGGGTAGTCTTTCCCTTCTCCAGAGGATCTTCCCAACCCAGGGATTGAACCCAGGTCTCTTGCATTGCACGGGGATTCTTTACTAGTCTTTTGCCTGCTACTACTAAGTCACTTCAGTCGTGTCCGACTCTGTGTGACCCCATAGACGGCAGATCACCAGGCTCCCCCGTCCCTGGGATTCTCCAGGCAAGAACACTGGAGTGGGTTGCCATTTCCTTCTCCAGCACATGAAAGTGAAAAGTGAAAGTGAAGTCGCTCAGTCATGTCCAACTCTTAGCGACCTCATGGACTGCAGCCTACCAGGCTCCTCTGTCGATGGGATTTTCCAGGCAAGAGTACTGGAGTGGGGTGCCATTGCATTCTCCGGTCTTTTGCCTAATCAGACTTAAATTTCTCTCTGTAGTTCTTTAATGTTCTAACCTGCCTGTCTTCCCATTTTGACAACAGACTTAGTGGTGATAGATATCCTTGAAATATTTGATGCAAAAAGCTAAAAGGAGCTACAAAAATAAAGACATTTCCTCCTACACTCCAGAGTATTGTGCCTTATAAAATGATAATATTTGAAGCCCGGATTTAAAAAAAAAACTTATTAAACACATAAACATCAATGGCTATGTGAATGTTAATATTTTGGAAGGGTAGTTGGAGGTATCAATATTCTTGAACAACACATGTTCACACTTCATGTTAATTAACAAAGTCCTTTTTTTCTTGTAATTTCAGCAAGAAGTATCCCAGGATAAGAGAACAAGATTTGGATTTATGTGAATAGGATTTATTTCATCACTGAATCCAAATCATGTTTTCCTAGTGTGAAAACAGATGGCAGAGACTTTATTTGTGGTCAAAGGCATTATGTCTGAGAGAAAACCTTTCTGTGACAGGAAGATTTGAATACATTCAGGAAGTGATTTAAGACATGATACGTCTTCTAGAACCTGATCCATGGCAGGTGTTTTTGTTAACAAAACTTCTACACTCAAATCCAGTGAATCAGAGGAGCTAATTTTCATTCTGGCAAATCATAATTTTGGGGGGGAGGGCACTGACTACGTACCTGGGGATCAGGATTGTCTTGGAAAACTCAGTCTGTGAGTCAGAGTTTGCATATTTCTTATATCATAGCTGAAGAATGTCTTCTGATCTGGTTCCAAGACCTTAGTGTATTTCAAATAAATTATTTGGGGGAGATAACCAAATCCTGTTTTGTTGTTAACCTTAGTCTATAAATTGTAATTTTGATATCTCCCACAATGTATAGTTTAAATGAGATGTTATCCTGAAAGACTGTTAGAAACCAATAAATTACTTTGCAAATGTAAAGTGGTAGTGATATTATTATACATATGGCTTTTATATAAAGCTGAATTTCTCCTACATCCCCAGTGAAAATTAAGCAATTCGGTTAACTCTTCCCCACTTTCAGGCTGATCTTGGATGACTGGTTTTGGAAGCAAAATTGGATTCCAATTTCAAGTGAGGGCCATACACAGATGTAGGTAATAGCTGAAATACATATGCTTTGGAGTGACTTAAATATACATATAAATATATATATTTTGGAGTGAGTAAACCACGAGGGGGCTTCCCTGGTGGCTCAGATGGTAAAGAATCTGGCTGCAGTGCAGGAGACCTGGGTTTGATTCCCAGATTGGGAAGGTCTCCTGGAGAAGGGAATGGCAACCCACTTCAGCATTCTTGCCAGTAGAATTCCATGGACAGAGGAACCTGGCGAGCTACAGTCCGTGGGGTTGCAGAGTCGAACGCAACTGAGTGACTAACACACACACACTCTCTTGGGTCAATTTCCTCCTCAGAGATCATCAGTGAACTTATCGGATTTTGATTCTTTGCTTTTTCTTCTCTTCTTGGTTTCTTCTCACTGCCACCAACATATTGACTCAGATTCATAAAATGAAAGAGGATTAGGTGATACAGGGCCAGACAGGGCTGAGAGCTCTGAGTTGGGCAAGGCAGAGGTGATATAATGTACCAGTGAAATTTTTGCTTGGTACTTGGGGCCATGCAGGGGGATCTTAAACTTCAGTGGGATGAGAATCTCCTTGTTAACAGTTGCCTTGTAAAAAACAAAAAAACCCAACTCCAATTTATTAAGTCTGGGATGGAGCCCAGGGATCTATATTTGAATAATTATTTCAGGGAATTCTGATGCTGCTGGTAGAAGGACCACCATTTGACAGACACTGCATGTAGAGTCCAAATTCCATGGCAACTTAGTGCTCAAGAAAATTGATTACAATGTGTGGATACCAAGGGAGAAAGGGGTGTGGGTGGGATGAATCGGGAGGTTGGGATTGACATATACACAATATTGATACTATATATAGAGCACATAGCTAGTGAGAATCTACTGTATAGCACAGGGAACTCTCCTCAATGCTCTGTGATGGACTGAATGGGAAGGAAATCCAAAAAAAACTAACCGGGATATATGTATAGAGGAGCCTGGCGGGCTGCAGTCCACGGGGTTGCAAAGAGTCAGACATGACTTAGCAACTAACTCTCTCACTTTTATTTTATATAAACATTTAGCTGATTCACTTGGCTGTACAGTAGAAATGGATACAGCATTGTAAAGCAACCATGCTCCAATAAAAATTACTTAAAAAAAGAAAATTTTAGTGCCTACTTTATGTAGAAATAATGTAGTAGTCATCTCAATAAATACAATGAAATGAGCGTGGTGCCGCTGACTCTGGGGGTTTAGTTATTCCTTCTCTTTCTTCACCGAGGCTGGGACACATAGGGTGAGGGCAGATACTCGATGTGAGGAAACAGACCTGAGCTTCCCATAGCCTGCACTTGAATCATTCTTCCTAAGTTGACCTGTAGATCAGTAAGAAACAACCAGTCAGCCAAGCAGTAAATAAACACAAAACCAGGAACGCACAGAGGATGGCACGAAGCAGAGCAGAGCTAGTTAATCTTGTAGGAACAATATAAAGAGCAAAGGCTCAAAGGCTTGTGAGGACGGTGTTCCAGAACATACGTGAGTGCAAGAAGGGGTGGGGTGCAGAAAGGTTCTGCAAAAAGATACTGCGTGGCTTTAATAAATGTCTTTAGAGCCTTGTTATTCTGGGGGTTCCCATGCGAAAGGTACAAGTCGGGCACAGCGTAGATAGCACAGAAATGGGTTATGTGGCCCATGGCAGTTTACCTTCAGCAAACACTTGGAGGGAAAAGGAGCTTTGGCTCTGAGAGTTTATAGGTAATTTGTCAAATGTTTTTTGTGTACCTACTGGGTGCTCAGCATTGAGCCTAGGGCCATGATAGACCTGACACATGTTCTGTGTTCACTACCAGCCAGACAGCTGTCTTGTATTTCTAGGGCCAAACCAAGGCTGGTGTTCATCCCTGAGTATAGCACACAGACATGAACAGCTTTCTGGAATACTGTGCTTTCACTCTGGCTCAAAGGGCCACCTCCATCCCTCAACCTGGAGAGCTTAAAATGCCAACCAGTTGCTGCAGATCACTGAATCCTAGTTCCAAACCCGAAAAAAAAGTATAAAGACCTCTGATACACGAGAGAAAGGCACCTAACCCCATGGATAAAATAGTGTGTGGGAGGAAGCGTCAGGTAAATGGGCAAGATACAGATTTGAGGGGCATGGACTTGACCTCAAATCCTGAATATCTCACTTCCTACTCTCTCTGAGCCACAATCTCCTCATCTCCAAATGAGAGGTGATTCTACCTACATCATCACATTTATGTAATGGTTAGTAATATGATAATATGTATAGCACATAACAGGAACATTATAGGAACTTGTGAAGTATAAAAATCTTGCCTTTGCTCCTCGTCCTCATATTCTGGGCCTTCGTGAGGTATATCTCAGTTTTAGCAAAACCTCAAATCAAACAGACAGTGTGTTTTGGTTTCAACTGTCCTGAGATGAGTGTACTTAGGGGCAGAGCCCTGTGTCAGAGTTCTCTGCCAACTGAGCATAAAATATTCAAATTCCAAAACCAGAAATCATCTTTCTCAGGGCTTGTTTTAGCTAGGCTTCATTCCAGAGACTAGAATCCAAGATAAAGTCTTGTATGCAGCTAGTGTGGGAAGTGACCTCAGGGAGTGGGATGGGGGACTAGAAAGAGGAGAAACAGGGAGAGAGGGGGAGCCAATTCAATTCAATTCAATTTCAAGTTTGGTCACAGCTTGGAAGATGCCAGGGACCAGGGTGAGGGGTGGGGAAGGGAAATGGGGACTTGGGGTTTAATGGGGACAGAGTTTCAGCTTAGGAAGGTGAAAAATTCTGGAGATGGATGTTGGTGAGAGTTGCACAACAGTGTGAATGAAGGTCCTCAGTGCCGCTGAACTGAACAGTTAATGATGGTTAAAATAGTATGTTTTCTATTATGTGACTTTTACCACAAAAAAATAAAAATGTTTGGACACAGCTGTGGGAACCTGGGGCCTGACCCTTCTGGGAGCATCTGAGAGCCGTGAGGAATGCATCTCAGAATTGTGCACTTGAGGGTCACGAGTGAGGCAGGCGCCCACAAGTTCCCATTCATGACTGGCCAAGGATTGGCCCTGGATGTTCACCCCCTCACACTGTCAGGTCTGCACAAGTGCTGAGTGGTTGGTTCTCATAGGTGTCCCACGACAGATGTCTGAGAAGCCCAGGCAAGCAACTAGCAGAAGTGAGCTCTGTTCAGGAAAATGGGAGTAAAATGTTAGATCCAGAGTATGTGAAGTGAAAACGACCCAGTCCAATGCCGGGATCAAAGGAAGAGAGTCAACAGAGAAAGGAGCAAGGCTGCTTGTCCCCTTAAACCTCAGATGTCTTCACTGTTTATGAAAGTAGTCACTGGAATATTCTCCAGTTACCTCCACGAGGTGTTTGTAGCCTCACTAGTCTCTTGGTTTCCTGAACTCAAATTGCACGGACAGCCTCGGCATCTCAGCACTTAATAATATTTTCTCTTTCTTCATATATTTGAATGGTGCCCTGCTTCCCCTCGATCTCCTTGGGAAGCCTGGGATGGATTTTTCTAGTTCTTTTTTATCGTATCAGCACCTAACTGTGCTCAGTAGAAACCTGTTGACTGTCACTTGATAGATGACAAATCCTTCCTCTAGAAGCACAATCATCCTTTCAGGGGCCTGTGGAGTCTATTTCCTAACTATATTGAGACCCTCACCAATTAATGGGGCTTGGTAAGTAACATCTTTAATGAGGGGCAGGAATCTGGGAGCACGATGCTAGAGCCGTAGGGTGTTGTAAGTTTTTCATCAGCAATTCATTCTGCACTCCTTGTATTTGGTTTCACTCCAGTTGTTTCACAGCCAGTGGCCCTCAGAAGGGACATTTATTTAGACTCGGCTTGAGGTGTCTTGTTGAAGCTGTCTGTACATAATAAAACACAGTTGCACTGGTTCTTTCTCTATCTGTCCTTTCCCCTCTGCTTCAGCCCTTTCCAAATGTAGATCCCCTGTAGATATGAACAGTGACTAGGACTTGGAGTGGATCAGCAGGGGACTAGGTTTGTTGGATTCTATTAGATAGCAAAACGGCAACATATCCAAGTTACCTTTAGTATTTCTCAGTGTGAACTTGGAGAATTATTGATAGCTGCCATATTTAGCTGGGCAAGTTGTATATAGCACAACTCTCGGGAGGCATGGACATCACAGTCAAAATGAATGTGTCCCCAGAAGAGTGCAAAAAACAACCCATGTGGCCACAAACAGTGGCCCAATCTGAGGTCCCACTCCAGTCTCCAGTCTACTCAAACAGAATCTCTAGGGAAGGGGCCCCAAATCTACATTTTAACCAACTTCTCAGGTTCTTATTAATACTGAAGTTTGAAAACCACTGCTTAGGAGATAGGGTTTTAAGAAAAGCATATACAGAGCTTCCCTGGTGGCTCAATGGTGAAGAATCTGCCTACCAATGCAGGAGACATGGGTTCGATCCCTGATCAGGGAAGATCCCTCATGCTATGTAGCATCTAAGCTCATGTGCCACAACTACTGAGCCTGTGCTCTAGAGCCTGGGAATTGCAGCTACTGAGCCCACGCGACCCACAGCCTGTGCTCCAAAACAAGAGAAGCTACCACAAGGAGAGGCCCGAGCACTGCAACAAAGAGTAGCCCTCGCTCTCCACAACTAAAGAAAAGCCCAGGTAGCAATGAAGACCCAGCAGAGCCAACAATAAATAAATACAGAAAAATTATATATATATATATAAAGAAAGCATATATCAAAAGGAAAAAAAGTGTGGGAAATTATCTCAGCACCTATGCCATCCCTGGATCCTCTTAAATGTTCCAGCTGGCTTCATGGATAACTTAGTGAATCGTTGCCATTCAGAATATGATCACCACATTCTTGATACGGTCTTCTTTTCAACTACTTCCAAATAAGCCCCTATTGCTTTCTTTATGTGTACTTTTATATCTCAAGTTTCCAAGAGAAAGTTCTGATTAGGCTGGGTTGTCAGCACGTAATATGGAAAGAGACCATCTCAAGTAAAGTCATTTCCTTGGCAACAGTTCTCACTCATGTTCATCTCACATACACATACATTGCCTTTGGCCTAAGCATTCATTTTTGATTGAGTAACCATTAGCTATGGTATGTTTTTTCTTTCACCGTTCCATGCAGCTTGCAGAATCTTAGTTCCCCTATCAGGGATAAACTTGGGCCCTGGCAGAGAAAACAACAGACTGCCAGGGAATTGCCTAACCACTGGACTGCCAGGGAGTTGCCTAGTTGTGGTATCTTAATGTAGAAAAAACCACTTATGACCACTTTTCTCTGAGGTGGGGTGTGGGTACAACTAGAATATAGGATTTCATTGTTTGTTACGACAGGAAGGGGATACACTTATTTAATATACTACTCAAATGCCATGTCCAATAACGATATGAGCTAGTATGCATTGAGTACCACCTTATGTATTCTAGCCTGGAGAATTCTATGGACAGAGGAGCCTGGTGGGCTATAGTCAGGGGTTGCAGAGAGTCAGACACGACTGAGCGACTAACATACCATACATATATCCCCTTATGCCAGGTATTTTTCTAAGTGTTTGATTACCATTAAAAACTGCACCGTCAAAAACAACTTTTTCCTGTAAATTCTCTTACTATCTTTGCGGATTAAGAAATTGAAGCATACAGCTTATTCAGCAGTTTTTATACTGTGGAGCTACAATTAATTAATATTAATTTGGCTGCACTGGGTCTTAGTTGTGGCATGTGGGATCTTGTTCTCTGACCAGGGATCGAACCCAGGCCCCCTGCATTGGTAGTGTGCGGTCTTAGCCACTGGACCACCAGGGAAGTCTCCCACAAATAGAATTGACACAATTTAGCTCCGAAGCCACTGATCTTTATGACTATTTTGGGGTCATGACAGAGGATCACTGTGTGTGTGTGCCAAGGGTGGGACAGTTTTAAGAGGGAGAATGAATGCAAGGCACAAAGGTCAGAAAGGCAGGAATGTGCACAGAAACCTCCACTGGTGTGTGTCAGGGGAAGTAGCTGAAAGACGTGACAGACAGATGTCACAAAGCAACGAGACACGGCTGGGCATGTCTTGAGAGCCAGAGAGGATTCTAGCCTGAGATCCTGAGGGGTTTCTCTTACTCATTTCTTCCCTTTTTAAAAACAAAAAAAGAATAGAAATGGAAATGGCACCTAAATGTTCATTATTCTTTTTAAAAACAATGCCACATTAAATTCCTTCCTTTGCCATATTAAATAGCTTCCTTTGGAGCCTCTCTTCTAGCCAATACCCCCTAGAAGCTGGTGCTACTTCACAGACAAGATTTGAGAATTTAGGGTTAGACAGGAAGGTCTGGCTTTGAGTGTATTTAAAGAGAGAAGGTGGAGGATGGTTATATGGACACCGCCAAGAAGTGTGGAGTTTGAAGTGAAAGTGTGGGGATGGGAGATTCCTTCACCATGAAAAATTAACTTGAGGTCCAAGTCCAGAGCAGCTGCTAAGCTGTAGTTTGAAGTGAAAGTGTTAGTTGCTCAGTCGTGTCTGACTCTCTGCGACTCCATGGACTGTAGCCCACCAGGCTCCTCTGTCCATGGGATTCTCCAGGCAAGAATACTGGAGTGGGTTGCCATTCCCTTCTCCAGGGTATTTTTCCTGACTCAGGAATTGAACTCGGGTCTCCTGCATTGCAGGCAGATTCTTTACCATCTGAGCCACCAGGGAAGCCCAAACTGTAGTTTAGTTTCCACCAAAGATTGAGGCAATTATTCTGGTGGTTCAGGAAGAAGGTGAGCTCTTGAATTACTAGAATAGTTATCTCTATTTCATTTCTTTTTGTTCATGGGGAGAGATCTGGTCTGCTCATATCAATGTGTACCACCTTGCTGGGTGAGGGCTGCCTCCAACTTTTTTTTTTGGAGGGGGCAGGGGTCCCTGAACCACATGGCATGTGGTTTCTCAGTTCCATGACCAGGGATCGAACTTGTGGCCCCTGCAGTGGAAGCACAGAGTCTTAACCACTGAACCACCAGGAAGTCCCCCTAAATCCTTCACTTTTTAGTAAAAAACAGTAATGATTGAAATATCATCTTCTCAGGCCTCTATGGGCATAAGTGAGGTCTCCTAGTACTTCTCAGACAAAAGGTGGAAATATTAATTACCTTTCTCTTTCCATGTGTTGCTTAGGAAGTAACAGTGGCACATGGGAAGAAAATGGCTATTTAGTGTATCAAACATCATTCCTGATTCACAGTGGGGTTCTTATAAGTCAGGAGTGATTTCACAAAGTTCTGACTGAAGGCAGGGGGATGGATGGGATGATCTTTGGTCTCTCAAATTTTGAGCAGGCTGGTGGGCTGTGCAAGGTGTGAGTTCTGGGCAGTACACCCTGTGTGAAGTGGCTTTATACATCCAAAAAAACAGGTCTTGGTGCTGAGAGCAGTACTTGAAGGAGGGTCAGAGTTTCCTCTGACAAACACTCACAAAGATGTCCTCTGTTTCAGCCACCGTGATTACTCCTGAGGCTGGAGGAGTTTCAAGACAATTGAATACAAGATAAGAAAAGGAATAGCGTGGGGAAGCTAGACTGCTTATCCCTACTGGGACTCTCCTGGAAGGAACATTATTGACTTCAAGGCAAGAGGCTATGAAAGTGTGTCTTTCCTTAGGACAGTAAATGCTCTGTTTTCTGAAGTGAGTGGAAAAAAAAAAGGTGGGGAGGGGAATGGTATTTTGGTTCCCTATATCAGTTTCCAGAAATGAGTATCATGTACAATATACTTCAATCTACACTGATACCCAATATAACTTACTGTTACTCAAATGATTCAGAAGACCCTCTGGGATCTCATTAAGACAAACAGCAAATATTTTGTGCTGCACCTGTGTGGACAAGTCTTCTCCCAGTGACTTCTAGCAATGAGTCAGAAAAATAAAAATAAAGGACTTTTGCTACAGTCACACATTCTAAACCAATCATTCAATAAATTAGAACTTATAATTTAACGCTAACTGTCAAGGAATTATAGAGGTGTGTGGGGAATATAAAGAAACATCATTGGAGGACTCACTAGTTGCAAGTAGAGTTAATCTGCCCAGCTTCTTTGTCAGAGCTAAAGACTAGAACTCAGGATTGGATAGATCTGCGCCCAGTGTCCACCCTATCTGTCTTCTAAGATGCCTTCCTGCACGGGGGAAGAGCCAAACACCCTGTTTCCCAGACTCTCCTGCCCTCAGGGTGTGCCCCAGCTGTGACTCTAGTCCAACCACTACTCTGCACTATTATAAGGTTTAAGAGGCAGAAATGAGCAGAGGCCACACCTTCGCCGATTCTGCTTTTTCTTTTAAAAATCTGGTTGTGGAGGTATTTGCATTTTCTGTGGCCGCATTAGCAGAAGTTGGTGGTTGTCAGGAGGTAGGTCACAGAGAACGCATCCTGCAGGTGAGGATTAAAGCCTATCTGGCTGGGTGGGAAGCCAGCTTCCTGTCTGTGAGGAGCTCTACGCACTGTGGTGGCTTCCTGCCTTTGGCTGTCATATTGTTTAGAAAGTGGCAGTTTCCTAATCTTGACATAACCAGGAGCTCCAGTGGTGACCCAGTTCTACATGGGGCTTGGAGAGTCATTTCTGAAATCTCTACCTAAGTCTGTTTCCCCAGCTCTCTCAATGACTCAGTGAGCCATTTTAAGTTGTTTATTTATTTATTTTGTCTGCACTGGATCTTCCTTGCTTTCTCTAGTTGCAGCAAGCGGGGGCTCCTCTTTAGTCGTGGTGTGTGGGCCTCTCATTGTGGACTTCTCTTGTTGTGGATCATGAGCTCTAGAACGCTGGTTCAGTAGTTGTGCTACATGGGCTTAGTTGCATGTGGGATCTTCCTGGACCAGGGATCGAACATGTGTCCCCTGCATTAGCAGGTGGATTCTTAAGCACTGAACTACCAGGGAGGTCCCCTCCTGGACTACCAGGGAAGTCCCCTCCATGAGCTTTTTAATTCTCTTTGATAAATCCTTCCATGCTTCAGTTTGCTAGACTGGCTTATATTCTCTCCTTGTAAACCCTGTCCATGACTGTGATTGGTACAGGGGACAACAGACTCTAAAGAAATTGGAAATCTGGACTTTTTTTTTTTCTGACTTACTAGGTTTGAGAGGAGCAACAATGACATTAGCTTTAGAATATGGAATACTGGCAGTGTACTACATTGAGAGGTGAAATCGTTACTTAAAATATGGGTCACTTGGAATGAAGTGCACAGTGCAGGCAAGGCTTGGTGGATTGGGTGGCTGCTGACCACTATGGTGAGAGTAAGGTATACAAGGCCTGTGGAGCTGGGTGACTGTTTTTATCTATATTAGAGAGCTTAAAGAATAGAAAGAATTATCTGCTCAGAATTTATGATCAGGGGACCAAGAAGTGCCTATTAATTTCTAGAAGAATCATTTATTGCATGTAGCTTCAAAGCCGATACAGTCTAACATCAAATGCCATGTTATCCTGTGGGTTGATGATTAAAAGATAATCTAACCTCACAGAGTCACTAGGTCTCCTATGTGAAAGTTTGAAGATTGTTTGGGAGAGAGTGAGACCATATGAACTCGGACCATTTGGGTGGGTTCAATTGAACTGAGTGCCAACATCCCCAAAACTCCATTGAACCTCTGGTGCTAGTAGAAGCATCTTCTCCTCTGTTTGGTGAGGTGGTCCAGTCTTGCTCAGAGACTCCGTAATGACCTTGTTGAGGTAGATCCCTTGCAAGAGGATGCCAGTTTTCCTCCTGTGCCATCTCCCACCACTCTTTGTTCTAGATCCATGCTGCTGCTGCTGCCAAGTCGCTTCAGTTGTGTCCCACTCTGTGCGACCCCATAGATGGCAGCCCACCAGGCTCCTCTGTCCCTGGGATTCTCCAGGCAAGAACACTGGAGTGGGTTGCCATTTCCTTCTCCAATGCATGAAAGTGAAAAGTGAAAGTGAAGTCGCTCAGTCATGTCCAACTCTTAGTGACCCCATGGACCACAGCCTACCAGGCTCCTCCATTCATGGGATTTTCCAGGCAAGAGTACTGGAGTGGGGTGCCATTGCCTTCTCTGTCTAGATCCATAACTAGAGTCAAATGACATCATGAAGGACAAGTGCAATGTCTACCTTAGGAGGCAAAGGTTTGCGTAATCAAGGAATGGCAAGATTTTGCTCACTTATATTAGGAAAAGCTTAGGGAATATGTGTGGGAATAGATTATGAGAACCTAGGCTAGAAAAGAAGAAATATAATTTTAAATCTGGCTTACTTTATTGGTGTGGGTGCATTTTCTAGAGATTTTGGATTCATTGTTCTAGTTGGTGCAACTAGGAATGATTGTAACTCTTGGCCTGACTGATTGACCAGAAAGGAGACTCAATGGTGACCTAGTCAAAGGAAACTTAGGTGTCAGAAACCCATGGTATAATGTAGAGGGAGAAATCCAAACACTTAGGAGAAAGGACTATTGGAGTAGGTATCTCATGTACAATCCAATAACCCACTAAGAGGGCCTGAGGACCCTCTTTTCACAAGGACATAGAGAAACAAAATTGTGAGAAATACATCCTTGAAAAGTGTCACAGTGGAGTCCTCTATAAGTCAGGAAGGTGAGAGATGCAACTTTTAAAATGGACATTTTGATTGCAGTGGGTCTGTTGAGACCCTGGAGAGGCAGAGAACAAGTAGTAATACTTACATGCCAGCAGCAAGCTTCTGGCAGCAGAGCCAGAGTGGCAATCTGATCTCTGCTGGTAGTTGATTGATCATGAGGCTTCTACAAATAAAAAGATGGCTATTCTATCAGAATCCACTTGATATATAGAATCAAAAATACTATACATCTGGAAAGTCAAAGGCCTTCACAATTTCCAGAGCACTTTATAAACCTAAAACCATTGAATGAAGGAGAAACCAGAAACCTGAGATCTTATCAAGAAAAGGTACTATAAATCTTTCTCCTAACTTTTCTCAAAGAAACCTGTAGCTGTTTAATAACTTAACTCTGCACTGGGAAAAGAGAACCACGAAGACTGGTGAGGGCTGATTGGATTCTAGCTTTCATTAACATTAATCCCGCAAGACTCTGAATACTACAGTGGTGTCTAGAGGTGATAAATGAACTTTGGGTTTGAGCTTGTCTCTCAGTGGCCCTACTGAGTTTGTGAAGCCCTCTTGTAATTATTTCCCTTACTCTTAAATGTGTAGTTGGAATATGCATGTGGCCTGCTTAGTCACTTTAGTCCGTGTCCGACTCTTTTTGATCCTACGTACTATAGCCCACTAGGCTCCTCTGTTCTTGGGGTTCTTCAGGCAAGAATACTGCAGTGGGGTGCCATGCCCTCCTCCACGGGATCTGGGGATCAAACATGTGCCTCTTACATCCCCTGCATTGGCAGGCGGGTTCTTTACCACTAGCGCCACCTGGGAAGACCCTTTGGCAGGAATACCACATAATTAATGTTCTATCCTTCTCAATCAAAACATCAGGAGTCATGTGATATTGATTTGTTGTGTTCAACTGGAATTTGAGATTGCTACTCACCATTTTGGGCACCTTGTCAAATAAACCAAGCGGCACAGAGGGGTCAGTTCTGTGTCAGGGGAGTGTTTCAGCTGGGTAATCCAGGGGAAATAGGATTGCTCTTTTACTATGGGAGCAGGGAGAGATGTTTCTGGAATCTTCTGGTAAGTTCTTCCGGGACACTTCATAGTAGGGCTATGCCCAGTGGTAAAAGTTACATTAAATTTTATATTTAACATGCATTTTAATTTAATTTATATATTTAACAATAAATTTTAGCAGAAGACTACAGAAATCTAGCAGCCAGGATCCCTGAGGGTTTATTCCCGAGGAATGAAGATCTGGGTCACTCTACCAGCTAAATTACTTGGCCCAGCTGTGATGCTGGCTGAGGACAAAAGTAACCTATAATAGGCTGTGGAGGAAAACACCTGTAAATACCCTCTGTAGACTTGTAACTGACTCTGGAACTGCCATGGTCACCAATGATTTCATCCTTGTTCTGTTATGTATATATATATATTTTTGGACATTAACCATTTCTCCTCCTCCCTTTTCAGTTTTCTCAAAACTTTATAAATGGTCCCCTGATGGTGGTTAATTTTATAAGTTAATTTATACAGTGTGGAATATCATGATGGAATTGTTTGTAGAGAAGGAATAAATATTACCCATAGATAGATGCAGAGACTTATGGAAATTTGGGTCTCTCCTTTTGAGAGGAGGTGAATACACTTGTATTTCTTTGTTTTTCTTTTCTTTTTTTTTTTTTTTTTTGGTACAGGTTTCCCTGTCTTTCACAATCTCCCAGAGTTTGCTCAAACTCATGTCCATTGAATCAGTAATGTTATCTAACCATCTTATCTTCTGCTGCCCCCTTCTCCTCCTGCCCTCAATCTTTCCCAGCATCGGGGTTTTTTTTCTAATGAGTTAGCTCTTTGAATCAGGTGGCCAAAGTACTGGAGCTTCATCTTCAGCATCAGTCCTTCCAATGAATATTCAGGGTTGATTTCCTTTAGGATTGACTGGTTTGATCTCCTTGCTGTCCAAGGATGTTGAATAGCCAGAGGAAAAGTCTATGGCATTTACGGTGGATTGGTGCTCAATATCCATTCAAGCTTTGTTCTGTGAACTTTCCCAATCTGCAGAGGTTAAAAAAATTATTTTTTTTAAAACCCAGACTCTCTTGCAGCTAAGGTTTTGGATGTTGTTAGGCTGGGCCAATCAAACACACTTGTGCAAGATTTAGAAGGCAGAAGTGAAATGGAGGCTGTATTTCTGCTGCGCTTGCTTTTTTTCTGAAAAGCACCATCACGGAGAGATCCCTCCACCCCAACCCTCCCCCTACCCTGAAGCAACATTAACTCAGCTGGCTTGAGTGCTAAAAGGCAGAGCATGAGGTCTCCCTGCTGGTATGTATCAGAGCAGGGATGGGGCAGCTTCCTCACTCTAGCAGCTTCCTGCCACGGTCCTGGAGCCAGATGCTTCCTGACCACAGAAGAGACAGAAACTCCTCTGGTGACCCATTTCGACACTGAGTCTTTCTGTTCTTGAAACTTGTCATGGAGCCTATTTATTCAGCTTTCCCAGTGATTCAGTAAGTCTTTATAGTAAGCTTACAGTAAGTGAAAGTTGTGTCGCTCAGTTGTGTCTGACTCTGCGACCCCATGGACTACACAGTCCATGGAATTCTCCAGGCCAGAATACTGGAGTGGGTAGCCTTTCCCTTCTCCAGGGGATCTTCCCAACCCAGGTCTGCTGCATTACAGGCAGATTCTTTACCAGCTGAGCCACTAGGGAAGCCCAAGAATACTGGCGTGGGTAGCCTGTCCCTTCTCCAGTGGATCTTCCCAACCCAGGAATTTAACAGGGGTCTCCTGCATTGCAGGCAGATTCTTTACCAACTCAGCTATCAGGGAAGCCCGTCATAAGTTTTTCCTGCTCAAACTAGCTACAGTGGATTATGTCCCTTGCATGGAAACCCTGATCAATACAAGAGCTTAGGAGCCCACTATCCTGTGCAATACTTTACATGAGGAGTGAGCACAGTTCAGATATAGCTTCTTCACTACTCTCCATTCTGGAGAGAAATTTGTCAAAAATTACACGTCAGTCTACATCTTTATATCTTTTGTTGCTCTTTCATAAACCTTTGATTCTGATAGCAAACAGTTAAGGTCTGAAGAGTGTAAGAGCAAAAGTTATTGAGACACCCAGGGGTTAACAGGGACATATGTCATACCCTCTATGACAGC
The DNA here is from genome assembly GCF_019320065.1 of Cervus canadensis. Lineage (NCBI taxonomy): Eukaryota > Metazoa > Chordata > Mammalia > Artiodactyla > Cervidae > Cervus > Cervus canadensis. The sequence continues at coordinate 35,770,822 of NC_057401.1, forward strand.
AGTTCTTAAACTTGCCTGCACATTAGAATTGTCTGGGGAGTTTGAAAAATTTCTGATTCATGAACTGTCCCCAGACTCATTAAATCAGAAATCTCTGTGTGTGGGACCCAGCTTTCAGTACTTAAAAAAAAAAAATTATTTACTTATTTGGCTGCAGTGGGTCTTAGTTGCAACATGTGGGATCTATTTCCCTGACCAAGGACTGAACCTGAACTGCCAGCACTGGGAGTGCAGAATCTTAGCCGCTGGACCACCAGGAAAGTCCCAGCATTCAGTATTTTAAAACTCCTCAAGTGATTCCATTGTGTATCGAAGCTTGGAGAATCACTGCAGTCTGGAAGAGAGAGAGGTCAGTTCTCAGGTTATGTATGAGTTGCAGTTGAGAAGAAATAAGACACTACATAGTGGCAAATTTACTATTTCACAGTCACAAAATTGAAAGAGGTCTCATTGGGCTACAATCCAGGCTGGTTCTTTTCTGAGAAATCTAGGGGAGAATCTGTTTCCTGCCTTTTCCAGCGTTCTAGAAGTTGCCTGCATCCCTTGGTTCTTGGCTCCCTTCCATCCTCAAAGCCAACAAAGAATGGCTGTCTTTTCATGACACTGTCTCCCTGGTTTTGACCCTTCTGTCTCCCTCTTCTGATTTTAAGGCCCCTATGATGACACTGGGCCCACTGAGATAATCCAGGTTAATCTTTTCCTATCAAGGTTAGTTGATTAGCAACTTAATTCCACCTTCAACCTTATTTCCTTCTTGCCATGTAATTTAACATATGCACAGGTTTTGGGGGTTAAGATATGGACATCTTTGTGGGGAAGGGCATTATCCTGCTTTTCATAAGAAAATAAGAGGCAAGGTTGCTGGGGAAAAGGCATCCTAGGGATTCCTTCCCCACGCTTTTTGAATCAGAAGAGGCAATTGGAGGGGCCAAGGAACTCAATAGCTATTGCACAATTAATTTAGAAATAAGTGGGAGCCTGGTACACCCTACATTCATAGTTCTTTAAGAAGCATGATTAGCCAAAATGGACAGCTAGGAAATTAAGTAGGGACTTCCCTGGTGGTCCAGGGAATGACTCCAAGTTCCCAATGCAGGGGGCCCCAGTTTGATCCCTGGTAGAGGAACTAAGAATCTCCCTGCTGCACCTAAGCCTGTGTGCAGCAACCACCGAGGCCTTGCACCTCAACAAGAGAAGCCTGTGGTTCCCAAGGAAGAGCCTGCATACTGCAATGAAGACCCAGAGCAGCCAAAATAAATAATAAATTTTCAAAAGAGAAATTAGACTTCCCTGGTAATCCAGTGGTTAAGAGTCCACCTGCCAATGCAGGGCACACGTTCGGGTTTGATTCCTAGTCTGGGAAGATTCCACGTGCTGCGGGGCAACTGGGCCCATGCACCACAAACTACTGAAGCCCAAGCTCTAGAGCCGGTGCTCTGCAACAAGAGAAGCCACCACAAGGAGAAACCTGTGCATTGCAACGAAGAGTAGCCCCCGGCTCGCCGTAGATAGAGATAGCCTGTGCTCAGCAAAAAAAGACTCACTGCAGCCAAGATATTGATTAATTAATTGAAAAATAAATTAGATAAATAATTTGAGATTGTTTACTCTTGCCACTTTCCTCTTATTGGCAAACTTATGTTTATTATGTTTCAATGATTTGAAACTTCTTTGCAGTTCCCTGAATGCCTGGCTATAGATAATGGGAAAATTTGTTGTTGTTATGCAGTCGCTAAGTTATGTCTGACTCTTTTTGCAAGCCCATTGGCTATAGCCCACCAGGCTGCTCTATCCATGGGGTTTTCCAGGCAAGAATACTGGAGTGGGTTGCCATTTCCTCCTCCAGGGGATCTTCCCAGATCAGGGATTAAGCCTGAGTCTCCTGCATTAGCAGGCAGATTCCTTACCACTGAGCCACCAGAGAAGCCCCTAATGGGAGAATACAAACAGGCAAAGCTTATAGTTTACTGACCTCTACTTAGGAACCAAGGGGCTTATCATAAACAGGTGGTCCTGCTAGCTAATTGTTTTCCCCTCTTCAAGAGCTATTCTATAGTAACCATTCTGAAATGAAAATTATGCTTTTGGCAGATGTCCTTCAAGATTTATTGCTTCATATCTGGCAACTGCTGCTGCAGGCGAATTCATCTAGTTCCTCCAGGGGCACATTTTGCAGCTAATTCATCCAGGCAGGTTCACTGGGAAGCTGACAGCATTTCTGAGATGGCTTTTTAAAAATTTTTTTTGACCTTGCTGAATGATTGGGCACACCTGCTGTAAGCTTGGTCCATGCCAAGAGCATCAGAGCCTTGATCTGTGATATAGAATGCCACAACCCTCACCTTCATGCTAGCATAGACCCTGGATCTCAGGGAAATTCCTGGCTGTGTCCTTGGTACCCTGCAGATGCTGATTTAACCACTTGCTCATCTGACCTCAAAAACTTCTGTATCTACTTAAAAAAAAATTTTTTTTTTTTGGACCACACAGCATGAGGGATCTTAGTTCCCTGACCAGGGATTGAACTCATACGCCCCTGCAGCAGAAGGGCAGATTCTCAACCACTGGACCGCCAGGGAAGTCCCATCTGGATCTACTTTTAACCAGCATCTTGGATTATTTACCAGGTCCTTCCTTGACTGAGAATTTGTAATCTGTGCTTCTCCGGGGTCACACTAAATGGGAATGGGGGCGGAGTGTGGTTGCAAAAATGGGAACAAGCTGGATATCTCTGGCTCACTGGCTGTGTCCCCAGTCCAGACTGGCAGGCTGGTTGGACTTGGCCTGGCCTACTTCTCTCCTCTCTGGGTCTGAGGTTGGCCCCAGGGACCTGGGCTCCTACGTTGCTGCTCTGGCTGCTGGAAACTTCTCTCTCAAGCTAAATTCAAGGCACAATTATAGGCTCTATATAAGCCATCATGGGCTTTCCTCGGTCTCAACTTTCTATTTTTATTTATATTGTCCCCGCTGCTGATTCTTTATTCTAACCTATATTACATCACAATATTATTGTATGTATTTTCATTGAAAAGCTTTTCAATGCCTCCATGAACTAATACAGAACACAAATAGGCATGCAGAATAGTAACCCTGATGTTTCTGCCGCCATCAGGAGATTGCTGACGGTGTCAGCTGTGTATTTTCTGTCACTACATTGAAAGGGCAGAGGGATGGTGCCAATGTTACTTATTCCACTGTGTGGATCAGGGGAGGTCTTGAGCTTTATCCAACCAGGCACTTTTTCCAGATATTCCGGGTAGACAAATGGTCTACAAAACTATAACCCACCAGAATTTTGTCTAAGGACTGAATAGGAAGAATTATCACCTGGGTCTTTCATTTTTGTAAAACACACAAACCACCCTCCCCACCAAAAAACAAAACAAAGCAAAACATAAAAAACCAAGGATCACCTAAATATAGCTAGCTGAATCTTCTATCTTGGAAAAATGCTTTTCATAAATAAAAAGCATACAGTTTAACTCAGTTGTCAGCGTCTAATAATCAAATTTAGAAAAAGATCATTTTGGATGGTGCATCTAGGGTAGAAGTTGTCCTCAGGAATATTTGGAAAACTTGTCTGATTCTTGATCTCTCCTGGTCTCCCTCCTTTCTCTCCCTCTCCACCTCGTACTGCACATTCCTTTTCACGTCTCCTCCCTTAGCCTGACACCGGATGGAGTTTCCCAGCGAGCCCCACTGTGGTGCTAATAATAGCGATAGCTGCTATTTATCAAGCCTTTACCACTTGCCAGGCTCTGTGCGAAGCGCCCTGGATACATTACCTCACTCATTCCTCCCGCAGCCCTCCCAGAGGATGGGCATATTTGTGTAATGAGCCCAGACAGACATGGTGCCTAAAGCCCCCTTTGTCAGAACTCCAAGTAACAAAATTATTGGTATTCTTGACTTTTTCATGCTTGGTTTTAAATATATTGGTGAATATGTTGCTGGTTACAGAAAGGAATGAGCGGCGGGCTATAGGGAATTGGAGTTAGGCTTTGTGTGTTTTTTTAATCCTTTCCCTGAGCAGTAATTACTGGTGGTAAATGAAAATACTGGGGGCCATTGTTTCATATTGAAATTTAACTTCTTCCTTCCCTGCAGTGAAAAAAAACAAAAACAAAAAACAACAGTAGGAATGATTAAGAGCCTAAGATGTAGGAAAGTGTTAAGGGTTGAACTCAGCCTCTCCTCTCAGGCTCAGGATTAACCATTATGTTTGAATGCTTTGTCTTGTGAGAACAAAAAGTACCAGGTCTCTGTGCTGTATATTTTGCAGGCAAGATATTCCAGGCTGTCTCTGGAGGGTCTGATGTTTTGAGTAGGAGCAAATGAGTCTGCAGAGGATGGCAGGTCAGTGGAGGCTGAGATTTCTGTTTTTGTTTCCTCCTAGACCGTACACCACTTTCTTACCTTCCTTACGGTTCCTGGTGATCCCATCAGAGGACAGTTTTCCAGAGTTCCTCCGCTTCACAGGTAAAGCCCTACAGATTGCTCTTAAAGTCAGGACTTCAGGGACTGGCAAATGTTCGCCAATCAGTCAGCAAGGTTCTCACACGGGGGCACAGAGCCAACGTGTTGGGGTACAAGGTCACCGAGGGAGAACAATCTTGCATCAGATGCTGAAACTCTTTCATCACATGCTCTGACAATGAGACTAGGAAACCACAGCTGAACACTGATGCAACAGGATAGAAGGAGCTGGTAGCCCTGGGAGTTAACCTATCCTTGCCAAAGGAAAGACAGACAGAAAAATAAAAGACCAACTACATTTTACGTGAGACCATCCCATGTCTTTCTGGAAGACCTAAGGGAATATAGTTATGTCACTTTGAGGGAAAGGGATGAGGTATGCTACAGACTCATCAGAATTTTATCATTTCTTAGTTTTATTAACACGAATAATGTGTATGCAGCGGTTTTGTTCTTGAACTTGTCTTTAACTTGTGAATGAAATCTTTCATTATAAAAACTAAATTACTACAGTGGGCTAAATAATAGCTCCCAAAGATATCAGGTCCTTGAACTTGAAACCTGTAAATGGCTTCTTATTTCAAAAAATCCTTTGCAGGTGTGATTGAGTTAAAACACTCGAATTGGAAGGATTATCTAGAATTATCCAATAGGCCCTACATAATCACATTATACTCTTTTTCAAATTTTTTATTTTTATTTTTAAGATTTTTTTGATGTGGACCACTTTTAAAGTCTTTATTGAATTTGTTACCATAGTACTTCAGTTTTATGTTTTGTTCTTTTGGCCACGAGGCATGTAGGATCTTTGCTCCCCTACTAGGGATTTAACCTGTATCCTCTGCATTGGAAGGCAAAGTCTTAACCACTGGACTACCAGGGAAGTCCCCACAGAATAATCCTTTAAAGGGGGAAATAAAAGGAGATGACATACAAGGAAGAAGAGGAGAAGGCAATATGAACATGGAGGTAGAGATCAGAGGGATATAGTCACAAGCCAAGGAATGCTAGCAGCTCTCTGAAGCTGGAAGAGTCAAGGGACAGAATCTCCCCAGAGCCTCTGCTGACTGCTTGGTATTGGGCCAGTCATGCTGATTTTGGATATCTCACCTCCAGAACTGCGAGGAAATAAATCTCATTGTTTTGAGCCTTCGTTTGTGGTAATTTGTTACACTTGTCATAGGAAAACTGATATAAGTACTTAACTTGAACCTAGGGAATTAAATTCTTAAGTCATGAACATAGGTCTCTCTACTGAAATATAGGTCAGTACATTCTGTGCTTCTAGAGAAGGGGACATGAGAAATGGGCAGCAAGGTTTGCCTCTTGGAAGGGGAATCAAGAAAATAAGAGTCTAAGGTAAGAGGCAGACTTACTGCTCATTTTATATATTCTGATTGTTTGAATTTTTTCAAATGTGCATAATCCTTTAAAAAACACTTTTAACTTTGGGATAATTTTAAATTTACAGAAAAATTGCAAAGATCATACAGAGAGTTCCCTTATACCTAAACGCAGTTTCCCCTATGATTAGCATCTTACGAGTATGTTTCATTATTCACAGTTTGTCACAGTGAACTCATATTGATACATTACTATTAAGTAAAATCCATACCTTATTCCAATTTCCCTAGTTTTTTACCTCTTGTCCTTTTTCTTTGCCAAGATCCCACCTAGAACACCACATTTCACTTAATTGTCATGTCCCATTGGGCTCCTCTTGGCTGAAACAGTTTCTCAGACTTCTCAGATGACCTTTAGAGGAGTCAGTACTGGCTACTAGTCAATAGGATGTCTCAACTGGGATTTGTCTGATGTTTTTGCCATGATTGGACTGGGGCATGTATTCCTTTTTCAGTTAAAAACTCCCAGGTGGCAAAGTGGTAAAGAATCTGCCTGCCAATGCAGGAGGCACAAGATATGTGGGTTTGATCCCTGGGTTGGGAAGATCTCCTGGAGCAGGAAATGGCAACCTGTTCCAGTATTCTTGCCTGGAAAATTCCATGGAAAGAAGGAACCTGATGGACTGTACAGTTCATGGGGCTGCAAAGAGTTGGACATGACTGAGCAACTGAGTACACAATAAAAAAATATATTATTAGCACACTAAAAATATTTATGTAGATTATTGAGAGGATTAAAATAGTGTGAGTGTCTATGTGTATTAGGTAGGACTGATATACTATACATATTGAATGTATATATATATATATATATATATATATACAGTATACTGATATACTGTATATATCGAAGGGCTTCCCTGATGGCACAGTGGTAAAGAATCTGCCTGCCAATGCAGGAGACACAGGAGATGAGGGTTTGATCCCTGGGTCAGGCCAGAATATGCATGCATGCATGCTAGATTTTATATATGTTTATATATATAAATATGAAGTAGGATAAAGTGGTAAAGGAGATCTAGGTTACAATCTCAACTCTATCACTTGCTAGTTCTGTGATCTGGGGTGAATAACCTCTCTATGCCTCAGTTTTGAAATCTGTAAAATGGTGATAATAATATATGCTTAATAGACTGGTGATGAATATTTTAAAATATATTGAAAACTCAAATGCAGATATAATAAATTTTCTATTGTTCTTAAGTATAATATTGGATGATAACTACATGCAAGGAATTGTGACTAGTTTGCTTGTTTTAAAGGTCTATACAAATAAAGTGACCAAGTGATTGCTTTAGCTATATTCATAAACATCTCTGTCTTGAGATGAATTATCCATGAAATACTTATTTAGTGTTTACTAGAGGTGAAATTTTGTGCAACACAGAATTATACAAGATACAGTGCTTGCTTACAATCTAACGAGGCAGGACCAAAATGACCCACGAGTGCAGAAGGAAAAGGGGTATTTCTGGAAACTGGAGCAGCTTTGTCTTGAAGTATCAGTTCAGTTCAGTCACTCAGTCGTGTCCAACTCTTTGCGACCCCATGAATCGCAGACCACCAGGCCTCCCTGTCCATCACCAACTCCCGGAGTTTACTCAAACTCATGTCCATCAAGTTGGTGATGCCATCCAGCCATCTCATCCTCTGTTGTCCCCTTCTCCTCCTGCCCCGAATCCCTCCCAGCATCAGGGTCTTTTCCAGTGAGTCAACTCTTCGCATCTGGTGGCCAAAGTATTGGAGTTTCAGCTTCAGCATCAGTCCTTCCAATGAACACTCAGGACTGATCTCCTTTAGGATGGACTGGTTGGATCTCCTTGCAGTCCAAGGGACTCTCAAGAGTCTTCTCCAACACCACAGTTCAAAAGCATCAATTCTTGGGCTCTCAGCTTTCTTCACAGTCCAACTCTCACATCCATACATGACCACTGGAAAAAACATAGCCTTGACTAGACAGACCTTTGTTGGCAAAGTAATGTCTCTGCTTTTTAATATGCTATCTAGGTTGGTCATAACTTTCTTTCCAAGGAGTAAGTGTCTTTTAATTTCATGACTGCCATCACCATTGGCAGTGATTTTGGAGCCCAAAAAGATAAAATCTGACACTGTTTCCAATGTTTCCCCATCTATTTGCCATGAAGTGATGGGACCAGATGCAGTGATTTTAGTTTTCTGAATATATAGGTGGCTAGAATTTTTATACTTTATCTTCTCTTGATTATCAGCATATTGTAATTACACTGCAGAAAATTTGGAAGAGTATAGTCAGGTAGAAGAAAAATAAAACATAATTCTATTTTGGCACAGTTCCCTCTAGTGTTTTTTAACTATGAATTTTAAAAACTACTGAGATCATATAGTAATATAGTATTCAGTTTTTTTTCCCACCTACTAGGTAATAATTATTCTTTCATGAAATTCAAACTGCTTCCTAAAGCATCATTTTAATTAGCTGCATACTATTTCCTTGTACTAATAGGAAATAGGTCTGGCCATTGTGAAAGAGACAGAACAGTGACTTAACCGTGATAGAAATGTGTTTCTCTGTTGTGGCAGCTTGAGCTATTGTAAAGCTCTGTGAAGATGCCAGAGGCTCAGGCTCTTTTATTGCATTGCTTTGCCATCCCCAGGTGTGGTCCTTTTCTGCCTGGTCCAAGATGTCTCACCATCATGCTTATGTGAAAATCTTGAAGTGGGGGAGGGGGAAGACGAGGGGAAGGCACACCCCTAACGTCCATCACTTCTGCTCATATTACATTGGCCATATCTAGTCATATGGCCATAATCAGTTGCAAGGAAAGATGGGAATCATAGTATTTATTCTGGGTGGTAATATGCCCAACTAAAATCCAGGGTTTCTACTAATTTAGAAGGATAAGACAGATACTGAGGCTCAGCTAGCAGTTTCTGCCACAGTTTGCCTGGCTGTGCAGTCTTCTGCTAATGCAAACCATGTATTTTTGCTAGAGATTTTTAGTGTCTCCATTTTCTTTTGCTTTAATGATAAATCTTTATATTTTTGTGCTTGTGTGTGTGCTTAGCCACTCAGTCATGTCTGACTCTTTGTGACCCCATAGACTGCAGCCCACCAGGGGATTCTCTGCCCATGGGAATTCTCCAGACAAGACTACTGGAGTGGGTAGCCTATCACTTCTCCAGGAGATCTTCCCAACTCAGGAATCAAACTGGGGTCTCCTGCATTACAGGCAGATTCTTTATTATCTGAGCTACCAGGGAGCCCCATTGTGTTTTGCTTGCCAAGTTTCAAATGTTTGACATATCAATTCATTTAAAGCCTCGCAATAATCTTATAGATAAATACTATTATCCCTATTTTAAACTGAAGAGAGTAAAGTTAAGGTATTTGTTCAAGGGAACGTAACTAGTTAGTAGAGTGGCCAGATTTGAGCCTAGAGTCCAAATTCTGTAACTACCACTGTGCTTCTCATTTTTGCCAAGAACTGACTATTTCCTTAGAGATTTCTGGAAAAGGAATTAGTGGGTAAAAGGGTATGCGTATTTTTTGTGTGTGTGGCGGGGAGGGATGTTGACCAAAAAAAAAAAAAAAAGAAAAGGTGGGGATTCTAATTCTCTGACAAGGAATTGAACCCCGGACCCTCAGCAGTGAGAGTGTATAGAGTTCTAACCACTGAATGGCCACAGAATTCCCAAAGTGCATGGACATTTTTAAGGCTAGTGATATATTTTCCTCAATTACTTTATAGAAAATGTATACTAAGTGGCCATTCCCACCAATGAGAAAAAAGATATGATGTATTCCAAAACTGCTTCAAAATAAATCTTCCTACCTGGTCACGTAAGTCATTCTCTTAGCATCTTCCTGGAACTGACCCCATGAATCAACTCTTCTCATACTAGGCTTGATTTTCTCTGCACTTCTGGTTCAAATGTGGTAGTGGTGCTTGTAAATGGGCAGTAGTTATTTTACACACACTTCTACACCCCACAGTGTCCAGCCAAATGTGAAGGAGCTCACTATATGCGTTTCGAGTTAACACAGGTGACACATATTCTTGTGGAAGTAACCCCAGTGCCTGGCCTTTGTAGGTGTTCAAAAACACCTTCTTGCATGAAGTTACAGGTTCTTCCCGTGTTGCAACAGATCTTTCCTTGTCCCAGCTATTATACTTCTATAAGCTACCACCTCACCACAAGTCTTTCTTTCCCAGCCAAATTTCACAAAACCACAACAGTACAGTTTTCAGTCTTCCTTCCCCACCACACCCCAACTTCCTGACATCTAGCTTCATCTCAGTTTTGTTGTTGTTGTTTAGTTGCTCAGTCATGTCCAACTCTTTGCAACCTCATGGACTGTAACTTGCCACTTCATGTGTCCATGGGATTTCCCAGGCATTTATAATACTGGAGTGGGTAGCCATCTCCTTTTCTAGGAGATCTTCCCAACCCAGGGATCAAACCCGGTCTCCTGCATTGCAGGCAGATTCTTTACCATCTGAACCACTAGAGAAGCCCTGAAAATGTCCTTTTGAAAGAGAGTTCTTGGAATCCTGATGTCAATAGCAAGAGAAGACAGCACGGCATGTTAAATCCACCACCATATTCCCCTAGGGGTTCCCAGGTGGTGCTAGAGGAAATTTCCAGTAAATATTAATTGGATGAATGAATATATCTAATGATCCCTTCTTAATCATAAAATCATGAAATCTTTCATCTAGAAGGAATCCAACAACCCCAAACATGGTACAGGCATAAAATAGAAATTGATTCAGGGAAACAGGCAGTTATCAGTGCTGTCAGTGGGGTGGAGAGAGAGATAAGGAGGTGAAGGCAACTTCAATGGTGTCTTATGTGTTTCCCCATCATTCATTACAAGGGAATAAATTCATGTTTCATTTTCTAAAAACATAAAATGTAAGCAAAATAATTTAATATATACCTTAAAATAATTTAAAACAGGTAATTATGACTGTAGAGCCTTAAAGGTTTTTCTAGTGTATTTCTAGGATAAAGTCTTGATTATTTAAAACCGACAAGAAGAAGGACCAGAGTCTTCCACCACCCAGCACTTGGTGTCATGATATCATGATTACACATTCGATATTGGGCTTACCCTGTATGGCCATTTTATTGTCAGTTCAGTTCAGTTCAGTCACTCAGTTGTGTCTGACTTTTTGTGACCCCATGGACCACAGCATGCCAGGCCTCCCTGTCCATCACCAATTCCCAGAATTTACCCAAACTCATGTCCATTGAGTCAGTGATGCCATCCAGCCATCTCATCCTCTGTTGTCCCCTTCTCCTCCTGCCTTCAATCTCTCCCAGCTTCAAGGTCTTTTCAAAGGAGTCAGCTCTTCGCATCTGGTGGCCAAAGTATTGGAGTTTCAGCTTCAGCATCAGTCCCTGCAATGAACACCCAGGACCGATCTCCTTTAGGATGGACTGGTTGGGTCTCCTTGAAGTCCAAGGGACTCTCAAGAGTCTTCTCCAACACCACAGTTCAAAAGCATCAATTCTTCAGTGCTCAGCTTTCTTTTTTTTTTTCATTTCTTTTTATTAGTTGGAGGCTAATTACTTCACAACATTGCAGTGGGTTTTGTCATACATTGACATGAATCAGCCATGGAGTTACATGTATTCCCCATCCCGATCCCCCCTCCCACCTCCCTCACCACCTGATTCCTCTGGGTCTTCCCAGTGCACCAGGCCCGAGCACTTGTCTCATGCATCCCACCTGGGCTGGTGATCTGTTTCACTTTAGATAATATACATGTTGTTCTCTCGAAACATCCCACCCTCGCCTTCTCCCACAGAGTCCAAAAGTCTGTTCTGTACATCTGTGTCTCTTTTTCTGTTTTGCATATAGGGTTATCATTACCATCTTTCTAAATTCCATATATTTGTGTTAGTATGCTGTAATGTTCTTTATCTTTCTGGCTTACTTCACTCTGTATAATGGGCTCCAGTTTCATCCATCTCATTAGAACTGATTCAAATGAATTCTTTTCAACAGCTGAGTAATATTCCATGGTGTATATGTACCACAGCTTCCTTATCCATTCATCTGCTGATGGGCATCTAGGTTGCTTCCATGTCCTGTCAGCTTTCTTTATAGTCCAAATCTCACATCCATACATGAGTACTGGAAAACCAAAACCTAGATGAACCTTTTTGTGGCAAAGTAATGTCTCTGCTTTTTTTTTTTTTTTTCACATGTCTCTGCTTTTTAATGTGCTGTCTAGGTTGGTCATCACTTTCCTTCCAAGGAGTAAGCATCTTTTAATTTCATAGCTATAGTCACCATCTGCAGTGTTTTAGGAGCCCAAGAAAATAAAGTCTGCCACTGTTTCCACTGTTTCCCCATCTATTTGCCATGAAGTGATGGGACCGGATGCCATGATCTTAGTTTTCTGAACGTTGAGCTTTAAGCCAACTTTTTCACTCTCTCTTTAACTTTCATCAAGAGGCTCTTTAGTTCTTCTTCACTTTCTGCCATAACCAAATACATGTTTATTTCAGATTTCTAACACAAACACAAGCTGCTCCCTCCCATTTTTCCTTTCTCCCCCCGCCCCCCGCTTCTTCTGCAACAAGTGCAAGACTGTGCTAGGAACCATGTGAAATATAAAGAACATATACTTGGCTCTTTATTTCAAAAACATTGCATATTGGCTTGGGAGATAAGATAAATGGAAAGGAAAAAGATGATCTGTTATAGAAGAGATAACACTGCACGCCCGAAATGTACGTGATTAAGTTCAAGAAGTGTAAACCCATAGGGAATGGTATGAGGTATCACTGCTGGTGCAGATTAAAACAGAGTTGACCATACAGGTGTTAACAAACCATAACCCTGCTTAATTTGTTTCATTCCCTAATTGTCTGAGTGATCACTTCAGTGCTAGTTACCACTATTCTCAAATTGTTACTGTATTATTAACTAACACGTGTTTATCCTTAACATAAGCAGTGAAAATGGAGTCCTACAAAGTGATTTTGCCAATAGGACCCTTTTCTGCTAAATAAAAAAGTGGTATGCTCAGATTTTAACTCTCATGAGTCCACACTTACTGTCACTTGGGAAGATGTCTCTCAGACTGTACCCAATATCACACAGCCAGTAAGAGATAGAGTATGACTTGAACCAAGCAGTCTACCCCCAAAGCTGTAGGCTTAGCCATCATCTTCCAGAAAGGGAAGGGAAAACATAACCCCAGTTGGGTATTTACCATGTGTCAGGCACTCTGTTAAACACTTTTATTTGAACTATTTCATTTAATCTTCGTGAAAATACTTAGAAATAGCTGTTATGATCCACAGTTCTGTAAATGAGGAAGAAGACAGGCTGAGAGAGGTTAGGTTAGGTAAGTTAACTAACATTACATAGCTGGTAAGTAGTAGAGCTGGGATTCAATCCAAGTCTTTCTTACTCCAAAGCACGTGCATGTTTTATTATTTCAGGTAATAATGATAAACATCTTTCAAAACACAGTAGTGGAAGACTAATAAAAAACAAACAGTGTTTGGTGATGTTGAGAATCTATACCCTCTGCTAGTCTTGCTCCAAACCGGGCTCGTGTTTGTTAGCAAATTCACGTCGACATTTCTCTAATCCCTACCATCTCCCTCTGGCAGCCTCTCCTACGCTGTGGTCTCCTTTTTCTTTCGCCCTTCAGTTCCTGATTGTTCTCATCTTTAATTTCCATTAATAACTGTCTGAATGTCCCCATAGCTCTCTCATGATATGTCCTTTTGGCATAATAATTTGTATGAAAGTAGTTTTGTGATGTGTATTTGTTGTTTTTGTCCTACCCCGAATATCCTGAGGGCAGGAACTACATCTCGTTTATTCATCTCAGTTTCTCTCAGCATTGGTGCTCACAGAGTAGTCAATCAGCAATTTTTTTTTTGACTCGAATCCCTGTCTGGCTGCCCATAAACGTCTATTGCAACTCCTCTTTCCCAACGATATTCCTTGTGTACCAACCCTTCACTCTCAACCTACAGTGTCCTGAGCCCAGAGATAATTCAATAAATAAGACCTTCCGCCATGGTGGCCACGTCTCCATCTGCGCTGTCCAAGATGGCAGCCACTAGCCACACTGAGCACCTGCAATGTGGTTAGTGCAACTGAAGAACTGAAATTTTACATTTCATTTCGTTTTACATAAAACTGACTAATAATTGACTAAAGTGACATTTAAATTAATTTAAATAACCACTACCATATTGAATAGTTCCCAAACACAGAACGAACAAGATCCTCAGTTTAAACCTGATATTGAAGAACAGGCTTTTGCAATAATTCCACGGAAGGGTATTTTGGAAATACGGAAGTGAGAACTGTACAGTTCATTTCTGGACAGGTAGTTTTTCACAGTTATTCTCAAGTTGTCTGGAATGAGTTATCATGCAAACTAAACAAGTCATCTATGGACTAAACATGTAGACACCGTCTATTCTTTATAGGGTGGAAGGTCCATTAAAATAACATTCATGGAACTTTCCTGATGGCTCAGTGGTAAAGAATCTGCGTGCCAATGCAGGGAACACAGATTTGATCCCTGTTCAGAGAACATCCCACATACCACAGAGCAACTAAGACCCTGTATCACAATGACTGAGCCCATGCTCTAGAGCCTGCGAGCCATAGCTAATAAGCCTGTGTGCCATGGCTACTGAAACCCACATGCCCCAGAGCCCGTGCTCTGCAACAAGAGACACCACCTCAATGAAAAGCCTGAGCACCACAACGAAGAGTAGCCCCCACTCTCTGCAACCAGAGAAAGCCCTTGCAAAGCAACCAGGACCCAGTGCAGCCTAACACGCTAATAAAAAAATAATTTAAAAAATAACATTCATATCTGTAGTGTAAAATGGGGGAGATGCCAAAGGGGTCTGTTACTGAATGGACTTTGAGATGCTAACTGGAAAGAATTCCTTCTTTCTTCACCCTCTGCATTTCTGTCAAATTTAATTTTCTTGTTTTCTTTTCCTGGAAATCTAGTGACAGTCAAGAATGTATTGCTGGGAGCCAAATGCGTCATTTTATCTTTGGCAGTTGAAGAACTTTGATATTTCTTTCTAGGGGTAATGCATCGCCACTTAGAGAATAGCTAAGTGGAAATGCACTCTTGAAAGTAGATTTATTCTACGAGCTTCCTTCGATTTGTCAAAAAGACAAAAATCTCACCAGCCTCACTTTGTAATCATGCTCTGAAATTACTTGGAATCATCTTTCACCTACTTTTCTTGTCACTGTTACCTAATATGTGTGGCAGGGAAAAAGAAAAGAAACACATTTACAATTTAATGTTCTGCTTATTACATGTACTGTCAACGCTAATTGTTTTAGGCAAGGTGTCTTATCTTCGATTAAAGTGATCAGTGCCTCTGAGTATAAAAGAAACAGCAGTAGAGTTTCACAACTCTTATTCATAACAGAGTCCTATACTTAACACTTTCCTGTGCTGACATCAGTAACTAAGACACAAACCCTGACTTAAGCTATGATTATCTTCAACACAGATAAACAGCATGCTCATTAATGAAAATCTTTGAGGTTCCTCTGTGCTCCACCCAGTTAGAAAGAGAGGCATAAAAAAAAAAAAAAAATCCTCTCATTTGCAGAGAAGGAAGCTGAGAAGCTGAGACCACCAATCAACTAAGGGTTTTTGCTTTCTCAATTTAACCAGGTATCAGTAATGTTGAATATTCAACATAGCTTTCAAGTCTCAAAATCTCAGCACCATTTTCAAAGCACATCAGGCATCTCATGAAGCTAGCCTTTTGCTCTCGACACAGATCCAACATCTATTGCTTGTATATATATTTGAGGTTAACAGTGGATAATGAGAAAGCAGAAGAGATTTTTATAGTTTTCACAAAATACGTCAAGTAGAAGACTACTTCATTCTTGCCCTGGCCACATGACCAACATTTTTTTTTTTTTCCTGGATTCCTCCTCTCTCCTCGCCCTTCATCTCTACATGGGCAGACTCATCACATCAATGTTATTGCTGGGCAGCTTGAGTTCATAGTCACCCAAGAGGGCCTCAGGGAGAACCTACTATGCACTAGGCCCTTTTTGGAATGTATCTTCAGTCCTCACATCAACCCTGAGGGCAGGTGATGTTTCCATTTCACAGATAAGACACGGAAGCTTAATCTAGTGAAGTGAATGGTCTTTGATCTACCTGATAAAAGGGAATGCAAGCTGGACTCAGAAGTTCTGCTTTCCTATGGTTTCTAAAGCACCACACCATGCTGCTTTACTGTCCAGAATAAAGGTTCACCTCACACGTCTGGAGCCCAGGCCTCCTAGAGTTTCCAGGTACCAGCTTGTTGGAGATGCAGAGCCCTGATCTGTGAAATTCCTTGTGGGAGGAAAGCTGGCCTGGGCTTGTGTGGTAGGCTGCATTGTGGTCATCCAGCGATGTCCGGGTCCGATGCCTGGAACCTGTGAGGATGTTCCCTGACACGGTTAAAGGGACTTTGTTAACAATCTTTTTAAAAACATTTATTTATTTATTTACTCATGTCTGTGCTGGGTCTTTGTTGCTGCCCTTGGGCTTTCTCTAGTTGCTGCGAGCAGGGGCTTTTCATTGCAGTGACTTCTCTTGTTGCATGGCACGGGCTCTAGGGCCTGAGGTCTTCAGCAGTTGTGGTACGTGAGCTCAGTAATTGGGGCACATGGGTTTGGTTGCCTGGCAGCATGTGGAATCTTCCCAGATCAAGGATCAAACCCATGTCTCCTGTATTCAGAGGTGGATTCTTAACCATCTGACCACCAGGAAGGCCCTGCTAGCAATCTTGAGATAGGAAAATTACGCTGCATTGTGTGCTGCTGCTGCTGCTGCTGCTAAGTCACTTCAGTCGTGTCCGACTCTGTGCGACCCCATAGACGGCAGCCCACCAGGCTCCCCCGTCCCTGGGATTCTCCAGGCAAGAACACTGGAGTGGGTTGCCATTTCCTTCTCCAATGCATGAAAGTGAAAAGTGAAAGTGAAGTCGCTCAGTCGTGTCCAACTCTTAGCGACATCATGGACTGCAGCCCACCAGGCTCCCCTGTCCATGGGATTTGCCAGGCAAGAGTACTGGAGTGGGTTGTGGTGGGCCCAATATAATCCCAAGGGTCCTTATGAGAGGGAGGCAGGAGGATTAAAGTCACTAGTAGGAGATATGATAGTGAAAGGAAGAGGTTGGAGTGATGCAAGGAAGGGGTCATGGGCCAAGGAATGTGGATGATGTCTAAAAACTGGAAAAGGCAAGGAAATAGACTCTTGTGGGAAATCCCCAGAAGGAATTCAGCCTGGACAACATCTTGATTTGAGACTTCTGATCTCCAGAACAGTTATTGTTGTTGTTCAGTCACTTAGTGTCCAACTCTTTGCAAACCCATGGACTGCAGCACGACACGCTTCCCTGTCCTTCACTATCTCCCACAGCTTGCTCAAACTCATGTCCATTGAGTCATTTATGCCATCCAACCATCTCATGCTCTGTCATCCGCTTCTCCTCCTGCCTTCAGTCTTTCCCAGCATCAGGGTCTTTTCAAATGAGTGAACTCTTTGCATCAGTTGGCCAAAGTATTGGAGCTTCAGCTTCAGCATCAGTCCTTCCAATGAATATTCAGGACTGATTTCCTTTAGGATTGACTGGTTTAATCTTCTAGGAGTCCAAGAGACTCTCAAGCGTCTTCTCCAACACCACAATTCAAAAACAGCAATTCTTTGGCATTTGGCCTTCTTTATGTTCCAACTCTCACATCCATACATGACTACTGGAAAAACCATAGCTTTGACTAGATGGACCTTTGTTGGCAAAGCAATGTCTCTGCTTTTTAATATGCTATCTAAGTTTGGAATAGCTTTCTTCCAAGGAGCAAGCGTCTTTTAATTTCATGGCTGCAGTTACCATCTGCAGTGATTTTGGAGCCCCCTGAAAATAAAATCTGTCACTGTTTCCATTGTTTCCCCATCTATTTGCCATGAAGTGTTGGGACCAGATGACATGATCTTAGTGTTTTGAATGTTGAGTTTTAAGCCAGCTTTTTCACTCTCCTCTCACCGTCATCAAGAGGCTCTTTAGATCCTCTTCGCTTTCCGCCATGAGCGTGATGTCATCTGCATATCTGAGGTTATTGATATTTCTCCCGGCAATCTTGATTCCAGCTTGTGCTTCATCCAGCCTGGCATTCGAAACTCTAAGAGAATAAAAAGTGCAAAAGCATAAGTTTACTTTGTCTTAAGCTACTAAATTTGTAAAAATTTGCAATTTCCTATTGCAGCAACAGCAATAGGAAACTAAGGTAGCTTATTAACAAAAAGCTAAGGTCACCCAAGGATTGGGTTGACTGATTGCAGTCCCCATGTATTGGCCCTGGTGATTCCTGATTTTGCTTTTGCACAATACCCCAGTAGGGCCTCTAGTATCAAAAGTGTCATGAAGTCCTCAATTTTTAAGAAGTTGCTATGTTGTTTTTGTGTTAAATATATCACGTGGTGAGGGAAAACCATTTGCAGGTTGACTGCTCTGCCTTTGAGATCATGGGTTAGTAGGGAGACTGGAACCATGTGAAAGTCTAAAGGAGAAGATAGGGAAGACCTAAGCCTTTGGAATGACTTAGTTGGAATTCCAGCTTCAGCGTTTGTTAGCTTTGGGACCTCAGCCTAGTTATTTAACCTCAGCTTTCTCATCTGTAGAATAGGGATAATGACAATAACTATCTTACAGGGTTTTAATAGCTATTAGATGAGATAATTGTATAAAATGGGAGGCGGCAAGAACTTTGCTGATGGTCCAGTGGTTAAGACTCCATGCTCCCAATGCAGGGGGCCTGGGTTTAATCCCTAGTCAGGGAACTAGATCCCACGTGTTGCACCTAAAGAACTTATGGGCCACAACTAAGACCCAGCACAGCCAAATAAATAAAATAAACAAATTAAAAAAAAAAAAAGGAAGGCAATAATAGTTCCTTTTCAGAGGGCTAATGTAACTTGATTTTTTAAACAAAATAATTTTATTTATTTATTAATTTTGACTGTGTTGGGTCTTCATTGTTGCACAAACTTTTCCCTAGTTGTGGTGAACAGGGGCTAAACTCTAGTTTTGGTGCTCAGGCTTCTCATTGCAGTGTCTGCTCTTGTTGCCCAGCACAGGCTCTAGGGCTCATGGGCTCAGTAGTTGCAGCTCCTGGACTCTGGAGCACAGGCTCAATAGCTGTGGCACATGGGCTTATTTGATTTGTGGCATGTGGGATCTTTCTGGATTAGGGATCGTACCTGCGTCTCCTGCATTGGCAGACAGATTCTTTACCACTGGGCCATCAGGGAAGCCTGTGACTTTATTTTAACCATGTAAATCTCTTAGAATACTTTTAGATATCTTGTAGAAATCTCACAGCACATAGTAAGCGCTTCACAAATCTTTGTTATTATTTTAATTGAGTAAGTCAGGTAAGCCACGATGGGAACAAAGTAGGACTCTAGACTTTGAAAGACAACTAGTGAATGCCTTACGTAGAATGACAGAAGGGGGAAGAAAACCAGTATTTTCTAAATGCTTAGTAGGTATCTAGAACTTAATAACAAAGGAAATATTTTGAGGGTTAAATAAAATAAGATACTCCATGCCCAGTGTAGGCTGTTGTTTTCTTATCCTGATGAGGCAACTGAGTGTTCCAGAATTTAAGTAGTTTACCCAGGATCCCCTGACTTT
Organism: Cervus canadensis; assembly: GCF_019320065.1. Classification (NCBI taxonomy): domain Eukaryota; kingdom Metazoa; phylum Chordata; class Mammalia; order Artiodactyla; family Cervidae; genus Cervus; species Cervus canadensis. Next base: position 35,790,402 of record NC_057401.1, read on the forward strand.
GGCATGGTCAAAGTCCCTGTCCTTTCCCTCCACCTTGCTGCATCTAGCTACAAGTAGAAGGGAGGTGAGCCCGGAAGGGTGTGAAGACACGAGGAATCAATTTGGCTGCAGTAGGGCTTCCCTGGTGGCCCAGACGGTAAAGAATCTGCCTGCAGGAGACCTAGGTTTGATCCCTGGGTTGGGAAGATCCCTTGGAGGAGGGCATGGTTACCCACTCCAGTATTCTTGCCTGGAGAATCCCCATGGACAGAGGAGCCTGGTGAGCTACAGTCCATGGGGTCACAAAGACTCAGACAAGACTGAACAACTAAGCACAGAACAGGGTTGGTACCTGGCTCCTGCTCTGGTCCCTGGCACAGAGTAAACAATATACATACAAACATGTATGCATATATATATATACATATATATATATTCACATTTATATTTTTGTATATAAATGATGAATTCTAAATGGCCTAGACACTGCGATGCCGGCCTCTTGGTGACCACCAGATGTCAGTGCTAACAAGGAGTTCCTCCTCTTTGTTTTGTTTCCAGAGCTGAAGTATCTTCACTTGGGAAAACCCATGGACATGGGAGCCTAGCGAGCTACAGTCCATGGGGTCGAAAGAGTTGGACACAACTCAGTGACTAAACCACTACCGCCACCACTGGCAGACACAGCTAAGAGAAATTTAATCTGGTCATGGAGCTCATCTTCTAGTTCATGGGAGCGTGGAGGGATTTTGGAAGGTTGGGTTATAAATATATATTTTAGCAGAGCCTAGAACCGAATTTGGAAAATATACGTTGGTAGAACGCTTAGGTCTTTAAGATAAAAGTCTAAATCACTGGACTTTTATTGGTGGCTCAGTGATAAAGAACTCACCTGCCATTGCAGGGGATGTGGGTTTGATCCCTGGGTAGAGAAGATCCCCTGGAGAAGGAAATGGCAACCCACTCAGTATTCTTGTGTGAAAAATCCCATGGATAGAAGAGCCTGGCAGGCTACAGTCCATGGGGTAGCAAAAGAGTCTGCAGGTCTTAGTGACTAAGCAACAACAAAGACAGATCACATCATCACATCCTAAGGAAGTATTTGTATTTGGAAGATGAACTTTCCTTGAGGGTAGGCAATTGTGAAAACCAAAGGCACTCAGACCCTTAAATTCAAGAGGTGAAAAAGTTATTGATTGGTTATTGGTTATTGATCAGCAAAGGCTTGGAACTGTAGCTTTAAAATTTTAAATCATGAAATGTAATTACTCACTATGCAAGCCTATACATATACATATATAATTGAAATAAAAATTCCTAAAACAATGTTTTACTACATGTTGGGCTGTCTTGTATTTTCTTTTCTATTCTATTAATTCATTAAAAAATGCTGGTTGGGACCCACCAAAATGATGACCCACAGTTTGAAAAATACTGACCTATGAGATTATGCCATAGTATGTTTTAGATGAGGTCCTGGATTTTCAATGCATGGTCAGAGTTAAATTCTAGGGTTAGAGTAGTCTAAGAGGGAAACCCATCCTTCAGGTATAGACCTGGACTCAGATGGAAAATTTGCCTTAAGATTCTTATCCCTTGAACCTCAGCTTTCTTGCATGTAAAATGGATATAACAATGCCTCCTCACAGGACTGTTGTGAGGCACCTGGTATATAACAAGACCTTCAGCATATGCCTTGCCCTTCTCTACTTGAAGAGGGTTTTCTTTTTTGTCTTATTTAAAAAATTTTAAATTATGTTTAATTGATTGATGATTGCTTTACAATATTGGTTTGATTTCTGCCACATATCAACATGAATTAGCCATAGATGTACATATGTCCCCTCCCTCTTGAACTTCCCTCCCACCTCCCATCCTTTCCCACCCCTCTAGGTTATTATAGAACCCTGGTTTGAGTTCCCTGAGTCATAGAGCAAATTTCCATTGGCCATCTGCGTTACATATGATAGCATATATGCTTCCGTGCTACTCTCTCCACTCATCTCACCCTCTCCTTCCTCCCTCCGCCTTTGTCCATAAGTCTGTTCTCTGTGTCTGCGTCTCCACTGCTGCCCTGCAAACAGGTTCATCTATACCATCTTTCTAGATTCCATGTATATTGTATTTGATGGGTTTTATATTATATGTGGTTAGAGAAATTACAATTTAACTAAACCTGAGCATTTCATGTGGAAGGGAGATTAGATCCTAAAACCAGTGCCTGGAAATCCTTAAAAATAGAATAATCTTGTGCGAGTAGTTCAGGTATAATCACGCTCAGAGGCAGAGAGCTGGAATAATGTTTCTTAGAGGTTTGGGGAGAGGAAGACATACTCAGTTTACAGTGACGGTTTCACTGGAATTCCCCTGTCTAACTCTCTGCTAGTACTAATCACACACATGTGAAGTGACTGTAAAGTGAAAGTTGCTCAGTCATGTCGGACTCTGCCACTCGTGGACTGTAGCCTGCCAGGCTCCTCTGTCCATGGAACTCTCCAGGCAAGAATACTGGAATGGGTAGCCTTTCCCTTCTCCAGGGCATCTTCCCAACCCAGGGATCGAACCTAGGTCTCCCACATTGCAGGTGGATTCTTTACCATCTGAGCCACCAAGGAAGCCTAAGAATACTCGGGTGGGTAGCCTATCCCTTCTCCAGGGGATCTTCCTGACCCAGGAATCGAACCAGAGTCTCCTGCATTACAGGCAGACTCTTTACCAACTGAGCTACTAGGGAAGCCCAATCACACAAATACTATTGCTCATTTAGTGATTTTTCCCTGCTAGGATCTGAGCTTGGCTGGTTAACAGTAGGTGCTCAAAATATTGTTGATATTAAGGCAGAATTATGAATGGGCATGTGACTGTGGGCCAGACATCCCATTTGGAGAATTCTAGCTGAGGAGCCCTGTGACATGCTGAGGGAGAGCTGGGAAAACTGACTTTTTAATTTTCAGGGTGATAAATGCTTATTACCAGGGTAATATGATTTGTTTTATAATTAACTGCCTGGATTTTTTCAGTCTGCAAGAGCCTCTGAATTATGTCACCCAAGGAAGAGACTGATTTCCTAGCGCTTCAACTCTTCTGAATCCCTGACATAAGAATCCATGTGAACATTGGCAGTGTTTTCTTTTTAAAAAATGTTTTACTTACTTATTTTTGGCTATGCTGGGTCTTCGTTGCTGCAAGTGGGCTTTCTCTAGTTGTGGATAGCAGGGGCTACTCTATTTGCGGGGCGTGGGCTTCTTACTGCAGTGGCTTCTCTTGTTTTGGAGCATGGTCTCTAGATACATGGGCTTCAGTAGTTGTGGCTCTCAGTCTCCAGAGCACAGGTCAATAGCTGTGGCTCCTAGGCTTAGTTGCCCCATGGACCAGGGATCGAACCTGTGTCCCCCGCATTGCGAGGCAGATTCTTAACCACTGAACCACCAGGAAAGCCTGGCAGTGTTTTCTTGTGCTGTAATTGTATCTCTGCCTCCCATTAGGTTATACATTCCTTGAATCTGTTTAGTGACAGTAAAGCCTCTTGTTTTGTGATTACCTGCTCTACATGTGCATGATCACCTATCCTCACAGCTGCCATAGCAAGGCAGATGTTGTTATATCTCCATTTGACAGATGAAGGCACCGAGGCTCAGAGAGGGTGTAAACCCTCCCCAAGTCACATGGCTAGCAGACAGCAGAGTCAGGATTCAAACTTACCTCTCTAAAGCCAGAGTCGGGGTACATGATAAATACGTGTTGACCTTGCACACTTTTGGTGGGAATGTAAATTGGTTCATCCACTGTGGAAAACAGTGTGAAGGTTTCCCCAAAATTAAAATATAACTAGCATATGAGCCAGCAATTCCACTCTTGGGTATATACTCAAAGGAAACAAAAATACTAATTTGAAAAGATATATGCACCTCAATGTTCATAGCAGCATTATTTACAGTAACCAAAATATAGAAGCAACATAAGTATCTATCAATAGATGAATGGATAAAGAAGATGTGGTGTATATATATATACACCATGTATATACATATATATACACGGATCCTGGACCATGTCAGTGGGGGCAAGCTTCAGAACACAGAGCCAGAGGAATTGTTATGAGAGAGATAATGCCTTAGGGGGAATAGAAATGAAAAACTCGTAAGCTGCCTGAGTCCTCCGTCTGAGGGCCAGAGAGAATGAGAGAGAGAGATAACACACAATCAAGGGAGAGCAAAGGATTAACGAGAAGGAAGGCAGGGAGGTGGAGAAATGCTCTGAGCTCTAGGAACACCCACAGACTCTCTAAGCAGCCCCTGAAGATTCTTGCCTGGATGGGAACGAGCAGAGAAGGATGTTCCTCATGGCTTCAGCTTCTGTTACCGTTCAGCCCTCTTTTTGCTGTTTTTCAGTTGCTCAGTCCTGTCCGATTCTTTGAGGCTCCATGGACTGCAGCACGCCAGGCTTCCTTGTTCTTCACCACCTCCCAGCGCTTTGACGTGAGTTCTCTTTGGTCTTACTCAGTTCCAGCTATAGATCATTTTTGGAGACTTATGAAACTTTAGAGTTGGGAAGGACTTTGAAGATTATTTGCTTCCATCCTGTGGTAAGATCTCTCTCTCTCTCTAGATAAAACCACCAGGGACACACAGTGTGAAAACAAGAAGAATAATAACATTAATGATGAAGTACCTGGAGGTGATAATGAACACACATTACAATCACTGATGCATGGATGCCGACCAATCAGAAATGACACAGCAGCAGACACCTGGTGTGGCTGGACTGGACACGGATTTTCAGCTGAATTTCAGCTCTAGCATGTGTATGTGCTGGCCATGAGATATACATATGCTGTGTGTGCTCAGTCATGTCCGACTCTTTGTGACCCTTTGGTCAGGCTTCTCTGTCCATGGGATGCTTCAGGCAAGAATACTGGAGTGGGTTGCCATTTCCTTCTCTGAGGGTCTTCCCAACCCAGGGATTGAACCCGTGTCTCCTGCATTGCAGGCAGTTTCTTTACCTGCTGAGCTAATCATTGCCTAATTAAACCCCCAGAAAACCACCAGATGAAAAAACATTAAGTTCAGAGAAGTGACATTAGTGTCCTAAGACACATATTGAGCAACTGGAAGTGTCTGATTTGAACTTGAGGCTCCTGACTGTAAGGTCCTGACTGCTTAACCACTCTGGGGTGACTTGCATCTCAGAAGGGCATAGCTGGGCCAAGGTGGGAACAAGGGAGCATCGGTTTGGAGTCTGAGAGTTTGAGACATGTAGGTGAGGGAGTCCTCTCCATTCTACTTAGAGAGATTTCTTGATTTTGTCCAATAACGGCCCCCAAGAGTGTCACTCTACTTTCTTATTTCCATTAAGGCTGGAAATGTATAGAAAATGGTGACCTTTTTCCTATGTCAAAGCTTCCCTGTCCTTTTGGGGAGTAGATTTGAAACACATGTCCATTATTTTTACTTCAAACCTCCTCTCCACTTCAAGAGGGCTCTTAATCAAGAAAAATGGCTGGGTTTGGTTTGAGCATGACCCTGCAGGGGCTGGGGTCCTTGACAGGGTCTGAGCTCTAAGACTCCAGCTTTTTCCCCAGCATGGTGTTGGTTGCTGTTTGGTTGCTAAGTCCTGTCTGACTCTTTGTAACCCCATGGTCTGTAACTTGCCAGGTTTCCCCAACGTGTATCCATACTCTTTCCTTCCATGTGCAGCAAAGGATCCAGGTGACTGGCAACCTGACCCAGGGCAAGTCACAACCTCATGGCGGCGGGGGAGGGACAATTGGAGGATGCTGAGGGAGGAGAAACCTATGCCAGACATAAAAGCCTAACGTAGCTTGAGTTTCATAAATGAATACATCTTAAAGGGACTTCTTAGATGGAAGTGAAAAGCATCTTTGAGAAGACACTGGAAAAATCCCCTGAATGAAAAAGAACCCCAGTGAAATTTCCCTAATCACTAAAGCCTCATTTTTCTATAATAATAATTGGTATTATAATAATTACATAATATTTTGGCAGGAAAAAGTTGACAAGATTTCCTCTTTTGCCTTTCGGAATATATTTTCTGCCACGCCCGGCCAAGGACACTTATCTGCCTCAAGAAATTAGGATAATTACAGCAGAAAGAAATCAATGGTATTCAGGTTCTGATTCTCAAAATAAGATCTTATTTCAAGGCAAGAGATTTGAGAGCAGACATTGTGAAGAGAGATTTTCTCAATTTCCTCACATCCTTCCTTGGTTTATCAAAACCCAGGTCTGGTGAACTAGACAGTAGGGGTTTCACTGGGAGACTGATGGAGGCAGTACAGTGGGGGGCAGAACCCCATCCCTTCCAGTTATGGGGGTAGCTATTTAAAGAGATGAGGCCAGGAGAGAAGTACCTTGTTACCCACGCTGAGGAGAACTCCAGGGGCAGAGACCTCGGACTCCTCCTCTGTACTGTGCTGGGCTGCCCCGTGCCAGCAGAGGGTATGGTATGGTTTGCTCACTTAGACCTCTCTCATTTCCTGTGCAGTGTGGATATCAGGCTGACAGCCAGCAGGTCTGAACAGGGGCCTTGTGTGTGTGGGAGTGAGTTCCAGGGTTGGAAGAAGAAGGTGGAGAAGAGAAGAGGGAGCATTAAGTCTAGGGAATGGCACTGAAAGATGCCAAGTTGCCACGGATGACTATTTAGATGGGCAAGGACTGGACTTGTCAACCTGAAGGACCAACAAAGAAGTGACAGATAAAATAGAGGATCCTTGGTGGTTCAGATGGGAAAGAATCCACTTGCAGTGCAGGAGACCTGGGTTCGATCCCTAGGCTGAGAAGATCCCCTGGAGAAGGGCATGGCAACCCACTCAATATTCTGGCCTGGAGAATTCCATGGACTGTACAGTCCATGGGGTTGCAAAGAGTCGGACACGACTGAGTGACTTTGACTTCACTTCACTTGTGGGATCCTAGGTGCAGCATGTGGGAGCTAGTTTCCTGACCAGGGATCGAGCCTAGGCCCCCTGCATTGGGAGCATGGAGTCTTAGCCACTGGACCATCAGGGAAGTTCCCACCCTATTTAAATAGTTCTCCAACCCCTCTCCAGGCTTTTACACAGCTTTATCATCCCTGACAATGATTATAATTTGAGCCTATGTCTTAACAAAACATCACAGACTGGGTGGCTTAAACAACAGAGATTTCATTTTTTCATAGCCTTGAGGCTGGGAATCCAAGATTAGGGTGTCAGCATGGTCAGGTTCTGGTGAGGCCTCTTCTCCAAGCTTGAAGGTAGCAGCCTTCTTGCTATGTGCTCACATGACCTTTCCTTGGCATATGTGTGTGTGTGTGTGTGTGTGTGTATGTGTGTGTGGGTGTGTGAGAGAGAGAGAAGATCACACATCCTGTCAAATTAGATCCCTATACTTGTGCCTTCATTTAACCCTATTACCTCCTAAAAGCCCCATCTCCAAATGCAATCACATTGGAGGTTAGGGCTTCAACCTATTGGAGGGACTAGTATTCAGTCCAAGGTATCCTCATAAGTCCACGTTTATTCGAATGCATTTCCACATTTCTTAGAATTGTCCGTGCATTGCTATTTCCAAATTGCCCATGACTGGGCCTGCACATGGCAGGCCCTCTATCAACATCTGTACAGTAAACAGATGAAGGGCAGCATCTTCTCTGTTTATCCTCGTGGGACTGTAAACAAGTTTATTACTCCACTATGATAACACCTTAAACATGCCCCACTGATCAGGCAGGTGCACGTGCCAGCCCTTTGTTTCCGATAGAATCTTCAACAAAATCCTAGAAAACAGGAGTGATGATGACCCTGATAGGGATGAGCCAATTGAGGTTTATGGTGAAGTGAGTTAACTGGCCCAGAGTCACACAGTTAATAGGCAAGGCTGAGATTAAGACCTTGGTCCTAATTGACCTGGTCTGTCAATTCCAAAGTCCATTTCTCTTTAGATTCTAGACCAGTAGTTCTCAAACTCTGATGTGCTTCAGAATCACCTGGAGTACTTGTAAAAACAGCCTGCTGGGCCTTTCTGATTCTGTAGATCCAGGGTGGAATCTGTAGATCCAGGGTGGAATTTCTAGTTAGTTCCCAGGCGATACTGATAGTGCTGGTCCAGGGACCACACTTTGAGAATTCCTGTCATAGACATACACTACTTCGGGTTCCTTTTTCTTTCAGACTCCTGAACTATTTTCTGTCTCTCTAGACTTTGCTCCCATCGCGGTCAGGAGTTTGCAGCAAGGGCCCGGTGTTTCTGCCTCGTCTGGTCTGGAGGGGCCCTCGGGAGAGCCTAGAGGAAGTCCTCTGCCACAGGGTGGCAGCAGTATTCCAGGTACCGAGAGACTGGCCCGGAGCTGGGGACAGCTCATTAGCACACCAGCCCTGGGGTTCCCACAGAGTGTGGGCCTGACTGCCTCTCCATTTCCCCTTGGCAGGGAGCAGGGCGGCTGGAGGGGGCCTGGCAGAGGGGGAGGTCGCTGGCACACAGAGAGGCGGTTTTGTTCTCTGGGAGACCCGGGAGGAAGCTGGGTGGTCCCCTCAGAGTGTCGAATTGTGCCCTTGACAAAACCACCATGCAGCGCGGGGCTGCTGGGGGAGCCGGGCCTGACAAAGGCCGCGGAGGAGACTGGCAGGGGTTGCCCGTACCCCGGGTGCATGCAGAGGCCTGGGCCCCTCCGGCCTGGCAGTTTCTCAGGATACTCGTTTCTAGGGGTGATGGGCCTCCGCAAAACCTCCCTCCCAGAGGAGGTTGGTCTGTGGCATCCTTGGGGAGTTCCTTCCTGCTCTGTGGGCTCAGATGGAGTCAGGATCCACCTTCCCTTCCTCCAGCATCATCCGTGTGCCTCTTCTTTTTCCACTAAGCCGGTTTTATTCTAGACACCTTGAGAATCTTCCTAAGTGCCATGAGTTGTGCTGAGAATTTTATAATTTTCATTTATTTAATTTTCATTACATGTTACGGAGGTTTTATTATACCTGTTGATGATAAGGAAAGTTGAAGCCAAGTGTAGTTGACCACAGGGCCCCATTCAACCTCCTCTGGTATACGGAAACCTGAGAGGAAAATCAGTGTGGACAACTGGGGTTTCATTTAACCTCCATGTATACAGATGAGGACTTACAGGGGAGCCTGAAGGTTTAGGTCAAGGCACCACAGTTGGCTAAAAGTAGGTCAGGGATTTTCCTGATGGTCCAATGGCTAAGGCTTCAAGTTCCCAATGCAGGGGTGGCCCAGGTTCCATCCCTGGTCAGGGAACAAGATTCCATATGCCACAAATAAGAATTTGCATACCACAACTAAAGATCCTGTATACCTCAACTAAGACCCAGCACAGCCAAATAAAAAATAAATGAAAGAAAGAAAAAAAAGCAAGTCAGGGACTTGAACTCACATTTCCTTGTCCAGGCAACTACTATCACCATGAAGCCAATAGATTATGTTCCAGGGTTAAGCAAGATAATTCAGGGACCTTGAAGAAACTGCCCAAGAACTTAGGGTTAATAGTGTGGATTCAGCCAGCACCATGTACAGGTCTGGATTCAACCATTACTCTGAAGCCAGCCAAAGGCCTTTAAGTTTGAGAAAGCATGAAGGTACTGATACTTTTAGCCTAGCTGTGTTAGTTTCCTAACACACGTGTAGACGTTCTACTTCTTCAGCTAATGGCTCATCATCGGCTTGAAATAATGCTTTACTGAAGCCCTGCAGTGCCAAGGCCATGGAATTTGGTGACAGTTTCAGACTTGTGTTGTTGACAGAACTTTGAGTGCTAAGTTCTCCCCAGGGCAGATGGATCGTCAGTTCCTTTCGGGGCTGAGATGACTCTTGGATGGTCTTTATTTTTTCCTGCTATGTCTGCAAGCTCCTGGCTGGCTGCCTTCAGCCTTTTTTTCCTGATCTCCTGAACCTACAGATTCGGAAGGGAAACCCAAAAGTTGTCATCTGACACCATCTTCTGCAAGACCCACCCTAGGCTGGCTGTACGTATGTGATTATTGGAAAAGACTTTACGATTTTTAAGGGGTGTATTTTGTGCTCCCTCTGCAGCACCAACTGGGCCCTGCTTTTTAATATCCTTCAGCCTCAGCTGAAAGAAGGGGCTTTTGTGGGAATGATGCCAAACCACAGAGGCTACAGTTTCCTCGGAAGACTTTGAAAAACGCCTCCTTTCCAACTTTACAATAGCTGGAAAATGACGGTCTTTGGATAGTGCAATGTGAAAAGAATATGGGTGCATTTCTAAAAAAGAGCACCCCAAATGAAAAAAATATGTTCACATTGGAAAACAATACGTGAATGCCAAATCACTCAGCCCTGTAACAGATTACAGAAAATATCATATGTTTGGAGTTGGGTAGGGGCAGGGGAGGACAGGAAGAAGGGGTAAGAGAAGGAAAGGGGGAAAAAATGAAAAGAGAAGAAAAACAGATGTGAGTCTAAAATATTTCAAGCATGGATAACTGAAACACTATTTAATTTATTTAAGACCATGCAGTGATTTACAAGCACATAATAAGTGATAAAGTCCCCAAAGTAAATAAAGAGGAAGAAATGTCCCAGATTTGGGCTACCTTTTACACGTTTTTGTCTACAAAGAGAAATAAAAAATTAGGATAATTATTTTAACAATCACACGAACTCTGTCACCTATAATATTCATTTCACTGAAGCAAGCATAGTCTTGAATTCTTCATTTCACTAGTATGTAAGGTAGCCAAGTTAACCAAAAAATACAGGTTGCCCTTACGATATTTTGGGACAGACTTACACAAAAACATTATTTGCTATTTAATACTCAAACTAAAACATTATTTGCTAGTATTCAGATTTAATTGCTCTCTTGTATTTTATCTGACAGTCCTACTTGAATGTGTATGTTCAATAAAATGAGACTGTTTCCAAACTGAAGGTTGAGACATTGGTTTTGCAGGGATAAAGGAAGATGAGCTGAAAAAAAGAACGTTCCCATGCCACTTTCTGAGTACCTGTTTTGTGCTTAGGAAACATAAGTGATAGGATGTGAAGATAATAATCTAGAACAAGGTGATATCAAAAAAGGAAGTGGGAGGAGAGAGAGGCAGGTCCACCGGGGAGGCTACACAGAGAATACCCAGAGAGGAAGAGGCTCCTGGGAGAGAGGACTGGAGAAGTAGGATGACCAGAGGGAAAAGGGAAATGGGGCGGGGTAGAGTTTTAAACCCCTTGATGGCTTTCACATATTGATCTTCCCTCTGCATTGCAGACCTTGGAATTTCATCCTGAGCTAATTCAAGCGAGTTCTCCAAGAGGAAGTGCAGTTCCTTCCTGCAAAGAGCTCCGGGCTCCCCCCGGTGGCTATTACGGGTATCGCTCCCCCAGACCCTGCCTCGTTTATCCCCTAGTTTTCCAATCTCCCGCTTTTAGAACTCGGCCTTCCTCGAACTTAGCTTTCTCGGCTCTTGCTTCTCGGCTTTTTCTGACGGTTTATTCATGCGGAGTCTGCTTTCGGCATGACGCCTACCAACGGCTCTGGCCCCCAGCACAGGCCACACAGAGCTGGCCATTGTTGCCTCAGTTCTGGGACCACCCGGCTGGGAGAAGGGGCAGCGCGCCGCCGCCGCGGAGGCCGGATGACTGACAGCGGCCTCAGGGCAAGTGCCCCGCGGGCCACCCGGAAGGAGCGCGCGTGCCCCCTCCACGTGCCCCTTTGCCCCTTCCAGCGCGAAACGAGCCCTTCCTTCAGACCCACGCAATTAACAGCAGTAAAATCTCCATTTTCAACACGCTGTATATGAATAAGGATTTACCAAAGAAAAAAAAGAAAAAGATGGGATTTTACTGGGAAAGAGATTTTTCAGCCTAGGAGAGAAAAATCCTGCTTGGAGTGGGGCAGTGGTGCTGAAGGGATAAATATGGGAAGCACGAATAGACTCTCAACTTGTCACAGTGCTGGATTGTAAGAAAATTTGTTAGGAGCGTGTTTACTCATCAAAAACATTAAAAAAAAAACTTGTGAATCTGAAAAATTTCCAAATTCCGTTTGTGAACAGATCTATAACCACCACATAGAGGATCTATGCCAGCTTCTCCATCATCACCTTAGTTACACACGGACAGGGCTGCCATGTCCCTCAACCCTAATGGCATCTCCAGATCTTCCACAGACCGATGACCAGCTTCTCAGGCGTGGCTGTGGAGGTTGGGGCGGAGGCAAAATCCAGCTTCGACTGGGACGGGAAGGAAACTGGTGACTGCAGGAAGAAGCACTTCCTAGGGGGGAATTTTTTGTGGCACTTTCCTGATTGCTTCTGTATCCAGAAAGTCCCATAGATGCGGATTCCCTTAGGATGGCCAGAGCTGGTTTGATTCCCCCAGGCTGTGGGCATTTCCCCACCCAACCATTCAAATATCATAGATGCCTTGTAAAAAGACTGGTCAAACAGTGATTTGTAAATGTTTTGGTCAAAAGATCCTTTAGAGAAATTGATGGAAATTAAAGATTGCTCCCATGCAGAAAGGCAAATGCCCAGAACTTTCCCTACAATTTCAGGGGCTGTGAGTTCACTTAAGTCTTCACATGGATGATCTAGGGCAGTGGTCCCCAACCTCTCAGGTACCAGGGATAGGTTTCATGGAAAACAACTTTTCCATGGATAGGGTGGTGGTGGTGGGGATGGTTTGGGATGATTTAAGTGCTTTACATTTACTGTGCACTTTATTTCTAATCTAATGCCGCTGCTGACCTGACAGGAGATACTGTTACTGTGGCCCAGAGGTTGGGGACCCCTGATCTAGGGGTTTTGTGGACCATACTTAAGAGCCCCTCCTCTAGGTGGCTGCCACCTGCTGGTAGAGGGTTAGATTAAAAGGTCTCCTGACACAACTTGAATATGGGCATTCCATGGTACTGCCTCTCAGTTCTTTATTAAAAAGCATGACAGGAAAAAAAAGAGTGGTTACTCATAATTCATACTTTATGAATAGAATGGTTCACTGGCACACTGGCTGTTTCTGAAATATCCCTTGAGATCTTATTCAGCTCTTTTCACAAATGGCAGCAGTCATCACATAGATAAATCTACCTAATTTGAAGGTCAGACAGGAAATTACTTTTTTTTAGAAGAACCACTGGTGGCATTACACTTTTCTAATTAATCCCAACATGGAAATGATTCACTCTATTGGAGAAATCTGAATCTGAAATGAACAAGTAAATGCAGGCTGTTAAGGCAAAATGCTTCCCTCACCTCCTCCTGTTTTCAGCTTCGGTTTTAGGAGTTGGGCAGGGAGAGTATGTCCTTTCTGATTTTCTTGTGTTCGGGTTCCCTAGCTGGACCTTCCAAGATTTTACCTAGTAAAATCTAAAAAGGGAAAAAAATAACAAACAAACCAAAAAACTGCAAGGCATCCTTCCCAGCATTACCCTGACCTCACTGAAATACTTCCTTGAATGAAAAGTTTATTTTCCTTCAGGGAGAAGAATAATAACAACATGCAAAGATATCATGTAAAACTAATTTTTTTTCTTTATTGAAAATACATCTACAAAGTAACGCTTCTCAGTCCACACTGGGTACATGTGATATGCAGAGCCTGTGATGGGCTGGCGAGAGGGTCATCTCAGAGGATCTGCTTTCCATAAGAGATGGTTAGTATTAAAAAAGATCACACTGTGTAACAGAGTTAATTTGACATGATTAATTTTTGCTCTACTGGTGTCATGACAGCCATGGATAATACATTAAGTTTTGTAGTGTATTTCCCAAATAGAACCTTGACATTAAACGGTTATTCCACCACAGCCTAACGTTAACTTTTGTACACACGTAATGCTTGCAATCTATATAAAAATATCTCTAATTGTGTATCAGAGGATGTATGTCTAGATTTTCAATCTGTTAGCATGATTAAGTCCATTCTTCACCATTTTCAGTCAGAAACTCAAACATAGTTGGTATTGTCTGTCAGCTCCCACTTCACATCTTTGACTGCATTTTCCTTAGAGGGTAAAAAAAAAAACATTAATTTCCTCTAAACCTGGTAGCTGCCTTGCCTGAAACTAATGCCCCAATGTTTTTTTTTTTCTTGGAACCACGCTGACATGGCTTCATACCGATTCATCTTCTACCATTTCTCTCATGGACACAAACACAATCAAATCAAACACCACTCCAGCTTAAGATTTTGAATGATTTTGTGAGTGATGTTCCAACACAAAGGAATACCTTGTTTTACTCATTCTAAGAACTTTTGAGGAGAGTCGAAAACCTTTTCAAATAAGAGACCACCCACCTGACTCTGGGATCTCTAGTAGAGACAGAGCTCATTCATTTGACTTGCTTAAAATAATATAAGAAGTGACCTTATATTTTAATCTGCAGACTTCCTTAGGGAATGATTTTTGAACCGAAGAGAAAGTGTTTCAGGTTTAAAAAAAAACAAACCTCTTCCTTAAAGATGACTTATGATCTTGGTGTTTTAAAATCCTCTGTTTATAATGTCAACCATGCTCCATCCTTTCCTGGCTGGCTCTTTAGTGTTCCAAAGTAAGATGGGTAAGCACCCTTGCTAATTGATAGTCTTACTTTTTATTTTCTAAAAGTCTATTGTCAGTTGAGGAGTGGTGGGAGACATCCTTCCCAGAAGAGTCCCTTAAGTTTGGTAAGAAAGAAGGGAATACGGCCCCTCTTGGGAAGAACTAAGCAGAGTTTCACGCACAATTCCACTCCTGGAATGCCTCCAGTCTGGTGATGTGTAACTGACATTTTGGACACAGGACCTGGTAAACCACACAGCCACCCCCACCCCCACTATTTAGAAACGTTCATTCGCAATAAATGTCTGCTTTGAAAGTCCCATGCTCCATGGAATGATCCATGCTACAGAATATTCTGAGGGGAACTGGAGGACATGCTCTTTCACGGTACCACCAGATGTTTGGACTGGAATCAATCATAAAGGCATCTAAGGAACTTGCTCATTTCATAGATGGGAACACTGAGGCCTAGAGATAAGACTTCCTAACTTCCCCATGGCCACATGGAAATTTCTCTTTACATGCCTCCTTACAGCAGTGCTAGGTGTGTATTAATGTTGCCCTGCTACTAATAAAATAAGGACACAAATCATAGGAGGAAGTGGGGGGGGAACCCTCTTAATATCCAACTAATAACCCATTACTGATCAATTTGTTTTGTTTTGATCCTAAAACTGAATTGTATTCTGAAGGATTTTTCCACTCTGAAAGTTGATTTAAAACCATGATTTTAGCCTAGCATTTGTTTTGAGTCTTTAAATTATAAGATCTATCACATTTACAGGATTGTGTGCCACAGAAACTTGTAAGATCTGATCAGGACTATTTTTGATCTCAGTACCTTATTAGATAAGACTAACATGAAATGACTTAAAAATTTCAAGACAGATGAAAACTATACATTTTGGCCACTGCAAAATCCTCCCTTGATTTTGGATGAATACTTCCCAATCCTGTCAGGGCAGGGAGGAGAAGGGAGGTAAGGGGCTTCTGGCGAGAATGAGTTGTAATGAGATGGAAACATTGTATAATGGTTTTCAAACACCTGGTGCTCAAGGAAGCATTTCTTTGTGTTAGTCTACATCTTGGTCTCACTGTCCATGGATTTTTCAATTTCGCTTTCCTGGGAAATCAGTTGATATGGTTTCTTCATTTCATTCTCTTCAATCACTGAGTTACCCATTTCGACATCCCGGTTCTTCAGTTCATGTCGCGACAAGTGTTCAACAATGCCGGCTCCCAGGGAGTCTCCCAACACATTGGTGGTGGTGCGAAGGCGGTCCCTGGGGAAGAGCAGGGAGGCGTGAAAAACGAGGCTCCAGTAAACATCGTGAGATTTCAGCTCATGTTCTAACTAGCCAGCTAAGTCATTGGGGGCATCTCTTAAGTTCTGCTTCCCTGTCTCCTTCTATTTAAAATTAATCTTTGGTTCTCTTTCCTTCCTTTTACCAGAAGGTCTCAAATTGGACTCTAGAGACCCCTGGAGGTCCCTGAGGCAAAAACAATTTTCATAATAATGCCAAGATATTACTTGCCCCTTTCCATCTCACCTTCTCATGAATGTCTATCTAGTGGAGTTTCTAGAATACTACAACATAACACAAAAGTTAACAAAAGAGATTGAAGGCAGAAGCAGTTAGTCTTGTATTAAGCTAGATATTAAGGAGATCTGCAAAGATGTAAAATGATGTCATTCTTTCCCCTAAGTTTTTGGTTTGGAAGGTGGTATTTTTTCAGAATAACGTTATATGTGTTAACATGTAATGAATTTATTATTGTAATCTTTAAATGTATTCAACATTTTAAAAATGCCCAAGTTTTTCTAACATGATGAATATTGATAGATATGACCCATACAGATTAAAAGAGCTTTGGGAGTCCTCAATTTTTTAAATGTAAAGGGGTTATAAGACTAAAACCTTTGAGAAACATGGGTTTACGCTATAAAAGTCTTCACATGAGTCGAGTAGGACTGTGGGGCAGATAGTGGGCCGAATGCTTCCTACGTACCACTGCATTTAATCCTCATAGCACCACTGGGAGGTAGAAGACATTGCTGTCTTCATTTTACAGAGGAAACTAGGGTGGCTGGGTAACCCCCCAGGATCACACAGGGGCAGGACACAGGCCACGATCCAAGTGACTGTGGATCTCAAGCTTCAGTTAATTACCTCCCCTCCCCCCCCCCCCAACCTTATAGTGCCTTGAGCACTCTGAGCTTTTCGCGGTCATTAGATCTAGCTCACAGCCTCTATGTAGACTCTAGCACCTACTGCGTCCTTCTAGGCTTTCAACCTGGGCATCCGGGGGAGAAATTCTGTAAGTGGAAGGGAAAGAAGAGGAGCGGAACGTGTCAGTCGAAAGGGTGAGGGGAAACGGGCCGAGGGATACGCCCTAGAGGTTAGGGTCTAGGGTACTGTTCTTGGAATTTTCCCCAGAGCCAAAAATCAATTCCACTTAATGACGCCAGCTCTCTTCCCACTGTCTTCAGGGCCGCCCCGCTCCCTGTGGGGATCAGATGGGAACATCCGCCCTGTATTACGCCATTGGAATGGGAAGCACAAGGAGAAAGTCTGAGCCAGCCTGGGAGGCCCACACTTCTGTCCCGGCTGCCATGGGGACATGTTGTGCAATTCAGAACTGACTTCGCTGATTTATGTTGACTTTGCAGACAGTGGGTTTCCCAATCCCCAAATGGCTTTATGGAGTGAGAAGTGTTAACAGCCAGATGTACCCTGTGGGCTGATAAGGGGGTGAGTGTGCATAGAGTCTGGGACTCAGGCTCCAGATAGCCACTGGGATCAGGCAGGGAGCACAATTTAATTACAGGTCAAGCTGCCCCTCTTCCTGGAGCCCTTTGGCAGGGGTGCCAGGCTGCCTGGTGTCCTAAGATGACAGAGGGGCCCCCACGACAGCAAGCCGGATGATGCAGTCCGAGTGTACTCACAGGAACCAGTCCACTGCGATGATGAGTGTGATGTCGTCGGTGGGCAGGCCCACAGATGTCAGCACGATGACCATGGTGACCAGGCCTGCCTGAGGAATCCCAGCTGCCCCAATACTGGCAGCCGTTGCTGTGATGCTGTTAGAGGAAGTCCCCAAACAGAAAACCTTTGTTTAAATCTCCCCAAATAGAGAGCAGACCCTATAAAACATGCACAGTGGTGGTGTCTGACTTGCCAAGTTAACATGAGAGGACACACTTCAGAAAATTGTAAATGAGATTGTTAAAAAACCCAGAGTTAATAAGCATATTAACTAATACTTATCAAATGCCTATTATGTGCCTCCTGATATGTGAAGCATGGCTTACCTCATTTGCTTCTTGCAACAACCCTTCGGGAGTTGGTCCTACTATTACAGCCTTTTCTAAATCCAGAACCTTGTACCTAGATATTGGGTTGGCCAAAAAGTTCTTTTGGCCTTTCCCCTAAGATGTTATAGAATACTTCCTCATGTACCTGAAAGTATTTTGTAAGGTCTAAAATACTGTACAGTTAAAATAACAATTTATTTCTAATACTTCCTCTATTCAAGCAGAGGACTGTAAGGACTACTGAACTTGTATGGCCACTGTGGTCAGGAAAAAAAAATCAAATTTATGAATCCAAAAGCAACATGATTTATGAACAAAGTTCTGTAGCACTATCAATATTTTTTACAGAGGCGATGTGAATTTCATTTGTAAGGCACATAACCCACCTGGAACTCAATTTGTTAAATATCTATTTGATAGGCTTATGTGATAATGTGAAAATGTTTTATGAGTAGATATGAAGTGGTATTCATATAGTAATAAGTCTGTGGAAGAGACTGTTCATGGTTCCCTCACATCGTCCCCCTTGTATAGTACCAAGTGTTCTACAGAGTAAGGGACCAGAGCTTGTGGTTGTGTCATCCCTGGGTGTTACCCTCAGCCAGGTGGCCCTGATCACTAGCTCATCATTTAAAGGCATTCTTAAGAAAATGTCATGTAGAATATTCCTTGTACCTGATTGTAATAATCTGTCCAAAGTTCAGTTCAAAGTTGTTAACTTGAGCAATGAAAATGGCAGCCAAAGCCTCATAGAGGGCGGTTCCATCCATGTTGATGGTGGCTCCTACCGGGAGCACGAATCTGGTAACGCGTTTGTCCACGCCATTGTTCTCCTCCAGGCACTTGAAGGTGATGGGCAGGGTGGCGGAGCTGAGCACAGTAAAACAGGACATGTCAGATGACCATCCTGACGATGTGAAGCATGGCTTACCTCATTTGCTTCTTGCAACAACCCTTAGGGAGTTGGTCCTACTATTGTGCCTGTCTGTTTTAGTACTTTGGACAGAGAGTTCCTTCCTCTCCCATATTCTAAATTAAAGGGAACTAAGTCAGCACTATTATAAATAGGGGAGCAGGATTAGGAACAGTGGGTCCCCTCACTGCGTCATTTGACAGCTCTCCTGCTTCTAGGCTCCTCCATGAGGCATTGCTTGTGATTATTCCCCAATCCCCGCAAGAAGAGCAAGTGCCGATGCTCTGGCATCTCAGGTAAATGGCAGCTGGACAAGACAGATGAGAGTGGGCAGGAAAGGACAGTTGATTTCTATTTTTCCCCTACAAGTGTGTATAGCCAGCCACTCCCTAAATCCCAAATCAGTCTGGTTAGCATCAGAGTCAAAAAGCCAATGCATGTGTCTGGATGTTTAAAACATGGAAAAAATGCACCCTGTCACTCCAATCTGAAGGCTCTGGTTCAAAGTAAGGTTTGAAATATATTTTCTGATAGGAATAAGCCATGGATATATCTATACCTGGAGGAAGTTCCCAGAGCTGTGATGAGTGCTTGCAGCAACCCTCCGATGAAAATCCAGGGGTTTTTCCGCGTTACCAGGAAGTAGAGGAGGGGTAGGACAATGACGGCATGGATGAGCAAGCCCACGATGACTGTCACTGTGTACATGGCCAGCTGTCCCCCAATCACCCCCATGTCTTCCATCTCAACAATTTTCCCTGCAATCAGGAAGAGTATGCCCAGAGGGGCGTACCTATGTAGAAGCAACACATGCACAGTTGGAAGTCTGATTTCCAACAAACTGTTTCACAGAAATTACCAAGTGATAAGAAAAAGTCAACGAGAGTTGATTTCCCAACTTTTCTGCCCAGGATACTATGAGGGCTTGCAGAAATTATGAACTTCTTTCTTTCCTTTTTTAAAATATAAATTTAAATATAAATAGTACTTTAGGCTTTCCTTTCACTCAGAATTTCTTTAGGTCACAGTTTTTATTTTCTCCAAAACCAAGAAAAATGGTAGGTTCAGAGGTTTTGTTACTTACCTTTTTTCCCTAAATACCTCGGTCACTTTGGGGGTGCTCAGATGCCATCCACTCTCTGAGCCCTCCCCACCACCTCCTACTAAATACCCTGAACAGTCAGAATCCACTGAACCAATTTCCAGACATCTGGGTGGGGCAGGGGGGGCAGCATTTCCCACATCAGAGACTGATTTCCAAGCTAAAGCAAGATGTATAGCATGCCATTTCAGCGTTTTAGATTTGCAGTCAACTCTCTTTATCAAGGACCACTTTTATTGGTTTTTCCTATATTACAACCTTGTTACAATATTACATACTTAGTATTAATTTTTTTTACTTAAATAAATGTACTATAAGAGGAAATTATATGTTACAGTGCAAATGAAAAACTAACACCATTTGCGATGAGTAGAAGGCAATCATAAAATAAATTCACAGCTATCAAAGCTAATAACATGCATGTATGTACTTCCACAATCAGGTTATAAGTGCTCTACTTAAGCAATTATTATCCACAGGCTGCTACTGCTATTTGCATTCCTTCTTCTAGACCTTGCTCTACATCTGAGCAAGAATTAACATCGGAGACATGAAATGGATTGTATACATTGAATCAAGGCTGTGCTGCCTGGCTTTCAACTCTCTTTGTCTGAAGTATGCTGTAAACTACAACCCAACTCCCATTACCATAAACAGAGAAGTCGATCACCCTTCAGGAGAAGGGTCTGTTGGGAACTGTGGAGGACTTCTTTCACATTGAAAAATACAATGGTTCTTTTAAAAGCCCTTTAAAAACACAGGCCAGGAAAGTATAAGAGTACCTGTTTTCAGAAATGTAATAACTCAATGTTGAATGTGCAGGCAAAATGTACAGCTAGAAAAGCTACATGTGAGGTTCATTCAGCAGCCTTGAATAGACTTCTTTCATAAAAGAGGTGAAAGGTAGAGGCATTTTAATAATATGAAGATAAATGTCCACTTTCAGTCCTGCCAAGGTTTCCAAAGAGGGCCCCCAGCATTTCAACAGGGACGCCTGTGGAGACCGCACTCTGATCATCTTTGTGTTTCCGACTTCATATCCATCTTGTACAAACTCCTGAAAAATGGATTCTCTGGGCTTCGGTGGCAATAAAGACCAAGGATATTTTTAATCATGTTGGTGAGTGCTTTTCTTAGAAATGGATGCCTTCCTGCCTCAGGTGCCAAGAGGGAGTCTGGATTAAAAATAAAGGATAAAAGAAAAGCAACCCTCACAGGAGGTTTAAACCAATCACTGGGTTCTTCCCTGCTGGGGAGAGTTTACTTTTCCAAGGTCAGTGTTCCTCTGTGGATTTAGTCTTTTCCTTTGTCTCCTGCTCTCAACTTTCTTTGAAGGAAGTTTTCTTATAAATTGTGGCTTGGCTTTCTATAACACTTCCCATGAGTCTCTCACACTAGCTGCAGAAGGCCATTTACACTTCCTTCTTAGGACTGAAGTGGAGGAGAGGAAAGCTCACTTTTTCTGATGGTTCAGGGGCCTCTGCTTTTCCCTCTCCTGGGAATGTGATTCTCACTACTTTGTATACCTAGCTTCTCCTGGTCTCAGATCTCAGCAAAAAATGTCATCCATCTCTTCAGAGGCCTTTCTATCCCAACCAAGGCAAATTTTAAGCCTCCTCCTCAGTTATTTTTTTTTATTATACCACATGATATTATATAAAATAAAATCTCATGTTTTATTTTTTCTCCATAGCGCTTATGACTCAAGCATATGGTTGATTTGTTTAAGAATATAAGATCCAAAGTCCCACTTTATAGCTCAAGAAACTATATGCAATATCTTATAATAAACTATAATGGAAAAGAATAAAAAAAAAAGTAAGATCTAGGACATCCTTGTCTGTTTTCCTCAGTGCTATATCCATAGTGCCTGGCATTAAATGCTTGGTATACAGGAGATAATAAAAAAATACGTATTGAATGAATAGTTAATTAGTTATAAAAGAGGAGTGAGCAATGGGATGCCATCAGCACTGGAGTAAAGGAGCTGACGCCTTTCAAAACCAAGGAAGCAAACTAATGAAGAGAGGTTCACAGATATGTTCAAGGCTACTACCAGCCCAGAAAGTCACTGATTTTCTAATGCTTACCCGGATGAAATCTTTGCAATTGGCCATCCTGCCTGGTGGCATCTTCCTCAGAACAGAACACAAGTTGATGGCAATAAGCATCTTCTATAGAGCATACAGAGCAAATGGAAATACATACCACATGATCACTGCTACCAGTCTCATGATGGCTTCGTTGAGAGAATCAAAGAACTCTCGCAGGGCCTGGCCCTGCTCCTTCATGTTTCCAATCACAAATCCGAAGCACATGGAGAAGACAACTAGTCCCAGGGCATTGACCCCATTCACAGACCCCGGGACTGGGACTAACTCTTCTGTGATCCTCGTCAGAGTCTCCATGGCCTCTGACACATTGTTTATCACAGCGCCCACGAGTGTTTCATTGGGCTGGATGGGCACTTTAAAGCTCCTCTTCTCATAGTTGGTTTTAAACTTAAAAAGAAAAGACACAACAGTGATGAAAGACGATTTTTCTTTTCTTCTTTGTACTTTCTGCTTGCATTTTCTGTAATGACATACATTATCCTGAATTCAGAGAACTGTGTTATAGAATATATCTGTCCATCTGTATCTTTCATCTATCTAATCTGTGACAAACCTCTACTACTTCCTCAGTACAGACACACACACACACACACACACACACACACACACACACACACACACTTAAATATACAGCAAATCATAACAGGAAAGAGATTGAGGATGTTAGAGTAAACATATGCATGTTTCTGAAACCCTAATAAAATGACTGTGATAGGTGTTTTAAAAATTAAAAGATATTCACAATGATCCTTGTATCCTCTACGGGTTCATGTTATGGGATCATTGGCAAATCACCTAACCTCCCTTTGGTCATATCCATAGCAAAACAGGGGTCACTGGGCTGGCTCTTCCTCACAGGTTGTTGTAATGATCAAATTAAACAGAATATATGAGATCATCTGGTAAATTAAAACAGATTTTAATGTTGGCTAATGGTATTCACATATAAAGCTCTTCTGGGACTAGACTTAGTTGGAGATTTTGGTGAGAATTAAAAATTCTAATCTCCCCAAACAACATTCCTCCAGGTATTCCTGATTGTATCAGTTCTTAAGAAGAGGTGCTTGATTGGTGAGGATGACAACCCACTTCTCAAGTCTATAGAGGAGTTTCTCCTCTTACTCAGGAAATGATCGTGAGGCTTCCCTGTTTGCCCAGTGATTAGGAATCCCCCTGCCAATGCAGGGAACATAGGTTCAATCTCTGGTCCAGGAGGATGTCACATGCTGTGGGGCAAATAAGCCAGTGTGCCACAACTACTGAGCCTGCGTGTTGCAACCAGAAAGTAGTTCCTGCTCGCTGCAACTAGAGAAAGCTTGTGAGCAGCAATGAAGATCCAGGAAACCATAAATAAATAAATAAATCTTAAAAGAAAAAAAGGGAGATGGTCTTTATACCAAAATTTCTGCATAGATGCCCCAGACAGAAGATGCTGAGTGTATTACTGTGGCCATTTGAAACAAGCCCATGTCTTTATGATTTTAATAAGAACAGAATTTCTGGCCTTCACGTTGATGGTACTGAAGCACCAAAGAAAGTTTCTATGGATACTTTCAGCATCTATGGATGTTGACTGGATCTAGAGTCTAGGGGAAGAAAGCACAGCTGTACATGGAATGCTTGGCCATCACTTTACTAAGAGTATTGGTAAAGTATGGGAGACTTTTTTTGTCCAGTGGGAAACTATAATTTCCAAACAAGGACATGGCTAGCTGTCAATACTGCAGACATAGCCCTAAACAATCAGTGGCATTGCAGTGTAATTTTAACAAAGAAACTGGCCCCCTTCTGTCTCCTATTTCAGTCAAATCTCTGTTCAACTGGGGTGCTTATGCATTTTAGTGCACCCCAATTTTAGACTGTCTAGGGTGAATTTTCAATCCAACTAGCTTTTCCTACACCTCCAACTCTTTCCCCTAAGACACAGTTTGCAGCCTACACAGAAATTGCAACCTCACTTGCATTCTGATTTAAGACAAATAGATCTGGGAAGATACATTTGCTTCTCCTTTAAAATCGTGTAAGTGCTATCCAAAACCAAATATTGAACACAATAAATCTGCGTGAGTCAGCACTTTTCCTAGTGCTGCTAGAAATCAACGTTTTTTAATTTGTCCAGTGCCAGCTGACTAACTGGAAGAATCAGCCCCATGGTGCTGGGGTTGGCTGGATGGATTGAAAGGGGATTATTATTTATGGTTACAGTTGTTTTGAATAAAAAGAGTTAGATTTTGGCTTGTCAGCCTTTTTTTTTTTTTTAAAGAAAGAATTCTGTTTGAATTTTGCAGTTAGTGCAAACTTGACTATTAAAAATGGTCAATACAAATTTTAAAAGGGGAAAAAAGTGAAGAATGGAAAACTTGGTCTTCCATGAGGTCAGGGTTTGGTTTTGTTTATTTTACAGATCCCAAGCACAAGGGTTAGGGTAAAGTGACACCATCTGGGGAAATGTTTGGGAACTACTATTTAACAACTATAATGTCTAATTGTTTCCCTCTTAATATTTTGGGTAACAAAGCTTTTTTTTTTTTATTCAATTGAGGTTAGAATGAGCTTTACTCATTTTATCCTCTAATAGTAAAATGTATTTGTGTGTTCAACACAGAGAGCCAAGGGTTGCTTGGATTTGGTGCGAAAAGGAACTGGAGCTCACTACGGCCTCCTGGGAAGTGTCGCATCAGCTTGGATACCACTTTCCAGGAAAGGGAACAGAATGTAGAAGCAGAAAGATGACAGAATTTGGAATCAGCACAATAGGTTTGAATTCTGGGTCTGGCATTTACTACTTGTGAAATCGTATGCCTGTTACATGACCCCTCTGAATGATCATAGAAGAGTTGCCTCAATAATGAAATGAAGACAATCATACTCAACATATTTATGTGGGGAGCAAATATAACATTAGTGCTTGGCACTGAGCAGACATTCAATACGTGATGGTGGCTATCCTTTCTGACATGGTTCCTCCTTTAGAATCCATAAGGCCCTTAACAGACTTTTAAAAAACACAACCCACTGACTTTTAAAATCAAACCCAGAAACTTGAATAATCTCCCTAATCTTTGAAGCAAGTTGTAAATATATCTTATACTGGAGTTTGTGTGCTTGGTGAGCTTTTGTGTATGGGACAGGGAGGAAGGGAGAAAGTCTCCTGATTAGCCTTCTTAACAATTAACAGAGACTTAATGAGCCATTTGTATGCAAGACATATAGTGTCTGGAAACTAATAAGCCTTCAATACAAGGGAAGACCCCTCCCTCCCCTCCCAATTCCCCAGAAAACTCTAGTGCTTTCCATCTAGTTGGCAAAGGAAGTGTTTCTTATTGCAGGGAAACAGGAAAAAAAAGTAAATTCAATTAAAAAGACAGCCACACTGTGTTTGCCAAAGAGGAATTTCAAGGGGGAATTCATGGCTGTAGAGTATTTACCTGTTTAAAGCAAGCTTCTACCAGATTTGGAGGGAACATATTCCTGCAAAGAAAATAATGATCACTTGAAATTTTTCCAAATAATAAATTAGTTCCTTAAATACCTTTTCATTGTGTGTAAGGTAAAGATTGCATCCAACTAAGCAGCAAATGGAAAAAGAGAAAGATTTTGGTAGATAGTTTTGAAATGGGACATAGGTCATCCCTAAGTGTGGTCCATGTAGTTCATATTTTTCAGTTTAAGACCCAAATTCAATTCATCCGTCCTTTTGTCAGACAAATGAATTTTTAAAATTCAGACATCAAACCTTGCTGCCAAGAAGAACCCAAGTGAAAATGGAAATGCCTTTTAGCATAAACATTCTGGTTGACTGGGGGGTCAATAGGGGTCATTCAATAGGGGTCATTTCAGTATCACGCTGGGTATTTAGGGACCAAATGTTCTGAATCAAATGTCATTTGATTCAGAATTTGTGGAATTTTCTTCTTCACAAAGTCCTCCCAAAGAACGCTGGGGGATGAGATAACGACTCTGAATGGTTAGAGCTTCTAGCCCTTTGGTAACCAACAGGGAGATGGCTCACAGAACTTGAAGCTGGGGCCCAGGTGGCAGGATTTGTCATTTCCTCAGACCAGTGTCTGTGCTCGTGATGGGGAAGGAATAAGAGTCAGCATTCTCACTGGGGAATTTCTAACCAGCTGTGTGACCTTGGGTGACTCGTGGCATCCATGCAGGTCCCATTCTACTCATCTGTTAGAGAGGAGATGTGTTTAACTATCACCAGGGCTCCAAGATGGAAGCCTGTGGAGGAGACAGGACGTGGGCAGCTGGTCAGAGTCTGAGATTCCAGCAACTGTAAGTCATCGATCATATGTTAAGGCTATAAACTCTTGTCTCTTCTTACTGCCTAGACCATCCTGTTTCTTTGTTCTTCCCATCTATGCTCTCTGGGTCTGTTTCTATGAACCCTGAGGTAAATGTTTAGGAGATTCCAAGATAAATGCTCAAACCAGGTGTATGGGGGAGGACAGGTGAGTCTTATACTTGTCACTGGGGCAAGGAGGGGCAGAAAAGCACCAGAGAATAACAAGATCCCAACTCTTTAAACAAGGAGTAGAAATTATACATAAAGAGAATATAATAAAATACTCCCAATCCAAACTACCTGGAGGTAAAATCCCTGAAAATAAATGATGAAAAGCTTTAATTAACTTTAAATTAACTTTAATTAATTTAGTAGGAACTAAATAAAATCACTGTCATCAGGTGCCAACTTGGTATGAACTGAAACAGAATGGCTTATTACCTTCAGATAATTGCCATTAACTCCCTGGAAAAGGCTTTCAAGAGGGGGCTGTATAGTGCTTACACATAGATGCTACAAAGTCACTCGTGGTAGGTATTGAGAGGTGCTGCTAAAGAGGTCCTTTGTTGCCCAACTCACTCATGAACCTACTGGACCCATTCCTTGAGATGTTATGGGAGACTGAGTTGCTAGGAGGAGCTGCTTTCAAATGGTCAGTGGGGGAATCCTAGAGTAGACATCTAGGACTGGCAAGCCAGCCACTCTGCAAGTAGGTCGATTGGGAAGTAAGGAGGAAAGAGCTAGGTTTGGGAAGACAGCCTGGATGGGCTGCTGGCTGGACTGCTGAGCAGGTGGGACAACTCGAGGTCTGTGCTAGGGTATCTTCCACTTGCCCTTCTCCATCTACCCTCCATCCTGCTCTGTGCCTGCAAGGCTGCCCCTTTGCCTTCTGGCTTCCTGTTGGGTTTGTCCAGTGGGAGGTGCTGACAGATTGCAGAGAGCAGTGGGAGAGAGACGTGGATGTATAGGTTCTTCCAGCTCTCTCTCTTGGCAGGTTGAGCAATAGCTCCCTTCCTCCAAATCAGAGCTCCAGCCCCTGTCCTTGGTGGCCTATCCCAAGGCTACAGCTCATCCTGAGTTCTAGGAATAGCTCCCTTCCTGACTTCAAAGCAACAGGTGGTAACAAAACAATTTCCTATTGCTGATAGTCCCCGAGTGTCTCACCATCACTTGTAGGTTCCCTTAACCCTGCCCGCACCTTTGCACGCCCTGTTCAGTGATCCTTTTGAGCCTGCAACATGCTTCCCTCCAGGACCTGACCCATGCAAAAGCAAATGTGGATAGAAAGCAGGCAGGGAGGTGCCAGGATCAAATTTGGGCTTACTTCTCAGTTCTGTGTAAAACAGACTATATCATTGGGTCTGTTTCAAGTAATAGATAAAACTAATTTGTAATCACTGTATGGTTTGTATATAAAAACAATGCTAAAGAAGTCATCCTTTAATCTTTTATTATTGATTTGCCAAATCCTTTCTTCATAGATAGTACAAAAGGAAAATCTTAGGACAGGTGAGATCAGATGACCTCTAAGGTCCCTTCTGGAAATAAATTGTTGTGTATAATAGATGGTGATACAGATCACAAGTTCCAAATTAGAAGAGTCCAATGAACAGACTATATTTGGGGGAAAAAAATAGCCTCAAAGAGTAAGACTTGAGAAAAGTAGGTCAAGAATTATTGAAAGGCATTATGCTAAGTGGTATAAGTCAGAAAGAGACAAATACTATATTATTATCACTTATATACATGGAATCTAAGAAGCACAGCAAACTAGTGAGTATAACAAAAAAAGCACACTCACAGATACAGAGAACTATGGTTATCAGTGGGGAGAGGGAAGGGGGAAAGGGCAATATAAGGGTAGAAGAGTAAGCAGTACAAACTACTAGGTATAAATTAAGCTACAAGGATATATTGTACAGCACAGGGAATAAAGCCAATATTTCATAAGTGGAGTATAACCCATAAAAAATTTGAATTTCTATGTTGTACATCTGTAACTTATGTAATTGCATAGCAATATACTTCAGTAAAAAATCATACACACAAAAGAACTATTGATATTAATATTCTGATGAGCTGCATAGTTAAGAGGAATGAGTGCTCAGTTCTGAATCCTAAAAGCAGGGCTCCTAAATCTTTATCTTTTCCTTGCTCTTTTTATCTCTTTCACATGAGATCAGAAAATGGATCCTTACTTCCATTTCTGTTAGATGTGATCTTCATTTCAAGCCCAGCAGGATTGGTTCAGTTGGATACCTCTTCTAGGGTTTGATCAGCTCCCCCCAAAAGAGGAGAGGTGGCCAAAATATACCCAAAAGGATGGGCTTGCAAGGACGTACCTGATCAAGTCCAGGAAGGCGTCTGCAGCTGTCACCTGTACAATTTTGCCTTCTCTGTGCATGTTTTCCTTTGTGCCCTTCCCAGGATGGATGATGATAACAATGATTATGCCAATCACCACGGCAATGATGGTCGTAGTCATGTAATAGACTACAGCTCGCATCCCCATCTTTCCTGACGCCTTACTATCTAGGGCCGCCATTCCTAGGGAAGGCAAACAGAAGGAGATTTTCAGGAAATCGGTTCATGGAATTGTCCAGTGGAAGGTAATGGGAAGAGCATTTCCTTTTTCACTCCCCAACCCTCTCCCACCCGGCAATGGGATTTTATACATGTTACAAGAACTTGGCACCAAATCAAATCAGGGCATCACAAAAGGTGAAGGGAAAAAGCCACAGAATGGCTAGGCACCAGCTGTGTCAGCTAACACGTGATCACCCATTTTCTGCCCCGAGAGTTGATTTCACATGACTCTCTGATGGTTTGAAGGGGCAATCAAATTCTTTCCTAGGTTGTTACTAGTTGGGGAAGCTGTGAGTGTGAATTAGTGAGTATTGTGTGTGTGTGTGTGTGTATGTGTGTGTGTGTGTATGTGTGTGTGTGTGTATGAAGAGATACCTTAAAAAAGATTTCTGGCAGGATAATCTAAGCATATCTCAAGTTTTGAGCACTCTGCAGGCTCACACAGAGTAACTACCATTAAATTCTTTTATAAGAATGATTATTTTATGTATGCACTTGTAAGATTTTTTGGATTTTTAATGTAAAATTTAAGCTATTATTCTAATCGCTTACTGAGTTATCCTCAATTTACATTTATAGTAGGCCAAAGTTCTCAAATAGCTTCTCTGTTGTTTCATTTTATCTCATCAGCAGTTTTTAAAAACAGTAATTTTGGTGGGGTTCTTCTCATTTTTGCTCTCTGCCTTCCTCCACCTTGTCCCACAGGCCTGGCATACCTTATCTCACGTGAAAACATTCTTCCCCTCTTTTTCAGGACATCTTCAAAGTCTACCTCAGGCAAGGCATGGTCCTCTGTGAGAGAGGAGGCATGATGGTGAATGTTTCCCTAACTGTTCTAGCAAATGGAGCACATCTCCGTGCCTCTTGAGATGGAAAAAAATTGGAAATAATCCAAAACTCTCAAAAGATTAAATTTTCTTAATCATAATATGGGCTCTTCTGTTTCATTAACCATTTCCTCATTTCTCTTTTTTCTTTCTCCTCCCCAAACTTCCTAAAACACTAAGATCCAATTATAGCATCATCCAATCATAATTAATCAAACTATTTAATTTATTAGGCAAAGTCATAATTTTATAAATATATTAAAAGTTTACTGTATTACTGTACATTAAAAGTTACTGTAGCTCAGTGATCAGTATCAGACTCTAACAGTGGTTCAATATGCAGGTAGTGATTCTGTTTATATCAATGTGTTTAGAGTAAGGTAAAGTATATTGGAAAAAGATAATGTCCATGAATGCCAGAAAACTGACTGGGTTTGCCCCCAAACCTTGATACAATGGTAGTGAGCTTATATGGGAATTGAAGCCAAGATCTCCAATTTATAATTTCATGTGTATTTGAATCAAATCATTCATAATTTTCATAATAAGCACTTACTACTTGCTTATTTTTAACAACAATCTATAAGGCAGATTAAAAAGCAATTAAGTAACTTTCTCAGTTCTTAGTTAGTACCAAGTAAAATGAAGTGGGAACTTGAACTCAGATCTTATGTAACTGAATTTAGTGTACTTTCTGCCCCTGAGAAAACCAGCTACAGCTCCCACAAACGAGTAAGCCAATTTTGGTTTTAAGGCACTGAAGTTAGCTTCTTTTATCCTTGCCCTAGGTTTCTTGAAACCTAGGGTTAATACCCACTTGTGGGGGTGGCGCCACTTCAACACTTTACCATCATTAGAAATGGGCTAATCTGTTCTCAGTCCACGTGGTCCCATCCCCCCAGGTTCATCCGCAGGTCTCCTATGACGTCTTAGAATATCTTGACTTTCCTGTGCTTGAAATCATTTCTCCCAGAAGGGGCCCACTCTCTCCCATCATTGCCTGAGCTCGTCACCACTGAAGCCTGCAATTCTTCGGCGGGCGAGTGGTGTGGGCACAAAAGGCCGGATATCTCTGCTAGGGGTACCAGGCGGCAGTATTCTCTTCCTCCGAGATGCTTTCTTTCCCTCTCGCCTTCTATTCTGTGGTGCTGTTCCGTTCTCACGCCAACTCTTCTCTGCCGCTCCTGCCCACTACTCCCGACCTATAGCTATTCAGAGAGAGCGCTAAGTGGTCAAGGCACAGCACTGGAAACCAACGTGGCAGACAAAGGGGAGGCTTAACTCTCCCTCCCTCCCACCGCGGGGGAGGGCTGGGGAATGTGATTCCGGAATTCACAGCTATAGGGCCATCGGCTCTAGGAAACAAAGTTTATAGGTGTGTTTTTTTTTTTTCCCTTCTTTTTTTTAAATAAAGTTAATAAAAAAAGGAAACCAATGAGTATTTACTCCATACTTTCCAATTGTGAAACAGATGAAGACAAACATTGAAGCATTTATTTTAGCAATGAGCCCAGAAGGAGAATCGATGGTCAAATGAGAGGCCTCACCAACCTCTGCATATTGACCCTGATCCTGTGAAAGAGGATAAAGCAGCAACTGCTAACGTTTTAGAAAAGGCAGGGGTGTGTGCGGGTATCTTTATTAACCAAATCTCCGTGGAGGTGCTTCTTCTAAAAGGGTCTGGTGTCCCATGAGGGGCTGCTTGCTGACTTCTGCTCTGGGTACCCCCGAGCCCCCTCCCCTCCTCCTTCCAACTCTAACCTCTCCCCTTTTCTCTGAGTAGGTCTGTCAAACTAAAGGGACTGCTAGGAGCAAAGCCACACACCGTCATCAGGGCAAGGGTAGGATGGATGGGGACAATCTGTCACACTGGGTCTGCAAGCGAACAGTCTCGATGCTAAAGGAGCAAAGGAAATAGAGGAAAAGCTCTGGAAGGCAAAACTCCACACGAGCAGGCTGCCATTCTTCCTGTCTCTCGCCCCAACTCTGGGGCCATCTCCTTTCTCCAGCCTCCCGAAATTCCAGACAAAGCGCAGCACACAAATGTCAGAGTGTCTGGGCACAAGAGTAAAGCACTAAATCACTTGGTAGAAAAGAGAACTCTGGCAGGAAGTGCTCTAAATGTTTGAGAAGGGGGAAGTCTGCATTGAGCCTCGTCATTTGAAAATATATGGAGGAAAAGAGCTCTGGGGTAAGGGCAAACGAGGTCACTTGGGTATGCAGGTACTCGTGGGAGTATGTTATGACAACTATGTGTTCATCTAAATACGTATGTGAGAAACACATTCCAGGGCAAGTAGTAAAGATAATGATCTTAACTGGTCCCTTTTCTTCATCTGATCTGGGCTTAGCTGAACCAATCCCATTCAAGACATCCTGACATCTTTATTATGAAAACAATCTGTCATTGGAATTGAGATCCTCTTGAACCCAAAGAAATACTATATTGCCTATTAATAACAGTTCTGCTGTAGTTGCTCCAATTACAATGACATGTTTGTAAGTTTATACGTTTTGTATATTTTGAGTTAACTTTTGTGCTGATCCACTAAATCACTCACCAAAGTCTTCCTCTCACCAGTGGCACATATTCATCTAATTTCATGACAACTGTATGCTGCAGATATTGTTGATACCATTTTAAAGGTATAGGGACAAGAGACCAGAGAAGTTAAGTGACTTGCCCAGTGTTGCAGAGCTAGTAAACAGTAATGGCGGGATTTGAACCCACACTCTAAGGGAGTATCCTTTCTACTATACCTCAATCCTTATGGACAAGCTAGGAGTCACCCACATTTCATGTGCTTTTATCCATACAGGCTTTCCCTAACTTTATTTTGAATTCAATGTTGAAATGAGCCATCTGGCTAGAAGAAAATTGCATACAGGGAGGTAACTGTGGAAAACTCTGACATTCCCCCACCTTGGGGGGAAGTGGACCACACTGGTCACCAGAAGGACTAGCTAGAGAACAGATCAATCCATTCAAATTCCTTATCATTCCTAGAAAAAGAGCCCAGAACATGTTCTAATGGAGCATAGAGGGTCATGGATATTTGCCGACTGTGGGCACACAGATCTTGCCTTCTTTTCTAAAAATAAACCCATCAAATACCAGTCATCAACAAAGTAATCAAGTCAACTATACTCCAATAGAAATTAATTTTTAAAAAGTAATTAATCATTCATGTCTGCAAACCTATTATATGTTTACCAATGAGTTAAGCATCTAAAAAAGACTGAACAAGACATTCTCTAGAATGCAAAAGATTTAGACTTTGCTTCAAACACCTGAATATTTTAGGCAGCAGTCACTCTGAAGAGAGAAGAAGAGAGTTTCTTAATGCAAATGGCTCAGTAATCATTTACTTCTTCATTTATGAAGATAGTGTTTAAGTAATCAGTTTAGCACAACAGAAAGTGCATCAAATTCATGTTTTGGGGGCAAGATGGGAATGGGGAGGGAGTGTTCAATAAATATGTATATGGAACTCTGTAAGTCTATTGTAAATTAGATTTCTTCTGGTATAATATTTGGTATGAATTATTGGATAAATGAAATATGTATTCAGTCAAGTATTAAAGGGTAACATATAAATAATGTCAAGTTCCTATGGCTCTACTTTTTGCATGGATTTTATTCTCCCATCTGCTAAAAGTCTGTCTTATACATTAATGGGTCTCAGTATATTCCTCCAGTGATTCCTGTTTCTGGCTTTGAAATGTGAAATCTAAAGAAGAAGCCTTCTGCTATGAATGCTCTTTCTACTGACCCTCATGGTGTTTCATTGTTCTTTCAGGGCCACTGGATCAGGCCCAGAAAGAATGGAAAAGGGAGGGGGTGGCAACTGCTGACTCAAGAATATTGCTCTGTTTTAGTTTTTATTTTATTTTTATTTACTTATTTTTTAGTTTTTATTTTATTTTAGATATACTCCTTTTCTACCGTGGGTTTCTCAGATGCTCATTTAATGAAAGCCGCCTGTTCTCAAGCCCCCTAGAATTTTAAGACGGGCAAACTTATAACAAGGAAGTCAAGGATGAGTGGTAGTATATACTGTATTCATTTAAATAAAAGGTAATTTTTTTTCAATAAGAAAGTGAAACTCTTAAAAAATACAATGTACTTCATATTTACAGGCTGAAAAAGGAGCTCTTGTGTCCTAAAGCATCTGCCCATCACTGGAGCAAGGGCACCCTGGACCCTCAGCAGACACAGCAGGAGAAAAAGCTCTGAGGAAAGGTGTGAGGGGGTGGACGTGAACACGAAACAAATTGCTTTAAATCTCCTTCTAAAATTACGTGACTTTTTTTCCTACTGTAACATTTTCTTCCAGCTTCTTTAAAAAAAAAAAAAAAAAAAAAATAAGTTCTAGGGTTTCTAGAACAGAAGGCAAATCTTAGTTAGGTTAGAAATTGTATCATAATTTTGCATCACAATGAAAAAGTTGGTTAAAGCCTCAGAATTTAATCGAAGAGTCGATATTTCAAACTACTTAAGGCCAATCTCAGGCATTTTCAGAAGCACATTGTTTTTAAAAAATTGTGGCACCGTGACTAAGAGTTCAGGCTCTGAGGTTAGAATACCTGGATTCTACTTCTAGCTCTGGGATGCCCTGCGACCTGTGCAAGCCTCAGTTTCCTTATCTGTAGCATGGGAATGAAGAAAGCTCCTTCACAGGGTTTTCATGGCTCTAAAGGGACTTCTGTACAAGATGCACTCAGCATAGTGCTTGGTACATAGTGAGCATTCAAGCTATGTTAGCTGCTATTATTATTAATTAATCAAATAATAATATTTAACCTAAGTCTCCATTTCACCTAGACAAGAAGATAATACCTACACTGCAAGCTTATGGAAAACTTATATGAAGAATCTATACAAAGTAAGCTCTTGATAAATGCTAAATTATATGATGCTCTCTGTTAGAATTTTAGTGCCAGGAGAGCAGAACAATCTGTTGTATTCATTGATGTAGCCTCCTTGCCCCAAACAGTGCCTGCACAGGAAGGCACCCAATAGAATGTTGAATAGTCATTCTTATCCCTGTTGTTGTTATGCTGGGAGAAGGCTACAAACTTTTAAAAAATATATCACTTAGGCCACTGTTCGAACGACCAGCACTAAAACTGCTTGTGTTTAAAATACTCTGAAATTTAGACTTGCCAATTTTGATTGCTCGTCCCCACATTTATCATATTGTCGTTGTTGTTTGGTTGCTCAGCTGTCGACCCCATGGACTGTAGCCCACCAGGCTCCTCTGTCCATGGGATTTCCCAGGCTGGAGCAGGTTGCCATTTCCTTTTCCAGGGGTTCTTCCTCATCCAAAGATTGAACCTGACTCTCTTGCAAGTCTCCTGCATTATGGGCATGTTCTTTACCATTGAACCACTGCGGAAGCCCCTCTTCCCCATATTTAATCCTAAGTAGTGAGGTTCCTTCTACCTTGAAGAAGGAGAGACAGACCTTGTGGGGAGGGACCCAGCATCACCTGGAGCTTTATCTCCAGATGGGGGTGGGGGGTAATCCGAGATGGGCAGGATGGGCAGGAGGCTGGCACACGGCTACCCCTCACCACAGGAGGACCCCTCCTTCTCACCCAGCCTCTCCCTCCCTCACTCCTTTATTCTTTGCCATCTTTAACAGGCTTCACTCTGGCAGATGAGCTTATGTAATTGCTATAGTCCTATCTGTCACACAGTAACAGAACAATGAGCAAGTAAATGAAAAACCCAACACAGAGACGGGAATGGAAGAGGAGGTGAGGTCGAGTAAGTGCTTAAGATGCCAGTCGTGAAATCAAATACTAGTCATGAGCTAGTATCTTTTATCCTATTAATGAAACAGGATAGAATAGAAAACGATGGAGTGCATCACGTGGGGTAAGAGGGAAATACTGCTTTGTGAAGTTTTTTTCAGCAGCACGTGTGTATGTCTGTGTGCGGCCAGGTCACAGCGTAAAATATGTTTATATGGTATTTGCGGGTTCTGGTTAAAAAAAAAAGTTTGCAAACACTAGTATATACCCACATTCAGTTGAGAGTAGAGGCTTGAAAAAGGAGCCATGAGCTACGGTCTTCCCACCCTCTCACCTTGCATCTGTTCCCCTGGGGCTGCCCACCCACTCCACCCAAGACCTCACCCCATCTCTAACGGAGATGAAGGAAATGATGGTGCTGATCGCTGGAATCCGGTCAACTAATCTGAACAGAAATTCTACAGACACTGTAATGAGGGGAAAACTTTTAGAAAAGGTATACTTCATGGAATTTTGAGCCAAGAAGGCTTTTACTTTAATCAGTGATTCTTGGTGAAGAGAGTTAACCATCTTCCACAAAGAGCTGAGAATGATTTTGTGGAATTCACAGTCAATTAAATCACAAATATTCTCACAAGGGTTTTCCCCCTGGCCAATATTTCCTTCCCGTTATGGCTGTTCACAGCATCACAAAACTTGGCATTTCATTCACCTATAACACCACTTAGTTTTATGAGGTTATTTTGCCTGAGAAGGACAAAGAGGCTTCCTAACAAATGTATCACTGGCATATAGCTTCGTCAGCCAAGTTGATTTTTTAATTTGACTCTTAAGGCTTGTCAACAAAAGTCTTTTTTTGAGCTCTGGTGTTCACTAGTAGAATGCCATGGAAAGGTAAAAGGGAAACATTCTTTTCCAAGATTGTTAAAAAGGAAAAGTAGTGGAACAGACATGATTGTCAGTGGCAGGACTGAGCAGACAATTCCTTTTCTCTGGCTATAGACAGCCTTGAAAATAAGCTTTCACAGAAGGGAGCAGAGAGGGGACACGGAGGCCCAGCTTCAACTTCTGCTACCTCTCATATCCAAGAGTTTCTGGGTCCTTTTCATTAACCTTTGGGTGGGGAGAATCCTTCTTTTGGGTAGGGCTTTCCAGGTGGCCGTAGCGGTAAAGAATCTACCTGCAGGAGATGTAGAAGTGGCTTCAATCCCTGGGTTGGGAAGATCCCCTGGAGGAGGGAATGGCACCCCACTCCAGTCTTCTTGCCTGGAGAATCCCATGGACAGAGGAGCCTGGCAGGCTACAACTCATGGCGGGTGGAAGAGTCGGACACGTCTGAGCGCCCTCCTTTTTGGGTAACAACTGGTAAGGCCCTCTGAATGGTCAAGCTTCGCTCTTCTCTGCACTGTGCTGTGCTTAGCCACTCTTTGTGACCCCCGTGGACTATAGCCTCTGCCAGGCTCCTCTGTCCATGAGGATCCTCCACGCAAGAATACTTGAGTGGGTTGCCATGCCCTTCTCCAGGGGATCTTCCCGACCCAGGGATCGAACCTAGGTCTCATTGCAGGCAGATTCTTTGCCGTCTGAGCCACCAGGGAAGCCCTTCTCTGCACTAGTCTTAACCATCCAATAGCCTCATCCCAGCCTAACACAGCATATCCCAGCCTAACACAGCCCTGCAACAAATGGTTCCAGTAACTCGGGAACCCATCACATCAACTCTCTCTCTCTCTCTCAGCATGGTCTCAGGAAACTCTCAGAGGGCCAGCTCTGACGTTCACGTCTCACAGGCCACAGCTGCCGGCGCGAGGCCCACGGAGAGGTGATTTAGATACCCATTCACCCCACACACTAGCCCATCCTTCGCTCACGGTATTGGAATGTGCCGCACAATATGCTTTTTTGAAGAGGAACCAGGGAGTCATTCATCTTCTTTATGTGTGCTAAGCAGAGCAAGAGGGAGAGGCGAGTGGGACCCATGATGAGCCGGGGAGTAGTGATTAGTAACAGCTGACAGCCTCAGACCAAGACCCTTTCTTTGGTTACCTCATTGTAGCAGCCGAGCACAAAGGAATGACTGTCTTCTCGCCAAGACTGGGAAACCCAGGACCACAGAAAAGAACAGCTAAGAGAAAAAGTGAGAGTTGGGCAGTGGGGGCAAGGAGCTGATCAGATCGACTCCGAGTTACACCTGTGGAGTCTGGCTTTAAGAAGAGACCTCTGCAGGGTGGAAAGAGGCACCCCTAGGCGGGGGACCCTCAACCAGACCCTGCCAGGAGCACTGATGTGAATGAGGAAAGCAGGTGACTTCCCTCACAGCAGAAAGAGCACGCAGAGAGCAGCAAATTGCTCTGGTTTAATGAGAGGAAGTTCTTTGAGGGCCAGAGCTCCAGCCCCCTCTGCCTTTATTCCCCCAAAGAATGATTTACAACCAACCACCGGATGAGTTGTTGGCCATTTCCGTAACAGCCCTTTTTCCTTGGGGTTGCCTAACTTGCCACGGAAAAGACCTTTATGTTCTGGGCATCGTACAACTTTCTTAGGAAGATGGTGATCGAGACAGCACGTTTGCTAGCTGGCAGGATGCTGAATGGGACTGAGTTCCAGTACAGGGCCAGACTCGTCCCAAGTTAATCAAAGGGTGTCACAAGTTGACTGCAGAACATGTCAGACTCAAGGGGTGCTCTTTCTTCCCAGGGAAGGCCTGTCCCTCACAGGGAAAAAAAAAAAAAGGAATTGAAAGCCTCAGAGAAACTGAAAGCAACATATGGACATTAAACCCCAAATCCATCTGGCCTGGATTCCCAGAACAGTTGAAGCAGGAGTATGACTCCAGGCCTTGAAATGAGGCTGGGAAGCAGCAAAGAGCGCTGGGGCCAAAGACTCATACAGACTGTGTGACCCAAGGTCCAGCCTCCCCCCTCCAACTCCTTGCCATCAAGAATCTGGAACCATAACCCAACCTGAAATGAACTGAGGTTGAATCTGTTGCCTGAAACTAACATTAAGATATTTTAAATATTTCTTTAAAAAAAAAAAAAAAAGGGAGAATTGAGAGTAAGATATCTTCACCTGGAAGCATGTCTTCTGCTTGCAATGCAGGAAATCCAGGTTTGATCCCTGGGTCAGGAAGATCCCCAGGAGAAGGGAATGGCAATCCACTCCAGTATTCTTGCCTGGAAAATTCCATGGACAGAAGAGCCAGGCGGGCTATAGTCCATGGGGTCACAAAGAGTTGGACACGACTTAGCAACTTTCATTCATTCATATGCTCACCTGAGGTATTTTCTGAATTAAATCCAGAATGTAGAGTCTTATGTACTACAAAAAAAGAATGCATTTTTAAAAATGTAAGTCCATGTTTTGCCCAGTTAAGAGAGTTTTCAAAATTAAGTCTTTGGGGATCAAGTTGGGGTTGAGGAGAAGAGAAAGATAGTGGAGATAAGAGAGTTGAGGGAATGACAGATAAGAAAGACAAGAGACGAAAGAAATGGAGACTTAAAAGCTGAGATGTGTGGGATGGAGAAACAGTTCAGAAGGTGCTTTTATCTCAGTCGGCATATTTCTTGGGCTGTGGCCAACACCCACCCCCCTTTCCAGTTCTGATTAGTTTTCTCAGCATTTAAAAGTTCATCAATTGTTCTTATCTAATCTACAAAGGAATAGTCGCACCCAGGGGGTGGGAGATTGTGCTCCCAACAACCTGACCCAAACAATAAGGCAGTATCACTTCACAGAGTGAAAAAGACTGTAAACTCTAGAACTGGTTGGCTTGCCTCATCTCTGCTTCACACGTTAAGTCAGAGAACAGTCCCTCCTTGGAACAGGAAAAGCTGCATTTTTGCCCCCAGGGCCAAGGGCGACAATGGAATTGAATCATTCCTGAAATAGTCCACTAGAAGTGGCGCAACACTTTATAGCTTTTTCCCCTTCTACACAAGGGAGTTGTTTCTGCAAATTCTACTTTAGTTTTGTAGCATCAGTTTCCTAATTTGATTTTTTTTTCAAGGGATAATTTAGGAATTCCCAAAAATTCTCCAAGGAAAATTATGGGCAGTCCCTGACATCAGACTTCAGTTATCTTGAATAGACTTCAGGGATCTAGAAAGTTGTCAAAAAGATGTGGAAATGGCGTTTGGTTGATTTGAGACTGATATTGCATGATTGGTAATATTCTTCTTTAACAGACTTTAGGAGTGGATGGGCACATTTGAATGAAATCTGGTAGCACAAAATGGCAAAGAAAGAATATGAACTTGGGATATTGCTGTTAAAACTGAATATGGCATAAAAGGTTTATAAATAAGATTAAAAAAAAAGCAGCTACAAAACATCAATTTCAAATGACTATTAAATAATTCAAATGATTAGGACTGTCCCATCACAAATAATGGAAAAAGGCAGTAAGGTAATGAAGTTCTGTTAAGGGCAACTTACTTCTTTTGAAAGTGGCTATACGAATTGATTTTATAATTAAAAATTTCTCATTTATTCATGTGTTCACTCACCTTTCATTAAGGACCTTCTCAGTGATCTAGCCAAAGACATGATCATTAAGACCCTCATGTATTTAGTATTTAGTAACAAGTAAGACTTTAAAATATATTAATGTGAACAAGTAAAATGCATAGAATTATCCAGCAGAGTGATTTGGAATGGAATTAGGAGGAAAACCAGGAAATTTGTTGGTGTTTATTGGAAGAAAATGGGAGTGTGCTTGGTTTGAATCCTGGTTCCCTCACTTATTAGCTGGTGACTGGTCAGCCTCTCAGTGTCTCAGTAAATGAGAGATAATAATAGTATTTAATTCATGGGATTGTTTGGAGGATTAAATAAATTCAGCATGTGATGCCTCAGAACAAATATATGGTGCATATCCTAGCCATGATGATGGCAATTTTTTTGTTTTTTAAAAATATTTTTTAGGTCTGAAAGACTCCTTGGAATACCACTCTAGTTGTGGCACATGGGCTTAGTTGCCCAGCGTTATGTGGGATCTTAGTTCCCCAACCAGGTAACGAACCTACATCCCCTGCGTTAGAAGGCATATTCTTAACCACTGGACCACCAGGGAAGTCCCAGCTTTGATTTTTTAAAAAACTGGTGCATAGAAAGAACTGAAATCTGGTTCTTTATAACTCTTTTTCCCCTGAGATAAATTTTAGCTTCTGGAGGAACACAGAGCAAATCCGGTCCACATTTATCAGAGACCTTGGTCTTCTTTTCTGCACACTAAATACACATCATTTCTCCAACCGATCTCCATATATCATTCTTTTCAGAGGTTGATGTGTGCATGTGTACTAAGTCGCTTCAGTTGTGTCCAACTCTTTGTGACTCTATGTACTGTAGACCTCCAGGCTCCTCTGTCTGTGGGGACTCTCCAGGTATGAACACTAGAGTGGGTTGTCCTGCCCTCCTCCAGGGGATCTTCCTGACCCAGGGACCAAACCCACATCCTCTTACATCTCCTGCATTGACAGATGGGTTCTTTACCACTAGCACCACCTGGAAAGCCCTTTCAGAGGTTCACCAACCTGTAATCCTTCTAAAACTGTCTACTAGTCAGGACCCTCATGCTCTGATCCAAACCTTCATCTCTCAGCTTCATCTTCTACAAGGGCTACCCTATTCTTCCGGACAACCTAGACTGCTGAGTAGTCCCTAGATATGCCTCGAGTTTTCATGTCTCTGCATCTTTGCTTTTATGGCTTCCTCTGCTCTTGTCCTCATTTCCTGCGGAAATCCTCCCACCGGTCCAGCTCTTGAATTCTCAGAGCACTCTCTTTATTGCTTCTTGGCTTCAGAGTCAAACTTTGTTTTACAGTCAAGTGTGTACCTGTCGGGCAGTCCATTAATATTTTCAATTCCTTGAGGCTAGAGACTGGCAAGGTCTTCTTCACATCTTTATTCTGCATACCAGTTAGCACATCGCCTGCTCAAAACAGGAGTCCAATAAATGTGTCTGGGATTGGATTCAACACCATCTTAGTAGCTACTCCGCTTTGTCAAAAGGTGCTCCTGAATGTGCTCAGTGCTAAACAAATACTCCTGAGGCAGTGTGACCACTGCCGAGTACAGTGAACTATTCATAATTCTACCGAGGAAGCACACGACTATATTCATTCTTTTTGAGCCACCACATCCTACTGTTGGTTCCCATTAAGCTTTTAGTCACATGAACGGCTGCCAAGCTCAGTTGCTCCCTATCCTGTGATTGCGCAATTGCCTTTTGAATCTAAAAGCAGAAATGTGCATTTATCCCCTGCTCAGCTTCATCTTGTTGGTTTCCATCCAGCATTGCAGCCTATTGAAGTCATTTTGAATCATCCTTAGAGGCATATGTGGTAGAAGCTATTCTTCAGGGGCTTATATCATCTCAAAACACAGTGTAGGTGTCTTCTGGGTCATTAAGTTGTTGATTTAAAAGAACGGAATAGGACAAGGTTTTTTTCCTAAGTACACTTGAATACTTTTTTGTAAGTACACCAGGTTTCCTTGGTGGCTCAGTTGGTAAGGAATCTGCCTGCAATGCAGGAGACCTGGGTTTGATCCCTGGGTCAGGAAGATCCTCTGGAGAAGGAAATGGCAACCCACCCCAGTATTCTTGTCTGGGAAATCCTGTGGACAGACTGGTGGACCTGTGGAGCCTGGTGAACTACAGTCCATGGGGTTGCCAAGAGTAGGACACAACTTAGTGATTAAACCACCATCACCACCATCAGAGTATGTTACCAGATATCTTTCCAGGTTGCCATGGAGCTTTAAACACTCCTTAGACCTAAACATTCAGTCAGTTTCAAGTATATACCACTGTTTCATTAGGTGCTATTTTATTATCAAAGGTATTACAGAAGACTGAAATTTTCAGAATAACCAAAATAAATTGTATCAGGAATTCCACAGCCAAATGTTATTATAGAAAGGGATTGATTTTAAAACATAAAAAGATTTTTGTAGCACAAAGAATCCTTACAGGATACTTTGTGAGAATACATTAAGCTTGACTTTGTAACTTTAGGAAATAATTCTCTTTTCCTAAAAGAATCAATAGTATTAATCCAAAAAATTATACATTGATAAATATCTTTCTCTACTAAGCAGGAATGTAACATCATGGGGTAGAGATTTAAATAGGACAAGGATTAATACAAACATAAGTTACTCATGTGAGAAAGAAATAGCAAAATAATTATTTTAGGCTTTAGAAAAGTTCACTGGATAATTCATTGGCAAACAATCCCAGATGTTATATATTATGTTAATGACACTGATCATTAAAATGTCCATTATTATTCAAAAATGTGTGCTTTTAACTCATCTTCACTTTTACTCCTTCTACCAATACATAGTAGCTGGTGGTTTTCTAAGTTACAGTCCTTCAATTCTAAGTATACATGATGGTCTGTATTTACTGCTATACATCCAGTGGCTATCACAGTAGGGACCCAATAGTTTTTTCGTTGTACAGATAATGAGTGAAAAAGTGCAAATTGAGCAGGTGAGAATAATTAAGCAAATGTACTCGACCCACACAAAAATGAGTTATTTATGTAATATCTACTAAACTCGTCACTGTAACCAGGCCTAGTTCCTATTCTCAAGGAGCTGTTTCTTCGAGTTTCCAAGTTCTCACCAAATAATCAAATGATCAACCGCATGTGACATAAAAAGTTGTGTATACTGCTAAACTGCATTTGTTGCCTTAACATGGAAACATTTTGCTCATGTGAAGAAAAGACTTTATATAGGCAGTAAAATTAAGGCAACATATGCACTTTACCATTGTCAATCAGCCTTGTACAAGTCTAGTGGCCAGAGCCCGTGAGAGGTTGCATGGCATCTCTTTTGTTACAAAGAGATCTGAGTTTGAACACAGGTTCAGTCACTTGCTGCCAGGGACACTTTGGCAAGTTCCCTCATCTGAAAATGGGAATAGCGACCTTGCAGAAGGAATAACAAGTATATGCGTTCAATGCCCAGCATGTCTCTTACACTCAATGCTGCTACTGCTAAGTCACCTCAGTCGTGTCCGACTCTGTGCGACCCCATCCCTGGGATTCTCCAGGCAAGAACACTGGAGTGGGTTGCCATTTCCTTCTCCAATGCATAAAAGTGAAAAGTGAAAGAAAGTGAAGTTGCTCAGTCATGTCTGACTCTTCGCGACCCCATGGACTACAGCCTACCAGGCTCCTCCGTCCATGGGATTTTCCAGGC
The DNA here is from genome assembly GCF_019320065.1 of Cervus canadensis. Taxonomy (NCBI): domain Eukaryota; kingdom Metazoa; phylum Chordata; class Mammalia; order Artiodactyla; family Cervidae; genus Cervus; species Cervus canadensis. Next base: position 35,834,017 of record NC_057401.1, read on the forward strand.
AAGAGTACTGGAGTGGGGTGCCATTGCCTTCTCTGCTTACACTCAATAACTGCTAGCAATTATTATGCAGGTCAAATTTCAAAAGTCATTGACCAATCAAAGAATAAATCTGCAATCAAGATTATCACTTCACCTTTTTAAGGTAGAAGAGAGCAAACATGATCTGAATGGCAATACCAATGTTCTCATACATTTTCAGCTTCAGATGTAAATCACACATTATTTAGCCAATTTTTGAGGAAATACCATGTGCCAGGCTCTGTCCCGGACTAGGCAAACCATATAGCACTGTCTCTAACTTGCACACTTAATGCTATGGAAACTTGATAATCCCAAGGCAGAATCTGCAAACACCCTTTGAAACCACATCTGTTACCAAAAAGCCAAAATTAAATGCTGAAGACTGGGGCTAGGTCATGGCTAAGGAAAATGAGTCCCAGAAACCAAGAGGCTCTCGGTAATGTACAAAATGACACCACTCGATAGTGGTGAGGCTGGGATGGAACAAAAGCTTCACCATGAACTTTGCAAAGTAGTTTAAAGCTTTGCATTAGTACACCAACTTGAAGCCAGTTAATGTATTAATTGCTCAGTCATGTCTGACTCTTTGCAAGTCCCTGGACTGTAGCCCGCCAGGCTCCTCTGTCCATGGGATTTTCAGGCAAGAATACTGGATTGGATTGCCATTGCCTCCTCCAGGGGATCTTCCTGAACCAGGGATCAAACTGGCGTCTCCTGTGTCTCTGGCACTGCAAGCAGATTCTTTACCCACTGAGCCATGGGGAAGCCCCATGAAGTCGTTAAGTTTAGGACAAAGAAAATTTTCCCAATCCTGGGAGGTCATGAGCTTTTTTGGCAAATGAGTTTTTTTTTTTTTTTCTAACACAGAATATAAAGTGACTTTAACTGTTTAAAAAAAAAAAATTAAAGTTAGTTTTCCTGGTGGCTCAGACAGTAAAGTGTCTGCCTACAACGTGGGAGACCCGGGTTCAGTCTCTGGGTCAGGAAGATCTCCTGGAGAAGGAAATGGCAACCCACTCCAGTAATCTTGCCTGGAAAATCCCATGGCTGGAAGAACCTGGTAGGCTACAGTCCATGGGGTCGCAAAGAGTCGGACACAACTGAGCGACTTCAGTTTCACTTTTAATTGTTTACTCTGGGTCATCCCCAAGCAGTGTTCTTTTTCAGAAACATTGATGAGCTGCAGTGAGCATGTCTTGAAGTGACATGAAAGTCGCTCAATCGTATCTGACTCTTTGCAACCCATGGACTGTACAGTCCATGGAATTCTCCAGGCCAGAATACTGGAGTGGATAGCCATTCCCTTCTCCAGGGGATCTTCCCAATCCAGGTCTCCATCTTCCCAACCCAGGGATAGAACCCAGGTCTCCCACATTGCAGGTGGATTCTTTACCCACTGAGCCACCAGGAAAACCCACAAATTGGCTGAAAGGAGGTAAAGTGGCATACAACATGATCTGATCTCTGAAACTGGCTACCAATTAGTGAGAGCCCAGGAGTGGTCCTGAAGCTGATGCTTCACTACTTTGACCAGCTGAGGTGAACAGCTGACTCGCTGGAAAAGATCCTGATGCTGGGAAAGATTGAAAGTAAAAGGAGGAGAGGGCGGCAGAGGATGAGATGGTTGCATGGCATTCCCGACTCAATGGACATGAACTTGTGCAAACCCCAGGAGATAGTAAGGACAATGAGGCCTGACGTGCTGCAGTCCATGGGGGTCTCAAAGAGTTGGACACTACTTAGTGACTGAACAACAATAGCAACAACACTCATGGTCACTGATTCGAGCATCATCAGATGACCTGGGGCCAAGACTTTGGAAATGAATACTCTCTGAGCAGATGTGAGATCTACAAATGAGGAAGGGCCGTTCCCCAGATCCTCTCCAGCAAGGAAGCCAAAGGACCTTTGCATTTGATATTCACAGTACTGAAGCAGAGTCCGAGAGTGACAGTAATCACTAACATTAGTTCACTGCCTGCAATTCACATAGAGCATGCTCATAGCCACAACCTCAGCTGGGCTCATCCCTGGGTCCCCTGTCATAGCATGGATGACAAATATTCCTATCACTACCATTATTTCCCACTCCATTGATAAGCCTTGAATACCAAAGCAATGCTCCCCTTAGCTAGTCAGTATGAAAACTAGTCTGATAATTCCAAAGTTTGTGCTCTTAAGAAACACACAGGGATTACTGTGGGTACATGCAGCCAGAGGGAGCCTCCTGTTCTTTGAGCCTCTACTCTGCACTGCTCAGCTAGCCCCTTTTCAAGTTTTCAGGATTAAACACCTCGTCTGTCCTCAGAGGAAGGACATCCAAGGCCCAGGGTCCCCGTTTTACAGCTCTGTCACTTCCTTCTTTAGCACCTAGCTCAGCTGACTGGAGGAACTCAATACTGAATGAATTAACAAGCTCAGCTAGACAATAGCCACTGTGCATGACTCAGGGCACAAAAGCAATGAGGACGCGGAAGGGAATGAAGCATGAAAACATATGGCAGATGCTGTCAGGACTATTTACCGCGCATCCAGTGAAAGTGCGGAGCCAGACGAGGTTTGACGTGGAAAATAAAGGCAGTGGTACAGCCCGCTCTCCCTGAGAAGTGTCTCAACAGTCTTACTGAGGCCACAACACAAGAAAATGCCTCATGAAGGCTTGTGGAATAACTTCCAAGTGAGTAGAGATGTAGAAGACTTCAAGCAGGGAGATAAATGTGTAAAGAAGGTGAACGGAGTAACCATCTATTGGGAATCAGCTTGCAAGATAGGCAAACACGCCCCTTAATCCACCCCTGAGTGTTTGGAAGCATGAGAGTGTTTCCACCAGCTTATCCAACGCACTGCGGATTTTCTGTTCATACAAACAGCTTTCCCTAGGCTTCTGGAGGGGCATTGGAAGCCCTTCTGAGGAAGATTTTGAGATTAAAGCTGATTAAGAAGAAAACACAAACAGCGTCCTTTTTTCTTGGTGAACCATCCTTGGCTCATTTGAAAGAAATTTATTGAGCACTTATTGTATGCCAACTCGGCTACAGACGGAAATAAAGCCCAGGGCTGGTTTCAATGCTTGCAGCGTCAGGCAGAGCAGTGATGGGGGAGCTGCATTCTGGCAGGAGAAGGGAGGAGCGCTGGGGAAGGAGAGCACGGGGACTGTGATAACCTGGAAGCTGGGCTTCCGGCAACGCCTGGCTTTGCTGTCAGGACAACTGGAAAAGTACATTTAGAAAGAAGGAGCAATTTTTGGGCCAAATCAGATCTGCCTGTGCATGTTTACCAGATTGGACTCCGAGCACCAAGGATTTAGCAGTGATGCCATCAGAACTAATAAATAGGTTAGGAGAGCTCACGAGGGGTTAAGTGCGGAGTCAGAGGTTAGGTATGTCTGTGAACACATCGAAGGCATAATTCTAATTACGAGACATGAAATAACCCCAAATTTTGAAAACGAGTACCCCTCACCATGCTGCCAAACACCTAGCATCTGTTCAAATCTATTATGAACCATCTCCTTGGGGAGGAACGTGAAAGAATTGCAAGCAGCTGCCGAGAAGTGTGCTAGAGAGGGGTGCCGCTTCCAGGCAGTAAATTTATGTGTGAACTGATTCATTAAGTAATACCATTCTGACCACGGACGTGCTGCAAAACGGATGAGGAATTCAGTCCCAGGGCACATGTGAGGTCAGTGCCCCAAGGTCATCAAACAACTTAAGAAGCCCATCTTAGAAAATGCATTCTCCACTCATTGCAACTAGAGAAAACCTATGTGCAGTCACGAAGACCCAGCATAGCCAAATAAACAAATAATTTTTTTTTTTGAAAAAAGAAAATCCATTAAAAAGCAAACTATCATCTCACATTTGGTTTATGAAGCTGTAGTGATGTTCTCTAGTGGAAGCATTTCAATTCTCAGCACCCTCACTGTAACTATTTCAAAGCCTGCAATTCACAGTAGCTGAGTCAGTGACTCTAATTGGACTTTTTGAGGTTTTAACTTTATATTGTCTACTGGTACCTAAGAACTGCTCTTGGTGAAACTTTCTTCTACTGGCCATTTACCTCCGAGAGTGACTATGGAAGGAGAATAATAAAGTCATGTGATATGGCAGTGTTAGTAACACACAGCTATATTGGGTTACTGTCTTTTTACTAATCATTTTAGGCTAGTTCTTGCTCCCTAGGTAACTCTGGGAATTCTCCGCAGGCCTGCAGAAGACGTGAATCTAGCTCTTTGTGTCTGTAACCGTATACTTGCTATTGATGCAAAGGATGAAAAGAAGAACACCCAATACACATTGTTCTATTTATAAGCTGTTGTACTCAGTTCCAGAGGAGAGAGTGATGCCCTTCTCCTCTTGAAAGTTACTGAGAGCCAGTTATTCTGCTGTTGTGTCAATTCAATTTCCAAAAGTTGAAGACAGATGATTTTAAGCACTGAGGGAGAAAGTAGGGGTGTGTGTGTGTGTGTAGACATGCACACATACCAGTTGGAACTAGAGTGGCCAAAATAAATCTTTCCTCACATCCGGAAATGCCTATCAGGGAAGCGAACTAGCTGGCAATCAGAAACTCCATGTAATGCTCACTGTTTTAAACGGCACACATTCTCATGTCCTAGGGCAGAATTGCATGCTGCGGCTTTAGAAGGCACTCTACCAAATATTAACTGAAAGAGTGAATCAGTGAATCTTTCCAGGAAAAGCATGTCAAAACTTTCTTTGCCTGTTAAAAAAAAAAAAAAGCCAACTGCATAAATTGGCAGTAGAGTGCAATATTTCTTTAAGTCAGGAGTCCAAATGTTGGCTGTTCTGGTCTGATGCTGCTCAAGGACACAGTGGAATAGTTTCAGGAGGAGCTGGTTCACTTTGGAATGCTGACCCTTCTTCCCTCCTGCATTAACCTCTGAGAAATAGTATGCAGGGTATAATACCTTTTTTACATGAAAAATGGGGACTTTCATGTCTTTTTCTAAAATCACTGAAGACTCTCCGGGATCTCAAAAAACAATTGTTGCCAGTTCCCTCAGGGAAGCAGTGTCAAACAAAATGATCCTATGCTTCCCAGAAACATACAGTTGGCTGGAGGAGGTGGAAAATGACAGTGGGGCCACCTGATGACACAGGAAGGGTAGGAAAGGTTTCTTGGAGGAAATGACATCCAAAGTAAGATCAGAGGTCAAGGAGAGCTTTCAGATAAAGCTTCCAGGAAGACATGGTGGGGGAAAGTCAGAGAAATGAGATGGAAAGGGATAAGCAGGAACCATATAAGATATGCTTACATTCTGACCTTTATTTCAAAAGCAGTGTGGGGAATTTTAGCAAGATCATACTGCCTTCATGTAAAAAATCAAGTCAGAAAAGGGCAAGCCTCTGTGGGGAGTGTGAGGGAAGGTAAAGAGGCTGGTGATGGCGTTGCAGCTGTAGTTTAGGATTGAGCTGGTGTTGCTTGGACTTGGTGGAGGGGTGTCCACAGTGAGTAGTCAGAGTTAAGGAGGTGGAATCAACAAGTTTGGGCATGGGGGAGGAGCGGCAGAGGAGGTAAAGTTTCTGATTTAGCCCCTACTGTCTACATTTCCTTTGATTTAAAAACAACAGCAAACTTTCAATAGTTTTGTACTCTTTCTATATCCAAAATAGCTGATTTCTCCTTCATGTTGACATTCTTTCAGCAGGAATACATTTATTCTACCTGCACTCACCACCTTCATAATAATGAACCAGCTCTGTAAAATCTTAGTAAGTTAAAAGGGACCAGCGGGTCCTTCTCAGGCAGTGAACCAGGCTCAGAATTATTAAGTTTTTACTGTGTCTGTAAGTTTATTTTGCAAATAATTCTAGTTTGCACACACCTGGGAACACATCCAATAACTATCTTCCATCTGGAAATTAAAGAAGAATTTTTGTGAGTCTGTAGAAGTAGCAATCAGGACTTCCCTAATGGTCTAAGAATAAGACTCTGTACTCCCAAACCAGCGGGCCTAGGTTCCATCTGTAGTTAGGGAGCTAGATCCCACATACCACAACTAAAACACCTACATGCCATAATGAAGACCGAAGATACTGTGTAACACAACTATGACCCGGCGTGGCCAGATAAATAAACATGAAAAAAGAAAAGTAGCAGCAATCACATGTCAAAGGTGGCCTAACTCAAGAGCCTTTGGCCAACTGAGTTTTACCAGTTCCTGAAAGCTGTAGTTACTAAGGTTCTTCAAGGTTTCTTTCCAATACAGACTTTTGATTGTATTTATCTGTGACTCTCTTGACCAAAAAACTATGGTCTGATGGACAGAGGAAGATGTTAAACAACACCAGGGAGATGTAATCAGCAAAATCCAGAATATGGAAAACTGATTTTATATGACAAACAATCTGGTCTCTTCAACAAACAAACTGTGAAAGAAAAAAGTGGGAAAGAGAGAGAAAAAGAAAGAGAAAGAACCTGTAAATTACAAGGTTTAAAAAATATGCAAAACAATCTGGCTTGATTCAAACTAACACACTGTAAAAAGGGAGGGAGAAAAGAAATAGGGATTTTTTTTTGGAAACTGATTGGATGATATTAAGAGATTATTGTTAGTTTTTAAACAAATAATAATGAGCATTATAGTTATGTTTCAGTTCAGTTCAGTCCCTCAATCGTGTCCAACTCTTTGTGACCCCATGGACTGCAGCACACAAGGCTTCCCTGTCCATCACCAACTCCCGGAGCTTGCTCAAACTCATGTCCATCAAGTCAGTGATGCCATCCAACCATCTCATCCTCTGCCATCCTTTCTCCTCCTGCTTTCAGTCCTTCCCAGAATCAGGGTCTTTTCCAGTGAGGTAGTTATTCGCATCAGCTGGCCAAAGTACTAGAGTTTCAGTTTCAGCATCAGTCCTTCCAATGAAAATTCATGACTGATTTCCTTTAGGATGGACTGGTTGGATCTCCTTGCAGTCCAAGGGACTCTCAAGAGACTTCTCCAACACCACAGTTCAAAAGCATCAATTCTTTGGTGCTCAGCTTTCTTTATGGTCCAACTCTCACATCCATACATGACCACTGGAAAAACCATAGCTTTGACTGCTGCTGCTGCTGCTAAGTTGCTTCAGTCGTGTCTGACTCTTTGTGACCCCATAGACCCCATAGACCCCACCAGGCTTCTCCATCCCTGGGATTCTCCAGGCAAGAATACTGGAGTGGGTTGCCATTTCCTTCTCCAATGCATGCATGCATGCATGCTAAGTCACTGCAGTTGTGTCCGACTCTGTGCAACCCCATGGACAGCAGCCCACCAGGCTCCTCTGTCCACAGGGTTCTCTAGGCAAGGATACTGGAGTGGGTTGCCATTTCCTTCTCCTAGCTTTGACTAGATGGACCTTTGTCGGCAAAGTAATGTCTCTTCTTTTTAATATGCTGTCTAGGTTGGTCATAGCTTTTCTTCCAAGGAGCAAGTGTCTTAATTTCATGACTGCAGTTACCATCTGCAGTGATTTGGAGCGCAAGAAAATAAAATCTCTCCCTGTTTCCCCATCTATTTGCCATGAAATAATGGGACCAGATGCTATGATCTTAGTTTTTTGAATGTTGAGTTTTAAGCCAGCTTTTCACTCTCCTCTTTCACTTTCATAACAAGGCTCTTTACTTCCTCTTTGCTTTCTGTCATAAGGGTGGTGTCATCTGCATATCTGAGGTTATTGATATTTCTTCCTTCAATCTTGATTCCAGCTTGTGCTTCATCCAGCCCAACATTTCAAATTTTGTTTGTTTAGGGAATGGTTATGTTTAGGGAAACTAATTTTCCTCTTTTTAGGCATACATGACTCCAACAGAAGCCAGACTTTCCCTCAGACTATAGAAAGTCCCTAGCCTGTATCCAGGAAAGATGATTTTCATTGTCATTCCAGAGCTAGAGGTTAGGGTAGAAACAGTGGAAGAGTTTCTCCAATAGTGAATCTACTTTCCCGACCTGCCTCTTCACTAACAGATGGATACTGCAAATAAAAACAGTACGGTGACTGACATTCCCAAACTCTGCTTTCACATCTGCCCAGCAATTTAATCCTGAAAGTGAACTGAAAGCGAAATCAATGTTCCCAAAAGCTTGAGTCAAATTTTAAATGCACTGTAGCAATCCATGGTGAATCATTTATAATTTCTTATTTTTGGAAAACAAACACTTATTCTCAATAGTGAAGGTATATCACCCTCAACAGTTGGGGAGTGGGGAAAATCAGAGCATATATCTTTTAGAGTCTTTTTAAACAATATAAGTATGTAAGGCTCTTTCTGTTCTCCCCATACCGAAAAAACAAAAAACTAAGAGATTATATTAGCTACTATTAATTACCAAGGAGAGTGATTTTTCTCTATCAAGGAAGTTGGGACTGGAAAAATTTCGAGAACCATTGATCTGGACTTTCTTTTTGGGTATTTTTTCAAAGTGAAGTCTACCTTGATCATTCAACACAGTCAAGAATTGTTCTAGAACCAATTTGTTGGAATGAAGTTCCTGCAAGAGATAGGAATGCCTTTCATCTTAACAGACAAATAAATAAGCTGCAGAAAGACCAGAGCCTTGCTCTTTATGATACTTTTCTATCTCGATTTTGTCAACCAACAGAAGTTAGGACTATGTTTTTTCTTTGGGAAGCACAGGAATTTAAACCAACTGTCCATTTTTCACAATAGAGAAAATGAAAACCTCAGAGAATCTTTTAGCCATGAGCCAATCAGATAAATGTATTCAGCTAGGACGGACTGTGAATTATTCAACTTTCATAATTCAACATAATAAGGAATATAATAACTGTACTGTACAATTAAGACTGTTCATTATATGTAGCAAAAAAAAAAGTGTAGCATTTTCTAAAAAGGTTTTTGTTTTCAAATTTTTTCTTCTACTGAAATCTTAATAACTCTTGAACCACAGGTCATTAATGCAGTTAGAGTCCAGAGAGATCAAGTCCTGCACTTCTCTCTATTCAGTCTTTTCACAATATCTCTGAAAAGAAAGAAAACCAGAGAGATACACTATGTCTAAAGATCAGTCACACAGGGGGTCTGCTCATGCCTAAAAGTCCTTTCCAAGCCCCTCTTCTGGTGGGGCTCTGTTTGAAAGTGGACTTTGACTGTGCACGTGGGAAGCTGGGAGTAGCTCGGTGTCACAAGAAAGCCAAGAGGTTTATCTACAAGAACCCTGTGATTGTGAACATAGCCCATCAAAGCCATAAATACCTCCCAAGGGCAATCGAAGGTTGTAAGAGCCAAACTTTCAAACGACACAGAGGAGACAGTATGAAGTGTGGTACAGACTGCCTTTGGAAGTTGTCCAAAGATCTGATGAACTACGGGGCAAAAACAGTAGATCTGATTTAAGAAAGTGTTCCAATTTATATTTAGTCATCAGTTATAAAAAAAAAAAAGGTTTCTTGACACAAATCTCAAATTTCCTTGAAAAGTCCCCAAATTAAAATTTTGAAAACTGAGTTTTGCTTAGAGTGGCACAGTCCTGACTATAGATAAAATAATCAAACATATAAACCTTGAGACATTGCAATGAGACAGTGTAATCATTTTTTAAAGTTTAATAACAGAATGGTATTTAGCAGAATGAAATACAGTTTTTTGCATGTTTATGAGCTTGGTCCTCAAAAAAAAGCCAAATGGTAAATTTAAGGCTGATTAATGTATTAATTAAAAGAAAATTCTAAGTGATCACATAGAAACATAGAGAATGCTTCTTATAAACTCTCAGTACCCAAAGCCCATTTTAGCCTCCTCCACATGAAGGTTGGGATAAATTAAAAATAAGGAACAAAAAACCCAGGAAGTTACTGTGATAAATTGCCATAAAAGAAACTGAGCTCTTTTAAAAATATAATAATTGTTGGAACTGCTGTTACCTTTTCTCAAAAACTGTTTTCAGTTGTAAAAATAAAATAAAATGGATGATTGTGGGTTGGATATTTAAGGAATAGCCTTTCAGTAAAAATTTGACCAAAATCTGACTTTTTCTAGTGTTGACAAAAATCTCTTTCCATGAAAGAATCACAGATTCTATCTTATCTTTGGTGTAAGTAAACCAATGAGTAGATTGGCAGAAATAATGTGCCCAAGTAAAATTGATTAAATTCCTTTAATACATTTGGTTTCTCTCTTTTTCCTGAGCACACTTTGGAATCATTTTGAATGCCAAAGGAAATATTCCACTTAACAAAAGATATATTTGAATTTAAGCGTATCTTGATTGAATGTCAAAAATGAATACTTAATTGGAAGGATTGAGTATGCTTTGCTCCAGAAATTCATGGCAGCTAATTTTGCCTTTTGTATATTGAAAATAATTAAATTATTTCATTCAAGTCCTTTTAATAAATTGCATTATGACTGGCATGTGACTGAGAATAAAAGTTGGTTAACAGTGAGTGTTAGTTGAGTACTCACAGGACTCACAAAGTATTTTAAGAGGAAAATGGTCAAATTAGATTCTTACTTGGTGCTACAATAGAAGAACCACATATTTCCAATGGGGGTAATTAAAGAAAACAAACAAAAACCTAAAACTTAGTTATGCTGAATCATGAAACTTTCTCTGCATCACCTGTGTGTATGAAGTAAGTAAGCAGAGTCTAATTCCATTGCAATGCTCACAAATGTGTAGTTTATAATGATAAGGTGTCATAAGGAATCTATATTTTACTAGAGTAGATATATTTTGGCCAGTGACCCCAGGGTTGTGGACAGAAATGATTTCAACAAAAAATATCCCAAGGGAACAATTCTACCTCTGACCGTTACATCCCAGTAGCCCAATAAACATGGATGGATGTAATATAAAATTAAAATTTAAATTCCTGCCCATGCCTTTGTTTCCTTCACATAGCAAAATTTGTACTCCAACAAGGCAAGAACTTTTGTACCTGTAAAGTGTCAAGAAGTCTTTTTTTACCCCCCAAAATACCTCTTTGGGCATTATTTGTGAGGATGCTTGAAATAGACATACTGAAATAAAAAGTTTTCAAAGACTTAAGAACCACTTGGAATATTCTCCTTTAAGAGACCACAAATATGAGACCACAAATTGTTTTCCTTTCTAATATTCAAACACATTTCCCAGCAGGAGGTTAAATTGTCACTGTTAATGTGTACACACAGATGCACAATGCTGGGCCAGTGTGGCACCTGTGGGGGATCTTGACTGCAAAGCTTAATCAGAAGGGAGATGCACTGTCTGCCTTCATGGAGCTTGCATTTGGAGAGGACACTGGCCCAAAGTCACCGAAAGCAAATCACAAGGCTGCAGAATGAAACCGACACATACCAGAGTGCGGTTTGTCTAACCACGGAGGGGGCAGACATGACTGAACAATGTCTAACATTTAGATTTCCAAAGAGCTTGGGATATTTTGTTTATTTTTTGAGGGTTTTAATCTCATGGCCCTTGTGTGGATTTCAACACAGAAAGGATAATCTGAAACAGCAAAATAAACAGAGGAAACCAACTGTTAGTAAAACAAAAGCCAGCCCTTGTTATCAAGGATAGTCCATGTAATACTCTATCAGTGTTCTTTAAAATTCCAGACTTCCCTTGGTCAGACCAATAATCCATCCTGTCTCTGGCAGCAGCACCAATGTTGCCCTCTGAGACATCAACTTCAAAAGACCCAACAGACTTTAGTTTTCCCTTAACAATATAGCTTTGTTTCTTTAACGGGTGGTCAGTGGCTTATATTTCGCTTACACCAGTCTTTGAGGTTTTCTTTAATAAAACGCAAAGGAATAATTTATAATTATCCTGTACATTATTTATACATCTGTAAGAGTGTATCACCATCAATGCAAGAAATAGCTTGGGCTATAATTCTATTCAGGCATAAAAATGAGCAGTAACCAGTACCATAACTAGCTCATCAAGCAGAGGTAAAGCTCACTCCTGGCAATTCAATAAATGAGATGGAAGCTGAATGAAACAACCCCCAAATTATTGAGAACCGTCAGTTGGCAGGCTTCACTTTGGCTTACTGATGGTCGAAAGGCAACAGAAGCCATTCTGCAAAGACATAGCTCAAAATTTGGATTGGAGGTCTTATGCATGCTTTAAAGGGAAAGCTCCCTAAAAGGATGGAACTATGGGGGTTCTTCTTAAATTCCCCAAGTGCGAACACCTAAGGAAGCAAACACTTTCCTTCTGAGCTGAAAATAACTGACTTGGAATTACAGCTCATCATGCAAAGAATTAGAATGAATACATAATTCAATAGTATTGTAAAAGATCTGAACAGAACTTTCAGCAATGGGGGGCATTCTGTAAGTTAAGATGTACCAGACCACTGAAGCAGCTCATAAAAATCACTTCATACCAGTGAGATTTGTATCAGCACTTCAGTCTTAGCATCTACATTCCTTGGAGGAATCCAGAGGACCTCTGGCTTTAGTCTGTCTCTTCCCCAACCCCCACCCTCACCCCCAACCACCTCAGGGAAACCACAGGGGCCATTAAAGAATGTCTCAGTTTGGAGAGATTTTAACATTCTGGATAACCCAAGCATCTATACTGCTATTTCCAAATGTAAATCCAAGTGCAGGGAGAAAGCTATCTGACTAAAGCAGTGTATGATGTCCTTTGAAAGCTGTGTGTAAAAACTCTAGCTGTGGTAGATTAGATTAATAAGAAAACAAATATTTAGACTGTCTCTTTCAAAAGAACTGACATTAAAATATCACATCTTGTATGACTGATTCATTTTTGCTATACGATAGAAACTAACATAACATTATAAAACAACTATGCTTCAAACAATTAACTTAAAAAATCATATTTTGGGGGTGGAAGGTGAGAGGGAGGTTCAAGAGGGAGGGGAGATAACATACACCTATGGCTGATTCATGTTTATGTATGGCAGAAACCAACACGATATTGTAAAACAATTATCCTCCAATTAAAAATAAAAAACAGGAAAAAAATTACATCTACCTGATTTTAAAAAATGTTTGTGTTAAAGATCATATAACATAAAATTTACCATCTTAACTATTTTTAAATGTACAGTTCAGTGGTGTTACGTATAGTCCATTGTGTCACCTGTCTTATTTTTTTAGTTAAGTTGATTTGTGTATTAAGTGTATTGTGTATTAAGTGTATTAAGTTGTATTCACTATAAAGAAATTAATACAAAAAGTCATAATTGATGAGTCCACACACATTTTAAAGGATTTCAACAATTATTTTAGTACAATCAAAGATGTAATACTTGAATTGTATCTTTTTTGAAATGTAAAATTCAGTTATAATACAGAGACTACATATCTTATGACTTCAAAAGTTTTAGCTAAAACATACATCTTTTATAGGTAAAAGTTCAACAACAACAACAAAAAACTCAACAAACCAAAAAAGACATGGTAAGTGTTGGCAAGAAGGTAGACAAACTGGAACCCCACCATGCGGCTGGTGGAGATGTAAAATAGTACAAATAATACAAAACAGTCTGGCAGTTCTTCAAAAGTTTTAAGGAGAATTATCATATGTCCCAGGAGCTCCCCTCTGAGGTATATACCCAAGAGAAATGAAAACATAGGCCCATGAAAGTTTACAGCGGCATTATTCATAAGAGCGCCCTGCCTGTAACATACAAAATCCCCAAAGTCTACCAAGTAATGAATGGATAAATAAAGTATGGGATGTCCAGACAACGAAATATCACTTGGCTATAAAAGGGAACGAAACCCTAACATGCACAGCAACAAGGATGAACTCTGAAAGAAATAGTAACAAAGGACCATGTATTCCATTTATATGGAATATCCAGGATAGATAGGTGCATAGAGAAAGGAAACAGTTTGGTGTTTGCTTAGGGCTGGAGGAATGGGGTGATTTGGGGATGATGGGTAGAGAGTGTGGGTTTTTGTCAGGGGGAAATAATAATGTTCTAAAATTTTAATGTGATGCTGGATGCACAACTTCTTAAATACACTAAAACCCATTGAATTATACACAATAGGGGTAAATTGTATGTGTGTGAGTTATATTTCAGCAAAACTGTTAAAAAAATAAATACCACTTTGAAATAAGATAAACCTAAGTCTAACAATACCAAGAAATAATCTTAGGAACGTCATATAAATAAAAACCTCTCCCTTTCTATTGTAAAATAGGCTTCTATCATTCTAAAGAACAAGGGAAGGGAGTGGTAGAGGGCAAATTTTGGCAACAAGGATGTCTCTAGCAATTGAAAGTCTGATACACACTGCTACACATCCATCTTTCACAGATGGAAAATGTGCTTCTGTGGTGTATACAGTACTTTTCAGGCACTTGACCTCACTTGCTAGTTGTTAAGTTAGTGTTCAGATGTTTATTTAATGGGAAATTATATAGTGACGTCAGTCACTTTCCCATAAAACATCTGTTTTCTGCTAAGATCAAATGATGATGCCACATGCCCAATTCAGAGGGGAAAAAAATGAATAAAGTCAGTAGATCGAATTCTTTTGATTTTTCACTATAAATTTTTCTTCAGTGTTTCTTGCCTCTACTTATGTGAATGCTAGCAGAAAAAGGACTTAAAAATTATGAATACCTAAATAATATTACAAACTTTGCAACTGTTTCAATCATGCTTTTGTTTAATAGCTTATACTATTTGTGGAAATATGCTTATAGTTTTGTTCTTATACTGTATAAGAGTCATATTTTCTTACAGTAAATGTGTTCCTACATCATTCAATATGTAAACATTTTGAATATACCCATGAGAGTGTTATGAGTTTCCAGTTTGTTATTCTTAAATATGTTTAAGACCTACTACATTAATGTCTGGCTTTACGCCTAAGTATGCCAAAGGAATGCTTTCAGATACGTCATTAAGCCTAGGTCCCAAGATAAGACTACCAAATTCTATTCTAAAATAAAAAAAGAAGGCAAGATTCTAGTATAAAAGTTAACAAGATTCTAGTATAGAAGCTACTAATGTTTCCATCTTTTTTTTGAAAAAACCTTTTTATTTTATATTGGAGGATAGCCAATTAATAATGTTGTGATAGTTTCAGATACACAGCAAAGCAGCTCAGCCATACACATATTCATTCATACATACACATGTATTCATTCTTTCCCAAACTCCAAAATACTTAGCGCATAGGTAAGGTACACCGATTTGAAGGATTTTATGGCATGCACCAACTCAGGAAAATGTTGCGATTTTCTTTAGGAAAGTTAGTTCTAAAATAACTGAAACTTCAGCTCTTAGCACAAATTCCTTTGAGAACAATGTGTTCAAATTATAGCTTAACTAGAAATAATCTATGTGAGATACCATAAAGTACAGAAAGAAATTCTGGAAAAGTTGTAAATTACAAAGAGTAGAGGCAACAGTCAGACTGCCAAAAGACAGTACTTTTCAGAGTTGGAAGAACTTTGGAAAAAACACACAAAGTTATGTGTGCACACACATACGTGTATTGTGCTACAATGAAAAATCGTGTCCCCAAATTTCATAGCATCAACATTTTATTGCATTATCTTCTACTAGAGATGTATCATGCTCTCCGGAAGCAGATTTTGGTAATTACTGTAAAGGAATAGTAGAGAAGTTTGTACCACAAAAGGAAAGAACTTGGTGGGCAACACTTTTTTAAAGTGACGGACAGCTCTTGGTGTGTGTGTGTGCGGGAATGGCGGGGTAGGACATTACAGAAACATGAAACAAGTTACAATTATCCTAAAATATCATTCCTGTCTTGTGTGTTCTTTGTGTGTTCTTGTGTGTTCTTTCTATGTTTTAGAAACATAACGAAGAATCTGGTATTTGCTTCAAAATAATCCAATGGTGAGACGGAGTATAGGTGGGGGAGGGGATCTAGGGGTACTGCAGATGAGACAAGATTTTGGGTATGTATATATTTATATTTTCCTTCAACCGCACTGACAAGTCCTGGTAATATAAATGTCATTTCAACAGGCTGAATCTAGGAAGTCTACAATCATCTTGCCACCTTGCTCTTCCTTCTAAAACTCTTTCTAAATGGCTAGCCAAGAGCTTCTTCTGACTTGTTTACTTGCCCCCAGCATCACAGAGCTCAGACAGTGGCCTCCCTTCATCCAGTGCCCTGTGAGAGGAAACCCCCTTGGTAATTTAGGGGAAGTTTCTTCCCTCTGAGAAAAACTCAGATGAAAACTCAAGTAATTGTTTAACAAATTAAACACAAAGATGCAAAACCTATTTCCCCATACATGGGAGTCCAGGAAATGGACATCTGAAAGCAGTATTAACTGAAAATGTAGATGTTGCTGGGTTAGCAAAACAGGCTGCAATCATGGGTAGTAAACTGGCTTCCAGCCTGAGGATCTGGAATTTTTGTAAAGCTCTTCCATGAAGAAGCTCAAAAGAAGTTTATCTTGCCTAGAGAAACAAATTTGCACAAATATAAGACTTGGGAAGCTAGATTCTACACAGGCTCAAAATTGGTTGGATCATTCCAGCAGATCCATCCTGCAGCAGAAAATATCATCACCCCCAAAAGCCTTCTTTCTGCTTATCATGAAATATCCACTAAACACTGAACAAAGAGAAGAAGGGGTACGATCCCCTGAAGACATACAATTCATGACATTGTCACAGAAAGCCTTATCCAGCTATAGAACCTTCTCTCTTTCTCTCTGTCTCTTTTTGCTGGCAGATACTCCAGCACCTTTTTACTTGGCTTTATGGGACATGCAGAAATCTTTTATAATGGAAGGCAGTTTTCCCAGTCACTTTCAAGGTAAGCAGTTTTCCTAGCAGAAGTCCATTCAAATCAAAGTCAATAAACTGGGTGTCTGTGTGTGTCCTTAAGCACAAATCTCCAGTCAGGATTCATCTTTGCTCTACTGAAAACCATTATCATATCAGCAGAATAAAAGCATATGTTTTCAGCACCGCCCACAGACCTGCAGTTTCAGACTGGTTTGAAAGAAATTGCCAGATTGGTAACATAAGTGGGGGGTGGGGGTGGTGGGAGGGGTAGGGGGATGGGAGCTTGGGGATCTTTTTTTCTTAGACAATAATTTAACTTTAAAAAAAGTTTTAAATCTTTTTTTTTTAATTTTATTAAAGAAACTTTCAAAAATATCTTACTAGCCGGAACTGATCAAAACTGTAGGCTACCTACCTTAAAGCTGCTGAAATCTCACAGATAAGAATTCCCAAGTCATAGAAGCCTAAGCTTTCTAGGAAAGCCTTGAGCCTGGGGCTTCTGATCTTTCAAGAACTGTTTGATTTTTACCACAAAAACTTCTCCACAAACTTTATTTCTGAGGGGTTAGGTGACCATTGGCTGAACCCCTCTGAGCCAGGGTCTGTTGGCAGCTGATGACAGCTGACCCAACCCCAGTTGCTAAGAGCAGAGGTCTGGGTCCTGGTGACTGCCCCTACTTGGTCATGCTGGGTTCAGCTCTGGGAACACAAGGGGATGTGGAAGGCAACCAGGTTGGGAAGGGCCTAGGAGGCCTGGGCACCTGAGAAGAACTGGCAGAAAAATTCTAGGCTGTGCTCAAGTGCTTTCCTGACACCGGCCGAACTGTCATCCTCTATTTCTCCATGGACCTCACAGGAGACAAGTTCAACTTAAGTTTGGACAGGGAAGCACAAAACTTTCAGGCAGTGGCTGCTGGCCGCCTTCTGGGGTGCCGGGGAGGGGGCTCCCACTCCGGGCATGGAATGCACATCACTACCTCTCCCTGCCTTCCCAGCTCAGAGGGACCTAATCTCCTGAGTCCCCCACTGAGAGCTCAGAGGCTCTGCTCCCAGAGGGAGTTTCTGTGGCTGAAACCCTGTAAGGTGCCTCTTCCCTCTGTGAGGCCACACAACCCAGGGTTACTTTTGCTGGGAGCTGCCCAGGGCCCAACCTCTGGCTCTTGCAGCATTTAATGGTGCGCCAAGTGTAAGGAGAACAACCTAAACAGCTTCTTCTCTGCTAGTAGAGTTGCTTCCTGACTAGGGAGCCTGAAAACTGGGGAGTACAGCTGGCCTGGGGTTACTCAGTCCCTACTTTGTCCCTCACGGGGCTCTTCCTCCCTGGGTCACTGTTCCCGTCCACGACGTGGCCACTGCAAGTCTATCTCCCACCAGGCTCTGAACTCCTGAAGTCAGGGGTTTTGTCTTCCTCATTAAAAAAAAATTTTTTTTTTGGCTGTGCCTCAAAGCATTCAGGATCCTACTTCTGTGACCAGGGATCGAACCTGTACCCCTTGCAGTGGAAGCCAAGAGTCTTAACCACTGGACTGCCAAGTAAGTTCTGCGTCATCCTCACGTCCTAGAAAAGTGGCTGGTACATTAAAAAAAAAACCAAAAACATTCAAGTGCTTATGGAATGAAATTATTTGTGATGGAAAGGTAGATATTTTCTGGGACAGCTAGACTTAAATAATTTTTTCTACCTTGTAACAAAACCCAAATCCACTAAAAATAAATAAAGAGCATTTGGTTTCCCAGATTTCCTTTCTACAGGATGCAAAAAAAAAGCCAGGTGATCTCTTCAGCCCTCAGGTGCGTCTTCCTATTATATCTTACAATCTCTCTGTTTCTGTGGATGTAATTCAGCCTCCCTCCCCATGTTTGTCAACAGATCTAGAGAGAAAATGAAGCGGGGCCAACCTGCTGGCTTCAAATGAACTGGGCCGAAGTTGCTTTCTGGGTGGCTTGTTTCTAGGCTGCCAAGCATTGTGTCGAGACAGACTCCACTTGTCCAAGTTTTGATTAGCCAGGAAGGCTCCGCTTGTGGCATTTAAGCAGCAAGTGGACTTTGCTGCCCTGTGGATTCCAGGGTGTCGCACACTGGGGCCTCGTTGCTTGGTAAGGACTGGGCAGTTGCATAACCAACGATAATACTTAGAATGATGCAGCAGTGATAAGATCATCCCGTCCCACCCTGCAGGGCAGAAACCAATCACTTCCAGTGGAGAGGAAGGAATTCTCCCTGGCTCCCAGTTGCTACTCGATTAACTTCATGGTTTCTTTAATCAACCTTTAATAGGAAAACGATCACTGTGAAGACCACAGACAAATAAAATGTTAAGGACTCTGGAGGCTTAGTTACATGCCCCTGAGCTGAAGTTCTCTCTTCTTGTTCTAGAATTTTCACTTCATACCGTGTGGACCAGGACAGCTCTTACTACTGCTATCCTTACCTCCAGTAGCTACCAGTAACTGAGCACGTACAACCTAGACAGCAGATTAAAAAGGAGAGACATTACTTTGCCAACAAAGGTCTGTCTAGTCAAGACTATGGTTTTTCCAGTAGTCATGTATGGATGTGAGAGTTGGACTATAAAGAAAGCTGAACACCAAAGAATTAATGCTTTTGAACTGTGTTGTTGTAGAAGACTCTTGAGAATCCCTTGGACTGCAAGGAAATCCAACCAGTCCATCCTGAAGGAAATCAGTCCTGAATATTCAATGGAAGGACTGAAGTTGAAGCTGAAACTTCAATCCTTGGGCCACCTGATGCAAAGAGCTGACTCATTTGAAGAGACCCTGATGCTGGGAAAGATTGAGGGCAGGAGAAGGGGATGACAGAGGATGAGATGGCTGGATGGCATCATTGGCTCAATGGACATGAGTTTGGGTAGACTCTGGGAGTTAGTGATGAACAGGGAAGCCTGGCGTGCTGCAGTCCATGGGTTCGCAAAGAGTCGGACATGACTGGGCTGAACTGAACTGAACTGTGTGCCAAGTATAAATCCTCAGAACAGACCCACAACACAGGTACCATGAATGAATTCATTTTACAGAGAATGAAAAGGAGGCTCAAAGACACTCCTCTCCACCAGAGATAGATATATTTCCTTCTTCAATGAAATGTATGTGTAGGGGAAAAAAGGAAAGAAATCTATTGTCCCTTTTCTTGTACATAAGCACCTGGAGTATTTCATCAAGGCCTCAGAGATACCCCTCAGCCACGACAATGTATCATTTAAAATAGTAAATTTTTCTTAAGTGTTTTGGCTTTCATTTTTGCAAGACCTTCTCAAAACCTTCATATGTCCAAGAACCAAGAATTGTCTAGCTTATTGCTTGCTCTCTTGTGTTAAATGAAAAGATAAAACTTTAGGTCATTCTTATTGTAGCTGTCTTTTCTTTGACACTAAGGGGCCATATTTTGAGGTTCACCATTCACTGTCTCTACTTCTGTTTTCTCAGGTAAGGGAGCCCTTTGCTGAGTGGAGCTTGTTGCCGTCACCTATTCTGAAGTGCCATATTCCACTGAATTCACGGGTCTACAGATTTGGAAGATTGTTTGTCAAGAGAGATGCTTTCCCCTTCCAGAAAACTGGAGACACAGATGATTTCTTGCAGGGTAAGAGATTGAGAAGGAATGCACACTCAGAATGAGAAAAGAAAGACTAGTTTTCTGAAAAGATTCCAAAGTAAGGAGGAGGTGAGGTGGCAGCTATGTCTGAGCAACCTGAAATGGAGTCTAACTATTATCTAGTGAATTTAATCAGGGTTAAATCAGTCAAACCAACTCATATTTCTGGCATGAAATATCTAGTCTGGTTGCCTATCTTGACCAAATCAATAGAAATTGGTGCCAGCTCCCCATTTTATTGTGTGGTATGTTGGCACAGATGTATTCCTTTTGTTCAAAAAAATAGGTACTTGAGTACAAATCTAGCCGTTAGGCTTTCTCCTGGCTTCTCTCTGGCAGCTTCTGGAATGCTAATACATACCAAGGATGTTAGGAAGGATTGAAATTTCAACTTTGAGAAAAGGAGAACATGGCTTACAGGGTCTCTAGTGCCACAATTCACCAAGAGAGATGTTCCAAGTGTGAAAATCTAACTTAAATTTCTCAGAGTTTAAACGGAATTAAAAACATACAGGACCAGGCTTCCCTGATGGCTCATTGGTCAAGAATCTGCCTGCCAGTGCAGGAGTTGCAGGTTAGATCCCTGCTCCGGGAAGATCCCACATGATGTGGAGCAACTAAGTCCGTGCGCCATAACTACCAACTCAGTGTTCTAGAGCCTGTGTACCACAACCACCGAAGCCCGCGCACTCGAGAGCCAGCGAGACACAGCCAATGAGCCTGTGCTCCAGGGCCCAGGGACTGCAGCTGCTGAGCCCACCTGCCAAAACTACTGAAGCTCATGCACCCTAGAGCCCATTCTCCACAAGAGAACCATCAACAATGAGAAACCTGCACTCTGCACCCAAGTTTTCTCCACAACTAGAGAAAAGCTGGTACAGCAACGATGACCCAGCACAGCCTAAAATATATTAATTAATTAATTAAACAAAAAACAACACACAGAACCTTCTAAAACAAAATGGCAAATGCAGGCAATGCAGTAAGGGTTTCATGCATTCCAAGTTATGCCTGCACAGGCCCTGGGACTTTTGAATTTAAAAGAGTGCTGAGTTCTCGTGTTCCTGATGGGTGCCGAAAAGGCCAGCATGGCCAGGACACAACATGTTTATAACACAGAAGATGGAGAGATTTTCCAACAGTTGCTTGTTTAGCAGACAATAAATGTGGTGTTCAGTAGCTGATTCCATGTTAAGTTAAGCTTTGACATGGAACTGCCAAGTGGAATAAGGCAACATATGAAACCCGGCGATAGGCTGATGCGTGCACAAGTCTATCAGTGCATTTGTTATAATTAATAGCACTGACACCGAAACCTGAGTTCCAGTATTTGGTGGCCCAAGTGTTGGACTGAGCCTGCAGATGTGCTTTGCTTGGCTTGTACCATTTTGTTCTGTTACCTATGTCAACGTTTAAAAAAATCTAGGTTCTGAACTTCCCTGGTGGTCCAGTGGTTAAGAATCTGCCTGTCCATGCAAGAGACATGGGTTCAATCCCTGGTCCAAGAAGATCCCACATGCTGTGGAGCAACTAAGCCTGTGTCCACAGCTACTCAGCCCATGCTCTAGAGCCTGTGCTTTGCAACAAGAGAAGCCATTGCAACGAGAAGCCTGCTCACTTCAACTAAAGAAAGTCTGTGCCCAGCAATAAAGACCCAGCACAGCCAAAAATAAATAAAATTTTTTAAAAAATCTAGGTTCTTATCAAGTATTGGATTTCTGGATTCTTTTGAAAAATTGGAAGATTTGGCCCTTATTGACACATGGCAACAATTGGATGGAGTTGACAGTTTTCAGGTCATAATCACATCCTTTCCTCCCTTTGTCTACACTGCTCTGCAGGGGGTCACTTTCCATTTATCGTCACACTCATCCCTGCTACCTCTCCCATTGAAGGGAAATATTTCCCTGTATCCACGACTCTTATCAAGTAGGAAAACAAAAAGGAGCCTGAAAGCGCAACTTCATATATAAAGATCCCTCACCTGCTTGGCCACTGGAGTCATTTGAGCTTGCTTTTCCATTCTAAAATATTGGGCCCTTACTTTGTCCTCTCCCAATACATTTTCCAGTAATGCTTCCCAACACACACAGAGATCCTCTTGTGTACGTGTAATTTGCAAAAGTCCCCAAAGGGGACCTCCTTATTTACACTGGATCACATCCTGCTTTGGTTTAGAATCACTGCACTTCAAATCATGAAAGAAATTCTTATTGAATCTATCATTCACTCCATTTGATCATAAGTGTCTAAATTATCATGTAGCTTAGAAATTATTCCTTTGAGACTAACACCTTGAAAAGATCTTTAGCAAACTTAATTATGTCCCTTGCCTTAACAATCCTAGAAAAGAACTGAGACTCTTTTAATGGTCCCAAGTGGTGGCATTCCCAACTTGCAATTAGGTTACCTTTTAAAGGTTCATTTTATACTGGTTGTTCACAGTTTAAAATTCCTTTCTCTTTAACACATATATCATAAATGTTGATAATTTCTCCAAAGTTGACACACAGTTTCTTTTAAACCAAGCAGAGGGACTGCCTCATAGTGTTGCTGGTTTTTTTTTTTTTTCCCTGAAAAACTACTCAACCAAAGCTCTTATTCCAGCAACAAAGTTGATGTATTAAGTATAAGAAAACACTCCGGAGTTCTACTCCAAAGTAACTGTTAACTAGGATTGCTAAAGGGAACTAATATTTTCTCTAGTTGTACTGAACAAGGGCTTTCCTCTTTATAAAGGGTAACACAGTGGTTTTTTGTTTTTTTTTTTTTTTAAAAAGCACAATTACCAGAAAGCAGAAGCCTCTAAACACTGGCCTCACCATTGAAGAGAGAGCATAAAGGAACACAGGACCCCCAATTTGCATCCAGGAAAACTGCAGGTACTCAATTCAGACTCCAGCCATAGGGTGGTGGGAAGGGACTCCCTGTTCCACTAAACAAAATGGCAGATGTGAGTTCTGTCCTCTGACTGCTTGCTCCAAGAACTTGCTTCTCAGAAAAATGGCAGCAAATGCATAATAAGGACGTGCCCTCACCTCAGTATGAATGTAGCTTCTCTGGTAAGAATCGTGGCCGGCTGTGATTACCTCTGGTCAGGAATGGGCCAGGCCAGTTTCAAAAACAAGTGTCCCAAATCATCCTGTCTAAATGACTGTTTTATGGGCAACTCGTCCTCCAATGGGAGCTTTATGTACATGCAATCACTTGTTTGAAGACCTGGGCAAGCAGAAGCCAGCAGAGATTTGCAAGGCATTGAGGAAAAAAAAAAGAAACTGACGTAGTTTCTGTTCCAAGTAATGGCCAGCCCTCCAGGGCATGAAGCAGTCAGAATCTTGCTTCAAGACTTTTGAGTTGTTCTATGAAGTTCTTTTTACACAGAGATCTTGAAAGGAGATTATAAACATCCTTACGAACTCCTGGGAGGTGAAAAGATGCTGAGAGCCAGCTCACAGAATGATCTGCCTAAGGGTGGACAGTAAGCCAAGGACGGAAAAGAAAACAGGGCTAGTAATACCTGAGGTCTGGGCTTGAGCTACAAACCCAGAAACCATCCTGCTGGGGGTAGTGTCTACGGATATTCCTTCTCCAAGTCAGAGATGTGCTGCGGGGAAAGAGAACAGTGGGCAGGGAGGAACGTACAGCAACATTTTTCTGAAACTTTTGGCTCTGTTCGTATTCACCAATCACATGTACTCTTAAACCGTTTCCCATGCGGGCGTAAATCGTTATTTCGCGTTCATAGAGAATAAGAATCCTAGCCTGCCAAGCTTCCACGCCTCGACAATCCAAGTGTCAACTGCCAAAAGTGTCTGGATGGGGAAATCTCCCACCCCCTCCCCATTCTCCCACCAGCGTAAAAGGCAACGGGGGTGGGGGACAATGGAGAAGTCATGCGGGTTCACCAGGAAAAGATACAGTGTTGGTGGCAGTAGAATTGGTGAGTGTGTCGTGGGCATTACCTCTTGATGAGGCTTCCAAGAAGGCTCCCGCTCAAGTCGTGGTGGCTCTGAGAACAAGCATTCTTGCATCAATAGCTAATAGGCTGTCCAACCAGATGTTATCTGGGTGGGATAAGAGGGTGAGAAAACAGACCTGTTGTACGCTGTTGTCAACTACATCACTGTGGGCAGAGAAGGCTGGTGGTGTAGTGTCTAGCACGGTGCCTCTTTCGTAGCGAGGCAGACCAGATTACGTGGCGGTTCAAATCCGTTTCCTCTTGTGATTGGTAAAATACGAGAGTTATAATCATTCATGCATTACTGAAGCCTCCTTTCCATCATTTTGAAGGGACTTTTATTTTCTAGAACAGAGCATGCATCCAGCAGAAACCTAAAGCGTTTGTTTTTCTAAGCGATCTTTGGCAATAAGCACACATGAAAAAACAAAACAAAACTGCATAGGGTACCTGTGACAAGACTGGAGATGATGAGGGGTAACACCAGCATCTGTAGCATCCTCATCAGTAGCTCCCCAGGAAAAGAGAAGTACTTGACTTCCCGGTAGCTCATTCTGTATGGTCGGAGGGTAAATCCAAGGATTGTACCTGAAGGAAAAAGAAAAACGAGGAAAAAAAGTTGAGTCTTTTATTGAAACTGTAACAAGCCTACAAAAATATGCAAGAATTTGGCTGGTGATCATGCCTGTCTAACAAGAATCAATTTATTTAAGCAGCAAATATTTGTGCTGTTTTCCTGCAAGGGATGTTGCCTGTCTTTTCAACCATAATCTCAAAGGGTCTGGTGGAATTCAGGGCTTCAAATAGAAGTTAGAGAAAAAAATGTTCCTGGTCTTAGCCAATGAAAAATTTCTTTGTCTTACTTGCAACCAATTTTGACACGGCCCAGGACAAAGTTATAAAGACTGGGGCATATCTAGGAAACAAAGCATGTACCCATACATAAGGCAATATAGGGGGGAAAGGCTTATTATAGTCAAGTTCCTTAGTAACAACAGATGTTAGAACTGCTGACATAACCACTTATACAGGGTAGTGTAATTTTATTTTTTACAATTAAAAAAAAAACTCCTCTTGCTCACACTGTGAATCCATTTTCATCATCCCCCTATCTACATACCACACTTTCTGTCTACGTGATCCTGATATTGCTTTGGCAACTATCCTGTAGTTGCTGGCAAGAGAAGATTTCAAAATTACCAGAGACTTTTCCCAAAAATCTTCCCTGAAAAACTTAGGGGATAGTAGGGGAGAGAGAAAGCAATTTTTCCCTTAATTTGATTCTGCTCCTGGAACTTTAAAAAATATCAAAATGAAGTACTCTGTGGTGCTCCGGTGGTTAAGAATCTGTCTGCCAATGCAGGGGACATGGGTTCAATCCTTGGTCCAGGAAGATTCCACATGCTGAGGGGCAGCTAAGCCTGTATACCACACCTACTGAGCCCACGCTTTAAGGTCCATGAGATGCAACTACTGAAGCCCGCACACCCAAGAGCCTGTGCTCTGCAATGAGAAGTACGCACATTGCAACTAGAGAGCAACCCCTGCTTGCCACAACTAGAGAAAGTCAAGCCAAGCAATGAAGACCCAGTGAAGCAAAAAATAAATAAATAGAATTTTAAAATATTTAATAACTTTATGTGGAAATCAAATTATGCATGATACCTTTGGAAATGTTTAGAAATTAACAAATGTAATGAATAAATTTACTCCCTCTCCCCTTTCCCTAATTAACTTTCCTTGACCCCTCAGTTCAGTTCAGTCGCTCAGTCGTGTTGGATTTTGTGACCACATCACGCCAGGCCTCCCTGTCCATCACCAACTTCTGGAGTTTACTCAAACTCATCTCCATTGAGTCGGTGATGCGATCCAACCATCTCATCCTCTGTCATCCCCTTCTCCTCCTGCCCTCAATCTTTCCCAGCATCAGGGTCTTTTCAAATGAGTCAGCTCTCTGCATCAGATGGCCAAAGGATTGGAGTTTCAGCCTCAACATCAATCCTTCCAATGACCACTTAGGACTGATCTCCTCTAGGATGGACTGATTGGATCTCCTTGCAGTCCAAGGGACTCTCAAGAGTCTTCTCCAACACCACAGTTCAAAAGCATTAGTCAGTACTCAGCTTTCTTTATAGTCCAACTCTCACATTTATACATGACCACTGGAAAAACCATAGCCTTGACTAGACGGACCTTTGTTGGCAAAGTAATGTCTCTGCTTTTTAACATGCTGTCTAGGTTAGTCATAGCTTTTCTTCCAAGGAGCAAGCATCTTTTAATTTCGTGGCTGCAGTCACCATCTGCAGTGATTTTGGAGTCCAAAAAAATAAAGTCAGCCACTGTTTCCACTGTTTTGCCATCTATTTGCCATGAAGTGATGGGACCGGATGCCATGATCTTAGTTTTGTGACTGTTGAGTTTTAAGCCAACTTTTTCACTCTCATTTTTCACTTTCATCAAGAGGCTCTTTAGTTCTTCTTCACTTTCTGCCATGAGGGTGGTGTCATCTGCATATCTGAGGTTATTGATATTTCTCCCAGCAATCTTGATTCCAGCTTGTGCTTCCTCCAGCCCAGCGTTTCTCATGATGCGCTCTGCATATAAGTTAAATAAGCAGGGTGACAATATACAGCCTTAACATACTCCTTTTCCTATTTGGAACCAATCTGTTGCTCCATGTCCAGTTCTGACTGTTGCTTCCTGACTTGCATACAGATTTCTCAAGAGGCAGGTCAGATGGTCTGGGATTCTCATCTCTTTCAGAATTTTCCAGTTTATTGTGATCCACACAGTCAAAGGCTTTGGCACAGTCAATAAAGCAGAAATAAATGTTTTTCTGGAACTCTCTTGCTTTTTCGATCATCCAATGGATGCTGGCAATTTGATCTCTGGTTCCTCTGCCTTTTCTAAAACCAGCTGAACACCTGGAAGTTCATGGTTCATGTATTGCTGAAGCCTGGCTTGGAGAATTTTGAGCATTACTTGACTAGTGTGTGAGATGAGTGCAATTGTGCAATGGTTTGAACTTTCTTTAGCATTGCCTTTCTTTGGGATTGGAATGAAAACTGACCTTTTCCAGTCCTGTGGCCACTGATGAGTTTTCCAAATTTGCTGGCATATTGAGTGCAGCACTTTCACAGCATCATCTTTGAGGATCTGAAATAGCTCAGCTGGGATTCTATCACCTCCACTAGCTTTGTTCATAGTGATGCTTCCTAAGGCCCACTTGACTTCACATTCCAGAATGTCTGGCTCTAGGTGAGTGATCACACCATCGTGATTATCTGGGTTGTGAAGATCTTTTTTGTGCAGTTCTTCTGTGTATTCTTGCCACCTCTTCTTAATATCTTCTGCTTCTGTTAGGTCCATACCATTTCTGTCCTTTATTGAGCCCATCTTTGCATGAAATGTTCTCTTGGTATCTCTAATTTTCTTTAAGAGATCTCTAGTCTTTCTAGTTTTCCTCTATTTCTTTGCACTGATCACTAAGGAAGGCTTTCTTATCTCTCCTTGCTATCCTTTGGAACTCTGAATTCAAATGGGTATATCTTTCCTTTTCTCCTTTGCTTTTTGCTTCTCTTCACAGCTATTTGTAAGGCCTCCTCAGACAGCCATTTTGCCTTTTTGCATTCTTTTTCTTGGGGATGGTCTTCTGTACAATGTCTCCTGTCTCCTGTACAATGTCACGAACCTCTGTCCATAGTTCACCGGGCACTCTGTCTATCAGATCTAGTCCCTTAAATCTATTTCTCACTTCCACTGTATAATCGTAAGGGATTTGATTTAGATCATACCTGAATGGTCTAGTGGTTTTCCCTACTTTAAGTAGGGAAATTTAAGTCTGAATTTGGCAATAAGGAGTTCATGATCTGAGCCACAGTCAGCTCCTGGTCTTGTTTTCGCTGACTGTATAGAGCTTCTCCATCATTGGCTGCAAAGAATATAATCAACCTGATTTTGGTGTTGACCATCTGGTGATGTCTATGTTGTAGAGTCTTCTCTTGTGTTGTTGGAAGAGGGTGTTTGCTAATCCTTGACCCCTAAAATGTGCTTATTCCATTATTATAAATATTTTCAAAAATCTTGCCCTGCTATTACTAAAACATGTGAGTTATAGAGAAGTACTGAGTAGTCTAGAGGCTAGAGGTTGGGGAAGTGAATACTGTGTGAACACAAGTTTTTCCAAAGGAAGCAAGCTTTCCTTTAAGGAAACTGAGCCATCCTAACTTCTTATGAAATGAGACACAAAGTTCATTTCAGTTGTTACTGCAACTTCCAATTTCAATTCTTGGATTCCAGCAACAATGAAGTATCCATTTGATTACACACTGTGATATCCCAATCATGAGCTGAATCTATGATAGCCCAATTATGAGCTGAATCTATGTTTACTAGAAAATCCAGCTGACCCAGTTTTCAAGACCTTCAGAAAAATATTTATTGCTTTAACAGTAACAGGTTTGAGATAGAAAAGTTGATTGGGAAAAGGTAGAAAAGTCCAGGCAAAACTCTGCCTTTATTTGCTTTGCCATTTAAACAACAAATAGCTAATGCTATTGAGGTCTTATTATTTGCCAAACATTGCTGTTAAGTGCTTTGCCTGTATTTAGTCACTAAGTAGTATCCAACTCTTTTGAGACCCCATAGACTGTAGCCTGCCAGGTTCCTCTGTCCATGGGGTTTTCCAGGCAAGAATACTAGAGTGGGTTGCCATTTCCTTCTTCCTTTGGGCTTGTATTAGTATATTTAATCCTCAAAAAAATCCCAGGACCTAGGTACTAATTTACCACCAATTTACTCACAGAGAAATTTAATCACAGTGAACTTAAAACATGCCCAATTCCAATAGCTCTTCCATATCAGAGTTTAAACAGTTACGGAAGTGGCAGAGCTGGGAGTTAAACCCAGGCATTTTGGACTCAGAGCTCACGTTCCTGACTACATTTCATTCTCCTGCCTCTTCAGTATGAAAGACAACCACTGTTAGTGCTTCTGTGAGTTTCCTCCCAGAATATTCCCAAACAGAGTGAAATATACTGAAATCATGAAGACAATACTTTTCCATATACTGTTACTTTAAACAACACTTTCAAGCCTCAAGATAAGAGATCTAATGATTGTATCAAAATGGATCTAATATTCTTTTTCTGTTTGCACTTTGTTGTTTCTCAATTTTTACTTTATGGAAAACTCCATTATGAATATAAGAAGGCTGGTTTTTATCTAGCAATATTTTGCTTAGCGTGGTTCAGGGAAAGCGAACCTGTGCGTTAAAGAATCTGGCTACCAGGTGGGAAGAGGAGGGGAATAGGTGGGAGAGATTAAGATGTATAAACTTGCAGTTACAAAATAGATGAGTCATGGGTATGAAATGTACAGTGTGGGGTAATATAGTCAATAATTATATAATGTCTTGGTAGAATGACAAATAGTAACTAGGCTTATCATGAGGATCATTTTTAAATGTATGGAAATACTAAATCACTGTGTTATACACCAGGAACTAACATAGTGTTGCAGGTCAATCACACTTCAAAAACAAACCCATAGAAAATGAGATCAGAATTGTGGTTACATGAGGCAGGGTGTGGGCGGAAGGAGAATTAGAGGAAGGTGGTCAAAAGCTACAAACTTCCAGTCATGAGACAAAGAAATACTAGAGATGTAATGGACAACATGATAAATTAACACTGCTGTACTTATATACGAAAACTGTTAAAAGGATAAATCTTGAGTTATCACAGGAAAAAGATTTTTCTATTTCTTCAGTTTTTGTATCTGTAAGATAATGGATGCTCACCAAACTTATTGTGATAATTATTTCATGATGGAAGGAGATCAAACCAGTCAATCCTAAAGGAAATCAGTCCTGAATATTCACTGGAAGTACTGATGCTGAAGCTGAAGCTCTAATACTTGGGCCACCTGATGTGAAGAGCTGACTCACTAGAAAAGACCCTGATGCTAAGAAAGACTGAAGGCAGGAGGAGAGGGGGACGACAGAGGATGAGACAGTTGGATGGCATCACCGACTCAATGGATATGAGTTTGAGCAAACTTTGAGAGACTATGAAGGACAGGGAAGCCTTGTGTGCTGCAGTCCATGGGGTTGCAAAGAGTCAGACACGACTGAGTGACTGAACAACAATAAGTCAAATTATTATCTTGTACATCTTTGTGGGGGGTTATGGGTCCAAGCTGTGTGGCTTGTGAGATCTTTGTTTCCTGACCAGAGACTGAATCCTGTCTCTCAGCAGTGAAAGCTCAGAGTCCTAACCATTGGGCAGCCAAGGAATTCCCACACTGTATATCTTAAACTTATATGGTGCTGTATGTCAATTATATCTCAATAAAACTGGAAGAAAATAAAGCATATGACTACCTCAATTCATGCTATCAATCTGCTTTCTCAATGGGTTGGCTCAGCAGTTTAATTCATTAGTGAATTGAGATGGCTTATTTCCTATACCTCTAGGAATGGAGCATTATAAAAAATTGTTTAAAAGAAGCAAAATTTTTGAATGAGAGGAGAAAAGAGTATGTATATTTGTTTTCTTTTGAACTTAGTTAATACTTAGTGATCTTGACCATTCCCTTAATTGTATTTTCATCAAGCATTTATTAACTTTTGACAGTTCAAGAGTTTATGTATGTGTGTGTATATCTGGTATATATTCTTTATGTAGTACAGATAATTACTCTCTGCCTATACTTAAAATGACATTTGCTATAACTACTTTCCTAATTTACTTGCCATATATTATTATTTAAAATATACAGGTATTCTACTTTATAAAACGATGTCTACACATCTTTTTTATTATATGATCTCTTCAAGAGTTATAAACTTTAATTTCCCTCCCAAGTTTGAGAAATCTTTAATACATTTTTCCTTTTTTGATAATTTGCTTGGTTTTAAAATATTGAACCTTTAATCTTCCTGGAACTTGATTTCGGGTAAAGGATTTGACTTCAATTTTCATTGTGCATTATTTGATATAGCAGTATTAATAGCAGATAGGAATTATAAAAACCTCTGGTTATATGTTTTTTTCCTACTTGTTCATGTAAAGGTTGTTACTAATTTAAATGCTTTATAAGTATATAAATAAATAAATATTTAAAATTTTTACCTTACTTCCAAATCAAATTTACGCTGGTATTGATTATGTTTTGTGACTTTTGTTTAAGTGCATTTAAACACTGGTCATTCAATTATAACAAAAAATATGCACAGTAAACATGAGAAACTCACTTTGGTCTTCTGGAATTTGACCATACCAAGCTAGTAGGAATTTTAGATATCCTTCAAGCAACACTTTAAGAATAAGCTTGACTTTAAAAGTTCATTTATAAATTCATGTATTTACTAATGTATTGATACAACAATATTTCCAAGGGTAGGTAGGATCCTGCCTAGTTCAGAAAATTTAAATTATAATTTAGAAAAAACTTGGCAAGATAGCTTCTCTACTTATGATACAGGTTCTGAGAGCAAGAGACAAGCTAGTATAGATGAAAGAAGGGATTATTCTTTCTAAATATTAGGTACATTTGATCCCACTCCCCAAAGTCCAACCATTGCCAACTCTGATTCTACTCCCCTCTCAATAACCACTTCAGCTGTATCCAGCCTCCTTCTTTCTGAGTGCTCCGTATACTTTCTCTTCCATTTAGCCTGCCTAAAGACAGTTCTCAAATGCACCTGACCTCTGGGTCTTCAAGCATCTCTAAATCATAGAAGCAACTGAGTACTAAGCTTTGATCTGCTGAAGATGCTGTAGAGGTACCCAGCACATCTTGGAACCTTCCACAGGTCCTCTGACTTGCTGAGGGTCCTACTGTATGGTTACTAGTATCAAGTCACTTTTTAAAATGGTTACACCAAGTCCTTTTTCATAGATTTAACTAAACTTAAATAGAATTTATTCATTAAAGTAGCTTGCCTTTTCCTTCCAGGGCACATATTTTAATCCTTGGAAACCATCAGTACACAAAGGTAGGAAAGACATGAAAAGAAACATACTTCAGATTCTCTCGCTTAATGATATCAGACTTTAGCACGTGCAAGATGCCACGTTCTCACAAGCACAGATACCATGGAGACCAAGACTAGCACTACCTATATTTCAGATGAAGAACCGGTCATCGACAAGGTCGGTAAACTGCCAAAACCACAAACCTGTGTAGGTAGATCACCTTATGAGTGGTCAAGTTCTTCAAGGTCAGTTGAGTGACTGAGCTGGACTTCACACCCAACTTCACAGCCCAGATCATCACCCACTACGCTGTACTCAGGGCCTCTCAACAGTCATGTCACTGGCGGGTTTGGGGGAGAATGGATACATGTGTCTATATGGCTGAGTACTTTTGCTGTTCAACTGAAACTATCACAACATTGTTAATCGGCTATACCCCAATACAAAATGTTTTTGGTGTTAAAAAAATAGTCATGACACTACTTTAAGGGCAATATTTTATCTACCTTTTCATTCTATTTTGAATTAGGTTAACTAATTAGGTTAAATATGGAGCTTAAGTTGAGGACAGATTTCATTGAATTAACGAAGTTAACATCTAGCTGTTTTCAATTCATTTGTTACATGAAAAAACAAAAGACAATTTTTTTTTCAGCTTTCTGCTGAAACAGGCAGTTAGAGGTAAAGCCAGAGTGATGAGGTTAGCCAGCGATCAACATCAAAATCAAGAGGAAATGGTCTGCATGCAAAGATGGCTTTTGGAGGGTAAGCAATTCAGATTTCTGATCACAGAAACGAAGCCCTCTCTGAAACATGTTCTCACAGCCTGATGCATAGATGTCTCAGCGCCCTCTCCACCGTCCTTCTGACTTGTTAGCAGGAGAGGGATAGGGGAGCCTGTTTCCCTTCGGTAAAGCAGCTCAATGCCTCTGCAGAGCTGGGTTCCATTAGCGGGCACTTACTTAAGCACATTGATCCATATTCCCAGAATTAATAGAGACCTTTCTGGCCACCAGATCTTTAGCGCAAAAGAACAGACCCTTTATTATTGATTACTCTGCAGAAATAACAATAAAAACCAGAAGAACTTCCTAACAGGACTGGTCAGACCTAAAGCAAAGTTTGCAAAGTTGGCATCTTGGTGACACTATGTAATACACAGATGTCATGGGAAACATCAAGATCACTCATTCTCAGCCAGTAGGCTTATAGCACTCCTGTTTTGGTATTTTAACAAGATTTCTAGAATCTAGGAAATACATTAGCAAAAATGTTTACAGGGATGAAAACTAACTATAGATAGTTAATTGCTATGAACAAAGATGCATTTTCAAAAATATTCAACTCTTTCTCTTAACATGTAAAGCACAAGAAGGGAGTCCTTCAGGGGCTCACTGTTCTCCCTAGGGAGTCTATATAACAAATACTTCTTTGGAAGATTAAATATCACTTCACTTTCTACACTAAGACACAAAGTGTACCCTGGTGCCTCAGAAAGAACACATTCTCAGCTCGCTTTTGAAGGCTAAATACACACAAGTAAAAGCTGAAGACCTTTTTAAAGAATTTGGTCCATATCTAATCTGAAAAAATTATTGAAAACATTAAGAAGTCAGAACATATTTAAAAGTAAAAGAACGAGGCACAATCAGAAGTAAACTAGATCAAGTCACCCAACTTAAGTTTTGGTGGATGTTGGAGTTTGAAATAAAAGTTTTACTAAGATTCCTGTCCTATCTCCAAACTCTGTTTGGAGAGTTGGTAGAAAGCCTTCTAGAATTATTACTTACAGTGCAAAATTCTCAGAAAGAGATGATGTCCTCTAAAGGCTCAGATGTCAAGAGAATTTAAAGGTGACAGTAGCATTGATCTTGAGAGGAGGACCTCACATTCTGAGGCCAGCTGTAAGAAAACTACCAAAAGCCCACCCAAGATGAGCCAACTAGCTCTTCGAGCATTTACATTGCAAACCAGTCAAGCTCATTCAAACTCCTACCAAGAAAAGGCTTGGCCTGTAGGTCTTTAGCCAGAAAGACCATGCTGTCTGTAAAATGATTCAAGGACGTAACAGTAACAACAAAAGTTGATAGTGCACCAATGGTTTTATGTACCAAATGCTGCTGTTTCCCAGCTACGGTCTTTTCACTTTTGTAGCAAAGCGAAACCGAACCAAACCCAAACACACACACAAACAAAAACCTAGCACTACTTTGCCTCAAGTTTACAACAATCCAAAGTATGATGTGGGCTTCCCGAGTGGCTCAGTGGTAAAGAATCCACTTGCCAATGCAGGAGACCCAGGAGATGCAGGTTCGATCCCTGGGTTGTGAAGACCCCCTCAAGAAGGAAAAGGCAACCTACTCCAGTATTCTTGCCTGGGAAATCCCGTGGAAAGAGGACACTGGTGGGCTACAGTCCATGAGGTCAAAAAAGAGTCAGGCATGACTTAGCAACTAAACAACAACAATGTGTGATGTAATAAAATCACAGGAGTGGTATCCATCACCTTTGCCATAATCTATTGGCTAAAAGCAAGATAAGTTTCCACCACACCAACAAGCAAGCTTCACAGGGTGATTAATGGTTTGTCTGACCTGTAAAGTCTCTAGGCCTGGCCTCCAGCTGCTGTTGAACAATTTCCTGAACAGAAGAATGACTTAGCTCCACAGTGAATCTGATTCCTTACTGTGCTGTGTGAACATAGGAGCCTGCCCTTAGAGACATCTCCTGTCTGCCAAACCGTGGTTTCTCTCATGATTTGGGAAACCGGTTCTTGATTGAACTATGATTTCTCGTACGCTTAGGCTTCTAGATTCACAAACTAGGCATGGTAGCTCTCAATCTTTAATACTCTGACAAGGCAGGTTGTTTTTATTTTTATTTTTTGAGTGTGAAGAGCAGCAGGTGTGATGCAATAGCAAGATCATGGACTGAAAGTCAGATGCTGTTAGTAAATTATGCAAGTAGACACTTCACTTAAATGACTGAATCATCATAGCAGACATATAGGACTTAGAATCACCACTGTATAGATAAGGGGACTGAACCCTAGAAAGAATAAGCTGTCTGCCCAGGATTACACAGCCAGTAAGAGATGTTGGCAAAATAGGGTTATAGCCTTGGATCTTCCTATTTCCACAGCTCCTACCTTCAAGTCACATAATCTCTTTGCTCTCCTTGCCCTCTTCGTTAATCTGAAAAGTGGGAGAACTAGATCAGAAAGCCAGTATCTAAGATCTTCTTAAACTGTAATATTCTCAGCTAAATGTCCTGAGCATTATCTTAGCTTCTTTATGAATTCATCTTGTTTCTTCTAATGAATTCTAAAGTCCTTGATAATGCACACGAAACTTGTAAGTCATAAAATACTTTATCAATTTGGCCATTATAGCTATTATGGCAGGTATGCAACAGGTTGAGAGACTGAATAAAAGTTTCTGTTTTGGAAATCTGTTAGACTGTGGCCAATCCATTTAGAGATGTTAAAGGCCGGTCTCATGTCAGCTTGAGGAAGCTGCTGGACATAAAGCATCATTAACTCATTTTTATAAAGACTCCAAGGCAAAAATGGAGAATTTACCTGCTGGGGGTGGGGGGGTGGGGGGTCTGCAGCTCCCTGGCCTTTTGTTTCAGCCCAAACTTGCAGGCATTTCCTGGTGAGAAGCTGCCCCGTGTTGAGTCAACCTTTCGACCCTCCCCCCTCCTCAGTTCCCACATCCTTCAGAGATTTGGGCCAAGGCTTGGCTCATTGTTTTGTCCTTTGGTATTTCCTGTCGCTGGAGGTGGGAAATACCTGTTCCAGCCTTGTTCCACCAACGGTGCCCAGATAACCAGCCGTGGGTGACTGACAGCAGGCGGGGTACAGACGCAGGCTCAAATCCACATGGCGTGCAGCCCTGGGACCCAAGCGAATCACAAGAACCCTGGAGTTCTGAAAAACCTGGGGTTTTCTCCTTCTTTTTTAAGACAGAGACTAATATTTATTTATCACCAGATGATCCACTCGTGTCACAGTTCCTGACACATAGTAGGACTCAATAAATATTAACAAAATGGCATAGTGAGCACAGAATGTCCCAGGGACAGCAGAGTGGCTTTCAATGCGGTGTGACTTTCTTCTTCAAATTGCAGTAACACAGGCTATGCAAAATGGTAATGTGATTTATAAATAATTCTACAGAGCTCTTAAATGTCCAATCCATTGTCTTTTTTAAAAAAGTCTTTATTTTAGAAATAGTAACTATAATCACCAGAATCTGTTGCCTTTATTTCTGGTTTAAACATATATTATATTTTATAACTATATATAGTATATTTTATAATTACATAACTATATACATGTATGCTTCCCTAGTGGCTCAGATGGTAAAGAATCTGCCTGCAGTGTGTGAGACCTGGGTTCAATCCCTAGGTTGGGAAGATCCCCTGGAGGAGGGCATGGCAACCCACTTCAGTATTCTTGCCTGGAGAATCCCCATGGACAGAAGAGCCTGGCAGGTTACAGGTCAAAGGGTTGCAAAGAGTCGGACATGACTGAGCGACTAAGCACAGCACATGTACATATATAGTTGTGAGCAGAAACCGAAAATAAAATATATTTAAAATTTTCCAAGTTCCTCCTATGCCTTTGCTATGTGTCACATGCTTGCCAGTCCACATAAACTACAAAGTCCACCCATCTTAACCTGTGGCAGCAGTCCCATTGGGACAAACTTTCAAATCTCACAATTTGAAAGAGTAAATGACAACAACCTCTATGAGGTGTAAGTTAACCTATTTATCAAAATCACACATGCATATATCCTTAGTGTCAGCAATTTCACTTTAAAGGATGTATTCTATAGACATACTTTACTAAGGTGAAATAACTTTCATCCAACATAATTCATTATACCATTTGAAAAATGATTTCGAAGAGCTGGAAACAACCTTTACATTGGGGATTGTTTAAATAAATTATAATTTGCCCATACAATGCAGGCCTGAGAGAATGGAGGCTCTTTATGTGCCAGTAAGGAATGACATCCAAAGAATGTTGCAAAGTGAAAAAAAGCAAAGTATGAAGTGGGCTATATATACTATGCTACTATTTGGAAAAGACCAAAAAAAAAAAAATCAATATGAATTTATTTTTATGCTCATAAAATCACTCTAAATACACTGAGGAAACTGATAACAAAGCAAATTAGATCCCTGGGGGAGGGTTTTGGTGGCTGTGGCACTTTCATTTCACTTCTGTTCTTTTTGATTTGGGGCAGTGTGATTTATTTCATAAGTTAAATAACAAAATACACACACAAAAATGGTCCACAACTACAAAAAGCAATCTGATGGAATTCTATTTTACGTATTTTCTGCTAGATACCCGGATCTTTCTAAAAAGTCATTCTGGGTCTGGGTTGGCTTGTCCTCAATCTGTTTTAATAATGAATTTACTTAACTTGGGTCACGGAGAGAGGAGACACTAGTTGTGCTCAGACTTATGGTTGAGTGGATCACTTTCTGACCAAAAGACTCTTTTTCTGGAGACAAGGAAATGACTCTGAAAAAACTTTGAACTCAGTCATCTGAGGCTCATGTGCCGATTTACCTAATTAGCTGGAGTTACAAGTACCCCAGAGCTGAAGACTCAGAGACTCAACAACTCAGCAAAGGTATGCTCTCTCCTCATCCACCATGCTGTGTAAAGCATCCCAATACCAGAAATTACAAAGCCCTGGCAAGTTTACTGAGTCTCAGTTTTAGTACAGGACTGCTTTCTTTGCCTTAAAAAAGCAAATCTAAGACAAAAGTAAATAAATAAGAGAAAAAAAAAAAACAACTAGGGTCATAGGCATCTCTTCAAAGACATAATTTCTTTCTTGATGTCTTTGTCTTCACGTTCATCAACACGAAGAAGACAGCAACAAACACATGGATCTCTGGGGTTTTGCCTTTCTTGCTTTAAAGACGGAATTTGCAAAGATGCAATGGATCTAAACGCAGAGGCCATCTTTTCAGGGTGAGAAGGGCAGTAATTGCCCATCTCTACTCTCATTAGGGACAAATGAGCTTCGTCTTACAAGATTCTGAATAGAAAGTCTGTCATTAATAGCCCGCTATTTTCTCTCTGAGAAGAGACAGCAGTGTGTGGCCTGGAATCATTGCTGGAGAACTGGAGAAGTCTCTTTGGGGCCAAGAAGAATGATGCTGTCCTCTCAGGAGACAGGGACTCAGTCTTGAAATTCAAAATTCAAGTGTGCCTTTCAACTCGCTGCTCCTAAATTTACCTTCAACTCTTTGATAAGCTACAAAGAGGAAACCTTGCCTTAATTCAGCCAGGGTGTATCTTTCTTTACCTAGTTTTGGGGGTTTTATTTTTTTCTTTTTGCTTTCAAAACCATTTGAGCACATTTTTGATTGGGCCTAGTGATGGGAATATTCTTGGTCTAGGGAATCTGCTCTGGGCTGCTTTGATTGCACTGAAGCTTGACAAAAAACTCGTAATTTTTATCCCCAGTCAGTACAATGGCAATACTTTGTGTGCTGGAGTGCGCTCTGTGTTTCCACATCTCACAGCAATGATACAGCTCACCTCGCTGCCAGATCAAATACCTGATGAATGATGCCACCCCAGTGTTCCATAAATATCAAGAACTCTAACACCTGGAATGTACAGCTCGGGAAAGACGGGGCTGAAATTCCAGTTGCCTCTTCCAAACAGTGTAGGCTCTTCACAACCTTGTTTACTCTACAGCAAAATCAGAGACCCGAAATTTTTGTTCTCGGACCTATGATAGGTCAGCAGAAGACAGAAGGTTGGAAGTGACTCCAGAAGAGGTATGCCTCACGTGTGTCCTTGAACATTGCTTAGGAAACACTGGCCATTACCCAGAGTCAGGAACTTGACAGCCAAGAATGCAAAGCAAGAGGAGGCAGCTGCTTGTTAGTTTAGAGAGACTGGCTCAAATGGGTTGGGAGATCATGAGTTCAGGAAAAAGGTCCCTGCAATGGTACAGCGTCATGAGCTGCAAACACTCTTGTATCTTATTTCATATATAGCTTTAGAGGAAGGCAAATTAGACTTTATATGACAGAATTTTGGAGCTGGCAGCAGACATTAGTCCAAATGTATTTTGCTGATGGTGGTGCTAGGGGTAAAGAACCCACCTGGTAATGCAGGAGATGTAAGAAATGCAGCTTCGATCCCTGGGTGGGGAAGATCCACTGGAGAAGGGCATGGTAACCCACTCCAGTATTCTTGCCTGGAGAATCTCCATGGATGGAGGAGCCTGGCAGGCTACAGTTCGTAGGGTCGCAAAGAGTTGGACATGACTGAAGTGACTTAGCATGCACGCATGATGAGAATTTGTGAGGACCAGAGATTTGTCTTAAATCATAAAGGGAGGACTTCCCTGGTGGTCCAGTGGTTAAGAATCTCCTGCCAATGCAGGGGACATGGGTTCGATCCCGGGTCTGGGAGGAGTCCACATGCCACAGAGCAACCAAACCTGTGGGCCCCAACTACTGAGCCCACAGGTCTAAAGTCCATGCTCCCCAGCAGGATGAGCACTGCAATGAGAAGCCTGCACCCTGCCACTAGAGTAGCCACATGAAGCAATGAAGACCAAGCACCGCCAAAAATAGAATAAATAAAAATCTTTAAAAATCATAAGGGGAGCTGATGGCACAGCAGGGTCTGTAAGCAGGACCTTTAGAGTCTTAGCACTTTCTTAGCTGTGTTCCAGACATTCCCAGATACTAATCAGAAGAGGGGATGAACTGGCCATGGACTAACATTGCTATAGAGGGCAAAGAGAAAGTACTCTGTAAAGTGACACAGAAAAATGGAAGGTACTATTATTATTGCAGGTAATTGTTCTGAACATACCTACTTATTTGATGGCCTACTTTTAAGAGAAACAGATTTGAAATTGCCTGCTCAGTTTTCTCATTATCTGATTTAACAGAAAGAAAATAGAACCTAGAGATAATCTTAGAACAACATTAAGCCTTACCTCTACTTCAAAACAACCTCTACCAGCTCTGTTAGAAACCAGCAACAGTTTCTCCAAGTTTCCAGAACCCCTCATCTTTCCTGCCCCCACTCCGATGGGGGGTGACAGTTAATGAAGAGTAGACACTAAAAATGGGCTTCCTTGGTGGCTCAGTGGTAAAGAATCTGCCAGCCAATGAAGAAGACATGGTTTGCTCCTTGGGTCAAGAAGAACCCTTGGAGGAAACGGCAATCCACTCCAGTATTCTTGCCTGGAAGATCCCATGGACTGAGGATCTGGACAGGCCACAGTCCATGGGGTTGCAAAAGAGTTGGACATGACTTAGTGACTAAACAACAAGGAAGACACCAAAATGCTGGAGAAAAGGAGAAATCAGGGAGACGATGGACTCTCTGATGGGCCCCCAAGTGCTAGGAACAAAAATGAGCTATTGAGTATGTTACAACATTTATTGAAACCACTTTTCCAGCAACTTCCCATTTTCCTGAGAGGGACCTCAGCTGTCAGGTGCTCCCTACATTGAGCAAGCTGAGTTGTGATAGCGGTTGCCTGGAGATTGCTTTCTGCTTTGACCCAAGAGGCCAGGTAGATAAGGGACAGATAAGGATGGTGTCACTTACTCTGAGGCTTTCATCTCAGCTCTCAGAGGCCTTAACAACTATTAGGTCTCTTCCTACAACTCTCTTGGCTCTTTTCTCTAGCCAAGGAAACAGAAGCCACTTCCAGACCTAGACCAGGTGACTGACTTCTCTGCTTCCAGCTCCCAGACCCATTCCTGGGTCTCCATCCTCTGACCAAATAGCATCATCAAACCTGTGCATATTTCCACTTGATGCCATAGCAAAGACGGGAAGCCAAAGGCAAAGCGTGGACAGTTCCTACAGACACTCTGCCTGCCAAGCATTTAAGGAAGTGATTTAAGGTTACACGATTGTAAATGGCAGAACTGGGATATAAATCTTGGCAGAGAGGTGTTTTAATTATTCTATTTTACAAGCAAGGAAACAGGCTCAGTTGCAGAAGTGGGACACAGACCTAAGTGTCTGACTCCAGAGTCCATAGCTCTGATTCACTCCCCTCTCCAGTCCTGGACTCTGTCCCCACGACAGGAGGCAGCTCCCTGGAACGCTTGCGGAGAAGGTGGGGTGGGAGGAGGGCTAGGATCAAGTCAGCTAACGCAAGTCACTTATTTGCTATTGCTGTCCCTGACAAGTTTTCTGTAGTTCTGTTCCCTGAAGAAGATAAAGCAGATTAAAAAAAAGGGAAAAAAAATCAGACTCTAATCCCTAATACTCAATCCCTGGGTCATTTCTCTAGAACAGGGCATTGTGGTTCTCAGCTCGGAAAGCCTAACCCTTCCATTCCAGCCCTCTGCCCGGGGAGCCTCCGTTGCGTGACCACAAATAGCTGGGCTTTGGTAACACCAGGGGAGGGAGGGCCTGCCTTGGGAGCCACCCTCCCCGAAACTTCCGGAAGCTCTCTCTCTTCTTCTCTTTTCCAGGAAGTGGTGAAGGAAACAGAAATCCGTTCACCATTCTTTGGATTCCTGTTGTTCAAGCGGAGAGGAGATGCCCTTCTCTTAGTAAGGTGGAAGGTGTCAGCAGGGGGGCCACTAACTCAAATAGTTGGCTACTTTGGTCCCAAGACCTGTCACTTCAGTGCAGCAGCTGATGGTTCACCGCATCGATGAACCTGTTGAGCTGAACTGACTCAGCTGGATATTGTGTTACATGTCCGAGGCTCAGAATACCACTAGAGCATTTCTGGGAGATTACTGCTTCTAGTCATAAAGAAAGGCCCTAGAGTTAACACTGCTCTCAGAATAGACTCACCTACAGAGTAGCTTATGTAGTAGAATAACCTGATTCACTGACCATTATTCATTTACCTTCAAAGACAGAGCCTGTCTTCACTGGGCCTGGAGATGGTAAGGCTACCATCCAAATCTCTATGAGCCTCTTGCACTATATCTCCACTGCAGTGGCAGCCTGCATCTCAAACTCAATATATCCAAAACTCAACTTATTATTTCCCCCATCTTCTTCCTGTATTCCGCCATTACCACTCAGGCATCCAAACCAGAAATCGGACGATTCACCTGCAGTCCACTTTCTCTGTCAACTCACATGTAATCAACCACGAGGATTCAAGCGTGACCCTTGTTCTGAACTGTCGATTCAGTCTCTCCTTTCCACACCTTGTGTTGACGTGTCAGTGCGCATCCTTAGCTAACTGTTGTGATAAAACAAGGATGAACATTTCCTGAGAGCAGAGATGAGCACCCAGAACACTGTGGTGGGTAAGAATATGAACTTGGAGACAGAAGGGTGGGTTTGAAACACGATCAAAGTGCATCAACTGTGGCTGACCTTCAGTTTCCTCATCTATGAAATGAGAATAAAGATACCTCCCTCCCTGGCTTACTGTAGCACTGCTTGGCACCATGTAAGTGTCCACAATATGTGTTATACATATAACGATAGATGAGGAAACTGAAACTTCAGAATAGCTAAACGCTGTATTTAGGTTCACACAGTGATTAAGTACAGTTGGCATATGAACCCAGATCTAGCCTTCATCAAAAGCCACAGTTTAAAAAAAATTATTCCACATGGCACATCTAGGGCTCCAAGTGTGGTTGTTAATAATACAGCAGAATCTCTAAAGTACCAACACAGGAAGACCTCATGTATGATACAGCACTGTATATACAAATATGATCTCATTTTAAAGAATGCTACAATATCTGCCACAATATCTATTACAATATCTGAACCCTGTTTATCACTTTGTCATCTCATGTTTTATCCATCTTTTCTACTAAATGACCGGAGGGCAGAGATGCCTCATCTCAAAGCACAGGGCCAGATACACAATATCCAATATTTGTTAAATCACTGAATAACACTGAATCTTTAAAAAAAATTAACTTATTTATTTAGCAAATAATAGATCACAGTGGGTAATGTGTGAATGTGGTATAAAGCATTTATTAGCATCATGCCATAGCTAACTGAACTAATCAGCCCTTAAAGCATTTAAAC
Source organism: Cervus canadensis (assembly GCF_019320065.1). Classification (NCBI taxonomy): domain Eukaryota; kingdom Metazoa; phylum Chordata; class Mammalia; order Artiodactyla; family Cervidae; genus Cervus; species Cervus canadensis. The sequence goes on from NC_057401.1 coordinate 35,877,347, forward strand.
TATACAAAAACTTATTTAGGATAAAGTAACATTCCTTCCATCCTACTCACCAGCTATCCAAATTCTACCCCAAGAGGCAGTCATGATGGCTCATTTCTTGCACATCCTTTCAGAGATATTATTGAACTGCACTCAATTTTAGTGCAATTAAAATTTATTGCCAAAGAGTATCAGGGAATGGTGGGAAATGTTTTATACACATTCAGTCAGCAGGTTTTTTTCCTTAAAAAGTCACCAATTTCTCTCAAAGCCACATAAAGAATAGCCTAAACATTAACGTTGTGTGTGTGTGTGTGTCTATCTTAAGACCAACAGCAAAAAAGGTGGTAGGTGCTGTATTTGTGAACTTCCTCAGGTAAAACCACCATCTAATTCTCTGCAACTCTATTTAAAGATTCCTTCCCCTTGAAGTTGACCTTAAGACCCATTTCTTCATAATTCTTTGGCCTGAGATTTCACTTTTATTTTCTCTTCATTCCCTGCACATGAAATGAGTAACATTCTGTTACTTGACCATGACAAAGGATTTTCCTTTCTTTCAGGGAGATGTCTGAGGTCACTCTAACACAACTGACCACAGTTGAAAATGAGAAAATGCTTCCTGGAGAAAGAAGAACAGTAAGCACTTTCTCAGTATGGCTTTTTTCAGACAGTTGTCTGCAATAGCCCGGGAACACACTTCATCTAATGCTTTCATGATGAACTATCTTACAGACATCCAGCACTTGGCACTGCCTTCTCTTAGGTTGCTAACCTGTTCCTATTACATGGGCTTTGCAACCTGGCATTTTCAGACTTTTGATATCACTTAGAAATGACAGTAAAAATATTATTGCATAGAAATGACATCCAATTGTTCATGTAGTTCTATGCCTGTGTTTGTAGAAGAACTGCTATGGAAATATTAATATTTACAATTCTCTACTTTTTTGAGTATATGGATTTACATATCTCTACTCTTCCTCTCTTTTTCTAGTTTTTATTTCCACACACTAAATGAAAATTTACTTTATTGTAAAAAGATAAAGAAAATAGATTGGAATAAAAAGTTCACCCCAATATGTAGGTTTTTACAGTCTTTCTTAGTAAAAGCGATCAAAACCTAAGAATTCGAAAACTAAGTAATAGCTATAGTTCTTTTGTCTCATTTCATCTTTGGGGAAAGAAATTATTTTCTTCTTTCTTCCTAGCAACTTCCCAGTCTTTTCTTACGCTGCAGCAAATAAATTTGAGAAGACATGAACAGACATGTCCTTTTCCTAATATTTCTTTAAGGTTGATGTAGACATGTACCAGTGACAAGCTTAGTTCATGTTTTCACTCAATGGAAGAGGCACCAAGAGATAACCGAAGCTTCTTCCTTCTTTCCTAAATCTGTTTGTTACTAAATTGAGATTCCAAGTCTTTGGTGTAGACTCAGTGGTCTCTCTGACTGTCAATGAGCTCTTTCTATTTGTTTCTTTGTTAGTGCCTTCTTCTCCTTACTTCTACCTCCTCAGTTTCCATTAGTAAAGCCAACACCGAGGGCAACCTGCCAAGCTATCTACCCCAGCTCAGCCAACTCATCACAAATCTCACAAATTGTAGGAACGACTCATTGGACTAGGAAATGATCCCAGAACTCAAAGAGAAAATGGACTCTTAAATTTGGGATTATCTTCCTTCTATTAGAGATGTTATTTCTTTTTAGTCACTTAAGAACTGCCTTCCTCATCAATCTGCTTTCCATGCTCAGGTTTTTATCACTTTTTATTTCTCTATTCTTTAAATGAAACACTTCTGTCCTAGAAATTGAACTCTTGTGTTTAGAACACCATTTTGAATCAGTGTTTCTACATCTTTTCCAAACATACACCAGTATCACTAAGCTCTATTATTATATGGATAGAGTTACAAAATAAATGGGTATTTGTTAAATTAATGATAGGGATGCAGCTTAACCATCTGTAGGAGAATTATACGTTTTCTGCTGAATTTAACTGAGTAAATCATATAGCAAAATGACAAGGCTATGTGAATGCATCTAGCATTGCTTGGTAACTGGCTTCTACCGAGGCATGGCAGCATTTTCTTCTTGGCAACTCTCATGAGATATAAACTAGCTGGGAGAGCAGAGAGGCAAGATGGCAGAGTAGTTAAGAGAAATCACCTCTGGCTCTAGACAGCCTGAGTTTCACTTCCAGCTCTAACATTTATTAGTTGTGTGATGTTGGCCAAGTTGCTTGATCTGTTCATGCTCAGTCTCCTCAACTATAAAATGAAGATCAGAGTAATCATACCTATCCATGGTCTTCATAGGTTTGTTTAAAGATTAAGTGAGCTAATATAAGCAAAACACCTAGAAAGTAGCTGGCATAGTGCTGTATAAACGTTCACTGTTAGTATTATGCAGCTATTAGTTGGCTTGACAATGACTGTAATTCGTTGAGAATAATGTATTTTACATCAGCTTCCAAGACAGTGACACAGCACTGAGATACTTCTTCCAGGAAGGTACTCAAACCTGGCAACCTAAAGAAAGCCATTACTTCTCCTGGTTAATCAAGACACTTTCCCTTGGCACGTCTCTAGAGTTAATTGAACAGTCATTAATCAACAACAGTTACTAGAAGGAGCCAATGATGTTGAAATGGAATGTATCTGAAGTCTTGTGACAAACTACTCTTCTGCTATATTCCTATCTGTCTGTGATCTAAGAATCCCATTTTGGGAGACAAAGTTACAATTATATTTACATGCTACCGAATTTTCTTAGTTGTTTCGTCATTACCTCTTACATTTGATGGAGATTTTAGCAAACTTCAAGTTAGAGATTAAAGCCTTTTTTGGTGGCAGATTTAATCTTTGATTTTTGTTCTGTTTTGTTTTTTTTTAAACAACATGGCATTGGCTTATCTGTTTACTAGCCTAAGAACTTTTATATTGGTTCAGTCAAAAATCCCAAGTAAGGAGTTTCTTCAACTACATTTTAAAGGAAGATTAATGCTACTCACAAGTAATGAACTGTAATTTCAGATAACAATAAATCAAACAAAGCAATAATTCTTATTTGTACAGATTGCTGTCAACAATGCTAAATTAGCAAGAGGCTAAAATGTTTCAAAAGAGTTATAGCCATTTACGTCAGGCACTTTAGAGGCAATGAATGAATGAGAGATCTGTGTTAACATTTTCTGAAATTTACCTTTCCCAGTCCCTGGATGAGAGAGAGTGCAAAAAAAAAAGATTCCACCTCTAAGTCTAAGAGTTGATACTCAGCTTCAGTTAGAATATAATTACTATCAGGGACCTGTGTCTCATTTTGGGTATACTAATTGTGTAAATTAGTTTTAAGTGAAAGTTACATTGTATGATGATCACATTTTGGCCAGATCTACTGTGCTTGCTTGTTATTATTGTTATTTGACCGCTCAGGCCTAATGATTAAATTATCCTCTTTTATTCTTACATGAGATGGAAAAACATTTGATTTATTTCCCTTCTCCACACAATCAATTGATTTGCATAATGCCTAAGGATGCTTCTTCAGATTCCCACATGTTTACGAAAGTTCCAAACGTGCCAACAGACTGTCATGTAAAGGGGAAAAAAAGGAATCTTCAAGTTCAGAGGAAAGCCTGGGCGGTCCTTTTGAATACCTACAATCAGTTCATCAGATAATTTTCCCAGGCAGTCAGATGCCCCAGAGAAACAAGATCCAGTTGTTTTTTTTTAATTTTGGAAGGGGGTTTTGTTATCAAATGACTTACCCACAATGACTGCAGTGACTGTGAGCAGCACAAATGCATTCCGAAATAGGTAACTTTTAACGTCCTCCTTTGTGATGTTCTGCACTTTCTTCTTGGCCAAGAGTGTGCGTTTACGGACCCCTTGCTGGAATCTCTCCATCCTGCCTCCCAACCTGGCCTCTTCTCCATTGCTTTTCGTCATATTTTACTTCTCTAGAGTGTCTCTGCTTTGAACGTCAATGTCACGGAATCAGCCCCAGAAAGCCAGTCCTCTTTGGTGTTAAAGAACACAACTAGATGGGAGAGAAAGAGACAAGAGTTACAGCCTCCAGGGGTGAAAAATCAGGGCTGCCTCACACCAGGGGAAGCTGTTGGCAAACTGCATGATCGCACTAGGAATCAAGGACTGGAGAGCGGCAATGCCAGACCTCAGGGCTCAAATGTGGATATTTTACTGAACCACGTGTGAGACATGTGCATAAATCCAGAATATATGAGCAGGAACTTGTGTTACATTTTTTAAAAATTGCCCTTCCTTCTCCAGTGAAGCTATAAAAGGGCTCATCAGAGCTGGGTGTGACGGAGAAACCCCTACCCCAACCCGATCCCCTGGAACCCAGCTGGGCGCCTTACAACAGGGTTCACCCTCAATAAATGTCCAACTGAATTAAATGCACGGGAAACACTCAATAACTATACTTAATGGCTTATGTCGTATACATGGCAAGGGCATAACCAGCTCAATAAAATGAATTAAGATGTTGAGATTTCAGTCAGAGGTTTCTGTTACATATATTAAAGTAACTATTTTCTTCATTAAGAAAAAAGTCATGATAACATCCAATAGTAAATATGCTTATGAAAAGAACACAAGTACCCACAGGCCCTGAGAAAGAATGACTCTTTCACATGGCAACTTTTTAGTTTTTTTCACAAAATGAGCAAAGTGGGCTGGGCATATTTATAAATGATCTGAAATCATAATTCATTTACATTTCTGTCACAAGTAGAAGTACAAAGTAGCATTTATCTTTGTGGCAAACATGCTGAAGTCTTCTGAGGAAACTATCGCCCACTTCTCTGTATTTTAAAATTTAGGATTTCTGGAACAGATGAAGAGATGAGTCCAATTTTCATTCCAAACATTACAGCTAGCGTGGTTTCTGGTTTCTTTAAAGTGCTCCTAGGTTATTCAAATCTTCCCCTTGGTAGAAATCAGCTCTTTTGAAAGATCAAGAAATTCCTCCTGCTGTTTAACAAGATTTCTAATCCATAACCTTTCCCACGATAAATCCAAGTAAAAAGCAGCGGTGCCTGGGGACGTGTGTATCTGGCGAACAGCCAGCGTGTGCGCCCGTGGGGGAAGTGAGTAGAAAGCGAGGGACTCCTCGGAAGCTTTCGGCAAATTCAAATGCGGGGCGGGTGGGGGAAACGAACCTAACAGCTTTGACTTTTAAATAAAACTACAGGTTGGGGTCAGTGCTAATAAGACGTACAGGTCGTTCAAGACTTCATCGCAGATTAAACGTTTAGGGAGAAGTAAAGCAGAGGAGACGCGAGAGATCAGTTTTTTTCCCCCTACTGATCTCTCATTCCCCTTACCAGTCACTTTTAAAACAGACCAGCTCAGCCTTGGTTCTTTTCTAGCGCCGGAACCACAATCTGCCCCCAATCCACCCTGAATGACTCAACTCCAAATTAAGAGAGGACGCGGCGTAAATAGACACCACACGCTCCTTGATTAAATCACTAACATGGACTTTATCTAGCAAAATGGCTAGCTTTTACTCTCGCTACTCTTCTGCTTGGGAAACAAAATACAGGGGCAGAGAAATGGAATGAGAAATTAAGCCCAGCAGGAATACAGGACGTCAGACTTACCTTTTTCGGATTTTGTAACGGGTGGAAGATACCCCAGGCAATGACAAGGTGAATTCGCAGCAGGTACGGCGGAGCAACAGAACGCAGCGAGCGAGGGGTGCATGTGCTCTGAAACTGCAAATTACTATCGGGGCAACTTAAGAAAAGGGGCGGAGTCTGTGCCCGGGAAAGGGGGAGTGGGGAAAAATGAAAACACCACAGGGAAGGAGGGGAGAAACCCGAGGTTTCTGGAATATTGATTAATCTTGGCGCACCAGAAGCCTGCTTGTTGGCTTTGTTTTGCTCCTTAGACCACTTTGCCGCTTTGTCAGTTCACTTTCATTAGAAATGCAAAACCGGGACCAGGAAGACTCGGAGAATAAAGCGCGCACACACTCAGAAAGCTTGAAGTCTTGATTAGAACGTTTCAAAGAAGAGATTTCTGGAGCTAAATTTAATTATCTCACATTGTTGCTGTTTCCTCCCCTTAAGGAAACACGAGTGTGCTCTTTTGCCTGGTTGTACGCTATTATGATAGAGTCCCTCTTTTTAGAATTGGGGAAATAACTGACATTTCTTGGGAAGACCCAGAAGGCAATCAAGCATGGAGGGAAAAAATGCTATAATGCTCTAAACTTGACTAAACTTACTCAAAACACAAGATGAGACATGTCTCTATTTTAGCAGTTAAAACTCTATTATAGCAAATCTAATTTAGCTCAAATTGTCTGATGGCAAAGATTTAAAAAGGTAAGAAACACAAAGAGACCAAGATCTTTGCTAGGCTACTAAAGTAAAAAGCATTTTAAGACCAAGAGTATAAACGCACACTTGAAGTTTCGTAATTGCAAAAGATAAGTTTACTGTATAGACAGATGCCTCAATTTTAAAGGATGCTAAATGTCCTCTACACCCCCACCTGCCCCATCATTTTTTAGGAATTAGAAATTTCTCATTTCCTTGAGACTGTAACTCGCACTTCTAGTCCACCTTTCTTAAGAAAGAAAATAGATTTTTAAAAATTAAAAAAAATTTTTGAGCCTGACTCAACTCCAAATTGTTTAGCATGAAGAAAAACATTTGATAGAAACAAAGCTCATACCAAAAATTACAGCCAGAGTTCTGTATTCCTGTTTATTAAATCTCATATTCCCCATACAAAATCCGCTTAATTCTTAGGTCTGTTTTCCAACAAGAAAGTATGTCTTTTTCTTTCATTAGCAAATCCAGGGAGATTCTGAAGATATGTCTCCTGCCAAGTCTCAACTGTTGCATGTTTATACTTTTTTGAACATCTCCTGGTTGGAAAGCAATGGTGAATCATGTAAATGCTAAAAGTATAAATTAGCAGCAATTACAACAACTTTTAAAATTGCATCATTCTAAGGGTTTATTGAAAATATATGCTCTTGGCAGTCCCAACCCTCAGCAGTCTTTCTCTTTCTTTTATCTCCTAGGTCACTTAGCATCTGTATCACATAGTTTAACATTTAATTACAAGTCTCCTACCGCTCTTTTCTTTTAAAAAATCCTGTTAAAATTTCTGGCTTCCCAACTAAATTGTAAGTTCTTTGAAAGCAAGAATGGGTTTTATACCTGATACACAGTAAATATTAAATTTAACTCCTATGAATGAGTGACATAATAACACTCGGCGACAAACAAAATCGCTTTTTATGTTGGCACTTCTGGCCTAGGCGCCATTTCTCAATGCCTTGACTACATTTTAAAGTATTTATTTACTACACTAAGTCCTCTGTGAGTCATGGATTTAAGACTAACTTGTCCACATTTCTTGTGGAAATATCTTGTATTTCAAGAGAACTTAAAAGAGAAATCTTTATATAATTTTAAATGGAATTTCAAGCCAAGTGGCATTTCCGTCTTTTATTTCTGGTTGTTTTGGAGTAGGGGGACAAGAAAAGGGATTAGAAAACCATACTTTGGTTAGTATAGAGATGAGAAGGCTCTAGTGCCCTCTCTTTATTCCTTTTTTCTAATCCCCGAATCTTGGTTAAAAACCATTTCATTAATTTAGTTAGCGCAGACATTATAAGAGTCTGGTGAACCCCAGAGAAGGGAAGTAATTCACCACTGAAAGTTTTGTTTTCTATAATAAAAACCTAAAGAGAAAATGAGATGCAAAGAGTCTCAGTTCAGAGTTCATCTGAATTACAAGGGTGTAGTCTGGGGGAAATATTAGGAATTACTACTTTTAAGTACCACTTTCTCTTTTGGAAAGCTATAGCAATAATGCCCTTGGGACAACTTGGGTTTACTCAACACATATTTCTTCCTTTTCCTCTATTTTATAAACAAGACCCTTGAGCCTTCAAACATTTTTTCCTTTATAGAAATACTAAATAAGCCAAACAGCAAGAAATTATGAACAAGTCTCTATATGTATATTATTTAATGCTACTGTGGGTAGGAGACACAGGGCTAGGAAATCATAATTTTTCTATTACAGAGTTAAAAAAAAAAGATGTGACAAATGCTATTTCTTTTGAAAACTTTCAAGAATTTTCTTTGAACATGCTATTATAAAGTATGTTGTAGGTGAATTCATTGGGCTGGTGGGAGGTGAGAGGAAATGTCACAGTAACAACAAACAACCATATCCAACCTATCCTTGAATTTCCATTAGTTTGAAGTATGAGGTATTAGTAAGTTTTGTAACATAGTACAGAATCATCAAATTTCAGCATTCAAGATAAGGGGATTCTGGAATTTGAGGAAGAATGTGATTAGAAACCCTTTTAACTTTTGTTGAATATTTTTCACTTTAATTTGTAATTTCATTGGAGATTTTGCCCATCCTTGTTCAAACAGTTGACAGTTTAGGATTAGCATAAGGAATGTCAATTTTCCTTTTACAATTTGGAAATTGTAGAATATTAGGACAATGAAGGGGACTTGATTTAACTCCAGTGGAAGTACTAGAGGTAGGAGGCACAGAAATAGTACTTGTGGTAGATGGTCTCTCATTTTGTCTTAATTTTTTTTTCCTTTTAAGCCCGAATGTAAAAAGCAAAACAACAAAATGTTGGTGGTGAATTCTGGTTAGGTTTTTAACAGATTGGTTTATGTTGAACCTATGTGAAGCCTGAAAATCCCAATTTTAGTGGGCACCTAGGCTTCCCTGGTAGCTCAGAAGGTGAAGAATCTGCCTGCAATGCAGGAGACCTGAGTTTGATCCCTGGATCAGGAAGATCCCCTGGAGAAAGGAAAGGTTATGCACTCCAGTATTCTTGCCTGGAGAATTCCATGGACACGGGAGCCTGGCAGGAAAGTGTCCATAGGGTTGCAAAGAGTTGAACAACTATAAGTAACCTTTACCATAGTCACTCATTCAACAAACCTTGAACAAGTGCTGTGTTCCAAAAACCAGCCCCTTTTCTCTAGGAGCCCACAAACACATCTGTAATTATTATTCAGTGGGCAGTGGGAGCGGCCCAAAGAAAGTTATGGGAACCCTGTCCTGCAGCCTATTTACCAGGACTTCCTCTGAGACTCAGAGACTCTTGGAGAATCTATGCCTAGCTCAACATTATTCTTATTCTGTGTGTGCTGTGTTAAGTCGGTTCAGTGGTGTCCGACTCTTTGTGATCTCATGGACTGTAGCCCACCAGTCTCCTATGTCCATGGGATTCTCCAGGCAAGGATACTGGAGTGGGTTGCCATGCCCTTCTTCAGGGTAACTTACAGAGGAGCCAGAACACTAAATTAAAAAACCTTGAACTCTACTCCTAAGCAAGAGGGAGTCACAGGATTTAAACATTGGAGTGATTTTAGTTTTAGATTGATGCAAACCTTTTAAGGGAACAATACTTCAGTAAGGAAGCCAAGGGGACAGAGGAACCTTTACAAACTGGAATGATTTGCACTCACATTTAAAGATAAAAAAAGATTACACTGAACAGTACAGACAACTTCAAGGTATGGAGGTTCAACAGATAAGCTGGAATTAAACTGAGACCACCTTCCCCAGAGGTAATTCCTTTCCATATCTCTGGACCCACCCACTTCACTCCTTTTAGTTACTAGTGGGTTTCTCTAGAACATTTTAATGTTTGACCCCTGAAGAGGTTTAAGAAGCGGTCTGAGCAAGGGCAGAAGCCTAGGGAATCCCACTATAAGAGAGAAAAAGAACAGGACTCCCCCTCAACAAATCTGCAGGTGGTAAGAAATTATACCAACCATTTTATCCCAAGTTAGCTAAGAGTTGGACACAATGATGGTTTACAGAAATGTAACACATTCTCTTCATTCTAAAACTAAAGAGGGTCTGCTTTTTAATGAAGATTTCACAAGCCTTATTGCTATTAATTATGACTCATATTGTGAAATGGCTCTTTTCCCAGTTGTTCAAAGTGCGCCAAACCTCCACAGGACCAGAATCTTGGTGTAATTGGGAAAGATCGGGTAGGTCAGTGGGAATTAAAGCTTTCCACAGAGTGTTAGCAATAATGATAGTCCACATTTTTACAGGGCTTTATAGTTTTGTAAACACTTTTACAAACATTATCTAATTCGATCTTTGTGATAGTGCTTTGTGGAACATTCTATCATTACTGGCCCTGTATCTCCAGATGTTGACATGGAGTTTCATAGGGATTAAGCAATTTGCCCAGGATTACAGTCAGTGACTGACAAGAGCTCTTAACAGTTCTCGGAAGTTTGGTTTTTCATCCTTTTCCAAAAGAAGTCCTCAGTAGCTTTTATTAAGACAAAGAGAAAAGAAAGTAAAGAACATTAAAAGGAATGCCCACCATCTGTTATTTCTTCTGGAAAGTCAACCCTAAACTTCTCCTCTTCCTTCTCTTCCTCCTCAAATCTTGATAGGGTGGACTGCCCCTTCTATATGCTCCCAAGACTCCTGGGGTTGAAATTTCCAGAGTGATTGCCACCCTGTTCTGTAACTCTCTCTTTCTAGACTGCAGGCTTTTTGAGAACAGAGTCGGTCTTTACAGCTACTGGACACCCAGTCACTAGGACAGAAGGTTGCTTGGTTAAGTAGGAGTTATTACATGAATAAATGGACACATCACAGCCACAAATGTGAAAAATTATATCAATCCATCTCCAGTGCTAAAACTTGAAGAAAGAATCTCAGTAAATATCAAACTTTAAAAGGAGGAGAAGGAATTCCCTGGCAGTCCAGTGGTTAGAACTCGACCCTTCACTGCTGGGGTCGGGTGACATGGCCAAAAATAAATAAATAAATAAATAAATCCAAGTGGAGCTGCTCTAATGGAATGGATAGGAGATGGGGGTCAGAACCTATTTCAGTGCCCCCTCCTCTCTCCCTCAGGGGAGCCCCTCATCAATGCACGGATTCTAGGCCTCATCTTTGAGAAGAAGGACGAATGAGGAAGTCAAGTCAGCTTGTGCCAGGACTCCTTAGTACCAGGTCCAGATTTAGAATTTAGATGTCCCATTCCTGCTCCCATCAAATTTTTTAATCACTAAACCACAAATTCCTCCCCTTCCAAATTTGCATGTCATCTATAAAATGAGATTGGTGGTGGTTTACTCACTAACTCATGTCCAACTCTTACAACCCCATGGACTGTAGCCTGCCAGGCTCCTCTGCCCATTGGATTTCCCAGGCAAGAGTACTGGAGGAGGTTGAATTCCCTTCTCCAGGGGATCTTCCCAACCCAGGGATCAAACCCTCATCTCCAGCATTGCAGGCAGATTCTTTACAGACTGAGCCACCAGGGAAGCCCCAAATGAGGTTAGACTATGTTACTTTGCTCAAGTAGCTTTCCCTTTCAATGTTCTATGATTCTAAATCTTGTCATGCCAGTAATAGGCTTGCCCCATTCACTTCGGTCTATTTAGTTAAGGACACAAATTTTTATATGCACTCAGTGATTAATGGCTTCTCATTAGATTTCTCTGCCACAAATTAAACACAAACATATAAACAGTCACCAAAGGAAGCTTATTGAAGGGCATGGGTTTTATGAAGCACAGCAATGACATGAATCTTTTATAAGTGTTTGCTAGTATAGAATCATAATTACAGCAATCAAGACAGATACACATCTTTTGTAAGGAAAAAAGTAATTATAATTTAAAAGCACACATCTCAAAGTTGCCATCACAAAAACGACTATTATAGCAACTATTTCGCATTTGGACATTTTTTTGGCAGGAGGTCTGGGCATTGTTTATTGTGAGTCAGAAACAGGCACTGAGAAAATATGCAAATTTTTTAAGCAAGAGAAAATGCAGCTTTGAGTTGAGAAAACAGGGTGAATGGTGGAAACTGTCTGGGTCTTGCACACAAATCATTCTTAGCGGCTGAAATAATTTTTGGTCATCGGATGCTGCGAGAGTAATTTGGGGTAAGGTCAGAATAAAGTTATTCATGCTTTAAAATGTACAGTCAAGATTTGTGCTGTGCTCAGAAGTTGAAGTCCATCTTCTGCTAATGTCACGTCTGTGGGCTGATTCTAAATTGAAAGACCAAAGAAGAAACCTTTAGAACGCTACCAGTCCCATTTTCCTGGGCTGGGCAGGGGGATTGCTGTGGCCTTGTGAGGCAGTTCACTTTGGGTCACAGAGGTGGCAAAAACCAAGCCTCCCCACTCACCCTGCTCTTTTCTCACATAGGACCACACCTGCCAAAATGAAATGACACTCACAGGATGACCTGTTCACTCTTGTCGATAGACCTCAGTTATTAAAGGTCATTTCTATCACAGTTGCGTGAGTTCCAGTAAGTTCTTCAAAAATCTCTTAATACTGGGACTTCCCTGGTGGTCCAGTGGCTAAGGCTTCCTACTCCCAATGCAGGGAGCCCAGGTTGAATTGCTGGTGGGGGAATTAGATCCCACATGCCATAACTAAGAGTTGGCATCTTGCAAATAAATATCCTGCGTGCTGCAACTGAGAAGATCCTGCATGCCACAACTAAGACCCAGGACAGCCTAAAGACATAAATATTAAAAAAAAAAAAAAAAACAACCAACAGGTAAAACTTGGGGAGATAATTTAGTCTTAGAGAAACATACACTGAGGCTGGGGTCAGGTTGTGGAAGTTTGGGCAAATCCTGGGACTAAACTAAAGGTAAGACAAAAACTAGGTTTCAGACTTTTTTTTTAACCTGATAAAGTTAATTCATGTATGGGCCCACGTCACACATTAAAACCCAAGTCAGCCTACATTGTCAAGGAAACCTAACACATCAACTCCAAATCTCCAACTCAGCTTTAGCTAGCTTGTGTGCTAAGTCACTGCATTCGTGTTCAATTCTTTGCAAACCATAGCCTGCCAGGCTCCTCTGTCCATGGGATTCTCCCAGGCAAGATTACTGGAGTGGGTTGACATGTCTTTCTCCAGGGGATATTCCCGACCCAAGGATCGAACCCAAACGTCTCCTGCATTGGCAGGTGGGTTCTTTAACACTAGTACCATCTGCAGAGCCTTAGCTTACTTTACCAGAGAATAGGACCTACCAGCCTTATAAGGACCTCGGGCCAATTGGCCCTGTTTCAGCGAGGCCTCTTCTAAAGCGCTACAAATTCACTTTTGCCCAAAATCCCTTGGGAAGGGTGCTCCACTGCTTATGATGCACTGTGCTCCCCGAGTCCCTGGATTGTTTTCACTTGAATAAAGGACATCAGACTTATTTCTAAATTGTATTATTTTTGTCATTTGATAAACACTTTGTTATCAGTTTCCTGAGTTTGATTCCTGGGTCAGGAAGATAACCTGGAGTAGGATATGGGAACCCACTCCAGTATTCTTGCCTGGGAAATCCCATGGGCAGAAGAGCCTGGCTGGCTACAGTCCATGGGGTCATAAAGAGCTGGACATGACTGAGCGACTTTCACTCGTTCAAATAAAATCTCATGATGGAACAAACAGTAATATCACACATCAGGGATAAGCCTAATGTGGAGGTGGGATGCCCAGAGCCTCTGGATTTGCCCTCCTTCTGGCATCCCCTCCCTTCTCCCCACCACTAGCAAGTTAACCCTGAGTGGGTTCCCAGGGCAAGATATGGAAACGACTGTATCAGGTAACTCAAAGTACTCAAATTCTAAGAAAAGGACTCTAATAGGATAGAATAACATCACAGGAAAAGACAAAAGCCTTAAACTCTAAGGACTCCACATTTTTAGTGATGCCTCAATTAATAAATCTTACAGAGGCATGGCTTGTTGTAGTAAATTCAGCCATCGGGAAGATGTCTGGGAGTATGTTTTGCAGATCTCAGGCCCAGGCCTGTGGTCAGGGGATGGGAAGGCATGGTGGATGGTGATGAGACAGGCTGGACTGAGTAACGGATCATAATTTTTATGGCCATGTGACCATAAAAATGTACCAGGATAGATGCAGGAAATGCCAAATTAATGGTTTGCCCAAAGTCAATGAAGTTGACATCAAAGTCAGCACCTGGACCTGGTGTTCACACTCCCAACGATCATTTTCAGAGAAACATACAGTGAAAGCCTAATATGGTTTGACTCACTTATGAGGGAGATATTTTCAGGTCCCGTGTTAGAAAGCTATATTGTCCATTATGGTTGCCACCAGTCACAAGTTGCTATGGAGTGCTTTAATGTGGCTAGCACAAATTGAGATGAGCTGTAAGTGTGAAAGTGAAAAGTGTTAGTTGCTAATCGTGTCTGACTCTTCACAGCCCCATGGACTGTAGCCTGCCAGGCGCCTCCATCCATGGGATTTTCCAGGCAGGAATACTGGAATGTGCTGCCATTTCTTTCTCCAGGGGATCTTCCCGATCCTGGGATCAAACCTGGGTCTCCCGCATTGTGGGCAGGCTGTTTAGCATCTGAACTACTGGCTAAGTGTGAAGTATATACCAATTTTGAAAATTTAATCCAAAAAATGTTAAGTATACCATTAATAGTTATTCATATTAATTACATGTTAGTAATGATAATATTTTAAATATTGGGTTAAGTTGTTGTTTAGTCACTAAGTCGTGTCTGACTCTTTGTGACCCCATGGACTGCAGCACAACAGGCTTCCCTATCCTTCACTATCTTCCAGTTTGCTCAAATCCATATCCATTGAGTTGGTGATACCATCGCACCGTCCCATTCTCTGCCACCCCCTTCTCCTCCTACTGTCATTCTTTTCCAGCATTAGTGTCTTTTCCTGTGAGTCGACTCTTTACATCAGGTGGCCAAAGTATTAGAGCTTCAGCTTCAGCATCAGTTCTTCCAATGAAAATGTAGGGTTGATTTCCTTTAGGATTGACTGGTTTGCTCTCCTTGCAGTCAAAGGGACTCTCAAGAGTCTCCTCCAGTACCACAATTCAAAAACATCAATTCTATGGCACTCAGCCTTCTTTGTGGTCCAAGTCTCATATCTGTACATGACTACTGGAAAAACCATAGCCTTGACTATACAGACCTTTGCTGGCAAAGTGACATCTCTGCTTTTTAGTATGCCGTCTAGGTTTGTCACAGCTTTTCTTCCAAGGAGCAAGCGTCTTTTAATTTCATGGCTGTAGTCTTCATCTGCAGTAATTTTGGAGCCCAGGAAAACAAAATCTGCCTCTACTTCCATTTTTTCCCCCTATTTATTTTCCATGAAGTGATGGAACTGGATGCTGTGCTCTTTGTTTTTTTTTTTTTCAGTTTATAATGTTCTTTATTACAAATTATTAGTACTAGTCTGTGCCTTACATTTATTTTATTTATTTTTTTAGATCCGAAATGCAATTTTACTTTATAATATTGTAGTGGTTTTTGCCATACATTGACATGAATCAGCCATGGATTTACACGTATTCCCCATCCTGATCCCCCCTCCCACCTCCCTCCCCACCCCATCCCTCTGGGTCTTCCCAGTGCACCAGGCCCGGCTCTTTTGTTTTTTGATTGTTGCGTTTTAAGCCAACTTTTTCACTCTCCTCTTTCACCATCATCAAGTTAAAGAAAATATATTAAAAATATGTTTAAGAATTTCACCTGTTTCTTTTAGCTTATTTTCATGTAGCTAATAGAAAACTTAAAATTACATACATGACTTGCGTTGTCTTTCGGTTGGACAAGACTGTTACAAAGTGAGTACTCTTTATAGAGGTGTTCTTAGACTTGGCAGCACTAGCAAGCTCTCCAGTCCATTCTCTCTCAATTTATTTAAATAGATTAGCATGTGTTGAGACGATTTTGGTCTCCTCATAGAGGTTTAATGCAATGGTAATAGTAATAATAATAAAACAGCTACCATTTATTAAATCTTTTCTGTGTGCCAGGCCCTGTGCCAAGTGCTTTACATTTGCCTCATTTACTTGTCACAACAACCCTATTGTTACTAAATTTTATTATTCCCACTTTCCCAATGAAGGAATTGAGGTTCTGAGAGAATGAGCACCCAGCCAAGATCACAAGCTGGTTAAGTGGTTGGACTGAGATTCTACCGCAGCCACTTGCTTTTAAAGCTCAGGCCTTTGAATGCCACACAATTTTGCTTTGAGAAAGAACACTCTTGATGAAAATACTGCCTTCTGAATTCTACAAATTCCCACAGGTCTGAAGACACTGAAGGGAAGTCAGAGTACACAGAGAAGGACAAAATGGTTGCAGTCCTCAAGGATCTTACAATATCATACGGAGAACATATGCACAGTGAGATAGATGACAATATAAGGCCTGATGAGATTGAAAAATTAAACTCTCTAGACAGACAGGAGAGAGATTAATTCCAGTTTCGGGGGGGCGCGGGGAGAATGGTGGGTTGCATGGAAGAGGCAATATTTCAGAAGGAATTCTACAGATGAAGTTTTTTTTAATAGAGTTAGGAAGATCCCCTGGAGAAGGGAATGGCAACCCACTTCAGTATTCTTGCCTGGAAAATTCCACGGACAGAGGAGCCTGGTGGGCTACGGTCAATGGGGTCGCAAACAGTCGGACAGGACTGAGGGCCTAACACACACACACACACACACACACACAGGAATAGCCCGGGAGAATCTTTCAGGTGGCAAAACCAAAGAGCAAAGACACTGCATGGACTCCAGAGAAGCTGTTAAAATGTGGCACAAGTGAAAGACAAGACAGAAGAGGTCGAGTATACTGTGTTTCATTTTTAATTTTTTTTACTGTGCCAGGTCTTAGTTGTGGCATGCAGGATTTAGTTCTCTGGCCAGGGATGGAACCTGGGTCCCCTGCATTAAGAGAGCAAATTCTTAGCCACTGGACCATGAGAGAAGTCTCAAGCATACTGCATTTAGACAAGTAGAGAGTAGGAAGGTAGAAAGACCTTGGATACTTTGCTTTATTCTTTTTTTTTTAAATTGAAGTATAGTTGATTTATAATATTGTGTTATATAGCAAAGTGATTTGGTTATATATCGATATACATGTCTATATACATATATATACATATATATTCAATTAAAATATATATGAATGCATATATATGTAGCTATATATGTAAATTCATATATGCAAATATATGTAAATAAAGTGATTTGGTTATATATCGATATACATGTCTATATACATATACATAATACATATATATACATATATATTCGATTAAAATATATATGAATACACATATATGTATCTATATATGTAAATTCATATATGTAAATATATATGAATACACATATATGTATCTATATATGTAAATTCATATATGTAAATATATATGAATACATATATATTCATTAAAATAATTTTTTTGTTATAGGTTACTATATTTGTGGAGCTCTACACCAAGGTCACAGATGTGGAACCCTGTTCCACAGGATAAAAATCTCTGGAACTGACCAAGCCTCATAGCAACTGTTGCCATGAGCTTCTGGATCTAAACCAGCCAGTTCCATGACCCCATGTGATGTAAAATACCCACCCTACTATCCACCCTATAGCATCCTAACCAATCACATAATGCCACCATTCCAGTAGGAATTTTCTCTGTCTCGAGGCTATAAAAATAGGCTGCAAGCCTGGGAAAGCGTTCGGCTCACCCTTGAGTCACCCTGCTATTCTAACAGCATCTCTCACTCTAGTAAACTTTATTCTCCTTTTATTGTGCCTCATGTCTCAAAATTCTTTTCCAACTCTCACACAGACTGTGACAATATTGACTATAGTTCCCTGTGTTATGTAAATGTAAATGTGTTAGTCACTTAGTCGTGTCTGCCTCTTTGTGACCCTACAGACTGTAGCCTGCCAGGCTCCTCTGTCCATGGAATTATCCAGGCAAGAATGCTGGAGTGGGTTGCCATTCTCTTCTCCAGGGGATCTTCCTGATGCAGGGATCAAATCCAGGTCTCCTGCATTGCAGGCAGATTCTTTACCGTCTGGGCCACCAGGGAAGCCCTGGTGCTGTACAGAACAAATAAATCCTTGTATTTTATTAATTTCATATATGGTAGGGTATATTTGTTAATCCCAAACTCGTCATTTATCCTGAAGCTATGCCTCTGGCATTCTTTTTACCCACTTGAAATATCTGGCTTTCTCAACTTCTTATCACAGGGAATTTATTGTTTCTTTGCTGGCTTTTTAGAACTGTTTTCTTGGGTCTTCTGGATAAGATTGTTGTTCAGTTGCTCAATGGTGTTCAGCTATTTGCGACTCCACGGGCTGCAGCACACCAGGCTTCCCTGTCCTTCACCATTTCCCAGGGTTTGCTCAAACTCACGTCTGTTGCTGCAGTGATGCCATCCAACCATCTTATTCTCTGTTGTCCCCTTCTCTTCCTGCCCTCAACCTTTCCCAGCATCATGGTCTTTTCCAACAGACTGTAACTTGGTGTTAAGAAATTTTATTCTGTTGAGGAAAACTCCTCTCACTCTCAAGAACTGTATCATCCATCATGCTTGCTGTGCTGTTCACCTCACAATAAGTTCTCCTTTTTATAACCAATTATATCTTCATACCATCAGATTTAAATAAAAGAAAAAAATAGATGTGATTAGGGTGAGAAAAAGGAAAAGAACAAATAAGACAAGAGAGTGGACAAGGGCACAGATAATCTTCAAAAGGGTAGAAACTGGCTATGGTGGAAGCTGGGGTTTTGATTCTCATTAAGAAGTCATTGTGAACCAGAGGAAGACTCCTCTCTGACATTTTTCCTAAAAGGCCGATGTGACTTGTTCAGCTTCCTCAGCTCCACCAGTAGATTTCTGGTAGATCCCCACCTCTGTAGATTTCTCTGTCTTATTCTAGCACTCCTTCAATCCTATGGAAAGCTTAGACTTGCTAACATGTTTACATAAATTTTTCCCCTCTAAAATTTTTGAGGATTAAGTCTTCAAAATGCTTTTTCTTTACAAAAGAGTAAAAATTATAAAGGAAAATGTAAGTGCTGCCCTTCTATAGACCTTTGCGCCCCCAAACTTTGCTCTATCCACAACCAACAGCTTATTTACTTTTTTAAAAATAGAAGCATAGTGGATTTACATGTGCTATTTTTTGCTGTTCAGCAAGGTGATTTAGTTATGTATATGTACATATTCTTAAAATTTTTTTTTGCATTATGACTTACCACAGGATATTGAATGAATTCCCTGTGCTATAACGTGGGACCTTGTTGTTTATCCTTTCTTTATGTATTGGTTTGCATCTGCTAACCCCAAACTCCAAGTTTATTTGCTCTTTATGCAACAAATTTCTGTTGAGTCCCTACTCCATGTATGGCACTGTTTAGGTGGTGTGGATAGAGTGGTGAAGAAAGGAAAGGAGGTCTGGATGTGCCTGGAGTTTACATTCTAGTGGGAGATAGAGCCTCAACAAAGAAATGCGCATGGCTTCAGCAAGGGGCTCTGGATCTCACTGAGAGAGCTAGGAAGCCATTGTAGGGCTTAGCTTAACACAGAGGGGTGAAGTGGTCTTTTTAAAAATCAACTCTAGGACTTTCTTAGTGGTCCAGTTGTTAGGACTCTGTACTTCCACTGTGGGAGACCTCTGTTCCATCCTTGGATGGGGAGCTAGGGTTCTGGTACAGACAAAAAAATCAAACTCTGGCTGCTGCATGAAGAATGGTTAACAGGGTGAGAGACTACTGGAAAAGCCTCAAGGAAAGATGATGGTAGCTTGGATTAAGGTGACTAACCAGAGAGATGATGAGCAGTGGATATCTTTTGAAAGAAGAACTGTCAGTCTTTGATGATCTTTGAATGAAGGGTATGAATGTAAGAGAGTAGTAAGGATGGAACTAAAGTTTTAGGCTTGAATAACTGCATAAATAGAGTTTAACTGAAATGGGGTGGAAAGCTGAAGCTTTTGGTTAGGTGTAGGGAATGGAAGAGCTCTTTTTTGGATCCTCTTAGATCTCCAAATGCAGATGGCCAGGTGGCAATGGCATTCAAGAGAGATGGAAAGCCGGCATTCCATATTTGTCACACAGAATTAAGAGCTCCAGCTCTGCATGAACATGCCAAGGGAGTGCATGGGTGTGCATGGAGACAGAGCAGAAAGATTCATAACAAATGGAATGGAATAACTAAAAATTAAATCATTCAGTTTATTTTGCTTAACATTATACATGCTAGTACACCAAACACTATTACAAAGGCTGAAGTTATATCTAATGGAATCTCTATTATTCTGCTTCATACTGTTAGCCAAATTTTTCATAAGCATGTATTGGCTCAAAAAGGATGACACCAAGGTTTTTGGCCTGAGAAACTGGAAGACTGTGGTTGTAATTTACCAATTTGGGGAAGAGTGGGAACAGACTTGTATGCGGTGTGGGCAAGACAGGAAATCAAAAGATAATCAAGTGGAGATGTTGAATAGGCTGTTAGATATAACAGAAGGAACTCAGGGGCGAGGTCTGTTTGGAGATTAGATCTGCTGTTATCAAATTCTAGATAGTGTTTAAAGCTAGAGCACAGTTTGATACTAACAAAGTGGATTTTGTCTTCACAGGGTGTGAGTGTAGCTAGAGATAGATAATCAAGAATTGATAATCAAGGAATGGGCTGGGGGCTCTCCAATACCCAAAGATGGAAAAGATATGGAGGAATGGGAAGAAAGATCTCAAGGTAAGGGAGGAAAAAGCAGAAGTATGGTCTAATATGCCAAATTATTTTAAACATGTACTTAAAATACCAGTTAGTCACAGATTCTTTTGAAATTTAACGCAAGTGTAGAATCTGTTGTTTAGTCGAGAAGTCATGTCCAGCTCTTTTACGACCCCATGGACTGTAGCTTGCTAGGCTCCTCTGTCCATGGAATTTCCCAGGCGAAAATACTGGAGTGGGTTGCCAATCCCTTCTCCAGGGGATCTTCCTGATCCAGAGATTGAATCAGAGTCTCCTGCATTACAGGCAGATTCTTTACCACTGATCCACCTGGTCTTATTTACATGGCCTCTGTATTTAATTCTAAATACCCCCAGGATTATATATACTTGCCTGCTTAGAAAATAAATATGTCATCCAAAGGATTTGAGAGTTGCTTTCTCAGACAGTAAAAACGTCTGTCTGCCCACAATGCGGGAGACCCGGGTTCGATCCCTGGGTTGGGAAGATCCCCTGGAGAAGGAAATGGCAACCCACTCCAGTACTCTTGCCCAGAAAATTCCATGGATGGAGGAGCCTGGTGGGCTATATAGTCCATGGGGTTGCAGAGTCAGACACGACTGAGCGACTTCACTTCACTTCATTTCACTTCCCAAAGGGATATTTTGGAATTATGTTTCCAGCTATACATTCCCAGCTAATCAGTATGGCACGTTGACCAGAGATTTTGGCTGGGTGTGATATGGGAAGCAGCAGACAGCAGGGCATGGCTTCTCAACTCCTGACTGCCATGCTGTTAAAGTCTCCATCATGATTTTGAAGGGTAGAGAGTGGGGTGAGGTTGGACTCTTTAAGCAATCACAAGGGAGCCGCAACACTTGATTAGACTTTGCATTTCTTTATATTTTGAGGTTGTGTCAAGATCTTACCATGGAATTCTGAACCTGGGGTTGGAGGCGCTGTCCAAAGTGTCTTCTATGGATAGAACCTAGGTGTCCAGGAACTTGGATGTGAAAAATATTACAGCTTTCCTTTCAATCCTTTCATTAACTTTTTTTGGAGGGGGCTGCACTGGGTCTTAGTTGCCCCGCGGCATTGTGGGATCTTAGTTCCCTGGCCAAGATCAAACCTGGGCCCCCTGTATTGGAATGTGAATTCTTAACCACTGGAACACCAGGGAAGTCCTACTTTCATTAACTTTTAATTGAAATTCAGCAATTCTTTCACTTAAGAATACAGGCAACAAGCCATATTATTAGCAGTATCTGGACTTTGTCACTGTTATCAGTTCAGTTCAGTCGCTCAGTCATGTCCGACTCTTTGTGACCCCATGAACCGCAGCACACCAGGCCTCCTAGTCCATCACAAACTCCCGAAGTTTACTCAAACTCATGTCCATCGAGTCGGTGATGCCATCCAGCCATCTCATCCTCTATCGTCCCCTTCTCCTCTTGCCCACAGTCCCTCGCAGCATCAGAGTCTTTTCCAATGAGTCAACTCTTCGCATGAGGTGGCCAAAGTATTGGAGTTTCAGCTTCAGCATCAGTCCTTCCAATGAACACCCAGGACTGATCTCCTTTAGCATGGACTGGTTGGATCTCCTTGCAGTCCAAGGGACTCTCAAGAGTTTTCTCCAACACCACAGTTCAAAAGCATCAATTTTTCAGCACTCAGCTTTCTTCACAGTCCAACTCTCACATCCATACATGACCACTGGAAAAACCATAGCCTTGACCAGACGGATCTTTGTTGGCAAAGTAATGTCTCTGTTTTTTAATATGCTATCTAGGTTGGTCATAACTTTCCGTCCAAAGAGTAAGCATCTTTTAATTTCATGGCTGCAGTCACCATCTGCAGTGATTTTGGAGCCCCCCAAAATAAAGTCTCTCACTGTTTTAATTGTTTCCCCATCTGACTGCCATGAAGTGACAGGACAAGATGACATGATCTTCGTTTTTTTAATGTTGAGTTTTAAGCCAATTTTTTCACTCTCCTCTTTTACTTTCATCAAGAGGCTCTTTAGTTCTTCTTCACTTTCTGCCACAAGGGTGGTGTCATCTGCATATCTGAGGTTATTTATATTTCTCCCAGCAATCTTGATTCCAGCTTATGCTTCATCTAGCCTGGCATTTCACATGATGTACTCTGTACAGAAGTTAAATAAGCAGGGTGACAATATGCAGTCTTGACGTACTCCTTTCCCAATTTGGAACCAGTCCATTGTTCCATGTCTGGTTCTAACTGTTGCTTCTTGATCTGCATACAGGTTTCTCAGGAGGCAGGTAAGGTGATCTGATATTCCCATCTCTTTAAGAATTTTCCACAGTTTGTTGTGATTCATACAGTGAAAGGCTGTGGCATACTCAATAAAACAGAAGTAGATGTTTTTCTGGAACTCGCTTCCTTTTTGGATGATCCAACAGATGTTGGCAGTTTGATCTCTGGTCCTTCTGCTTTTGCTAAATCCAGATTGAACATCTGGAGGTTCTCGGTTCACATACTGTTGAAGCCTTGCTTGGAGAATTTTGAGCATTGCTTTGCTAGTGTGTGAAATGAGTGCAATTGTGCAGTAGTTTGAACATTCTTTGCTTTTCTTTGGGATTGGGGTGAAAACTGACTGTTTCCAGTCCTGAGGCCACTGCTGAGTTTTCCAAATTTGCTGGCATATTAAGTGCATCATCTTTTAAGATTTGAAATAGCTCAGCTGGAATTCTATCACCTCCACTACCTTTGTTCATAGTGATGCTTCCTAAGGCCTACTTGACTTCACACTCCAGGATGTCTGGCTCTAGGTGAGTGATCACACCATCATGGTTATTTGGGTCATGAAGATCTCTTTTGTATAGTTCTTTGTATTCTTGCCACCTTTTCCTAATATTGTGTGCTTCTGTTAGGTCCATACCATTTCTGTCCTTTATTGTGCCCATCTTTGAATGAAATGTTCCCTTGGTATCTCTAGTTTTCTTGAAGAGTTCTCTAGTCTTTGCCATTCTATTGTATACTTCTGTTTCTTTGCATTGATTGCTTAGGAAGGCTTTCTTATCTCTCCCTGCTTTTCTTAGGATCTCTGCATTCAGATGGGTATATTTTTCCTTTTCTCCTTTGCCTTTTTATTTTCTTCTTTTCTCAGCTATTTGTAAGTCCTCCTCAGACAACCATTTTGCCTTTTTGCATTTCTTTTTCTTCATTGAACAAATCAAACACAAATCCTTTCATTCTTAGACCTTATCTTCTAATGAGGTTGATCATAGTTTACTCAACCAACTTCCTAATAATGAATGTTTAGTTTTCAATCTTTTGTTATTATAAACAGTGCTCTAATAAATACTTTATATATATCATTTGATATAAATATATTGGTAGAATTCAATTCTAGAAGAGGAATTTCTGGGTCAAAGGGTATGTACATTTGTAACTGATATGATCAAATTATTCTTGGTAGAGGATTAATCAATTTATACTTTCAAGGATAATGTATTATAGTGCTGGTTTCTCCACACATTGTTCTATGTAGTTTTTTTTTAAAAAATTGGCCATTTAATAGGCAAAAAATGATAAATCATTGTAGAGTTATTTACATATTTCTTCTAATGAATGATACTGGGTTTTTTTTTCATGCTTAAGAGCCATTTTTATTTCATATCCTTTGCCTGTTTATCTATTGATATCTATTTACCTTTTCCTGCTTACATAGAATAAATATATTATTAGGAAATGTTGGTCTTTTTCCCTGTGATTTAAGTTTCTAATATTTTGACCAGTTTTTCATTTATTGATTATTGATGGGTTTTGCTATACATAAATTTTGAATTTTAGGCAATTGAAATGATCAGTCTTTCTTTTTGTGATTTCTGAGAAGTTTTATGGTACTTAGGATTATGAAAGGACTCCAGTGATTTCTTCCTGAATTTTTGTTATTTAATTTGTTGAATTTAAATATTTAATATACCTGGAATTATCTTGCCATAATGTAAGGGCTCATTTTTTTCCCCCATATACTGCTCCAACACAATTTATTAAGTAATTTTTCTTTTCTCTATTGATATTAAATGTCATCTTTGTGACTAAATTTCCACATATATTTATGCCTATGTCTTCCCTGGTGGCTCAGTTGGTAAACAATCTGTTTTCAGTGCAGGAGATGCAGGAGAGGCAGGTTTGATCCCTGGATTGGGAAGATCCCCTGGAGAAGGGGAATGGCTACCCACTCCAGTGTTCTTGCCTGGAGATTTCCATGGACAGAGGAGCCATGGGATCGCAAGCAGTCAGACACCACTGAGTGACTAACGCTTACCTTTCTACTCTGATCCATTGATCTGTCTGCAGCTTCAATGTGTCAATACAACAGTTTTAATTATTGTATCATCAGACTATCAAGACATTCTTTCACTATTTTTGTTTTTCACAATTGTCCTAGCTATTCTTGCTTGCTTATTTTTCTACATGGACTTTGAAACCAGCTTATGGATTCCAATATTTCTTTATTTTGCTGAGATTTCCCAGGGAGCCCAATATATAGCACATCTTTTCTCTGTCCAGATTATGGACACAGTGAGAAAAAAGGTAAAGAGGTAAGCATATGGGAAATAAAAAGATAACCTTCATTAGAGACTACAGCTGAGTTGATAGTGTATCTATAAGTGTACCTCCAAATGGCCCTATGAACTGATTCCAGAATTAGGCGGATGTGTTCCTGAGCCACAGGCAACCTCAGTTTGGGGACGGTTTCCCGAGGTGGGAGTTGTCCAGAGAAGGCTCTTGGCACCTTGATTCCACAATCCACGTGGCCCACCAAAAAGTTAGGAATGGAGCCAAACAGGTCTACTCTATTCTTCCTTAATTTGCTAGAAAAGAAGGAAGAGTGAGTGAGAAGTAAAAAGAGGCCTTGAAAATGAATCCTCCACAAGAAAGAAACCTGAGTCTTTCCCTTCTAACAATTTGGTGTTGGATGGAGTAAATTATTATTCCACTTTTTAAGGTGAGGTAGAGAGTACACAGGGATGTGAAGAGACACAGAGACTTCCATCTTCTACTCCAATTCACTCCATATGCAAAGCCTGGGTGGCCTGAAACAGATCCCCTCATTTAATCCCCTACGTTAATTTTTTAAAATGTATGTATTTATTTACTTGGCTGTGTCAGGTCTTAGCTGAGGCATGCAGGATCTTCATGGTGTCACATGGGATCTTTCCTTGTTGTGGTGCAAAAACTCTAGTTGTGGCTCACAGGCCCCAGAGGACATGGTCTCTGTAGTGGCAGAGAGGGCTCTGTGTTGCTCCCCTGGCATGTGGCATCTTAGCTCCCCAACCAGTGATCGAATCTGGGTCCCCTGCATTAGAAGGCGGATTCTTAACCACTGGACCACTAGGGAAGTCCCTTTTCTATGTTAATTATGCTGGTATTTTCCCTCACCCCAATGTAAACTTAACAGAAACCATAAAAGATGAATTTCCTCATTGGTTTTTATTTTTCCTCATTGACATGATTTATAGATAATATAGTCTCACAGGCAAATAATCCTCAATCCAACCTCGCACTGCCTCCGTTTGAAATGTCAACACTGAGCTCAATTTTTTTTCAGTTTCAGGAGAGCATCATCTATCTTTCTGGGCACTATCACATAGCTTGTTTTTATCTCAAATTAATTAACTCTGAAGTGACGCCAATTTCCATGCATGGTTCCCTCTATGTTGTGTGTTTTTCCTATCCTTGATAGTATCTGTGGGATTATTGCTGTGGACCCTAACACAAGTATTCTTGCCTGGAGAATTCCATGGACAGTGGAGCCTAGCAGGCTACAGTCCACGGGGTCGCAAAGAGTTGGACACGACTGAGCAACTCTATAGCAAGTACAGGTAAAACTGAAGCAGAAATACCCCCCAAATCATCTCTGACTTTCTGAAGTTGAAGCTAGAATCACCTGCCTTACACTCATCCCACTCCCTGGGATCTGGTTGCACTAAAACTGATTGAACATGCCTCTTCAATCATCACTTAGCTCTTCCTAATGTACATACTCCTCTAGGTGATGGATCAATCTTAGCCCTCCAACCCCTGCACCTCACCCCTGAGACACTGACTCTATGGAATTCCAGGGCAGGGACATTATATCTAAACATACGCTCTGAAACAAAATAATGCTTACTTTTAATTAGATATGTTAACATGGTAGGTTCCCATAAGAAAAGAAAGAATAATCTTAAATGTATATCATTACTAGAATCAAAAGAGAAGAATGAATTTACTTTTGAATGTACTGATGAAAAAGGATTCAGCTTTATCATGTAACCTCCTAAAGAACTAATAAAAGTCATCATTACAACAAGCTTTTAGGGTGTTTCTCTCTGTGTGTGGAGGTTTTTTTTTTCCTAAATCATTCTCTGTCTTAGTCCTACTGAGCTCAAGTACACTCCATCAGAGAGCTTGTTAATGTTCATCACAGCATCTGTGTTGTATTTTGGGAGGTCCATGGAACTTAATTAGAAAGAAACTTGGCTTTAATTTCTTCTTTTAGTCCCCCCACTTGAACAAATAAAGACTGGCTGTTTGAAGACCCATTTGAAAAAATCGTTTTCAGTTTCCTCTTGATCTGTGTTTATTGCTAAAAGTTTTCCCAGGGGAGGGCTGAAGGCAACCCTAGAACAGTTCAGGCGTTCTCTTCTATTCCTTTTCTATCGCAGAGCTCCAGATAAGAGCCCTGAAGAAGGGAAGACAATTCAGCCGTCACAGCAGGATGTCAGTACTTTATAATAACCTCTCTCACAGCCCCAAGCTCTCAGCACTATTCGCTTTGTACTAGTACCCTTGACACCGTACAAAGGAGACTTTGAATGTCCTTGGACCCCACATCCCTGCTGAGACCCCAGGATGCAGGATACTGCCCAGCAGTCTTCAAAAAGCCCCCTAATTTTATTTTTGTTTCTGATTTCTGGGTTGGATTTCTGGGTTGGAGTCTTCTGCTTGAACAAGGGGAAGAACAGCTGTGTAAATAAATGCAGATGAGTACAACTGGCTGCGTGCTTTCCCCAGCTGCCTGCTCCACTTACATAGGCTCTCTGCCGATTGCAGGTAAGATGGATAAGGACACGGACCCAAAGTGCACACTATGTGTTATTCTTCAGAGAGAAAATTGTCTGGTATTAAGCAACTGGGAGACTTTTCTATATAAAACAGGGATGCAGTGCTGCTGGCTAGGCAGAAGCAGTTAACTATATCATCTGATTGTAGTTAGGAACTTCCAAAAAGCCTGCTTTCCTGAAACCAATTGATATTTATTCAACAAACATTTATTGAGTATCTACGACATGAGAAGCATGTTTCTAAGTGTTTATGGGGAATCTTGGCAAACCTCAGTGAGGTCTGTCTATGCCTTCAAGGCTGTGGATCAGAGCAAAGGGATAAACAGTGATTAAAGGTATAGTTTCTGAAAGCAACTGGCCTAGGCTTGAGTTCCAACTCCATTATCTACTAGCTGTTTGGCCCCTGGCATGTTGTAAACCCCTTCTGAACTTCAGTTTCCTCATTTCTAACATTATTTTCCCACGGTATCATTGTGAGGGTTAAATGATGTGATGCACAGTGTCTGCTACTTGATAAACTCTCAATATAAAGATTAGCTATCATAGTAGGTAGGATATGGACTAAGCTGCAATAACAAGGAGACTCCGAAATTCAGTAGTACAGAGTAATAGAAATGGATTTTCTCTATTTGAAGCTAAGAGGTCTAGGACTATAAAAATATCTCTGCCATTTTCAAAATATAGTTTCATCTCTAAGGCCAAGATGGTGGCTCCAGCCCTTGCCCCATCCTTGCCAGCAAGAAAGGGAAAAGGTTAGAGGAGGGCATGCTAATTCCTTTTAAGGGATTAAACTGGAAATGGCACATTCTGTTTATGGTTACATGCCATGTGCCAGAACTCAGTCATATGCTTGCATCAAGCTGCATTAAAAGAGTGGCTAACTGTAGCGTCTGGCTGGCCATGTGCTCAGCAAAAACTCATGGCTTCCACTGTGTGAAATGATTGGCGGTGAACCATCTCTGCCATAGCTATCACCCTTACCTAGCCATAGGATCAATGACAGTCGTATTGTGTGAGCCTCAGGAGATCACAGGATAGATGGGGTAAGAAAAAACATTTTCAGTGGAGGGAGGGAGAGCTTGAAGGCATCAATGAGGGGGCATGATCAGCATGCTCAGAAGTTCAGATTATTAGGAGCATAGCATGTAATAGCAGCACTACGTGGGAAGAAAAGCCAGAACAAATGCTAGCAGAAGACTATGAAGGGTCTGAGACAATTGGCTGGTACTTTTCAGGCAGTGAATGAAGAGATAGTACAGCTTTTTTTTTTTTTTTTTAGCAGGAGAGGGGGAAGATAGAGGATGTGGTTTGAGAACACATATCTGACAGGGGTGAACAGGCAAGGATGTGAATGGTCAATGGGTAAGTCATTTCAACAAATCAGTGATGAGATTCTGAGGGCCTGAACTGGGCCAAGGTGACGGTGGGATTTGTCAGGTGGAGCCACGTGGAAGGCACTTTCTGGAATAGAATCAAAACTATATGATAACTGATTTGAGTATGGGTATGAGGAAAATAGGTCGAGTGACTCAAATTTTTCAGCCTTGGTTTTTGTCAGGAGGATAATGCTATTAGCAAGGACAGGGAAGCAGGGAAGAGGAGAGAAAGAGCTAGGATGGGGTAGGGTTTTGAAAGCCAAGAAAGGAGAAAGCTTGCTGCCATCTTTGTAACTGAATTTAATTTTGGGGGGTAATTGTTTGATGTCTGCTGTAGACATTAGAGCATGTGACTGTAAACTCAGGTATACTGCTGCTGCTGCTAAGTCGCTTCAGTCATGTCCGACTCTGTGCGACCCCATAGACAGCAGCCCACCAGGCTCCTCCGTCCCTGGGATTCTCCAGGCAAGAATACTGGAGTGGGTTGCCATTTCCTTCTCCAAGGTAAACTCAGGTATAGCTGCATAACAAACCTTGAGCATTGTGGCATAAAATGAAAGCTTATGTATCATTGTTCTTCATGGTTCCAAAGGTTGACTGGGCTCAGCTAGTGATTATTACTCAATATCTCTCATTCAGCTATAGTCAGACAAGGTCTGGAGTTGGAATCACTCGAAAATTCACGTCTGGTAGTTGACAGTGGCTATCAACTGAGACTTTGGCTGAGACTATTGACCAGAACACCTCTATGTGCCTGTGACCTCTGCACATGGCCTCAGCTATTCACAGCATAGTGACTGGTTTTCAAGAACATACATCCTAGAGAAAAGAAGGAGAAACTGTACAATATTTCTGCTAAGGGCAGAGTCACACAGGGACATTTTCACTGCATTCAATCTATTAGAAGTGAATCAGTAAGGCCAGCCAGTGCTAAGGGCTTGATGGGAGGACTGTTGAATTTGTGGACATGTTTTAGGTCATCATATCTGTGAGGACAGGGGTCCAACCTGTCTTTTTTTGAACCATGATATTTTACGGGAAAAGTTACATATTGGGTAGTCAATGAAAGTTTGTTGAACAAATGAATGAAGAGAAAAATCAATGTTTCAGTGCCACAGAGGATTGAGGCAAAGAAATATTGGCCCTTACTCTAATCATGTACAGTTGTGAGAGTTGGACCATAAAGAAGGCTGAGTGCCAAAGAATTGATGCTTTTGAATTGTAGTGTTGGAGAAGACTCCTGAGAGTCCCTTGGACAGCAAGGAGATCAAACCAGTCAATCCTAAAGGAAATCAACTCTGAATATTCATTAGAAGGGCTGATGCTGAAGCTGAAGCTCCAATACTTTGGCCACCTGATGTGAAGAGCTGACTCATTGGAAAAGACCCTATTGCTGGGGAAGACTGAAGGCAAAAGGAGGAGACGGTGGCAGAGAATGAGATGGTTAGATGGCATCACCGAGCCAATGGACATAAATTTGAGCAAACTCTGGAAGCTAGTGGAGGACAGGGAAGCCTGGTGTGCTGCAGTTTATGGGGTCACAAAGAGTCAGACACGACTTAGCAACTTAACAACAACTGTTTAGTACTAGCTATCCACCTATATAGCCATCACTTCTACATGAGAAACTTGATTTTTAGCAGCTGCTACTAATACCACTGGGAGCATAAGAACATCACAGTTCCTATTTATTGGGCCACTGGCTCCTGAATATGGCAAAATGGATCTGAGATACAGTAAAAAATAAAGTGAATCATATTTTAAAATTTATGAATTATTTGAGCAAAAGTTGGTTTCAAACAGTCAACACCCAATCTAACAGAAAGGAGCTCCAATTAGCTGTACAAAAGAATTCTACAGGCAAGAGGGAATTGGAAGAAGTTATTAATATATGAGACAAAAAACAGGTTGGTTACTGCAAAGTTACTTTCCTTTAGAGGATTATAGGAATCTCTGAGCCAAGCTCCCCAAGTGGTGGTGGGTTGGGTGATTTCTAGTTGACTGGTCTGATATTCCATTTTTGGAAGAGTTTAGACTATAATTATTTCAGTTTGGTGACGTGTGTGTGTGTGTGTATGCTAAGTCATTTCAATCATCTCTGACCCTTTGTGACTCTATGGACTGTAGCCCACCAGGCTTCTCTGTCCTTGGGATTCTCCAGGCAAGAATACTGGAGTGGTTGCCATGCCCTCCTTCAGGGGATCATACAGACTCAGGGATGGAACCCACATCTTCTATGTCTCCTGCATTGGCAGGTGTGTTCACTAGCACCACCTGGGTAACTAATGCTTCAGTATTTTATCTTATTTGGAAATGATCTAGATAGTCAATGAATAGTCATCATTTAATTTATCTCACTCTAAGTCTAAGGTTTCAAGTTACCAAAAGATTTTGGAAACTATTTTCAAGTAGAGTTATGAAAGGGAGCAGGACCGTGGGGCTCTCTCAGATATAAATCCTTTCTAGGTCCCCAGTTCTCGTTTGTAGCAAAAAGGCTTCAGCCTCCTAGACCTTCCTGAATATTAAAGGACAGATTCAACAGTTGTTAATTAGGGGAATAAGGAAATTCAGGAACCAAGGAGGACCAGTCAGAAAATAATACTGCAGGAAATTCCCTGGTGGTTCAGTGGTTAAGAGTCTGTGATTTCACTGCTCAGGACCTGGGTTCAATCCCTGGTTGGGGAACTAAGATCCCATAAGCTGAGTGGCATGGCCAAAAAAAAAAAAAAAAAAAAAAAATTACTACAGTGGTAGAGCAAGGTCCTGGTTCTTTCTGAAGAGCTATATACAACAGTATCTTTGAGTTCTTCTGCAGGAACTAAGGTCTCCCACCCAGGTGGAGGATGGTAAATTCAAGATGAGCATAAGATTCCTGAGCACCATCAACTAATCAGAAGAAAGTCACCCTGCAGTCCTCACTGTAAATTTTGCATATTTAAAAACTCCTCAAAAAAAAAAAAAAAAACAAAAACTCCTTATCCAAATCATGGAGGAGTTCAGGGTTTGGAGACATGAGCCACCCATTCCCCTTGCTTGGCCCTACAATATACTTTTTTCTGCTCCAAACTCTGACATTTTGGTTTGTTTGGCCTTACTGTGCATGTGAAAAGTGAAAGTGAAGTCACTCAGTCGTGTCCGACTCTTTGTGATCCCATGGACTGTAGCCTACCAGGCTCCTCCGTCCATGGGATTTCCCAGGCAAGAATACTGGAGTGGGTTGCCATTTCCTTCTCCAGGAGATCTTCCCAACCCAGGGATTAAACCTGGGTCTCCCGCATTGTAGGCAGACGCTTTCCCATCTGAGCCACCAGGGAAGTACTGTGTATGGGGTACATGAACTTGCATTTGATTAGGTAGAATAAAGGTATTATATTTAATGCTCATAACTCTAAAGACGTGCTTGCTTTATGTATTTATTTTTCATTAGTTCTATTGTTTTAGTATTTATTTTTGGCTGCACTGGATCTTGCTTCATGAGGGGTTTCTCTAGTTGTGGTGAGTGGGGCTGCTCTTTCTTGCAGTGTGTGGGCTTCTCATTATGGTGGCTTCTACTGTTGTGAAGCATGGGCTCTAGCCAAGTGGGCTCTATAGTTGTGGCATATGGGCTTAGTTGCTCCACGGCACTTGGAATCTTCCAGGACCAGAGGTCAAACCCATGTCCCCTGCAATAGCAGGCAGAGTCTTAACCTGACCACCAGGGAAGACTGACATGCCTGTTTTAATTAAACCAACAAACTAGCTTTTAGTTACTGAAGATTATCCTAGATCACATGAACTTGAAAAACATTTTAATTAGTTTCTACATTTTCAAGAGTATATTTGATTAACATAAATGCTCGTTTGTCTTTAAGCCTATAAAATAGAGCTTTATACAAATTAATTTTGGTAATACCTTCCCATGGTAGAAAAATATCAGACATCTGTAAATAAATACATAGACATACATAAACATACAGACCCAAACAGAGATCTTATAGCTTTTGTTTTGAAATTTTAATCATAAGATGGGCATGATAGTACAAAAGTCACTAGTTTAAAAAAGAACAGGTAGATCCAAATTGTGTTTCTGGCAGATGGAATAAGTTAAGATTACCTGTTCAGGTGGTTAAAGCTTTTTACTAATTTTTGTGAAAGAAATTTTCAGTTTTTTGTTGGTCTACTTTGCAAAATAGCCTTTCCTTTTTTTCTGATAAGAATTACTCTGGTTCCTGGAGAAAACCAGTAGAATACTTACATATCAAAAAGCACAGAGAAAGAATTTCTACCAGGAAGGATTTCTGTTTCCTAAGTCCAGACTTTTTACAGTATCTGCAAGTCTTTTGAGGTGAATAGAGGAAGTTAGAAGACTGATAAAAATAGATAGATGGGCTTTGAATTGTTCGTAGAGTCACATTTCTGTTCTTGTATAAGACTGGGTCTTGTATAAGACCCAGTTCTTTAAGGAATTAAAATCAACAGCACTTAAGTGTTAATTTTAATTCCTTAAAGAACTGGGTTGAAACCTGACTGATATGGAGGTTGCCTGGTAGCTCTGTTGTGCTATGCTTAGTTGCTCAGTCATGTCTGTTTCTTTGTGACCCCATGGACTGCAGCTTGCCAGGCTCCTCTGTCCATGGGGATTCTCCAGGCAAGAACACTGGAGTGTGTTGCTATGCCCTCCTCAAGGGGATCTTCCCAACCCAGGAATAGAACCCAGGTCTCCCATATAGCAGGTGGATTCTTTACTGGCTGAATCACCAAGGAAGCCCAAGAATACCAGAGTGGGTAGCCTATCCCTTCTCCAGAGGATCTTCCTGGCCCAGGAATCAAACTGGGGTCTCTTGCATTTCAGGCAGATTCTTTACCAGTTGAGCTACAAGGGAAGCCCTGCTCAATAGCTAGTCATCTTCAATTTGCTTCTTTATATTAGGTAGGAGATGTTCAACAATGATGAAAAACAAAAGATGTCTGTGTTTTGGATTTAGATTTCTGTGTTCTAGATTTAGAGCTGGATCTAGATTCATGCGACCCCATGGACTGCAGCATGCCAGGCTTGCCTGTCCACCATCTCCTGGAGCTTGCTCAAACTCATGTCCATAGAGTCAGTGATGTCATCCAACCATCTCATCCTTTGTTGTCCTCTTCTCCTCTTGCCCTCAACCTTTCCCAGCATCATGGTCTGGGTGGCTCTTTGCATCAGGTGGCCAAAGTGTTGGAGCTTCAGCCTCAGCATCAGTCCTTCCAATGAATATTCAGGGTTGATTTCCTTTAGGACTGACTAAGTTCATAGAATCTCAACTGCAAGTGAACTAAAACCCATATTTCTATCCAGCCATATTTTTGAAGCCCTTAACCTATGATTTTCAAGTCAAGCTCTTCGGACACAAATGAGACAAATGAGGCAAATAAGAAATCAACAGATATTGCTGGGTAAGGATCGACAACCAACAGGTACCTGAAAGCAAATCCACAGGTCACAATTCAAAGATCTAATTCTTACATGTGTTTTTCTGTCTGCCAATCTAAAAAGAAAGGACAACATGAAATTTTACCTTCTCTCTTCACCTGGGATGACAGATAGAGATCTAGGCGAGCTGACTTGGGTAATAATTCTCTCCCTTTGCAGGCTTCTGCCAGTTTCCCCAGGATCCCGTCTGCAGGTTCTAGAGCAAGTAGGCTGTCCTAGGGGTGTCATCCTGGCCACCAGAAACTGTAGAGGAGGAAAAATAATTTTCCTTCTACCCTTTGTGGTCAATGCTTGGTTGAGACCCCTTTCTCTCTAAGGACACCTCATGAATGGATAAGCTTATCTGATTAAAATTTATCCACTTCATATAGCAAATTCCCATTGGTTACCTTTTTTCCCCATGGTAGTGTATATGCTTCCATGTTACTCTCTCCATTCTCCTCACCCTCTCCTCACCCCTCCCCACCCCCTGCCGTGTTCATAAGTCTGTTCTCTTTGTCTGCGTCTCCATTGTTCCTTGTATGATTCAGGAAACTCAAACTGGGGCTCTGTAAAAACCTAGAGGGGTAGAAGGGGGTGGGAGGTTGGAAGGAGGTTAAAGAAGAAGGGGGGCACATGTATACCTATGGCTGACTCTTGTTGGTGTATGGCAGACGCCAACCCAATATTGTGAAGCAATTTTCCTTCAATTAAAAATAAATAAGTTTGGGGGAAAAAAAGTTCTTCACTTCAGCCATTATAATTCAAGTTATCTTTGGTAAGTGTAACCTACTTGTTCAGCCTTAAAACAAAATTTTATTCACCCAAACAGCCTCATCTGTCCAGTTCCTAAGTGGCACCTCAGTATGAACCTAAACCCAGTCCAATTACTAAGAAAGACCTAGTCCAACCCAGACTGGATTCTAAATTGATCTCTTGTCACTTTTGGGGCTCAGCCAGGAAAAACAAATGCTTACGTAAAATCTGAAAACTCATAATTCAAAAACAGAGGAACTAGAATGCTAGAGGGCCTTACCCACGCCCTCGAAGGGCTCTAAGAATGTCGGCAGGTCAAGCGGCGGCAAGCATACCTGAGTCTGGTTGCTCTTTGCTCCTGAGGGGCTTCTCCTGGTGGGTGGGCGGGCGGAGTCTTCTTTGATTCCCTCTTCTGATACCAGAACTGTTAAAAGACAAACTGAGGCAAGTTAAAAATTTTAAGAGTTTATTTGAACGAAAATTGATTTGAAACAAACAGCCTGCAATCTAGCAGATAGAAAGGAGCTTCAGGGATCCGTCTTTATAAGCAGAAGGGAGCAGGAAGAAGGAAGCTGTATGAAGAGAAAAAGCAGGTTGGTTTCCTTTAGGAAATGCTACGTATCAGTGCCTTCAGTCATTTCTGACTCTTTATAACCCTATGGATTGTAACCTGCACGGTTCTGCTGTCCATGGAATTCTCCAGGCAAGAATACTGGTGTGGGTTGCCATGCCCTCCTCCAGGGGATCTTCCCGACCCAGGGATTCAATCTGCGTTTCCTGTGTCTCCTGCATCGCAGGATTCTTTATCACTGAGCCACCGGGGAAGTCCTTTAGGAAATGTCAGAGCTCTATAAGGCAGATTGCCTAACTAGAGCTGATCAGGTGATTCTTCTTTTCTTTCAGTTGCACCAGGTCTTAGTTGAGGCATGAGGGACCAGGGATCGAACCTGGGTCCATTGCATGGGAAGCTCAGAGTCTTAGCCACTGGACCACCAGGGAAGTCCTGATTAGGTGATTCTTGATTGATCATTTCTGGGAAAGATTTCATTTCTGGGAAAGTCAAGACTATAATTAAGTCTTAGTTTGGTGACATGAGGCTTAGCATAAGTGACTTCATTTTAGGCCTGTTGTCTTGGTTTGTTTGTTTCTGGAAGGAAATTCTTTTTTTGAGTTTTTTTTTTTTTCTTTGCTACACAGCGTGGCTTGTGGGACCTTAGTTCTTCAATCAGGGATCTAATCCAGGCCCTTGGGAGTGAAAGCACTGAATCCTAACCAATGGACTGCTAGGGAATTCCCTGTTGTCTTGTTCTTAACAGAGGCAAACCTAAATCATATGCCTTCATCCTGCAATGGACTGGTGTAGTAGTTTCTTTCTGCTGCATAAAAAATTACCAAACTTAAGGGCTTAAAACAACACTCACATATGAGCTTATTGTTCTGTAGGTCAGAAGTCTTAGGATCTCTGCTCCATGTCTTACAAAACTCAAATCAAGGTGTCAGTCAGATTGCACTCTCAGCTAGAGCTCGGGGTTCTCTTCCAAACTCATGTGGTTGTAGAAAGTCCTGTTCCTTGTGGTTATGATGCTGGCTGAGTGATGTGCTGGCTGCCCAGGGGACACTCTCAGAGGTGAGAGACTGCCTACCTTCCTTGTGAATGGCCCCCTCCAGCTTCAAAGCAAGAATGGAACATTTCACCCTCATTGAATCCCTCTCTTGTGCTTCACATCTCTCTGACTTTCTCTGTCCCCAACACCAGACCCAGATTTAAAGGGTGATTAGGTCACACTCTTCTGACTAATCTCCCTATTTTAAGACCAACTGATCTAGGAACTTGATTACATCTGAAATTTGTGTTTGAATAACTGAGAATTCACAGCAGTAGTGTCTGAATCACTGGGAGAAGGTGCATGTACACCAAGGCCAGGAATCTATTTTAAAAAACCTGCCTCCCACAATGGGAAATTCCCCATAGGAATGCGTATGGGTGGTTCAAATGTTGGAAAACCAAAATTTTACAATGTCCACCGGTAAGAAAGAAGACAAACACAGACAAAGGAAAACTAAAAGCATCTGAGGGGAATTCCTTGGTATTCCAGTGGTTAGGACTCCTATCTTTCATTGCCAAGGGTCTGGGTTTGATCTCCGGTCAGGGAATTAATATCTCACAGGATGAATGGCACATCCAAAAAAAAAGTTTTAAAACTGAAATTATAAATTCTACTAGAAACTAAAAGGAGATGGAAAAAAAGAGTTGGAGCAGTATTGAAAACCTGGCTGAGATGCAGAAAATGGCAATAGAAGCTCTAGATATGATTAATAATTTCTTAAGCAATTAACTGTAGCAATGAATATAAAAAGATGAAGTTGGAGAAATTAAATGGAAGTGTGCACAGCACGGGAATTAACAAGGCAAGCGGAGCATTGGTCATGGAAACAAAGGATCGCGGTAAGTGTATCCGAAAGGAAAGGAGCTGGAGGTCTGAATTCTTTCTTTATCTATAAAGTAAGGGTTTTGCAGTGGATAACGTCCAACTCTTAGCTCTATAGTATCTACAATTCTATGTTGTGGCCACAGGGTCCTGCTGAGTTGGAAGGCAAGGGGAGGATACGTCGAAGAGTAGGGACTGAAAGTCATGTTGAGGACAAAAACTGGGTTCATTAGGATTTGATGGAATAAGAAATGTAAGGGTAAGAGAGTTAGGCAAAAAGTTGATTTTATGCTATTTCCCATAGAATTTTAAAACTTTATAGCATTATACTTCCTTTCCCTCCTCCCTTTGTTTGTTCTATTATTATGATAGATTTTACTTCTTCATATGGTATAAATCTCACAGTACTTTTTTGGGGTTTGTTTTAAAAGTTAACTATTGGATGAAACTGGAGCCCATTATACAGAGTGAAGTAAGCCAGAAAGATAAAGACCGATGCATGTATATGGAATTTAGAAAGATGGTAACAATAACCCTATATGCAAAACAGAAAAAGAGACACAGATGTACAGAACAGACTTTTGGACTCT
This sequence comes from Cervus canadensis, assembly GCF_019320065.1. Classification (NCBI taxonomy): domain Eukaryota; kingdom Metazoa; phylum Chordata; class Mammalia; order Artiodactyla; family Cervidae; genus Cervus; species Cervus canadensis. Next base: position 35,915,562 of record NC_057401.1, read on the forward strand.
GTGGGAGAAGGCGAGGATGGAATGTTTCCAGAGAACAGCATCGAAACATGTATATTATCAAGGGTGAAACAGATCACCAGCCCAGGTGGGATGCATGAGACAAGTGCTGGGCCTGGTGCACTGGGAAGACTCAGAGTTAGCGGGTAGAGAGGGAGGTGGGAGGGGGATCGGGATGGGGAATACATGTAACTCCATGGCTGATTCATGTCAATGTATGGCAAAAACCACTACAATATTATAAAGTGATTAGCCTCTAACTAATAAAAATAAATGGGAAAAAAAAAGTTAACTATTATTTAAAGAGTTGAAAAGTGAGAAATAAATGTCGTCTATATTTATCTCCAGAGGTTTAAATTTCCATCTGAAGTTATTGTCCTTTAACCTGAAGCACTTTAACAATGGCAATGAGTTTTCTCAGGTTCTGTTTGCTTGAAAACGTCTTTATTTAAACTTCATTTTTGAAGTTTTTTTTTTTTTAATTATAGAATTCTAGGCGGACTTTTTTTAAACATTTCCCGGTTGGATCTTTTCATTTTCCTTTAATGGAAGAGTGAATAGATTTGTTCTGTCATGTAATTAATTTACTGGCAGAGTGTCTCATCATTTTGAGGCTTGTTTTTAAGCTTCATTAAAGTAAATCTGAAGTAGTTTTTACTCTAGGTTTAGTTTGGCCTTAATGCTATGAGGTAGAAAAAAATTATCCAGAATATTTGGTCAAGTTTCTGTTTTCCTTTAATTGGTCTTCTTTTGTATTACCCTATACAGGCACAGACTTGTATCCAGTCAAAGACTTAAGGAGATTCCTAAAGCAACATCTCTGCATGCATAGCGTCCTTCTCTCTGCCTTGCAAATCTCAGCCACCTCAGCTCACTTCAACTAATGTCTCTTGTGGGTTTCTGAGGCAGCACAGTAGTAAAGAATCTGCCTGCCAAGCAGGAGACGAGGGTTCAATCCACTGGTCAGGGAGATGCCCTGGAGAAAGAAATGGCAACCCACTCTAGTATTCTTGCCTGGGAAATTCCATGAACAGAGGAACCTAGTGGACTACAGGTCATGGGGTTGCAAAAGAGTCGGACACGACTTAGTGACTGAACAACAACAACATCTCTTGTTGTACCTACTGCGTCTGGAGTCTAACAAATACCTTCAGAGAGAAATGTGGTCATCATAGGGGTTATTTCATTTATTTCTCTTTTCTTTGGAGTTACAGTTCTCTCTTGCTGGTTGTCCATCATCTAAAAACAACTGTTTCACATATATTGTCTTCTTTCTTTGGTTATTTGAGGCCTGAGCACTGATCTGGTATTACTTAATCTGTCTTTGGCAGTGGTGGAATGACCACATTAAAACTATATTATTAATTATTAATATATTATTAATTATTTATTTATTGTTGATATATATTATTATCATTAATATACATTATTAATATGCATATATGTGTGTTGCTGTTGTTGTTTAGTTGCCAAGTCGTGTCTGACTCTTTCTGTGACCCGGACTGTAGCCTGCCAGGCTCCTCTGTCCATGGGATTTCCCAGGCAAGAATACTGGAGTGGGTTGCCATTTCCTTCTTCAGGGGATCTTCCTGAACCTGGGATTGAACCCTTGTCTCCTGCATCTCCTGCATTGGCAGGCAGATTCTTCACCACTGAACCACCAGGGAAGTCCTGAGGTGTTGGATTAGGGCCTTTTGAAATAGGAGGCAAATTTTTCTTAGTCCTCAGTTGAATGCAATTAGGTGACAGAATCCTGGTTGCCTTCCAATATCTATTCTCCCCTTCTTATTAATAGGAACATAATGTTTAGGTAGGGATTAGCCACTTAGAATATAGATTTGTTTCCAGCCTCTCTTGTGGCTTGATTTGGCTATGTGATAAAATTTTGTTTGAAGAAATCTGAATAGAAGGCTTCTATGGCATTTTTTGTAAAGCTTTTTTTTTTTTTCCCATTTATTTTTATTAGTTGGAGGCTAATTACTTTACAATATTGTAGTGGTTTTTGCCATACATTGACATGAATCAGCCATGGATTTACATGTGTTTCCCATCCTGAACCCCCCTCCCACTTCCCTCCCCATCCCATCCCTCTCTGGGTCATCCCAGTGCACCAGCCCCGAGCACTTGTCTCATGCATCCAACCTGGACTGGTGATCTGTTTCACACTTGATAATATACATGTTTCGATGCTGTTCTCAGAGGATGACTCTGTAGTTTTTCCCGCTTTCTTCTGATGTTAGGCTGGAATGTACAGTTGATGACTGGAGCGCCAGTTGCCAACTTGGACTATGAGGGAACTTGGGTATGGAAGCCAGTGCCGAAGATGACAGAGCAGAGGGATAAGATCCTGGGTCTCTGATGACTTTGTCCAGCCCTGGAACACCTACTTTCAGCATATTTGATGTGAGAGAAAATAAACCTTGTATTCTTTTAAGCCATTCTCCACTCCCCCACCCCCCAAGATGTGTAGCTGAATCTAATCTTCCTTTTTTTTTTTCTCTTGAATTTGTTTTTATTTTTATTGGGCCATAAGGGATGGGTTGGGAAAGATCTCTGCAAGTTATGCCCCACTAGGGAACTGTCCATTCTAATTTTCCTGGGATAGCTTTTGGAGCTTTTTCTTTTTCTTGGAGCCACTGCTCTTGCTGGCAGCAGCCTCTTCAGGCCCCCTGCTGAGTGGCTCCATCTTGGAAGAGAATTTCCTCTTTTTCTTGGGGACCCGCTTATTTTCTGACTCTTCAGGGTCACTAACAGGTTCCTTTTGGGGGAAAGATTTCTTCCTCTTGGGAAGACTTTCATAGCCGGCTGTCTCTTCACGATCACTACTAACCAGCTCCTCCTTGGAAAAAGATTTCTTTTTCTTGGATTTGGAGAAGGAGATAGATAGGTCTTCCATTCTATTCTCCTGAGGAGCCCGGAGATTTTGCTTTTACTCTTTTTTAGGTCTTTTGCTTGTTTCTTCACACTCCTCCAGGTACTACTGCTGTTTTCTGAAGATGCTGAAGCAATCAAAGACAGTTTTTCCTTTTCCTTCCTCTGTTTTCTTTTCTTTCTTCTGTTTCTCCAGCTTCCTGGTAGTTCCAGCAGCCAATTCTTCTGCCTGAGCCATTGCCTCCTTCACAACAACCAGATTCTTTCATGGAATCTCTCTAATCTCACAGAAGGACAGTTGCCCCTCAACTTGCTCTCAAAAGTTTCTCCCCAAATACACAGGTGGATACCTCAGAGAAGCATTCAGTTCATGAGGCAATATGGCATTTGTTTGCCAGATTTTAGCTTTTGTTCTTGGCAGCTGTTCCACCAATGAAGGTAGAATGGAAAATGAGTCCATATTTTGGGGTGTTACCCCTGGTCTTCAGAGCTCTGGAAACTTGGTCCGTTTGCTGAGTCCAAGGAATCACTCAGGCACCAGGACTGGAATCTAATCCAAATTAACAAACTTTCTTAGGGTTTCAGTGGTAGGTATGAAGACTATCATTGCACATCAGGTGAAAAACAAAGAAAATCCAGGTCTACTCCTCTTCTTTCTGTTTATTGCTATGATTCCCAGGAGCTGATAAGCAGTGAAAGGCTCAAGGAGGGGGATGGGATGCAAGGAGGTACAACTGACCTGTCCAAGGCTTGGATCTGAGAGACTGAAGCTGCATTTCTGGCTAAGCCATGCTTTGACTATGATCTTCTGAACATCACTTTCTCTGGGCTTCAGTTTCTACATAGGATGAACGTGGATGAAATTATTTCATCTGCCAGCTACATAGAGTTGTTATGAATATCAAATGAAAGAACAAATCTGAAAGTGTTTACAAAAAATAAATTGTATAATTTTATTGTTAGTACAATCATCCATGTCATGAAACTCATCTTCTACTCTGCTCATCTGAACTTTCTTAAACTTCTTTGCAAAATGCTTTAAGGCAGACTTTCTTTTTTTAAAAAAATTTAAAAATAAATGTATTTGGCCATTCTGGGTCTTTGTTGAGACGTGTGGGGTCTTTAGCTGCAGCATGTGGGATCTAGTTCCCTGACCAGGGATTGAATCCCAGGCCCCCTGCTTTGGGAGTGCTGAGTCTTACCTACTGGACCTCCAGGAAAGTCCCTAAGGCAGAATTTCTTTCCCTTCCCCTCCTTTTTTTTCTTTTAAAGACTTGATGGAGAGAATCCTGCTTTCCAAGATAAAATAAAAATATCCTGAAAGTAGAATTTAAAGTCTCTGTGCTATTTCTAGTCATTGTTTTGCTACCCATGGTTAGGTGGTCTGTAAACATTGTTGTTATAAGAGTTAACGAGAGAGTCCTGGCTGGAACTGTCAGCTTATTGAATTGTTTGGATGCGATCTTCCATGATATGGATATCTGGAGAAGAGACAAGGTCTAGGGACTGAGTCTTGGGGCTTTCCAGCCTTTATGGTTGTCAACTACAAATTGGCACTTGCCGTGGGTGCTTGCCATCTACCTCTACAAGGATTAAATCATGTGCTTCTGCAGCTGCTGACCTTCAACACCCACTGGAGGAGTTCAAGGTGAAGAGCAGAAATGAGGCACTCTGTGCTCTGGGAAAACTGGCAGCACAGGTCTTCAGATTGTTAGATATTCTCAAGAGCTGATATTATGAGCCCAATTCTTGTATTTCCTCATATCTACAAAAGCACTAAAATCCTTCATTGTGACAACTGTTTCTCGTGACTAGCAGAAGCTTCGTGAGACCAGCAGAAACTTTCTAAAAAATAAATGTGCTAGATTGTATGTATTCCCCCTTTATCAAAATCACATGTATACTGTCCTCCCCCACTACCTCTTTGGAGTAGTTTCTCAGAGCTCCCTGAGGAGCTGTCTCCCTGGCTGCATCCTCATTTTGCCCCCAATAAACCTTAACTCGAGACTCTCACATTGTGCATCTTTTTTTAGTCAACAGGATTCAGGTTGAGGAAGAAGATACATCAAAGGAGATGGAGAAGAAAGCGGACTCTCAGATGCCTGCCTATCTGCCTGCTCTCCTTCTTGTACCGGCTTTTATGATTATCTCTGGGGCGCCCTGCCCTGGGGATGTACGCTGGCGTTTGTGGTTGTGGCTCTGCCAGTGCACTTGCTGGTTCTGCAAGTGTGTTCACACGCATGTTCCTGCAGGCGGTGGACATCAGAAGTGTGTGTTCTAAAAGTAAGTGAGCAGCACAGTCCTAGTGCTCCGGAAAGAACAGTGTGGTGGCCCAAGTCACACTGGGGAAAGCTGAACGAGGTACATTTCAGATAGTCCCCTTTGTTGCCATTCCTCAAAGCCCAGGGCATTCTGGGAAAACTGGGTGGAGCTGACCCAGAGAAGGAAGTGGGCACAGGACTCTTGGGTCCACCTCTAGCCTCCCTGGCCTCCTTCGTAATATCCCTTGTGCATGCATGCTTAGTCACTCAGTTGTGTCTGACTCTTTGCAACCCCATAGACTGTAGCCGGCCAGGCTCCTCTGTCCATGGGATTCTCCAGGCAAGCATACTGGAGTGGGTTGCCATTTCTTTCTCCAGGGGATCTTCCCGACCCAGGGATCAAACCCGGGTCTCTTGTACTGAAGGCAGATTCTTTCCCATCTGAGCCACCAGTGAAGCCTCATCATGTGAAATGCCGAGTACAGGGACTGGGTGATTTCCCTGAGTTAAGAAGTCTGAGGTCGGTTTTTACTTTCCAATGGGAGATACAGCTCAGAGCAGGGGACTTAAGGAGACTTCCCTTCTGAGGAAAATTCTGTAGATGATGGCCAAGGTAGGAGTTTGGTTAGTTATTACTATGAGGCAAGTAGCTCCTGTCTCTCTCCTCCAGGTCCTGAGTTGGGACAGTTCTTCTGAGTGAAAGCAGGACCTGAACTAGAGCTTGGAAGAGGCTTGGAAGAGATGGGAATGGGGTGTAGGCAGCAAGGTGGCTCAGCCTCACTCACTTTTCCATGAACTGTTTCTGAAGTCTCCTCTTTTTCCTTCCTTTGCAAACTCTGGTTATGTAGCTGCCATTTCCTTGGGAGCAATACTTTTTTTACAAGAGCTTTTATTGTGCCTTTAAATAAACCAAAGAATAAGAAAAATAGTTCTTCACTGTGGAATGCTTGAAAAATATTTAACATACTTAGGAAGCAAAAGCTATGCATACTGCCACTGACCATGGACAACTACCTTAGATGGTATTTCTTTTTGAAAGAAGTTTTTTCAAATTTATTTTTGATTGGCGTATAATTGCTTAATAATATTTTGTTGGTTTCTACTATACAACAATGAATCAGCTGTAAATATATATATGTCCCCTCTCTCTTGAAGTGGGTTGCTATTTCCTTCTCCAGGGGATCTTCCTGACTCAGGGATTGAATCTGTGTCCCATGCATTGGCAAGTGAATTCTCTACTACTAAGCCAACTGAGATGCCCCAAACCCTCATTAGCTGTTAGTTGATATGAGTATTTTCCATGTTATGCATGAATTCATTGTATTATCAAAGTATGATTTGTCAATGAGTGCATATGCTGTCATTCTGTAGGTATATCATAATTTACTTAACTGTTCCCCTATTTTGGACGTTTGTATTGGGTAAAATTTTTGCTCTTTGTGATGAAAGGTACTTGAATGTAAAAATTTCTCCACCTTTCACATAGAGGTGAATTCCTGGAAGGGGAAGGAATGGTTGAGGAAAGGAAGAGAGCACCAGTGGAGGGAGCATTTTCCTCATCCAGTTCTGCCTAGATGCTTGAAAACCTGCTATGACCACCTCTACAAGGCCTATGAGAAAGGACGGCAGACGGCAGTGTTGCGCTGGCTTCCAGGGGAGTGTGGGCTGAAGGAGAAAGGAGGACATTTTGGAAGATTTCTGTCTCCCTTTCTTCTTTCTTTCCTTTCTTCCTTTCTTCTTTCCTTCCTTCCTTTTTTCCCTCCAATTTTCAAAGGGTTTGGATTCACTGAACTGGGAAGGTCTATTTCCAGCTGGATGAATGAGTGTATGAGTTTGGGCAAGTTGCTCAATTTCTTTGGGCTTCCCCTTCAGTTCAGTTCAGATCAGTCACTTAAGTTGTGTCCGACTCTGCCACCCCGTGGACTGCAGCACGCCAGGTCTCCCTGTCCATCACTGTCCATCACCAGTTCCTGGAGCTTGCTCAAACTCATGTCCATCAAGTCGGTGATACCATCCAACCATCTCATCCTCTGTCTTCCCCTTCTCTTCCTGCCTTCAATCCTTCCCAGCATCAAGGTCTTTTCCATTGAGTCAGTTCTTCACATCAAGTGGCCAGAGTATTGGAGCTTCAACTTCAGCATCAGTCTCTCCAATGAATATTCAGGACTGATTTCCTTTAGGATTGACTGGTTTGATCTCCTTGCAGTCCAAGGGACTCTCAAGAGTCTTCTCCAACACCACAGTTCAAAAACATCCATTCTTCTGTTGTTTGAGGAGGCCTTACAAATAGCTGAGAAAAAAAGAGAAGCAAAAGGAAAGGAGAAAAGGGAAGATAAACCCATCTAAATGCAGAGTTCCAAAGAAGAGCAAGGAGATAAGAAAGCCTTCCTCAGCGATCAATGCAAAGAAATAGAGGAAAACAATAGAATGGGAAAGACTAGAGATCTCTTCAAGAAAATTAGAGATACCAAGGGAACATTTCATGCAAAGATGGGCACGATAAGGACAGAAATGGTACAGACCTAACAGAAGCAGAAGATATTAAGAAAAGGTGGCAAGAATACACAGAAGAACTATACAAAAAAGATCTTCATGACCCAGATAACCATGCTGGTGTGATCACTCACCTAGAGCCAGACATCCTAGAGTGAGAAGACAAGTGGGCCTTAGGAAGCATCATTATGAACAAAGCTAGTGGAGGTGATGGATTTCCAGTTGAGCTATTTCAAATCCTAAAAGATGATGCTGTGAAAGTGCTGCACTCAACATGCCAGCAAATTTGGAAAACTCGGCAGTGGTCACAGGACTGGAAAAGGTCAGTTTTCATTCCAATCCCAAAGAAGGGCAATGCCAGAGTGTTCAAACTACCCCGCAATTGTGCTAGCAAAGTATTGCTCAAAATTCTCCAAGCCAGGCTTCAATGATACATGAAATGAGAACTTCCAAATGTTGAACATTTAGAAAAGGATTTAGAAAAGGCAGAGGAACCAGAGATCAGATTTCCAGCATCTCTGGATCATCGAAAAAGCAAGAGAGTTCCAGAAAAACATCTACTTTTGCCTTAATGACTACGCCAAAGCCTTTGTCTGTGTGGACCACAAGAAACTGTGGAAAATTCTTCAAGAAATTGGAGTACCAGAACACCTTACCTGCCTCCTGAGAAATCTGTGTGCAGGTCAAGAAGCAGCAGTTAGAACTGGACATGGAACAACAGACTGGTTCCAAATAGGAAAAGGAGTACGTCAAGGCTGTATATTGTCACCCTGCTTATTTAACTTCTGTGCAGAGTACATCATGTGAAATGCCAGGCTGTATGAAGCACAGCTGGAATCAAGATTGCCAGGAGAAATATCAATAACCTCAGATATGCAGATGATACCACCCTTATGGCAGACAGTGAAGAAGAACTAAAGAGCCTCTTGATGAAAGTGAAAGAGGAGAGTGAAAAAATTGGCTTAAAACTCAACATTCAAAAGACTAAGATCATGGCATCAGGTCCCATCACTTCATGGCAAATAGATGGGGAAACAATGGAAACAGTGGCAGACTTTATTTTCTGGGGCTCCAAAATCACTGCAGGTGGTGACTGCAGCCACGAAATTAAAAGACGCTTGCTCCTTGGAAGAAAAGCTATGACAAACATAGACAGCATATTAAAAAGCAGAGACATTACTTTACCAACAAAGGTCCATTTAGTCAAAGCTATGGTTTTTCCTGTAGTCATGTATGGATGTGAGAGTTGGACTATAAAGAAAGCTGAGCGCTGAAGAATTATTGCTTTTGAACTGTGGTGTAGGAGAAGACTCTTGAGAGTCCTGTGGACTGCAAGGAGATCAAATCCATCAATCCTGAAGGAATCAACTCTGAATATTCATTGGAAGGACTGATGCTGAAGCTGCTCCAATACTTTGGCCAGCTGATGCAAAGAACTGCCTCATTGGAAAAGACCCTGATGCTGGGAGAGATTGAAGGAGGGAGGAGAAGGGGATGACAGAGGATGAGATGGCTTGTGGCATCACCAACTCAATGGACATGAGTTTGCGTAAGCTCTGGAAGTTGGTGATGGATAGGGAAGCCTGGCGTGCTGCAGTCCATGTTTTGGCAAAGAGTCGGACACGACTGAGTGACTGAACTGAACTTCCCCAATTTCCCGATCCTAAGTATTAACAAAATCTCTCTCTCTCTCTGTGAGACCCTTGTCTGTCTTAAAGTATCTCCATAAAGCAAATGTTGAGAATTTTCAAGATGAATGACATGATGCTGACTATAAAGATGTACAACGGGCTTCTCTGGTGGCCCAGTGGATTAGAATCAGGGGTTGTGGGAGATGGGAGTGATGTCTGTCATGTGCTGTAGGAGACCTGAGGATGGAGGGATTTAACTCCTGGGAGGTCTAGAGAAAAGAACTCTGCACTGGGGGCTGGAGGGGGCCATTTCAGCTCCAGGGTCTAGGATGAGTTGCCTGGTAGCCCTGAGCATTGGTCAATAGCTCCAGGAATGCCCACCTGGTGACAATGCTTGCAGAGTTGGAGTGTGGCCCTTTCTCCCTGCCTCCACTTATTAACCTTTCTGAGTCTCAACTTACCCTAAAGATGTGAAGGGATTTCTCCCTGAAGGAGTACAGATGAAGTACTGAGTGTGGAGACATTTGGCACATGCCAGAGCATGACCACGGTTCTGGAAGAAAGAGGACCTGAGCTGGGATCTTTAAGAGTGGAGTTCTCCAGTCGGTTTTTTCTGGAAGGTTCTGGCATTCCACAGGCAGCTGTGATTCTCTGGCAGAGGGCATCGTGCAGCAGCCCGTTCCTGGAACCGGGCCGATGCTGCGGTCGTGATGGCGAAAGCACTGGGAGGAAAGGGAAGGGGAGCAAAGGGGAGGTGGGTGGGGGCAGGACAGCTGATCACATCGCAGTCCGACTGGTCCAAGTGGCAGCAGGGAAGGGGGCGCTGAGGGGAGCAGGGGGCGGGATGTGTGGCGGCTCAAAAGGGCCGGCCACCTAGGACCACGGAGACGGGACAAGAAGAAGCCATCACTGCCCACCTATGCCCTTCCTTGTTGTGAGTGAAGTGAAAGTTGCTCAGTCGTGTCTGACTCTTGGTGACCCCATGGACTATACATTCCATGGAATTCTCCAGGCCAGAATCCTGGAACGGGTAGCCTTTCCCTTCTCCCGGGGATCTTCCTAACCCAGGGATGGAACCCAGGCCTCCCACATTGAAGGCAGATTCTTTACCAGCTGAGCCACAAGGGAAGCCCTTGTCGTATTACAAAGCAAAAAGCTGTGATGAAAAGCCTTTCAGAAAAACAGGGCAAGGGAAAGACAAGCCAGGCAGGGGTTGCCCGGGCTCTAGGGAACGGGCAGCTGGGTTGTGTCCGGCCTGGGCAGGAGTGAGAAGTGCGCTGAGCGTCAGGCACTCTGTTCAAATAAGATGCGCAGGATCTAGTGAGACCTGCCCCGCCGCGCATCCTCCCCACCTCCCCAAGTCCACCCAGAGAGGGAGAGAGAAGTGTATAGGGGTATAGGTTGCCTTGACAACATCGCAGAAAAGGGAGAAAGTGGGTGCAGAGAGGAAAAATGTGGGACCATGTTCTAGGGTATCTTCGAGAGGCTCCAGGACCAGAGGGTCGCTGGGAAACGGAGCATCGCAGTGAGTATTATGGCTCCGCGAGTGGAAAGCCCGTTCTGTGTGCAGAGCTAAAACGGGTGGCCTTTTTGAAAGGAAGAGCAACAGGCGTGAAGCATTTGCAACATGTTGGGATGTCTCCTCGCTGAGTATATTTCCTGTGCATGCTCTCTACCGCAGCGGATTTCCATCCCAGTCCCTTCCCCCAAGGGTGGTGTGCGTGCCTGGTGTGGATGGCACTTGGCAAGGTGGCGGACAGGCAGCACAGCTACAGGTTCAAAATGCCAACTATACTAATGACCCAATTTTGTTTCTTTTTATGGCTGAGTAGTATATATACATTCCGTTGTATATATGTACCACATTTTCTCTATTCACTCATCTGTTGATGGGCATTAGGCTGTTTCCATGTCCTGGCTATTGTAAATAGTGTTGATATGAACATTGGGGTGCATGTGTCATTTTACATATGGTCTTCTCAGGGTATATGCCCCAGAGTGGGATTGCTGGATCATATGATTGTCCTATTTTTAGTTTTTAAAGGAACCTCCATACTCTTCTCCATAGTGACTGCCTGCGTCAATTTACATTCCTACCAACAGTGCCAGAGGGTTCCCTTTTCTCCACATCCTTTCCAGCATTTTTTGTTTGTAGATTTTTTTTTGGTGGTGCCCATCCTGCCTGGTGTGGGTCGTTTGTAGAGACATGCATGTAGAGACATCAGTCTGTCATACAGAGTGAAGGAAGTCAGAAAGAGAAAAACAAATATTTATATTAACTTATATATGAGGAATATAGAAAAATGGTACGGATAAACCTATTTGCAGGGCAGAAATAGAAAATGGACATGTGGACATGAGAGGGGAGAGGGAAGAGTGGGATGATTTGGGAGATTAGGATTGACACTATCGTGTGTAAAATAGATAGCTAGTGGGAAACAGCCGTATAGCACAGGGAGCTGCAAGTGTGTTTCTCTGTGATGACCTGGAGGTGTGAGATGGGGGTGGGTGTGTGGGAGGTCCAAGAGGGAGGGGATATACCTATACATATATACATAGCTGATTCACTTCATTGTACAGCAGAAGACAGCACAACAATGTAAAGCAATTATACTTAAAAAAAAAAACTGTAAAAAACAGACAGAAAAATGTGGACTGTGGTACCACACTCTCTGGTTTTGTAACCTGACTCTGCCACTGCGACAAGAACTTAACCTTCCTGGGACTCAGTTTCTTCATCTGTAAAATGGGGCAATAGTAGTATCAACTATAAGATTGTTCTAGGATTAGAGGGAGTTTATGTGGTGAAGCACTGAGAAGACTGCCTGGTACATGGTAAGAGCTCTTCAGTACTGGTTTTCATTATTTTATTTTATTTTGGCTTTCACTAATATTAAACATCTGCGTTTAGAAGATATTCTATCTATAAACGTTAACTGCTCTCGGAAAGATCATCCTATCAACTACTTCCTGAACATCTCACATATGTATGATGATGTACTTGATGCTTATTTTTGATGCTGTATTGAAAATTTGTTTTCTGACCAAAACTTGCACACTTCCACACAATGTGTGGACAGATGGATTTAGACACATGAAAGAGCTGACAAATACAATGAGAGTAAGGTACAGAAAAACAATGTATGAGAAAAAAATGATCTGAGCATTAAGAAGACGCCCAGATTTGTGTTGATTGTCTTGAAGTATTAATCTCAGTTCTTACAGCTAGGGTTTTAAAGTTGGTTAATAGGTCAATTTGTAGAATTTGTTAAATTTGTTAAAGAGTCGTAAACCTGCCTGGAAGGAGGTCTCTATTGGACTATCACAGAGATCATTCTTATCCTGGGGGAACAGTTTTTCATAATAATAGTTTATTAAATTTTATAATAATAAATGTCTAATGTTATCTTGGTGAATAGTTTTCTATAATAGTTTTTATTATTATAATACATAATTAATGAAATATGTACTACATGCTATTTTAATAGAGATATTTATAATTATATTTTATTTCTATAATAAGATATTGAGAGATATACCAGTTTTTATGTCATTTCACCATCCCATATTTTATGATGCAAAGTATTTCTTATTATCCTGTTCAACAGATTAAAAGTGAGACATAGGTTGAAATTACCCAAGTCCACACAGTTAATAAAGCATAGAGCTGGTATTTAAACCTAGGACTATCTGAATCCAAATTTATTCTTCTTTAAAAAAAATATTTATTTATTTATGTGTTCGCTGTGCTGGGGCCTTGTTGCTGTGTGGACTTTTCTCTAGTAGCGGTGAATGGGCTTCTCATTGCTGTGGCTTCTTTTGTTGCTGAGCATGGGCTCAAGGGTGCACAGGTTTCAGCAGTTGTGGTTCTCAGGTTCTAGAGCACATGCTCAATAGGTGGGGTGCATGGGCTTAGTAACTTTGAGGCATGTGGGATCTTCCCCGACCAGGGACTGAACCCGTGTCTTCTGCACTGGCAAGCAGATTCTTTACCATTGAGCAACCAGGGAAACCCAAATTCATTGTTAATGACAGGTAATTCAAAACTAATAATTTGAATAATCAGAAAGAGCTCAAAGGAAAGAGAGCTATGGACTGAAACTAACATGATTAAATAAAATGGGAGAGAGATGGAAATTTCTGAATGAACCTTCATAAAACTAGCTATTTGAATCTGAAGTGGAGAAACTATGGCTTACTAAGTGTTTATGTGGAATATGCTTACGTTTACTTTTTTAAAAAAGTTTAATTTTTCCTATGAGCCAAGAAATTGTAACAAAGCTGTCCATGAAAGCTGATTGCTGCAGTTGCAGCAATGGAAGTAATATCTGCAGAGATACAGCCATAAAGGAATTGGCGAATAAAGCGCCATTTGTCATAGAACATGACAGCAAAGGGTCTGGAAATACTTTGGCTTCTAAAAATCTCAACAATGAGGAATCACAGTGTTGTTTTTTTTTTTTTTTAGAAAGCAGTAATAGTTATAATAATAATACCTAATTCTGATAAAATGGTTCCTTTGACCGTGGCATATTTATACATATTAACTCTAACTTCTTACAGTGACTTCATAAGTAGACCTATTATTATTCCCATTTTATGAATGAGGAAAATTTTTAGCAGCAAAGAAAACTAATAGCAGCCCTCTACCTTGTGCTTTTAGCTTCTACCCAGTCATGTGAAACATGCACATGCAGTGAGCAGGTTTTACTTAAACATATGGTCAAATCTGAAAGAGGACTAATGATAAGTCATACCTCTTTTTTCCACTGTTTCCATATACAATATAATTAACCCCTCCTTTTCAGAAATAGCATGCATGTTAAAAAGAAGAGCATCCACACTTGAGCTAACTCCTTTTTCTCTTTGACAAGTGGCTGCCTCTGCTGGCCATTTGGTCTACCAGCCAGCTGGGCCCAGGTTATGCGCCATAACCGGGGAGGTTCGCAAAGCCATGAGATTGTCCATCAGTGGGAAACACAGGAAATTACAGATTAGATGTATGCAAATTATGTGCTGCATATAAAGGCTGAACAGTCCTGAGACAGGTACACATATGGAAAATAACATGAACTCTCTAGCTGTAATGGTTTTGTCATTTGTTACGTGGCAACTCTATTTAAACATTTTGCAATGTGTACTTTCAGCAGCAACAAGCTAAAAAACAAAAGAAACAACAGCCCAAAACCAAGCCAGAAGCCTGAAAGAGCATGTTTAATGAAAAATAAAGTCCTGAGTGTTCTTTTATAAACTGATGATGAATATAAAATGTGTATAAAATGTTGGTTGACATCAGGGGTTTTAGTGATGTAGCTAAACGTATAAAAAGCCAAGACACATCTGCTAAAGAAGCAAAGCACTTATTTCAGTGTTGGATGTTATTTTACAAGATTGTGCCCAAAGCAAACAATTAAATATGTGCAGCTGTGGAAAGGTATGTTTACACATCACTCTGAAGTGTGACTTTTCATTTAGGTCACATTTTTGTCCTCCTAAAATAATTTCAATCACTTTCAATTTCAAGATTTCTTGTGCACGTACAAAGCAATGTTAAAATGTTGGTTCCATTAGCAGTAAGAATTTGGTGAACAATTAAATAATTCCAGTTTTATGTCAGGATAATCAAATGCTTCAGTGAGGACATCAGTTAATTTTGGTTAATGATTCAATTCTTTTTCCATCTGACAGTTCATGAAATCAAAGTGCTGAAACTTCTAACTTCATTGTGAATACTGTGATAAATTCAGTTAAACAGTCAACATTGAAGATAAAACTATTTGTTGCTACTGTGATACTATGAGTATAAATTTTAGCAGAGCATATCAAATTGTCAACATCCCCTGGATCATCAAAAAAGCAAGAGAGTTCCAGAAAAACATCTATTTCTGCCTTATTGACTATGCCAAAGCCTTTGACTGTGTGGATCACAAGAAACTGTGGAAAATTCTGAAAGAGATGGGAATACCAGACCACCTGACCTGCCTCTTAAGTAACCTGTATGCAGGTCAGGAAGCAACAGTTAGAACTGGACATGGAACAACAGACTGATTCCAAATAGGAAAAGGAGTACGTCAAGGCTGTATATTGTCACCCTGCTTATTTAACTTATATGCAGAGTACATCATGAGAAATGCTGGGCTAGAGGAAGCACAAGCTGGAATCAAGATTGCTGGGAGAAATATCAATAACCTCAGATATGCAGATGACACCACCCTTATGGCAGAAAGCTAAGAGGAGCTGAAGAGCCTTTTGATGAAAGTTAAGGAGGAGAGTGAAAAAGTTGGCTTAAAGCTCAACATTCAGAAAACTAAGATCATGGCATCCGGTCCCATCACTTCATCCCAAATAGATGGGGAAATAGTGGAAACACTGGCAGACTTTACTTTGGGGGGCTCCAAAATCACTGCAGATGGTGACTGCAGCCATGAAATTAAAAGATGCTTGCTCCTTGGAAGAAAAGCTATGACCAACCTAGACAGCATATTAAAAAGCAGAGATATTACTGTGCTAACAAAGGTCCATCTAGTCAAGGCTATGGTTTTTCCAGTGGTCATGTATGAGTGTGAGAGTTGGACTATAAAGAAAGCTGAGTGCCGAAGAATTGTTGCTTTTGAATTGTGATGTTGGAGAAGACTCTTGAGAGTCCCTTGAACTTCAAGGAGATCCAACCAGTCCATCCTAAAGGAGATCAGTCCTGGGTATTCATTGGAAGGACTGATGTTGAAGCTGAAACTCCAATACTTTGGCCACCTGATGTGAAGAGCTGACTCATTGGAAAAGACCCGGGTGCTGGGAGGGATTGGGGGCAGGAGGAGAAGGGGATGACAGAGGATGAGATGTCTGGATGGCATCACCAACTTGATGGACATGGGATTGGGTGGACTCCGGGAGTTGGTGATGGACAGGGAGACCTTGGCGTGCTGCGGTTCATGGGGTCACAAAGAGTTGGACACGACTGAGCGACTGAACTGAACACCATTGTAAAAACTACGCTCTAATCATTCTCTCTATGGAGCAGAAATGTACTTGGAATTGAGTTTGGTGCACACACAACACTTAATTGCGTCCAAATTTCAATGTTTTAGTAATTGAAGTAGAAGCTGATAGTGGTTAAATTTGTACATAGAGTAACTGAATCACAATATTTTTGTGTGTGTATGTGTGATGAAGTGACCTTACAAAAGCAAACAAAACCTGCAGTATGACAGACAGTATGTACTTTCTCCTTGACATGCATTACTGAATTTTATAAATGTTTGAACTTTTTGAAGAATTGCTCAGAAAATCAACTTATATGTCGACCATGGAGAAAAAAAATCCTCTAAATTTTCATTGTATTTTTTTCAAAATTATTTGGAAATAATTAATCAATAAAGGAAACAAATGTGCCTTTAACTTTTAAAGTTTATAGTAAACTGCAATTATTACAAACAAAGTTTGCAAACAGGGAGATATTAATATTTATCCTTACAAAAGCAAGGGGAGAAGTGAACAAATTAGTTAAGAAATGCTGAAACTGTAAAATAGATCAACATGTGGAAAAATCTTTTGAGAAGATTTTATTTTCAATTTGATAAATTTTTATTCTATTTGGAATGCATTGAAATTGAGAAGACCTATGATTTCCATAATCTAAATTACATGAAATATTTAGAAGAATTATAAAAAGAACATCTTTTTTATAAGAATTTTATCTTGTAAAAATATTTGTTGAGGAAAGTATTCTGAGATTTTAAAAAAGTGCCTGGAAATGTTAGGGTTAAAATATTTACAGATCCCAGTTTTAAAGTTAAAATTTGAAAATAGACTCAGTTTGGCAGACTTTGCCCAGAACTGCCTGTGGATTGCTCAGTAGAGAGTGTAGTTTCTTGAATAAAAATACTACGGTCAAGGGACTTCCTTTGAGGTTCAGTGGTTAAGACTTCATGCTCCCAGTTCAAAGGGCACAGGTTTGATCCCTGGTTGGGGAACTGAGGTCCTGCATGCCACACCATGGGCCAAAAAAAAAAAAAAAAAGAAAAAGAAAAATACTATGGTTGAAAGAAAGAGGTCAATGAAGCTGTCATGAATTTCAAATTTATTGATTATAAAATTTAACTATGACAAATACTGTAGGCAATTTTATAAGAAAAGTGAAAATAACAATTCCATATTTTAAAAATTCTTCACAAAAACATTGGTGACACGGTGTGATAGATAAAGCTTAGAAATTGGTTAAACAAACAAATACGTACCAAGGATAGTCATTTCACCTTTATATTTTTAATATTTAGATAACTACTATAAGGGCTCAAAAAATTTTGTAATATACTTAGATACATTATTTTAACTGTTTAAGAAAGAATTTTATTTTTGAAAATAACTTTTAATAGAGCCATGTATAAGTTCTCCAAGAATATAACACAATTTTGTTGGTCATTTAATCAAGATTTCCAAATATTATGTAATTTTAGTTTTTTGTCTTAAGTTTTTATTTTGATGCAATTTTAGACTTATAGGGAAGTTGTAAGCCTATTACAAGGGGTTCCTTCATCAGTTTCCTTTTTGTTCCAATTACTTTAGCATTTTCTCTTCTCATATTATCAATGCGTTTACGTGTCCAAAATGTTTTTTTTCTGAATTATTTCAGTAAAAGTTCAAGACATCATGTCCCTTTTCTACTAAATCATTTCATGTGAATTTTCTGAAATTAAGAATATTGAGTTCAGGGAACTTAACACTGCAAGCATGTGTGCTCAGTCTTTTCAGACATGTTGGACTTTTTGTGACCCTGTAGGCTATAGCCTGCCAGGCTCATCAGTCCATGGGATTTTCCAGGCAAGAACACTGGAGTGGGTTGCCGTGCCCTTCTCCAGGGGATCTTCCTGACCCAGGGACTGAACCCGTGTCTCCTACTGCAGGTGGATTCTTTACCAACTGAACCATGAGAGAAACCCAAACTTAACACTACTATAGCACTATTGTGGCTTCCTCAATGACTCAGTGGGTTTGATCCCTGGGTTGGGACGGTCCCCTGGAGGAGGAAATGACCACCCACTTCAGTATTCTTGCCTGAAAAATCCTATAGCCAGGGGAGCCTGGCAGGCTACAGTCCATGGAGACACAAAGAAGCAGACATGACTGAGTATGAGCTTAGCACAATTATCTAACCCATAGTTCATATTCAAATTTCATCTCTTGGCTCAATAATATCCCTTATGTCTACCATTTTTTTCTTTGTGTTTGTCTTGCTAATATGTTAATCCAGTCATCACGTGTAGCTGTAGTTGTCAAGTCTCTTTGGCATCTTTTAAGCTGAAAGCGTTTTTCAGTTTTACCTTGTCTTGCTTACCCTTGACATTTCTTAAGAGAACAAGTCAGTTGTTTTGTAGAATTCTTCTCAGTCTGGGTGTGATTAATTTCAGGCCATGCATTTTTGGCGAGGTTAAGGTGACATGACCTTCTCAGTGCATCACATCTGGAAGCACACGGTGTCAATTTGCCACAATGGAGTGATATTGACATAGATCAGTTGAACAAGGTGGGCTCCACCAGCTCTCTCCCCTGAAAGGTGGAGACATATTTTGTGAGAATTACTTGGCCATCATGTTATTTTGACCTGCTATATTTAACATCAATTGATTTTATCAATTTTCCTAGATATTAGTGGGGACTCTTCCAGTTGACGCCTTGTCCCTTTGATGTGATTTATGTTGTGCCTTAATTTTCAGCACATGGTATTATAGGATCATTTTGTGCTTTTACTGATCCAAGCCAGGAGTCAGCCTTTTCTCCAAGAAGCTCTGGCTTTTTAGTCAAGAATGGTATTTAGAAACCAGTATCTGAGATGTGCTTGTTGTTACCTGTGTGTCATTGCTTAGAGGCCCTCTTATTGGTAGTGCTAACACACACTCACATGCACACACACAAATGTGTACATAGACAAACTTCTCTCTCTCTGTATATATGTGCATAGAACCATGAACTTATGCTGATACTTCCAATTCAAGTAAGTCCCACAGGATACATTCCAGTCTTTTCCTCTCTATATCTATAATACATAATTATTCAATTGCCCATGCTTAGAATACACTTAGAATAGCTTCAGAATTGCTCAACCATAGCACCGTGAAAAGCAAACTTACTAACTAGAGTTTAATATATGTTAACAGTTTTTTAAGGTAAAAACTACATACAGTGAATATAGAATCTTAAGTGTACAATGTGATGGGATTTTTCAAATGGATATACCTGTGTATATCAATGATTCAATGAACATGCAATTGGGTGAACTCCTGGAGATGGTGAAGGACAGGGAGGCCTGGTGTACTCCAGTCCTTGGGGTCATAAACATTCAGACACAACTGAGTGACTGAACAACAATGACAATACCTGTGTATCACACTCTTATCAAGATAAAGAGCATTTCTGTTATTCCAGTGAGTTCCTTCTTGCCTCTTTAAGTACCCCCTGCAGTATACACACTCAAAGGTTGATATTTTTCTTTCTGAATTTTGTAAACCACCTTAATTTAGTTTTACATGATTGATTGATTTATTTGGCCATGCCACCTGGATTTTGGGATTGAATCCCCACCTCTACAGTGAAAGTGTGGGGTCCTAGCCATTGGACCACTGGGGAATTCCCAGATCATGAAAATATTCTTATGGATCTTTCTAGGTTTGCAGTTTTAGTGTTTATTGCTAGATCCATGATCTGTAACAAATTAATTTTTGTGAATGATGAGATAGGAGTCAAGGGTCACTTTTCCTTCACACATACAGTTGTTTCAGTATCGTATAGAAAAGACTTTCCATTTGTTCTCATTTCATTGCTCTGTTGCTCATGTTGAATATTAATTAATTATGTAAGTATGTTTATGGACTGTCTTCCATTGATATTTGTCTATCTTTATGCTATTGTCACACTATCTTGATTATTGTAGCTTTGTAGTAAGTTTTGAAATGAGGTGGTGTAAGACTTCCAAATTTGTCCTCTTTTTGAAGATTGTTTTGGAGGAATTCCCTGGCAGTCCAGTGGTTAGAATTCTGCCCTTTCACTGTCAAGGGACCAGGTTCAATCCTGCAAGGTAAGACCAAAAAAGTAAGCAAACAAACAAAAAATGGGGGGGTGGGGTGGTGGTGGAGATTATTTTGGTTGTACTAATTACTTTTCATCTTCCATATACACTTAGAATTAGCTTATCAGTGTATATAAAAATACTTGTAGGAGTTATAACTCAGATTGTTTTGAAGTTATAGATCAATTCGTGGAGAATTAACCTTTTAAAAAATATTAATTTTTCCATATCGATGAGCATGGCATATTCCTCCATTTATTTGGGTCTTTAATTTTTATCTCAGGATATTTTGCAGTTTTGAGTATAGATGTATTGCATGCTTTTGCTAAATGTATTCCTAAATATTTTATGTTTTTGGATGCAGTTGTAAATTGAATTGTCTTTAAATTTCATTTTCAATTTTTTACTGCTTGTGTGTAGAAAAGCTACATTATAGATTTCATAAAAATTGATTTTTTAGCCTATAATTTTTGATGAAATCACTTATTAGTTCTCCTGTAGTTTTGTTAGATTCCTAAGAATTTCCAACTTAACATTTATAATGTCTGTGACTGGACACAGTTTTAGTTTCTTTTTCTTCTTTTCAAGTTTTTTTGCCTTTTATTTCACTTCCTTGGATTATTGCAGTGATTGGATGAGTATACACTTTTTTGATAGAACTTACATAAAATTGAACTTCTCAGGGCTTCCCCTGATAGCTCAGTTGCTAAGGAATCCACCTGCAATGGAGGAAACGTTGGTTCTCTTCCGGGGACAGGAAGATCGACTGGAAAAGTGATAGACTACCCGCTCCAGTATTCTTGCCGGGAGAAATCCATGGACTATACATATAGTCCATGGGGTTACAAAGAGTTGGACATGACTGAGTGGCTTTTACTTTTTATGTAAAATTGATTTTATTATGTCCATTGTTTCCAGTAAGTAGTCTACCATCATCCATGTCATTGTTCTCTTTTTAGTAGTATGTCTCTTTTTTATTTTTGGTCTCTATTTTTTTAACACTCTTAAGATTTTCTTTTTATCTTTGCTTTTCAGCTTTTTCATTATAATGTGCCTAAGTGTACTTTTCTTTGTGTTTGTCCAGTTGGGGGTTTGCTGAGCTTTTAGGATCTATAAATGGTTTTTCATAAAATTTAGGTAACATTTGGCCATTATTTTAAGTAGTTTTTCTTCCTCTTCTTTATCTTTCTTTCTTCTGGGATCTGATCTGATGGCTAGTATGTTAGTCTTGTTGACACTGTCTTATTTATCTTTGAAGTTTTGTTATTTTTTTTTGGCCATGTTGCATGGCTTGTGAGATCATAGTTCTCCAACTAAGGATCAAAACTGGACCCTTGGCAATGAAGGCACCGAGACATAGCCAGGGTATTCCCCCTCCCTCCACCCCACCAGCCTTTTTAAAAAATATATTAGATTGTTCCTATTGACCCATTTTAAAATTCAGTGTCCCTTTTTTCAAACTCCATACTCTGATTCCTCAGACCAATAAGACTGGAACTTTCTGCTTATGTTCTAGTTGATTTCTGCCTGTGTGGACTAGGAAATACATTCAGGCAAAAAAGCTATAAACACAAATTTTATCCAATTTAATTCTCTTTTAAAAATTTTCCAGTTCTACTGTTTTAGATTGATCTCCAGAGCCTTCAAATGGTTGTTTTAAAATATTTTTTTGCAATGTTATCTATAGAAAATACAAGCTACTTTGTCAATATCAGGTGTGGAAATAATAATACAAATATTATTTTAAAATTTACCTAATAAGGAAAAATTTCATGAATATATATATACAAACAATTGCTAGAATAAAAAGTAGTAAAATAAATAAATTAAAAATTTTTATTTTATTTTTAAAAATTTAATTAATTAATTAATTTAAGCTGAGTCAGATCTTGGTTGTGGCACACTAGATTTTTCTTTGTAATACACAGACTTTCTCCAGTTGTGACTTGTGGTCTTAGTTGTCCTGAGGCATATGGAATCTTATTTCTCTGACCAGGGATTGAACCCACATCACCTGCATTGCAAGGCAGACTCTTAACCACTGGACCACTGGGGGAGTCCCTAAAATTTTTATTTTTATTTATTTATTTATTTATTTATTTTTATTTTATTATTATTATTATTTTTTTTTTCCAGTGGGTTTGTCATACATTGATATGAATCAGCCATGGATTTACATGTATTCCCAATCCCGATCCCCCCTCCCACCTCCCTCTCCACCCGATTCCTCTGGGTCTTCCCAGTGCACCAGGCCGGAGCACTTGTCTCGTGCATCCCACCTGGGCTGGTGATCTGTTTCATAAAATTTTTAAATAAATATTTAGGTTACTGTTTTTAAGCAGAGCCTTTTGGTGTATCACTAGAATGTAGCTTATTCCATATACAATCCACCTCCTGAGTCAACAACTCCTGAGTTGCCCTCAGTTCAGTTCAGTCGCTCAGTAGTGTCTGACTCTTTGCGACCCCATGAATCACAGCACGCCAGGCCTCCCTGTCCATCACCAACTCTCGGAGTTTACTCAAACTCATGTCCATTGAGTCAGTGATGCCATCCAACCATCTCATCCTCTGTCATCCCCTTCTCCTCCTGCCCCCAATTCCTCCCAGCATCAGGGTCTTTTCCAATGAGTCAACTCTTCGCATGAGGTGGCCAAAGTATTGGAGTTTCAGCTTCAGCATCAGTCCTTCCAGTGAACACCCAGGACTGATCTCCTTTAGGATGGACTGGTTGGATCTCCTTGCAGTCCAAGGGACTCTCAAGAGCCTTCTCCAACACCACAGTTCAAAAGCATCAATTCTTCGGCCTACTTGATATTTAATGAGCAGAACATGTGGTTGTATACTTGATTGTGTGGCATCAAATAGCATGTGATAGCATCAAATTGTGCTATCAAGGCTTCTAAATGCTTATTCTCCAATTGTGTGCTTATCTTATGGTGGTTCAGCCACAAACATCTCAAAGACTGGCACCAGTCCATGAAACATACTATGCAGACCACAGATACACAAGACCTTCTCTCCCAGCTCTCTGGGTAAGATATCTCTCTTTCCTCACTTCCATCTGTTCTCTGGAGGTTGACATGTTATTTCTTGCCTTGTAGTTTCCTATTCCATTTGTCAATGGAGACAACCAGAAGGAAGTGGAAGGGTAGGAGAAGAGTGAGGTTGGGGTGTTAATTCCTACAGTTTTTTTCTTAATGGGTCACTGAGGATTGGTTGTGTCTCTGTTTCTCTACTGAAGGCATCAGATTTTGTCAGGGAGCCCTTTCATCATGGCTACCTTCTCTGGGTATCTACTCTGTGTCCTTGTTCTTCAGGCCTTTGTTATTAGCATGATATTGCATTTTCATGTTCACACAACTTTGAATGGTCCCTTTGTTGACTATCCTCAATTTTAGTATGTGTGCTGCCAAAGCGAGCACTGTTGACTATCCTCAAAAACAACATTGTGCTACCTCTTTGCTATCGGGACTCTGACTAAGAGTCCCTTTGGTTAGAATGTGTGTGTGGGTTGCAGTAGTGAGCAATTTGCAGAGATCCAAGAACTTCCCTGGTGGCTCAGATGTTAAGGAGTCTGCCTGTAATGCAGGAGACCCCAGTACAATCCCTGGATCGGGAAGATCCCCTGGAGAAGGGAATGGTAACCCACTCCAATATTCTTCCCTGGAAAATCCAATGGATGGAGGAGCCTGGCAATGGATAGAGGAGCCTGGCAGGCTACAGTAGTCCATGGGGTCTCAAAGAGTCGGACATGACTGAGTCACTTCACTTCTATAAGGAACCTTCTGGAAGGATTAGAATAGAGATTCAACTACCCTCTGTTTTACAGGTGATATTAGCAGACCATCTCTGATGAATTGAGGAGGTTAGACCGAGAGTCAGCTAGAGGCTAGGAACTTTCACTATGAGAGAAGGGAACCAACGACAAGAAAAGGGCTGGCCTGGAGCATAGCCTATGGCCAAGGCTGCTGGTTCCTCCTGACACAGTCTCCTTGGCACTGTGGGTGTACCTCTGAACAACTTGTCTGTGTATCTGATCATTTAGAACAAGTTAAGTAACTAGTCATATTGTGTAGTGAGTACTGCTGATCTTAACATGTCTTTTTTTCCATATTCTACCTTGAGAACCTCCTACCAGACCTGTGTAATAGACATGGACTGTTACCCAAGTTCCCTTCTTCAATGGATTGATGGCCAGCAGAGGGGCTTCCCAGGTGGCTCAGGGGTAAAGAATCTGCCTGCCAATTCAGGAAACCCAGGAAACATAGGTTCAATCCCGGGTTTGGGAAGATTCCCTGGAGAAGGGAATGGCAATCCACTCAAGTATTCTTGCCTGGAGAATCCCATGGACAGAAGAGCCTGGCAGGCTACAGTCCATGGGGTCACAAAGAGTCAGATACAACTGAGCATGCGTGCACACACATACACAGATACTATGAGAAATAGCGGTTCTCACAGAAATGAGGAAGCATTGTATCTCACTATCAAACCACCCACTTCTCACAGATACTCCCTCAGAGCAACTGCTGCAAGTCCCAGCATCTGTCAGTGAAGCGACTCCTCATAGTTTCCAGTTTTCTTCCATCATGAGGATGGTAAAGCAGGACTGACCCCTTGGGCTGAGTAAAACTCTTCAGGTTTTTTCTTTCCCTTGGCATTTGATGTGAAACAGCCTTGAAGAGAGAGGAAATACTTTCTCAAAACAGAGGAGTAAGAGGAATAGTTACTTAATTTGAATATTTAAAAAATATATCCTTATTTTATATCCCATGTTGGTAAAGAGGGGCATATCAATCACAAAAATAGCTAAGAGATAGATCTAAAACTGTAGGCAGTAGAGTCAACAATAACACTAGAACTATGTTATGTCCTCTATAAATATTGGTGCTTTTAGGCTGAAAATTTGGTTAAGAGCACATTCACTAAGTGATTAAATTCTTCATTTCATTTATATAAATCTTCTTTCTAATGAAGGTAGAATCTTAGAATGCTCTATGGTTTTTATAGAATAAGCTTGTGTTTGGTTAAATATTGAGGATGTTTGTGTGGAGAAAGGAACACAGAGAACTAAATTTAACTGGTTAAATTTACCAAAGTTATTGTTTTTGTGATCTGTCTTTACTCTTTTTGGGCCAGTGTGTTGATTTTGAAGTCTTTATCTGCCCTTGGAGATTTCAATGATGAGCACATTTTAAGAACTTAAAAAAACCAAACAAAACAAAACTCAATAGCTCTTTAAATGCAATCACCTGTTGGCAAGTGGTCAAGACATAATTCACAATGAAACATTTGTTCTTTGGAATTAATCCATATCTCTCAGGCAAAAGCTTGTCCAGTAGTCAGTTGTCTTTTCTAGAAGTCCTGATAGAGAGAAATGTTCTCTGTATTCTTTCAAAATGATTCATATCAAGGGTTAAATTCCTTGATCCTTGCTGGGGTCATATGGTCAAGCTTGTGCTGGATTCAGTATTTTTCTTTCTTCACTCACCAACAGAGGCTACAGCCTCCTGGACTCTTCTCTCTCCAATGTCAGGACTAACCTTGTCTTTCTACCTTCATTCCTATCTTTCTTTCTATTTCTGCCATTTTACTCAGGGGCTGCCTGCCTGGGTGAGGAGGCAATGGAAGCATTCCATTTAATCTCTTTATGTGAAAATTTTAGGTGACAAGCAAAGAGTGTAGAGTTTGGCAGGGAGGATATTTAATTAGAAATAATCATGTTTGAGACAGATGTTCTAATTAAGGTGAACACACAGTGTTATGGGGCATATGGGTGAAAGGTCACCTTGAGAAGGTCTGAGAAAGTTTTCTATATTAGAAGATCCCTAAAGAAGCACAGAAGAATGAACTGAAAGATAAACAGGGGCTAAATCATGAAAGAATTTGAATGACATGATAAGGAATTCAGTCTGAATTATAGAAGCCATAGAATATTTTTAAGTGGCATGTTAAAGTTTATGTCTTTGAAAGTTCTCTCTAGTAATGTTATAGAGGATGAATTGTAGACAGAAGATCTAATGGGCCACAATGGAAGCAGAACAGGTGAGAAATCCTAAGGCCTGAAAGTGGGGCAATGAATTTGCATAAGAGGAGATAGAGACAAGAGATATTTCAGGACTTAGACTCCACAGTACTTGGGTTGGGTTTGAATATGATGGGAAAATGAAATAGGATTGGGAGCTTTAGGAGTGATGGATAGTGGTCAAAAGAAGGAATATAAGAATAGAAGCAAGTTAGGTAAGTAGGTAAGAGATCTATCTTGAGGTTAGTTTTGAACATACTGGATTTGAGATGTCTATGGAGAGATAATTTTAGATGTGTAGGCATGGAATACAATTTTTTTTTTTTTAAATGACTGATCAGTTCAGTTCAGTTGCTCAGTCATGTCTGACTCTTTGTCACCCCATGGACTGCAGCACACCAGGCTTCCCCGTCCATCACCAACTCCTGGAGCTTGTTCAAACTTATACCCGTCAAGTTAGTGATGTCATCCAACCATTTCATCCTCTGTCGTCCCCTTCTTTTCATGCCTTCAATCTTTCCCAGCATCAAGGTCTTTTCCAATGAGTCAGTTCTTCACATTAGGTGGCCAAAGTATTGGAGCTTCAGCTTCAGCACCAGGCTTTCCAACGAATATTCAGGACTGATTTCTTTTAGGACTGACTGGTTTGATCTCCTTGCAGTCCAAGAGACTCTCAAGAGTATTCTCCAACACCACAGTTCAAAAGCACCAAGTCTTCAGCACTCAGGTTTCTTTATGGTCCAACGCTCACATCCATACATGACTACTGGAAACTGATAATACTGACAACTGATAACATTCAATAATTTTTCAGTCCAGTGTATTTTTTCTATCATACTCCCACTGTTATAATTTTATTCTTTTTTGATCTATTTTGCCACTCATAGACATGTTTATGACTCTTTTACATTCATATTTTGTGAGTTATTTTTGTATCATAACTATTTTTCATTAGAAAATATATTTTACCTTGAAATATGCAATTAAAGTTTATTTGCATCATTCTTTGACATTTTAGTATAAAACTTTTTTTGCATACACATCTAATATTTCTCTATACAACAGTGCTACAAAGAGGCTATATCAGATGAGGAAACTGGGGCTAAGAGGTAGCAGGCAAGTACTTAGGCTTGAACAGAGAGAGTACCAAAAAATAAAGCTAGAGAAAGTGGGCCTACAATGGGACCTGCAGAGTAAGTATAACTTGAAGAAAGTGTTGAGCTGGGATAAGAAGAAGAAACATGATGTTGATGTGAGAGAGTTGGGGGTGGGGCGGTGTTGGTTACCAAGCAAGCATCAGGAGGAGCAGAATATTGCCCCGGGCTGGACTTCTACCACACGGGATGATGTGTACCTGGGTCCATTTCAAGGACCTCTAGGCTGTTCACATTCAGTCCCACATATTAGCAAAACTTCTAGATGTCTTTGGCACAAGGTTAGGACTAGGGATATAAAGATTAAATAAGATAGTCCTTCTCCCTCCAGGGCTGAGAGTGACATATATATATATATATATATATAAACAATCATTAAGTTCTAAAATACAGTGAAGACTACTATACTTTGGGAATAAGGAAGAAAGAGTAGTTAATACTGTCTAAGAGTTCAGTAAAGAGAAGGAGAAGAAAGGAGTTAATTTGAGCTGAACCTTGAAAGGGCTGAGGAGATATTGACCAGGTAGGAAATGAGGGCAAGCGTGTCCCAAGTACTAATAAGAACAAGGGTAGAAGTTTGGAAGTATAGATGTGTATGGGGTGGATTTAAGTTGGTGTAAAAGATACTAAGACTAGAATGCTTCATGGAAGGAAATGCAGCTTGAAAGGTGAACATCTTATCACCCTCTCTATGAAAACTTTTAAAAGGCAGGCCAGGGCAGATGGGCAAGGGGAGCAGCTCACCTCTTGAAGTGGTAGAATGAGCTGGATTGCTGACCTTTGTGCAGCCCTAGACTCTTCAGTGATCTCTATGTCCACAGATCCTAGGAGGAGTGAGAAGACTAGATATGGGTGAACCTCCTTTCCTCCTCCTTACCCAGGAATCTGACCTTGATCTTAGCCAAAAAGGTGAGAAGCAATTTACCCAGGAGTCTGGACAAGTTTTCTGGCAACTCATTTTCTACAGCTTGTTAGGTCACAGGCATAAAGACCTTTGTGTTACTAGGGACTTAGAGGTTCCCAGTTCTCTGCAATAAAGTTGTCTATGAAAAATTGACTAGAAATCAAGTGTTTGTCAACTGTGGAAAAGAGAGCTCCATGAAAAAGACAGGACTCAATTTCATCTTGAGGTGGAAGTCAAGATGAGCTGGTCCACCCAGCAGAACAGATAGTCTGTGCTCAGGCACAGATGTGGAAATTAATGAGATGTGTGTTGGTGTGAAAGTGTGACAACTGGCTTCCAGTGAACAGATCACTTATGTCCAAGACCAGACTCATGTCAGCAAGGCTATTTATAAAGCATTTATATCCCATGTGTGATGATTGATATCCCATGAGATGGTTGGATGGCATCACTGATTCAATGGATATGAACTTGGGCAAACTCTGAGTGATGGTAAGGGGCAGGGAGGCCTGGCATGCTGCAGTCCATGGGGTCACAAAGAGTTGGACACGACTTGGTGACAGAACAACAATACAACAACACATCCCATGGGGAGGGACACTGCAGGCTTCAGAGCACTGGATGGGGAAAGTCACTTTTGGGGAAGATTATTCTGATGGAGGGGAAGCTTGAACTCTCTGATTATATATACATTTTCAACTTCTGGGTTCTTATGAAGTGGAAGGAAGCTTTTATATTGCTTTCCTTCTTTTTAAAAAAATATTTATTTATTTGACTGTGTTGGCACACGGATCTTCATTGCAGTGCGTGGGCTCCCTCATTGTGGCGCACAGGCCCGATAGTTGCAGTACGAGGGCTTAGTTGCCTCATAGTGTGTGGGATCTTAGTTACCTGACCAGGGATTGTACCAGAGTCCCCTGCATTGCAAGGCAGATTCTTAACTCCTGGACCACAAGGGAAGCCCCTGTATTGTTTTCATGTTAAGCAAACTCATAAACACATATCAGCCTCTTCGTACCTGAAGATTCTAAAGTTTAAGGTAAGCATAGCAATGAGTTAAGAAAAACAGTCTGAAGGCTGCAGTCAGTAGCTGAAATCAGCAGGCATTTTATCATTCCTGTGCCATGCGCAGTGGCTTTTCCCGAGTGTTTATCTGTGTTTGCTTCAACCTCCGGGGACAATTTGTTCAGTCACCAGAAGGGATACCTTCAAAGAGTTTTCTTGGATAAGGTCCATTGATGTGGTCAGCTGTGACCTCATCTTTTTGCTCTGGGGGCCCTCGTTTGGGGCTTGAGATCTTGAGTTTTTGCTTGAAGAGGAAGCAAAGAGGCCGTTCTTTTTCATGCCTCTCATTTTGGAACACAAGAGAAACCACCATTCGCTTGTTAAAAGTTTTTTTAAAAAAAAAATTTTTTTTTTTTCATTTTAAAATTGTTTAGTCCATTGTCCTGCTTATTGTCAAGAGTTGTTAGAGACAGCCAACTGCTCATATTCTTTTCACAAACAAACATGAAGTGGGAGGTTTGGGGAGATGTAGGGGTGGGGAGGGCTTTCTGCTTTGCTGGCAGAAAAGTTGGAAGTGTAAGGAAAGAAGAATAGAAATACTGCTTCAAATTTTCCTAAACTGAATTGAGAATTTGATGTTTCTACCAGCGACCATAATACTTGTCTCACGAAAATGTTCACACTTAAAATATAGACTTTCACCCAATCTTGTTGATTTCAGCTACCCTACTTGGCCCCTATATCTGGAGGTGCCTTTTACTATTCATTTCTAAATCTTTTAAGGTTTTCTTGGTGCAAATCAAACTGGTTCTCAGCTTTCTGGCTTAGAGAATACATTTGTGTATTTTCTATTTTCTGAAATTTTGCTCTGAGTGCCTCCTCTCACGGACTACCTGCTTTTTAGATTTATGGCTTAAGAAAATAATCTCTTTACTGGCATTTTTAGTAGTGTTTTGGCAGGGAAAGAAAGTAGATGGCTGTGTTCAGTCTGGTTTGTGGATTTTTACCAGAAGTCATCTTTCTCCATTAAAAAAAATTTCTTTTTAGTTGGTGACAGTAACAATAGTAGGAGCCAATATAAGTGGGATGTGTGTTCAGTTGAGAGTCTTTCTAGTTGGTCAGTCCGTCTGTCCATCTGTATCTTAGGAAGGGCCAGATCCCCATGCTTAGGAATTCTTTGTCTATGTTAGTCACAACCAACATTAAACATGCCAACATTCATATTATAGGGGTCATAGAAGAAGAAAAAAAGAAAGAGCCTGAGAAAATATCCAAAGAGATGATAACCGAAAACATCCCTAATCTGGGAAAGAAAACAGTCATCCAAGTCCAGGAAGTGTAGAGACTCCCATACAAGGTAAACCCAAGCAGAAACACATATTAATCCAATTGACAAAGACGAAAGACAAAGAGAATATATGTTAGTCACAAGTTTTATTTGATCTTGGTTTCTAAGGAGATATTAAAGCAGAGGGGAAGTGGGAATGCAGAAATAAGATTCCATCATCTTTCAGGAGCAAATAGTTACTTCCTAGCCCCTCCTATATTTTGAAGGAAGCTTTTACCTACTGCTTTCTGAATCCATAGCTTAAAATTCTTATAATCAAAGGCACAAGCCACAGGATCTCCAAGATGTAGAGTAACAGGGGTAAATCTCTCCATTGGATAGATGCATCCATCTCAGGGTAGAGGCCCAATAATAGCGTCTCTACACTGATAAACTGACTCTCACTTAGGGAAAAGCCATGAGAGGTGACAAGAATTAGCAGCTTTGTCTTCAATACATGGGAAAATGCAGAAATTCTAGTTTGTGTGCTAACAGGGACTCAGAAAAAGAAGAAAAATACTCCTCTCTTCACATTTTCTACTACCAGTGACTCTTTGTTTAGGGATACAGATACATTCAAGCAAGGACTACGTCCTCATTCATAGTGGAACCTGAGTGATGGGTCTGCAGACTCTGTGCGCCTGGGATCCAAGATGGCAGCAGGAAGGTTGTTGAAAGTATGGCTGCCACAGGAAAACTCACCTAGCTTCCCAGTGTTAACAGTTGGTGGGCCCTTGAACACACCAACAGTTCCAGGGCAAGAGTGCTTTTCCCAGAGTCAATGGCACATGTGAGCTGACTCACAGGTTAAAGAGAGTGGAGTCTGACGAAACATCTCTAAAGATGCAGCTTCTCCGGATGTTTGTCTCAGCACCTCATGCCATGTCCTCCACTTTACAACTTTCTCTGCCAAGACTTGGAAAGACTCAAGATTGTCCCTTCTCAAAATTAGTCTGTTCTCCTCAATAGCAACCAGGAAGTTCAAGCAAGAGAGTTCAGTCCAGCTCTTGAGAGCTGGAACTAGCATTACTTAGGACTTATTCCATTTCCCAGAGTCATTCCAGAGGTTCGGGGGCAGCATTTTCTATGGAGTAGCAGGCTTGGCAATCAAATGAGGAAATTAGTTAAAACTGAACATCCCAGAGCTCACCCCAGAGTTCCCAAATTAATAATTTCTTGAGTTTTAGAGTGGGCATGCCTGACCAACTTCACTTTCAAAAAGCAAGTTTCTCCCCTCCTGTGCTGTTGGTGGGAATGAAATTTGATGCAGCCACTATGGAAAACAGTATGGAGGTTCCTTAAAAAACTAGAGTTACCATATGATCCAGCAATCCCACTGCTGGGCATATATCTGGAAAAAATGAAAACTCTAATTTAACAAGACACATACACCCCAATTTTATAGCAACTCTATTTACAATAGCCAAGACATGGAAGTAATTTAAATGTCCATTGACAAATGATTGTGGTACATATATACAAAGGAGCGTTACTCATCCATAATAAAGAATGAAACATTTTCATTTGAAGCAAAATGGGTGGACCCAGAGATTATCATAAGTGAAGTAAGTCAGACAGAGAAAGACAAATATCATATGATATCACTTACATGTAGAAGCATTAATACAAGTGAACTTATTTACGAAACAGAAACAGAATCACAGACATAGCAAACAAACTTATGGTTACCACATGGAAGTTGGGGGGAGGGATAAATTAGGAATTTGAGATTAGTGGATACATACCAGGTGGTGCAGTGGTAAAGAATCCATCTGCCAATGTAGGAGACGTGAGTTCTATCCCTGAGTCAGGAAGATCCCCTGAAGAAGGAAATGACAAACTGCTTTAGTATTCTTGCCTGAAAAATTCGATGGACAGAGGAGTCTTGCAGGGTCCATGGGGTCTCAGAGGATCAGAGATGGCTGAGCACACACACACACACATATACACACACACATATTTATAAAATAGGTAAACAACAAGGATTTACTGTATAGCACAGAGAACTATATTCAGTATCTTGTAGTAACCTATAATGGAAGAATCTGAAAAAGAATATATGTATATATATTATATATATATTGTGTGTAATGTATATATTATATATTATATTGTTGTTCAGTCATCCAGTCATGTCCTACTCTTCGCGACCCGGTGGACTGTAGCATGCCGGGCCTCCCTGTCCTTCACCATCTCCTGGAGTTTGCCCCTATGGTGATGCTGTCCAGCCACCTCATCCTCTGACGTCTCTTCTCCTTCTGCCCTCAGTCTTTCCCAGCATCAGGGACTTTTCCACTGAGTTGCCTGTTCATATCAGGTGACCAAAATACTGGTGCTTCAGCTTCAGCATCAGTCCTTCCGGTGAATAATCAGGGTTGATCTCCCTTAAGATTAACTGGTTTGATCTCCTTGCTGTCCAAGGGACTCTCAGGAGTCTTCTCCAGCACCCCAGTTTGAAGGCATCAATTTTTTGGCACTCAGCCTTCTTTACCGTCCAGCTCTCACAATCATACATGACCACTGGGAAGACCATAGCCTTGACCACATGGACCTTCATTGACAGAGTAGTGTCTCTGATTTTCAACACACTAACTAGGTTTGTCATCACATTATATACTATACACATCACTGAATCACTAGCTATATACCTGAAGCTAATACAATGTTGTAAATCAACAGCACTTCAGTTTAAAACAAGGCTCTCGGTTCATTCTTTTTTTTTTTTTTCGGTTCATTCTTATACATATTAAGTATTTGAAAACTTTTGGGGGCAGTTTCCCAACTTGCAGATAATAAGATTCACCTACTTTCTAGGCTTTTCCCCCTAAGATTTGATTCAGAGCATCTGAGACGGAGTGTGGGAATTTGTATTAATATTTTCAGCAGGTACCCCAGGTGAGGGCTTCCCTGGTGGCTCAGTGGTAAAGAATCCACCTGCCAATGCAGGAGACCCAGGTTCCATCCCTGGGCTGGGAAGATCCCCTGGAGAAGGGAAAGGCTACCCACTCCAGTTTTCTTGCCTGGAGAATCTCATGGACAGAGGAGCCTGGTGGGCTATAGTCCATGGGATCGCAAAGAGTCAGACATGACTAAGCGACTAAGACAGCAGGAACAATAGGAGACCCTTAACCCTAGGCTATGGAACATGTGATTACTGAGGGGCTGGCCCAGGGCTTCTCCATCTGGTTTCCCTCAGAATTACCTGAGGCGTTTAAAGAAGTATGTACACCTAGTCCACTTGTGATGACTTCAATTTAGTTGGTTCTTTCCCAGATAATTACTATGCAGACATCTGAGCTAGAAGCCCCACCCATGCCTTACTTCAGATGGGTCTGATTCCCAAGGACTGGAGAGGGTGGTTTTGACTGCTGAGCAGAAAGTATTTGGAAAGATCCTCTTTTCTCTTCTGGAGCAGGAATCCGCTTGAGAAACAATGATGGCAGCTTCGAGTCAATTTACAATTGCCATAGCACTTTTGATTTGATTTGATTGTCACCATGTGGGGTTGTGATGTGGGTATGTTCATACTGTCACTTTAAGGGTGAAGAGCTGGAGGCTCAGAGAGGTGCAGAAATCTGCCCAAGGTCCCACAGCCTGGCCGTGGGTATGTGTGGGAGCAGCTTTTCACCTCTGGTCCATTTAAACAAGCATATGTATGCAAGAAAATGAATAAAGAGAGGAGCTTTTCCCCAAGGGATTGGGGAGCACTGTTGTGGGTCTCAAGCTAGGGCTTGGAGAGGAAAGAGGAGGACACAGCTCTGATGCTAATTTATTTGTTCCTGCTGCTGCTGAGAGCCCGGAGCTGGATGCTTCCTTTGAAGCCTCCAGGATGAACATGACCTAAACCAGACTGCACTTGCCTGCGGCCAGACAGAGGCCACACTTTGCAGCCCTTGACTGAGGACAGGGTGAGTCGGGGCCACACAGCACATTTTCCGCTGTACGAAGCCTGCTGGCCTTTGGGAGACTGATCCTTGACTTCATTAGTACCAGCGAGCACGGCCAAGAGGACCCAACCACCCAGACCATAACAACAGTGACATAATAACCACGGACATTTCACAACTTCTCCCAGGCTCCTGGAAGTGGGGAAGCTCTCAGACAGGGGAATTCTTTCCCCTGTGGCCCTTCACCGGAGCCCACACCAAACGACTGCTAGGCTAGGACTTATTGTGTGGCAACAGGGACCCTGAGGCCTAACTGGGGCCTAACTGACATGAACTGAGGGACCCAGAGACCCTCTTATATGCACAATGGGGGCTGGGTGGCAAGGTCCCTCCTTTGGACTCACATTCACAGAATAGCCCTAGACATCCCAGCCAGGGGGAGAAGCAGAAGGTGCAGAGCGGAGTAATGGGATCCTCAGCACCTTTTACCAGGCCTGGACTTGGCATCCACATACCATTTGCTTGCTGTTTTAACGAAGGAGA
The DNA here is from genome assembly GCF_019320065.1 of Cervus canadensis. Taxonomy (NCBI): domain Eukaryota; kingdom Metazoa; phylum Chordata; class Mammalia; order Artiodactyla; family Cervidae; genus Cervus; species Cervus canadensis. The sequence goes on from NC_057401.1 coordinate 35,950,716, forward strand.
AAACGAGTGAGGGGCAACGTGTGAGGGGAGCCGGGGGGTGATCCAAGTGTGGCCGGCTCCCTGGAAGGCTTGATTGTATTGGCCTGCATTTCTTTGGCTGCCAGCTTATTTGGATCCAGAAATGGCATGGAACTGCTGGCACTGGAAGTCTCTTTACCACACACTGGGAAATAATCCCAAACAGTCAGAGCAAGCCATGGGGCTGAGGTTTGGCTAGGTATGCGGGTGGACGGAGCAGAAGGGAGCAAGGCAGTGAAAGAATTCCCAGTCAGGAGGAGACAATATATGCTTTCTAATCTCTTTCATCATGAAGTCGCCCCTGACCCTCCTGAGTGAGTGGGCCCTGGAAGGTGGAGTGGATGAAGGTGGAGGGGAGAGAGAGAAGATGGGAGGGTGGAAACAAACTATGGGAAGGAAAGGGACCCTCGGGACAGAGAGAGGGGGATGCAGCTCAGCTTTCATGCTTCTGGGATGTGCATCCATGTGTACACACAGACATACACACACACACACACCTCTTTGCCAGCTTCTAGCCTGCAAGTTAGCCAAGAATTCAGATCGTTCATCTTAACCATCCTCTCGTTGTTTAGTTTCTCAGCTGTGTCTGACTCCTTGCGACCCCCTGGACTCTAGCACGCCAGGCTCCCCTGACCTTCAACATCGCCTGGAGTTTACTCACATTCATACTGGCGAATGCTATCTAACCATCTCATCCTCTGCCGCCCCCTTCTCCTTTGAGTCACCAACAAAAGGATTTTTTTCTGTCTTTGAGCCCCTTTCCTTAAACCACGGTAATATGTTTGCATTACATTTAATAGATGATTTCATGTTTACTTACTTTCCCCCTCTTCACCACCCTTTAGACTAATAAGTGCGCATACACGTCTTCATGGCTGAGAAAGTTCTGTTGTATTTATTTCCTGCTCCCCGCCCCTGAAGAAGCACACAGGCTCCTTTGCACATACCAGGCTCTTCGGAAATGCCTGATTGGCGATGTTCTTGCAGGAAGGAAGAGTCCGTGTGTCTCCTGGGCTGTGTCACCGAGCAACTGGCTTTGGCCAGGGGCCCAGCGGCAGTTCTCACTGTGTGAGCCTTGCCTTGGGTTCCTGAATGTTCAGCCTGCAGAGCAGTTACCTGGTCCCAGGAGGCTCGGCGTCTTCTCTCATCCTGAACTTCCCCATGTGGCCCAGCTGTAGCTCCGAACCCTGCGATAGGATTGTCCTTGGGGTTTCTTTTCCAGGCCCGAGTTCTAGGTGACACTGTTCTCGTGCGTTACTTCTGCTATTTTTGCTAATCTGACTTCCTTGGCTGGGGCCCAGCAAAGGCTTCTGTAAGCCCTGTGCTCTGAGCCAAGGAAAGTCATGTTATAGCAAAGATCCTGTGAAACCCGAATACTCAACTGTATGCCCTGAAGAGAATTTCAGAAAGTACTCCGAGTTTCCCAGCTTGCCATCTGTGGAAACTTCTTCCCCCCAGCAGCCCCACCCTCACTGATTAATGAGATGCCCTGGCTCACTCAGAACCGCATTCCAGTCACCTCCCCATCTCCTAGGGGAGAGGGAACACACACCTGTGGTCACGCCTACTTGGAGTTTACACCCCCCAAAGAATTCCTAAGAAACCCAACAATCTGGTAAATGAAAGGAGAGGCTCAGGCTCTCAGGTTCTTATAGACGCACCACTGAAATGCCTTTGAGGGGCCTCAGCCCCTCAAACACTAACCCAGGAGAGGGCTGAGGCCCTGTATCAGCCTCTAGAGAACATGCAAAGATGTAAGGGGTTTGGGGAAATAATAAATCCCAATGGCAATGGGAGAAGGCTGAGTCTTCCCAGCCAGATCTTGGTCCTGAACAGGGGATATGTTCGTGTAGAGGGGATAGGAGTCCAATGGAGCCTGGTCTTTTCCCCCAGTTGGCCTGTGAGGGCCTTCTCACAAGAAAGATGCTGCTGCCTGGCCTTGGGAATTCTGGTGTCTTGTAGAGGATGGGTGGGGTGGGGCGGGGGTCTTCCCACCTGGAAGCTGTGCTCCCTGGAGTCAAACTCCCAAGGACTGGACTTAGAATAATGTAGAAGGTGAGGGTGGGGATGTTTGCTGGGGCATTCAAGATTATAAAACTCCTGGAGAACTGGAGGATCTTACTTCTTTTGTGTGGTTGTTTAGTATATTACCACAGCCTTAATCTATCACAATTCTTTTAAACTTTGAAGTACTTAAGAATGACCTGAGAAACTCATCAAAAAGGAAGAATCCCTGAGATTCCTGCTGAGGCCCACCGGTAATAAGACTCTACAGACTATGCTGTGGGAAATCCAAAGTTGATCAATTCCAAGGCCAGACTCTGCTTCTCAGAGACTTTCATCAGCCTCACCACCCTCACCACCGCCCCCCCTCCATCTGGTGAATATTTCGTGTCTGGGAGATCCAACCAGTCCATCCTAAAGGAGATCAGTCCTGGGTGTTCATTGGAAGGACTGATGTTGAAGCTGAAACTCCAATACTTTGGCCACCTCATGCGAAGAGTTGACTCATTGGAAAAGACCCTGATGCTGGGAGGGATTGAGGGTAGGAGGAGAAGGGGACGACAGAGGATGAGATGGCTGGATGGCATCGCCAACTTGCTGGACATGAGTTTGAGTAAACTCTGGGAGTTGGTGTTGGACAGGGAGGCCTGTCATGCTGCGATTCATGGGGTCGCAAATAGTCGGACACGACTGAGCAACTGAACTGAACAGAACTGAGTGGTCCAGATTCAACTCACTGTGATGCCAGCATGTTCCTCACTAGATAACATCAGCCAAGGACCCCAGCAACCGCAAAATATACATACAATGTGTGACTCTTGAACACTTGAAATATGGTAGTGAGACTAAGGAACTGAAAATATCTTTTTGCTGCATTTAACTAATTTTTTTTTTCTTTTGAACTTTTTATTTTGTATTGGGGTACAGAGTCACATATGACTGAGCAACTAACTCACTTTCATATATGATTAACAATGTTGGGATAGTTTCAGTTGAATAGCAAAGGGACTCAGCTACACATATACATGTATCCACTCTCCCCCAAACACCCTTCCTATCCAGGCTGCCACATAACATTGAGCAGAATTCTATGTGTTACACAGTAGGTCCTTGTTGGCCATTAATTCTAAATATAGCAGTGTGTACATGTCCATCCCAAACTCCCTAACAATCCCTTCCCCCAGCAACCATAAGTTAGTTCTCTTAAGTCTGTGAGTCTCTCTGTCTTGCAAGTAAGTTCATTTGTATTATTTCTTTTTAGATTCCACACATAAGGGATGTCATATATTTCTCCTTCTATGTCTTATTTCACTCACTATGACACTCTCCAGGTTCATCCATGTTGCTGTCATTCTTTTTAATGGCTGAGTAATGTTCCATTGTATGTCTTCTTTATCCATTCTTCTGTCAATAGACAATTAAGATGCTTCCATGTCTTGGTTAATGTAAACAGTGTGCAATGAACATAGGGGTGCATGTGTCCTTTCAAACAGTGTTTTTCTCTGGATAAATACCCAGGAGTGGCATAGCAGGGTCATATGGTAGCTCTAGCTTTAGTTTTTAAAGGAACTCCATATGGTTCTCCTTAGTGGCTGTACCAATTTATATTCCCACCAACAGTGTAGGAGTGTTCCCTTCTCTCCATACCCTCTCCAGCATTTATTGTTTGTGGGTTTTTTGGTGATAGCCATTCTGACTGGTGTGAGGTGATATCTCATTGTAGTTTTGATTTGCATTTCTCTAATAATTAGTGGTGTTGAGCATCTTTCATGTACCTATTGGCCATCTGTATGTCTTCTTTGGAGAAATGTCTATTTAAGTCTTTGCCCTTTTTTTGAATAAGTTTTTGTCTTGATGCTCTTAAACATCATGAGCTGTTTGTAAGTTTTGGAGACTAATCCCTTATCAGTCTTACCATTTGCAAATATTTCCTCCCAATCTGTAGGTTGTCTTTTTGTTTTTTTTTTTTTATTGTTTCCTTTGCTGTGCAAAAGCTGATATGTTTAAGTAGGTCCCATTTGTTTATTTTTGTTTTTATTTCCACTATTCTGGGAGATGGTGCAAAAAAGATATTGTTGTGATTTATGTCAGAGACTGTTCTGCCTATGTTTTCCTCTAGGAGTTTTATAGTGTCTGGTCTCACATTTACATCTTTAATCCATTTTAAGCTTACTTTTGTGTATGGAGTTAAAGCATGATATGATTTCATATTTTTACATGTAGGTGTCCAGTTTTCCCAGCACCATTTGCTGAAAAGACTGTCTTTCCAACATTGTGTAGTCTTGCCTCCTTTGTCATAGATTAATTGACCATAGGGACATGGGATTATTTCTGGGTTTTTAATCATGTTCCATTGATCTATATTTCTATTTTTGTGCCAGTACCATACTGTTTTGAAGACTGTGGCTTTGGGGTATAGCCTGAAGTCAGGGAAACTGATTCCTACAGCTCCATTTTTCCTTCTCAAGATTGCTTTGGCTATTTGAGGTCTTCTGTGTCGCCATACAAATTTTGAGTTATTTTTTTTCTTGTTGTCCTAATTCTGTGAGAAATGCTCTTGGCAATTTGATAGGAATTGCATTGTGTCTGTAGATTACCTTGGGTAGCATGATCATTTTGACTGCTGCTCTTTGGTGACCTTCATCACCCTCTTCACCCCCATCTGAGGATATTTCATGTCTAGGCGTCCAGGTTCAACTCACTGTGATGCCAGCATATTTCTCACTAGATCACATCAGTCAAAGATCCCAGTGATGGCAAAATATATGTACAGTATGTGACTCTTGAACACGTGAAATAGGGTAATAGAGACTAAATAGCTGAAAATTTCTTTTTGTTGCATTGCAACTAATTTGAATTTCTTTTTAAAAAAAATATATCCGATTCCTCTGGGTCTTCCCAGTGCACCAGGCCGGAGCACTTGTCTCATGCATCCCACCTGGGCTGGTGATCTGTTTCACCATAGATAGTATACATGCTGTTCTTTTGAAATATCCCACCCTCACATTCTCCCACAGAGTTCAAAAGTCTGTTCTGTATTTCTGTGTCTCTTTTTCTGTTTTGCATATAGGGTTATCGTTATCACCTTTCTAAATTCCATATATATGTGTTAGTATGCTGTAGGGAGAGGGAGGTGGGAGGGGGGATCGGGATTGGGAATACAGGTAAATCCATGGCTGATTCATATTAATGTATGACAAAACCCACTGGAAAAAAAAAAAAAAAAAAAAAGAATGAAATAATTTCATTTGCAGCAAAAAAAAAAAATATATATATATATATATATATATATTTATTTGGCTATGCCAGTTCTTGGTTGCAACACTCAGGATCTTTGATCTTGGTTGTGGCATGTGAGATCTTTAGTTGTGGCATGTGGGATCTAGTTTCCTGACTACTGAACCCAGGCCCCCTGCATTGTGAACAGAGTCTTAGCCACTGGACCACCAAGGAAGTCCCTGAATTTCAATTTAAATAGCTACATGAGTCCAGTGTCTAGGTGCTGAGTAAGGCAGAGCTAGGCCAGGAAAAAAAAACCTGATCAGCTCCTGATCTCAAATCAGATCACTTTTCATCAACCCTATTGGAAAACGCCAAGTCCAAGACCTGGGAGAATCTGGACATACACCTAGAACAACTTGGACAATTCACCTGGACAGTTCAAGAATTGACCACCTCCTATAGACAGCCATGCCTATACCCACATGTTACCAGTCACAACACACTTCCACTTACAGAGGCCCCATCCTGGCCTTGGGAATTCTGGTGTCTTGTAGACGCTGGGGCCTCTGTAAGTGGAAAGCAAATTGCCAACATCCGCTGGATCATAGAAAAAGCAAGAGAATTCCAGAAAAATCTAATTATGCTTCATCAACTATGCTAAAGCCTTTGACTGTGTGGACCACAACAAACTGTGGAAAACTCTTAAAGAGATGGGAATACCCGACCACCTTACCTGCCTCCTGAGAGATCTGTATGCATGTCAAGAAGCAATGGCTAGAACTGGACATGGAACAACAGACTGTTTCCAAATTGGGAAAGGAGTACATCAAGGCTGTATATTGTCACCCTGCTTATTTAACTTATAAGCAGAATACATGATGAGAAATGCTGGACTGGAAGAAGCACAAGCTGGAATCAAGATTGCTGGGAGAAATATCAACAACCTCAAATACGCAGATGACACCATCCGAATGGCAGAAAGTGAAGAGGAACTAAAGAGCCTCTTGAAAGTGAAAGTGGGGAGTGAAAAAGCTGGCTTAAAATTCAACATTCAAAAAACTAAGATCATGGCATCTGGTCCCATCACTTCATGGCGAATAGATGGGGAAACAATGGAAACAATGGAAATAAAAATGCCAGATTTTATTTTCTCAGGCTCCAAAATCACTGCAGATGATGACCGCAGCCATGGAATTAAAAGACGCTTACTGCTTGGAAGAAAAGCTATGACAAACCTAGACAGCTTATTAAAAAGCAGAGACATTACTTTGCCAACAAAGGTCCATTACTATACCAACAAAGGTATAGTTAAAGCTATGGTTTTTCCAGTAGTCATGTATGGATGTGAGAGTTGGACCATAAAGAAGGCTGAGTGCCGAAGAATTGATGTTTTTGAAGTGTGGTGTTGGAGAAGACTCTTGAGAGTCCCTTTGACTGCAAGGAGATCCAACAGTCAATCCTAAAGGAGATCAGTCCTGAATACTCATTGGAAGGACTGATGCTGAAGCTGAAGCTTCAATACTTCGTCCATCTGATGTGAAGAGTCGACTCGTTAGAAGAGACCCTGATGCCAGGAAAGATTGAAGGCGGGAGGAGAAGGGGATGACAGAGGATGAGTCACCGACTTAATGGATGTGAGTCTGAGCGAACTCCAGTGGACGGTGAAGGACAGGGAAGCCTGGCTTGCTGCAGTCCATGGGTCACAAAAAGTTGGACACAACTAAATGACTGAACAACAAACTGGAAGGATTATGCTGCCTTTTCCAGTAATCCTGGGAGAGCAAGTATGAGTCTTTGTAGCACTGAAAATGGGCAAAATTGAGGGTGATACTGAAACCAAACCTTGGAGCTATATTGTCGCAGATTCCCAGAAACAGGGCACAGAGGCAAAGAATCTGGACCATGAAGCCAGGATCTTGGGTTGAATTTTGCCTTGCAGAAACTTGCCCTGTTCTGTATAACTCTGATTTATCCTCTCTAAATTTAAGTTTCCTCATCTGTAGAATGGGGATGATTACGAAGTTCAAGCTTTGTGGGGTTGTAAGTTAGCAGTTCTCAAACTCTGATCTTCTGCCTCTTTTGCATTCTTAAAATTAATGAGGGGATTTCCCTGGTGGTCTAGTGGCTAAAACTCCATACCTCCACTGCAGGTGGCATGGATTCGATCCCTGTTTGGGGTCTAGGATTCCCCATCGTGTGCAGAATGGCCAAAATGTGTAAAAAAAAAAAATTAATTACGACCCTGCCACCATGAATGATTTTTTTGTGTGGGTAAATCTATCAATGTATGCTACACTAGAAATTAAAGGTAAGGACATTAAGACATTAATTTGCATAATTTTAACATTTTTTTGAAAATTAGCATGTTTTCCAAAACAAAACATAATTAGTAGAAAGTGTGACATAGTTTAACATTTTTGCAAATGTCTTTTGTTGTCTGGCTTACCAGACAACAGCTACATTTTTACCCCAGCTTCTGAATTCCATCTGCCACAATATGTTGTTTTGGTTAATGCATATGATGAAAATCTGGTCTCACTCAGGTATTTAATTTGAAAAGAAAGGAGAATTTTCATAGTCTTTTCAGGTAATTGTGAATATTTCCTTTGATGATACATGAAACTTTAAAAGCATGTTTATTGAACTTTAGTTGCAATGTGGGATCTGAAACTGTAGCAATAAACTTTTCATATTTTTTATACTAAAATCTATTGTTCTAGCACCCACTTTAAAAAATCTACATTTATTTATGTATTTGGCTGTCCCAGGTCTGAGTTGCAGCACTCAGGATCTTCATTGCTGCATGTGGGATCTAGTTCCCTTACCAGGGATGGAACCCAGGCCCCCTGCATGGGGAGAGTAGCCACTGGACCATCAGGAAAGTCCCCTATCCTGCATTTTTAATGTATCTCTCACCTGTGTATAATTCTGTTACATCATGCATTAGTGATCTGGGAAATACTGGTTCATAAGTTGTGCTGATTTCCCAAATGTTATCATATTTATCATTTTTAACATATTTATCATTTTATCATATTTATTGTTGTTCAGTCACTCAGTTGTGTCTGACTGTGACCCCATAGACTGCAGCACACCAGGCTTCCCTGTTCTTCACTATCTCTTGGAGTTTGCCCAAAATCATGCCCATTGAGTCTATGGTGCCATCCAACCATCTCATACTCTGTCATCCCCTTCTCCTCCTGACCTCAATCTTTCCCGACCTCAGAGTCTTTTCTAATGAGTCAGTTCTTCACATCAGGTGGCCAAAGTATTAGAGCTTCTGCATCAGTCATTCCAATGAATACTCAGGGTTGATTTCTTTCAGGATTGACTGGTTTGGTCTCCTTGCAGTCCCAGGGACTCTCAAGAGTCTTCTCCAGCACCACAGTTTAAAAGCATCAATTCTTCGGTGCTCAGCCCTCATTACGGTCCAACTCTCACATCTGTACATGACTAATGGAAAAACCATGATTTTGACTGGACCTTTGTTGGCAAAGTAAGGTCTCAGCTTTTTAATATGCTGTCTAGTTTCGTCATAGCTTTACTTTCAAGGAGCAAGCATCTTTTAATTTTGTGGCTGTAGTCAATGTCCAAGGTGATTTGGGAGCCCAAGAAAATAAAGCTGGTCACTATTTCCATCAAATCATTTACATGCATAGATCTCTATATGTTTTCATATATGTAAATGGAAATAAAATGATTAAATATATAAAAAGTAATAAAATTATCCATTTAATATTTCAAACTTTATTGGTATAAGATTAGTTATATTTTTAAAACTTATCTCTTTACTTATACATCTCTCAAAAAATTTTAATATTATATATATATTTTTTCTGTGTCAGATGTTGATTTTACGTACTTTGAGAAAAAACTTGGATTTTGTTGATCTTCTTTATTGTTCATTTTCTAATCCACTAAATCCTCACTTATCTTTGTCATTTTCTTCCTTCTACTTTATTTGGGATAGTTTGTTCACTTTCTAACTCTTAGAGTTGAATGCTCAATATTAATTTTCAACTTTCATTCTTTTTGAAAGCAATAAATCCTGATAAAAACATGAATTTTGGCCTAATGTTGGTGTGGAGTTCCGTTGTCTGCCTAGTCCTTTTTCTAAAGAAGGAGGTGGATTAAAGTTCTCAACTTTTGTGTAGACGAGAAGGGGGCTGGGCAGAGATGAATTGACGGTAATGGAGGTGAGTTCTCAGCCACTCGACCCAGAAATAGCCCAGTAGACAACCACCAGCAGGTGGCGCCAAACCGCAACAGGGACTGAGAAGAATTTAGAATTGGATTCTGTAAGGGGACCCATAACTTCTTGCCCTTGTGCCTCTCCTCCTCCTTATTCTCCTTTCCTCCTTCCCTCTTTCTATTTTCTTTTTGTCTTCCTATTTTATTATAGTTTTTATTACACTAGTCCTCCACTTTCCTCTATTGACTTGAAAGTATTCCTTATGTTTCAGATGATTTTATTGATTATAGTAAATTTTTTTATCATGCATATTTCATTAGCTTTTTAATATTTGTTTGTTTTCCCTCCCCCAAATACAAAAGCATACAATACCTCCCCTGTTATTCAGGTTATTGTTCTTCAGTATTGTAATTTAACTTGTTTTAGCTCTTCCATATAAGCTCTTTTATTGTTGTTTTAGGTCAATGCTTACTCATTTCTCTCTTCATCATTTGTTCATACTTCTTTGCATGCGTGTGTGCTAAGTCACTTCAGTTGTGTCCGACTCTGTGCGACCCCATGGACTGTAGCCCGCCCGCCATGGAATTCGCCAGGCAAGAAGACTGGAGTGGCTTGCCATGCCCTCCTGGAGTTCAATTATGGCTTCTTTCTGAAACACATCAAATTAGTAATTTTTTCAGCAGTGGACATCAGTGAAAAATTTTTAGCTTTCTTTTTGAAAATGCCTTTATTTCACTCACATTCTGGAACAATAGTTTAGTTGTATATGAGAAACTCATTTATTGCTGCTAATGAAAATTCTGAAGTCAGCCAATTGTCATTTCTTTTTAGGTTATATTTCTTTTCAGGAGCTTTTAAGAGTTTCTTTTTTGTTTAAGTTTGACTCTAAACAAACAAATGAAAAAGTTTGACTTCAACATATGTATAGTGTGGCTTTTTTGTTTTTTCTATGCTACTTGGGATGCAGTGAACTTCTTAAATTCTGGAAAATTCTCAGCCATTATTTCTTTGAATTTCTTCTAACTCTCTTCCCTCCATTCTCTTCTGGACTTTATATTTGATTTAGATTTAAAATTCTAAATATATCAGTCAACTCCATTTCCCACCATGTCTCTTAAACTATCATTTATATTTTCTATATTATCTTTTTGTGTGTCATTCTAGATGATTTTCTCATCAGTCTACTAGTTGTCTAGTTCTTTTTAAGTGTATCTAATCTGCTATTTGATTTAAAATTTTTAATGATTATACTTTTCAATTCTAGAAGTTGTTTTTGATTATTGAAGTTGTTCACTTAAATTTTTACAAGTCCTACCTGCTTAACTTTTACTATATATCCCTTAATCCCCTCAATTTAAACATACTTATTTTGTTGTGTCTTTCAGATTATTATTCCATTATTTCTAGTTCTTGGACTGATTATTTTTCCATGTGTTATATCAGCTAATGTTCTTCCCAGGTACTTTTTCATAACACAGTTGGTAATCATTTTACTGTCAGTTTTTACTTTTTTTCTTGTGAGGGTCCCATGTCCCCTGGATTGTGGATAATTCCCTGTAAAACTGTCTTGGATTTATTTCTTTCCAGGCTCCTGTGGTTTCCCATGGGTCATAGACTAGCAATTATATTAATTTCTTACTTAAGATTCTTTTAACACATAGCTAGCTTAAATTTCCATGCCCTATACCTAGACTGGGTTTGGGACTATTCACAGAATGCGTTTTTTCCCCCTACTCAGAGCCCAGAAAAGATAGCTATTACTTTCTTGTTGCTTCTCCGGGCAGTAGACTGATTTCTTTTAGTTCTCCTTTCACATTCAGGAAGGATTTTTGAGAGCTTAGTTTCAAGCAGAAATCTCAGTTCCAGCCCGAACTGCCTTTAGGCCAAATGTACTGTGGGGCCTGGATCCAGGTCTGGTTCTTTCCTGGTCCCTCATGCGTCAGCAGAAGCTTGCATCTCTGGTTTTGAATTTCCTTTTTGTTTCTGGAACCTGGGAAGAGTGTTGGCTTTCTTTCAGGCTATGAGTTTTAAAGTTGTAAATATGTATTTATATGCATTTGCAGTGGGAGAGAATCTTTGTTAAGTCAGGCTGCCACACTGTCAGCTGTGAAAGCCTTTCGTGCTCGTATTTTGTCATGCACTTCTCGCTTAAATTAGTCTGGGCAACTCCCTCTGACCTCATACCCCAAGGAACTTGGACAAGCCAGGAGCATAAAGTTGTCTACCTGAGTTTCCTTTTCCACTTCATTTGCATCATTTCTCAGAAACAATCACAGAAGGATGGAGCCAGGAGGGACCTTGCAATCCTCTAGTTTCATATGCTCATTAATCAGATAAGTAAGTAGGGCCCCACCAGGACTCTGGATTCTGGATTTGGGATTCTCTCTCTGGAGCAAGTTCAAATTCACTATCAGGAGCCAAGTGTAGAAAAAGGAGCACTGGATTTGGAATCATAAAATTGAGATTTGCAGCCCAGGTTTGCCACTTACCAGCTGTTTGAGCTTGGACAAGTCACTTAGACCTTTTGAGATCCAGTGTGTTTTCTGTAAAATGGAAGAGAAGAGTGCATAGATTTTTGATTCAGTAGATGTGAAAGTTCATGGTATGTTATAGACATTAAATAATTGGTTTCTTTCATTCTTATGATTAAGATACCTCATGTCCCCTTTTGGAAACATGTCTTTACAGCTATTCATTGTCACAGAATCTTTCTAATATTTATTTATTTATTTGGTTGCACTGGGTCTTAGCTGTGGCACGTGGGATCTCTGACCTTTGTTGAAGCATGCAGGACTTTAGGTGCAGCTTGTGGAATCTAGTTCCCTGAGCAGGGGTCAAATCCTGGCCCCCTGCATTGGGATTTCAGAATCTTAGCCACTGGACCACCAGAGAAGTCTGGACTTTGAGCTTTTAATCAGAAAGTGACTCCCTAAGTGACTAAGTGAATGCTTCCCATCATTTTCCATGTCAGGAGCATTTGGAAAATGATAGTAATTTGTACAGCTCAGGGCTGTGGACAGAGGTGGACAGAAGAGGGTTGAACAGATGCAACTGCTCTTGGCCAGAGGCACATGAACTTAGGAACTCCATCTGCCCTGGGAGATCTTGTTGGGTCAGTGTCTCAGCCACACTATTAGGAATATAATGCAATAGTCATGGGCATAGTAAGCATTGGAGTCAGACAGTCCTGTATTAAATCCTAGCTTTGCTTCTTGCTAACTGTATGACCTTGGGCAAGCTTTGTAAGCTCTTCTGTCTTTATTCCTTCCTCTGTAAAATGAGGATAATAATAAAAGTAGCTCTCTTATAATGCCTATTTTACAAATAAAATTGTGTATGTAATTTCCCTGGTGCCAGTGTTTGAGAATCTGCCTTCCAATGCAAGGGATGTGGGTTCGATCCCTGGTCTGGGAACTAAGATTCCACGTGCTGTGTGACGTGCCCCCCCCCCCAAATATGCATGTAATATACACATGTAACACCCTTAGCAAGCTGCTTAGTCATTAACGCTACAGAGTAGAATGCATTCTCCTCTTTTTAGTCAATAGAAATTTTGCATTAAATGAATTTTCTTTACTGAAGAAAGTCTTTAGGAATTAATAATAACTTCTAGCCCAGACTTTAGATCAATTTTTTTTATTATAAAGATTTTTTTCCCAGTTTTTCTTATAAGCTGAAGCCTTCGTGGCCTGCATTTTTTGCACATCTGTTTTTGTTGTTCAAACACAGAATGTCGAGGAGTTCCTGCCAGAGATACCCAGGAATCCCTTGGATGAGTAAGAATCCACAGTTCTTTCAGATCAGTGTTCCTGTTTTCTAGACAATATATTAGAGGAGCTTGTATACCCCAGAAGTTCACAAAGAGTTAAAATACAATTATATAGGGTAAGAAAAACAGCAAGCATGAGATGATATGAAAAAGCCTAGCGTGTGGTATGGCTTTGGGACATATTGGATAAAAACTTTGAATCAAGTAAAACTTTGGGTTGAACAGAGTGCCCTTAGTGCTGGCAGCCGAATCACTGATAACACAATTTGCTGATGGAGTTGCTGCTGAACCAGCTGTGAATAATCAACATTTGGCCACGCCTGGAGCACGCGTCCTCTATCTTCTAGACGGGCAGCCCTTGCCGGGTCCCGTGACACAGCAGAGGCAATGTCAGTGCGAGCGTAACAATGTGAGGAAGTGAGGGATCACCTTACCCGTGGAAACCACAGGAATCCTGGGCAGGCAGAAAGTAATCAGGAAAATTGGTTTTTGGCAAAGTGACATGGGTCAGCTCTCTTGGCCTCAAAAAGAGCGTTCTGTGATCTGCAGTTATGGGATGGCTGGTTTGCAATGAGTGTAAAGTACAATTTCGCTTTACTGTAGTCATCTGTTTGTGCCTGGTACTTCATGGGAGTGAAGAAGAACTGGGAGATTTAGTTTCTTCACCTAAGATCCTAAAACTGGCTGGTAGTTCAGACTTTACATACGTGTAACACAATGATAAAAGTGAAAAAGTCTCAGGGGTCAGGAACCGCCGGCTACCGGTCTTCCAAATTGCTCTAATCAAACAGCAAAAAGAGTCTATGATAAAGATGGTTTTTGCAACTCCAAATATTTACTATATTCTCTTTTGGAGGGTCACAAAGGCACAACCATGTTAAAAGGTCTGAGAAGTACTCCAGTAAAGAATACAGTGTGGCTTTGTTTAACCCTGAGTTTCAAAAATGTAGTTGACCTTCCTACCTCTCTTCCCCTACCCCACAGTGATCTGAAGTTCCTTGATTCTTTGATTGAAAGCAGCAGAGACCAACTCCAGCTTAAAAGAGCAAGGGTTTATTTTCTGGAGGAATATTGGGAGCTTGCAGAATTGTCAGGAAGGCTGGAGAACCAAGCTGCCTCCTCATGTGGTTGTACTGAGTTGACGTGACTTAGCCTCACTACTTAAAACTGGATCATTGTGAACTCTTGGTGGCCTTAGATATCAGTTGGGGGAGGAGGGTTATGATTTCATAGAGGAGGAAGCTGAAACTGACAGGGGGAAACACTTTAGCTCATGTCACCTGGCCAGGCATGGGAGAGTGGGAAAACTGCTATTTCCACTACTCTACCTACTCTTTTCCACTCTGATCTTTTCTTTGAGGGGGTAGAAGGTATTCCTTTAAAGCACAGGATCCCCATTACCCTTGAAGAGGAGAAGCATACATCTTGAGTTAGTTGCTTGGCAACCATGAGCTTTTTCACCTGACCTATTTATTTCCATCTCTGCCTATTGCCTTGTGGTTCAGCTGGTAAAGAATCTGCCTATAATGCAAGAGACCTGGGTTTGATCCCTGGGTTGGGAAGATCCCCTGGAGAAGGGAAAAGCTACCTACCCACTCCAGTATTCTGGCCTGGAGAATTCCATGGACTGTATGTATAGTCCATGGGGGTGCAAAGAGTCGGACACGACTGAATGACTTTCACTTTCACTTCCACCTAACTCAATGGGAGATCTTATAATTACAAAATAACTATGTTTTAATTTATTTCCCACTTATTTCCAAAAAAGGAATGATTTTGAAATGATATTGGCTTAACACATCCCTATGAAATGCTATTGGTCTTTCTTTTTTCTCCTGGCTATGATTCATCTAAGGTTAGAGATTCAATAGTCCTTGTTTCTCTCTTTTCCTTCCCTCCATTCTACTCTTAATCTGGAGAAAAACTACTTATCTTCAAGACTTACCTTCTCTGTGAAACATACTCTACGCCTCTGTTAGTCTCCTCACCTAAAATTGCCAGATAAAATACAGGACTCCCAAGTAAATTTGCATTTCAGGTAAATGATGAATAATGTTTTAGTATATCTCAAATATTACATGAGACATACTTATACTAGAAAAGTGTTTGTTGTTTGTCTGAAATTCAAATTTAACTGCAGGTTCTGTACTTTTATTTGCTAAATCTGGCATGCTAACCCTACCCTCGGTAAAATTGTTTCCCCTTTCTTTGGTCTCGCTTCTCTAATATCACAGACAAAGCTCTCATTACTGTGCCTAGCTCAAAGCCAGCACTCCATGGCTGGTAACCATCTTTGTGTTACTATATCCTGCAGGTAAGCTTGTTGTAGTGCTTGTAACATTCTTAACACTTTACTACCCTTGTATGGCTCATCTTTGCCTTCTCCATCAGTCTGTGAATCTGATGGTAGAAGGAATCATGTTCTTATATCTTAACCGCTGGACATAGTTGGTGCTTAATGGATAGATAGATGTTGAATGGAAAAAAGAAAGACTCTCTATTAGATAGCTAATAGAGGAAGTAATCTAAGGAGAATTCTGGAGCTTCATATCAAATGAATACTATGTCTTTTTGTTTTGTTTTTTTTTTAGTCCATTCTGGCATCTGAAAACCTTGGGTTTAAAATCTTAGGTCTATCAACTATACTCCAAAAAAAATTTAAAAAGAAAATCTCAAGTCTACCACTTAATACCTGTATATCTTGAATAAGTTGTCATCTTTGAGATTCTACTTCCTTGCCTGTGAGATGGGACAATGCATTTTTCTCCCACCACGGGGCGAAGATTGCTGCTGTCTAGGTCAGGGAGAGAAGGGCCAGAGTCTGGTGGTTTTCAGGGGGCTCCCACATGCCTTTAGCCCATTCACAGTGTGAGGTGGGAGCAGAATGAGTCCGAAAGAGTAAAACAGAACCTGATTTTCCCTTTACCCGTTTTAGAAGAATATCCCTGTGGGTCACCTACTTTCCGTCCTCCTCTCTCTTTTCCTCTTTCTCCTTCTTCCTCTCACACTTGTGTTTCTTTTAAAATTTTTCCCTTTGTGATCTTTGACAGGACTCAAGTTCCAGAGTCTCATGTTTGGCACCAAGCAATGTTTATTTCTTCTTTTTCCCGCCTGTGTGAGAAAGGAAAGGCCAGAGGGCTGGCTTTTGTCTCTTTCCCACATCGGGGCAGGGGGAGCCCTCTCTCAGCATGTGGGTTTGTCGTTGGGGTACCTCCCCTGCCTTCCAAAGCATTTTGAACAGAACATCAACTTTTCCTGATGACTCAGAGTAATCATTAATGGACAGTGGCCTTGGAGAGACACAGGACTGAGATTATGACTAAAAATGAATTTGGAAAAGGAGGAGAAAGGAGATTTCCTTGGTTAACTAGAAGTGATTTATTGTAATTTAATGAAAGACTTTTAGCAGTCTTGACTAAAGGAAGATTGTTTCAATCAAAAGGACGAGGTCAACAGGTAATGCATTGTTTCAGCTCTAAGAGGCAGACTCCGTCAGGACACTATCAGCAAATTCAGTAGTAACATCAGTTTGTAAAGAGACAGCTATATTCTTGGTGCTGTGTTTCAGCCTTGAAACTCCCACCAAGGCAGAAAGTTTGCTGCAAAGGAGGTGGTTAAGTGCTGCTGGCCCTCATGAAACTTTTGGCCCAAATCCCTGCGTTGCATCTCATCATCTGAAAGATTTCTGGAAAGATGCTTAACTGGATCTGCAAGATTAGAATAGTATCAGTACCAACCACATAAGGTTGTTGTGAGAGTTAAATGAGATAATGCACATGAGCAAGCATGGTGCAGAAGTATTATTAAATATTAACTCTTAGAATTCTCATTGTGTAATGAAAATTTAGTAATTAGTGGAACCAAGGTTGAACTTCAAATCCTACTTTTATCATTTCATCACATGGCCACTGCCAAAGGAGAGAAGGAAAAGTAAAATTTGGAGGTATAATCAATGGGACCCCCAAATCGTATCCCTAGTTAGAAGTTTTGTTAGCTGATTAGTTAGGAAGTAGATTTTGCTGCTAAAAAACAAAATATCAGTAGCATAAACAAAGCAAACTTATATCATGATCAAAAAATTGAGCAAACAGGACTTTTCTGGTGGTCCAGTGGCTAAGACTCCACACTTCCAATGCAGGGGGGCTGTGATTCAATTTCTGGTCAGGGAATTAGACCCCACAGTTCAGTTCAAATCAGTCACTCAGTCATGTCTGACTCTTTTTGACCCCATGGACTGTAGTACACCAGTCTTCCCTGTCCATCACCAACTCCTGGAGCTTACTCAACCATGTCCATTGAGTTGGTGATGCCATCCAACCATCTCATCCTCTGTTGTCCTCTTTTCCTCCCACCTTCAATCTTTCCCAGCATCAGGGTTTTTCCCAATGAGTCAGTTCTTCGAATCAGGTGGCCAAAGTATTGGAGCTTCAGCTTCAGCATCAGTCCTTCCAATGAACATTCAGGACTGATTTCCTTTAGGATTGATTGATTTGATCTCTTTGCAGTCCAAGGGACTCCCAAGAGTCTTCTCCAACACCATAGTTCAAAAGCATCAATTCTTTTGTGCTCAGCTTTCTTTATAGTCCAACTCTCACATCTATACATGACTACTGGAAAAATCATGGCTTTTACTAGATGGAGTTTTGTTAGCAAAGTAACATCTCTGCTTTTTAATATGCTGTCTAGTTTAGTCATAGCTTTTCTTCCAAGGAGCAAACATCTTTTAATTTCATGGTTGCAGTCACCATCTGCAGTGATTTTGGAGCCCCCAAAAATAGTCTCTCACTGTTTCCATTATTTCCCCATCTATTTGACTATGAAGTGATGGGACTAAATGCTTGAACTTATGATGAATTAGAGATCAAATTATCACCATCCATTGGATCATCGAAAAAGCACGAGAGTTCCAGAAAAAATCTACTTCTGCCTTATTGACTACATCAAAGCCTTTAACTGTGTGGATTGCAACAAACTATGGAAAATTCTTGAAGAGATGGGAAATAACAGACCACTTTACCTGCCTCCTGAGAAATCTGTATGCAGGTCAAGAAGTGGACATGGAACAACAGACTGGTTCCAAATTGGGAAAGGAGTATGTCAAGGCTGTGTATTGTCACCCTGCTTATTTAACTCATATGCAAAGTACATCATGCAAAATGTCAGGCTGGATGAAGCCCAAGCTGGAATCAAGATTGCTGGGAGAAATATCAGTAATCTCAGATATGCAGATGATACCTCCCTTATGGCAGAAAGCGAAGAACTAACAAGCCTCTTGGAGAAAGTGAAAGAGGAGAGTGAAAAAGTTGGATTAAAATTCAACATTAAGACCCCACAGGCTGCAACTAAAGATGCTGCATGCCACACTAGGATTGAAGTTCTGAGTGCTGCAACTGAGACTAGGTATAGCCAAATAAATAAATAAAAATATTTTTAGAAAAGCCTTCAAGAGATTTTAAACAAAACAAAAACAAACACATAAATAGCCACAAACAAAAATCCCCAAACTGAGTAAACACAAGCAATATAAGATGATGTGGTGGCTCTACTGTGTCAGTAATCCAGACTCTTTCTTGTTGCTCTGCCATCCTTCATATGTGACTGTCTGTCTCAACTCTGGGTACAGCTTCCAATCCAAGCCACCTGATGAGGGAAATGGAGAGCATGAGTCTTCCTTTCAAACAGGGGCATGACCTGGGTGTTATCCATGTCCCATCTACTCATGTCCCATTGGCCACACCCAACTGCAAGAGAATGGCAAAAACACACTCAACAGTCATTCACTCAGCTATTACACCAAAGTTTAAAAGGAAGAGTGGTTATGCAAAACTTAAGTGAAATAGGTCTTCTCAATCAGTTTGTTATTTGTCCCATTTCCAAGCTAAATTGATAATCCATTCTACTCCCATTCCATACAATCAAAGGCTTTGGCATAGTCAATAAAGCAGAAATAGATGTTTTTCTGGAACTCTCTTGCTTTTTCTATGATACAACAGATGTTGGCAATTTGATCTCTGGTTCCTCTGTCTTTTCCAAATCCAGCTTGAACATCTAGAAGTTCACAGTTCACGTACTGTTGAAGCCTGGCTTGGAGAATTTTGAGCATTACTTTGCTAGCGTGTGAAATGAGTGCAACTGTGTGGTAGTTTGAACATTCTTTGGCATTGCCTTTCTTAGGGATTGAAATGAAAACTGACTTTTTCCAGTCCTGTGGTCACTGCTGAGTTTTCCAAATTTTTTGGCATGTTGAGTGCAACACTCCCACAGCATCATCCTTTAGGACTTGAAATAGCTCAACTGGAATCCCATCACCTCCACTAGCTTTGTTCATAGTGATGCTTCCTGAGGCCCACTTGATTTTGAATTCTAGGATGTCTGGCTCTAGGTGAGTGACCATGGTCACCATGGTAAACATCACAGTTACCTGGGTCATGAAGATCTTTGTATAGTTCTTCTGTGTTGTTGTCACCTCTTCTTAATATCTGCTGCTTCTTTCAGGTCCATACCATTTCTGTCCTTTATTGCACCCATCCTTGCATGAAATGTTCCCTTGATATCTCTTATTTTTTGAATTATTATTTATTGAATTATGAATTTATTGATTATGCCAAAGCCTTTGACTGTGTGGATCACAACAAACTGTGGAAAATTCTTAAAGAGATGGGAATACCAGACCACCTGACCTACCTCCTGAGAAATCTGTATGCAGATCAAGAAGTGGACATGGAGCAACAGACTGGCTCCAAATTAGGAAAGGAGTACTTCAAGGCTGTATATTGTCACCCTGCTTATTTAACTTATATGCACAGTACATCATGCAAAATGCTGGGCTGAATGAAGCCCAAGCTGGAATCAAGATTGCTGGGAGAAATATTAATAACCTCAGATATGCATATGACACCTCCCTTATGGCAAAAAGTGAAGAACTAAAGAGCTTCTTGATGAAAGTGAGAGAGGAGAGTGAAGAAGTTGACTTGAAACTCAACATTGAAAAAACTAAGATCATGGCATCTGGTCCCATCACTTCATGGAAAATAGATGGGGAAACAATGGAAACAGAGACCTTATTTTGGGGGGCTCCAAAATCATTACAGATAGTGACTGCAGCCATGAAATTAAAAGACACTTGCTCCTTGGGAGAAAAGCTATGACCAACCTAGATAGCACATTAAAAAGCAGAGACATTACTTTGCCAACAAAGGTCTGTCTAGTCAAAGCTATGGTTTTTCCAGTAGTCATGTATGGATGTGAGAGTTGGACTATAAAGAAAGCTGAGCACAAAAGAATTGATGCTTTTGAACTGTGGTGTTGGAGAAGACTCTTGGGAGTCCTGTGGACTGCAAGGAGATCCAACCAGTCCATCCTAAAGGAGATCAGGAGATCCTGAATATTCATTGGAAGGACTGATGCTGAAGCTGAAGCTCCAATACTTTGGCCACCTGATGCGAAGAACTGACTTGTTGGAAAAGACCCTGATGCTGGGAAAGATTGAAAGTGGAAGGAAAAGGGGACAATAGAGGATGAGATGGTTGGATGGCATCACCATCTCATGATGGATGTGAGTTTGAGCAAGCTCTGAGAGTTGGTGACGGACAGGGAAGCCTGGTGTGCTACAGTCCAATGGGGTCAGAAAGAGTCAGACACAACTGAGTTGAACTCCCATTCCAGATAGGCTGCTGTTCAGATTAGTTACCACTGAGGTAAATGATTCTGTTACCTCACTATTAAATATTCTAGATAGCAAAGATCCTTCGATACTCCTTTTACTTCTTTTTCATTGGCTTCTCTTTCCTATCTCATTGCCTGATAGGCTAGTGGTTTGAGACTTCTTCTCTCCCCTGCCTTCCTGGCCCTTCCTCTCCACCACATACTTAAATGCTTAACGTTGCTTCCCTCCCCCACCCCCCCTCAGATGGAATTATATGTAATGTGAAAGGAAACTGGTTTGAGTGAAGGTTAACATATCACAGCTTTGGTATTAAGACCTTGTCTATTCAATGGTGCTGCTGGCTTGCCTCCTTGTTCTCAGTCATGCTAGAAGACCTGAGATTGCTAAGTAAGGAGGTGTCTCTGTATCAGAAGAAGAAAAGAAGGGGAAAAGACCAGTGATGGGGAGAATTAAGCAATCAGAAAACTGCAGTCATCTAGGGAAATTTGCCAAAAAAACAAAACCCTCAAACCTAGTACTTAAGTATAAAAAGGTGAAACAGACAAGAAATAGAACAGAAGCAAATATGGGAAGGGCCAGCAAGAATCCAGGGTTCAAAAGCAGCATCCTTAAATTAAAAAAAACAATCATTATATTTCCTGAGTGTGGATATCTAGAGTGCCCAGCGCTGCCACATTTTGTTCTGACTTAAGGCACAATCTGAGGGTGGGGAAGAGCCTCCAGTTTGTTAAGACTGTTGTTAATTAAAGTTGAGGACACAGGCTCTGGAGTTAGTATGCGACTCGTTCTCCTGCAAACTGAAAAGAAAGCCATTAGGATTCTGGTCACTCAGGACTCTGGCGAGGAGGAAAGGGACGCTGAATGCCGGTCTTCACGCAGACCATTCTAATGACTAATCCTCTTTGTAATGGTCCATTTACATGTTAGAAGATCTGAAAGGCAGGAAGCATAGAAATGGGCTTTGAATTTTCTTCCTTAGAGTTTGTTTCCAATTAATCTTTCGGAGACAAAAATCGCAATCCCACCACAAACTGTTTTGAAGCTTTCAAGAGCAGGTTTTGCTCCTTCGGACAAGATGCTAACATACTAAAAAGGAAGAAAACAACTTAGTGTTTGGTTGGATATCCCCTCCCACCCCCCCACATCCAGCTATTAAAAACAACTGCTCCATCTCAATAAAGGGCAGTACAAAATTTTTATTGAAAGTAGACTTTTGGCATCTTTCTTAGAACCACAGGACTGGAGAGGGTTGCACAGATTTCTTTTTAGAAATGAGAAAACTGAGGCTGAGAGAGGCTAAGCATTTTCAGCAGTTTGCTCAGCAAATGAATGGTAGAGTGGGGACAAAAACTATCTCCTGGCCCCTCAGCACGCCCCGCCACCACTTCACAAAATTCACCTGTAACCTCTTAAGCCTGATTCGTTTTTTAAAAAATTTCTAAAGCGAACATACATTGCATTTTTTAAATTGGAGTATAGTTGATTTACAATGTTGTGTTAGCTTTAGGTGTACAGTAAAGTGAATCAGTTATACATCTATCCACTCTTTTTAAGATTCTTTTCCCATATAGGCTATTACAGAGTATTGAGCAGAGTTCCTTGTGCTATACAGTAGGTCCTTATTAGTTATCTATTTTATATATAGTAGTGTGTGTGTATCAGTCTCAACCTTTCAATTTATTCCTGCTCTCGCTTACTCTTCATAACCATGGGAGAAAGCATACATTTTCTTTATGGAGAGTGGAAAGGTTTTGTATTCCGAGAAAAACAATGCAACCTAGAAAAGCTTCCCTTGACCCTAAGTGGAGATGGTTACATATGACCCCAAAGGCAGTAAGAGGTTGCTTCTTACTCTGAAAGGGCTTTCTGACCTCTCTTGCCTCTGGCCCTAAAACTTCCCTATTATTATTTCTTGAGGCAGAGATATTTATCAGAGGATGGTTTCTCTATCACTCTGTGGTTAAAAGCAAACATTACCTGAGAAGAAACTCCCCTGCAATGATCAACTAATAATATTCACCAGCAGTGGCTTCAATCTTTTTTGAGGTCGTGGGCATATTTTTAGAACCTGATGAAATCCAAGGCTCTTTGTTGGGCAACAGTCCAAACGGTCTCAGAGAGTCGGGACATGACTGAGTGACTTTCACTTTCACACTTCAGGGGCTTTCCTGGTGGCTCAGATGGTAAAGAATCTGCCTGCAATGCAGACCAGGGTTCAGTCTCTGGGTTGGGAAGATGCCTTGAAGAAGGGAATGGCTACCCACTTCAGTATTCTTGCCTGGAAAATTCAATGGACATAGAAGCCTAGTAGGCTATAGTCAGTGGGGTTGCAAAGAGTCAGACACGACTAAACGATTAACACCACCACTTTCACTGTGCCACAGAAACACACACACACACAATTGTAGTATCTTAGGGTCTTCACTGCCCTCTGAAGGAACCAGGAAAAGGGTTCCTATCTTTAAGCAAATTAACTTGTTTTACAAGCTGGTTGGTCTTAACCAATCAAATTTCCATGGGAGAGAAAAACAGATAAACAGCCCCAAAATTACTGACCTGAAGGAGTGAGCAGGCAGGATAGAGTCTTGGACAAGCAGGGGACAAAAGGGAAAAATAAAAGAGAAGTTTCTCAGGAGAGCTTGAAGAGAAGCCAAAGATATACACCTCAACTTCATCACCTTGTCTAGTGTTGGCCATAATCATGATTTCCAGGCTTATTTAACTTACTTAGCTGACCTCTGTAGTTATTCCAAAGCCACACATCTTCCTGGAATCCTTCCCCAAGACGCACTAACTCTCAAAGGCTCATGAGTAAGATGTTGAGCTGAGAGCAGAGGCCTTGTTTCCTGGCATCTTGCCAACTTAGGCTGCTCAAGGATCTTTTGGACCCCAAAAGAGGTGGGAAGTTCCTGCAATAAGCTATGGGGAGATGATACATCACTAAAGCCTAGACACGATCTTGGCAAGCACGCTAGGTTGTGATGTGTTGATAAACATCAAAAGAAGTCATGAATTCCAAGAAAGAAAGTGAATTGGAGTAACTCCAGTGAGTCTGTTTTTTTGTGTGTTTGTTTTTAAAAGATAGAGGGTGATTTGTGATGCTCAGCAGGACATGGTTGAGTACTGTCCAGGCCCTTGGGAACAGTGGGAAGCCACAGGGAAGGACCCGGGCTCCCACGACACATAGGTGCCCTGGAGTCCATAGTAGTTCCAAAGAAGTGAGTCCGGGATGGAACTGGGGTGCTGAGCAGCCATTTCAAAAACTGTGAAAAGTTGCAGCCAGTCCTGGGCTGTTTCTCAGAACTTCACTGACTCCATTTTGTTTAATGGTCATATTCTCATAGATTGTGAATGCTTTCAGCAAGAAAGGGAGAATGTGGGAATTCCAGTGAAAAGCAACTGAGCTCAGATAGTGGGAAGCCAGTTGCTTGGCTGCTTCTAGTAAGAATTGCCCAAGAGCACTTAAGCACAATCTTCTATGATTAGTTCTGCCTAATGGGTAGCCAATAGCTCCGTGTGGCTATTAGCACTTGAAATGTAGCTAGTGCAATTGAGGAACCAGTTTCTACACTTCAATTTTGATTAATTTAACTTAAATACCTACATCTAGCTAGTGGCTCCCATATTGGATAGGTTAGATCTGAACCTAGGGCAAGAATAAGTCAGCACTGGCCCACACCCTTGAACAGTTTTGGCTCCAGGTAAAATCTACTTTTATCCATTTCTCCATCCATTTATTCACCTGGCATGTCTGGACTTATAGAGGTTCTGGTAGCCTGTAGCCACTGGGGCTTCTAGAATGGAGTCACGCAGCTCATCTCGGGTTCACCTGTCATACTCCCCTACAGACCACAGGAGCGCGTCTGTATCTTGATGAGGGTGTTGATGACTGTGGGTCAAGGTACTTTCTTATTCTACCTCCATCTCACCCCTCTGGGGACATGTCAGCCTCGGTTCTCCTCCTTTGCCTGTGAAGATCCTTGTCTTCCTTTTTACCACTGGGCATGACATTATTCACATTTCTCTCTATTTCTATCTGTAAAATGGGCATTTTGGGGTGTTTCCCAAGAGGACAGGGAGGCTAGATTGAAACCTACAAATTGCTATGAGGCTGACAGTGAGAAGAACAAAACGTTCAAGTTAGAAGTGATACTAGAGTTGATGAATTCAACTCCCTCCTTTCTCTGAAAAGGAAAACCATGAGACCAATTATTTGAGTAAAAAAAAAAAAAAAGCCACCATTTAGGCATCTGTTTATTTGACAATATATAAGTGCCAGGCAGTGAAGCAGCTGCTGGGGTACAGAAGTGAAAAAGAAAAAGAAAAGAATATTTGTGCTCACAGAACTCACATCTGGGTTCTGAAAGAAAGAAAATTCCACATGATATCCAAACAAAGTTAGTAGAGGATGTGGAATATCAGCCAGTACAGTTTCCACTGTATGAGTCTAATCAGGGAAGACAGAATCTACTTTTACAAAGCGATTCTCTGTTAGGCTATAGATGGTTGGAATAGACCATTCTTTCTCTATAACATGGAGACAAACATGGACAAAAAGAGCATTTAAAAAACACTGGAGAGCTATAGACACAAATAAAATGGAATAAATAGTGTGGGTGATTGTCAGTTAGACAGACAGCAATCTAACAAATAGATAAAATTTCAGATAGACATGTTCTACCCAAATAGAGTCCCGTGCATGCTTAGGTGCTTCAGTAGTGTCTGACTCTTTGCGACTCTATGGACTGTAGCCCACCAGACTCCTGTCCATGGGATTCTCCAGCCAAGAATACTGGAGTGGGTTGCCATGCCCTCCTCCAGGGGATATTCCCGACACAGGGACCAGACCCACATCTCTCACGTCTCCTGCATTGGCAGTCGGGTTCTTTACCACTGTTGCCAACTGGGAAGCCCAAATAGAGTCATAAGAAGTGCTACTTTAGTTGGGACAGCCAGGAAAATCCTCTCTAAGGGGTGATGTTTGAGCTGAGACATGAATAAAGTTAGGAACTGAGCCATGTGATTCTCTGAGGGGAAATAGAGGTGCAGAGGAAATAGCAGAGGCCTGAGCTGGGGTCTGTTTGACAGATCTGAGGGGCAGCAAGGAGGCAGTGGAGTGAGTCAGGGGGAGGAGGGGGCAGGGACCAGACCCTGCAGGGTTTTTTAGGTCATGGCATGGATCTGGGTGTATTCTTGGGTTTATTCCAAGTACAGTGGGATGCCACTGTGGAGCCTTCCCTCATGTCAGTTCCAATTCACTCATTGGATCAGGAGTTGCAATTTCAAATGCCTGCAAGGAAGGTGATGAGAGTGCAAGTCCTGTGGGTGGGGGTCATTGTTCTGCTTCAGCTCATCATGGCCATGCAGGAGTGCAAGACCAACCAGTGCTTTCAGAGGCCACTCTTGACAAATGAAAATGTGGACATAGAAATGTTCATGTGGAAAACCTTAATTTTTAAATATTGCGAAAAAAAATTAAAATTAAATGTGTGAACACACACACACATACAGGCTAAAGAAAATATATCTGCAGAAAACATCCACTAATCTGGGCCTTCTGCAGTAGATAATCATGTTAGGGAATTTGGATTTTCAGCTAAAGCACATGAGAGAAAGAAAATTATTCCACATGATGTCCAAACAAAATCACTAGAGGATATGGAATAATAGCCAGCATAATTTCCACTGTATGAGCCTAAACAGGGAGGACAAAATCTGCTTTTCCAAAGTGATTCTTCCAACTTCCTGTAGATAGTTGGTATAGACTAAGGTAGGAGATAGATGGGCTCCAGATTGTACATTTACAACTGGCCTCCTGTTTGCATTTAATGGTACATGAAGAAGTGGATTTCATTCTGGATACTTAAAACTGTTAGCATTTTCTGAGACGAGAGATAGGTGGGCTCCAGTTAAGGCATTTACAATCAGCCTCCTGTTCGCCCTCCGAAATGGAAGTAACAACAGAAACAGGGTAAATAGCCAGTATTCATCTCTTGTAAACACCTTAAGGAAATAGGCATGGCAGGACAAAGAGGGGGCAAAGCTCTGTTTGAATAAAGGATTAAGAGTCTGTTTTCCCCTTTTTGGGACAAGGGAGACACTACACATGCACAGAAAGACTCCTTAGGACTTCCTTGGTGGCTCAGACAGTAAAGCGTCTGTCTACAATGTGGGATACCCGGGTTTGATCCCTGGGTCAGGAAGATCCCCTGGAGAAGGAAATGGCAACCCACTCCAGTACTATTGCCTGGAAAATCCCATGGATGGAGGAGCCTGGTAGGCTACAGTCCATGGGGTCGCAAAGAGTCGGACACGACTGAGCGACTTCACTTTGTGGGTCAAAAGCCAGAGAATAATGCTAGGCCATAATGAGTCTTGCTCCTCCCAGAAGCCTTCACTTCAAGATCCATCTTGGCTGAGGGGTGCATGTGCACCAGGGGGCTGTCCCAGGGTAGGTCAGGTGTAGAAAAAGAATCCAGATACTTGGCCTGAAGGGAGACAAAGACCCAGAAGAACTGATCTATATGAATGACTTAACCTCCTCTTTATTGTACTTTTCCTCACTATGGGGGACGCCCACACCCTTTCTCTCCAGGGATGCATCTCTGCCTTGCTTCTGTCCTAACTAAACAACACTGTTTTTCTGCCTGCTCTCCCACTTGTTGTTCTATGTCTCTAGTGATAAACTTTGTACCTGCATTTATAGTGTCTGCCTCCATGATAAATGCATTTTTCACTGGGGGCAAAGATCCAGGGGGAAGATAGCTTATAGCCTCTAGCCCTTGCTGGTCTGGTGGCTAGGATCCCTGATTCTCATCCAGGCTTCTCAGGTTCAGTTCCTGGGCAGGGAACTAAGATCTTGCTTCACACCACTGCTTACTGCTGCCTCACAGAGATCAAGATCACTGCTTTCTCATAACACTGAGACAAAAATGGATAAACTTTTCAAAAAGTGCATTAAAGAAAACATTGAAGGGGACTTCCCTAGCAGTCTGGTGGTTAACACTGCACTTCCAATGCATGGGGCATGGGTTCAATCCCTGGTGGGGGAATTAAGATCCCACATGCTAGGCGATAAATAAATAAAAATAGATAAAATAGCCTATTGCTCAGTTCAGTTCAGTTCAGTTGCTCAGTCATGTCAGACTCTTTGTGACCCCATGGACTGCAGCACATCAGGCCTCCCTGTCTATCACCAACACCCGAAGTTTACTCAAACTCATCTCCATTGAGTTGGTGATGCCATCCAACCATCCCATCCTCTGTCGTCCCCTTCTCCTCCCCACTTCAATCTTTCCCAGCATCAGGGTCTTTTCAAATGAGTCAGTTCTTCGCATCAGATGGCCATCAGTCCTTCCAATGAATATTCAGGACTGATGTCCTTTAGGATGGACTGGTTGGATCTCCTCACAGTCCAGGGGACTTTCAAGAGTCTTCTCCAACACCACAGTTCAAAAGCATCAATTCCTAAGCTCTCTTAAAAGCCAAAACAAAGCAAAAAAAAAAAATTGAACACAAATAAATTGAAAGGAATCACATTCTAGAGAGGGTGAATCCTTCCTAGAGGAGAAGAGAAGGGACATCTGTGAGTGTGAGTGTGGCAGGAGGAACATGCACCAAGTATCTTGGGGACAAAGAAAAGCTCGGAGATCTTCTAACAGACCCAGTCAGCCATGACAGGCTGCAATCTGCAGGAGCCCAGCTGCAAGACTGATTCTCTCCATCTGTCAGTTCTGCTGAGTGGGATCTTGCTGAATGCTTGGCAGTGCTAGAGGCTGAGGCCTGGGCTGGGAAGGCAGAGGGAGAATTCCATCATCTCAGCCCAGAGAAGATCAAGGCTTCTAGACCAGAGCCCTTATACCATCTCCACTGGGAAAGCCTGTTGTGCTGAGACTGGAACTCCCCATCCTCACTCCCCATCCTTCCCTGTAAATTTAGCATAGAAATTTTTGTTTAGGGGTTGATATGCTATTGTTTTGAACACAAAAATCAAGCAAGTCTCATATCTATATCTATGTTTATGTCTATGTCTATGAAGGAAGTGTGAAAGTGTTAGTCACTCAGTTGTGTCCGACTCTTTGTGACCCCATGGACTTCAGCAGGCCAGGCTCCTCTGTCCATGGAGTTCTCCAGGCAAGAATATTGGAGTGGGTTGCCATTCCTTTCTCCAAGGGATCTTCCCAACCCAGGGATCGAATCTCCCATCTTGCAGGCAGATTTTTTTTTTACCATCTGAGCCATCAGGGAATCGATGCCATTGTTCAGTAGTTCAGTCATGTCCAACTCTTTGTAATCCCATGAACTGCAGCACACCAGGTTTCTCTGTCTTTCACCATCTACAAGAGTTTCCTCAAACTCATGTCCATTGAGTCAGTGATGTCATCCAACCATCTCATTGTCTGTTGCTTCCTTCTCCTCCTGCCCTCAGTCTTTCCCAGCATCAGGGTCTTTTCCAAATGAGCCAGCTCTTCGCATCAAGCGGCCAAATTATTGGAGCTTCAATTTCAGCATCAGTCCTTCCAGTGAATATGTAGGGTTGATTTCCTTTAGGATTGATTGGTATATCCATATCTGTTAATATATCTATTTGTTTTTGACCACATGGCATGTAGGATCTTAGTTTCCCAACCAGAGATGGAACCCATGGTCCCTACAGTGAATCATAGAGTCTTAACCACTGGACCATCAGGAAAGTCCAGAGTTTCCTATATTTTTATGTGGCCATCATTAGAGCTTTTCAAGGACATTTTTGTATTTATTGTTGTTAAGATTTTGAACAAGGGTTATTTGTTTTCTCAGCATAGTGTAACCTATCCTGATGGACTGCCCCCCCATATTTAACTTATTTAGTATCAACTAGTAAATAATTTTTTCTTAATGTTTTTAATAATTTTTTTGCGTGTGCTTTCAACTGAATTTAAACTGTCCCTTTCACCTGATCATCATTTACCTCTACTTAGATACAAATACGGTCACAAAAATTAAATTCTCCTTCTAATTGGCAAGAGTGATAACATGGGTCTACACAGGTTTCTCATCAAATAATATCATATATCATACGTTCAGCTTGTGTTAGAGCTCACCACGGCCTTTTAGAACGCATAGGCAGTTATACAGTTAGGCACTTGTTTACAGTGTCTTTTACAGCCTCCATGTAATACACTCTTGAGAGTCATGGAATGCCAGTGCCTGACTTCTCTTCCAGGTCTTAAGACATTCGCTGAGCAGTTAATCAGTACCTTCAGATTTCCGTGTACAATTGATTTTTAATTATGTAGTATAAGAAGGTGTGGCTTCCCCAGTGGCTCAGCAGGTAAAGAATCCACCTGCAGTGCAGGAGACAAAAGAGATGCAAGTTCGATCCCTGGGTCAGGAAGATCTTCCAGAGAAGGAAATGGCACCCCACTCCAGTATTCTTGCCTGGAGAATCCCATGGACAGAGGAGCCTGGTGGGCTACAGTCCGTGGGGGTCACAAAGAGTTGGACAGACTGAGCGACTGAGTGCACAAGAAGGTGTAGAAAAAGGTTATGGGTTACCTTGTATGCAATGGGGTAACATTCAGCCTTCAAAAAAGAAAGAAATTTTGCTATTTGTGACAACATAGATGAACCTAGAGGACACATGCCAAGTGAAACAAGATGGACAGAGAAAGGCAAATACCGCATGATCTCACTTTTATGTAAAATCTAAAAAAGTTAAACTCATAAAAGAAGAGGGTAGAATGGTGTTTGCCAGGAACTAGAGGGGAAGGTGAGAGTGACCGTGCATACACGTGTGAAATCCTAGAGAAGCAAGATAGCAGGACTTTGGGATCCTGACCAGGAGTCACCATATCAGTTCCAACTTCTGTGGAACAAAGAAACAAGTTTCTATCTAGTGTAACCATTATTACCTCTGTCTCCATTATAAGCATCTGATTCTAATCTAACTCAGTGATTTTAAAAGTGAGATATAAGTTTCCCTGGGGACAACTATCCTCTATGGAATATAAAGACAGTTTTAAGGGACTCAGTTTCCAGATGCTCATCATGGTCCAAAGCAACAGCAATAACTGATATTTAGCAGTTACCTTTGTGCCAATACTTTACATATATGAATTTATTTAACATAACTTGTTATGAATCTTTTCCTAAAATTAATCTGTGGCTAAAGCTGGCTCCCTTTCTCATTCCTCTCTCATGAATTTCCCTTTCCTGCTTTAAGGAAAAGGTGTAACTCTTCTCATTCCAAATCTGATAGTGAGATTTTTGCCTTTGAGCAGTGTTTCTCAGCCTTTATTTTCCCCATCATGGCCTCTTAAGGAGATTTTCAGTCATTTTTTCCTTATCATCCCCATCATAAAAATTAATACCATATATATACCTTGTATTTTTGTTCAGGTTCTGTATGCATATCTATTCTTTATATGCAGGAAGAGTAAGATTTGTTTTTTCTCACTCTAAGAACCCATTTTTGGCTCCTTCAAGAAAACATACCCTAGACTGTAATAACCTATAGGGCACCAAGGTATTATTTGAAATACTGGTGCTGGTGGGAGAAATGAAATGATTTTATGATTGCACAATAAAACTTTTGCAACTCATATGATTTCTTCTTTCTTTGCTTTAAGAAAATTCAAGAGTATGATCAAGTTGTCAGTTGAAAAATGATTAAAATTGGCTCAGAAAGATTCAAAGAATTGAATTGAATTGCTATAACAAGCCCCTTCCACTTCCATATAATTATTTACATGAAAAAGATTTCTCAGGAATTTCATATATAAAAACAGAAAATTTTATAACTGGCTGAACTCTGGCTCATTCTAATATAAAGTGGTATTTATCTGTAGAAAAACTAGAATAAGTTTTATTCATTTAGAGGTGCATTTCCAATAGGACTCACTTTCTGTGTTCAATGATTTGCAATATATTTATGTTGGTCTTACCAAAATTATAGTGATAATCAGACTCAGAGGACATTTTTCAACTCAGATCCTTTTGGTCATTGAAAATAAAAAAAAAACTTTAAATATCAAATTATATGTGTGTGTGAATATAAACCTATATCTATATATAAATATGTATAAATATATATTATAATAGAGAAAGTATGATAGAATGATCAATAAAAGAAAAAATGTATTAGGATGAAATTATATGGAGGAAGTCAGATGGAAATATGATTTCAAGAGGAAAAATTGCTATAAAATTTGTGATTATTAAAGAAGGATTTGTTCATGTATGTTTTATTTTATTTATTTTGGCCTCACCACGCACCTTGCAGGATCTTAGTTTGCAGACCAAGGATCCAACTTGGCAGAGAAAACCCTGAGTCTTGGTAACCACTGGACCACCAGAGAATTCCTTGTTCATGTATATTTTAAATAGATCAATGAAGAGTTGCTTTGTCTGACTCTTTGCAACCCTATGGACTGTAGCCTGCCAGGCTCCTCTGTCCATGGGATTTTCCAGGTAAGAATACCAGAGTGGGTTGCCATTTCCTCCTCCAAGGAATCTTCCAGACTCAGGGATCAAACCCATGTTCCTGGCATTGGCAAGTGGATTCTTTACCACCTAAGCCACCAGGGAAGCCCTGATGAATAGTGGTAGACACCAAATCATAACTTTTAGATTCTGCTTAGTTTGCTTAAGAGTCACATGACATTTCAGTTTTTTATTATTTTATTTTTAAATGACAGTTTGGTTTTACAATGTCAAAATATACAACATGACAGAAGATAATGCTTTGCAGCAATTTAAACTCATGATAAAAAATTTAGATGTCAACTCAGAAATGAGTGAGATTGCTTTAAAAATTGCTTTGAGAGATATCAAGGGGGAAAGGTTGAGGTTTACTGTCCTACTGTTGTGTTAGTCACTCAGTCGTGTGGTTCCACCTCTTTGTGACCCCATGGACTGTAGCCCACCAGGCTCCTCTGTCCATGGGATTTCCCAGGCAAGAATACTGGAGTGGGTTGCCATTTCCTTCTCCAGGGGATCTTCCCGACCCAGGGATCAAATACCCGCATCTCATGCTCGGCAGGTAAATTCTTTACCACTGAGTCACCTGAGGTTTCAGCCTGACCAAAGTCGTTTTCATCCCATTTGCTAGTGTTGGCATCCTGAGTGGGGCTGAGCTTACAGGTGAGGCATGAAATCGCCCAGGGGTGTGGGATGAGAGTGGCAGGGTTTGGGAAATCAGGCCACTGCTAAAGGTTTGGCACAGTGACTTTGACCTTACTGCCTAGGGTCTAGTGGGGAACAGCAGCTGAAAAGTGGAGTAACAGTTTACACTTTATGCCCTGCAGCCCTGTCCTTCATGCAGAACCACACCACCCCCCCCGCCCCCACCCTCCCCTCTCCAGGTGGCTACACACCAACAATCCCTGGAACTTTCTTCCCCAACTCCAGCCATTTTCAGCTACACTGATCTCTTTTCTAAAAAATGCAGTCCACCTCCCTAGAATTACCTGGTGGGCAAGCTTGTTCAGTCACTCAGTAGTGTCCAGCGCTTTGTGACCCCATGGACTGTAGCCCCCCAGCCTCCTCCGTCCATGGAATTTTCCAGGCAAGAATACTGGAGTGGGTTGCCATTTCCTCCTCCAGGGGATCTTCCCAACCCAGGGATCAAACCCACATCTTTTGCATCTTCTGCCTTGGCAGGCGGATTCTTTACCACTGAGCTATCTGGAAATTGCCTAGAATGTTAAAGTGCCGTTTCTTTGTCTTTTAATAAATCTATTTCACTGACATCTCTGAGGCTGAGACCTAGGATTCTGCATTATTAACTCTTCAGCGTCAGAATTATTTCTTTACGTCTCAGCTCCTTTGTCC
Source organism: Cervus canadensis (assembly GCF_019320065.1). Taxonomy (NCBI): domain Eukaryota; kingdom Metazoa; phylum Chordata; class Mammalia; order Artiodactyla; family Cervidae; genus Cervus; species Cervus canadensis. Next base: position 35,984,400 of record NC_057401.1, read on the forward strand.
AACAAATGATGGTTAGTTCTTCACTTATGACAGGAATTTGAGTTTGAGAATTTGGATTAAAAGCCCTAGGAAATGGAACTGTGAATTCAAATGGACTTCAGCCTGTTTTATTCTTGGATGACTGACAGATGTTGGAGATTTCTTGGCTTTACCCTGGAAGAGCAGGAAGAAAGAAATACAGTTCAGAGCAAGATAAAGTGCATTTAAAAAAAAAAGATACAGGAAAAGTACAAAACAAACTCTCTTCTAATCTGATTCTTAGGACGGTGACACTGGACAAATGTCTGATCCTGACAAAAGAGCAGATGGTTTCCAGCACTCTTCCTAACTCAGAGTTGGGAACCATCACAGTCCTGGAGGTTGACTCAGAGCTCGAACGAGACCAACACAATCATGACCAGAGGCCAGGATGGGTGCTCTGCTCAGAGGATGCTTAGGAAGGAACTAGGGTGCAGTGGCGGGGGTGGGGGGGTCTGTATTCAGCAGAATTGAGACTGGCTGATCCTCTGGGGAAGCCTAAAGTAAAGGTCCCAGGAGAATCGGAGGTAGGCAGATGGATCCCTTTGTTAGCATAGAAAGGGGTTAATTTCAAGAGGTGGGTAAAATAGAATGGGAGCAAACTTAGAATCTCTAATTTTTACTTTGAAAACTAGTAACTGTCTCCAACTTGGAATGTTTAGATTCTATTATCAGCTTCTTAAGCCAGGTTTGAATTTCAGGTCACAACCCTTGACTTCTCCTGAGTTCGCTACATGATGCCTGGTGGCATTGGCTAGCACAGTGATGTTTTCAATTACTTAAAGTAATTCAGGCAAGGTAAAAATGTTGCTTGATGCCAGCTTCAACAAGCTTGGCTTTTATCATTTAGCAAGATTCACTTCTTTATGCTATGGAAAAGAGAAAAAAATAACCCCAGGAAAAGCCTTACAAGGATGGTACAAAAAACAGGGAGAATTGAAAAAGTTTTTTGCTGTCTATTTCTAGCTTTGGGAATGTAGTTTTCTGAGAAACAACTGTCTGTCTAGACTAGAGAGGAGTTTTGAACTTTTTGGGAGAACTATCATGGCTTCTTTGATTTCACAATACTCTCTTCTCCACTACCATCTTATTTTTATAACAATTTAGTGAATTAAAATTAAAATAAAAGTTTGTTTTGAGAAGTTAGGGAAGAATTTTCTGATGCTTCTGGGGGTGAAAAGAAAACCCTTGTGGTTGACAGATTCCTACTCTTAGACTGGAAATATCAGAGAATGATCTAACGAGATTTTGAGTCTTCAGCCTTGGACCTTTATAAGGTAACATTTTGGTTTCTAGTGCAAATGAACAATTTGTTTCTAGTCATTTAACTTATACTTCACTTGCATAGGCAACATTCTTTCCATTTATTATGTTTACTTAAACATTGCTTTAGACCACAATGTTTTATTTTTCTTGTTTGTTATTCAAATTATTCCCTTATTCAGTTAAAGAAAATAGCATCATGGTTTTCTTACCCAATTTGCCTTTCCTTTCCAGTTAGAATCATTTACGCATTGTTCAATCATTCATTGATTCATTTACTCAGTTGACAAATGTCTGTTGAATTCCTTTCATGTTCTCAGAACTGGGAGGGGCACTGGGATATAAGAAGATGGATTTCCTGCTCTCTGGAAGCTTCCACTCTATTGGAATTCTCAACATATTCCTTTCAGGCTCCCTATGCAGGCCTCCTAAAAGACAACATTCGTTTGATTTTTTTGTTGTCACAACTTGGCAGGGGCATTTTTCGGTTCAGACTTTTATTCTGGCCATTTTTCCAAGGACCAGAGGCAACACACACCAGCATCTCCCTTTCTCCAGCAGAGATGAGGCCTGAAGGGTCTTTGCCATCTTTTCCACCTGACTCATAGGGAGGCCACACAGAAGAGTTCCCTGAGAATGCTTGGGAGATGATGAGCCACCTTCAACAAACGAAAGAAATCACCCTTTCATAACTGAAGGTGATGAAGATGTTGGAGTTGGGGCCTTGACTAAGCCAAGTGAGTAAATATGTCCTTGGGTATTTAGTTACAATCCCAGGGATTACTGAACAAATCTCGCATCGTGAGAGGAGCTGTAAATCAAATAGCATAAGGCCTTCGTTACATAAGAGAGATTACTTAGCATTACCAAATGTATTTGAAAGCATTCAGACTCAACTTGCAATGCAAGGAACTGTAGGTTGTCAGCCTGTTGCTGCACGCATGTGGGTCCACTAAAGTACTCACGTATGCACCTCTGTTCTGCCAGCTGCAAGGGGAGGGACTCGCTTGGCTCATTTGATGATTGTCTTTTTTTCCCCCTCTTTTTGCAGGTGTGTAGAGTCCATTTTAATTTTCTGCTCATGCCCACTAATATTGTCGGTACATAGTTCATGGCTTCTCCCTTGGTCTGGAGCTTGTTTTTGCCTTAAATTTTCTCTCCCCACTCCTATTCTTCTTGCTCCATAGGTATTTGTTCCTACAAATTGTATATTACTTGGTCTGTACATATTCTTTCCATCTTTTAATTATAACCATATTCAAACATAGTGGAAAGTTGAATGAATAGTACAGTGTACACTCCTATACCTACTACTTTGAATCAAACATTTCCTAACACTTTGTCATACTAGGTTAACTCTGTATAGGTGTCTGACACCTATAAGTATGTTGTCATACTTACAAAATTATGATGTCACCCCTAAATACTGAAGCATGCTTTTCCTTAAAATAAAGACATTGTCCTACACAAAGACCACATCAAGATTCTCAGTCCTGAAAGGATAGAAGGAAGATAGAGAGATAGAGGTAGAGGTAGGAGATGGTGATGGGGTTATAGATAGAAATGAAGATGCCGTTGGAGATGGAAAGAAAATGGAGATGGAGGTGGGGTTAGAGATAGAGATGAAGCTGGAGATGGAGAAGTAGATGGGGATGAGGATGGGGAGGAGAAGGTGAATTAGAAGAAATTCAGCCATTTTTCTCTCCAGTTTCTTGGTGGTGGAGTGGTTTGTTTTTTTTTTTTTTCCCCCAAGAATGGGTGCTCTGCCTCCCAGTTTACAGTATGGACATCTCAGACAGAGTAAAGTTACTATCCAAAAAACCAGCAAAGGGCCTGAGCTTCATGGCTCTAAAAAGTCACTTTTTGGGAAAACTAACACTTGCTATTTCTTTGCAGTGCAGCCAAACATTCCATCACGTGGTGATTCAATCGTAACAGTAATAGCAAGGTTGAGGTTGAACTTACTGTTGAACTGCAAGGAATGTCTCAAGGCGGTCATTTTTGTGGCATGTATGATGTCTAACTCTGGAATGCAGGGCACAGAATTAATGAGAGGTTTCATGTGTATCTGAAAGAACATCTTTCCAAGAATTTACTCTCCTTGTTTTGGCATGTGCTCTTATGCTCTTCAAGTTAGTCGGTGGTCAGATTGGAAACTTCAGAGTTTTCTTTAAAAACTCCGCCTGGGCTTGTGTATTTTTCTGTATGTATGCTCTACTTCAATGACTATTTTATTTTTAAAAAAGGAAAAAAGAACTACTAAAGTCTGACTTTTTCTAACATAGCCTTCACCATTGACTTTTTTAAAAAGCATTTCCCCAGACACTGAGCACTTCAGAAATCTTTGCTTTGGTCTCTGGAATTGGCAAACTGTAGTGTAGTGACCAGAGTTCTCAATTCACAGTTACTGTCCTTGATTCTGGAATTGGTTCTTAGGGCTTTCATGTAAGAGTTGTTTGTTATTGAGCAAGATCCTTAACCTTTTTACGGCACAAATTTCTCAGCTACAAGACAGTCATAGCAACATGTTATGAAGGTGCATATGGAGTCATGAAAATCAAATAAGAGAATGTATATAAACATGCTTCATTAAACATAGAAAATGTGAAATTGTCACAACTAGGGTTTTTATGTGTGTCTGTTCTTTTTCTGGTCTGTTATGTTGATTTGATTTCCCAGGTTCCACCCTCAGCTGCCTGTGGTCCATTTTCTATGTGGTAAGCAGAAGGATCCTGTGAAAACATCACATCCATTATGTTTCTTCTCCATGCCCAAGGTCCTATTTCTCTCTCTGCCCTCTCGACTTTCCACCACCACTCTGACTTCAATTCCTACTATTCCCCTCCTGCTCATTCTCTCTCAGACACACTAAATTTCCTGCAAGCCTTCAAATCTCCTGTTTCAAGCTTGTCCCTAAGACTTTACAGTTTACTCTGCTGGTAAAGTATCTACATGGCTCACTTTTTCACTTCCTTCAAGTCTTTGCTTTTCATTGAGATCTTTTTGGCCATTCTGTCATAGCTGTAACCCTGGTACTCTTAGCCATTGTTCCTGTTTTATATTTTTACACAGCCCTTATAACCTCCCCTGGTTATAAGAACCTGCCTGCAAAGCAGGAGACCTCGGTTTGATTCCTGGGTCAAAAAGTTCCCCTGGAGAAGGGATAGGCTACCCACTCCAGTAGTCTTGGGTTTCCCTGGTGGCTCAGATGGTAAAGAATCCACCTGCAATGTGGGAGAGCTGGGTTCAGTCCCTGGGTTGGGAAGATCCCTTGGAAGAGGGCCTGGCAACCCACTCCAGTGTTCTTGCTTGGAGAATCCCCAAGGACAGAGGAGCCTGGTGGGCTGCAGTCCATGGGGTCATAAAGAGTCAGAAACAACTAAGCGACTAAGCACGGTCTAACCTCCCAATATACTATGTGGGTAATATATGTTTTGGTTAATATTTGCCTTTCCCCAGTAGATTACAAACTCCATCAGGGCAAGAATTTTTGTCTGTTGCCTTAACTGATGGATCACCAGCACATAGAACATAGTCTGACGTGCTGCAGATGAGATGATTGGATGGCTTCACCGACTCAACAGACATGAGTTTGAGCAAGCTCCGGGAGTTGGTGAAGGACAGGGAAGCCTGGCATGCTTCAGTCCATGAGGTCACAAAGAGTTGGATACAACTGAGTGACTGAACTGAACTGAACTGAGGCCCTTGTTGTATAATATCTTTAAATACTATTTGACATATAAATATTTGTTGAATGAATGAGTGAGACTGTTTCAATTTCACAATCAGAAAAAGGATGGGAACTTACATTTCTGGATATTTTTCCATATACACCTCGTAAAATGAGCCCTGTTGGAAAGTCTATGTGGATTCCTTACCCTCCCCCTGGATCATGACCGCCTGGAAGATATTTGTGTAATCTCTTTGCATGCTTTAATAATCCAGGAATGCTGTTTCTGTTTCAAAGACCTGTGGAGAAGTAGTAAATGGAGGGAGGGGAAATAGAATCAGGTTCATAGCAGGCAAATCTGACCCATGCTGTTGTTTTGCCACCCAACTTTGTAGTATTTTCTTCAGCAGGATGTAATTTGGTCTTGCAAGCTCTTAAAAGGAAAATGATGACCCCACACCATTTCCCAAACTATGTGCTGGGAACAGTAGTTCCAGGAAATGCTAATCTGTACTCAAAAAAGAACAAGGTTTCTGTGGTTCTGATTACATATTAGCATGTTAAAGGCTCTGAGGAGTCACATGGCTTAAAAATAAATAAAGGATGGGTGGTCTGTTTAATAGTAACTTATTAGAATAGGGAGAGTCCAGGCAATAGTGAATTCTACTCCAGTATATTAAAATGGTACACTGATACTAAAAGACAATACCTATTTTGAGACCATGATCTTCAGCTTTTAAACTTTCATTTCCCACAGACCTCATAAAATGGATATGCATTTTATTTTTTTTCTTTTCTTTTTCTTTCTTTTTTTTTTCATTTATTTTTATTAGTTGGAGACTAATTACTTTACAATATTGTAGTGTTTTTTGAATCAGCCATGGATTTACATGTGTTCTCCATCCTGATCCCCCCTCCCACCTCCCTCCCCATCCCATCCTTCTGGGTCTTCCCAGTGCACCAGCCCTGAGCACTTGTCTCATGCATCCAACCTGGGCTGGCGATCTGTTTCATAAAATGGATAGGCATTTTATTTTGTCCATGAGTCCTGCTCAGTACTCTGAAAGCTTATCTTTAGAAGGAAATGCACTCACAGGGTATCCATTGTATCGATGACATGTTCTCCATGGCACTGCAGTTCTTCTGAATTTTTAAAAAAATATATTAATGAAGTACTTCTTAAGCATGTCTCCCTACTTAATGCAAGAATTCCATTAGACACAATAAAGATACCAGGGGGATCAAGACAGGGCAAGATCCCATGGAGCTGATGTCCTAGGATAGCCAGAGATCTCAAGCAAACACACCAAATAATAAATGTGGAGCCAAGGGTGTTAAAGGAAGAGAGGAGAAGCTGGGACAGAGAATAAGATTATGTGAGGGTGTTTTCTACTTGAGAGGATCAGGAGGGAAGGATGCTCTGAGGTTAGCCTACTTAAATTGAGACGTGAAGATAATGAACCGGCTGTGACAAAAGGGTGAAAAGAATGTTTGTTTTAGGAAGAATGAATATTGTAATCTGCCTATAACAAGCATTCTTCTTTGCCCTTTTGTGAACCCCATGGACAGAAGAATCTGGCAGGCTACAGTCCCTATGGTCACAAAGAGTCTGACGCCACTGAAGCGACTTAGCATGCATGCACGCGATGGGGTAGTCAATGGCTCAGTTGCAGGAAGCAACTTGCTGAATAACTGAAAGAAGATCCCACGGCTGGCTCATAGTGCTCATAAGATGAGTGGAAGGGCCAATGGAAGTGTGTACCTCAATCATTCAGGGCTCTTGAGGTCATGATATGGTCTTTCATTGAGAGTAAAAGGATTGAATTTATATTTCAAGGAATCTCCCTCAAAACAGAATGTATCCCAATGCATTAAAATTTTTAAGTGAGCAATAGGCATTTTAAAATGCTTTTAAATATCTGAAAAATATAGATTATATATTTATTCATCTCTTGACTCCAAACATGCAATATCCTCTAATTCTATGTGAACCACTGGGTTTTGGTTAAATGTTGTGATTCTATCCTATGTTTTATACATAAGTCTCCACACCTACACTCTCTACACATCTGTGCTTCAGAGAATACCCATAGCCTGGGGCACATGGGAGGGTTTTTAGGACAGTCAACCTTCTACAGTCCTGGAGCTTATTTTGGGGGCCTCCCATCTTCCCACTCCCAAAGCATGAGATCAAGAGAGGCATTGTTTTCCAGTAGTGCTGAACATGTATTTTCTTGCTCTTCTCTATGCTTCAGTGAGTGGTTCTGGAGGTACTCATAAATTAGCACGATATTTGCAGCACTTGCAAATGGCAACTGAAAACAGCTTGCAACATCCAACAGTTTACGTAACTCAAAGCTGTATTTGCTTTCTGCTGGCTCAGATGGTAAAGAATACACCTGCAATGCAGGGAACCTGGGTTCGATCCCTAGGTTGGGAAGATTCCCTGGAGGAGGGCACGGCAACCTACTCCAGTATTCTTCCCTGGAGAATCCTCATGCACAGAGGAACCTGGTGGGCTACAGTCCATGCGATCACAGAGTCGGACATGACTGAGTGACTAAGTACACAAAGCTGTATTTATGTCAGTGTAGACACGGCATACATGTAGCGTAATAGGGATTGGCCTTGTTAGCTAGATGAACACTGAACTCCAGAATAACATAGACTTGCTTTTATAAAAATATTTAATGATTTAAGAATTCAATAATTTCAGTTTTATTTAAATAAGTTTTAATTATGAATGTTGATACTTCAACTATATTTTATATTTAAATTTTAATAGATAACTTTGAATACATCTGAAGAAAAATAGCTTCCTTGGAAAACTTATGAACAATCATTTTTCCTTTTCCTTTTTTTGGCCTTGCCATCTGGCTTGTGGGATCTTGGTTCCCTGATCAGGTATTGAGAGTGTGGAGTCCTAATCACTAGACCAGCAGGGAACTCCCTAATTTTCCATTTTTTAAAAAATTTACCTGAATTTATGGAATACAATGAAAATACATAAACTTTGAATATTATTTTTAAAAATTTAAATCTTTTAGATAACTGAGAATGAGTACAATATGCAATTGTGATAGAAATTGAAAATACAAACCTGGAGTTTAGAAGAGAGGAAGAGCTATAAAGGAAAAGTAAGTAAATAATCAAAGAAGCAGTGAGAGAGTTGATTCTTAGGGAGGTTGATAAGGAGTCTGGGGCCCTCGAGAAGGAGAAAGGAGTCCCAGGCTCTCAACGAGGAGAAAAGGACAAACTGTTTTTTTTCTACATTGCATCCTCTTAGTCACAGAAGATGTTTTTTCTTAAACTCTGAGTTGTTATGACAGCAATCTTTAAGACTAACTGTCTTTAAGCCCAGAGCTAATGATTAGACAACAAAACAAGCCATCTTGCTCAAGGATGTATTTTTCCTTAAGCTCTGTCAGTTTAGTTGTTCAGTTGCATCTGACTCTTTTGTGACCCCATGGACTGCAGCACGCCAGGCTTCTCTGCTATCACCAACTCCCAGAGTTTGCTCAAACTCATTTCCATCGAGTCAGTGATGCCATCCATCTCATCCTCTGTCATCTTCTGCTCCTGCCTTCAATCTCTCCCAGCATCAGGGTCTTTTCCAGTGAGGCAGTTCTTTGCATCAGGTGGCCAAAGGATTGGAGTTTCAGCTTCAGCATCAGTCCTTCCAGTGAATAGTCAGGACTGATTTCCTTTAGGATTGATTGGTTTGATCTCCTTGCAGTTCAAGGGACTCTCAAGAGTCTTCTCCAACACCACAGTTCAAAAGCATCAATTCTTTGGCCCTCAGCTTTTTTTATAGTCCAACTCCCACATCCATACATAACTACTGGAAAAACCATAGCTTTGACTAGATGGACATTTATCGGTGAAGTAATGTCTCTGCTTTTTAATATGCTGTCTAGGTTGGCCATAATTTTTCTTCCAAGGAGCAAGCGTCTTTTAATTTCATGTCTGCAGTCACCAGTTGCAATGATTTTGGAGCCCAAGAAAATAAAGTCTTTCACTGTTTCCATTGTTTCCCTATCTATTTGCCATGAAGTGATGGGACTGGATGCCATGATCTTAGTTTTCTGAATGTTGAGTTTTAAGCCAATTTTTTCACTCTCCTCTTTCACTTTCATCAAGAGGCTCTTTAGTTCTTCTTTGCTTTTTGCCGTAAGGGTAGTGTCATCTGCATATCTGAGGTTATTGATATTTCTCCTGGAAATCTTGATTCCAGTTTGTGCTTCATCCAGCCCAGCATTTGGCTTGATGTACTCTGCATATGTTACATAAGCAGGGTGCCAGTATACAGCCTTGACGCATTCTTTTCCCAATTTGGAACCAGTCTGTTGTTCCATGTCCAGTTCTAACTGTTGCTTCTTGACCTCCAAACAGATTTCTCAGGAGGCAGATAAGGTGGTCTGGTATTCCCATCTCTTGAAGAATTTTCCACTGTGTTGTGATCCACACAATCAAAGGCACTGGCGTAGTCAATAAAGCAGAAGTAGATGTTTTTCTGGAACTCACTTGCTTGTTCTATGATCCAACGGATGTTGGCAATTTGATCTCTCGTTCTTCTGCCTTTTCTAAATCCACTTTGAATATCCTGGAAGTTCTCAGTTCACATATTGTTGAAGCCTGGCTTGAAGAATTTTGAGCATTGTTTTGCTAGTGTGTGAGAGGAGTGCAACTGTGCAGTAGTTTGAGCATTCTTTGGCACTGCCTTTCTTTGGGATTGGAACAAGAACTGACTTTTTCCAGTCCTGTAGCCATTGCCAGGTTTTCCAAATTTGCTGGCATATTGAGTGGGACACTTTTAACAGCATCATCTTTTAGGATTCGAAATAGCTCAACTGGAAATCCATCACCTCCTCTGGCTTTGTTCGTAGTGATGTTCCTAAGGCCCACTTGACTTTGCATTCTAGGATATCTGGCTCTAGGTGAGTGATCACACCATCATGGTTATCTGGGTCATAAAGATCTTTTATGTATAGTTCTTCTATGTATTGTTGCCACCTCTTCCTAATATCTTCTGCTTCTGTTAGGTCTATACCATTTCCGTCCTTTATTGTGCCCATGTTTGCATGATAAGTTCCCTTGGTATCTCTAATTTTCTTGAAGAGATCTCCAGTCTTTCCCATTCCATTGTTTTCCTCTATTTCTTTGCACTGATCACTGAGGAAGGCTTTCTTACCTCTCCTTGCTATTCTTTGGAACTCTGCATTCAAATGGGTATATATTTCCTCTTCTCCTTTGCCTTTCACTTTTCTTCTTTTCTCAGCTATTTGTAAGCCCTCCTCAGACAACCATTTCACCTTTTTCCTTTTCTTTTTCTTCTGGATGGTCTTGATCCCTGCCTCCTGTAAAATATCATGAACCTCTGTAAGAGTTCCTCAGGCACTCTGTCTATCAGATCTATTCCCTTGAATCTATTTGTCACTTCCACTGTATATCATAAGGGATTTGATTTAGGTCATACCTGAATGGTCTAAGTGGTTTTCCCTACTTTCTTCAATGTAAGTCAGAATTTTGCAATTAGGAGTTCATGGTCTGAGCCACACTCAGATCCTCGTCTTGTTTTTGCTGTCTGTATAGAGCTTCTCCTTCTTTGGCTGCAAAAATATAATCAATCTGATTTTGATATTGACCATCTGGTGATGTCTGTGTGTAGAGTCATCTCTTAGTGTTGTTGGAAGAGGGTGTTTGCTATGACCAGTGTGCTCTCTTGGTAAAATTCTGTTAGCCTTTGCCCTGATTCATTTTGTACTCCAAAGTCAAATTTACCTGTTACTCCAGGTATCTCTTGACCTCCTACTTTTGTATTCCAGTTCCCTGTAATGAAAAGGACATTTTTTTTGGCTGTTAGTTTTAGAAGGTCTTGTAGGGCTTCATAGAACCATTCAGCTTCAGCTTCTTTGGCATTAGTGGTTGGGGCATAGACTTGGATTACTGTGATATTGAATGGTTTGCCATGGAAATGAGCAGAGAGCAATCTGTCGTTTTTGAGATTGCATGTAACACTGCATTTTGGACTCTTTTGTTGACTATGAGGGCTACTTCATTCCTTCTAAGGGATTCTTGCCCACAGTGATAGATATAATGGTTATCTGAATTAAAATTGCACATTCCAGTCCATTTTAGTTTACTGATTCCTAAACTGTTGACGTTCACTCTTGCCATCTCCTGTTTGACCACTTCCAATTTACCTTGATTCATGGACCTAACATTCCAGATTCCTATGCAATATTGTTCTTTACAGCATTGGACTTTACATCCATCATCAGTCACATCCAAAACTGGGTATTGTTTTCGCTTTGGCTCTGCCTCTTTATTCATCCTGGAGTTATTTCTCCACTCTTCTCTAGTAACATATTGGGCACCTACTGACCTGGGGAGTTCATCTTTCATTGTCCTATCTTATTGCCTTTTCATACTGTTCATGGGGTTCTCAAGGCAAGAATACTGAAGTGGTGTGCCATTCCCTCCTCCAGTGGACCATGTTTTACCAGAACTCTCCATCATGACCCATCCATCTTCAGTGGCCCTCCACAGCATGACTCAGAGTTTCACTGAGTTAGACAACACTGTGGTTCATGTGATAAGTTTGGTTAGTTTTCTGTGATTGTGGTTTTCATTCTGTATGCCCTCTGAGGATAAGAACAAGAGGTTTATGGATGTTTCCTCATGGGAGAGACTAACTGTCGGGGAAACTGGGTCTTTTTCTGATGGGTGGGGACATGCTCAGTAAATCTTTAACCCAATTTTCTGTTGATGAGTGGAGCTGTGTTCCCTCCCCCTTGAGGAGAAACCTCAAGGAGATGTTTCTCCTTCTTAACAAGAACCTTCTGACTAATCTTGTTATCTTAAGACATTTGTTGTGGGAGTGGGTCCCCTAAGACCTTTCTATTGTTAGATCTCATTTCAGTCCCTCAGTCCTGTCCAACTCCTTGTGACCCCATGGGCTGCAGCACACCCGCCTTCCTTGTCCATCACTGACTCCCAGAGCTTACTCAAACTCATGTCCATCAAATTGGTGATGTCATCTAACCATCTCATCCTCTGTCATCCCCTTCTCCTCCTGCCTTCAATCTTTCCCAGCATCAGGGTCTTTTCCAATAAGTCAGTTCTTCGCATCAGGTGACCAAAGTATTGGAGCTTCAGCTTCAGCATCAGTCCTTCCAATGAATATTCAGGACTGATTTCCTTTAGGATGGACTGGTTGGATCTCCTTGCAGTCCACAGGACTCCCAAGAGTCTTCTCCAACACCACAGTTCAAAAGCATCAATTCTTTTGTGCTCAGCTTTCTTTATAGTCCAACTCTCACATCCATACATGACTACTAGACAAACCATAGCTTTGACTAGATGGAACTTTGTTGGCAAAGTGATGTCTCTGCTTTTTACTCCATTGTCTAGGTTTGTCATAGCTTTTCTTCCAAGCTTAAATTAAAAGAGCAAGCATCTTTTAATTTCATGGCTTCAGTAACCATCTGCAGTGATTTTGGTGGTGGTGATTTAGTCACAAAGTCATGTCTGATTCTTGCGACCCCATGGACTGTAGCCCACCAGGCTCCTTTGTCTATGAGATTTTCTAGGCAAGCATACTGGAGTGGGTTGCCATTTCCTTTTCCAGGGCATCTTCCTGACCCAGCAATTCAACCTGGGCCTCCTGCATTGCAGGAAAATTCTTTCCCAACTCATCTATATGGTAAGGATGCAATGATTTTGGAGTCCTCCCAAATAAAATCTCTCTTTGTTTTCATTGTTTCCCCATCTATCTGTCATGAAGTGATGGGACTGGATACCATAATCTTCGTTTTTTGAATGTTGAGTTTTAAATCAACTTTTCCACTCTCACTTTCATCAAGAGGCTCTTTAGTTCCTCCTTGCTTTCTGCCATAAAGGTGGTGTCATCTGCATATCTGAGGTTATTGATATTTCTCCTGGAAATCTTGATTCCAGCTTGTGCTTCATCCAGCCCGGTATTTCTCATGATGTACTCTGCATATAAGTTACATAAGCAGGGTGACAAGGTACAGCCTTGACGTACTCCTTTCCCAATTTGGAACCAACCTCTTGTTCCATGTCCAGTTTAACTGTTGCTTCTTGACCTGCTTACAGATTTCTCAGGAGGCAGGTAAGGTGATCTGATATTCTCATCTCTTTAAGAATTTTCCACAGTTTGTTGTGATCCACACAAAGGATTAAGCATAGTTAATGAAGCAGAAGTAGATGTTTTTCTGGAATTCTCTTGCTTTTTCTATGATCCAACGGGTGTTGACCATTTGATCTCTGCTTCCTCTGTTTTTTCTAAATCCAGGTTGAACCTCTGGAAGTTCTCATTTCACATACTGTTGAAGCCTCACTTGGAGAATTTTGATCACTGCTTTGCTAGTGTGTGAAATAAGTGCAATTGTGTGGTAATTTGAACATTCTTTGGCATTGCTATTCTTTGGGATTGGAATGAAAACTGACCTATTCTAGTCCTGTGGCCACTGCTGAGTTTTCCAAATTTGCTGGCATATTGAGTGCAGCACTTTCACAGCATCATCTTTTGGGATTTGAAATAGCTCAACTGGACTTCCATCACCTCCACTAGCTTTGTTCATAGTGATGTTCCTAAGGCCTGTTTGACTTCATATTCCAGGATGTCTGGCTCTAGGTGAGTGATCATACCATCGTGGTTATCTGGGTCATGAAGATCTTTTATGTATAGTTCTTCTGTGTATTGTTCCCACCTCTTCTTAATACCTTCTGCTTCTGTTAGGTCCATACCATTTCTGTCCTTTATTCTGCCCATCTTTGCATGAAATGTTCCCTTGGTATCTCTCATTTTCTTGAGGAGATCTGTAGTCTTTCCCATTCTATTGCTTTCCTCTATTTCTTTGTACTGATCGCTGAAGGCTTTCTTATCTCTCGTTGCTATTCTTTGGAACTCTGCCTTCAAATGGGTAGATATTTCCTTTTCTCCTTTGCCTTTAGCTTCTTTCGTTTCTCAGCTATTTGTAAGATCTCCTCAGACAACCATTTTTCCTTTTGCGTTTCTTTTCCTTGGGGATAGTCTTGATCACTGCCCCCTGTACAATGTCACGAAGCTCTGTCCATAGTTCTTCAGGCACTCTCTCTACGGGATAAGATGTATGTTGTGGGAGTGGATCTGGTAAAAACATATAGTGAAAAAGTGAACGTGAAGTCATTAGTGTCCCACTCTTTGTGACCCCATGGACAGTAACCTACCAGGATCCTCCGTCTGTGCGATTTTCTAGGCAAGAATACTGGACTGGGTTACCATTTCTTTCTACAGGTCATCTTCCCGACCCAGGGATCAAACCTGGGTCTCTCACATTGCAGGCGGACTTTACCATTTGAGCTACCAGGTAATCCCACAAAATCAGTCAGAAAAGTGGAAGTGAAGTATATAAGTGTATAAGGTAGGTATATAAGTATAAAAAATATATATATAAGGCCTTGGTAAGACTAGAGAGGGGTTACTCTCCGTCCCCCTTCTGGTGTGTATGTAAGAAACTTTCTCTGTCCTTTTTCACTTTAATAAAACTTTGCTACAAAAAAGCTCTTGGGAGATCAGGCCTGGTCCTTGGTCCCAAATCTAAGTCTTCTGCTTTGGAGATCAAGAATCTGACATAATTCACCGTAAGCTATCAGCAGTCTGCTTAAATTTTTAAAAAACTGTTACAAAGGAAAGCTGGCAGACTTCTGTTGGGTATGAACCACATAAAATTTGCAATTAGGACATTACAAATTATTTTAAAGTCAGATTTTTGAGGTATTATTTACATATGGTAACAGTCACCCTTTCCAGGTGTTCAAATTTATGTGTTTTGACAAAAGGCATACTATTATGTAATCATGACCCTAATCAGGATATAGAGTAGTTCCCCCTTTGTAGTCAACCCCCTTCCCACTTCTTTCCCAGTTCCCAGCTCCTGGCAGTCTTTGATCTAATTTCTTTCCCTATCATTTTGTCTTTTTTTAGGATGTCATGTAAATCGAATTCATACAGTATATAATCTTTTGTGCCTGACTTCTTGTACTCAGTCTAATCCTTTTGAGAGTCATTCATGTTGTTGCAAGTATCAATAGATCTTTCCTTTATTTGCTGAATATTATTCCATTACATGCAGTCACTACACAATTTGTTTATCCATTCACCAGTTGATGGACATTTGGGTTGCTTCCAGTTTGGGGAGATTACAAATAAAGCTGCTCTAAACCTTCTTCTATAGGTCTTTGTGCGGATATGTTTTCATTTCTGTTGTGTAAATACCTAGGAGTGGATTGCTGGGTCATATGGTAAGTGTATTTTTAACTGTTTAAGAAATTGACAAAGTGTTTTCCAAAGTGACCATACCATTTTGCACATTTCCACCAGCACTGTGTGTTAGCAAGGATGTTGTGCACTTGGTATAGTGTTTAGGGGGGTCATTTCTTTCTTTCAGTTCAGTCACTTTAGTAGGTGAGAAATTCTCTAGTTACTAATCAAAAAATTAAACTGAGCTAGAAAATTCTCATCAATGGTTTGGTGGTGGTTTTCGTCGCTAAGTCATGTCTGTAGCCCATCAGGTTCCTCTGTCCACAGAATTTCCTGAGTAAGAATACTGGAGTGGGTTGCCATTTCATCCTCCAGAGGATCTTCCCAGGGATCAAACTCGTGTCTCCTGCACTGCAACTGATCTCCTGCATTGCAGGCAGATTCTTTACCGCTGAACCACCAGGGAAGGCCATAGCACAACTCAAGTAGGTGAAATCAAACCTTGCAATTTCATGCTCCTGGTTAAAATGACCAGGACACATGCAAGCTTCCATTTGTCCTCATGCTCAGAGCCTGCCATGATAGTGGTGAGGCTGTATTCACTGTACCCCTTCTTTCTGCTCTGAAGTTTGTTATCAGGGCATGTGCTTCTTCGAGGTCTGTCTTAGACCCTTGCTTGCACAGGACAGCTGCTACCTCATTCTGCAGTGCCCTCAAGTGGAGGATGAGTATTCAGGGTTCAACTTGTCCTCTGTGCATACCCTGACCCCTCCACACTCCAGATGAAAGACGAGTCAAGGTGCCACCTTGAGAGACCTGGCCTAGGAGCACCTGGCCTAGGAGACAGGACCTATATTTAGGGAGCTCTCTTTATGGAAGAGAGAGGGCTTCCTTAGTGGCTCAGATGGTAAAGAATTTGCCTGCAATGTGGACCTTGGTTTGATCCCTGGGTCAGGAAGATCCCTTGGAGAAGGGAATGGTAACCCACTCCAATATTCTTGCCTGGAGAATTCCATGGACAGAGGAGCCTGGCAGGCTACACTCCATGGAGTTGCAAACAGTTGGACATGACTGAGCAACTAACACTCTGCAGAAGACCTGGCATATCTCCATGAGCCACCTGATGGAGCGGTGAGTGATGCTGAGAAGAGCTGTGAACAGTGGAGCCTTGGTTCCCAAAATGATGATTTGGAGATGTCTTATGAGATGCACAGATGGTAGCATACTGTATTTATCTCATTGCTGGTGAGACCTGGCTTCTACTCCATGATGAGATCAGCTTCAGGATCCTTAAACCTTGGAAGTGTACTGGAGAAGGCTGGACTATGACGGACATGGTCCTGAATGACTCTAAACTTTTTGGTAGATTGCAAAGAATGCCACTAAGGAAAAATGTACTTCCTCAATTTCAGATTCAGCAAAAAAGGCACTTAATAGATCAAAATGCTGCCTCTTCCTGACCACAAGAATGTGCCCCCCACAGGAACTGTGGTGTTTTGTGATCTATGAGCTACCGGGTAGGGTGTAATATTTCCTGACTTGCATTTGAGGAAACTTCAAATATGTAAGGCCACTCATCTCTCCCCTCAATTTTTTCTTCCTTTGGGGATCATAAAAATCTTGAGAAATGTCAAGCTTCCCTTTTATATTTCCTTCATTGAATGCAAGACCTCGTATTTTTTTTTAGCCCTTCTAATGAATTTGGGTTATCATCTTATGCCCATTGGACAGCAAGAAGTTTAAATCAGTCAGTCTTCAAGGAAATCAACCCTGAATAATCACTGGAAGAGCTGACACAAGCTGAAGTTCCACTGCTTTGGCGACATGGTGTGAAGAGCTGACTCATTGGAAAATACCCTGATGCTGGGAAAGATTGAAGGCAGAAGAAGGAGACAGAAGATGAGATGTCCCCCGATGGATGCGACACTGATTTGGATGGCATCACTGATTCAGTGGACATGAACTTGGGCATGCTCTGGGAGATGGGGTCTCAAAGAGTTGGACAGGATTGAAGTGACTGAGCACGCATGCCTAAGCACTTAATTACGTATTTTGTATTCATTTAGTGTAACTTCTTGGTTGACAGAGTATGCTGTGAATTTAGACAAACTGCTAGACAACTGGAATTCAGATCATAACTCAACCACTAAGCTAACATTGGTGATGCAGGCTAAGTAGCTTCAGTCCCGCCCAACTCTTTGTGACCCTATGGACTGTAGTTTGCCAGGTTTCTCTGTCCACAGGATTCTCCAGGCAAGAATACTGGAGTGGGTTGCCATGCCCTCCTCCAGGGAATCTTCCCAACATAATGATCGAACCTGCCTCTCCTGTGGCTCAGCATTGCAGGCAGGTTCTTTACCACTGAGCCACCAGGGGAATCCCCCAGCTACCATCCTCTCTCTTAAAGCTTGAATGTACTGCCACCCTTTTCTCTCATTTTGTATCTTAGTTTCTTATCTTTGTGTTATTACTTTCATGTATATAGTACAGAATGTTCAAATATAAGAACATTCCACAATTAGTCACAATAATTTTCTTGTTGTTGTTGAATTTTATTTCTGCAATAAAATGCTGTATAATCTTGGGCAAGGAACTTTTATACTCTTTCATCCTCTTTTTTTTTTTCTTAAAAAACCCAACTTTTAATTGAGATGTGGCAAACATAAAATTAATCTTAAGTACACCTCTTGGTGAATTGTTGTATACATCCATGTAACACTTTAATTATTGTTGCATTTTATTCTTGAAAAAATAACTATATATTCAAATCTCAACTGGTTAATATAATTTCAATATACAGTGCACACAAGGACAGTTATACTCTAAATTATATCTTGAATTATAAGTATACTTGAAAGTGAACATTCAAATATTAACAAAATCCTTATGGTGAACTTTGTATGACTGTCATTGTTACAGTGATTGTGTATTATGTTAGCCCACATGATCTTGAGATCAAGTATACTACAAACTGATCAAGAAAAGTTTTTCCTCTTCTAATTTGTCTCTGTTATACTGCTCCAATATGTGATCTCTAGAGATCACTTAAGTGCTACAATGGAGCCATTGTCAAATCAAATAGCTCAATAGCTCATATTGCAATGAAAAAAAATAAAGGATTGACTTAAGTCCACCTCTCCGAACAACCTCTTAATCGGTGGAACCTGGACTACAGTGAAGATCTGGATTTCACAGAATAATACCCTACGGGCTGATCTTGTCATTTTTTGGCCAACAGGGGAGACTGAGAAATAAAAATTAGTTTGGAGGATAAGACTCTGTCCTGCCTTTCATCTGGGTGGGAAAAAAACAAACACAGATAAAGCTAGTTGTAGAGTTAATAGAAAGCAGTGTTTCTTCCAAGGATATTCTTCAACAACAAAGTATCATAATGCCTCCTTTCTTTGAGTGACTGCCATTTTCTTCTTCAAGGAAAAACTTTGCTGTTGGAAATGAAGTTGGTTAAGAATAAAACATTTCACTCTTTCCCAGAGGAGTTAAGTCACTTTGACACAGAGAAGTAGTTTTGGTTTCCAACCCAGGTGCAGAGCCTGAGAAAAGAGGTGTCTGAACTCAGCATTTCAGATCCATCTTAACTTGGTCGTTCCCAAGGAAACAGACTTCTGGGTCCACTTTGCAGTCTACCATTGTTGTTGACTTCTTTGAGTCTATCAAAATACTGCTTCAATTAAATTTTACTTAACTCCAGCCTTCCCCCAAATCTTGCAATGAATCTATCTTTTGTTTTGTTTAGTGAGATATCCTATAGTTCTCTGGTGTGACCTCCATCTTGGCAATGGATCAATAAATCTACTTCTGGTCTAGAGGTTTGTCCCTGCAATGTTTAAGCTGATGGGTCTAGGACAGTAAGCTTTATTATTCCTGTTTTTCATTTTTACTTATTTATTTTATTTTCTATTTCTGGCTGTACTGGGTCTTCGCTGCTATGTGAGGGCTTTCTCTAGCTGTGGCGAGCAGAGGCTACTCTTCGTTGCCGTGTTCAGACTTCTCATTGGGGTGGTTTCTAGGGCGCTGAGGCTCAGTAGTTGTGACCCAGGGGCCTGGTTGTCCCATGGCATGTGGGATCTTCCTGGACCAGACATGGAATATGTGTTCCATGCATTGGCAGGTAAATTCTTAACCACTGGACAACCAGGGAAGCCCTCTTGTTTTTAAAAAATAAGGAAACTGAGGCTCAAGAAGGTTAAATAAAGTATACAAGGGGTTATAGACAATAAATGGTCACAGAACTAAAACCAAGATCAGAAGTGTGATGAAGTCCAACCCATGCTGCCCACTGCATTCATCTTTCAGCTCATTACTGCTCTAGTATTTAACTAGTATCTATTATTTATCTATCTATCTAGTATTTATCTAGTATCTAACAACCACACCAATGAGAAGCCACAAATGCCACCCATACTGTTTTGTTCTTTCTCATGACAGCTAGTATCCAATTCTGACACACACCTCTATGTTACTCTCTTCCAGGAGTCTGGGTGAGCCATCCCACACTAGATCTGAGTTTCTTTCTTCCTCAGCCGCATCGATAAACTGATATTTCTAACAATACATTCTGGGTTTTCACACTTGCAAGTCTGAGCTTGTGCTGTTCCCTGATCTGGGCACTCCTTGCTCACAATTCTCTGCCTGTGTAAATCTTCTAAAAATTGTATCAAGATTTTTGCTGCAAACAACAGAAGCCACCCTAGCTTGTTTTAGTAGACAAGTAATTTATAAAGAACATCAGGTGATTTCACAGAAACTTTGGAAGTGCTAGAGCACCTGACTTGAAGGCTACTCTGAAGGACTGGCCCAAAGTGAAAGTGGAAGTGTTCGTGGCTCAGCTGTGTCTGACTCTTTGTGACACCATGGACTGTAGCCCACCAAGCTCCTTTGTCCGAGGGATTCTCCAGGCAAGAATACTGGAGTGGGTTGCTATTTCCTTCTCCAGGGGATCTTCCTGACCCAGGGCATGTGGGTCTTCTGTATTACAGGGAGTTACTTTACCATTTGAGCCACCGGGACTGGCCCAAGTGAAGTGAAGTTGCTCAGTCGTGTCCGACTCTTTGCGACCCCGTGGACTGTAGCCCACCAGGCTCCTCCGTCCATGGGATTCTCCAGGCAAGAATACTGGAGTGGGTTGCTATTTCCTTCTCCAGGGGATCTTCCCGACCCAGGGATCGAGCCCAAGTCTCCCGCATTGCAGGCAGACGCTTTAACCTCTGAGCCACCAGGGAAGCCCAGACAGCAGCTGCCCATCAGACACAGAGGACAGTTTCCATCTCTGACACTAGGGGGCGCTAGACTTTCTCTCCTCCCTGTGTTGAAAGCTGGTTGTCTGCCACCCGCCTCATCAGAACTAGCCAGTGAAAGTGAAAGTCACTCAGTTGTGTCTGACTCTTTGCGACCCCATGGACAGTATAGTCCATGGAATCTCCAGGCCAGAATACTGCAGGGGGTAGCCGTTCCCTTCTCCAGGAGATCATCCCAACCCAGGGATCGAACCCAGGTCTCCCGCATTGCAGGCAGATTCTTTACCAGCTGAGCCACAAGGACTAGCCAGATTGGAGCCTTATTTGCATCATGAACCTCCAAGTCAAGTCTTACCATAGGTATACTGGACTGGCAGAGCCCAGGTCCCATGTGTACGCCACATCTTCAAGAGAAGCTGAGAAAAAAGAGGTTTTGGCTTGTACCTTAGGGAGGCATAGACTTACAAAGTGAGAAGTCCCTCTACACAGAAAGAATATTTAAATAAAGACACAAATAAGAATGAACTTTCATTAAACTGGGTTCCACCTCAAAAGTTTCCTCACCTGGGAAGCCTTCTTTAAAACTACAGCAAGAATTAAGCTGTCTTTGTTCTGTCTCTCAGTTAAATGTTATTAATACTTGCATATTTACTGAGTTACTGTAACTGTGATAGATGTGATTCATACCCCTCCCAAATCTCTTCATCTTTACTTCTAGTTCTGACTTCCAACTGCCATGATAGCAATTTTTCCCTGAGGGCCTTTTCTGACCACTTAGCTTGAGCTTGTTGGCTTGTGACTTGGGCTGGAAGGATGGAGAAATTCACAGAGGTCAGGAGCAGCCCTCAACCAATGACTAACAGAAGGTGTATAAATATCCCAGTTCCCTTGACACCTGCGTGGAACAACCCTGAGGTGTGTGTTAAATAGTAACTGCCAGCTTTTCCCCAGTGGGAATAAGCTGGGTCCCCCACAGCGGTTGCTGGCTTGATAACCCCTTTATTGGCTGCCTTCCCTTCCTTTTCTCACTTTCCCACTCCTCTCTCATTGTTTCCTTCACCTCCTAACTACTGCAGTTGAACTTTTGTATCATAATCTGGTTCCAGTAGAACCCCCAGGAGGACCATACTCTACCCTGTTTTATAGATATCCATTTACTTAACCTAACTCTTTTGTAAGATTCATGAAGACAGGGAAAGTGTAGTCATTTTTTTCTATTAAAATCTCTTAGTGTTGTTCGCTCAGTCATGTCCAGCTCTTTGCGACCCCATGGACTATAGCCCATCAGGCTCCTCTGTCCATGGGTTTCTCCAGGCAAGAATATTGGAGTGGGTTGCCATTTCCATCTCTAGGTGATCTTTCCAACCCGAGGACTGAACCTGGGTCTCCTGCATTGCAGGCAGATTCTTTACTGTCTGAACCACAAAGAGATATTTCTTGCCTTGAGTTGAAATAAGGTTAATGGTCACATTTTAAATTTATACCAGTGTACAGCCACACAATTTTACTCTTTCTGGAAGGAATCATGACATATGATTAATAATGGCTATTTTCAGTGTTAGGGACTAGACTTAGGTGGTTGTTTTCTAACCTTTGCCCAAGTGTTATTATTTAGTTTTTAAAACATCAGCCATCCAGGAGGGATGTGATCCATTGTAGGCACACACTACTGAATGGTACAGTTACTCTGGGCCCTTCAGGGTTGAATGACCTGCCATGAACAGAGCTATTTTGTAAGACACCTCATGAGGAGTGCTGAGGACAGCCAGAGAGTAAAGATATGATTGATCTTTATAGTGGTCTCCTTCCCCCTGAACCTGTAGCCTGAATCCATGCCTGAGTAGAGTAATTCCCTTCCTGGCCCCTTTCCTTATTCCCTAGGATGGGCTCCCTACCCTTAGGAACTGTTTCCATATGGGTCTTGTGCTTATTTTACTCTTGAGTTTTTTGGTTTTGAATATAAGCCCAAGGTCTTTGGCCAGTGGGTATAATTTCAATGGGTCTGATGGATAATGACAAATAAAAAGAATGGTGAGTGTTATATAACAGTTGGCAGGCTCTGAATGCTTTTGGCTGCGATTCTGGAAAAGCATGAGTGAGGGATGTGGTTGACATACAGAAACAGAGTTTGAATGGAAGCCTCCTAACTTCTTTGGATTAGTGTTGCAGCAAGAGCTGAAGTAGGAGTCAACCTACTCTCAGGTTCCCTGCCTCTGTCACAGTCCTTAAGAAATCCCCAGATTTTAGACATTCTTCCATGTTTCTGGCAAGCCACTCACTCTTCCCTATGCATGAACACAATCTGAATGGCAGTGTCTTCCTTGAGGTCCTCTGGACTAGCCTCATTCTGCATAATTCTGTTACTACTAGATACCCAAGATTCCCTGGTCATTCCTCAGTCCCCACATTCTCATTTCTGAAAGATCTATATATCTCCTTCATTGACTCTGTCTCTCATCCTTCTCCAACTCTCAAAACTCTTCCTCTGTGTCTTTGGAATTCCATGTATAGTCAGGAAATCTTCTTCCCAATGTCTCTTTCACCTTGTTCTAACTTGTTGTTTAGTCGCTAAGTCGTGTCCAACTCTTTTGCCATGGACTGTAGCCAGTCAAGCTCCTTTGTCCATGGGATTTCCCAGGCAAAAATACTGCAGTGGGTTGCCATTTCCTTCTCCAGGGGATCTTCTTGACCCAGGGATCAAACTGCCACTTTCCTTTTGACAAATCTACTGGCTCCAGCATTGTATCCCCTGTTCCTGGCTCACGGTCATTTTCTTCATCACTATGTACAATATATTCTTGGTGCTTTCAATATCCATAAAGATGAATCTTCCGTATACTGTCTGTTCAGCTTCTTGACCTTCTCTCCTCCAAATATCTCATACTCCATTCTAGCTCAGCCATTCACTCACACAGTCATATCATGTGACCTTGTCCTCACCAAGAATTTTATCTCCTCCAGAATCTTAATTCCAAGCATCCCAATATCTGACCACTACTTCTTATCTTATTTATTTTATTTGCATCTACCTATGTCTTCTCCTTCACCCTATTTCCTTGCCTCCTCTCCAGAAGTAACCATTATCCCTGATTTTGTGTTTTTAATTCTCTTGATTTTTAAAATGACTTTATCATATATATATATACACATATATATACACGCACATATATGTATCACTAAGTAAGATGTTTAGTCGCTTTTTCAAACTTTATGAAAATTATATACTGCATATAGTCTGTTGGAACTTGCTCTTCTCCACATTATTCTATAAATAAGATGTCTCTGTGTTGTTGGGCATTGCTATAGTTTGGTATAACTGCTGTATAATATTTTGTGGTGTGAATTTACTAAAATTTATTCACTCATTCCTTCTATGGCTGTTTCCAGCTTTTTTATATCAGTAACTGCTGCTGTGAATAACTTGAATATTTTTCCTGGTGTGTATTTGCAAGAATTTTTCTAGAAGCAGAATTGTTTGGGTCAAACAGCATAAGAATGTTCAACTTTACATGATGATGTTTTGTTTTCTAAGTAATTGTACATCACTTCCCATTATTCCAGATCACTTCCACTAAGTTCTAATGTAAAAACTCTCTGCCATCCCTAGGATCTATAGCCATTGGACACATCATCTTTTCATTCTCTTCAGTTCTCTGTTTACCCAGCCTATGGTGTGTGGTCGGTCATATTATTCATTTCTTTGCCTCGGATCCCTTGCTTCTTTGTTTATCATGTTCATCTGACAAAACCCTAGTTGTAACTCCAGCCAAACCTCCACCGCTCTGTACCTGCACCCACTCAAGAGACCATGGCTGCAGAGAGTGAGACAGCTGGGCTGAATTGTTCTCACTTTACATTTCTGATTGCCTATCACAGACTGAATGATATCTGCCCATCATACTATTCTTCCCTGGTCCGTTAATATTCTATTTTATACCTTTTCATCTCTCCTCAAACCTCTGTTATCTCTTGCTGCACCGTCACTTCCAGCTGATGACCTTCTTCACCGAGAAAATAGAAGCAAGCATAAAAGAACTGCTGTTGGCTCCCGCCTCTGCACTGACCTCCCCACTTTGATCTATGCTCATTGTACTAGCTATTGCTATGTAACAAATTATCCCAAATCTTAGTGGTTTAAACAATGTCACTTTTTCTCTCATGATTTCTTTGCATCAGGAGCCCCAGCACAGCTTAGCTGGGTCCTCTGGCTTTGTGGCTTCTAGTAGCTTCTTTTGGTGGGTGCTGGTGTATCTTGATCAGTAAATAGACAAGTTGTGTGCTGGCCCTCAAGGGATGATACTTTCCATGTGTGTGTGTACTTAGTTGCTCAGTCATGTCCAGCTCTGTGATCCCTGTGGACTGTAGCCCACCAGGCTCCTCCATCCATGGGATTCTCCAAGGAAGGCTACTAGAGTGGGTAGCCATTCCCTGCTCCAGGGGATCTTTCCAATGCAGGGATTGAATCCGGGTCTCCTGATTTGCAGACTGACCCTTAACCATCTGAGCCACCAGGGAAGCTCTGTACTTACTAATCTTGTGATAATTAATAATAATCTTGTGACTATTAGTGATAATTACTATCACCAATAATGAGCTGGATGAGAAGGCCATACTCGCTTTCAACCTTCTATGGAACACACACTGGGTAGAATAATATTTGTGTTATTAGTAAACTATAAGACTTCCTGAAGCTAAACTACTTATTTTCTTAAATTGTCTTCATGATATTGGGATAGTGCTGTAACATATATCTGCAAAAAGTAAAGTGGAATTCTTGTCTCACCTAAGACCAGAATAACTTGCATATGGATCAATGATTTAACTGTAAAGAATAAAAGTATAAAGTACCAGAAAAAAATAGAAAATAATTTTTTTTGTCTCACAAGAGGAGAGACTATTCCAAGAAAGGTAAAAAAACTCAGAACTCACAGAAAAGAGATGGATAAATTTGATTCTATAATAATAAAAATGTCTACATGGTGAGAAAAATATGAAAAGAGAAATTACAAACTAGAAAAATATTTTCAATTCATATATAGACAAAGGATATTATAGAATTGAAAAGATATATGTATTTGTATCAATGTGTACATATATATATATGTATTGTATTCCTCATTGCTATACAACAAATTATCCCAATACATAATTGCTTAAAAAATGTCATTTGTTAGCTCATGGATTCTCTGGGTCAGATACCTGGGCACAGTTTTGAGAACATATTTACTGTATATATATAAATATGTATATATATGTGTGTGTGTATACACATCTGTTTACTGTACACACAAATTTACTGTACATATATATAATATATAAATATATACTATATACATGTATATATATAAATAACATTTAAAAAAATCTGACAAATCAATATGACTTTTTGGTCAGTACCCTAAGAAAATAGGCAAAGGATATAAACAGGCAGTTGGGGAGATATGCAAACAAATCTAATGCAAATTACAGCTATAGCAAATATAATGATGAATGAATAATGATATACTTATTTTATATTAGACAGCATGCTTTATATATAATATGTATAAACATATATATTTTATATAAAATATTTAATACATTTAATCCTCTCAATGAGCCTATGAGGTAGGTAGTATTATTATCCTCATATTGTAAAAGAAGAAACCAAGGTCAGAAAGGTTAAGCGATTCACCAAGGACAGCTGAAAAGCAGCAGAACCACTGTGTGCTCTCACCTACTTGAATATGCCAGGAATAACATAAGTATAAGGATATTCACTGCAGAGCCTGGAATAAGGCAAGCACTGGGTTAAGTGCTGGCTAAATAAGTATAAGTGCTGCTTAGAATATCAAAGACTAGACACAGTCTACATGCCCCTAGTAGGAAACTGACTTAATATAATAAGGTCCAGGTAAAAGAATGAGGCAGTGAGGATACTGATATGAGATGACTGCCAAGACTAATAATAACTGAGAGAAGCAAGATGCAGGAAAGACATGTATAGCATGCCTATCTATTACATAATATGAGGGACATGTTTGTAAATGCATGGTCTATCTTTGGAGGTATTCACAGGAAATCAATAAGGAGATTTACTTCTTGAGAGCCTGGGTGATGGAGGAGGAATGCAGAATGCTTCTCACTGCCTCCCCACTCCCTCTATTTTTGCTTTCCTGTGTGTTCAAATGAAAGAAAAATTAAAAATGAAAAAGTGATAATTTAAGAAGAACTAAAATAAAATAGTCCTTAAGCCACAGAATAAAAGCATGTAGTAATCCACAATAAGCTGTTACTGTCTGTATTTAAAAGAACAGGGAGGAGCGATTTTTTAAAAATAAATTTATTTGTTTATTTTTGGCTGTGCAGGGCCTTTGCTGATACATGGACTTTTCTCTAGTTGTGGTGAGGAGGGCTACTTATTGTTGTAGTGCACGGGCTTCTTATTGCGGTTGACTTCTTGTTGCGGAGCACCGGCTCTAGGGCACGTGGGCTGCAGTAGTGGTGGCACAGGGGCTTGGTAGTTGCAGCTCCCGGGCTCCAGAGCTCAGGCTCCGTTGTGGTGCATGGGCTTAGTTGCCCCACAGCATGTGGGACCTCCCCGGACCAGGGATTAGAGCCCCTATCTACTGCATTGGCAGGTGCAATCTTTACCACTCAGCCACCAGGGAAGCCCATTTTATATGCAAAAATAGACCTAGTCCAGGGATGTTAATACAGCAAGGAAATTAAATATTCTGGACCCATCTCTGGCTTCTGACTTTGACTCTGGGGCCTGAGGCAAGTGAATTAAGCCAGTCAAATCTGGATAATAGTACTTAATGATCAGGCTCGCCTCTGCACTGTGAAAACCCATGACTTGATGTTGCTGAAATGCTTTGAAGGTGCAGCCTTCCAGGGTGCAAGGCATAGCCTGTTGGGGCCTGTGCTGTCATGGGAACTGAGATTCCAGAGTCCAGGCTTTGAGGAGACTTTCAATCGCTATTTAGTTAAACAAATGTTCTTTAAAGTGCCAGTGCTTCCAAGTGTTTCTTAAATGTGTGTGCCCAGAAAATTGGCCTATTTTAGTTGAGTTTTCTGACTTCTGCATTACTTTTCTAAAATACTGCCCATGTAAGTAAATTTTGAATGTCATGATTTCAGGAAAGCGGGTTCTTTTCAGAGAAGGGAAGTGAGGCTTAAAAATCTATTATAGTGTACAATTCAATAAGGAAATGATCAACCCTTTGGAAAATTACAGTGAGTTAGGGACTAATGTTGGCTTTTTAACAATATATATTAAATTAGTCTGTAGAAACATAACACCCCCAAAGAGAAATGTATAGTCTAAGAAAAGAAGATGGAGGAAATGAGAATGTCGTAGGCAATTCTCCATGGGTGTCTCACATTTCTGCATGTTTTGCAAGCAAGGCACTATCTTTTATTCTGGAGTATCTTTTTAAAGTATGTTTATATCATTAACCACCTGGAAGATCATGCGAAGAGTTGACTCATTGGAAAAAACCCTGATGCTGGGAGGGGTTGGGGGCAGGAGGAGAAGGGGACGACAGAGGAAGAGACGGCTGGATGGCATCACCGACTCGATGGACATGAGTTTGAGTAAACTCCAGGAGTTTGGTAATGGACAGGGAGGCCTGGTGTGCTGCGATTCATGGGGTCTCAAAGAGTTGGACAGGACTGAGTGACTGAACTGACTGACTGACCTGGAAGATACAGTGTCTTCCTTCAGAGTAAATGGTAGGCTTGCTTGCTGCACTTTGTATCAAAGATCTGAGTTTTCCAAGTTGTGAGTTCCTCTCCTCTAATGGAAAACACTATGTGTACAGGTCTCATCTGGCCCTGTCTATTTCATCCTGTGTTGTTGGGGCTTGGTAAATTGGTGCAAAGATGCTGATAGTCTGGTTACTGCTGGGGCTGTGAAAAAGAAACTACCCTTTGTCTCTGAGCCACAGGTCTCATGTCTTCTACTAGCATCCATTAAACTCTAGCTGGGTGACTTCTTATCTTTCAAGTGGAGTAAAACTCCAAACTATTCACACTCTTGAGAGGGACATGGTTTCCAGACCATTGCTGTACCTAAGAAATGTAACACAAACCGCTCAGGTGAGCCAGATATATAATTTGAAATTTTACAGACACTTCATTAAAAAGCTAAAACAATCAGGTGAAATTAACTGGAATAATATATTTTCTTTAACCTTATATAGCTCAAATTATCATCATGTCTATATGTAATTGATATAAAAATTACTGATGAGCTATTTTACACTTTTTCTTTGTGAGACATCATCAAGATCTGGGGTATTATTTACATATACAGCATCTCAACTCGGACTATCCATACTTCAAATGTTCAACAGCCATCGATTGAATGGCTTCCATTTTGGACAGTGCAATTCTGGACTATAAAATATAGTAAAATGAAAATAAAAGTCTTCAAAAGAAAATGAAGTAAAAGTTGCTCAGTTGTGTCTGACTCTTTGCAACCCCATGGACTATACAGTCCATGGAATTCTCCAGGCCAGACTACTAGAATGGGTAGCCGTTCCCTTATCCAGGGGATCTTCCCAACACAGGGATTAAACCCAGGTCTCCTGCATTGCAGGCGATTCTTTACCAGCTGAGCTATCAGGGAAGTCCAAAAGTCTTCAAAGGCTAAAATAAATTTTCCCTTAAAAAATTAAATTCAGAATGTCAGTGATATTGCTCATTGGGCTTGTCATTCCAGAGACTCTGAGACATGTCCTACGTGTTCCAGAATTTGTCTGACAGACCAGGAAATCCTTCATGCATTATTTAATCCTCCTGTGCCCTTTAAGTTACATTCGGGATTGCTGGTTCTTCTGCAGCTGCCTGTCATAAGATAGGAATGTAGGGTAAGAGTCATTAAAGATAAATCTGATACCAATCCATCAAGTATGCCTTGTCCTCACGTCTCCAGGAACTGAAATGTAAATGTTGCAGTGGGTTGCCATTTGCCTTCTAGTTCTCTCCTTTGAAAAGTTCATCTACCTAGCCAGAGGAGGGGAGAAAATTCTAACCTCAGCTCGTATTATATTAGCATTTAAATGGGAGATTGGATCCTCAGCCAATTTGGGGGAGGGAAAAATGAGTGACTTCAACCAGCCACTTGTTGCCTCCCTTTGCTCTCTGCCCTGCCTGGTTCAAGGGTTGCCACATGATCACACTGGCTAAGAGCAGCAGTGGGGCATTGACAAAGGAAGAGAATCCCGAATGTCAGGTGCAACCATGATGAATGCAATGATCTGTCCTTACTAGGAATTTTCTTCTAAACATCATTCTTCAGGCTTCAGGATCCTGCATGGGTTTGATTATGGTAAAATAAGGTAAATAACTGTCAAACCTTTTTATCATTTGGGGTTGAGGAGATGTATAATCCACGGGGTTGCAAAGAGTCAGGCATGACTGCGTGACTTTCACAGATGTATTTCAAATAATGTCAAGGTTTTAAAACAAGAAATGTGGAGCTTCCCTGGTGGCTTAGTGGTAAAGAATCTGCCTGCCAATGCAGGAGACATGGGCTTGATCCCTGGTCTGGGAAGATCCCACATGCTTCAGAGCAACTGAGACTGTGTGCCACAACTACTGATCCTGTGCGCTAGAGCCTGGGGGCTGTAACTACTGAAGCCTGCAGGCTCTCGAGCCTGTGCTCCACAAGAGAAGCTCCCGCAGTGAGAAGCCTGTGCACTGCAACTAGAGAATAGCCTTTGCTTGCCACAACTAGAGAAAAAGTCTGCACAGTAATGAAGACCCAGCACAGCCCAAACTAACACAATAAAATTATATATATATACATATATATATATATATATATATGGCAAGAAACGTGAATTTACAGGCGTACACACTGCTCCTTGCATGTCCTCAGAGCTCCCATTTATATGGCAAAATAGTAGAATATTGAAGGAATTTCTTTGAATTCTCTAACCTCACAAAATTCAAGGATTCTTGGATGATAATTCTACAAGATTTCATCTAAAACACATACAATAAAATCTTTTTTGAGACAAATTCTGCACAGAGAAGTCACTTCAATTTACTAGATAAATCTCTTTGTAAGGGTCCCATAACATTGAGACGGGAAGAGTCAACAAATGACATGATATGGCCAAGTACGGTCAGGCACCCTGGACAGTAAATGTCAGTCCTCAGATCTCCAGGACCTAGACTCCTCAGGGTCTGGGCATGGGTCTGTGGAAGCCATTCTGAACCCCAGTCTGATCGTGGGGAAGGATTCTCTTCCACAGAGCTCTTCTACAACCACGACCTGGTATTGCCCACGTCACTTAGTTCCACCGCAAGAAGCTGCATTTGGCCTAAGCCCTTCACAGAGGTTCTGCTCCTCCCCCATACTTCTACTCAGGGACTGCTATTAAGTTCCCTCAGTGACATTCTGTGTCTTCTCTTTTGTATGTGTCCTTCTCTTTTATTCAGCACCCTGACTCTCCCTCTCCCAAGATTCTCCCCATTTCTTCTGCCGCTGTCTGTCCCAGTTGCATCAGTTTCTTTTCTAGGCTTTGGATAAATCCTTCCCCGGTGGATGATCCACCACCCATCTTGGCATCTGACCCCTTCCAGATTCTGCCTGTTGTACTTATTACTGTGTTTGACCCTGATTTCTGCATCTTTAGGTAAGAGGCACCTCACCCTGCACCTAGTTGGGTGCTCTTTTAGGAAGCTGTGAATTCATTCCTTGTATTAAATGATCTTTCTGTATCTTCTCTCCTTTGCTCTCTGCTCTGCTTCTTTCCCCCCTACCCCTTCCACTCTCCCTTCATTCAAATGACAGTGTAATAGAACACAAAGCCTATGGAATTTGGAGTTAATGAAACTTAATGAAAGTGTTGGAGTCCAAGATGCCACCTTGCTGTGTAACCTTGGCACTTACTCATATCTAAGCATGCTTCTTCCCCTCTAAGTTGAGAATGATAACCATCAGTGCTTAGCTATAAGTTTCTTAAGAGGATAAGAAGATGTGTGAGGGCCTAAAAAGATATGTGAGGGCCAGTGTGCAAGAGCCAGGCATAAACTGACAAATGAGCACAGCATGCTTGAAGGACAATGAGCTGAGTGTTCTAAAATCAATTGACTTTTTGTTTGCCTGACTCTTTTTCCTGAATTGTAATTTTTTTGAAATGCAGATATTTATCTTGTAACTCCTACTGTATTACATTACAAAATCTTTGACATGATCTGCTTTATCATTTGTATCCCTCTTAGTAGGGCCCTTGACCATTGTCAAGTATTTCTTGGTTTGGAGGGAACAGATTTCCCAAAGGAGAGCCTCAAATGTTGGGAACCCTACTAGGCTTTTGAACAGGAAATGCATATCATGAAAGTGGGCTGTAGGGAAACCTGCTATCCAGTGTTACAGAATGGCCTGGAACAGGGCCTAGGGCTTAGAACAGGTGAAGCCCTACCTCCTGTCAGCTGTGAGGTTTTAGACAAACTGTTTAGCTTGTCAGCTTCAGTTTCTTGTCTTTAGGGATAAAGTAGTGTCTACCCCAGAGTGTTGATAGGCGGGTATTTTAGAATGTCCAGGGTACTCAATGATCCAAGTGTCTGGCATCAACACAGGTTAACTATGATGGTGTTAGTGTGTGCTTCAAACACCTTCTGAAGCTGTTCTCAGTCCAGAGTGATCCTATTAAAATGTCAATCAGATCATACCACTCCGCTGCTCAGAACCCCTTCCATTCAATGTGAAAGTCCAGATCTTTGCAGAAACCTACCCAGATGCACTACTTCCTTTTTCCTGCTCTAGTTCCTTTTACTCTTAGCATGTAAGACTTATCTAAATAACAGTTACTTATTTGGAGTGCATACTGATTATTATCTGTCCTCCCCGCTAGACTGTAAACTCCACCAGGGAGGTCTATTCTGTGAACTGTTGGCGTGATGTCCTAGTATCATGCTTGGCCATAGTAAGCGGCTTTTGTTCAACAAATGAATGAATGAAGGCATTTCCCACAACCAAGATGGCCCCTGCCTGCTCTAAGTTCCTGTATCACTTTGATGGCTCTTCTCTTATGTTACTTACCATAGTCTAAATTATACTTTATTTGGGGATTTGCCCCAGTCCCTTAGCCAGAGTGAAAGCTCTGGGTAGGAGTGTGCCTTACTGGATTTTTGTCTTACTCCACAAGTCTAGTGCACAGTCAGTGTTAGTGCTCTTATTGGGAGAAGCATGGTCTGGAATCTAGACCATGTCCTATGCCTTTACCCACTCCTCTCACACCATTTTTTTAAAAAAAAATTTGCCTGTCCTGGATCTTCCCTGTGGTACACAGGCTCTGCAGGTGCTTCTCTAGTTGCAGTCCTCAGGCTTAGTTTCCCCGAGACATGTGGAACCTTAATTCCCCAACCAGGGATCGAACCCACAGTTCCTGCATTGGAAGGCCGATTCTGAACCACTGAACCACCAAGGAAGTCCTTCACACTATTTCTTTATTCATATTAAAGTTCAGTCCCAAAATTAATTTGTTAAAGGTTTGACCTTTACTTTTAAAAATCAAATGAATTTAAATAAATGCCACTTACTAAATCCACTAATAAGTGGTCATATTTAATATCTGAACACAATATTCAATGTCTTCTCATGAAGAGAAACAAACTCACGCCATGATCCTCTTTCACGTGGTGGTCAGTGGTGGAAAGACAGACTCTCAGTTCTATGGCACCATGGATTTGGTGACAGAAGTCCGAGAGACACGGGTTCGATCCCTGGGTCAGAAAGATTCCCTGGAGGAGGGCATGGCAACCCACTCCAGTATTCTTGCCTGGAGAATTCCATGGACAGAAGAGCCTGGAGGGCTAAGGTCCATAGGGTCGCAAAGAGTCGGACATGACTGAAGTGACTTAGCATACCAGCATGCATGCTTGTGGTGGGCAGTGGCCTCCCTCTCCGCCTGTCCTTCGTCCCTCCACGTGGCTCCATCGCACACTAACGGAAATCTGCAGCTTCCCTGGCTCCTCTCTCCACCCTCCCCAGAGCCACCCAACATAAAACAGTCTGGCTTTGGGGCAGAATCCAAAGCAATGGAAAGGATCCACTTAAAAGAAGCACAGAAAAATATAGTTCTCTCCCTCTTTTTATTATATAGGGAATTACAAAACCGTGCTTAAATGGGCATTTCTATTATTTGATTTGAATACTAAACTTCATTAGCTTTTCGCCCAACTTGTGATCCCAGTAACTGACGTTTGTTAAAAGTGAGGTTTGGGCATGTCTTTTCGGCTTGGGTAAATTAAAAGAAGAAATTTCTGAACTGGGTTAGGGCGAGCTCCCCACACTGAGGGCACAAATAAACCCTCCATCAGCATCTGCGGCGTGGACGTCAGGAGGCCCTGCTCGCAGATGCACGTGAGCATCCCCCGGCCTCCAGAAGGCGAATGTGCCTCCGGCACTTATTCAGCTGCCTCACCCTCACTCTCTCAGCAACGAAGCCCTGTCATTCTTATTTGATGATTCTTTTTAAAATGCTTGGGCTCACCTCAGGACCCCAAACGGCACAGGAAGGTCTGCACTCTTTTCTTTGCCCATCGCGGGTAACTGCCCTCTGTGACATGCTCAGGGTTCATTCTGGGAGCAACATCCATTTCCCAGGCCGCCGGGCAGGATTACTGGCCAGAGGGCTGCGGGCTTCAAAGGCCCGGATGAGCCCCCGTGGCAAGTCGTTCCCCGCTGCCCCCGACTCCCCCGCCGGAAGTGCCTCTGATGTGAACAGACACCTGGACAAACACAAAGGATGCAGCGTGGTTCTTTATTCCTGCTACACATTTCCCTGAGCGACATTTGCCAGAACTACCTTCTCAGGCCTCCTAACATAAAAGGCTTTTGTGTGGTTGGAGGCTGGGGAAGATGGTGCAGTGTTGGGCTGGAAACTTCTCAGCGCTAGGTCTTTCATCTTTAGATACTCGGCCCAGTCACAGATAACTATACCTATAATGGAAGATTTTCAGCCAAGCACCCATCAGCTGATCTTTCACGGATCGTGTATGAATAGTTGTTGGCGCTGTGATCAGTGCCTGATCCTGTAAGAACACAACAAACGTTTGTCAGATGAATAAATGAGATACTGAATGAAATCTTATATTAAAGCTGTATCTTTAGGAGCTGAATCATTTGTGTTAGTTTGGCTCGAAAAGGAGTGAAAATAGTTCATTTGGAAGGTGATCCTCGGAAACACCATTAAGAGGAACACTGTATGACTTAAATCTTAAAAATGCAACAATCCAGGGAATGTAACAAAAAAGAAATGAACCCACACATGTAGAGAATAAACTAGTGGTTACTAGTGGGGAGAGGGAAGAGAGAGGGGCAATAAAAGGGTAGGGGATTAAACGGTATAAACTATTGAGTATAAAATAAGTTACGAGGATATATTACACAACATGGGGAATACAGCCAATATTTTACAACTATCAGGAGACTCAGGAGATGCAGGTTTGATTCCTGGGTCGGGAAGTTCCCCTGGAGGAGAAAGTGGCAAAGCACTCTAGTATTCTTGCCTGGAGAATTCCAAGCACAAAGGAGCCTGACAGGCCACAGTCCATGGGGTCGCAAAGAGTGGGACACAACTGAGCCCGGCACACATGCATGAAGGAAGTATAGTTAAAAATTGAAAATATATTGTACACCTGTAACATATATTATTGTACATAAATTATTTGTTGGTTAGTTGCTAAGTTGTGTACGACTTTTTTGTGACCCCATGGACCAGGCTCCTCTATCCATGGTATTTCCCAGGCAAGAATACTGAAGAGGGTTGCCATTTCCTTCTCCAGGGCATCTTCCTGACTCAGCAATCAAACCTGCGTCTATTACGTCTCCTGCATTGGAAGGCAGATTCTTTACCACTAGCACCACTTGGGAAGCCCTATGAAAATGAAAGTGAAGTTGCTCAGTCATGTCCGATTCTTTGTGACCCCATGAGCTGTAGCCTACCACACTGCTCCATCCATGGGATTTTCCAAGCAAGAGTACTGGAGTGGGTTGCCATATACTTCAATTTAAAAGAAGAGAGAATAAAGAAGAGGAGCAGGCAAGGGAAAGCAGCCAGCTGAAGGCGCCTCATTTAGCAGTTCACCACTGTGGGCAGTGGCTGCATAGCCCTGCTGGGGAACTGAGGGGGCCAGAGATGGACACCCCCCTTAGAGTAACCCCACCTGGAGGGTGAAGGAGCTGGAACATGCAGGTATTGTCCATCAGTTCCCATCAGGCATTGGTGAATGACAGCTCCCTGTCCAGCATCTATCATGCCTCCAGGTGCCCAGGCAGAGGCAGGTCTGGGCCCAAAGAAAACCTTGAAGCAAAGGTGTGCACTGGCCACGGAAAGTCAGAATGGTGGATGCACAAATGGTAGGGGGCACTTGCAGCACCACTCCACGTCCTCTGGCGGCCGCTGCCTCTGCTTCCACTAAGGGTCACTGGCCTCCTGAACCCTCCTGATCATAGTAAGTTTCAGACAAAGCAGCCTAGCAGGACAAATAGTCTCCACTGTCTTGTTACTATGACCTTAGCTGTGTGGCTACCAGGGACATACATTTCAGCAAACCACACAGGAATTTGGCAGTGCATCGCATGGCCTGCAAGGCCCTTGGCTTTCATTTCCAAATCTCAGTATCTGTGTCTTAGAACTTGTAGGGTTGAGGAAACAATACTTGTGTTTAAAATGGAAGGGGTTGGGGAGTTAAAAAACCAGAAATCATAATCCAGAGGGGTTGAACATATTTAATGGTATTATCAAGTCATTTCTCCCCAAACTTGGCATATTAGAACCATGGAGGACCTTAGATATCATTTCATTCAATGAGCTCACTTTATAGATGATGAGACCAAGGAGCAGAGAAGTGAAATGACTTATCCAAGGTCATATGTGAGTCAGGACAAGCCTGTCCCCCTGGCCACATTGCCACTCACACTAACCGTTCCCTGGGGCTCAGGAAAATGACCCCCAGGAGCTATTGGTACAACTTAAAGAAAACTGGACCAGCACAGATGGGAGTACAGGATACAAGTGGTCAGGAGGGAAGGGGCTGGGGCCAGAAAGGAGACCACTGGAGTCAGTAATTACTGAACACCTACTATGTGCCAAAGCCCATACTCTGGGGCTTAGAGATATCTTGTTATTCCTCACAGTCCCTGGAAGGTGGATGGCATAGTGCAGCCAGAATCTATACACTCAAACTTTATCCCTCCAGAGTCATTTCTTTTTTTAAAAGCACTGATCTCATCTTCTTCTGGAACTTCTTTCCCACTCAGCAGGGAAGAAAACCAAACACTCTCATAACCTAGAGTTTTCAATTTACAGTAACTGAGTTGCCTAGAAACTGACTCTGGAGGCCAATGGTTTTACTCTGTCAACCTCCCAAGACGAGTTACTTACATTTCCCGTGTTCACTAATAAACTCCTTTGGTGCCTGTAGAGCACCAAGGCAACCCTGGGCATCTCTAGTCAGCAACATCCATCTCCATGGAAATTCCAGGTCTCTTCTCTCTGGTTACAACACTGGAGATCTCTTTAAGACATGAATATATTTTCCAAGATAAGTATCATTATTTGACACTTCATAAGTGTTAGAAGTGATTAACATCTCACAACACGCCTAAAGGAATGAATTGATTAGATTGTACAAGCAGAGAGCTGGCCGTGCAAGAACCAGGACCCCGGGGAAGAGCTGGGGGAGTTGGAGGAACAGAGAGAGAGAGAGAACAAGAGATATGGGGAGAATGCTCAAAGCATAAGGGGCTTCCCAGAAGGTCAGACGTGTCCAGGGCTGTGCAGCCACCCAGTGTGAGGGCCCTGGGAGCTTGGGAAGGGAAGCTATGATTAGGATGGAGTCCAAAGGCACAGAGCAGAACCACTTCCTGTGCAGTGGCTACTGGGGAGAGTGTTGCTTGGATGAGTACAGCAAATATTGAGGCTGGCACTGGCTATCTTCAGGGCCAAGAGGTGGCCTTCTGGTCCTGTCTGTATTTTCATGGGAGCCGTACCCTGTCTCCTGACCCCCATCCAAAGCTCACTGGGCTGGGGCAGACGGCACTGCCCGTCAGTGCCCGGGGTGACGGGTACATTTCAGGCCCCGTGCAGCCCTCTGTGAGCTGTGATTTCCTTTGATTCTGTTGTTCTTGTTCCATCCGAGTGGGACTTCTGTTCCCATTCTGAAGGCCACTGTTAAGTCCTATTCACTCTCAATGGCTCATTTAGTTCAGTGGGGGTTTGGGTTTTTAGAAGGTTTTCTCTTTTAAATTCTTTTTTCTTTCTCCCCCCACCCCCATTAAAAAAAAAAAAAAAAAAAGGTCATAAAGAGCTTTAAGATGCCATGCATGAAAAGCCTTGGATAAATGCAGCTTGTACTGGATTGTAAAATACTGTATTGTTCCAAGCTTAATTCCTCCTGTGAGACTGGAATGGGTAATTTCCTAGTCCCGAGGCAGAGGCCGAATCCACAGGCTGCAGACTGGATGCAGGGCTGGTGTTCCCAGGAGGCTCGAGGGGAAACCAGAGATCTCTGTGAGAAATTCTCCTTTTGGTCCAGACTTAAGTTTTCTGACTTTTGCATTAAGGTAAAATCACATTTTTATGAAGAAACGTACCTCTGCTTTCTGAAGTGTCACTTTGGCGTCTGGAGTAGCCAGTGTCCAGAGTCACAGAAAGGACTTCCTCTCAACACCCCTGCTCTGAGAATGCCCCTGTCTAGTGTGTGACCTCGCTGGCCATGGCGGGGGTCCTCCTTGTCTGAGTTCTGGAGACTCTGTTGGCTCTGATGGTCCCTCTCTCTTCCTTTGACATCAGCTTAAGAGGTTGCCAGTTCCATGCTCCAGGACCGAGTGCCCAAGTCTGCCACGCTCATTCCTGCCTCCTCCTCATTGCCACGACTGGTCCCTTGCCTGGTATGCTGCCCTTCCCATCTTCCTTTCTGGCTAGATTCCTCTCTGATTTCAAGCCACCTTCCTGCATAAAACTCTCCCTACTTCTGATTCCATTGCCTCCCTCTTCTCTGATCTCTGTTGTAACCATGGTCATGAGTGTACATTTTCATCCCTTTGGGGCTCAAGTTTGGTGTGGATGTTAGATTATCAATTCCTTGTTTGTATCTGTCACATCCACAGCCATACATGTCCAGTAGGAAGCAAAAATGGAGTACATTCCCACCTTTTGGTTTATTGATTGATTGATTGATTCATTGATAGTTGCCCAGATCCACCTAGTTCAGACATTGAAACAGCGTTTTTGCCCAAGCGACCCTAGACATCAGTAGTGGTGTCCCTCTGACTCTCAGATGCTCACATCCAGACTGCTTCACCCCTCCTCCTACTCAGGAGCAAGATTCAGCCTCTACTCCAGTTTTCAGGAAAATATCTATTCATGCCAAATGTTTTGAGAATCTTGGTAGACTTTTAGTAAACATTTGAGGATGGGAGGAAGGCTACATTGGCAGAGTGTAACATTTTACCATCTCCTTCTACGTTATACAATTGACCACAGAGTTCTTGTTCATGACTCTGGATGCTAATGACTACAGGAGACCCAAAACATCTCCTGGGGACAGATGGCTAGATGTCTAGAAGGACAGAAAAAGAAAAAAGCCTAAAATTTATTGGGAAAATGAAAAGACATATGAGTAACTTCTATTTGGCACACAGGGGATTCCAACTACTTTACCTACTGTCAGAAGGGACAAAAATTGCTCTTCATCCCTTGCACAAAAGCTTGTAGAGCATCGTCTATGAGTTGCGCATGGCTTTAGAACCATACTTCCCACCTTAAGAGTCTTATTAAAGTGTTCTAAACAAACACTGTGTTATCTCCAAGAATAATTCCAGGGAATCCTTTTTATTATCACAACATCAGTCCTCAGAAGGGTTGAGTTTTCCATCTCTGGGCTCAGTGATTAAAAGTGTTCATCAAAGAAGGCAGTCAGTCACTTGGGGTCATAGGTAACTAATGAGAACCTACTGTATAGCACAGGGAGGTCTACTTAATGATCTGTGATGATCTAAATGGGAAGGGAATCCAAAAAAGAGGGAATATATGTATATGTATATATATAGCTGATTCCTGGTGGCTCAAATGGTCAGGAATCTGCATGTAATGCAGGAAACCCAAGTTTGATCCCTGGGTGGGGGAGATCCCCTGGAGAAGAGAATGGCTACCCACTCCAGTATTCTTGCCTAGAGAATTCCGTGGACAGGGGAGCCTGGTGGGCTATAGTCCATGGGGTTGCAAAGAGTGGGACACTGAGCAGACTCCACTCACTAATTATAGCTGATTCACTTTGCTGTACTACAGAAACTAACACTGCATTGTAAAGCAACTATATTCCAAAAAAAGAGAGAGAGAGAGAGATTTCAAGTATTTTAAAACCTCCTGCCCTTAGCCTTAGCACCGTGGGATACCAAGAATGAGGTCTGAGCTCCAAAAACACTGTCCAAAGGGCCCCCTGAAGGTCTGGGCATGAAAAAGTAAACAGAGCTCCCCGCTCCTCCGCATCAGGCGCTGTTCACGTGGGTGTCCGTGTTTCTTTGGCCAGAGGCTGCCAGGTTGTCCCAGCTCCCAGCCCGTTAGATTGGATTCCTTTCCACAATTTCTTCCTGCCTCACAGAAGAAGTAGCTTTATAGTCATGTAATTTTCAGGACAGCAGAGATTTCCAGTTAAGAAAAAAATAGAATTGGTTGCTGGGTCATTGCTGTTGAAACGACAACACCATTTTACACTTGCTCGGAAAGAGCCTTCCTCTTAACTCCCGCTCCCAGGCTCCCCTCTCTTATTCAGGCTTTTGTGCGGCTCCTTTGGTTTTTCTGCTCCTCAGATGTGCGCACAGTTTAAATAACATTCCTTCCTGAATTTGTCCCTTCATTTCCCCAGCTTCTGTGCTTGGGGGCTCTCCAGCTCCCATCCTTTTTCTTTCTTGCTAATGTTCTCTCCTCCATCCTTTGTTGACATGCCAATTTTTTCAGCACTAGCCTCCCCCTTCCTCTCCTCACTGTTTTCCATTCCTCACACTCCTCCTAACTGACAAACACTCCCCAGATTCTATGTGTGTGTGTTTAGGGTCTAGAAGAATACAGTCTATCTTTGTTCCCATATCCTTGATGAGGTGAGGAAAAGTGCATCTTCCCCACCCCAACCCCTTCCACCTTTTCCTAACAGCTAGTGTGGCCAGCATGGATACAGGATCAATTTTATGCATAGGCTTACTCAGTTTAGTCACTCAGTCCTGTCTGACTCTTTGCAACCCCATGGACTGCAGCACTCTAGGCTTCCCTGACCACCACCAGCTCCCAGAGCTTACTCAAACTCACGTCCATAGCATCGGTGATGCCATCCAAACATCTCATCCTTTGTCATCCCTTTCTCCTCCAGCCTTCAATCTTTCCCAGCATCAGGGTCTTTTCCAATGAGTCAGTTATTCACATCAGGTGGCCAAAGTATTTGAGTTTCACCTTCAGCATCAGTCCTTCCAATGAATATTCAGGACTGATTTCCTTCAGGATGGACTGGTTGGATCTCCTTGCAGTCTAAGGGACTCTCAAGAGTCTTCTCCAACACCACAGTTCAAAAGCATCAATTCTTTGGTGCTCAGCTTTCTTTATGGTCCAACTCTCACATCCATACATGACTACTAGAAAAACCATAGCTTTGACTAGACGGACCTTTGTCGGCAAGATTATGTCTCTGCTTTTTAATATGCTGTCTAGGTTTAGCATAGCTTTTCTTCCAAGGAGCAAGCATCTTCGGATTTTATGGCTGCATAGGCTGAGAGCTGTGTAATTTGCAGGGTATTGGGAAGGCTAGTTGTAGCAGTCACTCTTGGCAGCCTACAAATCAGTCATTTCTCTCTCCTTCCCAACTGAACCCTGACTCTGGACAGAACTCCTGCTCAGCCAGGTGCTCCAGGGGAAGTGGGCTCTATCACCATTCACCAGCTATGAGTCATCATTGGTCTAACTGACCTTGAGAGTTCCATTCTCCTTGTCAGTGACTGGTTTAGGCATTGGCATGTGAAACAGATATATGCAATGAGAATGAAGAAGTAAGATGGGGGAGGGGAGGCATATGGAGGAGATTATCCTCTATCTTAAATGGAGAAATAAAAGCTCTTCCTACTGCTTTTCTTAATGTTGTCTGGAAGCTATG
Source organism: Cervus canadensis (assembly GCF_019320065.1). Classification (NCBI taxonomy): domain Eukaryota; kingdom Metazoa; phylum Chordata; class Mammalia; order Artiodactyla; family Cervidae; genus Cervus; species Cervus canadensis. The sequence goes on from NC_057401.1 coordinate 36,026,017, forward strand.
ATATTGAGAGTTGCTTTAGCCATCTTAAAGGCAGGAGAGGACAAGCTCCAGGAAAAAGACATTCTGCTGAGAACAGCAGAAAAGAAATATGAAAATGAGTTGAATCCTTGATGACATCTTAAAGCTGTTGACCCTGTCTCACCCTGAACTTGTTGGTTTTTAGATAATAAACCTCCTCACTTTTAAGCCATTTGTTTTTTAGTAATTTGTGTTTTTTCCAACTTAAAATATCTTTAAAAAAGCATAGTTTTTCTGACCGAAAAGAATTCCTCCATACATATCATCTCTACCTTGCTTAGTCTATGATACCCAGATCGTAACAATAGCTGCTAATTTCATATCACTTTTCTTGTGCTAGGCATTGCTTTTTTTTTTTTTTTAATAAAGTAACTCATTAAGACCCTATGAAATCTTGTAATTTATGGACCCTAGCTCTTTACTCCACTCAGTGGACCCCATCTACAGGACATGGAGATTTATTGTTAAAGGGTTTTTAATAACCTTTTAGTTCTGCCTCCTCTTGTCCCTTCTGAGTTACTCAGAATCCAGTTAGGAAGCCACACCAATTTTATTTTTTTAAATGGAGATGATTTAATAAGTCACTAAGCTTGAATATTGAAAAGGCAAACGGACAACAGTAAGTATCAGAGAGGAGCTGCATGTAGCAGCTACCATCCTTAGGGCTGTGGAGCAAAGGAAGACTTTGGAATGACTGGAACTTAGAGACTTAGAGTAGGGGACTTCTAAGGAGAGAGTACTGCTCTGTTGGTGCTGATGGACCTGACAGGGCCAGGAAGCCCACAGAAACCCAACAAGAAGCAAACAGGAATGAGAAAATCCTTGTCTCCCCCAGCATTGCAGTCTTCCTCCAACGCTCCCTGTGGTACAGTAACACCGAGCAAGAGGACACAGCAGCATGCAGAGCAGAGTGTAGAAGGGAGGCTTTGACTCAAAAGACAATAGCTCATTCATTCTCTCTATCTCTGTCTCTCTCCCCCTAAATATGGGACAATTTAAGGGACTGCAAAAAATGACGTTTATCGATGGAATTTCAATACAATAAGAAATCTCTTGTTTCAACTATCCCATTTCCACTGGAGATAGAAGATACCAGTGAGAGGGCTGTCACATGACAAAGATAATGCTCCAGAAGAGTCAGTGCAGGAGACTTTAAGGTAGAAGAAGAGTTTGATACCCATTAGTATCATTGTCTGTATACCATCTTTCAAAAGATCTCTTCTCTCTGACAAAAAAAAAGTTGTCCTCACCTCTTGAGAAGCTTCCATTTCTACTTCTGGGCAGAGAGGTAATGTGTTCCTGGGTGAATGAACATGAATTAAGGACTTCCAATATGTCAGACTCTTTTAAGTACCTTTACCACTTATTATCAGTGTCAAATTACATTGCTTCTATATGGCCCCATATCCATATGTATGAAATGAAGATAATACTTACTATCTTATAGAGTTAGGAGGATTGGGGAGATACTGGAAAGCTCACAGTCTAGTGTTTCTTATATATTGTATCTTATTCTTTGCTTTATTTACTTTGTTCTTCTAAGTTTTGGGTTTCCCGTGGCTCAGTTGGTAAAGAATCCACCTGCAATGTAGGAGACCTGGGTTCATTCCCTGGGTTGGGAAGATCCCCTAGAGAAGGGAAAGGCTACCCACTCCAGTATTCTGGCCTGGAGAATTCCATGGACTGTATAGTCCATGGGGTTGCAAAGAGTCGGACATGACTGAGCAACTTTCACTTTCTAAGTTTTAGAATCAGCTTGTCCATATTTACAAAATATTTTGTTGGTCTAATCTTCAAAATTCTAATCTTCAATTGCTCTTCTAACATCCTTTCCTAATTAACCAATACTCAACAAAATAGGGAACTTCTTCAACTTGCTAAAGAACATCTATGAAAAACCCAGTCAATATCATACTTAAAGGTGAAAGGCTGAGTGCTTCTCCCTAAAGTCAGGAACAAGACAAGGCTCTCTGCTCTTATTACTTTTATTCGGCATTGTTCTAGAGGGTCTAGCCAGAGAGATTAGGCAAGAAAATAAAATAAAAAGCATTCGGATTGGAAGGGAGAAGTAAAACAACTTTATTCTCAGATGACAAGATCTTGTATATAGGAAATTCCCAGGAATCCATATAGAAAATGTTATTAGAACTAATGAACAACTTCAGTGAGGTTTCAGGATATAAGATGAATAGACTATATGAAAATAAAAATGAAAAATAAGGATCAATACACACTATCAATTGTATTTGTATACTCTTTTCAATATAATAGCATCAAAAATACTTAGGAATAAATTTAATAACGAAAATGCTAGATTTGTACACTGAAAACCTAAAACATGTTTGAAAGATATTAGAGAAGATCTAAATAAATGAAGATATATACCATGTTCATGTGTTGAAAGGCTTAATATTGTTAAAATGACAATATTTCCCAAATTAATCTACAAAATTACAGAATGCCTATCAATTTCTTTATAGAAATTGACAAACAGATCCTAAAATTCCTATGGAAATGCAAGGAAACCAGAAGAGCCAAAGCAACTTTGAGAAAGAACAAACATGCAGAACTCTCATTAATTGATATCAATATTTGTAAAGCTACAGTTATTAAGACAACACAGTAAAGATAGACACATGTTTCGGTGCAATAAACTACAGAAACAAACTCGAAATAGTGAACTGATTTTTCATAGAAGGGCAAAGGCAATTTAGGAGCAAAAGGAAAGTTGTTTCAATATATTATGCTGAGACATTTAGACATCTATAGACAAACAAACAATAATAAAAACCACAGCTTAGATCTATAAGCCACATTTGATGAAAAAATTAACTCAAAATAGGTCATTGTGCCTACATGTAAAATTAAAACTAGAACACTTCTAGAGAAAACATAGAAGCAAATCTTCAGACTTGGGGTTAGGTAAAAACTTCACAGAAATATATTATTGAATAGGCGGCATGATTCATATTGGTAAATTGAGCTTTGTCAGAATTAAGAACTTCTGTTCTCTGAAATAAGAGATTGAAAACCAAACCATGGCCTGGTAGAAAATACTTGCAAATTACATATCTGATAACAGGCTTGCACCTAGAATATATTTTTTAAAAAAATCCCAAAACCTCAAAACTCAATCATAAGAAAACAACCTGATCAAAAAGTGGGCAAAATCTTCCAATGGACATTTCACCTTCACCAAAGAAAATATTCACCTTCCAAATAAGCACATAGAAAATGTTCTTTATCACTAATTATTACAAAAATGCAAATTAAACCACAAGAAGCTAAGCCTGCATATCTATTAGGTTATCTAAAATTTGAAACACTGACCATAACAAAATCTGGTGAGAATTTAGAGCAGTTGAAACTGCCATATGCTACTGGTGGAAAGGTAAAATGTTACAATAACTTCGGAAAACAAATCTGGAATTTAAAAAGTTAAGTATACAGACACCATAAGATTTGGGCTTCCCTGGTGACTCAGCTGGTCAAGAATCCACCTGCAATGCAGGAGACCTGGGTTCGATCCCTGGGTTGGGAAGATATCCTGGAGAAGGGAACAGCAACCCACTCCAGCATTCTTGCCTGGAGATTTGCATGGACTGTATAGTCCGTGGGGTCGCAAAGAGTCAGACACAACTGAATGACTTTCACTTTTCACCATAAGATTCAGCCATTCCACTCCTAGGTGTATTCTCAATAGAAATAAAAGCATATGTCTCTACAAAGCTTTGTAATGAAAATTAATAGTTTTATTTATAATAACCCCAAGTAGGAAACAACCTTGTGATATAGTTTTTAAAAATATGTATTTTGTCTCTGTCCCTGGCCCCTGGCACAGAGCTCCTAAAATTCTTGGAATTCCCTGAGCGATGGGAGTGTATTTTTAATTTATAACAAATATTTTAGACTATATTTGAATTTTTGCTACTGGGGTATCTCCTGGTGGAGCCCCAGATGGCTTTAGGATAAGAGCTGGTCACTGGAAATTCCAAGCTCATGATTAGATTAGCCCCACTCCAGCAAGGGATGGGACTAAGGGCTGTGCTCAATTGCCAATGGGGCTTTCCTGGTGGCTCATTTGGTAAAGAATCTGCCTGCGATGCGGGAGACCCAGGTTCGATACCTGGGTTGGGAAGATCCCCTAGAGAAGGAAATGGCAACCCACTTCAGTGTTCTTACCTGGAGAATCCCATGGACAGAGGCCATAGTGAATGGGATCTCAAAGAGTAGGACACAACTGTGCGACTAACACTTACTTAACTTACTTACTTAATAACTTAATCACTCATGCCTACATAGTGAAACCTCCATTAAAACCAAAAAATGGAGTTTGGAGAGCTGCCTGGTTGGTGAACACATGGATGTGCTGAGAAGGCGGCATGCCTGGGGAGGGGATGGAAGATCTACACCCCTTCCCCCCAATTCCATGCCCTATGCATCTCTATCATTTGACTTTTTGAATTGTATCTTTTGTAATAAACTAATGACCATAGGTAATCTGCTTTCCTGTGTTCTGTGAGTCATGCTAGTAAATTATGGAGACCGAGGAAGGGATTGTGGAAAGTTCTGAATTTGTAGTCAGTCAGGCAGAAGTGTGGGTTGCCTTGGGACGTCACTGTGGCTGCTGTCTGAAATGGGGACAGTCTCAAGGGACTGAGTCCTAACCCTGTGGGGTCTGTGCAAATTCTGGGGAGTTAGTGTCATAATTGAATTGAATTGTCAGGCAATTGGTTGATATCAGAAGGCTGGTAACTGGTTATCGATACTGGAAAAAGAAATCACAGACCCCAGATCTATCAACAGATGAACAGACAAGCAAATTGTTGTATAAGCCTCCAACCAAAGACTACTCAGCAATAAAGAACAAACTACCAATGCAGACTATTTGTACAAGCTAATGCTTATGAATCTCAAAATAATTATGCTGATTGAAAAAGCCAGACAGAAAGGAATACATACTATATGAACCCATTAACAGGCTACCCACGTGGCACTAGTGGTAAAGAACCCTCCTGCCAATGCAAGAGACAAAAGAGACATGGGTTTGATCCCTGGATCTGGAAGATCCCCTGGAGGAGGGCATGGAAACCCACTGTAGTAATCTTGTCTGGAGAATTCCACGGACAGAGGAGCCTGGAGGGCTGCAGTCCATAGGGTCACATGGAGTCAGACAAGACTGAAGCAACTTAGCATGCACGTATGAAACCATTCATATAAAATTACAGAAAATAAAATCTAATCCATAGTGGCAAAAAGCAGATTGATGTTTGCCTGGCTGTCGGGGGCAGAGGAGAGAATTATAAAGGGGCATGAGATCTTTTTTGGGGGGTGGGTACATGATGGATATGTTCATTATATTGAGTTTAGTGTTGGTTTCACTGCCATATGCATGGTTTTTTTTCCCATATGCATGTTTTAAATTTATCAAATTATACCTTAAACATTGCTGCTTATTGTATGTCAATTCTATCTTAATGAATTTGTTAAAACTTTGTAGATGACTGGAATAAAATGTATTCAGATGGTTATCTCTGAGTGGTAGACTTTGTGAGTTTTTATTTTTTTTCTTTACTTTTTATACTTTTCTCTACTTTTAAAGTTTCCTCTAGCGAGTTTATATGGTAGAAAATGAAAGTATACAGTTAAAAAAAAAGCAAATGATATGAAAATATTACACAAGGCTAAGGCAACATGATTAACTTTATAGGAACATTGTGAGCTAAGTAGTCCTTTGTGGGATCATCTGGGAACCCAATCACCATTTATAAGGAGGCTGCTGTGAAAAAGTGTTCTCTTTGTTCCAGTGTTTTTAAACTGAGCTTTCTGAGCAGTTGTACTTTCTTTTTACCTCTCTCAGCAGAATCCTTTATCTCAGGTTTTGTTCCCAAGAGTTTATTTTATTTTCTTGTGGGCATTTTTTTCATGGTAGTGTAAAATGGTTCCCTAAAAATTGAAGCAATATTTGGTGGGGGAAATGTAGGTGAGGACTGATGCCGTAGATATGTTCTGCTTGAACCACCAGGAAAAGCCCTCAATGTGGTCACAGTCAGAAACAAGGCTATAAAAATTGCACCTTGTGACTGCAAATGCTGGCCTCCTACCTCACGTAGGCCTGGTGACAGAATTGCTTGGAACTGATTTCCCCGCTCCCCAACCCCTCTCAAACCCAGTCCGTTCCTATTTCCCCTGAAAGCAAGCCTCAAGTCAGGCTATCGTTACAGGAGACCTGTCTCATCACCTCTTTGGAGACAGTCCTACCATTCTCGTCAGACCTGAAGGAACACCTGTTTCCTATTAAGTTATCACTCTGGGATCTTTTCACAGGCGATGATGCACACAGAAGAAAAACAGGCTGCAGATTTCTAAATTCATAGGACTCATGCTGATTCTTAGAGGAGGGGTATTATGTGTACTCGCTTAGTCGCTCAGTCGTGTCTGACTCTTTGCAATCCCATGGACTGTAGCCCGCCAGGCTCCTCTGTCCATGGGATCCTCCAGGCAAGAATACTGGAGTGGGTTGCCATGCCCTCCTCCAGGAGAATCTTCCCAACTCAGGGATTGAACCCCCATCTCCTGTGTCTCCAGCATTGCAGGGAGATTCTTTACCACTAGTACCACCTAGAAAGCCTCTAAGGACTAGAACTCGTGCCTTAAAAATTGGTCTGAGAAACATCTTTTAAGTGCAAAGTATAGTTAAGGTCACAGATACATCTGTCTTAAAACAACCATGCCAATCTGTGCCAAAGCCATTACATGTTTTAAGTAAATGTAGAAACCTGTTCCCAGGCTCCAATTACAGCTTTGTTTTACATTAGGTTGTCTTGCTGTCACTAAGTCATATCTGACCCTTTGTGACCCCATGGACTGTAGCCTGCCAGGCACCTCTGTCCATGGGATTTCCCAGGCAATAATATTGGAGTGGGTTGCCATTTCCTTCTCTAGGGGAGCTTCCCAATCCAGGGATTGAACCCATGTCTCTTGGGTCTCTTGAATTGGCAAGCAGATTCTTTTACCACTGAGCCACCAGGGGTTGTCTTGCATTGATGTAAATCTTACTTTCTTTCCTTACATCCTCTACCAGTGACCTAAACACATCAACCTGCAAGAAAACGGGAGGAGACTCAAGTAAGGGGTCAGAAGTCCCAGGTCAGACAATTCCAAGCTCCTCTAGCTATGGGGCAGGCTCCTAAAAGGCTCTTCCTAGTTGAAGAGCAAAATAGTCCTTTTTTATATATAAATTTATTTAGTTGTGGCAAGCAGGATCTTCAGTTGCAGCATGTAAACTCTTAGTTGTGGCATGTGGGATCTAGTTTGCTGATCAGGGATAGAACACAGGGTCTCCTACATTGGGAGAGTAGAGTCTTAGCCACTGGACCACCAGGGAAGTCCAAGCCACATAGTTCTTATTCATGGGCTTTGCTGCCTATGCTGAAGCCACCCCACTCCTGACAGTAAATGGGCTGCCAGTGAGGCTGTTCATTGCACTGTCCAGCCATTTGCCTTAAGACTCCAGGTTGAGAGTGCCAGTGTTGACAGGGGTCAAACAAGCCACATGAATGAAGCTGTCCAAGGTCAGGCAATAGGAAATGGTAAGAACTGTAGTAAACTCATAGCAACTGGAGAAAAATTAAGTTAGATTCCTACCTCATTTTTTATACCAAAGTAAATTGGGAGAATAGCCTTTAATTATACATATTGATACATAAATAAAGCTGTGTTACATTATTTTTTACCCAGCTATGCTAAAAGGATTGCCTGCCACACTTCATGCAATGCAACAGAAGGGCAGGGAGAAATGTCCAGTCCTTTGGAACAGGTGAAACAAATTCCAGAGTACTAAGGGGCTGACTTGACTGATTTATGGATTGAGTGGGACCATCATTAAGGCATGGTGTCATGATTTATTTTAGGATTTTTTTTCCTTATTTAGTGAACACAAAATAATGGTGCATCTTGAAGTTTGTGGTGTCTTAAAAGGATGGCATATGTATTTATTTGTGTGCATGTACCCATTCTCTGAAAGGAGACACAACTGTAGCAGTGGCTGCCTTTTAGGAAGCAGCCCTGGGTGGCTGGGGGATAGTGTGTTCAATCCTTTTATACCTTTGGAATGTTTGTTTACCTGATACAAGTATTATCTTTTCATAACTTAACACAAATAATAAGTTAACATAAGAAGATAGTAGATCTTTATGTGCTATGTGGAACAGAACTCAAGATACGGTGTTAACTAAGAAAGGTAAAATAAATCCATAAAGCAGGCAGCATTTCTTAGCTCATCAATACCTAGAAACCTACCCACAAACCAATATGTTACATCGAATGTCAATCTCTTTTGCTGGAATGCAGACCTAGTGTTCCCAGATCTCCTAATTTTTTAAGAGAAGCTTGAAATCTCAATTTTGTGTGAAATTTCCTAATTTTTAAGGTTGACAAGCAATTCAAATTCTCTCAAACATGGTCAGGATGATAAAACCCATCTGTGAGTGGGCTGGGGGTCCATTGACTGTCACGTGGGACATCTCCATTGCTCCTGATGGTGGCTGCCACACAGTACTATGCAGATGTTCTGGGGCACCTGTTGTGGGGGTGAACGTCCTTATCGGGGTGCCTTGTAACCTGGCACAGAGCTGAGAGCTCCTGGAGATAGGGGCACAAAGGTGCCATTGGTTCTCCTAGGACCGCACCAAAGTCACTAGGTGTGCTTATAGGGGGCACCTTTTTCTAATTCAAGCTGAAGTAGGCTTTAGTTTAGTGATGGCCTTGCCTGATGGAGAAGAGATCAGTGACTATTTTTTTAAAAGATGAAATTCAAACCCAGACTGGTTTTATTTTTTGGTTCTGCCATAAAACAGATGATTCCTTGCCCTCTTGGTTTATGCACTGTGTGGGGTAAAGGATTTGCTAGCTCAGAGAACCAAGAAGAATCCACACATGTGGCATCACAGGACTCTGACATCCTGTGACTGTCTTGGTTCTTTTGGGGTTGACCGAGACAGACAAGGTAAATTGATCAAGACAGACATGGCAGGGTGACCAAGACAGACACAGCACATTGTCAAGGAGACAGATCTTTCTGTCTTGTTTCTGTAAAAAGTCATCTGGCAAAGCTTTTGTAGTCATTTCTCTTTCCCTGTAGATGATACACAGCCTTCGGCTGTCATCAATACTTAGTCACCTGTACCTACAAACCAATATGTTACATCAAAGCTAAAAGAAAACCATTTAAAGCAGTAGGAGGGTTTGTTGTCCTAAGAATTAAATGAGATAATGTATTCAAGGGGCTTAGCACATTGTCCCATGCTGTGAACTCTCAGTAAATGATCATTTTTTTTAAAAATAAACTGAGATGTAGGATGAATATATAAAGTCCTAAAAGCCTTTACACCTTATCAAATTAGAAGGGAAACATCTTTTGCAGTAGGCTATCAAAGCTCTAGGTGGCTAAACTCCCTCAAAACATCGACTGTTGTTAAGTTACGCATTTACTTAAATTTGGAGGCTTTCGTCTAAATGGCCCTGTCAACACTGGAAGGCTGATTAAGGGAAGATCAAGGGAGGAGATCAAGGGAAAAAGGAGAGACAAAAAGTCATTGCTGCTTGTTGACTTTTTTCCTCTGTGTTAAGAAATGTCAACTCTAAGTATTGCCCAGTTTGCTAAGAAACTGCTGCTGTGTAAGCTGGGACGTTGACTCTCATTTGTAACGAACAATCCACAGATTTTCCCACACTGCCTGCCCTTGGACCCACAACATCGACAGACCTGAAACCAATCTGCAATATCACTGATGGTTTCAAGTCATGGTCTGTTTCTTCTTATGCAAATGCATGCGTGCAAAGTCACTTCAGTTGTGTCTGACTCTGCAACCCTATGGACTGTAGCCTGCCAGGCTTCCCTGTCCATGGAATTCTCACACCCTTCTCCAGGGGATCTTCCCAACTCAAGGACTGAACCCATGTCTCTTAGATCTCCTGCCCTGGCAGGTAGGTTCTTTACCATTAGCACCACCTGAAAAGCCCTCTTATGAAAATAGTGATGTGTAAAACAATGATGACGATGATAGTACCTCCTTCCTAGGATTTTTTAAGGATTAAATTGGGCAACATCTGTGAAGTATTTCACATGGAGCCTGGCACACGGAAGTGTTTTGAGGTCCAGGAGAGGGATTATGAAAATTTGAGTTGTTCATCACTGCTTATCCAGTGACTTCTGCCTCTCTCTGCTAGGCTCTGTGCTAGAAGCATGCTTATAGACAGGGAGGCTGGGCCCTCGAGTAGTTTATGGGCTCAGAGAACAAGAATTCAGGACAAGATGAGAGACAGAGGACAGAGTTGCAGTGTGAAGAGCAGGCATCCGGAGGCCAAGGGGGTGTGTCTGGCCTGCGGGGACTATGTGTTTGGCACAGCCTACACTCCCATCTTGTTGTTGCCTGTGTTCTAGCTGGAACTTTGTCTTCCACGTGGAAGTGGGTAATTTTGACAAAGCCATGACTCACAGAATAAAAGGAATCCTGAGTTCACCTCATTTATTCCTTGTACCAGTCTTTCAAGGTCATGCTCAAATAATCCAAGATCTCCATGTCTTCCCTTTTCATGGCAGGGCTTTTAGTGGGAGAAATTTACCAGTCTCTCTGGAGAGGCCCCTGTTTAAGAGTCTTCCAATCAAGGCTGCTTTCTCAGATATGCAGTTATTGTCGTGCAGCAGATCAAGTAAATGTTCTCTTAAGGGAGGGAAGTGAACCAGGCAGAATTTCTAGAGCACAAGGAGCTCGCTGCCCTTTCTGCTCCTGTTTATCCATCCTCGAGAGTGGCTCTTGGCCATATGCTGGTTTCTTATTGAAGGAAGGGTTATAGCTCCATTCTGCTGCATTCCTCCAGGACAATATTCAGCAAAAGGCCTTCCTGAGAACTTACGGTTAAAGCTTAGTTGGAAACTGTCTGTGATGGGTCAAGAAGTTTCAGCAGCTTTTCATGATCTGGACTGGAATCTGGGGTTTGTCTTTCTTGCTTTTTACACTGGTTTCTATGGCATAATTATGGCTTCCCAGGTAACACTAGTGATAAGGAACCTGTCTGCCAATGCAGGAGATGGAAGAGATGCAGATTTGATCCCTGGCTTGGGAAGATCCTTGGAGAAGGGCATGGCAACCCAGTCCCATATTCTTGCCTGGAGAATCCCATGGACAGAGGAGCCTGGTGGGCTACAGTCCATGGGATCCCAAAGAGGTGGACACAACTAAAGAGGCTTAGCACACATGGTCTAATTAGAGCAACACCTGCAGGGGCTGGGGGCCACAAGGTTAAGGGACCCCCCAACTCACCTGTCTTTACCTCAGCCAGGGAGCTCATTTCATTTCAGTAAACATAAATTGGGCACCTCCTGTGTACCCCAGTGCTGGTGACTAATTGAAAGATCAGAGTTCTGTAGGTTGGCCGATATCATTTAGCACATCTAAACCTTTAAAACCCATGGTATAATCATTTGATAAACATAAATTACTCAGTTCAGACTTAAATTAGCTTAGAACTAGAAGAGAGCTTGGGAATTCTGCAGTCCTCAATGAAGGATGACTTCTCCAGAATTCCTAATACATGACTATTCCACTTGAACACGGTACCTCTCGGGAGGGGGATATCTTTCCTTCCCATGGACATTGTTCCACCTGCCACCCAGAGGTTTTTGTAAGAATTAAATAAAATGTTACAAATAAGGAAGCCAGGAAAGAGAATGTCCTCAACTAAATATTAATTCTTTTTCCACTTGATTGGAAAGTTCTTCCCTGAACTGATCTTAATACAACATCCATCTCTTCTCATATTGGTTCTCATCTTACCTTCTGGGTCAACATGAGGCAAATTTCCTTCTCCATATGACATTTATTAGTTAAATGAGCCAGTGAACAAACCTGAAGCCAGTTTTTATTTATTTTTTTAATATTTATTTATTTGGTTGTGTCAGGTCTTAGCTGTGGAACGTGGGATCTTTGTTCTGGCACTCCGGCTTAGTTGCTTCAAGATATGTGAGAACTTCGTTCCCCCACCACAGATCAAGCCTGAGTCCCCTGCATTGAAAGGCAGATTGTTAACCGCTGGACCACCAGGGAAATTCCAAAACAGTCTTTCAGGACTCAGTTTCATTGGCTCAGGTAACCAAGTAGCTCTATCCTATAGACAGTAGTGAAGCTAAATTAAAGTGAGGAACATCTACTCACTGCTTCTTTTTCTTACTCATTTGGATACAGTGTGCTACTGAGACAAAAGAAAAAGTGCTCCCAGGAACAGAATTCTTATGTGATACCTGGTGACATCTTACTGTGTGGCATTGAAAAAGTCTCTCAACTTTTTGGAACTTCTGTTTCTCATATAGAATACCCAGAAGGCAGACAATTTGATCTTGAAAGTGTCCTAGGGCTCAGAAATTCTCTTAGTGGAAATATAAATGCCAAAAAAGAAGTCCCATGTAGCTCAAATTAACTTAAGAGCTGATCATTTCCCATTAACGAAGGGTCATTGGTACCCAAACCTGGATATACATTTCAATCACCAAAAAGGAGGTATTTGATTAAATCAGCTTTATCAAGGTGTAATTTATATGTAACTAAGTGGGAATGGCTACCCACTCCAGTATTCTGCAGTCTCAAAAATGACAGAATAATCTCTGTTTGTTTCCAAGGCAAACCATTCAATACCACAGTAATCACAAGTCTATGCCCCAACCGCTAATGCTGAAGAAGCTGAAGCTGAATGGTTCTATGAGACTTACAAGATCTTCTAGAACTAACACCAAAAAAAGATGTCCTTTTCATCATAGGAGACTGTGCAAAAGTAGGAAGTCAAGAGATAACTGGAGTAACAGGCAACTTTGGCCTTGGAGTACAAAATGAAGCAGGGCAAAGGCTAACAGAGTTTTGCCAAGAGAACGCACTGGTCATAGCAAACACCCTCTTCCAACAACACGAGACGACTTGACCATCACCAGATGGTCAATACTGAAATCAGACTGATTATATTCTTTGCAGCCAAAGATGGAGAAGCTCTATACAGTCAGCAAAAACAAGACTGTGAGCTGACTGTGGCTCAGATTGTGAACTCCTTATTGCAAAATTCAGACTTAAATTGAAGAAAGTAGGGGAAATGACTAGACCATTCAGGTATGACTGAAATCAAATCCCTTATAATTATACAGTGGAAGTGACAAATAGATTCAAGGGATTAGATCTGATAGAGTGCCTGAAGTACTATGGGCAGAGGTTTGTGACATTGTACAGGAGGCAGGGATCAAGACCATCCCCAGGAAAAAGAAATGCAAAAAGGAAAAATGGTTGTCTGAGGAGGCCTTACAAAGAGCTGAGAAAAGAAGAGAAGTGAAAAGCAAAGGAGAAAAGGAAAGGTATACCCAACCTTTCCTCAGGAACTCTGAATGCAGAGTTCCAAAGAATAGCAAGGAAAGATAAGAAAGACTTCCTCAGAGATCAATGCAAAGAAATAGAGGAAAACAATAGAATGGGAAAGACCAGAGATCTCTTCAAGAAAATTAGAGATACCAAAGGAACATTTCATGCAAAGATGGGCACAATAAAGGACAGAAATGGTATGGACCTAACAGAAGCAGAAGGTATTAAGAAGAGGTGGCAAGAATACACAGAAGAACTATACAAAAAAGATTTTCATGACCCAAATAACCACAATGGTGTGATCACTCACCTAGAGCCAGACATCCTAGAGTCCAAAGTCAAGTGGGCCTTAGGAACATCACTATGAATAAAGCTAGTGGAAGTGATGGAATTCCAGTTGAGCTATTTCAAATCCTAAAAGATGATGCTGTTAAAAGTGCCCCACTCAATATGACAGCAAATTCGGAAAACTCAGCAGTGGCCACAGGACTGGAAAAGGTCAGTTTTCATTCCAATCCCAAAGAAAAACAATGCCAAAGAATGTTCAAACTACCACACAATTGCACTCATCTCACACACTAGCAAAATAATGCTTAAAATCCTCCAAGCAAGGCTTCAACGGTATGTGAACCATGAACTTCCAGATGTTCAAGCTGGATTTAGAAAAGGCAGAAGAAGCAGAGATCAAATTGCCAACATCTGTTGAATCAAGAAAAAGCAAGAGTGTTCCAGAAAAACATCTACTTCTGCTTTATTGACTACGCCAAAGCCTTTGATTGTGTGGATCACAACAAGCTGTGGAAAATTCTTCAAGAGATGGGAATACCAGACCACCTTACCTGCCTCCTGAGAAATCTATATGCTGGTCAAGAAGCAACAGTTAGAACTGGACATGGAACAACAAACTCATTCCAAATTGGGAAAGGATGTACATCAAGGCTGTATATTTTCACCCTGCTTATGTAACTCATATGCAGAGTACATCATGTGAAATGATGGACTGGATGAAGCACAAGCTGGAATCAAGATTGCAAGAGGAAATATCAATAACCTTAGATATGCAGATGACACCACCCTTATGGCAGAAAGTGAAGAGAAACTGAAGAGCCTCTTGTTGAAAGTATAAGAGGAGAATGAAAAAGCTGGCCTAAAACTCAGCATTCAGAAAACTAAGATTATGGCATCCAGTCCTATCACTTCATGACAAATAGATGGGGAAACAACAGAAACAGTGACAGACTTTATTTTCATGGGCTCCAAAATCACTGCAGGTAGTGACTGCAGGCATGAAATTTAAAGATGCTTGCTCCTTGGAAGAAAAGCTATGACCAACCTAGACAGCATATTAAAAAACAGAGACATTACTTTGCCGACAAAGTTCTGTCTAGTCAAAGCTATGGTTTTTCCAGTAGTCATGTATAGATGTGAGAGTTGAACCATAAAGAAAGCTGAGCGCCAAAGAACTGATGCTTTTGTGGTGTCGGAAAAGGCTCTTGAGAGTCCCTTGGACAGCAAGGCGATCCACCCAGTCAATCCTGAAGGAAATCAGTCCTGAATATTCATTGGAGGAACTGATGCTGAAGCTGAAGCTCCAATACTTTAGCCACCTGATGTGAAGAACTGACTCATTTGAAAAGACCCTGATGCTGGGAATGATTGAAGGCAGGAGGTAAGGGGACGATAGAGGATAAGATGGTTGGATAGCATCACCAACTTGATTGACATGAGTTTTAGCAAGGTCCGGGAGTTGGTAAAAGACAGGGAAGTCTGACATGCTGCAGTCCATGGGGTCACAAAGAGTCAGACACGACTGAGCGACTGAACTGAATTGAAATGGGAATGGCCACCCACTCCAGTATTCTTGCCTGGAGAATTCCATGTACAGAGGAGCCTGGTGGGCTACTGTCAATGGGTTTGCCAAGATTCTGACATGACTGAGCCACTATCAGACAACATTACAATACCGAAGTGCACACTATTTACCGTGTACATTTACACGAGTTTTGACAAATGTATACCCTCATGTAGCTACCACTCCAATAAAAACATAGACCATTACTATCATGCTGTGAAGTTTCCTCATACACCACTGCAGTCAAATCCACCGTTTAATCCTCTGTCCTATCCAGCAATCAATCTCATTTTTATCACCACAGATAAGTTGTGTTTATTCTAGAACTTCATATATGTATATATAATGTATAATTGTCTATAATACATATTGTCACAATGATACAGTGCTTACTCTTGTGTCTGGCTTCTTTTGCTTAGAATATTGTTGAGATTTCATTTATGTTGTTTCTTATGTCAGTAGTTTGTTTTCTTTATAGAGCTGAGTGATTTTCCACTCTAGAAAGCTTCTCAGATAAAAACTTCCAGACTCCAGTGATGCTCTTGACATTAGTATTTCTGAAGTTGAAGTCCTAAAATTTCTGTATGTTTAACATGCTCAAGAAGGACTCCTTGTGCAGAAACTGAGTTTTAGAACCTTTTAATTAGGGCATTTCCCCCTCAAGTTCAAATAGTTCCCACAGTGTAACTGTTCATTGGCTCAGAGTACATTGGTCACAGTTAATTGTGCCGGTCGGAGAACTCCCCTTCCCATTGAACTGTGTCAGCCAGATCTGTGGCCTTCCACAGCTCAAGTTCCTGGTGCCTGCAACAAATCCCAGAGCATAGCTCGGCAAGTATTGTTTCAGTTCCGAGCCACCTGTAAATTGAGTTACGCGTCTCAGAGTCCACAGGTGAGTCTATAATCTTAATCTATAAACGCTCACCCTGTCACGGAGACGCGGAGGTGCAGTGAGCAGCCTTGCATTTCAGCTCTGCTGCTGAAATTACTCATGACAGTTTCATGAGTTGTTTTACTGTCTGGTAAAGTTTTTTTTGTTTCCTTTTTTCTTAACAATGAGGGAAGCATTCTTTGACGATAGCACACAAACGCCACCTTCAGGAAGGAAATAACAACATTCACGTTAGGCCACAGAGATCCTGCTTCTCTTTCTGCATGAAAACTTGCAAAAATAATCTTAAGATCAATATACAGTTTATGTTTTTATAAAATTTCATTCCAGATCTTAAAAGAGATAGATAGACTTTATTTTTCAGAGCGGCTTTAGTTTCCTAGAAAAATGAAGCAGAACGTACAGATATTTCATGTCTATTCCCTCCTGTATAACATCCCACACCAGACACAGGGGCACATTTATTACAGTAGATGAGCCTATGTCATTACCTCCCACACTCCAAAATTTAGATGAGGTTTCACTCTTGATGTTGTATAATCTATGGGTCTGGTCAAATGAATAGTGGCATGTATTCACCATTATAGTATCATATATCATACAGAGTAGTTTCACTGCCTTAAAAATCCTCTGTGCTCTGCCTATTTATCCTTCCCTCCCCTTGAACCCTTGCCAAACACTGATTCTTTTACAATTTTATAGTTTTCCAAAATGTCATGTATTTGAATTATACAATAAGTAGCATTTTACATTGTCTTATTTCACTTAGTAATATGAATTTAAGATTCTTTTCATGGTTTGATAGCTCATTTCTTTTTAGCACTGAATATTCCATTGTTTGGATGTACCAGTTTATTTACCCATTCACCTACTGAGGGGCATCTTTGCTGCTTCCAGGCTTTGGTGATTATGGATAAAGATGCTATAAACATCAGTGTGTAGGTTTTCCGTGTGAAAATAAGTTTTCAACTGCTTTGGCTAGTACCAAGGAGCACAAGGGGCTTCCCTGGTGGCTAAGATGGTAAAGAATCTGCCTGCAGTACGGGAGACCTGGGTTTGATCCCTGGGTTGGGAAGAAGACCTGGAGGAGGGCATGGTAATCCACTCCAGTATCCTTGGACTTTCCTGGTGGCTCAGATAGTAAGTAATCTGCCCGCAATGCAGGAGGCCTGGGTTTGATCCCTGGGTTGGGAAGATCCCCTCAAGGAGGGCATGGCAACCCACTCCAGTATTCTTGCCTGGAGAATCCCCATGGACAGAGGAACCTGGCGGGCTACAATCCATGGGGTCGCAAAGTCAGTCATGACTGAGCAACTAAGCATAGCACAGCATAAGGAGCATGACTGCTGGATCATATATTAAGAGTATGTTTAGTTTTGTAAGAAACCATCAAACTGTCTTTGTTTTTTTTTTTCATTTATTTTTATTAGTTGGAGGCTAATTACTTCACAACATTGAAGTGGGTTTTGTCATACATTGACATGAATCAGCCATGGAGTTACATGTATTCCCCATCCTGATGCCCCCTCCCACCTCCCTCTCCACCCGATTCCTCTGGGTCTTCCCAGTGCACCAGGCCCGAGCACTTGTCTCATACATCCAACCTGGGCTGGTGATCTGTTTCACCATAGATAATATACATGTTTCGATGTTGTTCTCTGGAAACATCCCACCCTCACCTTCTCCCACAGAATCCAAAAGTCTGTTCTGTACATCTGTGTCTCTTTTTCTGTTTTGCATATAGGGTTATCATTACCATCTTTCTAAATTCCATATATACGTGTTAGTATGCTGTAATGTTCTTTATCTTTCTGGCTTACTTCACTCTGTATAATGGGCTCCAGTTTCATCCATCTCATTAGAACTGATTCAAATGAATTCTTTTTAACGGCTGAGTAATATTCCATGGTGTATATGTACCACAGCTTCCTTATCCATTCATCTGCTGATGGGCATCTAGGTTGCTTCCATGTCCTGGCTATTATAAACAGTGCTGTGATGAACATTGGGGTGCACGTGTCTCTTTCAAATAATAGCAAATGAAGCAACAGACAAAGGATTAATCTCAAAAATATACAAGCAACTCCTACAGCTCAATTCCAGAAAAATAAATGACCCAAGCAAAAAATGGGCCAAAGAACTAAACACATTTCTCCAAAGAAGACATATAGATGGCTAACAAATGCATGAAAAGATGCTCAACGTCACTCATTATCAGAGAAATGCAAATCAAAACCACAATGAGGTACCATTACACGCCAGTCAGGATGGCTGCTATCCAAAAGTCTACAAGCAATAAATGCTGGAGAGGGTGTGGAGAAAAGGGAACCCTCTTCCACTGTTGGTGGGAATGCAAACTAGTACAGCCACTATGGAGAACAGTGTGGAGATTTCTTAAAAAACTGGAAATAGAACTGCCATATGACCCAGCAATCCCACTTCTGGGCATACACACTGAGGAAACCAGATCTGAAAGAAACTGTCTTTTAAAGTAACTATATCATTTTGCTTCCCTGGAGCAAATTAGAGTTCTTGTTGCTCCACATTTTCACCAGCATTTAGTGTTGCCATCGTTCTGGTTTTGGCAATTCTAATGGGTATGCAGTGGTATCACACTGTTATTTTAATTTGCAATTCCCCAATGACATTATGTACAGCATCTTTTTATATGCTATTTGCTGTCTGTATATCTTCTTTGTTGATGTGTCTACTGAGATCTTTTGTCCATTTTAAATATTGGATTATTTATTTTCTTATCATTGAGGTTTTAGACTTCGTTGTAAATTTTGAACAGGTCTTTTATCAGATAAACCTTTTGCAAATATTTTCTTGCAGTCTGTGGCTTGTCTTTTCATTGTCTTCATGATGTCTTTTGCAGATTGGGAGTTTTTAATTTTAATGAATTCCAGCTTATCAATTATTCTTTCATGGATCATAGCTTTTGTCATTGTATCTAACATAGGAGAAAACCTAGATGACCTGTTGTTATCTTCTGAGAGTCTTATACTTTTGCGTTTTACATTTAGATCTATGATTTAGAGTTAATTTTTGCAAAGAGTGTAAGGCCTTTGCGCAGATCCATTATTTTCCATATGCATGTTTGCATTATACCAGCAATATTTGCTGCAAAGAGTAGTTTTTTCCATTGTACTGTCTTTGCTCTTTTGTCAAAGATGAGTTGACTATACTTAAGTGGATCTATTTCTGGACTCTCTATTCCATTGATCTATTTGTTCTCTTGTCAATACCACACTGTCTTGATTACTGTAGTTTTATAGTAAATGTTGAGATTGGGTAGTAGCAACCCTTGACTTCATTCTTCAACAGTATTCTGGGTCTTTTGTCTCCATATAAACTTTTGCCAATCCTGGGTTGGGAAGATCCCCTGGAGAAGGAAATAGCAACCCACTTCAGTATTATTGCCTAGAAAACCCCATGGACAGAGGAGCCTGGTGGGTTACAGTCCATGTGGTCACAGAGTCAGAAACGACAGAGCAACTAAAACAACAACAAAATGGCTTATCATGATCAGGTTTTAGTGCTAGTGATGAGCCTCTATCAAACAGCCCTGTGGTATTAATGTTGGAGATTGCCTCTGCTAACCCTCTGAGGAGAAAGATGGTAGAACGCAAATGTTACTGGTGTTCTCTGGGGTCACAAGATGCAGGGCTAGTATTGGTCATCTCCCTAGTTCTTATTCTACTCTGGGGAAGTTTAAACAGTCACCATAGCCATTACAAAAGCTATATAAAGGTCTCAATGACAATTTTCCAAAACTTCAAAAAAGGGCACACTGTATTTCTCTCTTCATGGTGCTGACCACGTATAAAATCTCCCACTCTGAAAGACAGTAGTATATGCTCCCTTGAAGAGATTTCTTGGTTAATGTGGATGAAGGCTGGTATTCACTAACATATTCAAGAGTGTTTATGGAATACTCACTTTGCAAAAAGTCCATGCTTGGGGATGGGAATACAGTGGTGAGCAAAACAGCAAGTCACTGTTCTCAAGGTATTTAGTCTAGTAGTCAAGGCAGAAAAATAAGCCATAGCTAAAATACAGTGGGTGTTCATATGGGAAGATTATGGGGTGGGAGTGTATAGCAAAATGATCTAATCTGTTCAGATAGATAAATTAGAAATTAGCCAGACAACTGAAGAGGAAGAGTGCTTCAGGACCCAGGACAACCTGGGCAAAGCACTGATATTATTGGGGCAGACAGTGTTGAGGGGAGTAGAAGGGGGGATAAACAAAGACAGAGGCAGGGCTCTGACCATGAGGGTCCCAGGAAGTCCACTTAAGGAGTGTGAATTTTATCAAAAGTGCAATGGGAAACCACTGAAGAAACCACTTAAAGCAGCAGATCAAACAGTGCATATTGGAAAGTAATACCTGATACTCCTTACTGAAACAGAGATACAGACAAAGGCTTGTTTACAAATGCTAAGCAATAAGAGCCCTCTAACTTTACCCCAGTTCTGCCACATCTTCACATAATCACTTCTGGCATTATTTTTCACTTTGGGTTCTCTAGGATTTAGAGATTTTTATGAGCCAGAATGATTAAGGGGAAGGCTGACACTTTAAAATAATGAAGGAAATTGTTTTCATAGTGGTCAGATGAGAAAAGTTGAAAGGAGATAGTCAAGATGGTGACAGCGATTATCTCTATTAAAGGTAAGTTTAGTTCATGGATAGGAAGAATCAATATTGTCAAAATGGATATACTACCCAAAGCAAACTGTAGATTCAATGCAATCCCTATCAAGCTACCAATGGTATTTTTCACAGAACTAGAACAAATAATTTCACAATTTGTATGGAAATGCAAAAAACCTCGAATAGCCAAAGTAATCTTGAGAAAGAATAATGGAACTGGAGGAATCAACCTGCCTGACTTCAGGCTCTGCTACAAAGCCACAGTCATCAAGACAGTATGGTACTGGCACAAAGACAGAAATATAGATCAATGGAACAGAATAGAAAGCCCAGAGATAAATCCATGTACCTATAGACACCTTATCTTCGACAAAGGAAGCAAGGATATACAATGGAAAAAAGACAACCTCTTTAACAAGTGGTGCTGGGAAAACTGGTCAACCACTTGTAGAAGAATGAAACTAGAACACTTTCTAACACCATACACAAAAATAAACTCAAAATGGATTAAAGATCTAAATATAAAAACAGAAACTATAAAACTCCTAGAGGAAAACATAGGCAAAACATGCTCCAACATGAATCACAGCAGGATCCTCTATGACCCACCTCCCAGAATATTGGAAATAAAAGCAAAAATAAACAAATGGGACCTAATGCAACTTAAAAGCTTTTGCACAACAAAGGAAACTATAAGCAAGGTGAAAAGACAGCCCTCAGATTGGGAGAAAATAATAGCAAATGAAGCAACAGACAAAGGATTAATCTCAAAAATATACAAGCAACTCCTACAGCTCAATTCCAGAAAAATAAATGACCCAATCAAAAAATGGGCCAAAGAACTAAACAGACATTTCTCCACAGAAGACATACAGATGGCTAACAAACACATGAAAAGATGCTCAACATCACTCATTATCAGAGAAATGCAAATCAAAACCACAATGAGGTACCATTACACACCAGTCAGGATGGCTGCTATCCCAAAGTCTACAAGCAATAAATGCTGGAGAGGGTGTGGAGAAAAGGGAACCCTCTTACACTGTTGGTTGGAATGCAAACTAGTACAGCCACTATGGAAAACAGTGTGGAGATTTCTTAAAAAACTGGAAATAGAACTGCCATATGACCCAGCAATACCACTTCTGGGCATACACACTGAGGAAACCAGATCTGAAAGAGACACGTGCACCCCAATGTTCATCGCAGCACTGTTTATAATAGCCAGGACATGGAAGGAACCTAGATGCCCATCAGCAGATGAATGGATAAGGAAGCTGTGGTACATATACACCATGGAATATTACTCAGCCATTAAAAAGAATTCATTTGAATCAGTTCTAATGAGATGGATGAAACTGGAGCCCATTATACAGAGTGAAGTAAGCCAGAAAGATAAAGAACATTACAGCATACTAACACATATATATGGAATTTAGAAAGATGGTAATGATAACCCTATATGCAAAACAGAAAAAGAGACACAGATGTACAGAACAGACTTTTGGATTCTGTGGGAGAAGGCGAGGGTGGGATGTTTCCAGAGAACAACATCGAAACATGTATATTATCTATAGTGAAACAGATCACCAGCCCAGGTTGGATGTATGAGACAAGTGCTCGGGCCTGGTGCACTGGGAAGACCCAGAGGAATCGGGTGGAGAGGGAGGTGGGAGGGGGCATCAGGATGGGGAATACATGTAACTCCATGGCTGATTCATGTCAATGTATGACAAAACCCACTTCAATGTTGTGAAGTAATTAGCCTCCAACTAATAAAAATAAATTAAAAAAATAAATAAAAGTAAGTTTATTTTATGATTTATATTTTTCAGTAGTCTCTAAGTTTCTGTCTTTATAATCTGAGAAAGCATTTTTAATTTAGAGTGTAATAATCAAGTTAACCTTTCCGGAATTTTTCTCCTTTCTTTTATTCTTTTCTCACCCTTCTGTCTTTGCATATTCTGAAGGTCACAGAGAGCACATTCTGATTCACTATTCATTATTGAGGACCCTGGGACCCTGGAGGAAAAGTCCTGGGGCATCAGACTGACACAGAGGTGATAAATTCCATTTCACCATTGATTTTTATAGCTGCTGCATTTCTTTCAGCCTCTCCTTGCCCTAAGCAGTATTAATAATAGATTTCAGGTCTTCTTCCAAATTTAATGTTCAGCCCCTGTCTGTCGTTGAAACAGGCTTAACAACTATCATTGGATTTTTTCTTCTGAAACTCTAGTCCTGAAATATCTCTGAAAACATACTTAGTGGTGAGGTGTACTTGGGCTGTCGGTCCCGTGTGCAGCTTAACAGAATGGCCCTGGTGACTCGGTCAAGTCCTTATGTGAGATTAGCAATGGACTCTCATTTTAACCCAGAGGAAACTAAAACCCTGAATGGTTAAGCAACTTGACTGAGGCCATGCAGCTAGTTAGTGGCAGAACTGGGACTAGATTTAAATTTAAGCTTTTCTAGTCCCAGAATGTTGTTCTTGCTCATCTGTCCCATTGCCCGCCGATTCATGGTGTTGGCCTGGGGAGAAGGTGCTAGAAGGCGAGGAGATGGCTGCCTGGTGAGCTCATAGCAGGCGCTATGGGGATTAGGGAGGTGGAAGGGTGGAGGATGGAAATTGACAAGGGAGGAAAACAGGGTGTGTGCCAACCTTAGGGCAAGGCACACACAGTCCAGTCTAATCCAAATCAGGCTGGCCAGCGTCTTTGATTGGTCCATCCGGCTGAGTGCTCCAAGCTGCATGCCCTGAACTGTGCCCAACTGGCAGAATGAAAATCATTTGAAAAATATCCGGAAATTGCTACTCACCAGGGAGCATCTGTGAAAAATACTGGCTGCAAACGAGCTGGCAGGGAATCAGTGATGGCCAGGTCACCCCACCACGGCAAGTTTGTCTGAAGGGGTTCTGGAGTTATTTCCCAGATGGGCCTCTCAGCTGCTGTCAGTGATTGGGTCTTGTGGGCTTTTTTGCAGTGTTTCTTGTGCTGTAGGAGGTGTGCTCTAGAAAGGAGCGGGTAAATCAGTTTTGTACACGGAACCATATTTTTCAAATACACTCGTGAATATTCTTGTGGCAGCTCTCTAAATTGAAAGATTTTTCAGAAATAATTTGCTGTTTCATAAATTTGGATTTCTTAATGCAGAACTCATCCAGGGTCATTATGGTGAAGAAATTCTAGGGCACTGAGACATAGTCTGTATTTTTGCACAATTGTTGCCGGGAATGGCAATTAAGAGACAGAGATGGATCGTCTTCTCCTAGATTGGAATCCTGGGATTTGGCCTACCCCATTGGCAATTTGTCTGGCCTCTGATCCCACTGGCTCCTTAAGAAATCACAGCTGGAAGAACCTAACCAAGCATTTTACCTCTTCCCTTCCTGTCCTGGGTTATTTCCTACATCCTTGAGTGATTTTTTTTTTGTCTCATATACCCTAATGTCCTTCTTCAAAATACTGATGTTCTCGACAAGATATCATATACATGTTTTGGTTTGAGCTCAGAGTCCAGGTTCTTTGATCTTGTTTGGGGATGAGACTACTTGCTGACCCCTATTCATTTTGGTTATTTTCTCTGGTCTTTTCATCTGCTAGATAGAATCAATCAGTTCATGAGAAAAGGGCGCTCTGAGTTTTAATAAAATAGTTGAAATTAAGGGAATAAAATGTTTACTTACCATTTGAATTAGTCAGAGTTCTCTAGAGAAACAGAACCAGTAGTGTATATATGTATGTATACAATATGTGTGTGTGTGTATATATATATATGGAGATTATTAGAATTGGCTCATATGATATGAAGGCTGAGAAGTTCCACAGTCTGCCATCTGCAAGCAGAAGAATTAAGAAAGCCTATGGAGCATTGGAATTTAGTCAAAATCCAAATCCCAGGAACCAGGAATGCCGATGTCGGAGGGTAGTGGTGGTGTTCAGTCACTCAGTTGTGTCTGACTCTTTGCAACCCCATGGACTGCAACACGCCAGGCTTCCCTGTCCTTCACCATCTTCTGGAGCTTGCTCAAACTCATGTCCATTGAGTCAGTGATGCCATCCAACCAGCTCGTCCTCTGTCATCCCCTTCTCCTCATGCGTTCAATCTTTCCCACGGCGAGTTTGTCTGAAGGGGTTCTGGAGTTATTTTCCAGATGGGCCGTTCAGTTGTCAGCGATTGGGCCCTGTGGGCTTTTTTGCAGTGTTTCTTGTGCTGCAGGAGTTGTGTTCCAAAGCCCAAAGCCCAGGAACCAGGAATGCCGATGTCAGAGGGCAGAGAAGGTATGTGTCCCAGCTCAAGCAGAGATAATACATTTGTTCTTCCTTGGCCTTTTTGTTCTGTTCAGGTCCCCAGTGGATTAAATGATGCCTACCTGTATCAGTGAGGGCAATCTTTGTTACTCAGTCTATTGATTCAAATACCAAACTCTTCCAAAAACACCTTAACAGATATACCCAGAGATGTTTTACCAGTTCTCTGCATCCCTTAGCCCAGTTGGGTTGATACATAAAATGATCCATTTCATATCTCCCAAACCAAGTATACAAACTATTCTGTTTGTGAACTTCTGTTCCCTTGGTGGCCTGTCTGGTGTCTTCTGTCTATATTAAACACATGAAAGACCTTATAGACCGAAAAGAAATAAAACACAGGGATGAAGATGACCCATGCACATCATAAGACCCCATTTTCGAGAAGATGAAGATGTCCCAGATAGGGGACAATGACTCTCGGAGAAGACTTCCTAATAATTTGGGACATAATCTCTTCAAAGGCTTTTGCTCTGTGGGCTCCTTTCCCCTACTCTTGACCTTTCAGCTCCACTAACTACGGATGCAAAGACCCTCCCAGAGAGCTCTGAGAGACACAGTGAGGAGAAAGAGTCTTTGGGCAGCCAAGAGATACAAGGGAGAGAGGACAACGGGAAAGGAGACTTTAAATACTTGTGAGTGACAGGATTTGAATCTCTCTTAATTTCTTTTAAAAAACACAACTGAAAATGAAATTTCTTTTCATTACTTTAATACATGGATTGTGGTTTGTTTGGTTTTTTTTTTAGATACATCTAAGTATCATATGAGCCTCAAAGAACTTTAGGGCTTATTCACTTTAGATAAAAAAAATATCTTTTTCTTTTAGTTAAAGAGGTTGGGATTAGATTTGGAAAGTTGCTTTATATTTCAGAAATCCTTAAGTGGTGCAATCAACTCACGAAGCCTCAGTGAAAGCTCCACAGGAGATGCTGAGTTTAGTTGCTTTGTCAACCCAGTACTCAGTTGGGTCTGAACTAACATTAGGATCCCATTTGCCCTCTGACCCAGCTGCTGGTGCAGGTACCCACTAAGTTGCTAGGTTGGCCCACTAACTATAAGATTCCATCTTTTTATCTTGATTTTATATATATAGCTCAGCGGTAAAGAATCTGTCTGCAATGCAGGAGACCTGGGTTCAATCCCTGGGTTGGGAAGATGCCCTGGAGAAAGGAATGGCTACCCACTCCAGTATTCTGGCCTAGAGAATCCCATGTACAGAGAAGCCTGGCAGGGTACAGTCCATGGGGTAGAAAAGAGACACAACTGAGCATGCATGCCTGATATATATGATTGCTGCTAAATTACCTTGGAAGATGCTTTCGTTTTTCTTACATAAATATTGACAGTCCCATTTAGAGAAATATTCCTTATTTAAGTGGACAGACTTTGATTGCTGGTCACCAACATGGATTGCACAAAAAGGTAACCTCCTTGTGATTTAGACACAGCCTTGCATTCATCTGAGGCTCCCAAGCTTGGGTATGTATTAGAATCACTGAGGAAAGGAATGCTTATTAACAAGGAAGAAATCCGAGTCTCATCCTAGGGATTCCAATCTAGTAGGGCTAGGTTGGCACAGGAATCTACCTTCAAACATGGACTTCCAGTGATTCTGATAGTTCGATAGACCATACTTTGAGAGAAATTGATAAAGGTATTTTCCACAGAGCCCACTCAGTAGCATCTTGTGAGTCAGGAGCCCCCTCTAGGCCTGCACACAAGGATTACTAGCTTAAGTGACATTCACAGGGGAACAAGGACCAAGGGGTTTCAATATCATGTTTTGATGCATAATAGAATGCCAAGGAAACATTCCATTTGAGTCTACTTGTTGGAAGTCCTAGAGCCATCAATAGAGATAAGGCAAAGGATACATGACTGCAAGATTAAAGTTAGGCTTCCCTTCTGCTTCTTGCAAGCAACTTGGTCATTTTGGCAAGGAAAGAGAACTGCTTGATGAGGGGGAGACACAGAGTGATTGTCTTCATAAGCAGAGGGCTGATTTTGTGAAAGGGGAGGTTGCAGTTTTCCTGTGTGGCTCCAGAGAAGAACCAGAGCAGTAAGCCAAGCTGTAGGGAAATAGAGTTGAGTTCGATGAAAAGGAAGTTAAATAATTAGGGCTCTTGAAAATAAAGTGGGTTTCACTGTGTGGTGGTGAGCATTGTACGACCTGAGTGTCCTGACAAACAGGCTATGTTAATTAATCAATTAACTTAAGTGCCCTACATTTATCAACCCATTGTGAGGGAGTAAGAAGAGCCTAGGACTTGGCATCAAGCTTAAATTTGCATCCTGAATCCCTTACTTACTTGCGACCTTGTTGTTGTTCAGTCTGTCAGTCGTGTCTGATTCTTTTTTGACCCCATGGACTGTAGCCCCAATCAGGCTCCTCTGTCCATGGGATTTTCCAGGCTAGAATACTGGAGTGGGTTGTCATGTCCTTTTCCAGGGAATCTTCTGGACCCAGGGATCGAATCTGGGTCCCTGGAATTGGCAGGTAGATTCTTTACCATTGAGTCACGAGGGATGTGAAAAGCAGATAAACATATCAAGTGCTTGGCACAGAGTAGGTACTCATCTATATTTGCTCCCTATCCCTTTATTCTATGTCTATCACTGCTTTAGGTATTAGGAAAACTAAGATGAGTAAGATCCTTGTTTCCCAAGAATTGCTCAACCAATAGTGGCAGACAACCAGAAATAAAAATATGCAAAGTTGTACCTGCTGTGATATACAGTGATGGGCAAAGGCTAATGGAGGCTCAGAGTCGGGAGGAATTTCCGACTCTCCGCAGGAGTTGGTGGCTTCCTATCAACCCAGGCTTTTTTGGTGGTGTTTGAATTCTAGTGAACACAGGCAGTGGTTTTCCATCTTGGAATAACTAAGGGGCAAAGAGAAATTTGCTATAAACCAAAGGTCAGATTCTCCTTAGTCTTTGTTTCTTTGAATCTATTAATCCAGCAAATGCTTTCTGGAGCCCTTCCCAATCCTAGTGTGAGGGTTGGCACCAGGGGACATAGAGTTAATAGGCACAGTCCTTGACTACATGAGGTGCACAGTCTGTCAGCGGAGACAGGATGAGATGGTTAAATACATTCCACAGTGCCTCAATACCCCTTTCAACCACCAATGTCTTCTTCTCACTTTTCCACATTATAGTCATGTTTATCTTTGGATAGTAAACAGATTTTTGGCCAATATAGCACCTCCTCCTCTAATGACTCTGAACTCACAACAGACAATTTTTTCAAGTTTTAATTCAAAATTTTCATACTTGGAAATTTAAAATAGTGATATTCAAACTGTTTTGTTCACACATTTTTATTAGTAAGTAATTTTGAATCTATATACAAGTAGTGTAAGGTGAGTGCAGAGAAAAAGAAAGCAAGCCAGGCAGTCAGGCAAGAAAAGGAAATTTATTAGAGGGAAAAGAGAGGGTGACTGGCTCTTAAGGAGAAACAGCGTTCTCCCTTTCTGATGGAGTCCTTCTTATACCCCACCAAGGAAAAATTCTCTGAAGGGATGGTCACATAGTGGGAGGTCTGGAATCTGGTGGTCTCACAGCTTTGAAAAGATAGGTGCCAGTGAGAGAACAGGATGCCATTTGGGCAATTTGGTCAGTCTCACAGATCACTGCGATTTATTCTTTGTTTGCGAGGTTGACATAATGAGCCATCTTATCAGTGAGACCCCATCTGGGCCCTATCAAGTACGACTACTATTAATGCAGTGGCGCAGTGGTAAGAATCACCTACCAGTGCAGGAGACCTAAGAGACCTGGTTTCGATCCCTGGGTCAGGAAGATCCCCTGGAGGAGGGCGTGGCAACCCGCTCCAGTATTCTTGCCTGGAGAATCCCATGGACAGAGGAGCCTGGCGGGCTACGGTCTATGGGGTCACACAGAGTTGGACATGACTGAAGCCACTTGGCATGAGCATGCATGCACAGGACTATTATTAACTATTTTCTCAAGACATAATCCACACTACTGGCAAAACCACCATTAATGATGTTTACAGATCCATATATTAAGTCATCTTGATAATTTCAATTTTGGGGGATCCAATTCATTATCAGGTATGAGGAAATAGTCACTTTCTCTTTGTATTGTTGCTAAAGGGACCCCATTAAGAGTAACTGGACCTCTGCTATTGTATTTTTGTAGGTTTGTGAATTTGCATGTTGCAAACATTATCTTCAATTTAAAGTTCAGGTGGAACTCCATTTTGTGAGGGTTAGTTTAGTTTAAACTAGATAATGTCATCTATGAAGCTACCTTTGGAGAGCAGAGAAAGGAGAAAGGGTGGCTGTCAGCACCATTGTTTTGTAGAACGTCCTCACCTCCCAGGGGCATCTCATGTCCCTCCCATGAACTCGACCTCTGACACACAGACAGAATGAAGTCACCGTTTTTCTACTTTCTGCTTTCTTGGATCATGTCCTGCCCCCTTGGAATGTATACCAAGCACTTGGAGGCCACTCAGACTTGGCAGCCAGTTCTCTAGACCATTCTGGCTACATGATAGCCCCACCAGCTGACTGTGTTGAACAGCTGCTGATTTCCTGGAGTGCAGGTTTGTTTTTTTCTAATGTTCCCCACATAGAAGCATTTCAATGTACATCTGACAGTTTGCTACAATCTGCTCTTCTTAGTCACTTTTTGACTGCAATTTGGTGTTCAGAAAATATCACCTGATGTATAAATTGAAAACAAATTTCATGGCTTTAAAAAGATATTTTTATAGAACTAAACATACTTACACATCACTCTGTGTGTGTGTGTGTGTGTGTGTGTGTGTGTGTGTGTGTGCAGCTGGTTGGTTGAACGAGGGGAGCATAAGGAGAAAGAGAAATTCTTTTTTAACCAGAGTTTTAGGGTCCAGTTTCATGAAAAAGAAAACACAAGTTTTGTACATTGATGATTAATATGACATCAAAGCATCTTTTTTTGTTAAAAAAGGAACTCTTGTGTTTAATTCTATATATAAGAACTAAAGATCATCATTTTAGTGGAAGGGTATCATTCTATACTTTATCCTTCTCTGTCTTTTATAGAACAAGCATTCTTAGTACCTTCTGTGCCATAAACCCTTAGCTGTCTGGTGAGAACAGTAACCAGTGAATCAGTGAAATTGCTCAGTCATGTCCAACTCTTTGTGACCCCATGGACTGTAGCCTACCAGCTCCTCCATCTGTGGAATTTTCCAGGTAAGAGTACTGGAATAGGTTGCCATTTCCTTCTCCAGGGGATCTTCCCGACCCAGGGATCGAACCCAGGTCTCCCGCATTACAGGCAGACGTCTTTACCATCTGAGCCAGCAGGGAAGCCCTACAATAGCCCATAAAGGTTTAAATTAAAATAAGTGCAATCTCAAAGGATACCAATTATATTGAAATACTAAATTCAAATATAAAAAATCAAATGTATGAGATATTAACACATATGTCTATTTACTAACATATTAAATAACAAAATCTGGTAGCAGGTCTATTGTGATTTCAAATAACATGGAGCATAAACTATGCTTTGAGATATCCACAGTAGCTAAAATGTGATTAGAAACTGTGATTTCTACTGTTGACATCACTCATGATACTAACAATTCACTACCTATATTCATAGTTGAAAAAACTGCTAAATTTTTTCAGAAGTAGCAATTTATGGATATAGAGATGCAACTTTGTCTTATCCAATTTCATATAGCCCCGAATCCCATTCAGGTCAGAAACTCGGGTTCTAAATGAGGTTCCCAGGGCCCATCTCACTGTTACTGACAAGGGAGGTGCTTGTGGGTGCAACATGCTTTCCAGAAGGTGTCAGACTTGCATTTCTGAAGACTGAAATCCAGCCGCTGCTATAATCTCCCCAAAGTCTCCTAACTCAATTTTTAAGGCAGATAATCCACCAGGGTGAATCACTGAAAATTAAGTTTAAAAAATGCTAATTTCAAAGAGAAACAAAGAGCTTCAAGGAAACAAATTTTACAAGTACTAAGAAAGTGCTGTCTGAATTAAGAAATTTTATTCCCTTCTCCCTCCACCCCCAAAACCTGAAGAAACAGGGAATTATTTTCCTGTCTTTTCAGTATGAAGACAGGATTCACGTTGTCAGCAAGGATCAGACATCATGAAATTTCTGAAAATACATCATAGTCTACTTTTGTTTGAAGAGGGATAATTTATATCCTCACAGAGAAGTCCATCAAGAGGAGGATTAGAGAACAGAAGAGACACTAAAGATCAGCCCACAGTGGAGGCTTCTGCGTACAAAGCAAGGATTAGGCATGACTCTACCTTTCATTTGAGTTGTACCCTTAGAATTCTTCACATTCTCCAAGAAAACAAAGAATATGTTGGAAACCTAGTGTATCGAGTAAAAGATGTTTCCTGGAGAAGTCATTGTTCATACAGGGACAGTATGGGCTTCTCACACAAATAGGTTTAATTGTTCAGTGGAATTTCTGATATAATTGATCCACCAAAATAGATAGGTTCTAACTGAGTTTATTGAGTTTGGAGGAATTTCCCTCTGATTTTCATATATAATTTCTGGTTGATCTTCATTAATGTGCCCTCTGGATATGGTCTGCATCATTTTTCTCTTATCATCTGCTTTCCCGGAAAAGACTAATGTCAACTTCTCCAAGAAACATGCTTTTGTTAATGAAATATTAGCAGAAATGACATATGTAAATTTCAAACAGAAGTTTTAATAGCCACCAAGTAGCTCTGCCACCTCTTTTTAGCTGTTTTCTGCCTCAAGAATATTATATCTGAGATCAGAAAGGCTACTTAAGTTTGTATTACAGAAAAAAAAAAAACCACGAGGAAAAGAGGCAAACCTACAGCAGCTAAAGTAGTATGAGTACAGAAAAAGCCTTTATTGTTTTAAGTTATTGATATTTGGAGGCTGGTTGTTATGCAACAAAACTCAGTGAAACCTGGCTGTTGTTACCTCTCTTTAATTTTCAATTTTCTCTGTCTTTCCTGGTTCAGCTAATTATGGATCCATAAGCAAATAAAAGGGGCTTCCCTGGTGGCTCAAATGATAAGGAATCAGCCTGCAATGCAAGAGACGTGGGTTTGATCCCTGGGTTGGGAAGATCCCCTGGAGAAGGAAATGACAACCCACTCCAGTATTTTTACCTGGAGAATTCCACAGACAGAGGAGCCTGGCAGGCTATAGTCCATGGGGTCACAAACAGTCACAACTGAGCAACTAATACTTCCCTCTTTCCCAAATAAAAAATATAAGTTTACTGTGGGTGCTTCTATCTAATGACCACTCCTAAAATAATTAAGAAAGAAGGCAAAATCTTACCTCTCTCTGTCTTCAGTCTTTCTCTTCCTTCTCTTCCTTCTTATCCTTCTTCTTCACTAAATCCCGTCTGTCAGTGTCTGATTGCTTGAAGAAACTTCTTAGATTCTTGCCAAAGGTAACATAACTACTATGTTTGGGTGTAAGTTGCTGGTTCCCAGGAAAGGCTTCTGGGTCTCTGGGACAGATTCATCAGACTTGTTCTTTTTTCTGGAGGAATAAGCATGGAACATAGAGATGAACTTTATGACACAACGTTACATTGACTATATGTTGTAGATTTTCATCTCAGCTCACTGACCCAGTGGTATACATAAATATCAAAGTTTTCCTTCTAAAAACATGCATCTTAAGAAAATGCATGGTTCTACTTATACAAAGTACAAAATAGGCAAACAGAGCTACCCTGTGAAGTCAGAACAGTATTTATCTTTTGGGGGGAAATGGAGTAGTGGCTAGAATAGAGTGAGGATTTGAGGTGGTAGTGTTCTCCTTCTTGTCCTGGATGGAGAGATGAGTGCTCACTTTATGATCATTCTTCTATGTTTTGTATATTTTTCTATTTATGTAGGACACTTGACAATAAAAAAGTTTAAAATTGCAGTCACTGTAACCATAGCCTATAGGAAACACAGAGGAAATTAAGAGCTTGAGAATCAACAAACTAACTTAGAAGGACGGTTTTGCTGTGTAACAGAGAAAAACATTTCCTTATTCATCCAACCTGGCTTTCCTGGGCTAGGAACCAAATGCAATTTAATTTAGCTCTTTTTTTTTTTCTCCTATGAGTGTTTTTTTTTTTTATTTTGGCAGGTTTGTTTTTTTTTTAAACAATGTATCAAGGGAAAATGATATTAATTAGAAGTCTACAAATAGGTAATTATATATTACAATAGGTAATTTATATATATTACACTAGGTAATTATAGAATTGGTTAGGTATATAAGTGATTAACTATCTGTAATAAGAAGGATGAAGTAGAGTGCTGGGGATATTATGCATTATCTTTGTTGTGCTGTCTATTATCAACCAACAGAGGGGAAACACTTTTTATCGTATGTAACTTTCCAATCTAGATGAGAAAAACAACCAATAATTAACTCATTCAATAGGCAGCAATTCCAATTTCAGAGACAAAGCCCATCAGTGAGCAAAAACCTTAGTTCCCCACTTGCTTCTAGCTGTTCCCTCCTTGGCTGTCAGAAGTCATGCAGCCCTGGGCAGAATCTCTGACTCTGCAGGGCTCGCTTTGATCTGCTTTGATCTTCTTCTGTCTCTCTTTTCACACAAACCTGTTTAAACACAGCTTCAGACACATTTCAGAGCCTTCGGCAGGGACACACTTCCCTCTACAGCTATTCAGAAACTGAGAGTTGACCCTCAGGATTTTCCTCGGTATGAACTCAACCACCTCTGAGCTCTTTGGCCAGATTCGCATGGCTCCTGGAATTCTATTCATATGACCCAGATAGCTGGCCTTGGGGGCTCTGATGGTTAGAGGAGATGAAGGAGATAAAGAGCATAGAGGGGTAGGATTCTGCTTCCCACCTCCCAAGTCAGCCAAGGACATATTGCCCAAGCTCTTGTCCCCATTAACCAAAATTTTCTAAAATAAAGCAAAATAACAGATATAACTTTGATTTTAAATGAATTCAACTTGGCTCGTGGCAGCCCATAAGAAAAGCTATATTTGCTAAATAGTTTGCAAAGGAAAACTATATTTAGCTCCCTTGTAGCTAGATATGGCCCTATGACTAATTTCTGGCCAGTGGGATGAGAGTGATTACAAATGCAAATTACAGACCAAACCCTCAAAGGAGAGAGAGGTAACACTCCTTGCCTCTGTCCTCTTGCTTTCACCCTGCTGATCTGATTGGAATGTGGATGTAACTTGAACCAGACACGGGAAACAGCCTGTGAAGGGCAAAACAACAAGATAAAAGGAGTCTGGGTTCTTGTCAACTTGGCAAAGCAGTGCTGCCTTACCAGCTCTGACTTTGTTATGAGAAAAATTAATTTCTTTTTTTTAAGGGTGAATTGACTTCTTTAAAAAATTTTTTATTTATTTATTTTGGGCTTCACTGGGTCTTCATGGCTGCACGTGGGCTTTCTAGCTGCGGTGAGTGAGGGCTACTCTTTGTTTCTTCTCTTTGCAGTGATTTCTCTTGTTGTGGAGCATGGGCTTTAGGGTCTGGGCTCAGAAGTTGTGGCACACCGGCTTCACTGCCCTGAGGCATGTACACGCTTCCCAGACCAGGGATCGAACCCGTGTACCCTGCATTGGCAGGCAGATTCTTAACCACTGGACCACCAGCGAAGTCCGAGAAAAATTAATTTTTATCTTGTATTAGCCCTTGTTATTTTCAGTCTCAGAAACATGAAGCCAAGCCTATACCTTAGCTGGTGCAGAGGTCATCTAGCCCAGCAGTTGTCAACAGAGGAGGTTCTTCAGGGAACATGTGCAAATGTCTGGGGACATTTCTCATTGTCTCACTTGGGGGTGCTGAGGTTGCTGTTGGCTTCTAGTGAGTATAGATCAAGGCTGTTGTTACACACCCATGACGTACAGGACAGCTCCCTCCCCCAAGAGAACACTGTGCAGCCAAAAATGTCAGTGGTGCTGAGGCTGATAAGCCACAAAGCATTTCAGTTAATAGTGAGAGAATCTAAGACAGAATTAGTAGTGAGTGAGACACCATGATTCCACACAGACTATACAACGAGGGCAACCACCTAGCTCTCCTGATACTCAGGTCATGCTTTAATACCTTTAATTATATCACTTACCAATCCCAATCCAGATTCATTTTATTCTTTCTCTTCCATTTATTTAACGAGAGGATGGAAGGGGAGACATAATCCTTAAAGGATTAAGGAAAAGTCACACCCTTCTTCTACCTTGAATCAACAATATATTATCACCAAACTTTGTCAAGTGTCTATTTGGTATAGACCCCTAGGTTGGATGCCAGTTTTATGCAAAAAGAGAAGACTGGCAATGCAATAGACACATGGCAATACCCAAAGAGGGGCCTCTGCACTATGCCGGTGGAGATGGAGAGGAGAGACAGAACTTGGTGGCCTCCGGTGGGCAGAGGATAGTGCCCAGGTCTTCCAGCCCTGGGGACCTCCACCTAGCTGTAGTGGGTTTTGAACATCAGTCTTCACCCAGGGTGTACAATGAGCACAAGCTCCGCCCCTGGGAGTTTGCAATGGACATTTGTTATGTGGGGCTCCTCCTTCTTAGGGTAGCAGCCATCTGATTTTTCCTTTGCCAAACTGCTCTGCTCCTATTCCACAGAATCCTGGCAGGGCTCCAATCATTGTACCCTTATTGTGTATATTCTGGTTGTCCCTCCAAATCCTTTCTCCACCCAGCTCTGTGTCCTAGAAACCTAGCTGAGTGGAAACTTGTAGCTGAACAGAGCTTAGGCCACAACAATGCTTCCTTTAAAAAAAAAAAAAAAAAAAGATTTCTTTCTTTTTATTTTTGACTGTGCTGGGTCTTCCTCGCTGGTCTAGGGCTACCTCCAGCTGTGGGGGGGTGGGGTTACTCTTCCTAGTGGCACTCAGGCTTCTCATTGCAGTGGCTTCTCTTGTTGCAGAGCATGGACTCTAGCTGCACGGGTTTCCGTAGTTATCGGCACATGGGCTGATAAGTTGTGACTGTGGACTCCCAAGCACTGGCTTATTAGTCATGGCACATAGGCTTAGCTGCTCCGTGGCATGCAGGATCCTCTCGGACCAGGAATCGAACCCATGTACCCAGCATTGCAAGGCAGATTCTTAACCACTAGACCACCAGGGAAGCCCCAAAACAATGCTTCTAATGCCCTTCTTTCTAACAAGAAAAGTGTCCCTGCCTTGCCCATCCTCAATCTCTCTCAGACACAAGAGCTGAGCTGATAAACTCTCATTGAAATGCTAAGAGAAGATACTCTGATGAGCAGGGGAGAAAAAAAACACACACACACACACAACAAAAGACCCTAACATCCAGTTTGAAAATCCAGATCCAAATCTTGATTATTTCAGAGTCACTGAATCTCTCTGAGCTTCAGTCTTTTTCTCTGGCAATTTGAAATAAATGTAGCTCCAGGAAATGGATCTAGAAGGGGAGAGATTTGAAGTTCCTGACTGGTGATGGGTAGATGAATTTTTTTCCCTTTGGTGGTGAGGGGAGGTCTGGGAAAGTCCTACAAAGGTTAATATGCAGGTCCCCTGACCATTCTAGACCACAGGCATTTCCTGTCATGTAGCCGATGAGCCTGACAGGACTGAGGGAAGCACGGATACCGGTGGTACAGACAGGGTCTGGAGCGCCCCCTGGAGGCCATTCTTCTGCAGAGCCCACCTGGTCCTGTCACGCGCCCCTAACTCTGGGAAGGACCTGACTGAATGTGCTTCCTGAGAGTCCCCCCTGTGGGACCCCTGCAAAGCTGGCCCTGGGAAGCCCCCTTTCCCTCTGCCAGGAAAGCTTCCAGCCTCCCTTCCAACTGCAGAGAGGCATGTCACAAGAGCAATGATGCTTCCAGAAGCTGGGGGAGCAGAGCGTCTGCCGACGTGATCACCTTTGGCATTGCTGTAAATGCAAAGACTGAGTGAAAAGGTCCAGAAGATGCTCCATGAAGTAATTGCCTGGAGAGAAAAGCAGGAGGTTTTCAGACACTTCAAGTATCCCCCAGATATCAAAACAGAGGCACCAGCAAGGCAAGCAGGCGTCTTCCTCTGTCTTCCTTTGGTCACTCTTCCTCTTTAGCCAAATTTCTCCATAGTTCTACCTTAGACTGGCCTGTAAGCTGACCCTGGACAGGCCAGCCACCTGGGTCCAGAATGTGTTATCTCTCCATTCTCGGCCCCACCCCCACACCTGGGGTTTAGCTGCCATCCTCCTCTGGGTCTGCCTTCTCCCAGAAGGAAGGCAGATGGTCTGGGAGACATGTCCATCCTTTTATGCACATTTGTTTTGACATTTAAGTTCTGCAATGTTTGTTTTAACAGTGCTGCTTCATGAATAGAATTTAAGTGTGCCGTACTGGCGTTTCTGTTTCCCAAACCGGGCTCCCGAAGGGCCCATGCTGTTTCTTAATTTGCAGGTCATGACTAGAGTGGGTAACCCCTCTATTTCTGCTCTTTGTGAGGTTGACGGTACAGTGTTAGTCCGAAAGCCAGACTTGGTAATTAGCTTTGTGATTTGGGGAACAGTGCTTCTTTTCTCTGTGCCTGAATTTCCTCATCTAACATTTTTAAAAGGGGTTTTCTCAAGTACTGTTTTAGGTCCCTTGCTGCTCTAAGGGATTACACTTCTAACTTTCTTCACAAACTTTCAAATGATCTGGATTAATAGTTCCTTTGTTTGTACAAGTCAGTATATATTCTAATTAACTATTTCATTAATAAGCACCACTAATAATGTCTTTGCAAGGGAACTATTAATAGATCAGACTGGGAGTAAGGCCATGCAGAGCAGGGCATTGGTTATACAATAAACAAGCCAGGAGGGGGCCCTCTGGTGACTTCAGAGAAAGCTGGAAAATGCAGCTGGAAGGAAAACATTGTGACATAGCACTGCAGAGGGTTTACAAAGAGGCAACACACACACACACCTGGAGACAGCTCTTCTCCATGTATAACCTATTGCATAGCCAACAAAACAAGCGGTGGAAATTTCCAGCACAACTGACAAGCGGTTTTCAGTTGTTAACTCCCTGCTTCCTGAATTTTGCAGAGATTCATGACATCTGCAGGCTATGTATACACTTTGCTTTAGAAATTGTAAATTTTCCATGTCTTCTTGTCAGCTCAGTACTCTAGTTGTTTCATGTTGGAAAACTTCCTAATATTTAAGTTCAACTATTCATTTGTTATCGAGACTATGATGAGATAATTGGACAGCCTTTTTAAAAATAACATTTTAAGAACACTAATGATTAGTGTGCATGTTCAATCATGCCCGATTTTTCATGACCTCATCGACTACAGCCCTACAGGCTCCTCTTTCCATGGGATTTTTCATGCAAGAATACGAGAGTGGTTTGCCATTTTTCCTTCCAGGGGATCTTCTCGTCCCAGGGATTGAAACCGAGTCCCCTGTGCCTCCTGCATTGGCAGGCAGATTCTTTATCATTGAGCCACCTGGGAAGGCCATAATGATTAGGACCAAATAACAAATAAAAAGTCTGTCATGTGGTTCTTTGTATTGGTATCAGTTTGGAAATGAGAACATTTATTTTTAAACCAGTGAACAGATTTGGACGAAACACTTATTCAGGCTACTTTCCCAGTGGGAATGAAGGTTCACTGAAATTTCATTAAAGGCTTTTCAATTTCCCTCCTTCCAAGCAAATAGCACCTTGGAGGTGGAAGTGGTCTGAGCCCTGGTTCAAAGAACTTCTGGCTTCAGCTGCTACGGTCAAAGCTTCCTAACCAGAAACAGATGACAGTGACAGTCACTCCAATAAAAACTCTTAAAAATGGTCATGACTGAGTGTTCATTGTTTGCTTTATAAGATAGACACTATTATTTCCATCTTGTTTTACATTTGGGGAAATGATTTTAAAGAGGTCAAGTATTGTCCTTTGATAGATGAATGGATAAAGAGGATGTGGTGCATATACACAATGGAATATTACTCAGCCATAAAAATGAAAAATATTGGGTCATTTGTAGAGGCATGGATAGACCTAGTGTCAGTCATACAGAGTGAAGTAAGTCAGAAAGAGCAAAAACAAATACTGTAAGTGAATACATATATGTGGAATCTAGAAAAATGGTAGAGATGAACTTATTTGCAGGGCAGTTGTAGACAATGAATGTGTGGGCACGGCACAGGAGAGTGGGATCAGTCGGGAAATTGGGATTGACATATATACACTACCACAGACAGAGAGCTCATGGGAACCTGCCATATAGCACAGGGAGCTCAGCCCAGCGCTCTGTGATGACCTAGAGGGGGTAGGATCGTGGGGGGTGGGTATAGGAGGGAGAGGAAATAGATGTTAATATAGCTGATTCACTTTATTTAACAGCAGGAACTAACGCCACATTGTAAAGCAACAATAACCGAATGGGAAGTAAATAAATAAATAGGTCAAGTAGCTTGCCTGCGGAGAAGGAATGGCAAC
The DNA here is from genome assembly GCF_019320065.1 of Cervus canadensis. Classification (NCBI taxonomy): domain Eukaryota; kingdom Metazoa; phylum Chordata; class Mammalia; order Artiodactyla; family Cervidae; genus Cervus; species Cervus canadensis. The sequence goes on from NC_057401.1 coordinate 36,065,596, forward strand.
CCACTCCAGTACTCTTGCCTGGAGAATCCCATGGACGGAGGAGCCTGGTAAGCTACAGTCCATGGGGTCGCTAAGAGTCAGACATGACTGAGTGACTTCACTTTCACTTCTCACTTTCATGCATTGGAGAAGGAAATGGCAACCCACTCCAGTATTCTTGCCTGGAAAATCCCAGGGACAGAGAAGCCTGTTGGGCTGCCATCTATGGGGTCGCACAGAGTCGGACACGACTGATGTGACTTAGCAGCAGCAGTAGCAGCTTGCCTGAGGTCACATAGCTAACAAAAGCAGAATCTGGATTGAATGCAGGTCATGCTATGTCCAGAGATTGAATTCTTAACCATCCTGCTTCACTGTTCATGTGGAAAGCTTTTTTTCTGCACCTATCTTCAGCACTAACCTTTTCCCCAATACCCTGTACCACCCAATTAATCTTCGGGTGAGGATGTAACCACACAATTCCATGCTGTTTCGTAAATATTTATTGAGATTTTACTATTTTCTATGTACCATACTAAGTTATGCCACAGAGATTATGGAGATAAATGGCCAAGGTCACAAAATTTATAGTCCTATGGTGGGGAAACTCAGCTTGCCTGGAGGTTCAGTGGTGCAGTATCCTCCTAATGCAGGATATGTGGGTTCGATCCCTGGGTTAGGACGATCCCCTGGAGAAGGGAATGGCAGTATTCTTGCCTGGGAAATCCCATGCACAGAGGAGCCTGGCAGGCTATAGTCCATGGGGTCACAAAAGAGTTGGACATGACTTAGCGACTAAACAACATAGTGGGGAAAACATATGTATAATTATAGCTGGAATTACAGTGATAAGCAGAACGTGATAGTATTATAGAGAAAGCAAGTATTATAGAGGAAAGGAAGAAATACTTTTAAATTGGAAATCTGTGTTGTTTTCAGGGGATGCTTGAACTGGATATTAAAGGATGGGGGGACTTTACAAATTAGGGGCTGCACGGATAGGGTATTGGAGGGAGAAGAAATAGCAGGAGAAAGTGAAGCTAGGACACAGCTAGTTTCCCGGCCTAAGTTGGGACATCCCTCTTTGTATGACTCTCCCAGGTAGGTAAATGAGGCAGGAACCACAGAGCTATTGTGGGTGCTGGGATTCCCCATCCACAAGAGAAAATACGATGATTACACAGTAAAATTCCAGGCTGTTGTAAAAGAACTATGAACTTCCCCAAAAAAGGTGTCATTAGTATGATGGAGCTCAAGACAAGTTTCCTCTTCTTATCAAGAGCTACCATAGACACCGCCCCTGTATGAGGCAGCCAAAACCACGTGACCCCATGGACTATAGCTTGCCAGGCTCTGCTGTGCATAGAATTATCCAGGCAAGAATGCTGGAGTGGTCTCCTCAAGGGGATCTTCCCAACCCAGGGATCAAACTCAGGTCTCCTGCATTGCAGGCAGATTCTGTACCATCTCTGAGCCATCACCTTGGTGCCCAGCAATGCACAGACTGACCCAGGGCAAACAAGCTGAAAGTCTTCAGGACACACCTATATGGTGTACCAGGTGCAGCTGGTATGATGTTATCTTGGCAATTATTCTGATTGGTACAGTCCAGGACATTTATTGTTCAGTCACTCAGTCGTGCCAACTCTTCGCAACCCATGGACTGCAGAACGCCAGGCTTCCCTGTCCTTCACTGTCCCCTGGAGTTTGCTCAAATTCATGTCCATTGAGCTGGTGATGCCACCCAACCATCTCATCCTCTGTTGCCCCCTTCTCCTCCTGTCTGCAATCTTTCCTAGTATCAAGGGTCTTTTCTAATGAGTTGGCTCTTCACATCAGGTGACCAAAGTATTAGAGCTTCAGCTTCAGCATCAGTCCCTCCAATGAATATTCAGGATTGGTTTCCTTTAGGATTGACTGGTTTGATCTCCTTGCAGTCCAATGGACTCTCAAGATCTTCTCCAACACCACAGTTTGAAAATATCAATTCTTCGGCACTTAGTCTTCTTTACATTCCAGCTTTCACATCCATACATGACTACTGGAAAAGCCATGTGTGCTGTGTTTAGTTGCTCAGTGGTGTCCGACTCTTTGTGACCCCATGGACTGTAGCCTGCCAGGCTCTGCTGTCCATGGGCATTCTTCAGGCAAGAATACTAGGGTGGGTTGCCATGCCCTCTTCCAGGGGATCTTCCCAACCCAGGGATCGAATCCACGTCTCACATATTGCAGGTGGATTCTTTACTGTCTGAGCCACCAGGAAAAAACATAGCTCTGACTATATGAACCTTTGTCAGCAAAGTGATCTTTCTGCTTTTTAATACACTGTCTAGGTTTGTCATACCTTTCCTTCCAATGAGAAAATGTCTTTTAATTCCATCTCTGCAGCTGTCATCCACAGTGATTTTGGAGCCCAAGAAAATAAAGTCTGTCACTGTTTCCATTTTTTCTCCTTCTATAGAATAGAATACAATAGAATGGAAAAGACTAGAGAGCTCTTTAAGAAAATTGGAGATAACAAGGGAACATTTCATGCAGATGGGCATAATAAAAGACAGAAATAGTATGGACCTAACAGAAGCACAGATATTAGGAAGAGGTGGCAAGAATACACAGAACTATACAAACAAGGTTTTAATAACCCAGATAGCCACAATGGTGTGATCACTCACCTAGAGCCAGACATCCTGGAACGTGAAGCCCAGGACATAGGGATTTTTAAATACTTTTGAAAAAGAGCATCCCCTTTTAAGAGGATCACAATATCTTGAAGCAAGGAAACTTGGTATGATTACATTTGTTTATTAGTAGTAGTTTGTTATATATATATATTTATATATTTGTGCTTAAGTTGACTGCTTTATAAACTCCATATTGTTAATTCCATTAATGGGTATTTTGCTTTTGCAAATAATCCTTTTTATCATTAGAGAGTCCCTTGTGGGGAAGAACAGGAATTGTGTTTGTTTGTATGTTCCTTTAAGAAGTCTGGAATAATTCACAGGAACATAAAAGCTGTTATCTGATGGGGTGTAGGGAAAGGTTAGTGTAGAGTGGAAACCATGGAGATGGCAGTGTGTGACATTTTATGGATCATCTTTTATATTTGTTTATATTGTTATTTTTTTACCCATAGCTCTGAGAAAAATTAGCAAATAAGCTGATAAAATTATTTCAAATAACTATATTTTTAAAAATGCATAGACAATCTCCAGAAAGAGGACCCTGAAGAAACTTATCATAGAAATAACCCCCAGGGAGGAAATAGTGGCCATGGCAGGAAAATGAAGGATGCTCACTTTTCAGTTTATCACCTATTGAATATTTTTAATATTGTGCTATGTGCATGAGTTATTTGTTCATAAATAAATAAATGGAAAAGTAACATAAGCTTGAACTAGAATGACCCTTCTGATGACTCCAGTGAGAGGTTTGGAGTAGAAAGACCAAGCAGGGAGCAATGTGGACCTTCTGTTCCTCATTCCGGAACATCCTCCCCTGGTCTAGAGAGTTGGTTCCTCCTCTGAAGGCTGATGCCCAAATCCCCATGATTTGAGTTTCACTTATTTTAGAAATAGGTTCCTTCCTGTTTTTCTATGAAGGATTACATATTAAGGTTTTGGTGACCACATCTACCGCTGCAAGCATGTCAATGTCACCATGGGAAATTCCAAGGAGAAACAGAAATAACAGCAAGGACCCTTGACCCCCAACTGAGGGGTGTGTGTGTATGTGTGTGTGTGTATGTTGTTTGTTTTCGAAGAGAAGAAGATGTCTTTGGACTGCATTATATTCTCTTGCCTCTCAATTTTCTATATTTCCCTCCACTCCCACAAGAATATATCCAAGCATCGTGTGGAATAGTTTACCAGATCCTCTGCAGGATAGGGTTTCAGGCAGGATGGAAGGAACAGAAACCCTCCAGGCCCCTGGGTGAACAAGGGACCATTTAGAGAGACAAAGTACAAAAGGGGGAGGATGTGCCTTGGGCCAGATCAATGTACTGTTCTGAGAAAAGGGAGAACAGGGCACACCCACTTCTTTGGGCAGTAATGCAGGGAGAACCTGAGTGTGCACTGGGTGGGCAGGAAATTGGGTGAAGTGGAGCTGTTATATTGGCAGGTGGGATACAGTGTGAAGGAATGGTACATACAGAGCACATCTCCTGTACACAAGCTCCTGGGCCCTGGAGGAAGGAAGAGGCTGCCAAAGAATTAGTGATGATCAAAGTGGCCCTGGAATATCCTTCATGCCCAAGAGGAAGTTGACATAAACTTCAGTATCTAATAATACAATGTATGTTTTTCTCAAATACCGGATGGCCTTATTTATAAGTCCAGGAGCTGATGAATTTAATTAGAAAGAGTGACTTCTTCTAAAGGTTCAGACTTCTTAACTGGCAGAGGAGTGCTTACCTTTAACAAAATGTGCTGGGCTTCTCTTTAAATGACTTAGTTTTACACCAGGGAATGATGAGCAGAAATGTAAAAACAAGTCTAGGTTGAGTGATCTGAATTATTTCCTGAAAAGTATGGACTGAAAAGTCTTATGGCTGTAAAACAGTTTCCAACTTCACTTTTGTGCATACGCGTGGTCTTGTGATTTCTCCTTGTATGGCTGAATCAATCAGCAAATATGAAAATGCAGCCGTCACCTGGTGACTCAACATGACCAAGAAGCTCTGAAGGTCTTCTGTTTCCTTCTAAATCAAGCGAGCTGCCGTTCCTTGTTTGTGGTGTCTTCTATAACACCATCCTGAATTTACCACACCTTCTTTCCATGGCGCCACGGAATGCAACTCCTGCTTCAGTCTTGGTCTCCCCAGCCTCCTGAAAGCACACTTTTTCTGTCTCCCACCCGCAGCCTCTTTTTGCTTCTGACCCACTCAGTTCCTTCCTTCAAGAGCCAAGCTCAGTCTTAATTTCTATGAAGATTGACTTAAGCAGTGGAGCCATTATTGGTCTCTCTTCTGAATAGCACTCATGAGACTAAATCTGTGGCACTTGTGGGACTAAGCTGTGACTACTAGGATTTTGAAATGTCAGTGTAGACAGGTGAGTAGGTCTGTTTGCATGAACTGAAAAGGTATTGCCCAAGATAACAGGTTTGGGGCCGCTGGTAAAGATACATTCAAGTTCGAGTGGAGAAAGGCTGGCCAAACACTGGGTTGCAGAAGGAAGGAACAATGCTGGCTACGTCATAACACCTACCTTTCGCATTTGTCTTCTGCCCCAGCTTCACCTCTAGAGCTCAGGGCTGAGTCTTCCGGAAGAGTGGCTACAAGTAAAGAGATGCTTTGTTGAAAACGTATTAGGACAATGGGGCATGAGTGACTTTCTTTGTTATTCCATTAATATAGAGTGTAAAACAAAAGGTGAAGAGAGGCATTTGGGTCAAGATTCTCATTTAACATCCCAGTGCTGTGGCATTTTGAGGACTCGTAGCCATCCTATCAATTCTTTAGGGAGATTTGGTGAAAAGTTGTAGCAGAGTCCATAAGGGAGGGTTGCTAGAAAAAATACAGGGTACCCAGTTAAGTATGAACTACAGAAGCACAAGCTGGAATCAAGATTGCTGGGAGAAATATCAATAACCTCAGATATGCAGATGACACCACCCTTATGGCAGAAAGTGAAGAGGAACTAAAAAGCCTCTTGATGAAAGTGAAAGAGGAGAGTGAAAAAGTTGGCTTAAAGCTCAACATTCAGAAAACTAAGATCATGGCATCTGGTCCCATCACCTCATGGGAAATAGATGGGGAGACAGTGGAAAGAGTGTCAGACTTTATTTTTTGGGCTCCAAAATCACCGCGGATGGTGACTGCAGCCATGAAATTAAAAAACGCTTACTCCTTGGAAGGAACGTTATGACCAACCTAGACAACATATTAAAAAGCAGAGACATTACTTTGCCAACAAAGGTCCGTCTGGTCAAGGCTATGGTTTTTCCAGTGGTCATGTATGGATGTGAGAGTTGGACTGTGAAGAAAGCTGAGTGCCAAAAAATTGATGCTTTTGAACTGTGGTGTTGGAGAAGACTCTTGAGAGTCCCTTGGACTGCAAGGAGATCCAACCAGTCCATCCTAAAGGAGATCAGTCCTGGGTGTTCATTGGAAGGACTGATGCTGAAGCTGAAACTCCAATACTTTGGCCACCTCATGCGAAGAGTTGACTCGTTGGGGAAGACCCTGATGCTGGGAAAGATTGGGGGCAGGAGGAGAAGGGGACGACAGAGGATGAGATGGCTAGATGGCATCACCAACTAGATGGGCATGAGTTTGAGTAAACTCCGGGAGTTGGTGATGGACAGGGAAGCCTGGCGTGCTGCGATTCATGGGGTCGCAAAGAGTCGGACACGACTGAGCAACTGAACTGAACAGATAAACAAGTAACTTTTTAGTATATCTCCTGCAACATATGGAGTGTAATTATAGTAAAAATTTGTTGTTTACCAAGCTCAGTTTTAACTGGCTATCCTATGTTCCTATTTGGTAAATGTAACAACCCTACCATAAGGGACAATGATGGCTGAAAGAGGCTAAAATGTCAGTGGGGTTAAACAGTGCCCAGAGGAGGGATCCAGATGTGATAATCAGGCATTTGGCAGGCTTCCCTTTCTAAATGAAAAGACGAAGCATTGAGAAGAGAAAACCTTTTGACGCTTCCACTTGCTTCCTATCTCTGAATCACTCATGATGTCTGGGATAATGGCAGCCATCTAGAGGTCATGGGCTCTGAGTAAGAGGATGGAAAGCCAAAAAATACTAAGGATGGTGAAGCAAAAGGTCAGGAAGAGCCTGGGCCCTTTAGGACATTCTTGAGCACCAACCAGGGAGGTTCATCCTCCCTTGAGACACACTGCACAGGGTCGATTCAAAACCTGAATATCATTCAGGTTCTATTAGAAAGGAGTTTTATGACTGGGAGAAAAAGATGGTACTGCTGGATAGATTGCTAGGTGTTTGTTGGGGTTGGTGCAGTAGGCTACAAGGAAGCACTGCGGTCCTTGAACGTGAAAGAACACAAGGACAGAGACATTTTAGGGAAAATCATTAGTCAGTAGCCTGTGTATATGCTTAGTCACTCAGTCATGCCCTTCTCTGCAACCCCATGGACTGTAGCCCCCCAGGTTCCTCCGTCCATGGGGATTCTCCAGGCAAAAATACTGGAGTGGGCTGCCATGCCCTCCTCCAGAGGATCTTTCTTACCTAGGGAATGAGCCCAGGTCTCCCACATTGCAGGTGATTCTTTACTGTCTGAGCCACCATAAAGATCCTGGAGGCACTGAAGACAGTTAGGAAGCTTTTAAAGTGATTAAGGAATGGATTATGGTTGGGGTAAGGAATCAGGAGGGAAAGAAGTGAATCCTAAAAGTAGTTCAACTGAAGAACTGACAGAAGGAAAGAGAAATACCTACTCTGTGCTAAGTACTTAACACACACTGCCCCATGTAGGTTTTTTTTTTTTTTTTTGGACCGCTTTAAATTCAAGCCCATTAAACTTAATTTATGTTGTCTATACAATAAAAATAATCAGCAATTTTGAAAATTCATCACAAATCTGAGATATTTGTTTAGTCTTTGTGAATTATATTGTTATACTCACCATCTGATGGGGGAGACCAACCTGTAACATGTAGTGATATTAAAGAGGGCTTGCCCTTTAGGGCTTGCCAGGTTGCCCTAGTGGTAAAAAATCTATCTGCCAATGCAAGAGACATAAGAGATGAGAGTTTGATCCCTGGGTTGGGAAAATCCCCTGGAGGAGGGCATGGCAACCCACTCCAGTATTCTCTCTTGGAGAATCCCATGGACAGAGGAGACTGACAGGCTATAGTCCATTAGGTCACACAGCGTTGGACATGACTAAAGCAATTGAGCAAGCACATGTTTCTAATACAGGTGTATGTAAGAAACTACTGGGGTCCCCAGGAAAGAGGCACAGGTCCAAAGAAGGTCTTGAAAAATGAGTGGAATTTTAAAAGATAGGAAAATGAAGGGACAATATTCCAGAGAGATGGATGGCCTGTGCTGAGACACTTCTTTGGCAAAATCTGTGTATATGGTGTCTTCCAAAGAATTCTTCAGTACAAATGAGTTCCTCTAAGTGGTAAGATATTTACAGGCCAGGGTAGGGGGGTTTTTTGATATCCTTACGTAATAGCGTGCCATTACTTGCCAATTGGTACTTTTACTTATTTTATCATTATTTTTTTTGACCAATTGGTAACTTTAGAAAAATTACAGCATAGCCAGAAGTGGGAACATCTCCAGAGACTCTTGCTGGAAATAATGATCTGTGATGTGGTGAAGTGAGAAGGTGGAGGAGTGCTGAAGTTCTTCCCACTTTCCTCAACTCTCCACCCTTCCCAGGATCCTCCAGGGCCACCTGACTCTCCTACCAGCTCCGGCCCTGCCTGTTCTCCTGTCCACGAGAGGAGCAACATATATTCTGAGCATAAAGATCTGGGCAGTATCCTCTACATCCCTCATCTATTAATATTTGCTCTTGAGGCCGACCTTGCAGTCTCCTCCACGCCCCTTCCTGAATATTACAGGCTGTGCTTCCCATGACTCTCTGTGGCTGTGGCTTTCTGATATTTGATCTGGAGTCTCTAGGACACAACAGCAGAAACCTCTTGCCCAAATGTTCTGGTGCTCAGGATTACTGTTTGTTTGCTTGCTTGTTTTGTCCTCCCCCACCTTGGAGAAAACCAGGAGTCCTCAGATAACCCTAATGTCAGGGAGGGTTGCAGGAGGGGAGGGCTGGATGCAGTCCCCTTACTCAACTGGTCAGCCCCTTGTTCTACGGCATCCGGGGCAGATAAGGAGGCTGTCACACCCTCTTCTTTTACAATCTGTTCAGAAAGTTAGCAAATGTTTTCACGTTTCTACTGACGCTGCTGCCACTTCAAACTTATTCTTCAAAGCATCACAAGTGATACCATTCTCTTCATAGTACTCTTCCTTCAAATAATTTGTAAGAAATGTGCCCAAGTGGGACAGGAGTAGGAGTCAGGAGGGCTGGGGGTCTGAAGACCTGACTTTTGGTGCAGATCCTGTCTCTATTCACCCAGTCTGTGCCTTCAAACAAGACACCGCTTCTCTGAGCCTCAGTTTCCCCACTTGTTAAAGAAGTGCAGCAGAGTGTGTTTCCTCTTCCTTAGCACCATCTCTAGGAGAACTAGATTAGGCTCCTTGCATCCCAGTAATATTGAATGTACACCATGCGATGGCGGTGCATCGTCACTGGGCAGCAGGACAATACAGCTAACAGCACAGACTCTGGAGCCAGTGTGCCCCTTTCCTCCTCTGGAAACTGAGGATAATGGTGCAGTTCAAAAGCTCTGAAATCCCCAAAGCCCAGAAGTCTACAGTTTTTCTTAATTTATTTATTTTTAATTGAAGGATAATTGCTTTACAGTATTGTGTTCAGTTCAGTTCAGTTGCTCAGTCGTGTCTGACTCTTTGAGACCCCATGGACTTCAGCATGCCAGGCCTCCCTGTCTATCACCAGTATTGTGTTCAGTTCAGTTCAGTTGCTCAGTCGTGTCCGACTCTTTGCGACCCCATGAATCGCAGCACTCCAGGCCTCCCTGTCCATCACAAACACCCGGAGTTTACTCAAACACATGTCTATCGAGTTGGTGATGCCATCAAGCCATCTCATCCTCTGTCGTCCCCTTCTCCTCCTGCCCCCAATCCTTCCCAGCATCAGGGCCTTTTCCAATGAGTCAACTCTTTGCATCAGGTGGTCAAAGTATTGGAGTTTCAGCTTCAGCATCAGTCCTTCCAATGAACACCCAGGACTGATCTCCTTTAGGATGGACTGGTTGGATCTTCTTGCAGTCCAAGGGACTCTCAAGAGTCTTCTCCAATACCACAGTTCAAAAGCATCAATTCTTCGGTGCTCAGCTTTCTTCACAGTCCAACTCTCACATCCATACATGACCACTGGAAAAACCATAGCCTTGACCAGACGGACCTTTGTTGGCAAAGTAATGTCTCTGCTTTTTAATATGCTATCTAGGTTGGTCATAACTTTCCTTCCAAGGAATAAGCATCTTTTAATTTCATGGCTGCAATCACCATGTATTGTGTTGGTTTCCACCAAACATCAACGTGAATCAGCCATAGGTATACATATGTCCCCTCCCACGTCCCTCCCCATCACCCCTCTCTACACCTAGAATTTTTTCATGAATTGGTGGCAAGATTGACATGATGGTTTTTATGGTCTTTGTCTAGTCCACTTGCTGCAAAAATGTCAATATATGTGTTTACTGGGTGCTGTCCCAAATCCCATAATATTATATAATTTTGCAGTATATGCACCATACTATTTTTTTAAGATATGAAAAATTCTGAACCAAAAACCCATTTAGCCTCAAGAAATGTGGGTACAGAATTGCAGCCATTGGTAGGGAACTCATGGGGCTGCTGTGATGAATAAGTGAATTGATTCAGGTAAAGCTCTAAGCACAGTGCCTGGTCCATAGTAAATGCTCTAATATGGTAATCGGTGTTAGCTGCCAGTATTCTTCCCTCTGTTAACTGCAGCCAGGAGCATTCTTGGACAATATCCATCACTTCTCTTAATCTGTTTCCCTATTTCATACCTGGAACTATTAATGTGTAAAATTCTTCCGTTTCAACCACTCCACATTCGACTTTCCTGAAACCGTTGCTTTCCCAGCTCTCTGCCAAAATGCTCTCCTGGTTTAGAACACAGAATTGCTCCCTGTAGCTACCTCACATCCCCTCCCTCAGCCTTCTCCATAGTTAGTTAGATGGTTTGACTATAGGTGAAAGGAGGCTGGGAGAGACCTCTGGGAAGTGTCCACCAGCTGGCCTCAGACGCCTAGCTCACCCCGACGTGCTTACCATGGGCTGTGTGGCTGGAACCCAACGCGTGTGGGTGCAGCTCTGCCCCTTTAGAGAGGTTATGTCTATCTTTTTGGACCTCTGTTTCTCTTGGATAAAGTTAATGATGGCTACATGCCTTTCAGGTCCTTTAAGTCCTATCCCCTGTTATCTTTGGGTGCCGGGAAAACACATCCGTGCCCCTTCAGTAGCCAGATGATGTGAAAGGGAGCATGAAAGCTTTATTCCTGCTCTAAGTATCAGCCTCAAGATGGGTCAGATGCAAGGCTGTGGGAACCTTGTGACCACAGGAAAGGACACTCCCCCCCCCCCAACTTTCTGGGTACTGACACTGATCGGATTATAGGAACAGACTCTGGGTCATCCCTGGACAAGTTCAGAGATGAACTGGACAATCTCAAGTTGAAGGAGGTCTAGCCTGTGCCTGGGGGGCTGTAGGCAAGGATGCCACCCATTGATTAAAGGCAGGGGCCAGGTGTCATAGAGATCAGCATTGGAAAACTGCTCAATAGACAGACGGATCCTGCTAGCGGTGAGGGGGGCTGATAACAAAGCAAGAGAGGGACTTCAGGGGGTGGAAAGGGTTCAGGGCGGGGCTCTAGCTCAGGGTAAGGACTACAGTGTGAGAGAGGATGAGTGAGGAGAGAGGAGGCAAGATGGAAGCCTGGTGCTATGGACTGGGTCACCTAAAGGTGGGAGGAAGCACCATGGCTCTCAAATCCTTGGGCCCCCAGGCTTCTCCCTGCAGCCCCCAATGCTGCCATGCTCTGGTGGAACCCTACTAAATGCCAGCCTTGTCTCCCTTTTTTTCATTAGGCAAAAGGACCCCACTATTTCAGAAACATTGTTATAGACCAATAACAACAATACCCCCAGAGTCCCTGGTATATTCGGTGACTTGTGAGCAGAAATCCCTGGAGGAGCTGTGGGAAAACTTGTGAAAGGGGGAAATTCCACTGGCATATGCCTCTGCCCTTCATCCTTCCCCCTTTTCTTCTGCCTGAAACTCAGGAAGCTGAAAGGGAAGCAGACTCTAGTGAGCGTGAAGGACAAAGCCACAAACTAAGCCCTGGTGGGGCTGAGAGCCAAAAGAAGCCCAAGACCCTGATGGTACTGGAAGCCACAGGACCGGTCCTGAGTGGTCCTGCAGCCTCCCATTGTGAGAGAGGAAGAAACTTGTTTACATGGGCTTCTGTTTCATGCAGACAAACCCGGTTCTAACAGGCACAGTCTCTGCCTTGCTGGACTGTTGTGAGGATTAGATGAGACACCTTAGGAGTCACGAGGGTTAAGATAAACCCACAGATAAAGCTGATCACCCAGAATCCTGCTTTTGGACCCTGTCCTCACCTTCAACCCCTGTTGGTGGTGGAGACTTAAGCCACTGCTACACTTTCTGTCCCCAACTTGTTTAACTCCAGACTTGGTGGAGCAAGGGTGAATCTGGGACCACAGTGGAGGTGTGTCACTAAATCCAGCTGTGGGGAAGCAGTTTAGAAAAAACAGCAGAGGCCAGGTGCAGTGTGACATACACGGTGGCTTCTGCACTTCTAGAAAACATGTCTCTGTTTATGTCTTGTCTGTGGGAGGGGAGGGCTCAGGAGCCCCTTCCTCACATGCAGAGCATGCATGCATGCATGCATCATTCATTCACGCACCAAATTGTGTAAGGTACTATAGTATGTGCTGGAGACATGAGTGGATAAAACACAGTCCTTGACCTTAAACATCTGCTCCGCGTACCAATTTCTTTTTTTTTTTTTTTAGGAAAGGGGCCAAAAGATGAAGAATATATTTGGGTTAAATATGAGGGAATAGAAAGCTCTGAGTACTGAAATTGCTGTCATTTTGCATCCTCTGATTGATGCTGCAAGAACAATACACCCAGGTTTGAGGAGGTGGAGGTTATTTCCAACCTGGACTGACGTGGAAAGTTACTGGTATGCTCAGAAGTAAGCTTCCATAATTATGGGCTGAGGTCAGAGAAGCTATAGAGAGCTCATAATTTCTAGCATTTCCTGAAGCTGTGAGTAAACTACCACTTGACCCAGCTAAAATATGCTCTTTAAATGGAAAATATGCAGACGATGGAAAGTTTGTTATTTCTCAATGGGAAGCTGTTGGGTCTTCAGTGATACCTACTGAGCCACTCTCTGGACAGTGACTAAGAAAGTGCCAGCCCACCAATTTTCAAATAGTTGCTGCTTACTGGAAAGGTCTTGGGGTCTGCAGTATAGACCATGCTTCACAGCACAGGCTCTGGTGTAGGAAGACCTGACTTTGAATCCTAACTCAGCTTCTTACGGCTTGCAGGAAGCCTGGTAATTACTTGACATAACTGATTCTCAGATTCTTCACCAATAAAGAAGATCTAAGAATTTCTACTACATTAAGTTATTATGGAACTTCCCAAGTGGCGCTAGTGGTAAAGAACTCACCTGCCAATGCTAGAGACATAAGAGACAGGGGTTCAGTCCCTGGGTTGGGAAGATACCCTGGACTAGGGCATAACAACCCACCCCAGTATTCTTGCCTGGAGAATTCCTTGGACAGAGGAGCCTGGGGGCTACAGTCCATAGCATTGCAGAAAGTCAGACAGACTGAATTGATTGAGCACGTGTGCATGCAAGATTGTTATGAAGAGTAAAAACAAGATATTATACAAAAGATGGACAGTGCTTGGCACAGAGTTAGAACTCATGCCATGTCAACTGTGGGGGAAATGAAACTGGGAAGGGACGAGAGGAACTGGGAACTCTCTCCTCAAAGGATGATCTGGGCTGGAGCGTTTGTCCCCAAACAGACTTCCTTGTGCCATCTGTCTAGATGCAGCCCATCCTCAATCGACCCCAGAGCCAGTCTATGTTCTTCTGAATTCTGCCCCACTCACTTCAAGCTGATGGGAAATGTAGGGCTCTCCAGTTATTTACATGGAACGCTGCATTTCTGTGTTGCTGAGTTCATTGCTGAGTGCAGACAAGTGGGCCATTCTAGAGGGTCTGTGAAGTGAGCAGTTCCAATGCCCCATTGAATGAATGTGCGTTTTGAGGCCAGTTGAGGGTTTTCACAAAAGGCCTCCCTACAGACACTAGTTTCCTCATCTCTTCAATGGAGATGGGGTGGAATTAAACCAAAACATCAACATCTAGCATGATGACTGGGAAGAAGTAGGAGCTCAGCAAACATTTCTCTGTCCTTCCTATGATCTTGCCCTGATGTCATACTGTCCTAAACTGAAGAATTATTTTTGTCAAAGTGTTGGCAACACATGGCAGGAGAAATACAGAAAACCACAGGTAAGAACTAATATTTGCTTTGCAATTAGTTTATCAGGCCAGTCAAGTCATTTTTCTCAACCCTAGTGCACTTAGTATTATTGGGAGGAATGTAAGAAGTTACCAATGGCTAGTGTGTATCTCCTCCCCCAAGAGAGTCTGATGAATCAATAGCTCCTTGAAAGAATGAGCACCTCACTGGGTTTCAGTTTGTTCCTCTATAAACTGGAAACAGAAAGGCTGAGTAACTTACCACATGTTGCACAACTGAAGAAGGCCCCAGGTCCCTTGAAGTCTAGCCAGAGGTGTTCACCCCAGTGGATATCATCTTCTGTTAAAATTATGATAAATTTTGTCCATTATACATTACATGTCCATTATATATTACATACGACTTTTTGCATCAGTTTTGAGTTTAAAACATTGCATTAAAATATTATTTATCTCAATTACCAAGTTTCTTTGGCATTCTCTTATATTTTGCACTCAAGGCCACACACAGCCAAATGATGTAGAGTGTGTAAAAAAATCCTTCAGTCCATTTCACTTGTATGGGGATGGCATCTAGAAAGGGAAATGGACTGGGCATCCTGTCCTTTTGCTCGGAGGGTCATGCTATGCCTCACTACACTTTGGTGCTGTGTGTGCGGGAGTGGTGATGGCCAGTCACAAAGACAAAGATGAGCTGCTGGTTTGTGCAGAGCTGGATACCGGCCCAGTGAATTTCTGTGGCTTCACTATAAGAAATCCGTTGAGAGTAAATTTAAGACCGCTTAGATTCTGGCTGTGTCTCTTTAGCAGCTTAAGAGGCAGGTGAAACGCCTCTTGAAAGGAATATTCCTCACTTAACCTGCCACTGGCTTTCAGTTAAACTTTTGACTTTGGCTGGCTAGAAATTTTCAACCCATACTAATCTGAATTAGTAAATAAATGAGTGACAATCCCAGAGCCATGTCCTTAGACATCCTTAGGCTGAAAGATAACCAATTTGCCTGGAAGGAGAGCTGTGTTTATCAGGTCAGGAAACAAGTGAACAGTTTGCAAAAGGAACATTCTGATAAGGCGGAGCCCAAGATCCAGGTGAAAAGTCCTTCCTGAGATGGGGGACCAATACTTAAACGCTCTGCAGGTGGAGTCCTGTCTTTCTGACTTTATCTGTCTCAGGGAGCGTCTCCAGTCACCTCAAAGGTCAGGACTGAATTCTCAACAGTTTCTCTAAACATGACTTTCCTGTGATTTCAGTTCCCACTAGAACATACACTGTATAAGGACAAGGATTTTTTTTTTTTTTTTTTTTTGGCTGGTTTAGCTCCATGCTACACCCTCAGCAATTAGAATGGAGATTCACCTAAAAATAAGTGCTAACAACCATGTTGCCCTCCTGACTCCATCGCCAATACCTCCTGTTTCCTTTAGAGTAAACGTGGAAGCGCCTATGAGGCCTAGGGGCCTGCCCGATGTGCCCCCTGCTTCCTTCTCCAACTGTAGGCCCCACTGCCCTTTTTTCATTCACTGCTCCAAGCTCTGCCTGACCAGGCCTTCGCTAATGCTTTGTCCAGTGCATGGAACACACAACACACCCCCACACAACCACCTCACACACTTCTTTGAACTAGCTCCTTCTCAACTGTTGTGTCTTAGTGAAAAAGTCCTTTCTTCAAAGCAGATTTCCTCATCTATTCTTATCCACGGAGACCCTCTCCTCCTTTCCTCTGGTCATTTATGCTTATGTTTCCTTCAGAACACTTTTCTCAACTTGTAACTGAGTTTTCATTGTTCCCTTGTTTATTGTCTGTCTTTGTATTAGACCCCCAAATCCACAAAAGAGTGAATATAACTTTTGTTTATCCTAATATATGCATACTTCTCTGAAGCACCTTGACATCATGTAGGTACTTAACAAATTACTTGTTGAATGGACACAGGAATGAAGGAATGAATGAATGCCTTTGGTACACCCATCCTAGATTGAAGGATGAGAACGGCACTCTCAACCTCTTTCTGTCAGGTCTCTTCCCTCTAGGCACTCTCCTTCCTTGTCCCAGGGGCTAAACACTGGTTCTTGGCTGCTCATGTCCTTCAGATACCCCTGTCTCACCCTGACCATCCAGACCACGCTCCCCTGACATGCTAACAGCTGAAATGTTAGGAGGTGCTGTGCCTAATATTTAGCTGTTAACAGAAACACATCAACCTAAACACAGTGGGAATTAAAGGTGTGACAGACAGCTTATGGGGAAGAGATTTTGTAAGGACAGCAGTGGGCACTGACCCCTCAGATGCAGCCGCTGACCTGCTGGCTATGCAGGAGACAGATCCTGGCATAGTTATAATCAGTTAATCCAGGCTCATCCAGGATTTTTATGCTATTCTCTTGACCATTCTAAACATATACTGGCCAGATTGCACTGTTTTCCCATCTTAAACCGTAGAGAGAGAATTCCCTGGTTGTCCAGTTGTTAGGACTCACTGCCTTTAATGCCAAGGACCTGGGTTCAATCCTTGGTCAAGGAATTAAGATCTCACAAGTCATGAAGCAAGGTCAAACAAATAAACAAACAGAAAACTGAAGTGTAAAGCAACTATACTCCAATTAAAATTAATTTTTTAAAAAGATAGTGTAATAAAAGGGTATACTGCTAGTATGTTTATAGAAAAACTTTAAATGATCAGGTATTTTCAATTAAGTTGTAAATTCTGAAACCCAAAATATTTTATAGAAGCGATTGTCAAATATATGTAGTGTTTATACTCTTAGACAATGATGATATACTCTGATTTGTTTCCAATAGAAGCTATGAAATATATAATGATAGATATTTTTAGATCTTTACAAACATATATTAAAAGATTATATTATAAAACATCTTATCTGGAATGATGCCAGGACATTTGGGCTATAAACCCTTAAATCATCATTTTTATACTTACTCTGTCTTACCTCTGGGAAATGTTAGTAAATTGGATTTACCATTTACCATTCCATGTAAGACTTCTTACCACCCCATGTAAGAAGTCATCAATGTGTGAAGTCATGTAGGAATTACCTGTTAATATTTGTTATATATTATCCAATTGCATTTTATGATCTCATCTCTTTTTGAGATAACTACTGAATTTTTACAAACTCTCAATAATTGCTTGCTTGAAAATACTTCATTTCTTGGTGATGAGTCAAATAAATGTAGAAGCATGTGAATAATAAAAGCAATTCTACTTCCGATAAAAAAAAACTTTAAAGAAAACAAAATTGAAGAGAAATAATAGAAAGGGTATCATACACCATTATACTAATAATACCTATATCTAGATGAGAAATGAGTGTTCTTAGTGGTTTTTCTCCACATTTGTCTATTTAAACTTTTCCTTTATTGACAGTATGTTGCTTTTATAATTTCAGAATAATTAAAAATTATTGCATGTGCTTCATTTTTGTGCTTGTCTATATTTCAGTTGTATAGAGCTGTGCAGTACAACACCACAGTCACTAACATCAAGTGAGTATTCATATTTAAATTAGTCAAAATTTAATTCAATTAAAAACTCAGTGCTTCAGTTGCACTAGCCATATTTCAAGTGCTCATTAGTCACATATAGCTGGTATAGTCACATATACCATTTTGGACAACTCAGATATAGAACATTTCTACTACAACAAAAGGTTTCATAGGAAAATAATGGTGTAGAGTGTGTAGGTTTTCAACATTTGAATACAAAAGCAGAGACTTATGGGTGTTGAAGCATACTGCTGATGCAAACAAACGTTTGAAGAGAGCAACTGTTTGGTTTCCTTGTGATCCAAATGCAGTGGTAGTCATTCCTCTCTGAAAAAGGATGCTGTATTACTCACCAGAGTCCTAAGGAGGGAGGCTGATGGGAGAAATGTGTCCTTGATATTTTATAACTGTGGAAGCTGATCCTTGAGTTTAGCCATCTGAGGATTTTTACAAAGTACTCTGAAAAGACTGGAAGGATGCCTGCCATGATGCGTCAGTCTCTGGGGCCACTCTGGGCACCTACCTTCCTATGGGAAATTTCCATAGGCTTTCTTGAAATCAGATTTCTTCCTTCCCTGATTCTTATTCCCATTAAAAGGTTTTTAGGATCTGTTCTTAAACGAATCCCCTCGGATGAACTGCAGGATAACCTAATGCTGCTGCTACTGCTAGGTCACTTCAGTCGTGTTCGACTCTGTGCGACCCCATCCCTGGGATTCCCCAGGCAAGAACACTGGAGTGGGTTGCCATTTCCTTCTCCAATGCATAAAAGTGAAAAGTAAAAGTGAAGTCGCTCAGCCATGTCCGGCTCTTCGCGACCCCATGGACTGCAGCCTACCAGGCTCCTCCGTCCATGGGATTTTCCAGGCAAGAGTACTGGAGTGGGGTGCCATTCCCTTCTCCGAACCTAATGCTAATGTAAAGTTATTATGCAACCAGCCCAGCAAGTTGTGCTCAGCAACTGGATCAGCCTTTCTTGAAAGATTCTCTGAGACTAAGTGTCCTTCAAGACAACAGCACAAGATGTGAGTAGCTAAACTGGCTCTGTAATTATCAAATTTGCCCAGTGTGGAAATGAGTTCCCAAACCCACACTCTTGGAGGCCTAAGAAATGTGTCACATCTGCCTCAGCCATGATGAGCAAGAGGGAGCTACATTATTACTGAAAGGGACAAGGATATAGTCATTCATAGATGTTTTTCAACAAATCTTTGTTGTTTTTGTTCAGTCACTAAGAGGTGTCTGACTCTTTGCAGCCCCATGGACTGCAGCATGCCAGGCTTCCCTGTCCTTCACTATCTCCTGGAGCTTGCTCAAACTCATGTCCATTGACTTGGTGATGCCATTCAACCATCTCATCCTCTGTGCCCCCTGCTTCTCCTCCTCCTTCAGTCTTTCCCAGCATCACTTTCTTTTCCAATGAGTCAGCTCTTTGCCTCAGGTGGCCAAAGCACTGGAGCTTCAGTTTCAGTCCTTCCAATGAATATTCACGATTGATTTCCTTTAGAATCAACTGATTTGATCTTCTTGCTGTCCAAGGGACAGAATCTTATCCAACACCACAGTTTGAAAGCTTCAGTTCTTCAGTGTTCAGTCTTCTTTATGGTCCAGCTCACATCCATACATGACAACTGGAAAAATCATAGCTTTGACTATATGGACTACTGTTGGCAAATTCTCTGTCTAGGTTTTAATACACTGTCTAGGTTTCTCATAGCGTTTCTTCCAAGGAGCAAGCATCTTTTAATCTCATGGCTGTAGTCACCATCCACAGTGATTTTGGAGCCCAAGAAAATAAAATCTGTCACAATTTCCACTTTTTCCCCATCTACTTGCTGTGAAGTGATGGGACCAGAGGCTATGATCTTGGTTTTTTGAATGTTGAGTTTTAAGCCAGCTTTTTCACTCTCCTTTCATCTTTATCAAGAGGCTCTTTAGTTCCCCTTAGTTTTCTGCCATTAGAGTGATATCATCTGCATATCTGAGGTTGTTGATATTTCTCCCAGCAATCTTGATTCCAGCTGGTGCTTCACCCAGCCCAGCATTTCACATGCTGTACTCTGCAAGTTAGTTAAATAAGCATGGTGACATTATACAGGCTTGCACTTATTATGTGAATAAGACATACCTTGATACTGCTTTATAAAGTAGTACCTTCAGTTATTATAACGGCAACCTTATCAAGGTCAAGGACAATCTTAATCAGAAATTAGCTGAAAAAAAAATAAATTTAAAAAAAAAAAGAAAAAAAAAAAAGAAATTAGCTGATACTCAAGAGTCTGTTATAGGCAAGAGTAGAGAGTGTCTCCAATGAGCCGTAAAGATAAGATTCTAGCTACATGTCATAAGCAGGAAAGATACAGAGCATATGAATGTATTTTATAGCAATTTGAACATCTCAGGAGAGCCCTTAAATGTCATTTAGGTCTGTGCAAGAGGAAAGAGACAAAATGTTTCTGTAATCGGGTTCTGTAGGGGATATTAATCACCATATAAAGCAAGGCTGAGTAGTAAACTGCCAAGCCCTGTACCACTTCACTGCCTTCTCCAAGCACCCTAGGTTAACATGGAACAGGGAAGATCTACTGAAATGTTGATTCCAGTTCATGATGAAAGGCGAGTTCCCTTCAATAAGTAAGATCACATTTACTGGAAACACCATGCAAAATGTGTGACAATATAAGAACAGAAGGACAGAGCAAAAGGAAAAGATGTCCTCTTGAAGCATCTTTTTACCTATAAAAAATGAGAAATCAAAATTTGAATGTTAATTCTAAAAAAGAGACCCTTAGATGATGTCCTGCAGAGTATGTCACTGGCATGAAAGAGTAAACTAGGAAATCTTACTGTAAATCTCTCTTCTTGCATGGTGCAAACTTCTAGATCTCACACTGAGATGCTCAGATAATGTCTGATTGAAGTTTGGGGCAGGAAGAGGAGGGACGGACATGTGAAGAGGAGAGGGAACAAAATATACAGGGTAATGGTCAGAAATCAACATAAGGAATTGTGGTGGAAGGCTATAGCACAATGTGTGGATGCTGCTAGAAGCCCCTCCAGACCAATCCAAACTGTGACTGTGTTCTGGAAAATGTTTGTAGAGTACAAGACTATGTAACATTTGAGCCCAAATGTTTGAGCCAAATTCCCAAAGAGATTTAGGAATCATCAAACAAAGAGCATAAATGAAAACACTGGAACATGTAAATGAGAAGAGCAGGGGCCAACCATGACCACTTGAATGATCCCAGTATTTAAGGTTGGGATGAGAAAACAAGAAATTCATGAAAGGGTACACAATGAATGGTCAAAGAGAATCAGTAGAGTGTGTTGTTGGAAAAGACAAGGAAGTAAATTTAGAGAATTCAGAGAATAGAGACCTGATTAAACACAGTCGTGCAGCCACCTAATGACCATCAACTGTCCACTGATTTGGCAACATTTATCAGAGAAGTTTTATCTGTCAATCCTAAAGGAAATCAGTCCTGAATATTCATTGGAAGATCTGATGCTGAAGCTGAAACTCCAATAATTTGGCCACCTGATGCAAGGAACTGACTCATTGGAAAAGACCCTGATGCTCAGAAAGATTGATGGTGGGAGGAAAAGGGGACGACAGAGGATGAGATGATTGGATGGCATCACTGATTCGATGGATATGAGTTTGAGTAAGCTCTGGGAGTGATGGACAGGGAAGCCTGGAGTGCTGCAGTCCATGGGGTCGCAAACAGTCAGACATGACTGATCGATTGAACTGAACTGACTGATCAGAGGTTTGAATAGAACAGTGTGAGCAAAATCAGAATTCAAGGGATTAAGGAGTGACGGGGATGAGAGAAAATATGGTTGGGACCAGTTTTATAGGATCCTTAAAATGAAGACCCATGTGGACATTGCTAAGAAGTTTTTATTCTTGTTTGCTAAATTGTAGAGTTTTATCTTCAGAATTGAGACGCCTGATCTCTGGAAGTATTCAAATAACAAATTGTTCTAGCCTTTATTCTGCTTTGATGATTAAAAACATTGTTGGGACTTCCCTAGTGGTCCAGTGGCTACAACTCTGTACTCCTAATGCAAGGGACCTGGGTTTGATCCCTGTTCGAGGAATTAGATCCCAAATGCCATAAGTAAGAGTTTGTGTGCTGCAACAATACCCAGCACAGCCAAATAAATAAATAAAAATAAATACAAACATTGTTTGGCTTTTAGAGAAATAAGGCTTTTGAAGACTTCTTCCATAGCAGTTCTTACCTTTCTCTGTAGGGTAAAATTTCCCCACAAGAATTAGGTCTGTATGTGCGTGTGTTCTAAATTGCTTCAGTTGTGTCTGACTCTTTGCAACCCTATGAACTGGAGCCCGCCAGGCTCATCTGTCCATGGGATTCCCCAGGCAGGAATACTGGAGTGGGTTGCCATGCTCTCCTCCAGGGAGGGATCTTCCTAACCCAGGGATCGAACCCAAGTCTCTCATGTCTCCTTCACTGGCCAGTGGGTTCTTTACCACTAATGCCACCTGGGAAGCCCTAGATCCATATAGTTCAAGGGAAGTGAAGTGGCAGCTCTTCCTTTGAAAAACAAGCTCTGGAGACTTATCAGGCATTTAACCTTGCAAAGCAACTAATTTGGATCCACAGAAAGCTTCTCTTGATCTGCTGTACACAGAGACTAGGTCCTGTGTGACCTTGGAGTAAATTGAGAAGATGATCAAATATGCAATGTGGTCAGAAGGCTTTGCTCAAATAGAGCAACACTCTGGAGGTGTTGAAAGGCAGATCCTGCCTCTTACTAAACAATTATGACTTCAAAGTTATTCATGTAGACCAGCCATAAAAGTGACAAGAAAAATATCTTAATGATTATATGTTCTATTTCATGAAGCCAAGAGTCCTAGGCTATCACAACAGCTTAGTGTTTTCAAACTTTATCTTTTCATCATATTCATTTGGTGAACTAAATTGTTCTCTATCTATCTATATCAGATTTAAAAAGCTGGACTACTGTGACTGAAGTTGAGTGAGATTCATCCAAAGTTACCTCCTTGGAATGCAAAACACAGTTTAAAAGACTTATCCCTAGAAAAGGGTAATATACCTTGGTTGCATGTGAGAATCATTTATGGACAAATCCTAATGCATTTTTGGATCTTGATTTAATTAGTTTAGAGGGAAGAACTCTCGCATGGCAGTTTTTAATAGCACCCTAGATGGTTCTATTGTGTGAGTGAAGTCATTCAGTTATGTCCAACTCTTTGTGACCCCATGGACTATACAGTTCACAGAATTCTAAAGACCAGAATACTGGAATGGGTAGCCTCTCCCTTCTCCAGGGAATCTTCCCAACCTAGGGCTTGAACCTTTGGACAGAGGAGCCTGGAGAGCTACAGTCCATAGCATCACAAATAGTTAGACATGACTGAAAGCTGGGTGTATGGGGAGGCATAAAATTTATCTTTTTAATTCACAGATCTTTCAGGTAGAGAGGGGTCACACTGAATGTATTCAGGGAAATGCCTTAGGGGTTTTTTCATATCTGAATTGACAAAATCCTGGCTCTTAGTCCTATGCCTGATGCCTTAATGAGATGAGATATTTGTAGATCTTTGGAAAGGATAAGTGTATTTTGCATATGGAAGGATAAGTTAGAGCCGTAGGTTATTAAGAACTTCCCAGGTGACGCTAGTGTAAAGAACCCACCTACCAATGCAGGAGCTGTAAAGTGATGTGGGTTCGATCCCTGGGTCTGGAAGATCCCCTGGAGGAGGGTGTGGCAACCCACTCCAGTGTTCTTGCCTGGAGAAACCCTTGGACAGAGGAGCCTGGCCGGCTATAGTCCATAGCATCACAAATAGTTATATGTGACTGAAGTGACTTAGCATGCGTAGGTTATTAAGATAACCACTAATTCTATGCTCTCCTTCCATCACAAGATAGAATTTATCTTCCCTCCCCTTGAATCTGGGTTGGCATTGTGACTTGCTTTGTTCAACATACTGTGGCAGAAGTGATGCTAGTTTAGTCTAGGCTAAAATTTCTTTAAGGATTGTCATACTTTGCTCTCTCAGTCTTGAGCCACCATGTCAAGCAGTCCAGATACCTTGCTGGAGAGACCATGTGACCAGATCCTAACAACTCCAACCATCTCAACCAAAGTGCCAGATCTGATGGAACCATCTTGGAATGCTGCCTTAAGACCACCATGCTGTGAGGAAGCCCAAGTTATCATATGGAGAGGCCACATGGGGGAGAATAAAGGCATCACAGCTGACAGCCCCAGCCTAGCTGCCAACTGAATACACCCAAGACAAGGATAGACGAACTGTTTATTGAACCTACAAAAATCATAAAAAAAAATAAATCATTGCTGTTTTAAACCATCAAGTCTTGGGGAAATTTGTTTCCTAGAAATGAATAATTGACACCATTGTGAGCTATAATTGGAGCATTCTAGACATGCAGAAATATCTTCAGAGAGTCCCATCTGGAAGTTTAGTTAAACTAGCTATTTTGTATTAGCAGTTTTTTAAAAACTGCATCTCAGGATCACATCAGCAAAAACGATTCCAGGATGCTTGAGAATAAATAAATTAGAAAGTAATGCAGCCTAAAGAAAATACCTCAATTCCACTTTTTTTTTTGTAGTTATGTCTAAACGGTAAAACTGCCAGAGAAATTTACTCAGTAGATATTTATCAAGTACCTACTATGAGTGTCAAGATAACCTAAGGAGAAAAAAACTTATCCCAAGTTTCTAAGGAATGACAGGGATTTAAACACCTAATATTTGCCAGTCTCACATCTCTTTCTGAACATTAGGTAGGTGTTACCTCCTCCTCTATTTTCTGGAAGAGATTAAGTAAGATTGATGATAATTCTTGATTAAATATTTGGTACTGTTATCCAGGGAAACTATGTGGATCTGGAAATTTTTGATATTGTTGTTGGAGTTTTTAAATTATTAATTTCATTTCTTTAGTTGTTAAAGGACTATTCAAGTTATGTCTTTCATGTTGTGTAAGTTGTGACAATTTGTGCTTTTTCAAAGAATAGGTGAATTTTATCTATGATGTCAAATTTGTGTGTAGAATTGTTTGTAGTCCCTTATCCTTTTGAAATCTGCAGGATCTGTAGTATATCCTCTACTTCATTTTTGTATCAGTAATTTGCCTCCTCTTTCTCTTCGTTAGTCTTGAGTTTGCCAATTTTATTGATCTTTTTGAAGAGCCAACTTCTTGATTTATTGAATTTTCTCTATTTTTTTCCCTGTTTTCCATTTTATTGATTATTACTCTTTGTTGCTTCCTTCCTTCTGTTTGATTTTGTATAATTTTGCCCTTATTTTTCTAGTTTCTTGATGCATTTTATTCTATGGGAAAACATTACTTGAGGTTATCTTATGTGTTTGTGTTTCACTAAGTATAGTATGTATATTAGATATGATGAGCTAATCATTATATACTTTCATGTAACTCATATGCTTTCCCCATGTTCATGTGAAGCCTCAGAGAATATCTGAAAACAGTGGCAAAACTCACAAAATGTGTACATATTTTAAAAAAAGTCACCAAACCATTAGTACCAGCTAATACAGTATATCCCTAGTGTTCTTAGAGAGGCCAATCAAGATGAATCATACTGGTAACAGGAGCAGACTACCAGTGTTTTTTCCTGTGGCTCTAAAATTTTCCCCTAAGCCAAAACCTAGCAGTGGAAAATCCCCAGCATGAAGGTTCACAGAGGAAGTGGGGTAAATAGGGGCTGGCCACTTGATTTATCTTTCAGTGGTGTGTTTCTGTGAATACAGTCCTCAGAACACAAAAGAATCTGAGTGTGTAAGGGCTCAGGTTAGCAGCCAAGCTACAGAAAGAACAAAATATGGTTCAAAAGGGATAGTTGGTGTATTTTCTTTTATTTGTACTGGTGTTCATTTGAAATTACTTGGTATAGTTTTGAGAGAAACAACAAACTGCTCAACTGAATTTTAAAATCCTACAATTATTTTTAGAGAGGTACAGACCTGAGATACCAACAAAGGTCCATCTAGATGCCAACAAAGGTCCATTTAGTCAAAGCTATGGTTTTTCCAGTAGTCATGTATGGATGTGAGAGTTGGACTATAAAGAAAGCTGAGTGCTGAAGAATTGATGCTTTGAGCTGTGGTGTTGGAGAAGACTCTTGAGAGTCTCTTGGACTGCAAGGAGATCCAACCAGTCCATCCTAAAGGAAATCAATCCTGAATATTCATTGGAAGAACTGAGGCTGAAGATGAGACTCCAATATTTTGGCCACCTGATGTGAAGAACTGACTCATTTGAAAATACCCTGATGCTGGGAGAGATTGAAAGTGGGAGGAGAAGGGGATGACAGATAATGAAATGGTTGGATGGCATCATTGACTCAATGGACATGAGTTTGAGCAAACTCCAGGAGCTGGTGATGGACATGGAGGCCTGGCGTGCTGCAGCCCATGGGGTCGCAAAGAGTTGGACACGACTGAGGGACTGAACTGAACTGAACAGACCTTAAGAGCAAACAGGGACCCAGAGAGATTAAGTGATTTGCCCAAAGTCACTCAACCACTTCCTAGTAGAGCCTAAGCTCAGACGGCTCAACCCTGTTCCACTAATTGATCAACAAGTATTTATCGATGGCCTACAATACCTCAGGAAGTGTTTTAGGTGCTTAGGTGTAAAAGGCAAAAATCCTTGACCCCATAAAGCTGGCAGAGGGAGAGAGAGATAATAAATAGTTAATGAATTAACAAAGTGAATCACCAAGTATGTTAGGTGGTGATAAGTGCCATAAAAAGAGAAAGTGGAGCCGAGCGAGGGTAACTGGGAGTGCCGTGGGGTGACGACAGCTCAGTTCTAAATGGTGTGGTTGGGGCAGGCTCCACTGAAAAGACATGAAGGAGGCAAGAAGTTAGGCACAGGCATAACTGTGCGGGGCAGAGCATTTCTGCAGAGTGGAGAGCCAGTGCAAAGACCTTAGGGCAGGACAGGGCCTAGAATCATTTCTGAGATACGCCGGCCATATTTGAGAAGTCACCTATTACACTATCTGCAACTCAGCTTCTAATCGCTACAGAGCTATAGGTGCTAGAGTTTGGAGGGCTTGAAAAATTGTGCAGTCCAACCTCCCAGCCACAGCAGGAATATTCAGTAAGGTGGCCCTGATCCCTGCGTGTCCAGGCTGCAAACGGATCTCTCCAGTCAAGGACATCACTGGCTCACAAAGCAGCACATACAATTTTTTTTCCTCCACCAATGGTTAGAAAGTCTTGTGTTGAGCTGAAGTTTGCCTCCCTTTGGCTTCACCCTGTGATTACACTTCCACTCTTTGGTGTAACACAAAACCCTTTCCCATCCCTCTGCTATGGCAGTCATTCTTTTGTCTTCTTTCCTTCAATTGTCTATTCTTTCTGGAGAGTTTTGAAGTTTTTCTCTAGACCACTGCTTTCTAAACATTTTTCATTACTCATCCTTATCAGTAAAAATAATGGTGAACATTTAATCCCCATATGTGGCTATTAACTTCTTCACCTAGTTAACTCCTATTCCTCTTAAAGACCCCCTTCTCTCCACTTCAACTAAGGCACATTATCCTGGTTTTTTTTTTTCTTTGTTTTTGTTTTGATAAGAGAAGGTAGATTGCTGAGGTTAGCAGAAATCCTCCGTTCAACCAATGAATGTTATTTCTTTGGCCAAGGATATCTCTGAGGCAGTCTGGCACAGACACAAGAATGTGGGCTCTGAAGTCAGATGAGTTGGGTTCAAAGCCATTTACTAGCTGGGTGGCCTTGAGCAAGCCACTTCATCCTCTCAACCTGTGGGGCAAAATGAGAAAAATGACTTCATCCTAGAGAACTATTGGGGCCATTAGAGACTACACACATATGTTCAATAAATGGTAGTTGCTGGAATATTTTTTATCTAGAGAGTAACTTATCTTTCTTCTATACTCCAGCTCTACTGCTAAAAAGGCTCACAGTACACAGTCCTAAGCTGCTGCTGCTGCTAAGTCGCTTCAGTCGTGTCTGACTCTGTGCGACCCCATAGATGGCAGCCGACCAGGCTCCGCCGTCCCTGGGATTCTCCAAGCAAGAATACTGGAGTGGGTTGCCATTTCCTTCTCCTAAGAAAAGCTAATTTATAGTTTAAAAGGCCCTGAACTCTTTCTCCTGGGCTCTTCATGCACTGGCTGACCTTAAAGAAAGGAAAATCAAACCACCTGTCCCAAGTAGATTATCTGTCATGAGAAACACATAAAGCCAACCAGTAAGTAGCCAAGAATACTGGTTACTTGGTGCAAGAGTTCTGAAATAAGGAGCCAAAAATTAATGAAAGAGAAAAAGTCTCATAGTGTCAAAATGCTGGAAAGCAAACTGCCCTATTCCTAGCACATGCTAGGAATTTCGTAGGAGAAAAATGCAGGCAGCACCACTGGCCATGCCCAAACACAGACGATGGGCCAGAAGCATGAGGCATCAACCCAGACGCCCAGAGCAATGCCCTGCACATGTGGAAGGTATATCAGCTGTCCCTGCTGCCTTTCAGAAACTCACATGTGAAGTCTATTGAGCCACTTTAAAAGATAGTCTTTTAGCAGTGATGATACAATGAGAGATGATGCATCTGCAAAGAACAGATGTAAATATTAATGCTATTTCCTGGTACTACCAGTGTTCGGGGCACTATGCATATAATATTATCTCTCCTGAAAAAATAACATATCCCATACAGCTTCGGTTAAATTGTCCCTCTAAAAAGCAGAAGTTAGGAATCTTAACACAGGATTACTAATGATCACTCCATCCTCTTCTCTTTTTCCTAACTGCCCTCCAATCATTTCTCCACTGGGAAGGTTTCAAAATCAATAGAACAAGTCTGAATTCAGGCTGGATTCGATCAACCTATATAAAATTGTGTGGCATTAACAGACATGGCAAACACTTGCCATGTCTAAATATCACCTTTGAAAGATAATGCTAGATTTAAAAGCATATTCATTCTAGAGTTTTCTATGTGGTGTGTATGAATTGGAAATTCACAAAGCAGTGATATGCAAACATGAATCTCATTCTATTTTCACATCTCTGTGTGTATTCCTTTGACTAGCCCCCATATTTTCTTGCAACAAGAAAACTAAACTCAAAATAGTTCAGATCAATCCTGTAACTTTTGTAGTTTCTTTTAACTGAAACATATTCTTTCTCCAGGGATTTGTATTCAGTCAAATCCAAGGATTATTAGTACTATTATTGATTTTCATCTAGTGCCATTCTGTCTCAAGTCATTTACTCACCACTTCCTTATGTCTGAAATTTAAACTCCCATAGTCCTCCTCCTGACAATTACTGGCAGCCTTGGCTTCAGAGAGGGAAGGGTGAGACCTCAGGGCATCTGGCTGAATGTTGGTGATGGGAGGTGGTTCTGCCTCAGTTGTGGTCCCTCCTTAGCTGGGTTCTGCTGCTTGTGTCATATATATATATACACACACACACATACATACACACACACACACTGTATATATACATTGTATATATACAATGGAATACTGCTGCTGCTGCTGCTAAGTCACTTCAGTCGTGTCCGACTCTGTGCGACCCCATAGACAGCAGCCCACCAGGCTTCCCCGTCCCTGGGATTCTCAAGGCAAAAACACTAGAGTGGGTTGCCATTTTCTTCCCCAATGTGTGAAAGTGAAAAGTGAAAGTGAAGTTGCTCAGTCGTGTCCGACTGGTAGTGTAGCGACCCGATGGACTGCAGCCTACCAGGCTTCTCTGGAGTGGGGTGCCATTGCCTTCTCCAACAATGGAATACTACTCAGCCATAAAAAGAAATTAAATAATGCTGCTTGCAGCAACATGGAAGGATCTACAGATTATAATACAAATGAAGTAAGTCAGACAGAGAAAGACAAATATCATGTGATATCACTTATGTGTAGGATCTAAAATATGATACAAATAAACTTATTTACAAAACAGAAACAGACTCAGACATGGAAAACAAACTATCATTACCAAAAGGGAAAGGGGGTGGGAGAGGGATAAATTAGGAGTTTTGGATTAACAGACACAAGCTACTATATATAAAACAGATAAGCACCAAGGCCCTACTATATAGCATAGGAAACTATATTCAATATCCTGTAATAAGGTAAATTATGCATGAGAAATTACCAGTTTCATGATGCAGTCATTAAAAGTGATGATGACAAAAATTAAGTAGCAACCTAAAAACATGCAACCTCCCCAGAATATAAATTGTGTTTCTGCTATGACTACAACTAAGTTAAAATTATGTATGTATTCCAGCATGAACTGGAAAGATAATTTATTTTATTTTAAGATGGTAGAATCTGAATCATTAAAAAAATTTCATTTCTTCATTTATTTCAAAAAGCATGATACAAGCAGTGGCTTTGTGGTATTGACTATGACACAAGGTGAAAAATATCTTTTATATCCTCTACTAGTGTGTGTCTGTACACACACACACACACACTCAGGTATGTAAATTGTATTTCATTATAGGCTTTCCCGGTGGCTCAGTAGTAAAGAACCTGCGTGCGATGCAAGAGTCCCAGGAGACTTGAGTACGCTCCCTGGGTTGGGAAGATCCCCTGGCGGAGAGCATGGCAACCCACTCCAGTACTCTTGCCTGGAGAATCCCATGAACAGTGGAGTCTGGCAGCTCACAGTCCATAGTGTCACAAAGAGTTGGACAGAGCTGAAGCAACTTAGCACTCACGCATAACATGCTGATATATTCATGTAACAAATATATATACACATATATACGTTTTTTTCCAAAATGATAGTAACCACATCTGAAAAATAATGACACTAGTGGTAAAGAACCCGTCTGCCAAAGCAGGAGACATAAGAGAAAAGGGTTCGATCCCTGGTTTGGGAAGATCCCCCTTGGAGGAGGGCATGGCAACCCACTCCAGTATTCTTGCCTGGAGAATCCCATGCACAGAGAAGCCTGGTGGAGAGCAGTCCATAGGGTCGCACAGAGTTGGACACAACTGAAGCAACTTAGCACACACAGCACAAAAAGAAAAGATTATTCATATCCTCACCATCCTAATTCAACAATGAGCAAGATATCTCAGGATTTCTTTTGTATGCTTTTAGAGTTTCTTCTCAGTGAATAAAAATTTTAAAATTTTACCTGAGTCATTCATTTTAAAAAATAATTAAAATAAAAATTACCTTGTTTCCATTGTTTTGATATTCATGTATTGCTTTAAAATCATCAGTTTAGAAATATCTTCCATGAGGTTATCTAATCTTTCCCACACTTAGAGAAAATATGGTACTCAATTCATCTGAAATATGTTTACCTGCTACTGTATTTAGTTATTTCCAAGAAAGGGAAAGACAAGATTTACATCTATCAGTTATTCCTTCTGTGTCTGCCTATCTCTTCCCTGACAATGGTTGCCTTCTTTCCTGACATATTTGGGGAAAGGGAAGTATGTTTCAAGTCTACATCTAAGTAGGCCTGTACAGCCTTCTCCATTGCTTCTAGGGTCATCTTAGGCTCTATTCACTCCACTATTGGTCATGGCCAAGAATTCTGGGATGCAATGCCAACTGATTTTACCAGGGGGTGGGGTGTCAGGTGGAGGAGGCTACAGTTCCCTTATGATTATGCAGTAGAATTTTACTGGATGTTCATTGGTTTAAGAAAAAAAGAAAAAGAAGAGAAATTCTTCCCTTCTTCAGTTCAGCCCCAAACAGGAAACAATATTAGATATTACTCTTTTTATAAGTTCAGTGTCTTCATTATCCCTGGTAGTTTCATGGCCAGGTCTGCCACCATGCTGCTAGGAGCTGCTTCTCCTTTTTTTCTCTTCCTAGATGTCAGCTTAACATCACAAGTTGCTTCTACTTTCTAGTTCAAAGCAATTTATGCATCTAACAACCCAAGGGTTCTTCACTGGGGACAGTTTTGCCTCCCCTGCCTCAGGGGACATTTGCCAATATTGGGAGACTTTTGATTGTCATGACTTAGCAGCGAGTAATTCTCTTGGCATCTAATGGGTAGAAGCCATGTGCTGGGCTAAGTTGTTTCTGTCATGTCCAACTCTTTGTGATCCTATGGACTGTTAGCCTGGCAGGTTCCTCTGTCCATGAGATTCTCCAGGCAAGAATGCTGGACTGGGTTGCCATTCCCTTCTCCAGGGGATCTTCCCGACCCAGGGATTGAACCTGCCTCTCTTACGTCTCCTGTGCTGGCAGGCAGGTTCTTTACCACTAGCACCACCTGGGAAGCATCTAGGTGGCCATGGAGGCTGCTAAATACTGTACAGGACAAGTTCCCATAACAAAGAACTACCCAACCTAAAATGTCAGCTTTGTGGATGCTGAGAAATCCTGATCTAACTTCAGACCAAGCCATCCAAACCAGAATCAGGGAATCTGCAAATCCAGATTCTGATTAAGCTGTTTTGCTAAGCAATGGGCCAATTACATCAAGACTTCACCCCTAGCAATATAAAGAATCTACAAACTTTTCTTTAGCATATCTTTATTTGATTTTTGAGCAGTCAAAATACCCATAATTTTTTTACAGTGAAAGATCAGTAGAAACATTTTTACTTTTCCTGTTCAAAAAAAGTCCTTTAAGGTTGGGGATATTTTCTTCCAGTTACAATTGTGTCTAAACTGCTTTTCTTTTGGGTAAGTATAAACACTCTTTTTTCTGAAGTCTTATTAAAAGAGATGCTGAATTGAGCATCTGCTGGTGGCAGAAAACCACAGCCCATGCCCATGGTTGGGTGGCTCTGCAGGTGCACAAGTCAGGAAATTAGTACTGTGGTTAAAATTGCTTATTTTTGTAGTTTATTTCACTTGGGTATTGTTCACATCTCATCATGATGCTTGCCCTATTGTATCATAATTTCCTAGTTACCTATTTGATTTTAATATTCCACCTGCCACACTTCTCAACTGTTAGGTCCTTAAAGGCATCTTCAATCCCAGCTGGGCCCATAGAAGACCCTCAACAATTGTTTGCTGAATAAATACATGAGCAGTTGCTCAGTAGAATCAGGTAGAAATGATTCTAAGTTTAGGTATGAGGGCTTCCCAGGTGGCTCAATGGTAAAGAATCTGCTTGCCAGTGCAGGAGACAGGTTCAATCCCAAGGTTGGGAAGACCCCTGGAGAAGGGAATGGTAACCCACTCCAGTTATCTTGTCTGGGAAATCCCTTTGGACAGAGAAACCTGTTGGCCTACAGTCCTTGGAGTCACAAAAGAGTTGGACACAACTTAGTGACTAAGCAACAACAAGAAGTTTAGGTATGAAGAAGGACTTGCATTAATTATGCACATGTGGAAAAGATACATCCTTAAAGTTCCAGTCACACGAATGCAAAATTTCACAATACTAATTCTTTTAGAAAGTGAATTTTTTAAAGCAATTTCTTTAAATTTACTTCCTCTGGTCCCATTTACTGAGAGAAACAAAATGGCAAGTCTGAAAAATAAAGTATGTAAACATACAAATGTATTTTAACTGTTTCTGGGACTTGTAAGGATCTAAAAGTGGAGTACATATCTGAAATGAATAGAGGTCCCAACTCTATAGAGATTTTGAACAATATAATATTAGGCCCAGGAAACTAGCTTTTTAAAGAAATACAGCTTGTGATTCTGGTCTAGTTCATTTGGAGTCTCATCCTGAGAGACATTCTATGTAACAATAGCTCATAAACTGAGGTTTGCCTTGGAGCTATTGGAGGAGTTTTCTAAAAGGAAAGACAACAACAGCAATAGTAATAACAATAATGCATGTTCTCAGACCTCAGCCTAGTGCCATTTACTCTCATTTACCATAAAAATGACTTTTAGGAGAAGCATGGCTGGAATTCCTTACATCTTGTCCACCTATGGTCACACTGGTCAGTTGGTCACGTTCTGGACTGGAGAAGGCGTAACTCCAACCACGGTTAATTTAAGTGGTCCAGCTCAATGAACGGGGGAACGGTGAGAGGCAGAGTTCATTAAATTATGATGCAAAGGCAGATGCAGGCTTCCTAAAGGAGAACTACAAGTGTCTGTGAGGGCTTTGAAATTAAAAGATGCTTGCTCCTTGGAAGAAAAGTTATGACTGACCTAGACAGCATATTAAAAAGCAGAGACATTACTTTGCTAACAAAGGTCCGTCTAGTCAAAGCTATGGTTTTTCCAGTAGTCACGTATGGATTGAGGGTTGGACTATAAAGAAAGTTGAGGGCCGAAGAATTGATGGTTTTGAACTGTGGTGTTGGAGAAGATTCTTGAGAGTCCCTTGGACTGCAAGGAGATCCTACCAGTCCATCCTAAAGGAAATCAGTCCTGAATATTCATTGGAAGGACTGTTTTGTTGAAGCTGAAACTCCAATACTTTGGCCACCTGATGTGAAGAACTGACTCATTTGAAAAGACCCCGATGCTGGGAAAGATTGAAGGTGGAAGGAGAAGGGGATGACAGAGGATGAGATGGTTGGATGGCATCGCTGACTCAATGGACATGAGTTTGAGTAAACTCTGTGAGGTGGTGATGGACAGGGAGACCTGGCGTGCTGCAGTCCATGGGGTCACAAAGAGTTGGATACGACTGAGCGACTGAACTGAACTGTGAGGGCTTTGTAGCTAGGTTGCTGTCACCGTTTATTAATTTCCCGTGCACATTCAGTCATGTCCACCTCTTTGTGACCCCATGGATTGTAGCCTGCCAGGCTCCCCAGGCCATGGAATTTTCCAGGTAAGAATACTGGAGTGGGTTGCCATTCCTTCTCCATGAGATTGTCCTGACCCAGGGATTAAACATGTGTCTCCTGCATTGCAGGCAGATTCTTTACTGCTGAGCCAGCAAGAGGAGCCCTTTATTAATTTTAGCTCATTTTATTTCACACTGCAGTTTTTACTTGGGCTTATTAAAATGTTTTATTCTTATTATATTCAAAATCATCAGTAGGCTTAATAAAATGAAATGAAGAATTTTTTTTAAAAAGGGAGAGAAGTTGTACTTCAGTTAAGTAGGCAAGGGCTGATAGAAAGAAATGAAGGTGAAACACATTAGAGTCTTCTTAGAAGAGTCTGAGAGGAGGAGCCCAGATGGTCCATGTCATGGTCACACCTCAGGAACGGAAACAGCACTGAGGATGGTGAGACACCAGCCTAAGTCCAACTCGTCAAGAGTTTATCTGCCAGACTCCCAAGAGCCCTGGATCTTTCCACCCTACAAGGCTCCCCAAGATAGGAAATGAACGGTCAAGGATCACTTTCTAACCTCCAATTCTTTACTTACAATTCCAATGCACACTCCGCATCCAGCACAGCTCTAAAGAACAGGGACTTTGTCTGCTCACTGCTGTCCTCAGTTTTTTAATTTCCCAGAGATGTAGTTCTTGATGTTTTGAATGAAAGAACAAACACCAAGTCCAACATCTCAGGGTCTCACAGGCAGGAAGAAAAATGTTGTTCCAAGCACCAGGCAATAAGTTCTAAAAGGGACAGCTGGAAAAACAGTACAAAGATCATGGTCTTCTGATAAGCTTTATTATTCTTATTTCTGGTATAAACACTCTTAATTTGATAAAAGCTGAATTCTGGTAACCACTGATAAATTTCTGTGTAAGTTTAAAGGAACAGAGGTTGTGATATATGTTAAGAGCAAAGGAAACTTGCAAATGGCTCATTAGAATGCCGTCATGTCTTTAATTCTGGACAAAGGAAACATCAAAATAATAATATAAACTTCATAAAACAAAAAACCATAAAGTCATGATTCCTTCAAATACTTCATCTTCAGAGATTATTTATAACTGAGTATGTTGATATTACTTCTCCTAGAATGGTTTTTTTAGAGACTTCTTTGAGAAGGTGTGAGAGAAACTTTCTTAAATAAAATGAGGATTTATTTGGTCAAAAATAAGGCCTTCAAGCCATTTGTGTTGTCCCTTTCCTTAGGCATTAAAAATTAGTTAATTTTTAAATTAAAAAAATTTTCATGTACATCTGTATTTCTCGGTTCTGGTCAGCAGCAAGAAAAAGATGAAGAAAAAGATGTGGTCACATCCCAAGCAGAGGATGCTGGGTATTTTAAGCTATGTAAAGTTTACATTCTTGCACTATTTCTTAGTTTATTACTCAGGATCCAATTCATTGTGTTTGCAGATAATGCAACAGCAGCAAAACTGGCATATTATACAGGCTTGCACTTAATTCTAATAAAATAAGACAAAGGCAAAAATTAGGCTTATTTTTCCAGGAGAAGAAAACATCTGGAGAAAGTATACTTAAAAGCATAATGGAAAAAGTATTAATTAAAATTGTTTGGTTATCACAATTTAACTATTTAGTATTAACTAAAACTGGTAGCATTCAGGTCTGAATAGGTACATGCATGTGCGCTTAGTCACTCAGTCATGTCTGACTCTTTGCAATCCTATGGACTGTAGCCCTCCAGGCTCCTCTTCCATGGGGATTCTCCAGGCAAGAATACTGGAGTGGGTTGCCATGCCCTTCTCCAGGGGATCTTCCCAACCCTGGGATCAAACCCACAACTCCTGTGTCTCCTGTATTGCAGCAGATTCTTTACCTACTGAGCTATCAGGGAAGCCACCCGAACAGTACATGGGGTGCTTTTTAGGATGGCACAAGGGACTTAACATTTTAAAACATATTCTTTCCAGTAGAATTGACAGTGTAGAGTCCCTCATGGGTTTGTGATTGTTTTGTCATATGAATTAGTCAAAAGTTAAAAGTTGTCCTAGGTTCTGCTTCCAGAACTCTTTACAATTCCATATCTTCTTTTGGGAGCATTGGTAGCTCAGCTGGTAAAGAATCTGCCTGCAATGTGGGACACCTGGGTTCTATCCCTGGGTTGGGAAGATGGAGACCTGGATTCGATCCCTGGGTTGGGACGATCCCCTAGAGAAGAGAATGGCTCCCCACTCCAGTATTCTGGCCTGGAGAGTTCCACGTACTGTATAGTCCATGGGGTCGCAAAGTCAGACACAACTGAGCAACTTTCACTTCACTTCACTTCTTCACCCGATAATGATTCAATTCTGAGTCCAATAGCTTGCTATTCCTACATAGCTGCTTCTGAGATACACAGCATGATCTGTGTGAAACTCTAGAAGCTTCATCAATAAAACAGTTGATGAAAGTCTTAAAAAGTCCTTGTGTCACTGAAGACCACAAGAGAAACAAGACCTCCAGACCACTTAGTCCATTAATTGAAGATTACAACTTATCATGGATGCCCTAAGCAGTCATCAGTTCTGGC
The DNA here is from genome assembly GCF_019320065.1 of Cervus canadensis. Classification (NCBI taxonomy): domain Eukaryota; kingdom Metazoa; phylum Chordata; class Mammalia; order Artiodactyla; family Cervidae; genus Cervus; species Cervus canadensis. Next base: position 36,102,520 of record NC_057401.1, read on the forward strand.
TAGACAGTTAGATTTTTGGCTTGTTTGTTCATACTGTATGGATCCTTGATATACATGTTTAGATTGCCTTAGGGTTTTTATCATCATAAAATAATACGAAGAATGCAAAGAATGGGTGATTAGGCCAAACATTCTCAGTAAAGATCTACCCTTGAAGTTGTTGATTTTTGGCTTTTGGACTATGTTTCACTATCTTAAGGATTTCTTAGCTATATATTGAACACATCTTCACCCCTGCCACCACGAGAGCATAAGAGAGTAACAGTGAAAGAGAGAAGACTAGCTCAACAAGGATGTTTATCTCATTTCTAGACTCAGGAGGCAATTTGGAAGACTGAATTTAAATGTCAAGAAAGTGCAATTTTAAGCTATTTCTCATTGGCTTAAGAAGATAAGATTAAAATATTTTTAATTTGGATTTTCTTCAAGTCTAGTGATCTCTACAAGTGTTAGTCGCTCAGTTGTCTCCGACTCTATGCAACCCCATGGACTATGGCCCACCAGGCTCCTCTGTCCATGGGATTTTTCAGGCAATAATACTCTGTGTGTTGCCCTTCCCTTCTCCAGGGGATCTCCCCAACCCAGGTATCAAACCCGGGTTTCCTACACTGCAGGCAGATTCTTTACCATCTGAGCCACCAGGGTGATTTCTAAATTTTTTTTTTTTTCCCCAAATAATTGTATAGATTTCAGTGTTTCAGCTGCTAGATTCCAGCATCTAAATATTGACTAGTTCACAGTCTTGCATACTCTCTCTCTCTCTAATCTCATTTCTTAATCACAACTTAAAAGTAAGGAAATGGGACAAAAACTAGGCAGCAATTGCTGAAATAGATTTTTAATTATAGTCTTCTGCTTAACTTTTGTTTTAGTTCTCCATCTTCTAAATAATCTAATGGTTTGGGGAACAGGAAGAGAGTGAAAAAATTTTCATTTCAAATCTCTTTTCATTTCAAGGTCTGAGAGATTAAAAACTTGGCTGCAGGTTACTGGTATATGTAAAAACTTGAGTCTATGCCAAGGCAACTTAGAATGCAGTACGTGCTGGAATGTTTGAAATGTATTTCTATGTATACCATATGATGATTCCAGTCTTCTCTATATTTTCCACTTCCCCATGGATGACTGGCATCCTTCCTTCCCCAGCTCTCAGGAGATGACCTTTATGTTTTCATGAATAGGTAATAAGAGCATTGTGAAAACACAGGGAGCCCAGCCTGGTGCTCTGTGATGGCCTAGGGTGTGGGGAGGGAATGGAAGTCCATGAATCCATCCAGGAGGAGGGGATATTATATATATATAAGTTATGGCTGTGTGGCAAAAACCAACACAACGCTGTAAAACAATTACACTCCAATTAAAGAAAAAGAAAAAAAGCATGATGTGCAGTCCATCTGCCTTCCTCTACTCTTAAAAAAAATTTTTTTTGCATCAGGTTATTAAGTAGCCAAGAGTATAAGACACTGTTGAGTATATCTTAAGATCCAACTCATTCTATCAGTATTCTGAGAAACTCTTTGCAACTGACTTGGCTGAGTTTTATTTTAGTGAGTAATTATCTATTTGTTTATTAGTTTTAGTCCCAATTCTAGTTATCTGTCTTTTATAGCCACAGTGGTTTGGAAACTAAGGTAGAATTTATCTCATAGAAATTCTGTTTATAAATTTTGTTTTTATAATTTATAAATTTGTAAATTAAGTCTTTTCCTAATGACATTAAAAAAAGATTTGTTTTTCAAAATTGAAATTGATTCTAAAGCAATAAAAATTGAGTTTTCTTTTCATTAACTTTTGAGAGTTTGTTCTGCTCTGGATATGAGTCCTTTATTGATACATTATTTAAAATTTTTCTTCCAGTTTGTAGTTTACCTTTTTAGTTTTCTAATAGTGTCCTTTGAGGAGCAGAAGTTTTTAATTTTGACAGTTGAATATATCAAATTTTCCTTTTATGACTCATGCTTAAGAGTCATAACACATATCATTTATTTTATGACTTATACCTGTGACCCTCTCATATCCTGTCTATGAAATCTTTGCCTAGTCCAAGGTCACAAAGATATTTTTCCTGTATTTTCCACTAGAAGTTTCACAGTTTTGGGGTTTTACATGTAGGTCATTTATTATTGAGTTTTAAGCACTCTTTATATCTTTCAGATAACAGTCTTTTAACAGATACATTTTTGAAATATCTTCTCCCAGTCTTTGGCTTGTCTTCTCATTCTCTTGAAGTATTTTATTATTATTACATTTTACCTCCTTTTTCAGTTTATTTCCTATAAATTTTTGTTTTATTTCAATAGTTGCTTTAAGGTTTATCAGCTACACCTTTCACTTATCACAGCTTAAAACCTTTAAGTATATTTTACCACTTATACTATGAGAGCCTTATGATAATATACTTTTATTTCTTCCCTCTTAATATTCGTGCCATTGTTGTCACAGATTTCATTTTTGAAAATATTATAAATCTCACACAAACTGTTACTATTTTTTTAAAACAACTGTCCTTTAAATGTATTCAAATAATGAAAAAAAAATCTTATATATTTACCCATGTAGTTATCATCTCCAGTGGTAATCATTCCTTTGTATAGATCCATATTTCCAATATAATTAATATGATTTTCCAATGCCTAAAGGACTTCCTTTAGCATTTCTTATAGTAAAAGTATGCTGATAATTAGTTCTTTTAAAAGTTTTTGTGCTTAAAATATTATTTATTTTGCCTTTAGTTTGAACAATATTTTTGCCTGTAGTAGAATTTTAGGTTGAAAGTGTTTTTTGGTTTTTTTTTTTTAGTATTTTAAAGACATCGCTTCATTATCTAATTAGTTGTATTGTTTCCAATGTAGAGTCTGCTATTATTCTTATCTTTGTTATTCTGCATTCTGCATGTATCATGTGATATATACCCATGTTTGCTGAATGCTTAAAAAAAATGTTCCCTTTACCATTGGTTTTGATTATGATGTGCCTTGGTGTAGTTTTATTTTTCTTGTGCTTGAATTTGTGGGTTTATAATTTTCATCAAACTTGGAAAAGTTTTGGTTATTAATTTTTCAAATATTTTTTCCTGCCTTCACCTCTCACACCTCTTGCTAGCTAAAATTATTAATACACATATATTAGTTCACTTAAAGTTAGTCCAACAGCTCACAGATAATCTGTTCATTTATTTTTAAATCTTGTTTTTTCTATACATTACATTTTCAATAATATCTGTTAGTCTACTTGAAAATTTACCTCCAACATTCAATCTTCTGCTAATTACACCCAGTGTATTTTTTTGTTTTAGACATTTTATTTTTATTTGGGTCTATTTTTATATCTTTCATGAAAGTCTCAGTTTAACTTTTTGAACATATGGAATATAGTTTTAATCACTATTTTGATGTTTGTCATTGTTGTTTAGTCACTAAGTCGTGTCTGACTCTTCTGTGACCCGGTGGGCTGTAGCCCACCATGTTTCTCTGTCCATGGGATTTTCTGGCAAGAATACTGGAGTGGGTTTCCATTTCCTGCTCTGGGGATCTTCCCTACCCAGGGATCAAACTCAAATCTCCTGCACTGGCAGGCAGATTCTTTACCACTGAGCCACCAGGGAAGCCCATTTTGATATTCTTGTCTGCTAATCCTAACATCTGCCTAATTCTGAGTTTATTTTGATTGATTGATTATTTCCTGACATCTAGCAATTATTTCTATGTTTGGTAATTTTTTATCGAGTGCCAGTCATTGTAAATTTTACCTTGTTGCATGTTTTATAATGTTTATATAAATATTCCTGCACTTTGTTCTGGGATACAGTTATGTTATGTGGAAAGAATTTTATTTTTTCCGATCTTGCTCTATGATTTATTAGGTGGGATCAGAACAGTCCTCTGTATAGAGCTATTAATAATTATTTCCCACTACCAAGATAGCACCCTTTTAAGTACTTCACCCACTGTCCCATGAATCAGGAGGTTTTCCAGTGTGATTTCTGACTATAAGAATGATTATGACCCTGAATGAGAGGGAGGCACTCTTCCTCTATCCATTCCAGGTGATTATGTCCCTGGTCTAAGGTAATTTCCTCACAGGCATGTGCTAGTCAGCACTCAACTGAAGCGTCAAGGGAAACTCTTCAGATTTTCAGATATCTTTGTTACAGCTCTTTCTTTCTCAGTGTTCTTGTGAACTCTAGTCCCCTTGTTCACCCCAGGCTTTCAGCTCCATCTCAAGTCAGAGAAAAGTCCAGGCTCCCCCTGGGTTTGCCCTTTTCTGCATTACAGATTGGAATCTCTCTTAAGACAGCAAACAAAGATAAATAGAGGGCTCACCTCATTTGTCACCTTTCTTTTAGGAATATATGATATCAAGTATCTTGAAAACTCTTGTTTCATATAATATTTTCTTTATTTATTGATTGGACTTCCTTGTGGCTCAGCTGGTAAAGAATTCGCCTGCAATGTGGGAGACCTAGGTTCAATCCCTGGGTTGGGAAGATTCCCTGGAGAAGGGAAAGGCTACCCACTCCAGTATTCTGGCCTGGAGAATTCCATGGACTGTATAGTCCATGGGTTTGCAAAGAGTCAGACAGGGCTGAGTGACTTTCACTTTCACTTTATTTATTGAGTGCTTAAGGTGGGAGAATAAATCTGGTCCTGTTATTACATCTTGGTCAGAAGTATAATTTAGTTCCTAGAATATTTATTTAGAGAAGTTTAATGGATACTATTCACTATCAGGAAACAAAGGAAAAAGAAAGTCAGTTATTTAGTTTTAACCAAATGTTGTGGATAAAGGTTGTTGGGAGATAGTAAAATTAGAAAAAAAAATAGTGTAGAGTTTTTCCATGAAGCTAAATTTGTTTGATTTAATGGCAGTTCCTTATGCTAAGATGAATTACTTGCTAAGTATTACTTCCATTTGATTTTTTTTTACCTTGTAAAATTAAAAATTGGTGACTTTTCCAAATAAAGTACAGGCCTATCAAATCCCATAGTCTAGAAAGGAGTGATAAATTTGAGGAGTAAGAACAGGTCAGCTCCAGGTGGCTGAGGAATAATTGATTTCTGAGTTGACAAATGGAAAAACAGTTCTTTGAAGGTTAAGATTATATCATTATTCATCATTTTATTTCCAGTATCTAGCATATAGTTGGTGCTCAATATATGCTTGTTGAATGAATGAATGAATGAACAAATGAATTTGGTACCTAATCACATAATACCCAAGCACTGCTGATCTGGAAGAGCCAGGAATTTTCCAGTTGCAGCCCTCTTAATTGATTTGCTTGATTAAAATAGAAACAGGAAAACTAATTGGCTTTGACACAGGCTTATTTCCCAGGTCACTGCTGTGACTGTCACACACTCCTCAGTAAACAAGCTGTTGTGCAAGGCACCTGAGGCAAAGGACCTAATCAGTTGGCAGGATTTTTCACCATGACAACACAGACAGGGAGAAAAGAAAGAGTGCAGCATTAACTGGTGAACCTGACATGATTTGAGGACAGACATAAAACTGGCAGAGTTGACCAGGCAGACACCTGTCCTGTGAGTTATAACACTGGCCACTTATGATTAATAGAGTCACTTGAGTTGCTTTTATAAGTCCTAAATCCAGAAATTAAGATTCAATTAATCTGAGGTGGAGTGAGGAAACTGGCATATTTTTGAAGTCTGTAGGTAATTTTTTTTGTACACCTAGGGTTACAAATTACTGTGACAAGCCAAGAAATCAATAATCCCCCATCCTTCCACGTTTGCTGATCTCTACCATTAAAACTGTTCTAGTCTCCAGTAAGGTGCTGCCAGTAAGAGGTATGCACTGTAAAAGTGAAAATCAGATGTTGGCAAATATGAAACTCACTTTATTTTTGTATTGTTGCCCCTTTTCCATTTACGAGCTCCCATTTCTGTCTTCCCTGGTGGCTCAGATGGTAAAGAATCCACCTGCAATGTGGAAGACCTGGGTTTGATCCCTGGGTTGGGAAGATCCCCTGGAGAAGAGAATGGCTACCCACTTCAGTATTCTGGCCTGGAGAATACCATGGACAGGGGAGCCTAGCAGGCTATGGTCCATGGGGTCACAAAGAGTCGGACATGACTGAGTGACTTTCACAGGTTCACAGAAGATTTCTGTTCTACAGCAGGAAAATAAAATATAGCACAATCAGGTAAGTTCTACCTGATAGAGTATGTGCTATGCTCTGTCGCTCAGTCATGTCCAACTCTGTGATTCTATAAACTGTAGCCCGTCAGGCTCCTCTGTCTATGGGACTTTCAGGCAAGAATACTGGAGTGGGTTGCCTTCTTCTCCTCTAGGGGATCTTCCTGAACTGGGATCAAACCCACATGTCTTGCATCTCCTGCATATCTGTATTACTTACAGATATATCTACTATTATTTCAATCACTATCCAGTTCTCCAAACTGCCTTCCCTCCCTACGTTTACTCAAATTCCAGAGAAGGGATCTCGTGCTTGACTTTTGTGAAGGCTTCAGGAAGGTGTGAAGGTCAGGATGAGTGAGCTGACTGGTACAGGTCAGTGGGTAGGAAACTGAATAGCTGGGTACAGTTACTGCTGTGCTGATTCTAGCTGCCACTGTCAGCACCCAGCCTGGTAGTGGGTATGTTGCTGTTGTATGCTCCCAGCAGTCCTGAGGTTCCCTTCTGCTTCATCCCCAGAGAGGTGCTCTGCCATGAGCCTCTGCTGGTGGAATTTCTTCCCGCCTATCTAACCTTTACTGTTTCCCAGGTGGTTCAGCAGTAAAGAATCTTCCTCCCAACGCAGGAGATGTGGGTTCCATCCCTGGGTCAGGAAGATCCCCTGGAGGAGGAAATGGCAACCCACTCCAGTATTCTTGCCTTGTGAATCCCATGGACAGAGGAGGCTGGTGGGCTACAGTCCACTGGGATGCAAGAGTCCGACATGACTTAGCCACAGAGCATGCACACACCCAATCTTTACAAGTCCTGAGGCAAATGGAGGCCCACATACCTTAAGTCTACATATTAAGAATTATAAATCAAGTTAACTAAGTGCTAAATGAAATAGATTCTATTGTCCTAAGCTGAAAATATACTTTGTAAGAACAAGACAGAAAAATATATATAAAGATTAGAGTTAGCAAAATATCAACTAAATTTAATTTGCATTATATATGCCTGGGCATTCTTTCAATGGGCTGGCTATGTTTGGGTTTGCATGAAGTTAAATATGCTTATTTAACTTATATGCAGAGTACATCATGCAAAATGCTGGGCTTGATTAAGCACAAGCTGGAATCAAGATTGCTGGGAGAAATATCAATAACCTCAGATATGCAGATGACACCACCCTTATGGTAGAAAGGGAAGAACTAAAGAGCCTCTTGATGAAAGTGAAAGAGGACAGTGAAAAATCTGGCTTAAAACTCAACATTCAGAAAGCTAAGATCATGGTATCTAGTCCCATCACTTCATGGCAAATAGATGGGGAAACAATGGAAACAGTGACAGAAATTTTTTTTTTGGGGGGGGGCCTCCAAAATCACTGCAGATGGTGACTGTAGCCATGAAATTAAAAGATGCTTGCTCTTTGGAAGAAAAGCTATAACAAACCTAGACAGCATATTAAAAAACAGAGACATTACTTTGCCAACAAAGGTTCGTCTAGTCGAAGCTATGGTTTTTTCAGTAGTCATGTATGGTTGTGAGAGTTGGACTATGAAGAAAGCTGAGCACTGAAGAATTGATGATTTTGTATTGTGATGCTGGAGAAGACTCTTGAAAGTCCCTTGGACTGCAAGGAGATCACACCAGTCAATCCTAAAGGAAATCAATCCTGAATATTCATGGGGAGGACTGATGCTGAAGCTGAAACTCCAATACTTTGGCCACCTGATGTGAAGAACTCCTTGGAAAAGACCCTGATGCTGGGAATGATTGAAGGCAGGAGGAGAAGGGAATGACAGAGGATGAGACGGTTGGGTGGTATCACTGTCTCGATGGACATGAGTTTGAGTAAGCTCCGGGAGTTGGTGATGGATAGGGAAGCCTGGGGTGCTGCAGTCCATGGGGTCACAAAGAGTTGGATATGACTGAGTGGCTGAACCGAACTGATGTTTGGGTGAGTAATCAATTAGAAATTGGTACATGTTTGTTCCCTATAATCTAAATTTTTGGCCCTGGTTTCAAGTAAAATCACTAATTATGTTGATTTAATCAGAATTTTCACACAAAACTTGCATTCCTGTGTCTGTAATGATCAAATCAATTGAAAATATAATTATATTTAAACATAAAATTTGGATTAATTTTAAGAAAATTTCAAGTAGATATTAGCAAATAAAACTATTTTTTTCCAATTTTATCTATTTAAAAAAAAATTTGGCAGCACAGCACCGTGTGTGGGTTCCTGGACCAGGGATCAAACCTGTGCATCCTGCAGTGGAAGCGTGAAGTCTTAACCACTGGACCACCAGAGAAGTTCTTATTTTTTTCTAATTTTAAAATAAGAAAGATTTCTTTTAAAACATTTAAAATTATTTATTAAAAGGCAAACTACAAAGTATAATGTATCAATTCAATTTTTCACCCAATTTTAAGTCAAAATGATTTCACTAAAGATGAAAATTAAAAAATTTTAAACATTTAAATTAAGTCTTATGAAATATTTTTAAAAAGCCAAACTATCTGTAATTCTAGAATTAATGCCCATGAAATTTCCAGTATAAAGGGAAGGAATCATGATTCATGCACATTACAACTAGACCTGCATTTGTACACGTTTAACGATTACATGAACAATGCGGCAATTGTTTTTTGTGTGTGATGAGTTGCTTCAGTTGTGTCCGACTCTTTGCGATCCTGTGTACTGTAGCCCGCCACGCTCCTCTGTCCATGGGATTCTCCAGGCAACAATACTGGAGTGAGTTGCCCTCCTCCAGGGGAATCTTCCCAAGCCAGGGATCGAACTCAAGTCTCTATGTCTCCTGTATTGACAGTGGGTTCTTCACCGCTAGCACCATTTGGGAAGCCCTAATTGTTTTTCACCTATCAGATTAATCATTGAAAATAGGGGACAAATTCACCAGCATCTCTGGAAGTACAAACTAAAACAGAAAGAGGAAGAGGAAAATGTACAGTCAGCACTGGGAGGGAACGAATATCTCATCTTAAAGGAATCTTCTGCATTCACACTATTTGAGAAAAGGGGTTTATAAAATAATTAACTTGTCTTTTTTCTCCCTGAAGTATTTTCATTGAATCCCCTGCTAAAAACCCTCCTCTTACTCCCAGGCAGACACTGCAAAAGCAAGCCCACAAACCTTCAGGGCTTTGGACACAATTGCCTTTTGTTCAGAATCTAAACCAGTGGAGAAGCTTTCCCTGCAGCCTAAACAGTGTCAGTCAGAGCGCAAGTGTTTAGGGTTGTAGGTTGGTCTGTGCCAGCTCTGATCTCAGATCCCTGGTGGCAGCATCACCATGTGTTTCCTGGCAAATGCATTTGTTGGCGGTATGCGGAGCCCCCTCAAGCATGGGGTCCAGGACAGGGGCCTCTCTTGCCAGGGACAAAGTAAGGCTGGCACTGATCGCTTGAAAGTAGAAAGTGTTAGTCCCTCAGTTGTGTTCAACGCTTGGTGACCCCATGGACTATATCCTGCTGGGCTCCTCTGTCCGTGGGATTCTCCAGGCAAGAATACTGGAGTGGGTTGCCATTCCCTTCTCCAGGGGATCTTCCCCATCCAGGGATCGAGCCTGGGTCTCCTGCATTGTAGGTGGATTCTTTACTGTCTGAGCCAGTGGGGAGGCCCTTGGCTGCCTGTGTATCTGGGGAATGGGGTATAGCTTAGCAAGCTGACTTATGCTTCCAATCATTTTATGTGACTGCTGGGGTTCTGGGAAGATTACACTTACTATTACAACCACCTTGGCTCTGTGGGAAAACTGGGAGGTGATTTATGGCCTCTCCTGAGTTGTTCTGCCCCTTGCTGATGCCCTCTGCCTGTGTCCAAAGCCATCTGATGTCTTCTGCCTGTGCCCTGGCAGCCCCAGATGTGCCAGTGGGTTCTGCCACTCAGCCAGTCAGGTTCAGGTGTCCCGCTGAACTTCACAGAATCTTCTTTGCAGATCCTCTTTATCAGGAATCATGACAAGTGATCTCCTTTCTGAAGAGAGAGTGTGAAAAGAATAAGTGTTTCAACTCTAAGACTCCAGGGTTTCTTCAAGAAGTCACCCTGGCCTTTCTCTCCAGTAGCTCCATAGATCATCCTCTAGGTCAGGTTGCTAATCCCTGGGCTGCAGACCGGTCTGCAGCCTGTTAGGTCTCCCCCTCCAGCTGAACAGGAGGAGGAGGTGAGAGGTGGGAGAGGTGGGAGGGTGTAGCTTCACCTGCCACTCCCCAATGATCGCATCACTGCCTGAACCATACCCATTACCCACTCCCACCCCACCCCATCCCCATCCACGGAAAAATTGTCTTCTACAAAACAGATCCCTGGTGACAAAAGGGGTAGACCACTGTTCTAGGTGGAGTAGGGTATCTACTTGACTTCTGATACTCCCTCCCCCCCAACCCCCCACCAATGTTTTTGTCTCACATTTGATTGGTCCTTATTCAGTCTATCTATACATCCGTATTTATGTCTGTTCTCTGACCCAGGGAGGGGTCAGGAGTCCCTTTGTAGCAAAGGGAAAAAAGTAAGACTGATGTCTTACTTCTGTGAATTGACTTCTCAAGCTATCATCACAATTAACAGATTATCAACTTCTCCACTCCTCTCTTTGGTAGCAATAAGAGGGGAGGTAAAAATGGATAGTTTTAGCTTCCCAAAATAACTTTGAAAAGTCAATCCAACTGGTTGACTGCTCTGAATCAATAGCCACCTTTGATGTTAGAAAACCCACCCTCCCATAAAACTCCTGGAAGAATACTTTTAAACATGATACTTTATTTCTATTTGTTTAAGTGGAAGGATCCCTTAAAACTCCCTAGGAAAATCTGTGCTCTATTTCACAATCTTGCCACTAGTAGGAATCTTCCCTGTATTTACCACAAATGAAGACATTTAGAAACCAAAAGGACTGGAAGAGAAACCCTAATAACAAAGCATGTATCATTTAAATACAAATTCTGTTCTGAAAAATCAGAAGTTGAGACTCTTTGCTTTCCCCAAGCATCTATTTGATAGGATAGAAGACAAAAATAACTGAATATAATTTTTATCCCTGTGGCATTATGTTAACGCTCACTTTTGAAACACAAGATTGAGAAATTGTACTTTTCATCTGCTTCAATATCTGTGGGGACACCAGGATTGTAGAAATTGCTCTGTCAAATCCCTCTCTTGTGATTAGAAGCTCCTGGAGGTATCTGGTTGAGCACACAGGCAAAATAGAGAGTGCAGAAACCAAAGTTCGGCTCTGGGCACAGGGCACCATGCCAAGAGGGTACTGCCATTCCGGTTGATAACAGGTAATGGAAGAGACTTAGAAATTTTGAGGAAGTCCCTCCAAAGTATGGGCCCCACATTGCCAGGTCTAGGTAAGGTACTGTACTAATGCTGCTATGTGACCCACAGGTATGCATCAAGGTGTAGACGTAAACATGAAGGAGAACTGGCAACACTACTGATCTTGGGTTAGAAGAGAATCCTTTGTTTTTATTCTGTTTCACTTTTCCCAACAATATTTATCCCGTGCCATGGACCAGGCATTACTGTAGATGATGAGTGTTGGTAGGAAACATGCCCTCAAGGAGTTTGCCATCTGGCACCATGTTTTAAAATCCCAGCTATTAATTAGAATCATTTTGGAGAGCTCTTGATAAATATTTGCTCCCAAGTTCCACCCCAAACCAATCTATTCACATTCTTAGGGGGCAGGGCCCAAGCACCAGAATGCTTTATAATTCCCCAGGGGATTCTAAGGTGCAGTCAGAATTGGAAACTACTGACATAGGAGATAAAAAATGATTCTGAATGAATACATATCTCCTGCTACTCTCTCCATGGCCTGTACTCTAAGCCAGCTGACTGAATTCCTTTGAAAATGTGGACAGGTTCTGTTACAGGGCTGTTTGCTTGGTGAGTTCTTTCAGCCACTGGAGGTGTATGAGGGCCCTCCTATGCCATCATGAATCCATCCAAGGCTTGTTCACCAGCTGACTGTGGTGGACCAGGCTTTGAACGACATCTTTCATGGCTTCCATGCTTTGTGTTGGCCTAGAATATAATACCAGGTGGACTCCAAAGCCTATAAATCAGCTTCTCAAACCACACACAGACTTTCTCAAAATATAATACTTCACTTGAATCAGTTATGAAACCAAATCTCGGCCATGTTCTGCTAGACAATTCAGATATCTTAATTATCTGTCAGCCTTTTGGAATTAAAGTGAATAGGCCTTTTCAAACTACTAAATGCTCGCTTACTTCAAAACTCAAAAGTTTATAGTTTGTTTCAAAGGAATTTTAGAAGGATGTGTTTGTGCTCAGTCCTGTCTGACTCTTTGCACCTCCATGGACTGGAGCCCACCAGGTTCCTCTGTCTGTGGAATTCTTCAGGCAAGAATACTGGAGTGGGTTGCCATGCCCTTCTCCAGGGGATCTTCCTGACAGGGAGATCAAACCAGTATCTCCTGCATCTCCTGCACTGCAGGCAGATTCTTTACCACTGAGTTATTGGGGAAGGGACAATACTTAGAAGGGGAAGCCATACATATTTACTTAGTTGCTATTAGACAGTTCTTGCATATACATACTTCACTTTATTTCATAATTCTATTGATAATTCCCTCAAATAAAGCTGTCTGCTATAGGAAGCCTGGCTGACTCTCTGACATGTAGTACAGATATTTCCTCTTGGTATCTGCTGTATTTGCCCTTCACTGGGCTGCCAAATGCTGACTAAACAAATCATTAGTCAGTTCCCAGCAGGGTTTCTCTTCTTGTGTTCAGACTGGGCAGCTATCTCCATCTTTCCATCATATTTAGTTAGCATCTTTTGTGCTTTGTGTAACTGTAAACAGTGTTTTTTATAAATCATAAAAAGTGACATAATTTTAAACATACAAGTTAATAACCCATGAAAATAGAGTCAGGAAAATAAAAAGAAAAAAATATCTGTTGTTTGGCGTCATCATTTTTTTTTATTTTCCTCTGGAGGGTGAGAGTGGAGATGATTTTTAATGAAGCTCTCTCATGCAATTGGAAAATTCCCACAGCCGAAAAGCTGGCTGTCTCAGCCACCGAGCTGACAAAGATTTCCTTGCACTGAGGAAAGTCAAGAAGAACGAAGCCCTACTTCTTTCCGACTTGATATTATGCAGGTTTTAAAAAGATATCATTAGAGAAAAACTTGGCAAGGACTTCTGGGTTCTGCTGTCGGTGTCAGTCTCAGCAGTTAGGCTCAGATGGGACCCTAGTGTGATTTCATGAATTCATTATCCTCCGGTGAAATTCACGGCCGTCTCCGATGTGCCGGTCTCTGTGCTCCACACTCATGGTTCTCTCTGGTGGGAGGCAAGAAGTGGTTGGGGTTCTAACAAGAAGAAGTTAGTTAATATTCACTGAATACTGGTGGCCAGGCCTCTGAAGTCATGTATTTAGGAATACAAATAGCTCACAGACATTTTTCCTCAATGCCTCACTGAGGAGCTGAATTTGGAGGAAAACTCTCTTCCATCATTGCAAATACAACCTGTTATGAAAGGAATATTTGTGTTTTTCCAAGTTCATATGCTGTAATCCCCTCAACATGACGGTGATAGAAGTAGGGCCTGTGGGGAGCAATTAGGTCACGAAGAAGGAACACTTATAAATGGGATTTTGTGTGTGCTCGGTTGCTAAGTTGTGTCCAACTCTTTTGGACTCTTTTGGGAGTCACCATGTGACTCCCATGGACTGTAGCCTGAGAGACTCCTCTGTCTATGAGATTTTCCAGGCAAGAATTCTGGAATGGGCTGCCTCCTCCAGGATGAATGGGACTAGTGACCTTATAAAAGAGACCCCTGAGGGCCCCCTCACCCTCTTCCCACCATGTGAGGACACAGTGGGAAGTCAGTTGTCTGCAACCCGGAAGAGGACACTCAACAGACCCTAAACATCTTAGTACCATGATCTTGGAAGTCTAGCTCCCAGAATTGTGACAAGAGATTTCTGTTGTGTTTAAGCCACTGGTCTATGATGCTTTGTTTTAGCAGCCAAAGCTAAGACACAACCTAACTGAATTTTTAGAAATAGAAATAAAAAACTGGTATAGAAGGGAACTATACAGTTGAGAAGTCATGAGTAAAATAACTCTTTGGTTCTCTTTAAATGAGAGTGTCATTTTTACATAAATCTAGCCTTCTTTCTCTGCCATAAAGGTCTCTTGATGATCGTGGCCCAGACACTTGAGACTGGACCCCAGTATGGTTACCATTGCTTATAAATTGTATTCATGTACTGCCATATAAATACAGTATGAATATTAACATTTCATATATTTGTGCATGTTTTATAAAATGTGGAGTAAAAGATTAAATGGAAAATTTGAAGAATTTCTTTCTACATCCTAATAAATTTAGCACATTGCCTATTTCTTATACCCTTTCAATTAGATCATTCAGTAATTATACTTTAAAACTTTTTATAGTGGAAATGTAAAAAAAATAATAGGCATGAAAGTACAATAAATCCCATGTACCCATCACTGAGTTTTAATGATTATCATTTTATGATCAATTTTATTTCATCTCTACCCCCATATCTCTCATCTAAATTATTTTGAGACAAATCCCACAAATAAAAAATTTAATTAATTAAATTATATTATACTCCACATAGCATTAATAAAAATGAGTGAAAGAGAAATTGAGAAAGCAAGAGAAAATGAATGAAGAAAGGAAGGAGGGAGGGAGAGGATGAGAAGCATAATTTGCTTATTATTTTATTCTTGCAAATGTAAATTCAAATGAATAACAAGAGTTTGATCTGGTGCAAGTTAGTTTGCTTTAATTTGGAAATGATCCCGATTAATGAGTATTTACCTTCAAAGAGTTCAATTCTGCTGAGAATCCACTGACCCTGATGCCTGTGTACTTCAAATACTTTTAGATGGAATTAAGACTCTGTAAGACTATGTGCTGTTACCTAGAATGGTGGACAATATGGAAACAGAACCACTATATTCTGAGTTTCCTTGCCACTTAAAACAAACAAAATAAAATTCAGTATTTTTCTACCAACGGCTTTATTTTGTTGTGTTTTCATTTTGGCCAGAAGCCTTTAGTAAAGATAGAAAAACATAAAATTACAGAGATTAAATATAGACATGCAGCAATGACCAAATCACATCCATAATCAGGTAACCTTCCTATAGTCTCAGATACGGGTGATCATTCCCTCAGCTCACAAATAAAAGACCCCATTCTTGTGGGCAGTGTGTAAAAACACATGGGTTTATCGCGGGTTTTACTAATTGACCTTGGACTCTGCTGACCTCCAGAGGGAGCCCTATGGCAGTCAAATCTGAGACTCACCCATGAAAGGTCCAAAATTAGTTTGAATTACCAAGGCAATGTTTATGGAGTGTGGCAACATTTCTGATAACCTAAGCTCACATATTGGCATTCAATAGTAGCAATTTTAAAATAGCAGGCAACTTAAGTAAGCAATTGGTGCCATGCCAGTGTAGCCTCATGAACCTATTGACAAGAGCAAGTATTCAAGCAAAACAATCTCTAATACAACCATTTGCCTCTGGTTTGTTTTTCCAAATAGCAATCACAGGGTCCAACCAACTGTATTACTTGGGAAATTCTTTGAGCTAAAGACATGCAGTAACTTAGAATAACACAACTCTGAACCGCTTCAAAATACTGCCTTGATGGTACATTAGGATGTGTGTGTTTGTCTCTCAGTCATGTCTGACTCTTTGTGACCCCACGGACTGTAGCCCACCAGGCTTCTCTGTCCATGGATTCTCCAGGCAAGAATACTGGAGTAGATTGCCATTCCCTTCTCCAGAGGATCTTCCCAACCCAGGGACCAAACCCTGGTCTCCTGCATTGCAGGCAGATTCTTGGATATACATGTTAAATAAGCAATTGTGAGATTCTGAAGCTCAACATTCTCATCCACACGATATCTTTGGTGGAAGAAAGAGTAATTTAGAAAAAAAAAAAAAAAACTACCACCAGCTGATAGAAAGGAGCAAGGATCTGTTATTTAAAAGCATAGAAAATCTAAAGTCTTAACACTAGTTCAGACTTGAACTGCATTAAGCTTTCTGTGTCTCATAGTTTTCTGTGTTTGCATTCTATAATATTAAGGGCCTTGAGTCGTATGCTCTGACAATGAGAGTGATGAATACTACTGCTTTGTATTTATATAATACCTGTACTTCAGAAAACTCTAAAGACCCTCAAAGAGTAGGTAAACCTGTCAACTAGATATCATACATACTTTATTATTATTAAAGAAGTAACTCACTTGTGAGCTAATGTACAATGCATGTGTAATGTATGATGCTTTTTAAACATGGTTCAATTGAAAGAAGAATAAAGAAATTTCTCCTGTAACCTGAGAACCAGATTATAAAACTGATATTTTATGATTAGAATTCATAAAATATCAGTTTTTCCAGTAGCACCCCAAAGCAATAAGATCAACTGTCTGATAAGATTGACAGTATCAACTGTCTAAGTGTGACATGCCATTCTACTCTATTCTTCTGGGAATACAAAGCCACAGGATAGGCAGAAAAGATATGGGAGAGAAGAACCCAAACCAAGGAAACTGGTGGCATCATTGTGGCATCAAAGAGAGCTGATAAGTGAAGAAGCTTGGCTTTCAGAGGATTCTAATTCATTTTTAAACAATCAGCAAGCAAAAATGCCAAATATTATTCACCTGTTTCTTGACCCAACCAGACTTCACCTTTTGTATTCTGACTTCTTGCTTTTTTTTTATAAGCAAAAAGCAAAGTACAACATGCCCATTATGAATGACTAACTTGGTGGTGTGTCTGGGCTTATGGCTGATACAGCTGATGTTATTTCATATACTCCTATGACATGCTGCTTTCAGCGACACTGGCTTATTTCCAGTGGAAACTGGAGAGTCCCAGTCCTCGGAGAGCAGAAGTGTAACTAAATACACAGTGTAAGAGCATGCTCTTGACTCAACTGCAGGGCCATTGCCCAGGACTCACTCAATGACGCACGACAGTCGGACACAGAGAATCCAGGTTCAGGGTTACACAGTATGAGCTCTGGGGCTAGAAAGCTGGCTGATAGCCTCTATGGTCAGCTGAGCATTCCTTTTCTTGTCTTTTTTTCCAGCTTTATATCCATTCATGAGTAAGAATGATGGAGGCATCAAGGGGACTTCGTTGAAACACTAGACCTTACATTAGGATAAATGTAGATCCTAGTCCCCAGGCAACATTCCCCAGCGAGAAACCTACAGAATGAAAAAGATTTAAGAGACTTAGCAACCAAATAGAATGGGTGGACTTTTAGGTCCCAATTTGAACAAAATAATACCTGGATATTTAATTACACTAAGGAATCATGTTTAATTGTTAAAGGGGTGACACTTTTATTATGGTTCCATTTTTCAAAGTCCTAGCATTTTAGGATGGAGAAGGCAATGGCAACCCACTCTAGTACTCTCGCCTGGAGAATCCCATGAACGGAGGAGCCTGGTAGGCTGTAGTCCATGGAGTTGCTAAGAGTCAGACACGACTAAGCGGCTTCAGTTTCACTTTTCCTTTCATGCACTGGAGAAGGAAATGGCAACCCACTCCAGTGTTCCTGCCTGGAGAATCCCAGGGACGGGGAAGCCTGGTGGGCTGCCGTCTATGGGGTCGCACAGAGTCAGACACAACTGAGGTGACTCAGCAGCAGCAGCATTTTAGGAAGACATTGAAATATGTATGAACGCAATGATGTCTGGGATGCTTCAAGTGGTGGAGTGAGGCGGAAGGGGGTTGTGATGAAACACAGATTTGCAACAAGATTATGCATGAGCTACTAATGGCTAACTCTAACCAATGAGTGCATAGGACTTATTATGCTATATTCTTTTTTCTTATTCAGATAGATAGGTAGATAAAAAATTTCTCATTATAAAACACTTTTTAAAATATCAATTTTTCCCAAGGGCTTGCTTGTAGTTTTGTGGGGTATTTGATTTATTTATATAATAATATATTTAGTGAGAACCACAATCTGATAGAATATCAGTAGCTTTATGTAACTCAGCAAAACAATACCTCAGTCCCCTACCATGACCATTGTGAAGCAGGAAGTAATACCAGCCATTTAAAGCAGAAACTATGGTTCTCTCGTAATAGGGATCCTCTCTTTCAGTGTAGCTAAACACTTCTTTAAGCTGTTACACTCTGAGGTACTTAAAAACTGCAATAGATGAATAATATATTGAAATTATATATATATATATAGTAAAAGCAGTTTGATAAAAATCATAAGAATTATGAAAGAGCAATCATGCATTCCATAAGAGCCTTCATAGCTCAGAGTACTCTTGGGGAACTCTTAGGTACCTCAGAGTAAAATGAGGATTCCCACCAGGATCTGACTACGAGGTAAACTTCTAGTTAGGGTGTCAACTATATACCCTAGCTGTTAGCACCAGTTTCCCTGGTGCCCTAGAAGATGCGGGTTCCAGACTCTGGCTAAACAGTTCTGCCTTTCCCTTTGTCCTGGCCCACAACCTCATTTCTGCATATATATAAGACCTGTGAGTTTTGAAGGGCAGGATCTACCAGCATTCATTAAAACTTCAGGGGTAGCAGCTCCCAAGTTCCATGAAGGGTGTTCAGGATTTGATTTCAAGCTGTAATGAAATATGCTTTTATATGCTATAATATAAACGATTTTCAACATTTCAGTTAAGTGTGCTATTTCAGCACAAGAAAACACTGGAAATAGCTTTGTCTTATGATCTGAAAATAGTAATAGATAATCTAAGGGGAAACAGAGATAGATCTGTGGAAAGATAACGTTTTCTGTGTTTATTTTTCTTCCTGAACTCCAAATAATTGCTTTGGCAGCAGGCGGCTCTAGAGCTGCCCCCTTCTGAAGACTCAGAGGTGTTTACAGAAGTTGAAAGTTCTAGCAGTACATTTCCATGAGCTCATTAGCAGTTCCTTTAGATTTCACGTACACAAGTGAATAGCCATGTGGTATAAACTCCTGCTTTGAGCTTTCCCTTTAATTACAAAGCAGCAGAAGTCAGATATGTGATTACTGCAATATCAGGGCATCTTTTTAGAATCCTGCTTTGGTCACTATCATTCATAGCAACTCTAATGCCATTTTTCGCCTGCCTCTTTATGCTAATCAGCCTAGCCCATTCGGCTCCTCCTTCTTCCAGCCTCCCTTAAGAACTGTTCACTTTCAGCTGTCACAGAGGGTAACTCAGACCAGACTTAGAAATCACTTGATTTAGCTCAGTAGCACTTTTTTTCTCCTTTGTGTATGTGTTACTCTGCAGTCATCTCTAAATATTCAGGACATTAGATTCACATCGGCAGAAGGAGTCAATGATTGCGAGACTATAATCTGTTAGAAAAAGGGTTACTTTGCAGGATTTTACACTGTAAGGGGGGAAGTTCCAATGTGCTTTGAAATGAAAGAAGAATTAATTGTGCTTTTATCCAAATGAATTGGCATCTTTATGTGTAGGAGAAGCTACAAGTTGGTAAATATTTATTTCAAGAATCATGACTACGAAGCACTTGGAAATGCATTAGAGAAGTAAATGCTTTTCCAGGCAAGGACAGGATCCGCTTGTACCTCTGTAGTTGTGGGTAACGTGTGAACACCGTTCTTGGTGACGGGCCAAGGGAAGGGATACCCTGCTATTCTGGAGCCACAGCCATACAGCCAGTACCATGTCTACCATACAAAGAAAAGGCAGCAGCCACCTAGTCAACAGTTTGCACACCTGTAGACTGAAGCTTCCAGAGGAACAGCAACATCAAGGTGAGTCTGTCAAGCTAATGGGTGGTATGTTTTGTGACCTCCTGTCCATTTGCATTCTTGGAAGGATGGCGGGCTGGTGAAGTACCTGTTGTGAATCTCTGTTGTGAAATGCTTTGCAATCTTCCATTTTTAAACTCTTAGACATAACTGTGATGCCTAAGGGTGAGTTTACTTGTATTCACTGTTGGTTTTTAAAGGGCTACAGAAGACCATAGAAAATGCCTAGTCCTTGGTGTTGTCATTCTGAAACATATGTGGTTACATTTCCAGCCATTGTCATTTTTCTTAAGTATTCTGGATTTTGTGTATTTCAAGACACCTATCTAGGCAAGGCTGAATCAGCTACAGGGGGAATCTGCTAAGAATGGCTTTAAGTTAGTCTGGACATTCTCCCTTGTCCAACCACTAATGATACCCTTTGGGATTAAGAGCCCAGTCTTGTATCAATCTCTGGCTCATTCATTTATGGGTGAAATAAATACATTCTTGGGTCTTTCCCTCTTATGGCTCTGGAACAGATGAAGACAGACAGGGGAAAGTGTCACATTCAGACTGAACTATCTACCTTGCAGCCATTTTCACCATCAGTCTTAAAACTTCAGATCCACCGCTCAGCCAGCTGCATCAGTTAGCAGCAGACGGTTGACATGAATAGACAGGATGATCCCTCAGTCCATTCTGTCAGGGACACCAGGGACAGCTGTAGAAAAGGCTGGGTGTCATGGATGACATCACCATCCAGATGTTAAGGATTTACCCCAGGTATTTCTAACTTCTCAATACCCTCACAGGCAGACGGATCTGGCTACAAGCTCTTTCTTTTTCTATAGACACAGTTTTACATTTCAGTAGCATGGAGTGTGTTGTCTGAAGGGCTGAACCCTGCCGCTTTTAAGGTGGCATCTGTGTGCTAACATTCATGTGAACGTGTCAAGCTACCTCCCTGCTTCAGTCTCTGGACTTCATGCTGTCCAAGGCTTAGCACAGTGTGGGTAGAAAATACTTCATATTAAACGAAAATAGCAAAAAATTTTAAGACCCTTATGGACCATCATGACTTGTATAAATCATTTTGAACTAACTGCCTTAGAATGTAAAGTCCTAGGATGTGCCAGGGTTTAATCATAGCACTGTAAAATGTACTTGCTCCTCTATTAATGGACAATTCTAATTCATTTTAGGTTTTTTAGTTTGCTATTCATTTTGTTTGAAATGTTGAAAGCTACCTTCCACCTTTCACAATTGTTGCTGTAATATTTACTACAGAAATCTTGTTGGGGGAGCATAAAGGAGATGGTAAAAATCACCTATGAAAATTACCACCTAAACAGATGCTATTAACATTTTAATGTATGTCTTCTAGCCTCTCTTCTATGCACATGTACAGATTATTCTTTTACTTAATTTTTAAAGCAAATATAGACTTATTTTGTACATAGGGTTTGCAAACAATTTTTTAACTCAACAATTGAATATGAACAAATTCCCATGTCATCATATATTCTTTTACAACCTTATTTTTAACAGTTGCATACTATTCCTTCACATGAATATAGTTAAATTCTTTCAGGTAATTCACTACTGCTGGATAGTTCAGTGATTTCCAATTTTTCACTATTACAAGCAACACTTGTTTAACGTACATTAATGGATAAATTGTTGCTGAGATGAGATTATTCTCTTGGAAAACATTTTCAGAAGTGGAATTTTGGGGTCAAATGATATGCATGTTTTTAAAAATTTTTTTTGGAGGGGGATAAATGGCCTTTTATTCAGCAGTGTAGAGATATAGTCTCAGTAATACTGGGTATTATTTTCAAGTTGTTTTTTCCAATTTTGTAAGTGGAAAATAGTATCCCACTGTTGTCTTTATTTAAGGCAGACTGGGCAGACTGTCTTGATGGTCTCTCCCTTACTGGCCATATCCAGAGCAGCCTGGAAATATCACTGTGATGACATAATTCCCAAAATATCAACAAGATTAGAAGTCTGGTCTCACTTCTCAGACCAAAGCTTTTGCCTAGAATGTTTTGAAAGCAACCATATTCTTCCACAACTGAGTCTCAAAATATCTGCCCACATAAACCACAATCCATAAAGTTGTGAAGCATGCTAGTTCAACTCAGACTGGCCATTGACTTTACAAGAAATGTCATCTAGAGATCTGAGTTGACAAGTGACACTGGGCAGAGTTTGCCTTCCAGTTATAGCTCTGGAGTTTATAAGCATTTATTCGGTGTAATGGTTCTGACTTTTCCATCAAGCTATATTTGTACCTTGTTATTAAGCAAAGTTCAGCAAAGGCCCAAGGAAGCAAAGCCATTTGTTTCAGAGTGAGGGCTGGCTGTGGATTTATTCGCTGAGGTGTTCTGAGTGTGTGGCTTTGGCCTATCCCAGCCAAACTAAGATTCCAGCATACAGACTAGGATTAATGGACTTTTAACTCATCAGCAGCATGAGCAGATTCAACACAGATGCACTTTCCAAAAATCCTCCATGCTAGAGGCTAAGTAAGTTCTTTATGTTAAGTCTAAGGTATTTAATGCTTTCCACCTAGTTAATCACAAAATGTGCTTTTTGGGTGATCACATAAATAAAGTCACCTATCCTTCAGCAGTTATCTGGACAATGACTACCAAAACACTGTGCCAGATGCTAGGTAAGTACGCTGAACTAAGCTAACTAAGCCACGTGCTTTCCTGTCCACATAGACTTTATTTCCACTGTATGTAAACAGGTGCTATACTAGTCCAGAATGGAAGTCCAGAAAACTACTCTTTCTGCTGTTGCTTCTTCTGTGATAGTTCAGATCCATCTGTCTGTAACGTCCATCTGAGACCACATTTGTAGACATTAATTTATATCTGTAAACACTCGACACAACGTTCAGTACACATTACATGTCCTAGAGGGACTACGTTTTACAATGCTTTGAAGTTCACAGAGTAGCATCACAGACATTATTTAATTATACACGTGTGTATATATATAAACGTGTGTATACATGTATGTAATGTGTCTGTATACCTGCAGGCATGTGTGCCTCTGTGTGTGTACACATGTATGTATACACCGTATTGTACTGTTTCTCTGGAGAACCTTGACTAATACACTGCCTTACCTGATTATTATGAGAATTAATTAAGATAAAGTACCTTGTTAACCTCAAAGCATGTACATATATACATACTCTACGTGTACATGCTGTGCTACGCCTAGTCGCTCAGTCATGTCCGACTCTTTGCGACTGCATGGACTATAGCCTGCCCAGCTCCTCTGTCCATGGGGATTCTCCAGGCAAGAATACTGGACTGGGTTGCTACCCTCCTCCAGAGGATCTTCCCAACCCAGGGATCGAACCCAGGTCTCCCACATTGCAGGCAGATTCTTTACTGTCTCAGCCACTGGAGAGGCCCCTATATGTATATATGTATGTGTATATTAGTATATGTGTGTGTGTGTGTTAGTTGCTCAGCTGTGTCCAACTCTGAGACACCATAGACTGTAGCCCACAGTGCTCATCTGTCAATGGAATTCTCCAGACCAGAATACCGGGGTGGGTAGCCTTTCCCTTCTACAGGGGTTCTTCCTGACCCAAGGATTCCTGCATTGCAGGGTCTCCTGCATGGCAGGCAGATTCTTTACTAACTGAGCCATCAGGGAAGCCCCATCAATCGATTTGTATAAAGATGTAGATATAGATGGGTTTCCTTGGTGACTCAACTGGTAAAGAATCCGCCTGCAGTGCGGGAGACCTGGGTTTGATCCCTGGGTTGGGAAGATACCTTGGAGAAGGGAAAGGCTACCCACTCCAGTATTTCAGCCTGGAGAATTCTATGGACTGTATAGTCCATGGGGTCGCAAAGAGCCAGACACGGCTGAGCAACTTCCACTTTGTACTTTTGTGGATGTAGATACAGATAAAGACACAGATATAGAGAGAGGGAGAGAGGTTATTTTTAAGGGACTGATTCACACGATTATGGAGGCTGGCAAGTCAAAAGTCTGTTGTGTGGGTCAACAGATTGGAGACCAACGTGAGGATCGAACCAATGTTTCAGTTGAAGTCCAAAGGTTGTCTGCTGGCAGAATTACCTCTTCCTCAGGAGAGGTCAATCTTTTGGTTTAGTCAGGCTTTCAGCTGATTGGATGAGGCCCACCAAAATTATGGAGGGCAATCCACTTTACTCAAAGTTCACCAGTTTAAAAGTAAGTCTCATTCAAAACACTCTCACAGAAACACCTGGAATAACGTCTGACCAACTATGTGGCATTGTGGTGCAGCCAAGTAGACACAAAATTAACTACAGGAAAGCATCATTATCCTCATTTTTAAAGATGTGGAAACTGAGAATCTTCAATGTCAAGTGATTTCTCCAAGGTCACCTGATTATTAAAAGCTACATTAAATGTGCTGTTTGCTCTATGTAGCTGTCTTATAAAATCCACAATTCCTAGTGTTACAATATTTAATTTTTTTCATTGGTCCACATTAGAAAACCTCTGCAGATCCAAGAGGCATTGGGATACCTCCTGATTTTCTTTGTATGTTCTGATACCAATTTTTTGACACCAGCAGGGTGTCCTACAATTTAGTTCAATTCTAACTCTACCCAGAGTTAGCAAAAACATCAAGAGTTAGGGGCTCCGTCTCACAAGACTCCCACCCTTCAAATACTGGTTACAACTTTCAGGTATCTCCAAGATACTTATATTTCTGCCTGGCCCACTACACATTCAAGGTTTCTCACAACCCTCTCAGGTTTTAAAGTTTGCTAGAAAAATTCACAGAACTCAGGAGCGCTCTATACTCATGATTGCCATTTTATCACAAAGGATACAAATAAACGGCCAAATGAAGAGATACATAGGGCAAGGTTAGGAAAGTCCAGAGCACAGGAATCTGGGTGCACCACTCTCCCAGGACATCAGTAAGTTCAACGACCAGGAAGCTCCA
This sequence comes from Cervus canadensis, assembly GCF_019320065.1. Taxonomy (NCBI): domain Eukaryota; kingdom Metazoa; phylum Chordata; class Mammalia; order Artiodactyla; family Cervidae; genus Cervus; species Cervus canadensis. The sequence goes on from NC_057401.1 coordinate 36,127,443, forward strand.
CTGAACTTGGTGTCTGGAGTTTTTATACAGGATTTTATAATGTGGGCATGGTTGATTACATTATTGATCATTATTAAACTCAGTCTCCAGAAGGTCTACATACATTTCTGTTTTCCTTTCACCAAAAAGGAACTTCAAAAAGACAGTTTTGTTCTATCTGCAAAGCCTTTAATGTCACAGATTGGTAGTAATAGAAACAAATATAGACCATTTAAAAATTATCAGAAAGGGGAAAACTCATATTCTGTTCATTTATCATGTTCAAACTCATACCCAGGACAGAAGTCTTTTCCATAATAAGCCTTCCTAATAGATGGCACATATGTGGGGATTTGGAAAATAAATGTAGTGACTTAAACTTCATTTTTCCCACCTAATACACATTAGGATGGCTATTATTTAAAAAAAAGAAAAGACAGAAAACAACAGTGTGGTTAAGAGTGGAGTAATTAGAATCCTTATGCTCTGTTGGTGGGAAAGTAAAATCATGCATCTGCTGTGGAAAACAGTATGATAGTTCCTTGAAATTTTAGAATAAAATTATCCTATGAATCAGAAATTCTACTTCTGGCTATATACCTCAAAGATGTGAAAGCAGGGACTCAAACAGATACTTTCTCACACAAGAGCCAAAAGGTATAGGCAGCCTATGTGTTCATCAACACATGAATGGATAAACAAAATACATACATTGGATTATTCAGTTCAGTTCAGTTCCTCAGTCATATCCGACTCTTTGCGACCCCATGGACTGTAGCACACCAGGCTTCCCTGTCCATCACCGACTCCCAGAGCTTACTCAAACTCATGTCCATCAAGTTGGTGATGCCAATCAAGCATCTCATCCTCTGTCATCCCCTTCTTCTCCTGCCTTCAATCTTTCCCAGCATCAGGGTCTTTCCCAATGAGTCAGTTCTTCACATCAGGTGGCCAAAGTATTGGAGTTTCAGCTTCAGCATCAGTCTTTCTAATGAATATTCAGGACTGATTTCCTTTAGGGTTAACTGGTTGGATCTCCTTGCAGTCCAAGGGACTCAAGAGTCTTCTCCAACACCACAGTTCAAAAGCATCAATTCTTCAGTGCTCAGCTTTCTTTATTGTTCAACTCTCACATCCATACATGACCACTGGAAAAACCATAGCTTTGACTAGACGGATCTTTGTTGGCAAAGTAACGTCTCTGTTTTTTTAATATGCTGTCCAGGTTGGCCATAGCTTTTCCTCCAAGGAGGAAGCATCTTTTAATTTCATGGCTGCAGTCACCATCTGCAGTGATTTGGGAGCCCCCCAAAATAAAGTCTGTCACTGTTTCCACTGTTTCCCTATTTGCCATGAAGTGATGGGAGTGGTTGCCATGATCTTAGTTTTCTGAATGTTGAGCTTTAAGCCAGGTTTTTCACTCTCTTCTTTCACTTTCATCAAGAGGCCTTTTAGTTCCTCTTCACTTTCTGCCATAAGGGTGGTGTCATATGCATATCTGAGGTTATTGATATTTCTCCCGGCAATCTTGATTTCAGCTTGTGCTTCTTCCAGCCCAGCATTTCTCATGATGTACTCTGCATATAAGTTAAATAAGCAGGGTGACAATATACAGCCTTGACATACTCCTTTCTCAATTTGGAACCAGTCTGTTGTTCCATGTCCAGTTCTAATTGTTGCTTCTTGACCTGCATACAGATTTCTCAAGAAGCAGGTCAGATGGTCTGGTATTTCCATCTCTTAAAGAATTTTCCACAGCTTGTTGTGATTCACACAATCAAAGGTTTTAGTATAGTCAATAAAGCAGAAGTAGATGTTGTTCTGGAACTCTCTTGCTTTGTCAATGATCCAATGAATGTTGGCAATTTGATCTCTGGTTCCTCTGCCTTTTCTAAATCCAGCTTAAACATCTGGAAGTTCATGGTTCACATACTGTAGAAGCCTGGCTTGGAGAATTTTGAGCATTACTTTGCTAGCGTGTGAAATGAGTGCAATTGTGTGGTAGCTTGAGCATTCTTTGGCATTGCCTTTCTTAGGGATTTGAATGAAAACTGACCTTTTCCAGTCCTGTGGCCACTGCCTGAGTTTTCCAAATTTGCTGGCATCTTGACTGCAGCACTTTCACAGCATCATCTTTTAGGATTTGAAATAGCTCAAATAGAATTCCATCACCTCCCCTAGCCTTGTTCACAGTGAGGCTTCCTAAGGCCCACTTGACTTCACATTCCAGGATGTCTGGCTCTGGGTGAGTGATCACACCATTGTGATTATCTGGGTCGTGAAGATCTTTTTTGTACAGCTCTTCTGTGTATTCTTGCCACCTGTTCTTAATATCTTCTGCTTCTGTTAGGTCCATACCATTTCTGTCCTTTATTGTGCCCATCTTTGCATGAAATATTCTCTTGGTATCTCTAATTTTCTTGAAGAGATCTCTAGTCTTTCCCATTCTGTTGTTTTCCTCTATTTCTTTGCACTGATCACTGAGGAAGGCTTTCTTATCTCTCCTTGCTATTCTTTGGAACTCTGCCTTCAAATGGGTATGTATTTCCTCTTCTCCTTTGCCTTTCGCTTCTCTTCTTTTCTCAGCCATTTGTAAGGCCTCCTCAGACAGCCATTTTGCCTTTTTGCATTTCTTTTTTCTTGGGGATGGTCTTGATCACTGCCTCCTGTACAATGTCACTAACCTCTGTTCACAGTTCTTCAGGTACTCTGTCTATCAGATATAATCCCTTGAATCTGTTTGTCACTTCTACTGTATAATCATAAGGGTTTTGATTTAGGTCATACCTGAGTGGTCTAGTGGTTTTCCCTACTTTCTTCAATTTCAGTCTGAATTTTGCAATAAGGAGTTCATGATCTGAGTCACAGTCAGCTCCCAGTCTTGTTTTTGCTGACTGTATAGAGTTTCCCCATCTTTGGCTGCAACGAATATAATCAATCTGATTTTGGTATTGACTATCCGGTGATGTCCATGAGTAGTCTTCTCTTGTGCTGTTGGATTATTGTGGATTATTATTGTCATTGTGGATTATTATTATTGTGGATTTTATATAAGGTTGTGGGCTATTATTCAGACTGAAAGGGGAAGCAAATTCTGATACTTGCTACTACATAAATGATTCTTGAGGATATTATGCTAAGTGAAATAAGCCAGTCACAAAAAGACAAATACTGTATGATTCCACTAATATGAGATTTGTAGAGTTGTTTAAATTCATAAAGACATAAAGTAGAATAGGAATTGCCAGAGGCTTGGGCAGCGGCAGGAGGACAGGTTAGCGGGAAGTCATTGAACTGAACTGATCATCATTAAGGACAGTCTCAACTTTGCAAGGTGAAAGAGTTCTGGAGATTGATTGCACAACAATGTCAAAAAAGTTAAAACTACTGTGCTATGTACTTAAAACCAGTTAAGATGGTGCATTTTATGGTATGTGTATTTTGCCACAATTTTTTAAAAAAACTATGACTTTTCAAAGCCATCCCTAATTACATTTCTGAAGTTAGACTTAAAAAAAAGTAAGTAAAAATAAACAAACAAAAAAACCTCATTTTTCTACTTCTAAAACCAAAGTTAGGGGGAAATATTCCACTTCCTAAAAGTTATTTCTTTGAAAACATTAATACAGCTAATAAAATCCTAACTAGATTTATCAATAAAAAAGAGGCAAAAACATATCAGGAATGATATGTAATGTCCTTATAGGTCCTTCAAATATTAGAAGGATAATAAGGGGATATTATAAACAACTCTGTGCCAAAAAGATGCAGAAAAAACATAAACAAAATTCAACATCAACTCATGTAAAAATTTTAAAAGGGTTTAGAATGGAAAGGAATTTCCTCAACCAAATAAAGAACTTTACAAAAACCAACAGCTAACATCATACTTTTAAGAGAAAGGCTGAACACCTTCCTGCTAAGATCAGAAGAAAACAAAGATACCCATTGTAATCCCTTCTACTCAGCATCATACTGAAGGTCCTAGACAGTGTACTAAGCTAAAAAGAAAACAACGGCTTACATATTGGAAAGAAAGAGATAAAACATTTTTTATTCACAGACAAGTGATAGTCTATGTAGAAAAATCCTTGGGAATCTACCTCTACCCCCCAAAATACTAGAATAAATGAGTTCACGAGGTCACAGGATAACAGGATAAAAGTCAGTATTTCTATATATTAGCCAAGAATAATTGGCTAAAAAAAGGAATAATTGGCTAAACTTTGGTTGTCTGCAGAGAGATGAAATTGCAGATAAAGATTTGTGCATGTATGTTTTTATAAGCCGGGAATGGATAAGACATGTGTCAGTGCCACAGACTATAAGGTTCTGTTTGTTCCACAAGACCAACTTTGCTTTAAGGACCTTCATTCTCAGTTTTTGGCATTAGGTGCCATTTTTCTTTTTGAAAATTGAGTAGGCTAAAATTAATTAGTAGAAGTGATTGTTTTGACAGTGGGGTGAAGCAAAGTGGGTTTAGAGGGATTTGTGGAAAACAAACTTAAAGATAAGGAAAGAAAAAAGAGAAAACAAATTTTACAAAAAAAGACCATAATAGACGCAGCAAACTTCTTTCTATAATTGTGAACATTTCTCACGTTTTAAGCCTAAAGCTCAAGGTATGGTTCGTTACCTTGTTTGTGTGACTCCACTTATATGAGGCGTAACTAGGATCTGACCTGGTGTAGTCAGGTCCATAGAATCAGAAAGTAGAACAGTGGTTACCAAGGGCTGGTGGGGGCAGTGGAATGGGGACTTCATGTTTAACTGATATGGAATCTCAATTTGGGGTCCTGAAAAATTTCTTGAGATGTATGGTGGTGATAATAATATATTTTGAAAATACCTAATGCCACTGAACTGTATTTAAAATGACTAAGATGGTAAAATTTATGTTATGTATATTTTCCCACCATAAAAATGCTTTAAAAAAAGATGTCACATAATTATAATATTTCATCTGATCCTTTTATCTTGACTTGTCATAATAGCTCAATGATCACAAAAGCTTGAAGGAAAGAAAATGAATACATGTAAAAGATTGTTCTCAGTTTTTGTTTTTTTTTTAAGACTTTTGCAAGCCATATGCATTTGAAAAGTGGGAGGTTTTCCTCCTGTGATCGTCTTTAGCATGATGATGAAATGTTTCTGGGAAGGTTTACAAATTTCTACCTGGCCTTCACTCCTCTCAAACTAGTTCTGATACAGTGCAGTGAGACCTTGAGTGCCGAACCACCCGCAGGCAGAGCCCAGTATTTCTGTTCCATTTCTGTGCCCGAGGGCTCACAGGGCACTTCAGTTCTCACCAGGGGAAGGTGAGGGTGAGTGCTGACCTCGGGGGTCGCTTCTACCAGTTCCCAGGAGGAGAATGGGGTTGAAGACGTCCAGGTTTGTGAGCGGGCTGGGTGGCAGCTCTGCTCCTTTCTTCCTGCTAGGCCTCTGAGGTCTTGTTCTCAGTGGAATAAGATCCATTTATTCCTGTGAAGCCGGAAAACAACGAGCCTTTTCTCCTGCTAGCTCAAAGGCTCAGGGCAAAGAGACGTACGTTTAAGGAAAAGAGTTTGGGAATTGTAAGAAGTTGCAGTCAAGCCTCTCTATGGGGGAATTTAAAAATAGGGTGCTTCTGTACTGAAGAGGAACAGCTTCAATTTATCTGGATTCAATCTATGAAGTGGCATTTCAGCTATGTTGACTTATTAATAGTCTTTGTGAAGAGTGATTTAATTACTACTAATATGGTATTTTGTGTCAAAATCACCTATTCAATTTTAGCAGAGCAGCGAACACTAGAGAATTACTTAAAATTAACAGACACCATTTTAAACCTGTACAATACTTATCTTCAACATGCCATGAAACCCAGACTATATTTCCATTCCCTCCTCCCTCAGCAAAATGGAGAGACCCACTTCTAACATATGGAAGCATTTTCACACTGCAAGTTATTCTGAGGGGAAAAGATGTGATTTATAAATGCTGTCAAATGCAATATGCATTTCCAAATGGCTCTGAGTGGACTAGGAACAGCGCAGGACACGTTCTGCATCTTTATTACCCCATGGGCACAAAGGAAGGAACGGTGGAGAGGAAGAGCCAACAGCCCTTTCTAGCATTGTCAGTCCAGAGGGCGCACGTTTGCTGCTGACAAACATGTCCACGTCGTTGAAGATGACAAGGTAACCTGATCACAAAAGCATACTTAGTTTATATTCTCTATGTAATATTTATAGATAAAATAACACCTTCAAATTATGGAGAAATTGGGTGTGTTTTGTCAAAAGTAATGCATTCTTCTGAGTCATTTTTGCCAGTGGCTGAAAATAAAGGTTTTTTTTTTTTAATTTAGGTTTATTAAACCATGTTTATTAAAACATGGAGGTTTTAAATTGCTAAGCTCACCATGCCATTTGCCTGCCCATATTCTCGAACAAACCTCCTAAAAGTCAGAATACAAACAGAAAATGGTAAGAGTAAGTGAAGCATCTTACATGTTTACAGATGGCAAAACAGAAGTGCAGGAAGATACACACAGTCTGGGATGACATATCAACCCGTCTCGTATAGACTACAGAAGCAGGAGGGCTACTGCAGCACAGGTACATCACAGCAACAGAAGAAAAACTGTGAAGCAGACATTTAACTAAGCCAAGAGGGAGCCTTCCTTAGAGGAAAAACCATGAGGTTTGGAGTCAGCTCTCATGTATTTTAGGGCTTCCTGGTTAATGCTAGTAGTAAAGAACTTGTCTGCCAGTGCAGGAGACATAAGAGACCCAAGTTCAATCCCTGGGTCAGAAAGATTCCCTGGAGGAGGGCATGGCAACCCACTTCAGTATTCTCGCCTGGAGAATTCTGTGGACAGAGGAGCCTGGTGGGCAATGGTCCATAGGGTTGCAAAGAGTCGGACACGACTGAAGTGGCTTAGCACGCGCACACACACTCGTGTGTTTTAGTCTAAGATTTCTAAGTACTAGCTGTGTGATCTTGTGTACCTTTTGTAATTCTGAAGCCTTAGCTCTCTCATGATCCAAGGGTCTAATAACTTACCTCTTGAGGATTATATCATGTAGTAAGAGCTGCAGTTTACTGAGCATTTCTCACATGCCAGGTACTGGGGCTTAGCATTTTACCTACATTACCTCATTTAATCCTTACAACTTTGTCAAGTCTTACTATCCCTATTTAATTACAGATGAGTAAATTTGGGCTCAAAGGGTCAAATGACCTGCCTTAGCTCACACAGTGAGTTGAGGAGATGGGATTTTAATTCAGTCTGGTTTTTGGCAAAGTTTAGGTTTTTGTTTTTGTTTTTGTTTAGGTTTTTAAAACACACTTCCTGCCACTGGTAGTCATTTATTTAGTCACCAAAGATTAATATATTTAAAGATATTTTATAACAGGTGAAGTGTGATGCAAATATACATTTTCACATTACACATATGCATAAAAGAAGCACCATGGGAGATCAGCAAGGTCTAACTTTTAGGTCATGTAAAGTTAAATATTTCAAAAGGCAAAAGGTTAAAAAATAGTCATGATATGCATAAGCATGCCATATGGTACTGTTTTAAAAAGAAAGAAATAATTCGAAGAGTCATGTTTTGACAGTGAAACAATAGTAAAATTTAATGGAGTATGCTGTGTAGGCTGTTGAAAACATCTGTTGGAAAACAAGAAGGTCGTGAAACCGTTCAACTCACTGATCATTCCCCAGTATAAAGCACACTGCACATGACAACCATGTCTTTTGGGATCCATTACAGAACTCTCAAAAATATAAAGCCAGTTTCTTCCATCATCACTGTGTTTTGATCAACAGTGATATTGCCAGGTGCTCTGTATCAAATGACTTAATGAAAGTTCTCTGTTTTTTAAAATCTGTGAACTTCCATGTTTATGATGACATTATGCATGCATGTTTAGTCGTATCCAACTCTTTGTGACCCAATGGACTGTAGCCCGCCAGGCTCCTCTGTCCAGGCAAGAATTGTGGAGTGATTTGCCACTTCCTTCTCCAGGGGAGCTTCCCGACCCAGGGATCGATCTTACGTGTCCCGCATCTTCTGCACTGCAGATGGATCTTTTACCAGGGAAGCCCTATAATGACATTAGTGAAGTAAATGGTTTTAAGAAATGAGAGTTTGCCTTCAGTTGAATTGTTTCTACTGCAAATTTCCATATTCTAAAATGCAAATGAAACCAAGTCACTGACCATAGCCCACTGTCACCTATGACTGGATTATAAACTAAGCAGAATGATTTGGTGTTGAGGTTAGGGTGAGGTGTTTCAGGGCCTTGGTCCCACCTCCAGAAGGGTAGCAAGGTCTCTGTGTGATACAGCCTCTGGTTCTTTTTGGTTCTGGCTCACATCAGATACTTTATTTTTATGTCTTTGTTTTTCAAAACTGATCTGTGTCTAGATTTTAGACCAACATACAAACCAGGCAAAAGGAGAAGGGGGTGGCAGAGGATGAGATGGTTAGATAGCACCATCAACTCAATGAACATGAGTTTGAACAAACTCCGGGAGGTAGTGAAGGACAGGAAAGCCTAGTGTGCTGCAGTCCATGGGGTCACAAAAAGTCAAACATGACTTAGTGACTGAACAACAGCAACAACACAAACCAGTGGATAGAAGAGTCTAAAGTCTTTGGAATTTACAATGAATGGATCTTGTGAAGATTAGCAGCATAAGAAGCAGATGAATTCAAAAAGTGGGATGGATTAGACAAAGTTCTTGGTGGTAATGGTTGTTTTCAGTGGGTTGAGAGAGAGTTTTCTCATCTTCTTCTCCAATGTCCTTTTCAGAATGCCCCATTCTGAAAATGAGTCATTTATCAGCGTGGTATTGATGAGAAAAAGAATAGCTACCTTTGTTTTATTCTTTTTTTCTCAAGTGTGTGCTCACAATGAATCAAAAAGTGCTAGATTTCTTAGAGTAGGCAATTTATAACTCCATTTCCAACAAAAATCTAGAACAGTTCAAAAAATTCACAACTGGGTTGAGAAAAGTCAGTGTTCTCTCCTTTTACTTCATATAATAATATGCTCAGATGCTTAGTCGTGTCTGACTCTTTGTGACCCCATGGACTGTAGCCCGCCAGGCTCCTCTGTTGATGGATTCTCCAGGCAAGAATATTGGAGTGGGTAGCCATTTCCTTCCCCAGGTGATCTTCCCACCCAGGGATCAAACCTGGGTTTCCTGCATTGCAGGTGGATTCTTTACCAACTGAGCCACCAAGGAAGCTCCCTTTGACTTCATATACTGTATATTACAACATACTTGCATTCATAGTACACAATTGGTTATAACTTAAGCAGGGATGACCAGGCTGGAATTGTTTCAACAGCATCCATTTCTCTTGTGTCTCAAGTTGAGCTGGTGCTTTGTGAGGTTCAACTTGGCAATTTCTGGTATGAATCGCCTGTTTCCCTCTGAGGTCCTGATTATTTTACCTTCAAGTCAGTCAGTACAAAGCATCTGATAAAGGAGAATCAAGAGTGTCCCATCATAGTTAACAATGACTGTGGCTTTACCATTTCCTTTTATAAAGACATATTTTTAAAAATATTTTGGTGGGTAATTTGTTATTCAGTCATAGCTTTTGCATTTTTACAGAGTTCCTCCATAGATAGCTAGAGATGAGTACAGAATGTCTTATGTCTATAGTTCCATCATGAATTGGCACAGATTCCTTTTTCTTTTGGGGCTGTAAGTTGTCATTTGTTCAAACTATCTTATAATAATTTATTTAATATTTATAGATTTGAAGCTTTTTCAAAATCAAGATTGTGATTCAGACCTTCTACATCTCTTCTTCCTGAGTTTCCACAGAGAGATTAAGATCACCTTCCATAATTTATCTTTTTTCTACAAAATATTTTTATAGTTGAGACTTTAGATGTTTTAAATTCCTGTTGAAAAATCTTTGTACTCTGACAAAATGATGTAGTTTATGCTTTCAGGCTAAATTTTTGCTTTGCAGAAATAAGCATTTTAACATTTTGGATATTTAATAAACCCAAGCCAAAATATTTTCTAAAAAAAATTTCCTTTACTCAAATTTCAGACATATTATTAAAACAGAAGAATGAAAATGCATCAGAGAGGAAATCATTCTTTGTTTCAAGCAGAATATCTGAATGGCTGATTTCAATATCCTAACTACAGACATTTCTTTTTAGGTCTTCAGAGTAGCCCTTGACTTCATCTTATACTGAATCAAAATAATCATAGTATGTGGTTTGAGTAGTAATTAATATTCACTGTCAGGTTACTCAAAATGTCTGGAGGTTTAGCCACTCAGTCCACAAGAGTCTCCACTTCCATCTTCCTAGATTTGGTCTCAGTGGGCAGACACCTAGAGGTGCTTGAGAGGACTTTTCCTCAAACATGAGCACAAACCAGCTGTGGATTTTGTAAAATGCAGATTCTGAGGCAGTAGGTCTGGGATGGGGCCCAAGAAACTGCATTTCTATCAAGTCCCGGTCAATGTTGCTGGTCTGTATGGACCACACTTTGATGAGCAAGGACTCCTAAAACTATCAATGGACCATGACTATGGCCTGAATTCTGAAACTTCCTGATATTAAAAAATAAAAAGAAAGAGGAGTGCAACAAGGAGAAGTGAGAAGAAAACCAGGGATAAGAATAAGGTAATGAGTGAAAGGAAAAGGAAAGACCTTTGAGGAACAATGAGAAAATTTCCCTAGAGCTAACAGGGTAGCTAGGTGATGGCCGTGTCATAGGACTGGAGGGGAGGAGGGCAGGGATGCTAACTTTGAGAGTCTTCTGTGCAGTCTGTGCTCTGACATATTGCCATATGTTTAGGCATGCATGTATCCATATGGATGTATATACCTGGATATGTGTAGGTGGTTTAGTCGCTCAGTCCTGTCTGACTCTTGCAACTTCACGGACTGTAGCCTGCCAGACTCCTCTGTTCATGGGATTCCCCAGGCAAAAATATGGGAGTGGGTTGCCATCTCCTTCTCCAGGGGATCCTCCAACCTAGGGATCTAACCCGAGTCTCCTGCTTTGCAGGCGGATTCTTTACTGACTGAGCCACCAGGGAAGCAGATTTGTGTAGAGATGTGTGTGTATATGGCAGATGGATGGACAGAAATTCTGCCTTGCTCCAAAAAAGTTTGAAGAAGCTGTTTCAGGTAGTCACACATGCACACATGGCTTAACTCTTCATTCGTAACAAGCCTTTGAAAATATATACCAAGAGAGATGAGAGAGCTAAGCCTTGTGAAAGTGAAGTTGCTCAGTCGTGTCTGACTCTTTGCGACCCCATGGACTGTAGCCTACCAGGCTCCTCCACCCATGGGATTTTCAAGGCAAGAGTACTGGAGTGGGTTGCCATTTTCTTCTCCAGGGGATCTTCCCAACCCAGGGATTGAACCCTGGTCTTCCGCATTGTAGGCAGATGCTTTTACCATCTGAGCCACCAGGGATGTCCCTCTTTTTAAAGCACATCTCCAGGATTATCTGACTTCGTAACTCCAAAATCCATGCTTTGAGCAGTCGAGAGAGCCAGACATGAGTGAAAGAGGAGTAGAGTACAATGACATAAAGGACAGTACTGGAGCCTGGGGTGAGACTGTGCACAGAAGAAATGAGAAAAGAGGATGTGGCAGAGACACGTGGGAAGATCCAGGAGGAAAGAGAGAGGAAAATGCAGGGCCGCAGTCCAAGTGGATAATTCCCCTAGTAGCAATTAGAAGTGACCCATTTGGCAATGCCCAGTCTTCCCAGGGGTACTGTTGCCACTGTCTTTCCTGCCAAGATTGTTTCCACAACCTTTTCAGCCTGAGTTGCATTAGCCTGGTTCTATCCAATCTGGAGAACTGAATTTTCACCTTAACTATTCTAAACTACAAAGCAAGATGAAGCAGTCTGCCAGATTCTAGGTGGGAGAAGCTATATAGCAGAAACCAGGGGCCCCTGGAGCTGCCTGCCCCCATGCCCACTGGGACTCAGCAAAAGGCACTCCGTTCTGTTTCTTCCTTCTCTTCCAGATCTGCTTTTGGCTCAGTGGATACTTTCAAACCTCCTCCTTCGAGATGGCTGAAAATCCTCCACTTATTTTTCTACATGAAATAGCTTTGTCAGAGACCGAGTTCTAATTAAATATATTAGGGGGGAAAGGTATGAACAAGACCTTACAACTCTCCCAAAATTTGGGGGGAAATGATGGTACACATTAGAACAGGGAGAAAAGGAGTGTATATTTACTGTTAACACTGACCATACATTACCTTAGAATCCTGAAGAACAAAGCTCCATCATTAGGCATCATGCACAAGATTGCATTCTTGTTTGGAGATGTGAAGGAGTGTTTTGAATGAAGGTGAAGGACAAGAACATAAAATGCCTTTCAATAGATTAGACAGCTTTATGAAGAGTAGATCTTTAGTCATTCAGAGGTTTTTATTGCACTCTGAACCCAGTGAATCAGTCTTGCTGACACCTTTACTTCCATATATTTCTATGCAAAGAACAGTTAGATCTAAGAAATAAGATACTGGATGCTTGTTAAGCAATATAACTCAATAAGAAGTCTATCATTGGTCAGGAGCATGAGAATTGTCCTTCAATCATGGCTGTTTGACACTATGGTAGAAAAAAATTATTTTTAAACTTAGTTTTTCTTTTTCCAAAAGCTCTGGTTATACGAAGGTTAATACAAAAGACAGCTGTGAGTTGGATGCTGTTACTTCTGGGGACCCAGAAAAAAGGCAGAGAAAGGAGCAAGGAGGAGATTGCAACCACGTGATTTAAGGAACCAAATAGTCCTACAAGACTTTTCTAGAAAAAAATTGCAATCTCCTCCTTGCTCCTTTCTCTGCCTTTTTTCTGGGTTCCCAGAAGTAACAGCATCCAACTCACAACTCTCTTTTGTATTAACCTTCATATAGCCAGGCTTTTCTGATAACTCAGTTGGTAAAGAACCTGTCTGCAATGCAGGAGACCCTGGTTCAATTCCTGGGTTGGGAAGATCCACTAGAGAAGGGATAGGCTACCGATTCTAGTATTCTTGGGCTTCCCTTGTGGCTCAGCTGGTAAAGAATCTGCCCACAATGTGGGAGACCTGGGTTTGATCCCTGGGTTGGGAAGATCCCCTGGAAAAGGGAAAGGCTACCCACTCCAGTATTCTGGCCAAGTATATAACCAAGTACCAGGCATTTAGTGCTACCTCTTTATATTTATACATCTATTTTTAATACCTCTTTTTAAAATTTTAATACCCATTTATATTTATGTTTAGGTGCTAGTGGTTTGGAACTATGGGAGAATTTAGGTTTCTTTCATAGATTTCTCTGACCCCTTCAACTACTACCACCACCACATGTACACTTTTCATTCCCCCATCTTCCCAAAATCATTATATTAGAAGTCTGATTACATCAATATTCAGTAATCATATCACTGTAACCATGTAATATATTTTGATTACTTTTCTTTTACTGCTCAAATTTTGTTGCCTCTGGATTTAGTAATTGTGTCATAGTTTTGTTTTGTTTTCTCAGTTCTCCACGTACTAGTTGCCAGTCAATCCCCAAACTTTCAAATGATCTAAATATCATTTCAAAATATTCAGTTACTTGAGATATTCAACTGCTTTTAGTTCCATCTTTTTAGAGACTTCTTTTCTAGCATTTCTTCAGGGACCTCCCCCATGGTGAACTGATTTTTCTTTGCCATTGGTGTACTGTGGTCGTCCTGGGCTATCCTCTTACCATTTTCCTAGATGTTGCCTTCATCTCTTCTTGAGTGGGTGCCCCTGTTTCTTGGCTCCTTAGTTTACCAGCTCTTTTTGTAAAGCACATCCTTTAGAGGCATCCTGAGACTGGGTGTATATGGGATACATATTTTGAGAGTTTACTGTTGGAAATGTTTTTATCATGTCATTACACTTACTCAATACTTTATATTAGCACATAGTTTTAGATTGGAAATCTTTTCCCTTCAGAGTGTTAAAAGCATTGCTCCTTTGATTTCTTATTTTAAAAAATTTTATTGGAATATAGTTGCTTTACAATGTGGTGTTATTTGCTGCTGTACAGAAAAGTGAATCAGCTATGCATCTACATATATCCCTTCTTTTTTAATTTCCTTTGCATTTAGATCACCACAGAGCCTTGAGTAGAGTTCCCTGTGCAGCACAGTAGGTTCTCACTAGTTACCTATTTTATACATAGTGTCAAGTGTTTCTCTGGAGAAGAGAATGGCAACCCACTCCAGTATTCTTGCCCGGAGAAGCCCATGGACAGAGGAGCCTGGGGGCTATAGTCCATGGGGTCACAAAGAGTTGGACATGACTAGTGACTAACACTACTACTGTCAAGGGTTTATATGTCAATCCCAACCTACCAATTCATCCCATTCTCCTGCCTTTTCCCCTTGGTGTCCATACATATTCCTATATCTGTGTCTCTATTTCTGCTTTGTAAATAAAATCATCTATACCAATTATTTACAGGCTTGTTGTTGTGACTCCGAAAGCCATTCTGACACCTGACTCTTTGTATGTGACTTTACTCCCTTTTCTGTGCCAATAGGACCTTTTCTTTGTAGTGTTCTAAGATTTCATAGGTATCATTCTGTCTTCATGTATTGTTCTAAGTATTGTATTGGCTCTTTCAAACTGGAAACTTAGGTCTTTTGATTTGGGGGAATTTTAACGATTTATCTGTTGATGATTTCATCCCATCTTTTTCCTTTGTTCTCTTTCTCTAGAGCTTCTATTCGGAGAAGGCAATGGTAACCCACTCCAGTATTCTTGCCTGGAGAACCCCATGGACGGAGGAGCCTGGTAGGCTACAGTCCATGGGGTCGCTAAGAGTCAGACATGACTGAGCCACTTCACTTTCACTTTTCACTTTCATGCACTGGAGAAGGAAATGGCAACCCACTCCAATATTCTTGCCTGGAGAATCTCAGGGACAGAGGAGCCTGTAGGGCTGCTGTCTATGGGGTCGCACAGAGTCGGACACGACTGGATGTGATTTAGCAGCAGCAGCAGCAGCAGCAGCAGAGCTTCTATTAGGTATTGAAGTGGTTCTTGGATTGATCATCTGAGTTTTCTTATATATTCTCATATTTTTCATTTCTGTTCTTTTGCTCTGCTATCTGGGCTATTTACACAATTTTATTCTCCAAATCTATTGATTCTTAAGCCAGTATTGATTCTTTTGATACATATTTTAAAGTCTAAATTTCTAAAAGCTTATTCTTGCTCTGTGTTGCTTTTTCTAAAAAAACAGCATTCTGATTTTGCTTCATGGATGTTTCATATTTGTCAAGATATTAACTATATGCTTATTACACATATAACTTTAATATATATATTATATATGAAAATAAATTATATACATATAATTTTATAAAATATACCTTAAGCTCTCTGTATAGTCTTCTCCCTCAAATTTCCTTTCCTCCAGTTCACTCACTCAATCACTGAATTTTTATGTCTGGTGACCCTTGATTACCTGCTTGTATTTAAGAAAGGGGCACTCACTAAAAAGCTCATTAGCGGCTATGTGCACTTGAATTGGGGACTCATCATCTGGTTTGATCTTTCACCAATAAATCCCTTTGTCAGTATCTTTTGTTCCTCTTCTTTGGGGCTGGACAGGCTCTCCAGAGAAAAATCCTATAATTTCCTGCCTAAAGGAAGTAAACCTGGCTGCCACCGTTCTGTGAGCTGAGTAGAGAGTGCTCAGAACTTTAATATTTTGTATGCATGATAGGCAGAATAACAGCTCCCTAAAGATATCAATATCCTAATGCCCAGAACCTATAAATGTGTACCTTATATGGCAAAAGAAACCCAGTAGATGTTAAGGATCTGAGATGGGGGGATTATCTTAGATGATTTGCATAGGCACACTGCCTTCACAAAGGTCATCATAGGACAAAGAAGGAGGTGACTGTCAGAGTCCCAGAAGGAGATATGATAGTAGAAGCAGACACTGGAGTGATGCGGGGCCATAGATCAAGATATGAGGTGGCCTCAAGAAGCTAGAAAAGCAAAGGACATGGAGTCTTTGCTGAACCTCCAGAAGGAACACAAACCTGCTGGCCCAGTGTAGACTTCTGGCCTCCAGAACTTTAAGATTATAAATTTGTATTGTTTTAAAGAACCAGGCTTGTCCTAATTTGCTATAGCAACAGCAGGAAACTAACAGAGTATGTAAACTTTCACCTAATGCCCCTCTTTTCATTATAGAACCTCTACTTTAAGCTTTGTCTGCTGTTTCATCTTTTCTAGGGAGGAACCCTTAAGTCTTCTGCTTGAGTGAGAGGGGGACAGTTGCTTGGTTCTCAAATAGACAAAACCACTTCCTATGTTCAGCCAGTCTTCCCTTCTGCTTCCAGGAATACTCAGTGATACCCATCCTTGGACTTTCAGTGGCTCTGTGGGGAGTCAGCCAACTTGCCTCTTTAGTAGCCCCATAGCTGGCTTAAGGGTATCACTTATTCTTCTACTTTATAGCTTCCAAAATTCTGTCACCATTATTTGCCTTCAGTTTTCGTTGTCTTTGTAGTACCTCTCTTCCCTGCTCTCTGGTTCTCCAACCAAAAAAAAATTACCCAAGCCTTTATTATTGCTTCATTGTGATTTCTGACATAGTAGAAGTATATACGCATGATCAATCAACATTGACAAGGTTAAAAAAATGTTAAGTGCTATGATTTTATACTGATTTTTCCCTGGTGTGGTACTGGATGGTATGTATTATACACTGAGAACATAACATTATGCTGGTAGAGTTGTAGGTATGTTAGTATGACCTGTGGGAGCTAAGAAAATGGTTTTATAGGAGGGCGCTCTGGGTTTAAAGGCTTTTCTCACTTACTACTAGTGTGACTTTGAGTAAATTGCTTAACGGAGCCTCAGTTTCCTCATCTGAAAGTATCTGGAAACATGGTAGAAACCACATTTAATTCACAAATAAATTTAAAGAATGAATTTAGACAAGGTGACAGATAAAAGTGTGTGGCCACAGTACTGCTCCATTGTGGAGCAGAAATACAAGTGAACTGAGATCAACTCAGTTATATATATGGTACTTTCTGTGCCCCTCCTGTATGTAACAGGCTTCCCAGGTGGCTAAGTGGTAAAGAATCTGCCTGCCAAGCAGGAGACACAGGTTTGATCCCTGTGTCAGGAAGATTCTTTGGAGCAGGAAGTGGCAACCCACTCCAGTATTCTTGCCTGGAGAATTTCATGGACAGAGGAGCCTGGCAGGCTACACAGTTCATGGGATCGCAAAGAGTCGGAGACAACTTTGGGACTAAACTATCACACTTCTACATTACAAGTACTTAATACAACATTTGTGGAATGAATGAATGTCTTCTCTTAATGAAGCATTTCAGAAAACAACAATGAATATAGCCATTCTTTAAATGCTACATGAACCTTAAAACAGGCAAAACAAAAATTTTTTAAGTCTTTAAAATTTTTCTTTCCCATCTCCTTATTTTCATTCCCTTTAACAGAAGACTGTATTTTAAGCTTTTAATTGTTCCATTTTCCTGAAAAAATCATGGATGTGAGATTAAGAAAGAGATAAAGAGCAATCTTGTCAGTTCTCCTCTAGAATTTAGACTATCCCCCTAGGTTTCTTATTTCCTCTCCCTCATTCTCTTCCCCCTCTAAGCCATTTTCCACACAGCAGGCAGAGTGATCTTCAAAAACAAAATACATATCAGAGTGAATCACTCCCCCACTTAAACTCTCTTATCGGCTTTCTATCTTTCTTGGAATAAAAAAAAAAAAACTCCCTGGCACAAACTGCAAGACTTTTCAAAACTCCATTTTCATCTTTAGCCTCATCTTATACCACTGTCCTCTCTCTCTTGCCTTGCAAAGTATCTTGGGTATAGTCACTCCTCAATACATATTTGTTGAATAAGAGGATTAATTAACAAGTGATCAATGAACATATTAGAAAGAAAAAGGGATAAAATTTAAAATATACCACTTTAAGGACCATGATCTTATTTTCAAGTTTTCCTATTGGGTCAGGTTAGAAAATTGCTGTGAACCTAACAGCTTGATAAGTGTTTACTTTAACTTTGTCTTTGGAGTCAAAGGACAGCCTTGGGAGAGGAGAAGAGAATCTAGATGGGAGAGGAGATAACTAACCTCCTTTCTAACTAATAGATAACTAACTAACAGGTAACTTTCTAACAGGTAACTAACCTGCTTTCTAACTAATGAGCTGGACAGTGTTAGGGAGAGAAGATGGCTACAGTGAGGCTAATAACCCTTCAGCCAGACAATGTGTATCTAATAAATATATGTATATATATATTTAATCAATAAATATTTGTTGATCTGATGAATAAAAATTGCCTTCCTACTTTACCATATGCCCTCAAAACTACAAGTAACCCTGTATAATTTCCTACTTAATGCTGCCACCGAAGATTACTTCTGCCTGTTTTTAGTTCTTTTTTTTTTCTTTTTGATAGAGGAAAAGTCAACTTGCTATTTGTTTAGAGTTAGGTCAAGTCATACTACTTTAAGGATGACTATTCTAAGTCCAATTTAGAAGAGGACCATTTAGTATTCTAGTTTATAAGTATTTCACTACACATTCACAAAAACCATTTTCTTTCAAAGTCATTAGAGATCTCACTTCTTACATCCAATGTAATGGCTGAAAAAGGAGCCTGTTCTAAGAAAGAATGAAGGGTTGAGCTACAGTTTAATCTAGATGGCGATGCCAATATGTTGTTGAGCATTTTCTGCTGCGGTTCACTTGGCTCCAAGGGCAGGCAGCACAGGAAGCACTTGCATAAAACAAGATGAAACTGATCTCACTGGACTGAAAGAAGGTGCCCAAGTCCACAGGGGCCCAGGAGCTGGCAGTGGGTGGTCTGGCAGAGTTTTGACACACTATTATGGGATAAGATTGTGGGTAACTGGAGAATCCCTTTTTGGCATATAAAAGAT
Source organism: Cervus canadensis (assembly GCF_019320065.1). Taxonomy (NCBI): domain Eukaryota; kingdom Metazoa; phylum Chordata; class Mammalia; order Artiodactyla; family Cervidae; genus Cervus; species Cervus canadensis. The sequence goes on from NC_057401.1 coordinate 36,146,399, forward strand.
ATAATTATCTGGTAGTTCCTCGAAATTCTTCAGCTAGACTTCTGTTTATTCAGCCAGTGATGGCAAATTACCTCAGCTTCTATACCAGGACACCACATCAGTAATGGCTGTGGGAAGTCTAAAATGAGAAAAGTTCTGAGGTCATATTTGGACTTATCCAGAAAGTGCAGTCATAAGTTAGCCTGTCAGCTATGAGTTTTGGAATCAAGATTGGTGTCACACCACATATTGAATATCCTTTCTTTCAAGCTTTTTTTGGGTCTTGTCAAAATCTAGGTAATGATATCTAAAAATCCATTTAATTTTCACATAAGCTCATAAGTAAGTACTGTTATAATCTTTTTTTTTTTTGGGAGGAGGGAGGAAAAAACTAAAGGTATAGGCATATTGTTTCCAAAAGTATATTGTCAATTACTGGTGGAATTTATATTTGAACACACACCTTCCTAACTCCAGAGCCCAAGCTTTTTACAACTATATAATCTTCCCCGTGAGTTTTAGAGTACTGATATTTAATGCTGCCATCACTCATTTATGCCCTAGAGTGAATGAGCTCCTTTCTATCATTACCTAAGATAGGAAAATATGAAAGATTAATAAGGTTGGAAGGGCTGAAGACAAATTAGTTACTTTACAGCACTGTTTAAAACTGATTCTTAGTCTAAATACTGAAAACATGACAGTATATATCTATTCTAGTCTAGGAAATATGAATTAACTCTGGATCTTTTAAGTATATCTATACCATTTATATTTAAGATCCAACCCAAGTAGAAGTACTATTTTCAGATGTGATTTCTCATCCTTTGAAATTTTTTATTTAAAAAATTTAAAAATATATATATTTTATTTTTTATTTTAAAAGTGTTAGTCACTGTGTCATGATGAGTTTCTAAATGCAGGTAATTGTATTTTGTTTTCCTAAACACTTAAAGGATGTTCTTTTAATGGAGTGGTCTCTCTATTTATGGAAACATATTACTTCCCCCAAGTATTTCTTTCTGTAATTAACTGTTAAAATCATTTGTAAATATGCCAATTAAACCATTCATATAAAACAGTTTGGAGTTTGCCCAAAGGCAGGGGAAAATACAAAACCAAAATATCTTCAAGTATTTTTAGTTGGTGTTAGAAATGTCAGTGTGTTGTTTGATTTCTTAAATGTTCTTTTTCTTTTACAGAAAAATCTATCATTGCTCAACCAATATTTGTTTTTGAAAAGAGAGAACAAACTTTTAAGGTAAGGTCAAGTTACTTTTCTTTGTTTGATTTTTACTTTGACAAAGAAGACTGTATTTTGAGAAGTTGGCTGTACTAAATGATATCACTGCTGCATAAATTTATTCTTTTGCACATAGCAAGAGTTGGAACTCAGAATATTTACATAGTAGGGATTTACTGATAGCAATTTGGCTGAAATGGGAAGCCAGAGACCTTACCCCGAAACTATGGATAACATAATTTTTACCAAAATTATCTGGTTTTTTTTGGAGTGACTGGGAAGGGGGAGGGACTGAAAGAAATTAGAAGAGTTAAGGCTCATCATGGGTCCTGACCACTGACCTAGCTTAAAATGGATATAAAATAAGTTCTAAACTGCAATATATGATTCAAAAGAAATCTTAAGGACTCCATTTGCTTTTTGCAGTCTCATACTAAAATCACTTGCTTTGAAAGACATGATAGTATTAATAGCATTCTAACTTCAGCTTAACTAGTATTTTGTTGTTACTCATTATTGCTTATGGAGACAATTTACCCTACTACCCCCAAAACTAAAGAAAAACCCAATCCCTAGTGAGCTGCTTTTCCTAGCCTAGCTGAAAAGACCTGGCTTTTGAGAACTCTCTTATGAAGTGACAGGGTGGAAATGTGATTTGAAAATAGCAAACACTCAGCTCTCATTGGCAGTTTTGCTTCCTTCCAGAGGCCTGCAGAAGATATCCTGTATGAAGCAGCAGAACGTGGTAAGATTTGTATCTTATATTTCAAAAGCAAACTTTTTATCAAGAAACAAGTAGGCAAAAACATTTTGACATGTGGCACAGACTATATAAAATTGAATCATTTTTTCTTGTTTTTAAGCACACAGATAGACTGGCTTTTGTTTTGAAAGATGACATACAGGTCCCTGAGAATATTATGTTAGCAATACTAAAAGCCTCTGACTCTCCACTGCTTGTCCTCCAACCTTCCAAAAACATTCTCTATACAATTTCAGAATTTGTAAATTATTTTTTTGTCAAAGCCACTTGTTTCTAACTGTTTCACAGTACGATGATATGCCTGTCAGTTTATAATGACCAAGCTATTAACCCCAATATTTAAAACTGAGTTTCAGGAATTAACATGTTGTCAAACAATGATATATGTAGAGAAAAAGAAATTATATTTCTCCTCTAATATCGTGGATTGAAACTAATTTGTTATTGCAATCAATTTTACCCTCCACGTTGAATTTCTTACAGAATGCAATGAGTTTTCAAGAAAGCGTTTCCGGGCTTCATCTTTTACTTGGCATGCTACGGATTCTCAGAACCAAGGAGGTAGGCATAGCCTGGGCTGTTGAGTGTTCACTGCTATGTGTACTCTGAGTGTGATACGACTAGGAAATTTTCAGACAGGAAATGTTTAAAAATATACCCATTGGATGGTGTTTCTAATACATTGTTATGTGAAAATAGCAGTCTATAGAATACAGTGAGTTATTATTTAAAATTCAACTTAGCAACATCGGAAAAAAAGACCGAAAGGACATAAGCCACGATGTTAATGGTTATCTTAGATAAAATGGGACTACAAGTTATTTCTACACCCACCTCCCTTTGTATTTTGCTGTGTTCCTAAAGTTTCTGCATTACAGAAACTAGCTACAGAATTAACTTAACAATTAGGGCAAACTGCAATTTCCTTCTAAGGAAGCCTGGAAAATTCCATGGACAGAGGAGCCTGGTAGGCTGCAGTCCATGGGGTCACTAAGAGTCAGACACGACTGAGCGACTTCACTTTCACTTTTCACTTTCATGCATTGGAGAAGGAAATGGCAACCCACCCCAGTGTTCCTGCCTGGAGAATCCCAGGGACGGGGGAGCCTGGTGGGCTGCTGTCTACGGGGTTGCACAGAGTCGGATACAACTGAAGCAACCTAGCAGCAGCAGCAGCAAGCATCTCCTTAAACAGATGTCTGCCTTTTAAAAAGACACTTTTTTTTTTCCTAAGAGCTTTATCATATGCTGTGTTTTGAATAAATCAGTAACTTAGTTAGCCTCTCTTCTATACTCCAAGCATTCTAGTGACTCCGATTATGATGGATCACAGGCCCTCTTCTTGCTATGCAGCTGTTTAAATGCATGTCTGTCTCCTCCATTGAGAGCTCCTTGAGGTCATCTTCCTGCCTGACAGAGGGTCTCATACATGATAAGCAGGCAAATATTTACTGAACTGATATCATCCTCACCAGAGGCACACTATTTTTAATCAATAAAAATACAAAGATTTTTCTAAACTAAAGATAAAGAAAATTTTCCAAAACAACAAAAATCCAAATGAAAAGATAAACAAAACCCTATTGACTTCAGCTTGCAATCTGTTTTTAGCATCACCCTTGTCCCAGAAGTGACTAACACTGTCATCCTTCCCGGACCTCCCAACCTTCCCTCCTTCTGGGCCAGATAATAAAGAACTTCTTAGAACCTCAAGTCTGACACACTGACTTTTCAAGATCCATTCTCATTCATGATAAGCTTTCTTTTTCAGCTACTGCAAAACATTGACATTTTAGTGGCAAATAAACTAGGGGTCTTAGCAAAGTATGCATGGATGAATGCCTTCTGAATTCTAGCCCCACAAATCCACACAGTATATCTGTTTATTTTGGTAGAAAATTTAAATTTGATAATGTTCTTTATGGTTTCATGTTTATGATAGCATTCTTTTATATAATGCAGCCCTATAAAATAACCTGCTTTATTTTTCTTATTATTGTCCATTTAAATGGTTTATAATATTTATAGTACTCAAAATATATAGTGATGCTTAGATTGTCATTCTAAATTTTATGCTTTAAATTTATATTCTAAAGTTTAGGATAGCATTCCTTTTGAATTTTTCACTAATTAAAATATTACTTCTTTTTATTTAAATTTTTTTTGTTGTTGTTGTTTCTTTTTTTTTTTTTTATTTTTTTTTTCCAGTGGGTTTTGTCATACATTGATTATGAATCAGCCATGGATTTTACATGTATTCCCAATCCCGATCCCCCCTCCCACCTCCCTCTCCACCCGATTCCTCTGGGTCTTCCCAGTGCACCAGGCCCGAGCACTTGTCTCATGCATCCCACCTGGGCTGGTGATCTGTTTCACCATAGATAGTATACATGCTGTTCTTTTGAAACATCCCACCCTCACCTTCTCCCACAGAGTTCAAAAGTCTGTTCTGTATTTCTGTGTCTCTTTTTCTGTTTTGCATATAGGGTTATCGTTACCATCTTTCTAAATTCCATATATATGTGTTAGTATGCTGTAATGTTCTTTATCTTTCTGGCTTACTTCACTCTGTATAATGGGCTCCAGTTTCATCCATCTCATTAGAACTGATTCAAATGAATTCTTTTTAATGGCTGAGTAATATTCCATGGTGTATATGTACCACAGCTTCCTTATCCATTCATCTGCTGATGGGCATCTAGGTTGCTTCCATGTCCTGGCTATTATAAACAGTGCTGCGATGAACATTGGGGTGCACGTGTCTCTTTCAGATCTGGTTTCCTCAGTGTGTATGCCCAGAAGTGGGATTGCTGGGTCATATGGCAGTTCTATTTCCAGTTTTTTAAGAAATCTCCACACTGTTTTCCATAGCGGCTCTACTAGTTTGCATTCCCACCAACAGTGTAAGAGGGTTCCCTTTTCTCCACACCCTCTCCAGCATTTATTGCTTGTAGACTTTTGGATAGCAGCCATCCTGACTACAATGGAAAAAAGACAACCTCTTTAACAAGTGGTGCTGGGAAAACTGGTCAACCACTTGTAAAAGAATGAAACTAGAACACTTTCTAACACCATACACAAAAATAAACTCAAAATGGATTAAAGATCTAAATGTAAGACCAGAAACTATAAAACTCCTAGAGGAGAACATAGGCAAAACACTCTCCGACATAAATCACAGCAAGATCCTCTATGACCCACCTCCCAGAATATTGGAAATAAAAGCAAAACTAAACAAATGGGACCTAATGAAACTTAAAAGCTTTTGCACTACAAAGGAAACTATAAGTAAGGTGAAAAGACAGCCCTCAGATTGGGAGAAAATAATAGCAAATGAAGAAACGGACAAAGGATTAATCTCAAAAATATACAAGCAACTCCTGCAGCTCAATTCCAGGAAAATAAATGACCCAATCAAAAAATGGGCCAAAGAACTAAACAGACATTTCTCCAAAGAAGACATACAGATGGCTAACAAACACATGAAAAGATGCTCAACATCACTCATTATTAGAGAAATGCAAATCAAAACCACAATGAGGTACCTTTTTATTTAAATTTATAATGCTTTGCTAAGTAAAACTATTTTATCATAATAAAATATTTGAAATGATTGAAACATGCTCTATGTTAGGATTATGATTTTTTTGGTCTTTTTTTTGAAAGTGTGCAGTTCAGAAGCATTAAGTATATTCACATTGTTGTACAACCTATTTAATCTTTACATTTTAAAAAAAGCCACCCTTAGTAACAGATTCAAATAGCACCTGAAGGTATCAAATGAAAAATTAAAGTCTCATTGTCATTAGTTCCAAAAGAAATAAGATTTGTAGTCTTGCATATTTTTGTTTTTACTGAACAGCAAACTGCTTTTTCCAAGTTAAGCTTACCCACAAGAAATAGAAAATACAAACTATTCACTTTCTTTTAAAGGATTCTACCCAGGAATCACATGAAACTAATGAATTTGTATTCTTATTAACAATGCCAAGTGTGACTGTGCATCAACATGTCAGATACCTTTCAGATACAGAAGAGACAGGTCCTAGTTCAATAAGCCCCATCTATACCTGCCTGACAAGTTATAGACATTAAGAGGAATAGGGGTTCTAATACCAGAGGATTTGTTTTGGTGCAATTTGTGCATAAAGCAAAGAGATGACTTTAAATTATCTGGATAATCGGTTCAATTCCTTTTCTAAAAATCAGACACACACATGAAAAGGATGAATAAAATATTACCAAGCACCATCACATTCTATGTTGTGCAGAATGCTGGTGGTGTTGGAAGGAGACAAACAGTACAATTAAATGGTTCATTCAATGTTATTTTTCAATTATAAAGATCATGCACGTGTGTGTGTGTGTGTGTGCTCAGTCACTCAGTTATGTCTGATTCTTTGTGACCCCATGGACTGTAGCCCCCCAGGCTCCTCTGTTCATTGGGATTTTTCAGGGAAGAATGCTGGAGTGGGTTGCCATTTCCTTCTCCAGGGGATCTTTCTGACCCAGGGATTAAACTCACGTCTCCTGGGTCTCCTGCACTGGTAGGCGGAGTCTTTACTACTGAGCCACCTGGGAAGCAATAAAGATCATAAAAACCAGGTAACTGAACTTTGAATTAGAGAAGCAATTGTACCCCAACGTATATAACATTATAACACTTCAAAAAAGCAATTCTTATTCTTTTCTCATCTCCATTAATCCAATTCTCAAAGGCTGCTATCTTTGCAATTTGCCACCAAGAGGTAATCTCTTTGAGATTTGTAGTACAGGCATACCTCACTTTATTCAGCTTCACAGATATTACATTTTTTACAAATTGAAAGTTTGTGGCAACCACACCTCGAGCAAGCCTATGGGCTTCATTTTCTAAAAGCATTTGCTCACCTTGTGTCTCTGTGTTACATTTTGGTAATTCTTGCAATATTTCAAAATTTTCAGTATTATTATACTTTTTATGGTGATCTGTGATCAGTGATCTTAGATGTTACTATTGTAATAGTAATTTGGAGGGGGGGGCACTTTAAACTGTTCTTATGTAAGATGGCAAATTTAATAAATGTGTGTGTTCTGACTGCTCTACCAGCTCGCCCCTTCCCCCATCTCTCTTACTGTCTTCAGGCCTCCCTATTCTATGAGATAAAACAATATTGAAATTAGGCCAATCAATAGCCTTACAGTGGCCTCTAAGTATTCAAGTGAAAGAAAGAGTTGCATGTCTCTCACTTTAAATCAAAAGTTAGAAATGATTAAGTTTAGTGAGGGAAGAATGTCTAAAGCCAAGATAGGTCAAAATCTAGGGCTCCTGCACCGAATGGTTAGCAAACATGTAAATGCAAAGGAAAACTCCCCAAAGGAAATTGAAAATACTACTCCACTGAACACATAAATGATAAGAAGGTGAAACAGACTTATTGCTGATATGAAGGAAGATCTAGTGGTCTGGATAGAAGATCAAACCAGCCACAATATTTCCTCAAGCCAAAGCCTAATCCAGAGCAAGGCCTTGACTCTTCTCAGTTCTGTATAGGCTGAGAGAGCTGAGGAAGCTGCAGAAGAAAAGTCTGAAACTAGCAGAGGCTGGTTCATGCGGTTTAAGGAAAGAAGCTGTCTCTATGACATCATAGTACAAGGTGAAGCAGCAAATGCTGATGTAGAAGCTGCAGCAAGTTATCCAGCTGATCTAGCTAAGATCACTAAAGAAGGTGGCTAAGCTAAACCACAGATTTTCAACGTAGACGGGACAACTTTATACTGGAAGAAGATGCCACCTAGCACGTTCATAGCTAGAGAGGAGAAGTCAATGCCTGACTTCAAAGTTTCAAAGGATAGGCTGACTCTCTTGTGAGGGACTAATGCAGCTGGAGACTTTGAATAGAAGCCAATGACTATTTACCATTCTGAAAATTTAGGGCCACTAAGAATTATGATAAATCTGTGTGCTCTATAAGTGGAACTACAAAGCCTGGATGTTAGCACATCTGTTTACAATATGATTTGATGAGTACTTTAAGCCCACCATTGCAACCCACTGCTCAGAAAAAGATTCCTTTCAAAATATTACTGTTCATTGACAATGTATCTGGTCACCCAAGAGTTCTGATGGAGATGTACAGTGAGATTAATGTTGTTTTCATGTCTGCTAACAAAACATTTGACCTTCCCAGGCAGCTCAGTGGTCAGTAAAGAATCTGCCTGCCAATACAAGAGACATAGGAGATGCGGGTTTAGTCCCTGGATTGGGAAGATCTCCTGGAGGAGGAAATGGCAACCCACTCCAGTATTCTTGCCTGGGAAATCCCATGGACAGAGGAACCTGGCAGGCTACAGTCCATGAGGTCCCTAAGAGTGGACATGTCTGATCAACTGAGCATAGACAGAGACAGAACACAACATTTATTCTGCAGCCCATGGATCAAGGATTCATTTTGACTTTCAAGTCTAACTATTTAACAAGTACATTTTGTAAGCTTTTTGCTGCCATAGACAGTGATTCCTCTGATGGACCTGGACAAAGGCACTTGAAAACCTGGAAAGCATTCACCATTCTCGGCACCATTAAGAACATTTACGATTCAAGGAAAGAGATCAAAATATCAACATTAACAGGAGTTTGAAAGAAGTTGATTACAGTCCTTACAGATGACTTTGAGGTGTTCAGGACTTTAGGGGAGGAAGTAACCGCAGATGTGGTGGAAATAGAAAGAGGACTAGAATTAGAAGTGGAGCCTGAATGTGTGATTGAATTGCTGCTATCTCAGGATGAAACCTGACAGATGAGGAGTTGCTTCTTATGGACGAGTAAAGAAAGTTGTTACCTGAGACAGAATCTACTCCTGGTGAAGGTGCTGTAAAGACTGTTGAAATGACAACAAGGGACATAAACGTAATATTCATAAAGCAGGAGGGCTTGAGAGGATTGACTCTAATTTTGAAAAAAGTTCTGTGAGTAAAAGCTTATCAAACCAGCACCACATGCTACAGTGAAATCATTCATGAAAGGAAAAGTGAATTGATGATGAAAACATCAATGTTACTTTAAAAAGCTGCCACATTCACCCCAGCCTTCAGCAATCACCACCCAGATCAATTAGCAGCCATTGACATCAAAGCAAGACTCTCCACCAGCAGAAACATTATGACTTGCTGAAGGCTCAGATGATGTCCAGCATTTTTCAGTGATAAAGCATTTTAAATGTAGGTATATTGTTTTTCACAGCAATGAAGTATTTTAAATTAAATTACATATATTGCTATTGCACACTTAATAGACTGTGGTATAGTGTAAATGTAACTTTTATATGCACTGGGAAACCAATGAAGTGAGTGTGTGACTCAATTTATTGTGACACTCACTTTATTATAGTGGTCTGGAACACAATCAGCAACATCTCTTTGGTATGCCTATAATTATATTCTTGCAGCTAAGACCACAGTCTTAACCCATCAGTTCACGTTGATAACCTAGCATAATGGTCATCTTTACTTCTCTCTTCCGTATCATTAAAGAGTGGGGAAGGGACAGAATTTATTAACAGCTTTATAACATTCTATAAGAAATATATATTAATGCACATAGATGGTTCACTATCAATTCGGATTTTATTAACTGTAGAATTTCTCTCAGTACTCGATTTCATGATTCTGAAGAAGACTGTCTATTTCATTAGTGACTTAATTTTCACTTATTTTCTGAGAGTAAAAAGACTAACAAAACTCATCTTGCTTTTACACTTTTTAGTAGAATCAGCGCGGGCATGATTAGTGCCAACAGCGACATCTACTGGTGAGTTCAGTACAAGACTGAAAACAGAAACTGACAGGTTCACAGGTTTAAAATTTTCTAAATATTTTTTACAGTGAAGAAAAACAATGTTTTTATGACATCAAACTCTGTGCAAAGGAATGCTGATCTGAACAGTGCAGAACAAGGTATGTAGCTTCCTTTATTACATGAAACTTGAAATGTCAATTTCAAGGTTGAGTGACAAAACATGAAGGAATATATTTAGTAAGCAAAGTCCCATGATCAAATTGAAAGTGAACGTAAAAGTTACTCTGTCGTGTTTGACTCTTTGCAACCATATGGACTGTAGTCCACGGAATTCTCCAGGCCAGAATACTGGAGTGGGCAGCCTTTCCCTTCTCCAGGGGATCTTCCCAACCCAGGGATTGAACCCAGGTCTATTGGGTAAAAGTTAGGCAGGAAGACAGAACCAGGCAACTCACTGGTTATTTTGACTTTGATTAGTTGACATTATGGAGAAGGAAACGGCAACCCACTCCAGTATTCTTACTAGAGAATCCCGTGGACAGAGGAGCCTGGTGGGCTGCTGTCCATAGGGTCGCACAGAATTGGACACGACTGAAGCGACTTAGCGTTCATGCGTGCATTGGAGAAGGAAAAGGCAACCCACTCCAGTATTCTTGCCTGGAGAATCCCAGGGACAGAGAAGCCTGGTGGGCTGCCGTCTATGGGGTCGCACAGAGTCGGACATGACTGAAGTGACTTAGCAGCAGCAGCGGCAGTTGACATTAACCCTTCATTTAATCATGACTTTAGAAAGTAAGCATTAAATTAGTAAGAAATTGAGAGAAAAATTATTTCACTAAAGATACATTGACCCTTTAATTCTGTTCTTTTAAGGTCCTGTGAAACATTCTGAGCTTGTTCTAAGACCTGCTATTTTGCAGCCGCCTCAAGCTCAAGGGTACATAAAACTGAGAAAGTCATTTGGACACAATGTGTTGGAATCCTGTAAGGTTAAAGAAAAAAACAAAAGTAAGGTAAGAAAACCTCCTACTGTAGGAGTGATCTCAATTTCCCATCCTTCTTTTGATAGATTGTCGTGGGTCCCCACATCCAGAATTAGGGGCTACTTGATGCTGAAGCAGCTACCAGGCTGGAAGAAAAGCTGGACAAGATAGCCAAGAGCCCTCAGTGACTGTACTAAACTTGTCCTCCTAAATTGGAGGGTTGTTCCCAGGAACAAGTCTTGTGGTCTCTCCTAAGCTGTAAAGCTGAGTTCTGTGCGGTGGGGCCCCTTGGGGTCTTGATCTGGGGCACTGACCCCACATGAGAATAGGGGAGCAGTGAGGTGGCAGGGGCCAGAAGTCAGAAATCAGAAAAAGGAAACGAATTTTTTTTTTTGTATCCCCAACTGGTAGACATGCTGGTGTGGCTTTGCCAGTTTAGATCACACCATGGATCTGCTCCAGCCCATCTTCACAGACAACAGGAGCAAGGAACTATCTCCACAGTGTAACTGGGAGGGCTTGGGAAGCTCCTGGAGACAGAAACCAATTTCTCTTCCAACTGAATCGCTCCTCATGGGCCTTTCCAAGGAGATACTCACTTTACTAACATCATACAGATAAGGGTATGGGGATATTCTGTTGCTATAGTTCTGTGTCTTCCAGAAGCAGATACTTGAGAGGAAGGGGACGCCAGCTCGACAGGTTGGAATTTGAGTTATTCCACCTGTCAGTTGTTTCCAGCTAAACTATTGAGGGTTGATCAAGTTTGGTTTTGTTTTCCCAGACTGAACATGAGAACAGTGACACCTGGAAGTGTTAAAATACCAATCATTTAGTCAAGTCATTGAGAAAAATCAGATCAGTACCAATTCTACCTCTACCACTATCTACTGTGTTTACATTCTTAGACAAAGCACCCAACCTTCTGTTTTTCATCAGTGACGTGAGGGAGTTGAATCTGGTCAGCATTTGCCAACATTTTTATATTTCCAATTCTTTTTCTTTGTAAGCTATGATTTCATGAGACTCATTGTGAATTTTAAAAATCATTTCATCATTTATGTGATATATGTGATTTTAAGTCAAAATATTAAAAAAATTTAAATCAGTATATTATTAAATATTTTTATTTAAGTATGATAATCACCATATTATATAAATTATTTACCTATTTTAAAAGTGATGCATGTTGTTTAATTTGTTTTAAAGTGTATAAGAAAAACTATGATGTGTTGACTAATTTCTGAAATGTTATATTGCATTTGATTTTGGAATAGCATGTTCTATAAATTATAGATGAAAATTTTTACTTACACATTATATCAAAAGCTGATTAATATTTGTTCCTTGGCATGACTTTTTAAGATCTTGCATTGCATGGTTTTACAATAAAATTTATTAATATATTTCTGGTATTTTCTTCCTCAATAATAAAACATAAGAGAAATTTCTAGACTATCATTTGCAAAAATTTCTTCTCAAATAACTTATTAAGGGCATGAATAGAATTTATTCCTAATTGGTGAGAAGTCTAATTGGATATGCCCATCACTGAATTTTCTCTGTTTAATGATGATTTTTGAAGATCTAAAGGTAAGCTATGTATAAGACATTATGTCAGAATTCTGAGACAATGATATAATGTATAGATACAGTGAAAATGATCTCCAAGTAAATTTTATAGAATCCTTATTTTTATGTTCCTTTTAAACTTGTATTTCAAAATTAGAGCAATTTTCTTTCATTCTGTTATTCATCAGTGGTTACTTGTTGTGTATAACAAATAATATATTCCTAATAAACTATTCCAAGCAACCTAAAGAGTTTAAAACTACCGTTTTGGTTGAGAGATAAATCATCTGAGTGACTGAGTCATAAGCATGTACTTCATTCTTTGCTAACCGATGACACATACTCTCTTGACACATATTTCTCAGCTCTCAAATTCTGTTATAAATGGAAAACTACTCAAAATTATTTTTGGTTGATATAAAATTAAAGTGGAAACAACCCTATTTAAAGACAAGACGTCCTTGCAACATCTTTGAAAATTCCTGGTGGAGGAAGGGATGTGTCCACAAACACTGAGGACACCAGATCAGATAACTGGGTTCCCTACAGTTCTAAAACTGCACACTCCTTCGTTTACACATTAATGCAGATAAGGTGCATATGTATATACACAGCAGATGGAATACCTGATTAAAATTACCAAAAGTGTCTAGAGGAAGAGAAGGAATTTCCTCTCACTTTGGGTGACAACGATGGTGAAGCTCTTAGAGGTTTCCGTGGGCTAAATAGTCCTGAAACACATATTTACTAGTCTAGAAATGAGATTTAAGTCCACCGCCTAAAATGGTAAAAGTAACAAAAGAAGGTGGATTTCTGAATGCTAGTGCACAATCCCTGGTTTTAGGCAGACCCGTGCTCGAATGTCAGCCCCGTTCTGATTGCCCAGTTCCGGCCGTTATTTAAGATTATTAGGTCAGTCTGCTCACCTGAAGTGCGGATAAGAGAAGTACAAAGTGTAGAGAGTTGTTTTGAGGAGTATATGAGACAGTGTATAGAAGATGTTTAGGACTGTACTTGAACATAGTAAGTTTTCTATTCATTTAACTATAGCTATTGTTTCCTTGTCTAATGCTTTCATATATAGTAAGGCAGTTTAAATTAACTTTCTGATGGACTTTTTTTCTTTCAGATTTATGAGGGGAACTCCTATTTGCTAAGTGAAAACTTACCAAGTGCCAGAATTTCAATCCAGCTATCTACTAACCAGAATGCTTTAGGTACTACATCACTACAGTAAGTTAACGATGAGGAAATAGAAATGTTCTTTCATTTTCTTTCTTTTGTCAATAAATTATTTATGGAAAATAATTTTCTGACATTGTAGAGACAAACTGCTAAGATTTCTGCTTGAAAGGAGATTTTACAAAATACAAGTTTAAAATGCTTTTTAAAATGTCTCTAATATCTATATATTATCATCCTGGTATTGGATTGTCCCTACTGTCTCATTGACTTGGGTAAGAATGTTTCAATTAGGTAGAGCTAAACTTTTTATTTAGTTAGACATTAAATATCTGGCTACTCAATTAGCCTTTCCTCCTCGTCCCCTGGTATTCTCTCTTTCCCCTCTTTTAAATTATTTCTGGCATTATTAGGTATTAACATAAATCGGACAGACAACAAAGAAAGCAGTAGAAATATGCAAAGTGAAAGTGAATATTTAATAGCATTGCCAGTGATGGGGGCATGTTTGATCGGAGAGAGGAATACAACTAGCTGTGGACATACTGGTCTCATGATTGGAGCCCACGCAGGTACCTCGGCACCTAACTACGGTCATGCTGTGGATGCAGTAGGGATCCTGAAGCACGTCTGCCAACAGACAGAGGGCTGCATGTCTTTGAGTTTGTCGTTATGCAAAACACTTTAAACATTCAAGTTTCTGGGAGGTAAAAATCAAACTAAACCACTGCACACTCAAGTGTAACTGAGAAGAGAGATCGGCTTTGCTGTTACCCTTAAACCTTGCATCACTAAAAGCACTGGCTAGTTGGGGAAGAGGAGAGTGGAGACTGGAGACCAGACAGTCAGTGCTGGAAAAGCACAAAGATCAGGACTGGGCAGCTCCCCGGCTGATCACACGGACTCTGTCTCTGCACTGGTCTTGGCCAGTGTTGTAACAGCTGTCGGATATTTTGACTTTCATTATCAGAAGTACCTATCTCATTTTTTCCTTCATTTCTCTTTAACTTCAGATAAACAAAAGCTAGCAGATGTTTTTATGCTTTACATAAATCTATTAAATCATCTGATTATTTCACTAAGGTTTACTATGGCTATATCCATTGCTACTACATTTAAAATAGCAAATGCTTATTTCTTTTCCATAGATGTCAACCAAATGAAGATAAATATTCTATGAAAAGCTGCAGTTCTGATTTTGTTTTTGGAGAAAACATGGTAGAAAGAGTTTTGGTAAGATTTTGGCAAATGTTTCTGATACTGTATAGAGAGCTGTAACTTCTAATTTCTAAAGGCAAATTAATTAAAACAATGTTAAACTGGAGGATACTTTTTAACTACTGAGTTCAAAGGCACATTTTCCTATCTTTAACTGGAAAGATTCTCCTGGGAAGCAAATTCTAGTTGTTAGAATAATAGACAAGAACCCACAGAGGAAGGGAATTGTCTAATTATAACATTATTACTGATAAGAAATATTAAATACTTCTTTGATTTGCATTAAATCAAAGGTACCCAAGGAAATCCTAGAATTATCTACAATAGTTAAGTAAGCTCAACTGGTTATGATATTTTAATATAGTTTTTCAGTAGCATTTCCATAACAAGATGGATTTAAAATTATTTGCATTTTTTTTCTCATTAATCACAACCTTCCCCTTCAAGTTATTACACTGACAGATTTTTTTCTTGCTAGCTGTAGGAGGGAATCATAGTATTTTACTTGCTTATGGGAATATATTTGCCAAGTGGAACCGCCTGACTATTATTACCATCTTCCTTAAGTATGCTCCTACATGGGGCATCCCATGTGGTAAAGAATCCACCTGCCAATGCAGGAGACATGAGTTTGATCCCTGGGACAGGAAGATCCCCTGGAGGAGGAAATGGCAACCTACTCCAGTATTCTTGCCTGGAAATTTCCAAGGACAGAGGAGCCTGGCAGGGTACAGTACGTGGGGTCAGCAGAGTCAGACACGACTGAGTGACTAAACAACAATCCTCCTGTGTGAGGCAGTTGCTGCTTTGTCCTCCACAGGGTATGTTTCTAAAACAGAGCATGATCTACAGTGGGGAATTATATAGCCAAATGGAAGCTATGGAGCAAATATGCCCATGGTTTTATTTGGCCCAACACATCTTAATACTCTTTGCACTTTCATCCAGACCAGAATCTAAACTGAGATAAGACAAGGATGCTATCTTGTCTTAGGGCTATTAACTACGTGAAGAATCCCATGGAGAACGCACAGATTTTAAAACCTGTGCTATGACTCAGAATAACAAAAGGACCAACTCATGAGGTCTGTTTATTCCAAGATTTTAATCAAACCAGTCAGTTTTAAGATCTTGTTTATTCTACACCTACCTCAGGCTCAACCCCAATTCCAAGAGAAGCATCACAGCCCTTCAGCTGAGCAGTGCCTTTCTGTCACTCCCAAGATGAAGGTCGGCTCCAGCAATCCTAGAGCTGTTGACCCTCATCTTTGGATTTGAACCAGAATGGACCAACTTCCAAAGTGAAGTTGCAGGCAGTATATTTAAGCACATTTATTCTAGATTAGTCATAGCTTCTGTAAGATGTCACAGACACAAATATAACACTCTTCAGACCTCATGGGATCAGCTTTAACATTTGACTCACTTAACACACGGTTAACACACCGTCTGTGTTTTTATGATACATAAAGCATTGGCACTGGTCTCAAGTTTGGTGGCATATTATAATCATCTGGTGAGCATTCAGAGGACTTTTTATGCCTGGTCACCTCCCAAAACTGATTAGATCAGGATCTCTGTGGGTGAGGTCAGATGTCAGGTGATTTGAACATACAGCCAGATTGAACCTTGTCCTCTGGAGTTGTCTGTAGTCTAGAACAGAGAGAGAGAGATACCAGTACAAATGAACAACGATGGGGATTATAGATTTGGCGTGAGGAGGTAGGTGCCTGTGTGCCTTTCCTATGAGTACTTCAAGGCTGACTTACAAAGGAACCTGAGCTTCCTGTCTTCTTAAGCGGATAACATTCTAGGAAGGCAGGAGCTGTAAGAGATCACCTGTGTTTGTCCTTTAGTTAATCCTGTAATCCTGTGGCCCTATGATTTGAAGGCCACGATGCCTCCTGATTTGTTTGCTGGTTATGTGCTTTTAGAGTGAGTCATTAGACGTTCTGTGCTTTAGTTTCTGTTTTCTTAAAATGGAAATAATTATACCCATCTCTACCAATTTTAACAGATTATCTTGAGACCCAGTTAAATAAAATGAAAGAATCTTGAATTCATAAGGGAAAAGATTTAAAACTAAGCTCTGAAGTATCCTCCAACTCTCCCTGTTCTGCAGGGAGCTATATAAGCACCATGTGGGAGGTTGCCAATGTCCTGGCAATTACTTGGTCTTTTTTTCACACGGGTGTCGATTATAACACATGTGCAAAAGCCCCAGGTGTGCAGCCTTAAAAGTGATTGCTGTGTCAGAGGAAAAGTTAGGATTCATTCTGTAATGATGATCTGAGGAGACAGCTAGTGGGGTCTTTGGACAACTTTTTAACTTTTTACATTAAATGGGTAGAAAGAATGGACTGTTGGGAATACTGAAACAATTTGAAAAAGTGACACGGGTTGCACTTCCTTCAAGGCACCAGGTTGTTGGTAGTGGTAGCCTGGAGCACCTGCTACCTCCTTGTGGGTCTCTAAAAGGTTTCCCATTGTCCCTGGAACTAGATGCCACCTGAAGAAGGCTGGTGGTAACTAGACTGTTTCCTTAGATCAGAACCAAGGTTTTCTAACAATGGGGAGGAGTTCCCATTCAGCACAAGAGGACCCCAAAACAAAAACAGAGCTGTTGGGTTTGTTTGCCACGTTGAGACAGAAGAACAAAAGTATCTCTTGGGTTACTGCAAATATATGGAGATAAAATTAAGCAATACATCTTTTTCTTCCACCCAGGGTACTCAAAAACTCACTCAGCCTCAACTCGAAAGTGATTCATACATCAAGGAAAAACCATTCAAATTCACTCTAAAAATTCCTATCAACTCTCCAAACTCAAGTAAGAATTATTTCATTTGTAAAACATCTGATTCAACTAGTATCTTTCCTGTTTTTCCATGTCATTTGTTTAATATCTGTAAAATACAAAAAACCAAAATCCATTGTTTAGAATCTTTGGTGAAGATTAAAGCATATAAATTTGGTTACATGATATAAAAGCCTTAATAATTCTTGGACTTCATGATAGGGGGATCATTAAAGAGATATACCTAAACACAAGCAGTTTGATTTTTTGGAAACACTCATTGTTATAAAAAGCTAAGGAGACATGCATGTTAAGAGGGGCAAAAAAGAACTTTCACAGTGGATAAAATGGGGCATTTTATGTGTTCTTTCCCTCTATTTTCTCTTAGCAACAGACACTATTGAAAATATATCCCTAATTGAATCAGCTACTGCTTTCTCTTTTAAACCATCACCAAAATGTTTGCTGGAGAAAATTGATGTTATAACTGGGGAGGAGGCAGAACACAATGTGTTAGAGGTCTGTATATTGTGTATTGCTTTTTCTGGAATAAAGTTACCCTCAGCAGAGACATCTTTAAAGATAAAGGCAGAAGTATAGTTTTCATAAAGACCTGGCTGTTTAAATTAAAATGTTTGAGGTTTTCAAATATTAAACCAACATTTTGTTGTATTCTTACATTTGTATGTGTAACTTGCAGGAAAATGGATTACTGGCTTTACATTCATATTAGTCCCTCAGAAAGAAGACAGCCAAGGACCCAGTCTTAAAGTAACTGCAGACCTATATTTTATACTTTTCATGTTAGCTTGATTATCAGTTATTATCATATGGTTTAAAATTCTATTTACACTGAAAGTTAAAAATGCAGAGAGATAAACTGATTTCAGTTGAAGATAATAAAAATTTTTTTTCCTTTAAAAGCTCTTTTTTTAAATTGAAGTAAAGTTGATTTACAATGTTGAGCTAATTTCTGCTGTATAGAAAAGTGACTCATACATATATACACTTTCTTTTTTACATTCTTTTCTATTATGGTTTATCTCAGGATATTGACTATAGTTCTCTGTGCTATATAGTAGGACCTTGTTGTTTATCCTAAAAGTTCTTTTAAGTAAGTTTTGAATTGCACGTGAATCAAGAATTTCAAAGATGTGGTATATAGTATCACAAATAGGATTTGAACGATGAGTGGTGTAGCTATCAGTCTTGGCATATGAAATGTAATTACTACACCTCAATCATGTTCAACAAAGCACAGATTTCCCTTAGGCTTTCTCCATCTGCTTTACCCCAAACTCTCTTCATTCCTGTTTTCTTCTCCCTTGATCTACTGATATATTTACTGTACAAGTGTGTCTCACAGCATAACTCTCAGATCAGATTAATCCCAGATTCACTGAAGTAGTCACTTGGGGTGAGGCCCTGACATACTATATTATTAACAAGTCATCTAGGGGATTCTTGTACACAGTAGTATTTGAGAGCCACTGGTAAGCATTAAATTATAGTATGGTACTCTGTGGTATCACATCCTAGTTCTGATGTTATATTTATTAAAATTTTTAAAGCACACAAATACTTCCATGATTCCTTAATTTTCAGATAAATCACCTGATTCAAATAACACTTTAATTTAAAAGTTGGTATACATAGATAAATCGTTAAGTGAAAAAGCAAGATGCAGATGTATGTATTCTACCAGTTATAGAAAAAAAACAGGAAAATATATACATATTGACATGTATATACATACAAATATCTCTAGAAGGATAAACAAAATATTTAGCAACAGTGATCAACTGTTGTAGGGGATGAAAGTTGGTAGATGGGAACTAGTATTGGTGGAGCTACTTTTCACTTTGTACGTCTTTTTGCTTTTTAATGTTTGAACTATTCAAAAATTGTATTGTTTTAGAAACTAAATACAATTTTAAAGCTGGTTTAGAAATCATTAACAAAGGCTATTCTGATAAGATATCAGACAAAAGTGTTATAGCATAGGAAAGAAATCACTTTGAAAAATGTTTCATATTTTGACATTAAAAAAATTTTTTTTCCTTTAGATCAACTGCAAGCTTTTTATATTCAACAAAACAACACAGTCCTGGACTGAAAGGGGCAGAGGAGCTTTGAGACTGAATGACACAGCAAGCAGTGATTGCGGAACGTTCCAGTCAAGATTAAGTAAGGAATCACTTTGTAAAGCAAGTCACTATTTTTCAGGGAAGATTTTCCAATATAGTTACACATCATTTTCTGGAGGTGTGTTATGTGTCAATAGATTAGACTGCTGAACACAATATTATTTTTAAGGTACTATAGGAGCTTCCTGTTTAAAGTAGGCTCTGATGTCAGACCACACAGGTTCCAGGTCTGGCTCCATCACTAACTAGTGACGTTGGATAAATTACTTAATCTCCTTCTACTCTAGTTGCATCAGTTAAAAATGCAGATAACAGAAGTCCATGAATTAGTGAGTGAGTTTGAGAATTCAGTGAGAAAATGCACATAAAGCACCTTTGACTAGCCCAACACACACCTAAATAGTGATCTCATTATTATTTAAAGGAATATGATGGATTTAGTTTTGAAGTGGAATAGTTTTTCTAAAAGAGAGTATTTGTCCTGTAATTTATTCTTGGCATTCTAAGTGCAGAATGCGGATTGGGATGAAAGGTCAATTTCCAAGTAAATAAAGATGTGTGGTTACTGAATCCTGCACGCAGAGTGTTGGTCAGAATCTGGTCAGCCAAACTGCAAGGTTGAGGAGGTTTCTGGCATCCAAGAGACACACTGGGCATTGTTCAGAGGTCCAAACTGAATTTGTTGAGATTCAGATATCAAGCTCAAGAAGGGAGAAAGGAATAGAATTCAGACTAAGAGAGTAGGATCACGGGGAAACAGGTTTCTAAATGACGTAAGTATAATTCCCAAGGCAGGTATTAGTTGTTTCCTACTCTGGTTTAATTTCTCTGTTTCCACTACCTGCCAAAAAATGTACAAAACAACTTTAAAAAAAAAAAAAACTATACAGGTAATACATGTCCATTCAGAAGACAGAAAATATGGACTGACAAAAAAGAAAAAAAAAAATTTAATTACTCACAGGCCTGTCTTCCTGTGGTAGCTAGCCTCTGCTAACAAAATATATTCTTAAGAACTTTGTATACAATGAATGTGGGGCTCCCTGGGTAGCTCAAACGGTAAAAAATCTGCCTGCAATGCAGGGGACCTGGGTTTGATCCCTGGATTGGGAAGATCCGCTGGAGAAGGGCATAGCAATCCACTCCAGATTTCTTGCCTGGAGAATTCCAGGGACAGAGGAGCCTGGCGGGCTACAGTCCATGGAGTCGCAAAGAGTTGGACATAACTGAGTGACTAACACTACTACTAATGTATACAAAACACTGAAAAATTTGTGATACATGGTGTTTATATTCCTCTCTAATCTGATTTTTTCTTTTATATAGTATACCATGGTCATCTTTCTACATTAATAATTACCTTTCTTCAGTATTCTTAATGAGGTCACAATATCTTCAATACCTGTACTATCATTTAAGTAATTTCATTTTTTGAATGCTTCAAGATTTTGTTTCAGTTTTCTCCATTGTGAGCAATTCTTGGGTAAATATTCTTCTGATCATTAGGTCCTCAATGGAATTCTAAAATTTAACCATTTAAAAATATTACAGTGAAAGAATATAGCATTTTTAGCACTTAAGCTAAAGAGTCCTCCAACATAATAAAGCTCAGTTTTGAAACCAAATTATAATCTAGTCAATTAAATTGCAATTTAGTAATGAAAACAGAGTCTGAAAAACAACTACGAGATTTATTTGCTTTCATAATGGCAAATTCCTCTGAAAGGCTAAGGAATCAACTGTTCTAAAGCCTGATAAATTCACCTTCCTATTTTAGTTATGCGCAATCAAGGCAGCCTGAGGCTGATTCTCAACAGCAAACTCTGGGTTCAGATGCAGATTCAAAGAGCAAATCACAAAAATTTACAAATAACAGCTACCGATTTAGAAGACTATAACGTCAAAGTGTTTTTAATTCAGGTAAGTGACAAATTTCAGTGATAGAGGATTATCCTATATTTATAGATTACTGCAGTCACTAATTTTTTTTTCCATTTTATTATACTAACCTGTACCACTGGCAAAAAATCAGTCATTTATTATGGTTGTTTATAGTCTAATCAGTTCAAATCAGTCCAGTTCAGTTGCTCAGTCGTGTCCCACTCTTTGCGACCCCGTGGACTGCAGCACGCTAGTCTATACCAGACCTAAATTTGATATGAAGTTTAGAGATTAACACCAATTTAAAGTAGTCAATTGGTACTGGTCTTAAGACAGCTGTATTGGTATATGCTGTCAAATGTCTCCATTTTTCTTTACTGTTAAAATTATGTCAGCAGTCTTACTAAATCACCAGAGATACTACTGTCAGGATTGGCTCCTAGGAGGCCCGCACAATCCACAGCCCGATGCTTACACTGCGTGCTGACATTGAGGCTTTGAGATCACTGGAAAGGAACCAGTGAGAAATGGAAAAACACAGGGCTAGCAAGTTAAAAGAACCAGTCCAATAGCAATTTCCAATTCTGGACTTGAGTCAATCTCCAAGGTAACAGGTTCGCAACAGCTTTAGCTATTCTGGCAGCAGGAATGCTTGACCTCAAGCATAAGATCCAGGCAAAAGAGACAAAGCTGAAATGAGTCAGGTGAGAAAAAAGGGTGGATATCCCCCACATGCTGAGTATCAGAAGCCTGAGTGTCCAAGTGACTCAGGTAGAAGAAGATAATACAAGTAAACTGGCTTCCACATAATAATGGTAAAAAAAAGTTGGCAAGAGGCCACTGGTGAAAAACCAGAGATTTTAGTGCACTGTTAGGCATAAGTGATGTTGAGTATTAAAATCTTAGAGTAAAATGCCTAAACCCTGTTTACCATTTAGGCAGATAATATTGGATACTCTGCTAGACCAGATGCCCCTGGTTTTGAGTGGGTAAAGCACTCTGCCTGAGACCAAGTCTGATACTGAGACTATGATTAGATTAGATTAAACTATGACCAGATTCTGCTGCTCAATATCTGGCTCATTCTGACTTTTTAAACTGTAGGGTAATTTTTAGATATTAGCAAACAAAATGCAATAAAAATCATCCAAAATTCCACTCCTAGAGATGGTCACTATTAACATTTTGGTCTTATATTTTAGTTTTATAATATATATTTATATGATAATATATATATGTGTGGGTATGTTTATATACATGCGTACCATATTATACATACTGTATGACTTTCAGACAAGTAATTTAGCCTTCCTCAACATGATTTTACTCATCTACCAATGGAAGACAATAATAATGTACTTAATAAACTGATGGAGAAGATTAAATAGCTAACATTTGATTGTGAAATACACATATGTAACTTTTTCACTTATCAATGAAAATGAGTGTTTTCTGTTATTAAATTGTAGTCCATTCTTCAAGAATTCTTTTATAGGTGAAAATAATTTGTTCTATTATATACCATAATTATTTCCACTAATTCCACTTTGCTAAATACTTAGGTAATACAATGTGTTCATTATTATAAATTCTGCAAAGAATCCTCTATGTACATACATGTTATTTTTCTTGGGAAAAGGTTTTGACTGTCTTGACAAATTTATCTCTATAAAGACTGAAGCAATTTTCATTTTCAATAGCATTTTCTTATGGTACTTCCTGGAAATTTTTTTAAGCTTTGGAAATTTGTTGTTCAAAAAATATATACCATTGTGCTTTTACTTCTTGTTCTGAATTTCTTGAATGAAAATACCTGAATGAATTTGGCAATATGCATATATATGTATATATACACTCTACACCAGTGAAAGACATATTTAACTTTTAATGTAAAAAAAAAAAATCAAGGCAGCAGAACAGTATTTGTTTCAATTACAAATACTCTCTCAATAATTTTTGTTAATTAACTTACTGAAGAAAAATTATACCTTTGTACATAATATAAAAAATTAAATTAGTGAAAAGTCAACAAATATTTACTCAACACCTGCTATATATCTAATACAATATGAGACACAAAAACATTTTATTTCATTTGTACTTTTTCCCTACAAATAATTAAGGCAGCTTAGTAACATACTAACAAAAAACTGTAAGACTCTTCTCTCAAAAAGTTGGCATGTAGTTGATTCACTCCTCAGTTCTTGGCTTTGAAATATTTGGTAGCTCTTCGAAGGATTAGCAAAGAGAAAACTTTTCCCAGATTTTCTTTGAAACTGTGAAAAGATCCAAAAATGTAAGCCACTGACATGTTACCTTAAGGAGTGCTGACTTTGATGATGAAAACCAAGTCCCAGCCAATCCATCAACTAGCTGTGTAGACTCAGACAAGCTGTGCATTTCTTTTTTTTTTTTTTTTAAGCTGTGCGTTTCTGAGCCATAATTTTCTTATCTGTAGGGGGAAAGCGAAGCAAGTATTTATTTAATATCTGTACTATATGCTTCCATTAATATAAAAATTAGCAGATAAATTATTGTTAAATAATTAACCTACAGTTTTATTATAAGGATTGAAAAAAATAAAAGACTATAACAACAGCAAATGTTATACCAATGTTATTCTCACCATTATTTTTTATATTAATAGTAAAAGTAAAAATAGAAAAAGTACTGAAAAGGAAAAACAGAAAAGTATAGAAAGCAAGGACCTCTGATGTATTTATGGTACAACATCACAGACCCTTTGAATGAGCTTTCTGTGGAGCTACGCAGCTTGTGTCCCTGGTGGCTCAGTCAGTAAAGAATCTGCCTGCAATGCAGGAAACCCTGGTCCCAACCCTGGGTCAGGAAGATCCCCTGTATACCCTGGAGAAGAAAAAGGCAACCCACGCCAGTATTCTTGACTGGAAAATCCCGTGGACAGAAGAGCCTGGCGGGTGACTTAGTGACTAAACCACCACATGCAGCTTTCAGGGCTGTCTAAGCAAGTGATGTAAAGGAAATGAAAGTCTTTTTTTCCCCCATCTAACTCTCTGATTTTCTACACTGTAACATAGTTTGGAGGAAAAATGGTCTTAACACAAATTCAAATATAAGCTTCAAATCACAAAATTTCACTTTCTCAGTTTAAAAGGCACAGATTGGGACCTCTTATCAAATTATCTATGTTAGGATTCAATTTGGTTCAAGATGAACTGGCTCTTTACCCTTTTGTTTCTAGGGTTATTTACATTCTAGATTTATGCCATATAATTCTTTCCTTATTAAAAGTGAAAGATTACAAATTTGTAAAGTGTGGCTATCACTGAGTTACTTATATTCTTAACACATTTAATTTACCTCTTGTAGGCCAGTGCCAAAGACACAGGACGTCTGCATGCAGCCATCCATCACCGTCTTGTTGCACTTCGAAGCTTCGACAAGCAGACAGATGCAAATCAAACTGAAAGCCAGTCAGAGACAGTTCTCCAACAGTTCAACTATGATAGCTGTGACGAGGATGAAGAGGATCTCATCCAAGCTACTAAAACTAGATCAGGTAAAGGACTTTTCTCCTGTTGGTTTGAGGTTTAAGAAAGAGATCTTATTCACAACACTTTATAGGATACAGATTTTTAAAAAGTGGAACTTGTCTGTTCAAAGTGGGTGGGGGTTAGAGCCCTAGATGTTTGGATCTGAGAAGCAGGTCTGAAAATCAGACTTCTACAGTGGCCTGTATTGGGATTTCACCAAAAGTCAGTCTAATTGTAGTACCTGCATATCATCTGCATATACGTCTCATAAAAAACCATATTTACAATGTAAAGTATTCATTGCTATGCTGAAACTAATCATATATTCATATTTCTCTTCACTTGTTCTCATTCTCCTATTATTGGCCATAATAAGAGAAATTATAAATACTGGTAATGGAGCCAACAGGCAAATCTGGCTTGAAACACTGATAAACCCTGTTTATTCCCTTTTCGGAATTTGACTGCTTTATTCTCAAAGACCTTCTTTACTTAGGGCAAAAAGTGCTGTTTCTTTAATTACACCAGGATTGGTAAATTGAACAGGCAGTGGAACCTCTGGTTAATGGATTTTTAGATTTTAGTGCTTGTCCTGATGAGTGAATTTAAAACTAAAATCCATCACTATATTTGGAGAAAAACCTTGTCAAGGAAACAATAAGCCCAGCTTTATTATACAGATAGAGCTATTCCAATAAAGTCATCCAAGTATTTTCAGTAATAGTTTCATTTAGCCCTGAATTTTGCTCTGAGGAGGACTGACAAAGGACTTACAAAAATAGTGTATTAGCAGGCATTTCCCCAGTTTTTGATCATTTATTAAAGCTATTTTAATCATACATAATTTAAGAATCTATCAAAGAACATGTGCAAAACTTGATGAAATAGCTTCCTTGGCCTAGTACTAAAAATGTAATCAAAAGGAAGAATACATGAAACATGCAGAGCAGGATCATAACCTGCTAGACTCTGAGCCAAAGAACTAAGTGAATATGACTTTTCTTGTTACTATTAAATAAAAGGTTTAATTATTTTTTAACTATACAAAATTTATAAATTAAAATCATTATAACATTTATATTGTCAACAATAGAATGAGGTCTATTAGAAAATGAGCTGGTATCCATTAAAAGTGAAAGTGAAAGTCACTCAGTCATGTCCGACTGTGATCCCATAGATTGTAACCTGCCAGACTCCTCTGTCCATGGAATTCTCCAGGCAAGCATGCTGGAGTGGGTAGCTATTCCCTTCTCCAGGGGATCTTCCCAACCCAGGAACTGAACTGGGGTCTCCTGCATTGCAGGTAGATTCTTTACCAGCTGAGCTACCAGGGAAGCCCATCTTAAAGGAAATCAGTCCTGAATATTCATTGGAAGGACTGATGCTGAAGTTAAAGCTCCAAAACTTTGGCCACCTGATGCAAAGAACTGACACATTGGAAAAGACCCTGATGCTGGGAAAGACTGAAGGCAGGAGAAGGGGATGACAGAGGATGAGATGGTTGGATGGCATCACTAACTCAATGGACATGAGTTTGAGCAGGATTCGGGAGTTGGTGACGGACAGAGCCTGGCATGTTGTAGTAGTCATGGGGTTGCAAAGAGTTGGACATGACTGAATGCCTGAACTGATAAATTAAAAATGTTAACTTGTAATTAAGATTAAGTGGCAAAATTATTTCATCAACAAATGTCATGTTTATGAATAGATCCTATATTCTACCATATTTCATTTCAGGAAAGGGGTGATATGTGACTATCTTCAAACAAAATGAGAAACAATGGGAATAAGGGAAAGTAAATGTCAATCATATGAACCCATCTTTTCTTGCTAACTTTTCACTTAGCACTTTCTCCAGTAAGTGTTGTACATAAATGCTAAATGTAATGGAAGCAATAAAATGTCTGGCTTTTTACTTTGTTGCCCATGAATCAAGGGAAGGTTTAATTATATGAAAATATTACATTTATAATTAGGAACAGTTCCAAATGTTACTTAAAACATACAGATTCTATATGTTTCATTTCCTTGATAGCATGCATATTCATGAGTATTCATGTTCAGTTATATTCAATTTTAAATTTATATCACAGATTCTTCTAGGTGGACCCACAGACAGTCGGTTGCCTGTTCATGAGTACTGCTATGAACATGACAACATCTACAAAGAAAACACGTCATTGAGAAAAATCACCTTACTGAAAAAAACTAAACCATCCTAATCACTAAATGAGAAGATCCTATTCATTCCTTGAATGATTTAACAGAAAAATTTAAGAAATATAATTTGTTGCAATTAAAATGTTTCTCTCATGTAGTATAATAATTATGAGGTTTTATATTTTGATTATTGTGAAGAAAATGGCAGACTTTAAGAAACACATGGCCTATGAAAGTTCAAAATTTATCATTTTAAAAGAAGTTAATTTAGAATAATATTTGATTACTAATTTGGACTATTCATCACACTGATGGATACAATAGTTAATACTGTAAATTGCTGGATTTGATAAATATCTCACTAAGGTATTTATTTTTCAGTCATATATTGTCTAGCCATAAAACATATTTTACAAAAGTTCCAGAGTCATTTCTTTGAAAAACATTATAACTGCATGATAACATGTTATTCTATCATGTTTTTTCTTATGGGAAATGTACGTTTTCATTTAACCTTTGGATTCCCTAATTCTATAAGATTATTTATTCATGGTGTAAATTCTTTTAAAGAGAATATCTATTCTTGCATTTATGTCTATTGCACTTTAATATATGCTTGACTCAAGGTCAGTATCCAATTTTTGTTGAAGGAATGAGCAAAATACATTACCTATGTATTAAAATAGTAAGTATACAAAAACTGAAATATGTTAATGTGTTCTTTGCTTTAACTTATATAATTAAATTTCCATTAATATTCTAGTAGGTGTGGCTGTACAAAGACTTGAAAAAAACCAAATATATCATATGTAGACAAATTAATTTTTTTTAAATGCCATTATTAAGGTAAGCCACAGTAATTTCAATAATTTCACACAACAGAATTTTGATGCTTTTCCTTTGAGATGTGTTTCAGAGACACTTTAGGAGTAAACAAGAAAATCAGCATCACTACTTATGGCCACATGGCATTTTTCAATCCAGTATGATCACCCCATGGCATCAAAATGACTTCTGAGTATCTCCCCTAAACAATACTCCTTTAAGGGCATCTTAATCTCCTCAAGCTTCCATAACAAAACCACAAATTGGGTGACTTAGACAACAGAAATTTATTTTTCACTGTTTTAGAGGCTGGGAAGTCTAAAATCAAGATGCTGGCAGGTTGGTTTCATCCTGAGACCTCTCCTCTTGGCTTGTAGAGTTACCTTGGTAGGGTCTACCACCTCACATGACCACTTTCTTGTGGGAGCACAGGGAGTGAGTGGGGAGAAAAAGAGAGCAAGTTCTTTGGTGTCTCTTTTTATAAGAACACTGATCACATTAGACCAGGGCCCTACCCTCATAATCTCTTCTAACCCTCATTACCTCCTAAAGCCCCATCTCCAAATATCACTACTTTGTAAGTAGCCTTCAACAGATGAATTTTGAAAGAACACAAACATTTAGTCCATAATGAGAAATAATTCACACTTACAAAATTATTTCTTAAAATGTTCTAAAAAAAATTTGGAATAACATTACAGCTTCATTTCTTTGTTGGAGAATAATATTCATTTGGAAATATACATTTGAATATACTTTTTTCAAAAAAAAAGCTACATTATTTTATTATACTGCCATATATAATAGTAAAAGCAATTATATATGTGCATTTATTGTCAAATCTGAACTCAGGCTTGAAAGCTTAGCACATGAAACTTCAATTACTCTTTTAGACTATAATTTAACTAGTATGTTACAACTGTTGCAAGTTTTACTCTTTCCCTGTAACTCTGTAACTACTAAGAGTATCTAACTTTCATTTATTCTTCCAGTGACTATAGAAGAAATATAGTAATAAAATCCTTTACTTCTAAATTAAGCAATGACTCAGGAACTGAAGAGAAGCTAATGTGAGAGAGGAAGAGAGAAAATGTCTAGAGAAGGAAAAAAACAATAAAGAAGAGCTCTAACATGAAGGAAGAATCAAAAGAATGGAAAATCAGGAATTTTAAGTTTTGGTTTTTTTTTTAATTCTAAAAGAGTGACTCTGATGCAGAACAAATTCAGAGGAAATTTTTCTTTAGAAGCATAACATAAATTGGGAGACATCTGAGAAGATATTAAAGCATTGGTTCTAAGATCTTAGCTGGTATGGGAACACTAGGATTATACTAAATTGTTAACGTAAAGAAAAGAAACAGATTTTCTTTATCTTCCTGACATGTTCTTCCTTGCCCCGTGTTTAGTGTGAAGATGAACTTTCTCAATGCCTCAAACATTTTATCTGAAGATTATGGCATGGCTATGAAAAGTAGAAACATATTTACCTTATGATTTTCAACCCATTTCCACTCTACTGTTCCTCCTTATACTCTCTATGCATATATTTAGTAATATTTTGGGGTGATAATAGAAATAGGAACATCTTATAATTTCTCTTTGTCCTACATCTTCATCTCTGCTCTGTGAAAGTGTTAGTCACTCAGTCATGTCTGACTCTTTGCCACCTCATGGACTATGGCCCACCAGGCTCCTCTGTCCATGGAATTCTTCAGGCAAGAATACTGGAGTGGGTTGCCTTTCCCTTCTCTGGGGGATCTTCCTGATATCTTCATCTAGCCTTCTTCTTTTTGACTTTTCTGTATCCTTTGTCCTCCTCCTCTTTAAAGTGAAGAGATCAATCATCTAATGATATTTATTTTTACAAATTACAAGGTAGGTGACTTCAAAGCACACATCTTCTTTCATAGAACCAGTTTTTCTTAACAGTTACTTAGATAAATACTCTTCCAATATTTTAGAATATTGATTATTCTAAATACACTCTAGATATATTTAATATGACATCTAATTATATATTTAATCTAAACATTCTTTCCTAAATTTTCTAAATTTAGATTTCTAAATCTAAATTCATTTCTTTTGATCTAAACATTCTGACAGAAAACATTTTTTCTATCAATAGTACTGTTTAATTATTTAATTTTTTGGCTGTGCTGGGTCTTCATTGCTACCTGGGTTCTCTATAGTTGAGGTGAGCAGGGGCTATTCTCTAGTTGAGGTGCATGGGCTTCTCACTGCAGTGGCTTCTCTTGTTGTGGAGCATGGGCTCTTGGTGTGTGGGCTCAGCAGTTGTGGCTACTGGGCTCTAGAGGACAGGCTCATGAGCCACGGTGTGTGGGATCTTTCTGAACCAGAGCTCAAACCCATGTCTCCTGCATTAGCAGGTGAATTCTTTACCACTGAGCCACCAGGGAAGCCCCTCAAGAGTAATTTTATACCAAGTTATCAGCTTAATTATAAACCAGCAAAATATTCTCTCTTAAATATTTTACATCCATTACTGCCAAAGCCAGGAACCCTTAGTTGTCAAGGACTAATATCCTATATTAGAGTATGTGGATGTCATGTTTCAGAAAGCCAGAGGGTGGTGGTATATATCTTTCAGAATTAGAACATACACGAAGTGAGCTGGAGGGGTTGTAATGATTGGGAAGGATAAATCTTAACTTTTGTAAACCTTCAAGTTGTGAACATAACAATTATAATTCTTCCCCATAAAACATTGAGAACAATAAAGCTTGCTTGAGATGTGGCCAACTGGGTAAGTTTATTCACTAGAAAATAATACCAGCCTTGTCTTGGATGGCGTCTGAGTATGAAACTCAAACATTATTTTGGTTGTTTGCGGGTAGCTGAAACTGATATTAAATCCACAAATGCCAACACTTTAGTTTGTTTTGCATGGCCAGATTAAACCCACAGTACTGGTGATTTTCTACATCATACGTGAAATTCACAATGGTAATTTTTGACATCATATGTGGAATTCACAGACGTGAATACTTGAACGTAGTTGACATTTCTAAGATGATACTTGGAAACTACAGCATTGGAAGAGTTATAGAAATAACTGGCAAATATTTAGCCTAATAAATACTTGATAGTATAATAGTTTCAAACACAGGATCACCCAAATTTCTTGCTATCTGCCAATCTAATGGACATAAAAGACTATTTCACTATTACTTTAATTTGCATTTTTCTGATTTCTAATAAGGCTGAGGAGCCTTTAGATATGTACTCACTGCTTGTATTTCTTCTAATAAATTTGTTCATAATCTTTGCAAAGGCTTCCTAGCATACCGAAGATAAAAGTCAAGTTCCTAAGCATGGATATAACATTTCATATCTTTCCTCTGTCTTAAATCTCTAGCCTCACCTCCCACCATTGCCTGCCTCCCTCTAAATGTTCTAGGTTTTCAGAATTGTTATTTTATTACTTCATACCTTTGCACACACTGTTTACTCTGTGGAATTCCTTTCTTACTCTTGCTGATTCTGCCTAATACCTAACTCATTCTTCATTACTTAGCTTGAGACATTCCCAGAAAGCTTTCCCTAACTCCACTTAGGCTAAGCTAAGATGTGTTCCTCCAAATTTCTATAACACCCTGTGTATAATTTTACCATTGCACAGACTGTATGTTCTTCAAGGGGAGAGACTACCTTTTATTTATCATTAGCACTTAGCAGGGTACCTCACCAATAGCAGGCAATCAAATATAATTTGATCTCCATTAACATGTGTTATATATATAAGACTCAAGAGGTATTATCCAACAGGAAGCTAGAAATAAGGATCTAAAGCTCTGGACATAGGCTGGGCTAAAGATACTGATAGTAGCTGAAGTCATGGAAGATGAAGAGGGCTAAAATTTGCCACGTGTATACCTCATAATGGGCATGTGGCTAGGCATTTGTGCATATTATTTATAACTTTACAAGGAAGCTGTTTTCTTTTGTAAATGAAGAATTAGGCTCACAAAGGTTAAGGGAATAGTTCAAGATTGACAAAAGTAATAAATAGTAAAGCTGTGATTTGAACCAAGGTCTTTTAAAATCCCAAACCCAGGCTCTTTTCACTACACAAAAGTAAATAAGCTTGTGCAGAAGAGTGGAGAGGGGAAAAAAAAGAAGAAGAAAAAAAAAAAGAAGAGTGGAGAGGGAGAGAGAGACAGAGACAAAATGGAAGGAAAGGAAAGGGAAGGATAGGTCCTAAAGATGAGCTCGGGAATAGCTCAGAAAGAGGACAGAGGGATGGGCAGAACACCATTAGGGATTGGTGCATTGTGAACCAGAGTAAAAATTTCTAAAGGAAATGATAACCATTTCAAATGAAGGACCAAGTCATTTAAGGGCTGATAAATGTCTTACAAGTTACAGATATTTGGTCACCTTGGAAATAGCAGTAAAGTGGTTGGGAGAAACCAGATTACAACAGGATGATGGATAAGTAGGAGGCAGGGATGCTGACCAATAATGAACCAATGACTCGTTCAAGAATCTTAGCTATAAAGAGAAGACATGTGTGTGAAAGTCACTTAGCCATGTTTGACTCTTTGTGACTCCATGGACTGTAGCACAGCAGGGTCCTCTGTCCACGGGGATTGTCCAGGCAAGAGTACTGGAGTGGGTTGCCATTCCCTTCTCCAGGGGATCTTCCCAACCTGGGGATCGAACCCAGGTTTCCCACACTGCAGGCAGATTCTTCACCACCTGAGCCACCAGCAATATATAAAGAGCTAGGGCTTAGATGGCTGTTTGTTTTTTTTAATTTAAAGATGTCTGAGACATGAGTATGTTTAAATAGTGAAGAGGAAAGTCCAATAGAGAAGGATAATTAAAGGTATAATAAAGGTGATAACTTGATGGAGTATTATTTTTGAGAAGGTGGAAGAAGATGGGATCCAAAAATAACAATGGACAAAGGGACAGATATATCAAATGAGAAGATGTCAGTGTAGACAAGTTTGTAGCTGAAAACGGGGGAGATCTAAATATTTGAGTACTTAATGGTGAAATCAGAAGAAACGGGGTTTGAAATTTTGCATATGCGTAACAAAACTCATAGACTTTGATCCAAAAGGTTTTCTAGATTCATTTTTTTTTCTATCAAATGGATCAACTGGCTTTCTGCTAGTCACCCAAGCGTCAAACTGCAGTGTAATCTGTGACCTCTCCCTTTTCTTCCTTCCTGATAGCTAAGGAATTATAAAGTAATGAAATAGTATGACTAGAAAGGACCCTGAGAATGTTCAAAGTTACAAATGAGTAACACATCCTACAGAAGTTAAGAGGTATGCTTAAGTGTGCCCTGCAAATCACTATTAGCAGCTGCTATGAGGCAAAGCTGGTCAGAAGGGGTAAGTGACCTATTAAAAGCAAACATTTATCAGACTCCATTGTGTATTTCAGTCTAATATACTATGTGGCACATAGTAGGGACTCAGTAAGTATTCAGTGAACCCATGAATGAATGCTGGCGGTAGTGGCTAGCTGAAAACTAAAAGTCACAGATTTGGAATCAATTTGGGCTTGGCAGAACCTTGGAATCACTCTAGCTCAACTCCCTCATTTTTAGATGAGGAATCCGAGTCCCAGAAAGATGAAGCAACCTGCTCAAAGTCCAGGAGCTAGTTACCGATAGTGCTAGGACTACAAAGAAGCAAAGAGGGTGCCAAAACAAATAGACCTAAAGAGCAGGAGGGACGGACACTAGGATCTGCACTGCCACTTGATTCTCCTCTTGTAACAGGGGCATTTTCTTCCATTTTCATTACTTTTACTCTATAGCTCGGATCTAAGTGTAACTATGTCAACAGTGCCCAAGTCGCCCTTCCTTCTCTTGCCTCCTAGTTTGTTCCACATTCCAAAGCCAGATCAGTAATCATCAAACATTGCTCTCAGGACTCACTTCATTTCAGTTAAAAGCCTCCAAAAGGTCAACTACTGCCTACTAGACTTTCCTGGTGCCTCAGCTGGTAAAGAATCCGCCTGCAATGCGGGAGACCTGGGTTCCATCTCTGGGTTGGGAAGATCCCCTGGAGAAGGGAACTACCCACTCTAGTATTCTGACCTGGAGAATTCCATGGACTATTCCATGGGGTCGCAAAGAGTCGGACATGACCGAGCGACTTTCACTGCCTACAGAGTAAGATCCAAATTATTAACATTCTTAACCCTTCACTCTTTTCCTATCTACTTTTACAACCGTATCTCTCCATCTAGAAATGTTCCACTTGCCCAGACTCGTCTATCCCTCAGCCTCTTTCTCAAAGGCTAACCCCGCCCCCGCCCCCCCCCCGGGGGGGGGAAGGTAGGGAGAGGTTATAGTTTTTTTGTAGGTTAGTAGTAGCTGCCACCTGCGCAGCCCCACAGGGCCCCATGCTTAGCCGTGCCTGGTACTTGGCCAACTGCTCTCTTTCTCCCTTGCAATTCTTAACAGTTTCTGAACAAGGGACTCTGCGTTTTCATTCTGCACTAGGCCCCGCAAATAGGGGAGCGATTCCTAAGTCGGTCTCCTCAGACCTTAGCCCGGAGCCGGACACATCAGCCACTCAGTACTGCAGGAAGGAACAAAGGGTCTATCTACAGTAACGAAAAAGAATCCAGAGCCAGGAGTTGCGGCCGCACGTGCTTTCCCGCCAGGCGCTTAAAACCGCACTCGCTGGCCCAGCGCCACCTAAGACCAGTTCCAGCTGGGTGCAGCTCCGACAACAAATAGAATTCCAGCCCTTCCCCCGGCCTCAGCCAATCCCCGAAGCGCCTCGGCCTCCAAAACCGCTGCGGGTTCTGATTGGCTTACAGAGTTGGCCTGGGGGCGGGTGCAGACGCGGGGGAAATGGGTGGAGCTGGAGGTCGGTCCC
This sequence comes from Cervus canadensis, assembly GCF_019320065.1. Classification (NCBI taxonomy): domain Eukaryota; kingdom Metazoa; phylum Chordata; class Mammalia; order Artiodactyla; family Cervidae; genus Cervus; species Cervus canadensis. The sequence continues at coordinate 36,181,307 of NC_057401.1, forward strand.
CGGGCGGGAAAGTGGCCACTGCGCAGGCGTGGATGGAAAAGGCTACCCAAACAAACACAGCCTCACCAGTGGGAGGCCTCCCGCTTTTCCCCGCCCACCTTCTTCTTGGACTCTCCGGACTCCCAATCGCCCGGCTTTCCCCGCCCCCGTCAACGTCTGGGCACGTCCTCCTCGCGGCGCGGGCCACGCACTGCTGTGCACTTAACCTCTGCCAGCCTGGCGGGAACCCGGAGGCCGGAGCGGCGCGGACGGCACGCAGTGCTGCCGGCGGGGAGCCGAGGCCTGCAGCCGCTGCCGGGCCGACGATGACTTGTTACCGAGGCTTCCTGCTGGGCAGCTGTCGTCGCGTGGCTGGGGGCCGGGCAGCGGCGCTCAGGGGGCCGGGCGCGGGAGGCCCCGCCGCGCGGCCGTGGCTTGGCTGTGAAGGCGGCGGCCGGCGGCACCTGGGGCACGGGCAGCCGCGCGAGCTGGCGGGCTGTGGTAGCCGCCCCGACGGCGGCTTCCGCCCGTCGCGGGTGGTGGTGGTGGCCAAAACCACCCGGTACGAGTTCGAGCAGCAGCGATACCGTTACGCGGAGCTCTCGGAGGAGGACCTGAAGCAGCTGGTGGGTCCCGGCGGCCCCCGCTCTTGTGTCTTGGCCCGGGCCTGGGCCGCGACTTTGGGGGGCCGGCCGCGCCCCCTCGGGCGAGACCTCTCGGGACAGCCCTTCTTCCCGGGGCATGTTAGATGCCAGGCCTGCCCTACAGGCTACCCTCCATTCCCTCCTGCTTCGCTCGTAGGCTCCCCTCTCCAGCGTGCGTGTGTGTGTGTGTGTGTTTAGAGAGAGGGACAGGTTCACTGTTAGTGTGAAGACCCCCGCCCCCAAGCCGGGGGTGTCTGGAGGAACCTTGGGTGGGAGAAGGACTCCCACTGTGGGAGAGGTTTGGGGATTCATTTGCGCCCTCGCCACCCACACCCCCTTTAAACAACCCGGAGCGAGGTAGATCAGAAGCTTGGATGCTCTGGGACTCTCTCCCCAGGCCGCCCCGAGGGCAAAGGGGGCCCTTGGGTGCCGCTGCGGGCAGCGGAAAAGAGGCTCTGGTACCGCGGACACACCCCCTTTTATTGGGCACGACTGCCAGGCCTGGGGCACTCCGGAGAGCCAGTCGGCTTCAGCCTTTTCTGTGCTGGAACGTGGTCCTCAGACAAGGTTCTAGGAGTTTGCTTTAAAAGCTCACGTGTCTCCAGTGCTAGGAAGAGCAAGGGAGAAATTTGACTTTGAATGTATGTTATTAAATAGAAAGGTCCAAACGAAGGCAGGTAAATACAGCGCCTATGTCTATAGTGTAGTAATGCCTCCACAGCAGACAGTGTTTGGTATAGTTGTTTATTAATATCTTTGCAAAGTATGTAAATACACCTAAGGTGGTGAATATTACCTACTTTCACTCTTATTTTTGAAGTGTTTGATCCCATGTCCACACCCACTTTAGGAAAAGGAGAATGTTTCTAGATGAACAGTATATCTGGAAAAATCTCCGTTGGAAATCTCTTAATTGTTGACACCACCCCAAAAGACTTTGGAATTAATTGCCTATATCCATAATCCTGTAGCATTCTGTACCAGAATAGACACTCTGGTCCTGAACTTGTGGTTGGCAATCATCAGCAATTTTTTGGTAATGTTTTGTGGAGTTATCAAAACGAAGGGCTTCCCTGGTGGCTCAGTTGGTAAAGAATCTTGCTGCAATGCAGGAGACCCAGGTTCATTCCCTGGGTGGAGAAGAACCCCTGGAGAAGGAAAATGGCAATCTGCTCCAGAAAGTGAAAGTGTTAGTTGGTCAGGCCTGTTGGACTCCTTTGCTACCCCATAGACTGTAGCCCCAGCTATAAGTACTGACTGTTTTCAATATTTAGCTTCATTGTTTAATGAGTTAATTGAGGAGGGCCTCTGTATTCATCTGATGGCAATGCTAGGTGTACATTTCTCTCCTTAAAGTGTTTGAAGGTAGCAGTTTATAGAAAACATTTGCGTCATTTAAAGAGTAAATGAAACAGTTTGAGCAGGAGGTTGGAGTTTGTGTTAAAGGAATGAAGCTGAGGGTGAGGCAGGGAATAAAAAGGTGAGCAGTAAGTGTTTCTGATTTGGGAAAGAGGTGGTGCCCTTTGGGTCCTGCTCCTAATTCTGCAGATCTGTTATAGTTTTTAGAAGCTGTCAAGTGCTGTATATGCATAAATATGTTCTTCATAACAATTTTGTGGAAGCCTCCCACAACAGTTAAAAACAGTACACTTGGTTGGCATGATCAGTGTGTGGGATTGGGGGTCAGGAGCCTGGAGCCAGGCCCAGGTCCTGTGTGGTCAGATTCCTCTGCTGCTTTTTAACTTTTCTGGGGCTCCTTGGTGACAGTGGTACTTTTGGTGAGGCGCTGTCAGTTTTCAGGGTGTGTCTACCTAGTTCACTGTGTGAAATACTAGGATTGGACTAGAGAGCCTCCAAGGCCCTTTCTGATATTTTAAGACTCTGAATAACCTGTATAAGGCCTCACGATGTGAGTGGCATCTGAATTAGATTAATTCTTGGGTCTCTGAACTAGATTACCACTAATCAAAACTTTTTAAAATGTAAGGCAAATCAAGTCTTTCAAAATCGAACTACCTGGTACACCCACTTTGAGCATCTGAAGAGAAATCTGTAATGGGTAAATATTTGCCTATTGCTTGAGTATGCTGTCTGGAATAAGAACACTTTTGAAGTAACACTTCTGGACTGTGGAACAGAGTTTTGAAATAGCTGCTGTCACTATCATTTCAACTAAGTTTTATTGGATTTGTCTGTAACTGATGTGAGGTATTTATATTAAGGCCAGTATTCAGAATGAAGGGCTTCCCAGGTGAATGAGTGGTAAAGAATCCTCCTGCCAAGCAAGAGACATGGATTTGAACCCTGGGTCGAGAAGATGCCCTGGAGAAGGAAATGGCAACCTGCTCAAGTATCCTTGCCTGGGAAATCTCATGGACAGAGGAGCCTGGCAGGCTACAGTCTGTGGGGTCACAAAGAATTGGGACTTAGCGACTAAACCACAACACATTTGGAATGGAACAGTATTAGGTGGAGCCCGTACCAGAGTTCAGGGACAGGCCAAACAATACTGGACTGTGTGAAATTGTTCTAAAATGGGATTCTGTGATAGGAGTGATATGGTTAATGTTGTTTGCTATTTTGCTGGGGTAAAAGATACTGAGGGATATGAATCATGTGAATTGGGTATAAAAGAAAGTCACCAAGTGCTTCCATGAGTGTTCTGGCACCGTGGCTGGCTGTGTCTATGGAGTCTTGGTAACCTGAAGTTTTATAGCAGATGGTTCTCTTTTGTGGTGGTGGTGTTGATTGTTCTGTGGCAAAATAGATCTCTATTAGGGTATTTGTTAAAATGAAAATGAAAGATGAGGGATAGAGTGCAAGTATAATTTCATACCCTGAAGCTTCATGGTTCTTTAACCTTGTGGAAACATAAACAATTAAAGGAAATATTTCTTAGTTGATAAAGCATAAACAGACTGGGTGAAAGTTTGACTTTTCATTGCTCATTCATATTGGTTTTACTTTGGTTTATTTTCAGTTCTTGCATTTCCTTTCCCCCTAACTGATAAGTGACTTTTCTTGTGAATAAATTTATAGTCAGTGATTTTACCTTTACTGGCTCAAAACTTTGCAAGGACTAATTAAACTATTTTATTACACTTGCCTCATAAGTGATGTAGCTGTCAGTGGATGTGGAGCTTATATTAACAGGGTTGATGCCACTCACAAACTAAACCTTTGGATGAATCGAAACTGATTGGAAAGGATTTTGCCATCGTAAACACACCTATTGGCCAAAGAGAATGTTTTATTTCAGAGTATTTTAATATATGCCAAATAACAAATGAACCATTTCCACCTTTCTCTGGCTCCGCTCCAAGTCATATAACCCCAGAATCAACTCCTTTTAATGGTTTCCATTTTTAATTTCTTTTAAAATTAGTGTCCTAATGGGATAGCATCATTTCATTTAGTAGTCCCTCTGTCACTGGCTTAAGTTCTTCCTAGTTACTGCCTTCTTAGCAGATTTGGGAGATGCAGCGCCTTGGATTGTGTTCTCCTTACTCTGAAAACAGTGGTGCAACTTGTAGTTCTTGGGCAGATAACGTTTCTGCCACATGTGCAGTGAGTGTAGTGTATGCACCAGGAGTATCTATCAAATGAATGAACACGATCTGGAGCCATGCCAGAGCTTTGCAACGGAACCTCACTCCTTTCACATCTTCCAGACACAGGAACCTGAGTAGTCTATCCAAAGTGAACATCTGGCCACTTTATCCCTCTGCTTAGAACGCCTCAAAAGCTCCCTGTAACCTATAGAGACACCCAGGGAATTTGTTAGAATGCAGGTACCGGAATCTTTCTTTCTTCCCCTCAAATGTCAAGATTCAGTTTGTGGAGAACTCCCAGACTTGGGGCTCTGAACCATACCCTTAAGACTGCTGATGCTTAAGGGATTCACATTTTTAACAAGCTCTCCAGGTTTGCAGTTGGTTCCCAGATCACACTTTGAGAAACGTTATTGTAGGTGAACCTTTATTATCCTTCGTGTGCTAAAAACAAGGTCTTTTCAGAAGTGACTTGGGTCCACCTCTTAAACTTCATTTCTCATCAGTTCTTGTCTAGAACTTCATTTTCCATTGATTTCACACTGCTTTAGTTTCCATTAGATGATGTGCTTATTTAGTTAATTTCTTTATGTATCAGTAACACATTAAAATGGTTCAAAATGTAAAAGATACAGAAGAGTATACAGTGAAAACTCTCTTATTCTTGTCAATGGACACTCAGTTTTTGTCCCTGAAAGTAACCAATGTTAATTTCTTGTATTTTCTTTCAGAAATAATCTGTACATACAAACCCACAGAGTGAAATGTTTTTTCTTTATCCCATCTCCCTTTACTCAATGCTAACATATTATTTAAGTTATTCTGCCCCTTCTTCCTTTTAGTATGTACATAGTACTTATTGTGTGCAAATACTTTAGTTTTTTAAAATATACTATGTAATGAATAATAATAATTTGTGTTATTGAATAACAAATGATTTGTGTTATTGAATAACACAAATAATAATTTGTGTTAATGAATCAAGCTCTAAGTACTTAAAAGTGAAATTGCTAAGTGAGAGAAATTTGAAATTTTAATTGGTATTGCCAAATTGCTTCCCTTAGAGGCTGTACCAGTGTATACCTTCACCAGCAATATATGAAGGTACTTATTTTTTCATAAACAGCTTAGCACATTTTGGGGTTTTTGTTAACCTGTAGGTGAAAAATGGTGTTTCAGGGTAGTTTGATTTGCGTTCACCAATGTCTTCACCTTTGTAGCCCCTTTTGCTTTGAATCCTCCTTCATCCTTTAGCCCAGGGATCCCTAACCCTACCCCACTCCACCCTCCCCCACCCGCCTGGCCAAGGACCTCTGCTGGCTGGTGGTCTGTTAGGAACCCTGCTCCACAGTGGGAGGTGAGTAGCAGGCAAAGGAGAGGAGCTTGGTCTGTATTTACAGTCCTCCCTATTGCCCTGATTACTGACTAGTCTCTGCCTCCTGCTCAAGGAACTCAATAAATGTAATGTGCTTGAATCATTTTGAAACCATCACGTCCTGCCCTCATCTGTGGAAAAATTGTCTTCTGTGAAATGTTCTTGATGCCAAAAAGGTTGGGGACCACTGTTCTTGCCGTAGGGTGAGGTTTACACATTCCTCTCACAGGAAGCCATCCTTGATAACCTTGCTGGGCCCTGCTCTGGCCGTCAAGGTTGTGTTAGGTATTCTTCACTGTATTTTCATAATGCATATCCTTTTGAGTTTTCCACTTTAGCATATGATCTGTGGTTATTTTTTCCTCTGGAGTTGAGGTCAAGAACTGTATTTTATTCCTCATCCTCTCTGCCTTTCCATCTCCACTAAATAAAGGTAGGGAAATATTTCTGAATTAAAAACATTTTTTTTTTTTTTTAGTTCTTTTTACCCTGAGTCTGCCAGTCCAGAGTGATTTCCAGTGTCAGTCTTAAGAAAGATGTTAGTTGCTGAAAACTTAAGGTAGAGATTACTGATGTGAGTTCCCTGAAAGAGGCTTCATGGTTAAATATGTTTGAGAACCATAAGCCTAAACAGACAATGCTTTTATTTGACCATGAAATTTTGGGTGGAGGCAGAAAATGTTTTTAATTCTGTGGAACACAACTTGGAAAATAGAGGCTTACGATATATTCCAATAAGTACTTACAGTTAAATAAGAGACTCATAAAGGTGTAAAAGGATTGAACATCACAGTAGCTGAAATTCCATTAACAGAATTATTGGTCAATATGCTTTAGAGCCCTGGTTTTCAACCTGCCCTGTATATTAGGCTTACCTGGGGAAGCCTGTAGCCAGCCATGAAATTGTAAATAACTTAATTTTTTCTTTTTTACTATGATCACTTTTTCTATATTTTTATTTATATGACTTAAACTTTGAGTATAGAAAGGTATTTATTGATGCACATTAATAACTTCTCAACCAATAAAGTATAAGTTGACTGTGTTTTAGCCTTTTTTTGTCTTTAAAAACTTACATCAGTAATATATTCTTTACAATGTATCTTTTTTTAGAAATTTGCTTTTCTTATTCACTATTGGTTATAAATTCTATGTTGATATATGTTAATTCATTTTAACTGCTATATATAGTATTCCATTATTTGAATAATTAGGTTGTTTTGAGTTTTTCCACTATTTAAAAAAATGCTTCAAATAAAAATACAAGTGATTTTTCCATAAGCATTGAATGGCTCCCTGCTTCCAGTGTTCTCATCAGCACTTGGTAGACTTTAACATTTTTGCCAATGTGATGAGGGTGAAAATTGTTATCTTTTAAGCTACTTAAATATTGAAGAATAAGGAAGAATTTATATGTGAAGGGAAGGGAACAGTACTAGCAAGACAGCAGGGAAGGTCATCTTTTTGCCAGTAAAAAAACCTCAAACTTGGTGACTAATTCACAATCAGAAAAATCTTGTGTCATGATGTACTCATATTTGATACAGAAGATAACATGAAGCAGTTTACTCTTGTTACATGCAGTATAGTTTATTTTTTCTTGACTATTAATTCTGATTGTGACCACTAGATTGATGTGGCACCCTAAGGGCAATTTGAAATTCACTGCTCAAGAGGGAGTATTATTGACGCTAAACAGGTAAGTGGGCTTCAAGTGAAAGTGCAAGTCGCTCAGTCCGTGTCTGACTCACTGTGACCATGTCTGTGGAATTCTTTGCGACCAGTCCATGGAATTCTTTAGGCGAGAATACTGGAGTGGGTAGCTGTTCCCTTCTCCAGGGGATCTTCCCTACCCAGGGATGGAACCCAGGTCTCCCACATTGCAGGCAGATTCTTCACCAGCTGAGCCACAAGGGAAGCCCAAGAGGGCTTTATAAAGTTGTTAGATGCCATGGTTTTAGCTCAGTCGTTTTCCGTCTTTTAACAGCAGAGCACAACCCTTGCTCAGCCCTGCTGTCTTCCCCACAGGAGTGGGGGGATGGCTCAGTTTTTCTGAGATGTCACTCTTCTGGGACTAGTATGAAAGCAGGCTTCTGGTGGGAGTGGTTAGATGATGAGGGGAGTAGGAAGTATTTTTAAGGAAGAAACTCTTTAGAAACTCAAGAGGCAAGCTATTACAAGAGACCAGATAAGAGTTGATGTTGTCCAGAACTCAAGCAGTGGCAGCATGAATGTAAAGGACAGATTGGAGAAGGAGGTCACAGGTATAATTACTGGACTTTACCACTGGCTGGCTGTGGAGATTTGGGAGAATTAAAGCTGACACCCGGGATTTACTCTGTTGACTAGGTAAATGGAAGTATTATTAACTATTATATGGGATTCAGAAAAGCAAATTAGGAGGAATATATAATCAGATTTAGATGGTTTTGGGGAGAAGTACTTGATCTACTGGGTTGATATAAAGGTAGACATTTAAAAATTGGAGCCTATAACTCAAGAAACAGGCTTGAGCTAGCAGTTAACTTCTTAGGTGCTGGTGTATACTGGGTAGATCAAGTCCCTGGAGTGGGGAGATAATGAAAGTGAAATGGAAACAGATAAGAATGCCAAAGATGGAACCTGGTGCCATCCCATTGTATAAGAGAGTAGGTAACAGAATTAATGGCACCCCACTCCAGTGCTCTTGCCTGGAAAATCCCATGGACAGAGGAGCCTGGTAGGCTGCAGTACATGGGGTTGCGAAGAGTCAGACATGACTGAGCGACTTCACTCTCCCTTTTCACTTTCCTGCATTGGAGAAGGAAATGGCAACCCACTCCAGTGTTCTTGCCTGGAGAATCCCAGGGACGGGGGAGCCTGGTGGGCTGCCGTCTCTGGGGTCACACAGAGTTGGACACGACTGAAGTGACTTAGCAACAGAATTAAGGAGAATGCAGAAGCAGGAATAGGGCAGTGAGGAAAGTAAAGGTGAGAGCCTGAGATAAAGAGTAAATGGAATAGAAAGAATTGAAGATAAATACTAAATATAGCTGAAGAAGTAGAGTTTCCTGCGGCTGGCTTGATCTGGCTTGGATAAATAGTTTACTTTCTCTAGCTGTTAGTTAGGTGCCACTAATCCTTTTAAGGCAGTTTCGAATGGTACTTGGTGTACCATTTAGTTAAGTGTATTCTTCTAAGAGTGCTTAAATTATGCCTAGTGAGTTTACGTACCAGCTGTCATTCTCACAAGTTTGTGCATTTCTTACATGTTAAATTTGAAAAGACATATTTCCTTCCCTTACTGGAGTACAAAATAGTAAACACTCGTCTGACTAGTAAAACAACTTAAAATTTTAATTCAGTTTTGGTCAAGTAAAGATGTCTGTGATACTTTAATGGAAGTGTTTGGGTCATTTAGAAAGTAGCATGACTCTCACATCTGACCTTAAGGTGTGGTTAATTTCTGTCCTTTCAGAATCCTTCCCCCTGCCCCCTTTCATGTTGTGTTGTCAGAGCGTGTGGGGAGAAGTGTTGTTGGCTTTGGAAGATTTTATAGGGGAAGTTCTGTGGTTTATGTTAAGTGTGTCTGCTGTAGAACTTTTAAGTTCACACCAGTTTTTCCATTTTAGTGGATAATCCTTAAAAACATTTTTGTTAAACTGATGAGAACTAACAAGCTTTTGGAGAAAAAAAGGAAAAAATATTAAGAACTTTGTCACTAATACTGATACCTTAAGTGTAGCATTGCAGGGTTGAGAATGTATTATAAATTTCAGTAATTTCTTTAGTTTCTTAATTTTAAAACACTTTACAGAGAATTCCTGGGTTCCTGTTTTTGTCTGATTGAAGTATGTTTTTAAATCTTTGAAGTGTTGTTATTTTCCACGTGGGTAGCTAGAAATTCTTACTATCCTTTGAGTATTAAATAAAATTGTTTTTTAATATAAGAGCAAGTTGAATAGTGATATAAGACTTTCTAATTGATGCTTTTTGTTAGTGATTTTTAAAAATGCCTTATCTCTTAGTTGCCTAGTTAGCCACTCTGTGTTAGTACAACTTAGTAGGCCAACCAGCTACATTGTTTGTGAAAATAATTAATGAAAGAACTTGTATTCCCTAAATAAATGTATCAAGCATGAATTATTAAAGAATTACAGTAATTCACCAGAAGAAATTCTACTCTTGAGATGTAATTTTTACACAGTATCATGTAAGTTTAAGGTGGACAGCATAATGCTTTGACGTTTATACGTCATGAAATGATTATCACAATAAGTTTAGTAAACATCTGTCATCTCATATAGATATAAAATTAAAGAAATAGAAATTTTTTTCTTGTGATGAGACCTCTCAGGATTTACTCTCTTAATAGCTTTTATATATAACATACTGCAGTGTTAGTTATAATTATCATGTTGTACATCTCTAATATTTATCTTAAAACTGGGAGTTTGTGCCTTTTGACTGCTTTCATCCAACTCTCCCTTCCTTCTAATAACCACAAATCTTACCTCTTTCGCTATGAGTGAGTTTGCTTTTGAAGTATAATTGACCCTGTGTTAGTTCTTGTTATAGAACATAGTGATTGGTGTTTCTGACATTTCAGAATGATCACCACATAATCATTTCATACTTGTGAGTCATTTATTTTGCAACTGTTGTCCCAGAGGTCTCTTAAACTGTCCTTATTTCTTTCTATTCTTTTTTTACTTTTTCTGTTCATCTTCAGTGATTTCCACTACTATATCTTTCATCTCGCTGATGCATCCCTTTATATCATCTAATGTAATGTCGAGTCCTTCTTGTGTATTTTTCATTTCAGTTATTGTTCTTCATCTCTGTTTGGTCATCTTTATATTTTTGAAGTGAAAGTATTAGTTGCTCAGTCGTGTCCAGCTCTCTGTGACCCCATGACCGTCAGGCTTCTCTGTCCATGGAGTTCTCCAGGCAAGAATACTGGAGTGAGTAGCCATTCCATTCTCCAAGGGATCTTCCAGACCCAGGGATTGAACCTGGGTCTCCTGCATTGCAGGCAAATTCTTTAATGTCTGAGCCACCAGGGAAGCCCCTTATATTTTCTAACTCTTTTTTTAAAACCTTTTAACTTCTCACTCTTCTCATTTAATCTCCAGAGTTCTTTGATCATTACCTTGAACTCTTTATCAGGTTTAGATTTCCTGTCTCCATTTCAGTTAATTCTTCTGCGATCTTATCTTGTTCACTTATTTGGAACGTCTTCCTCCCTGCTCCATTATTCCTGATTTGCTGTTTTTGTTTCTGTGTGTTTGGTAGGCTGGTTATGTTTTCTAGCCTTGGAGAAGCAGCCTTTTTTAGGAGATGTCCTTTGTATGTCAGCAACTTACATGCTGGTCACCAGACTTGCATGCTCTAGGGATGCCTCCTGTGTGGGCTGCATGGGCCCTCCTGTGCGAGCTGGCTACTGTGGGGCGTCTGGTTGGTTGTCAGGCCCCGCCTGGTGTGCCGGCTGCTGTGGGGTGGGGTTGGGTCATGAGCCTGCTGGCTGTGTGGCCCTGGGATCCCTTGACCTGGTGCTGGCCCACTCGTGGGTGGAGCTGAGTTCTGGAATAGGTGGTTGCATGTAGGGGTTCCACATCTAGTATTGGCCTGCTGATGGGCAGGGCTGGCTCTTGCCATGACTGGCTGTGGGTTCAGGGATGTCGCCAAGCTGGTGTCAGCCTAATGGTGGGTAGGGCCAGATCCTGGCAGCTGGTTGAGAGCACAAGCTGCCCACTGGTGGGTGGGGCTGGGGTCAACAGGATCCCCAGGCTGGTGCCTGCCCTCTGGTGGGACAGCTGGGTCCTGGGGTTAGCACCATCCCACTGGTGGGCAGAGGCAGTCCTGGAGTCTCTGGTTGTAGGGCCCTGGAGGTCCTGGAGTTGGGGTCAGCCCACTGGTAGCTGACCCCAGCTGGGGTCCAGGCCCAGGGGGCCCTGGACTGGTGCCTCCCCGCTCTCCAGTGAGTGAAGCCAGCCCCCAGGCTGTTACAGGTCCACTGATAGGCAGAGCCGGGTCCTGGGGATCCGGGGCCTACTGTGAGCGTGCTGGTGTGTGGGCTGGGTCTCGGGCTCTCTGGTGGACAGGGGTAGGTCCGGGGTTATCTATGGGCTCAGAGGGTCTTTAGGCGGCAGGCCTGTGGGTTCACATCCCGGCAGTAATAAGCTAGAGAGGGGATTCCACAGTGGTGTTTGCCAGCACCAGCGTGCCCGTGGTGGAATGGGCTTCCCACAGTGGCCGTCACCAGCGTCCCGTGTCATGGTGAGCACTAGCTGCCTCCTGCCTCCTGCCTCCTCAGGAACGTCTCCGAGATCAGCAGATGGGTCTGACCCAGGACTTTTTCAAATGGCTGCTTCTGCGCTGGGTCCTGGAGTGTGTGGAGTTTTGTGTGTGCTCTTTATTTCCCACAGCCCTGGTTCTCCTAAAAGTAAGTCCTGCTGGCCTCCACAGCCGGATGTTCGGGGACTCGTCTTCCCAGTGCAGGGCCTCTGGGCTGGGGAGTCAGTGAGGGGCTCTGGCCTCTTGCTCCTTGGGAAGCAGCTCTGCATTTGTAAATTATTCCTTCCCCGCTTTTGGGGGTTGTCCACCCAGGGGTGTGGGCCTTGACTGTGCTGCATCTCATACCTCTTACCTGTCTTGCTGTGGCTCCCTCTTATATCCTTAATTGTAGGAGATCTTTTCTGCTGGTCTTGTTTTGTTTGGTTTTTCTTTAATAGTTTCTCTGTAGGTAGTTGTAATTTTGTTGTTCCCCCCAAATAACATGCTTTTTGACTCTAGCATTCACTCTAGTGAACATATTTCCTACTTGATGATTAAATGAATGTTTCTAAACTTCCCTCTCAACATTTTACTTCGTGGATGATTTAGAAAACATACATACTTTAGAAGACTATTAGTGGTAAGATAGTGACATTCCAAAGTATTCTAAACAACTAGCAAAAGCAATTATTGAAGACTTTTATGCATTGGAGAAGGAAATGGCAACCCACTCCAGTGTTCTTGCCTGGAGAATCCCAGGGATGGGGTCGCACAGAGTCGGACACGACTGAAGTGACTTAGCAGCAGCAGCATATGTCCTTATATCTAGAAGTTATCCACTCTCAAGTAGCCAGCAAGCCCTTTGTTTGGATTGTGTAAATTCCAGATAGAGTTCAGAAATTGGAATACAAGAGAGCTACTAGTCCAAGTAGAACAGAGGTCATTGGATGACCTTTAGATGACTGCCTTCTAAAATAATAGTTCATCTTTGGTCTTCAGTAGCCAAATTCAGTGTGTTAAAAAATCCACTTGGAAAGAAAAAGACACTGAAGCTGTAAAACATGCAGTTTTGAAATCCTGTTGACTACATTCAGGATTCAGCATATACTGATTCAGGAAACTTAATGCTGTATTTGGTATTAAAACCACGTTATGATTTTCTGGAACCAGACTTTCTAATCAAGTTTATACTTGTGGGTTTCACAGATAGCCATTAAAATGTATGTTCAAAAAAAACCCAAAACAACCCAGTCTGTCTTATTTAGGGCTTTTTAAAGAAATACAATATGTAAAACATTGTATGTAATAAGGCAAAATTTGTTTTATTTTGATATAGCTCGCACTGAAAGGCTCTAGCTACAGTGGACTGCTTGAGCGGCATCATATTCACACCAAAAATGTAGAGCACATTCTCGATAGTTTACGGTAAGTCTGTGGGATCAGGTGTTAAGTGGGCTTCTGTATTGAGGACTTTCAATTTTTTAATTTTTACTAGCAGCTAATACTTAAATTTTTAAGGAGAGACGGCCATTATAGAATCATTTTAAGAAAATTATGTTGTGGCTAATGGACCTAGTATTAGAGTATTTTTAAGGAAATTTTTATTTTACTCTGAAAATTTCAGATTGTCAGTTATTATTTGGTCTGCCTAAGAAGTGCCTTTTCTACACAGTTAATTTTGTACACAGCAGGCTTCAACTGTAGGATAATGTTTTATTTCTTAAACAGAATAGTGGATTATATAGGTGTTCATTTATAATAGTTTTTGAATGTCTAAAAATTATGATTACAGAAACTTCTGTTAATTAAAGGCTAAATGAGTCAGTGAATAAGTTTGTGTGTATACAAGAGAATCAATGTGAGGACACACAAATTAGGAAGTGTTTTAGTCACTGTTTTTATCTGGCAGTCAATATTTGTTGAATTTAAAATAATAGCTATTCGCTCTTATTTAAAAAAATTGTCTGTCAAAGTGTTAGTCTTTTGGACCATTTTGTATTGATGAATTTTAGTGTCAGGAAGAGTAGAGAAAATAAAAGGAAATTCTAATTAATATTGCTATTCATCAAGGGCTTTAAAAGATGTTTTTAAAGCACATTGGGGGTTTGGGATAGTTTATTCATATGCTTCCTATAGTTAATGGTTGATTGGTTGTTGTTGTTAAATGAAAATGAAGCTGACCTTCCAAAGCTAAACATAAATTTGTAAAACAAATTTGTTTATTTTACATCTCTGTTGTAATAATCTGCCTCTCAAAAAACATAGTCCTTTATGTTAGTGGACATTTTATATACCCTTTACTTTTTTTATCTTAGGAATGAGGGAATTGAGGTTCGTCTCGTAAAGAGGAGAGAATATGATGAGGAAACTGTTCGATGGGCAGATGCTGTCATAGCTGCAGGAGGTAATAGTTTTGCAGAGGTAAAGGTGTTGGAATATGGAAATGCTCTTTAATAGTCATATTTCCAAATAATCCTGTGAGCTAGCTGTAATGAAGGTTTCAGAGTCCTACTGTAAGACAAATTTTTAGATTTTTAGGATCAGGTTTTAAAAGATGTGCTTTATACAACATTTTACTTTTTTAGTGGATGATGTTACTGTGAGGTTCTGTGTGTGTGTGTTTCTGTGTGTATATTTAAGGTGTTCATTTAACTTTAAATATGATTCATAGGATTGTTTATAATTGTATTTTAGTTTAGTTATGCCAGTCTTTAAAATAAAGTTGAGTTTAAGAGTTTAATGAGATTAGATCCCATCCCTCTTTGGTCCCAGTGTGCTTATACTTGTTTTTTTCCTGAGCTGTATTATTAAGTTAGTGACCATTCTTTATAAACCTTTACGGGTTTGTTTTTGGTAGGGAGAAAAATGCAAAGCTGGACACTTTGTACGTATTCTCATTAAAATAATATGTGAATTTGGACTGATGGTATGAGAGAGGGAGAGGATTGGTTAAAAGAAGTGATAGGGTTAGCATCGTGGCTCCCACCTGGGGGCTACTATTGGCATCTAATGGGTAGAGGCCAGGGATGCTGCCCATCACCCTACAGGCTCAGGACAACCCCAAAGCAGAAAAATTACCTGGCCTAAAGTGTCACTCTTGCCACTGTTGAGAATTCTGAATTAGAGTTGGAGAGAGAATACTAAGGAATAGTGGGTAGAAAGGAAGAGGAGGAGACTGGCAACCAACAGGATGGGGTGGGGTGTGATCGCTGAAAGGACTAATGTCCACAGTGTTGTCAATCAGACTTGTTACAAAACTAGTGGTTAATGCTTTATGTCCTTTAGGGGATGGCACGATGCTTTTGGCAGCAAGTAAAGTCTTGGACAGACTTAAACCAGTTATTGGTGTAAACACCGACCCAGAACGGTAAGGAAAAAGAATTTTTTTTAACCTGTTATACATACAAACATTTATTCTTTGCTTTGCATAGTATCTGTTCATGATAAATCTTAAAGTTTGGAAGCTCTTTATCCTCTTGGTATGGGGTGTGTGCTGTGTGAGTGGTTATCATGAATGTTAGAACTATGGACCAGAACCATTTTGGTGATGAAATCTAGGCATGTAGAATTGATCTCTACCTTTAGCAGATTTCTCTTCTTTGTAGTTATTCTCAAAGTCTTAGCTCTCTTTTTATAGCTTAGGCATGAGAAATACATATGCATTGTGCTAGCACTGGTGGTAGAAAATTATGATATGGGATGGACAGGTTCTCACATCTGATTTCCCAGGTAGTTTGGGAGTAGTGTCTGTAGCTGAATATACCTGAGTCCTTGACTGAGGTCAGTACTGGTGACCTTTGGTGTTGCTGGTGATGGATGAGTTAATGATGTTGCATCTTCTACCCTTTCTTAGGCTCTCATCTACATTCCTAAGTGTGCCTTCACTGATTTCCTGGGTAACTTCATTGACTTAATAAATAAATCAAACCCTGTTAGCACTTTTTTCCCTTTTCCTCAGCTTCTCTGACATGTAACCTTATTTCCTCAATTCTAATAAATCTGCCCTTTGACTTTCAGTGTTTTGATCCCCTCTGTTTTTTTTTTTTTCTTAATTCTCTCTTCATTCACTTTCCTGAAAAATTTCTTAAAATATTTTCTACCATTATCTTTCTGCTCAGTCATAGATAAGTCTTTTCTATTCCTTTTCTGTACTATCTCCAGAATAACTGAATAACATCTGTCATTTTAACTAAGATTCTGGTGACTCCAGAATCTTTATATCCAACACTGATCTTGCTTCTCCTCTTACCTTATTTTAGTCTCTTCTGTCCACTGCAGCCACAGAGACTGTTTATAAAGTTTGGTAATATTAGGTAGACTTCTGTGCCCAAAGTCTTACTGTGGGTCTCCATCTAACTCAGAATAAAATTAATTTTACAATGACTAGAATGACCAGTTCCTTCTCATCCTGGTTTGCTTGGGGTTTTCTCAGTTTTAGCACTGAAAGTCCTTCGTCCTGGGAAACTTGTCCGTCTCGGGCAAATGGGGATGGTTGATCACCTTCACTGTGACATTCAAGACTCTACATTATCTGGCCTCTGACTATTCTGTATCCTTATGTCCTGTTATTTTCCCTTTCTTCATGCTGTTGTAGCCATACTGGCTTCCCCTTGAATGTGTCTGGTGGCAGTTAAAAGTAATGTATCTACAAATGGACTTGTCTGCTTTCCTTGCTGCCATACCTGATGAATGGAATTGTAATGGGTGCTAAAGCTGTGGCGACTCATCCTCACCCCCTCCCCTCACTCCCTTCATCATATTGACCGGGTATTTAGTGTGAAGTTTTAGGGATCCTGCCTTTGAGTCCATCTCTTGCCCTCTTCACTGTTACTAAACATAGCTCAGGCCTTTGTAGTGTGTGAGTTAAATTACTGCAATAATCTCCATTCTTGCTCTTTCCAACTCATCCTTCACACTTTGCCTTAGTATTTTTTCTAAAGTGCAAATTTGATTGTATCCATTCCTTAGTTAAAGTCTTTCAGGGTTTCCTTTTGACCTTCAGTTCAGTTCAGTTCAGTCGCTCAGTTGTGTCCGACTCTTTTCGACACCATGGACCACAGCACGCCAGGCCTCCCTGTCCATCACCAACTCCCGGAGTGCACCCAAACCCATGTCCATTGAGTCGGTGATGCCCTCCAACCATCTTATCCTCTGTCATCCCCTTCTCCTCCTGCCTTCAATCTTTCCCAGCATCAGGGCCTTTTTCAATGAGTCAGCTCTTCTCATCAGGTGGCCAAAGTATTGGAGTTTCAGCTTCAACTGAAACTGAAGTTTCAGTCCTTCCAGTGAACACCCACGACTGATCTCCTTTAGGATGGACTGGTTGGATCTCCTTGCAGTCCAAGGGACTGTCAAGAGTCTTCTCCAACACCACAGTTCAAAAGCATCAATTCTTCTGCGCTCAGCTTTCTTTGTAGTCCAACTCTCACATCCATACATGACCACTGCAAAAACCATAGCCTTGATTAGACAGACCTTTATTGGCAAAGTAATGTCTCTGCTTTTTAATATGCTGTCTAGGTTGGTCATAACTTTCCTTCCAAGGAGTAAGCATCTTTTAATTTCATGGATTAACCTTTCATTGACCTTCAGGATGCCTTGCAAATTCCTTAGCATAATGTATATGATGTTTCACCACCTGTTGCTTATTCGCTTTTCTAGTTTCATCTATCTTTATTTACCCACAGGCACTACACATTCTTCAGCTTAAAAAAAGGACTGATGCCTCTCTAGGAACATTCTAGAATCCTTCCTGAAGTCTATTCTTTGGGTTTTTTTAATTGTATTTTTGTCCAGTTTTATTGAGATATAATGGACATACAACTCTGTATAAGTTTAGGGTGTACAACATAATGACTTGATGTAACATGTGTTGTGAAATCATTACCACAATAAGTTCTTAACGTCTGTTATCTGATATAGCTAAAAATAAATAAATAAAAGACGGGAAAGATTTTTTTCTCATGATGAGAACTCTTAAGAGTTCCTGTCTTTAATAACTTTCAAGTATTCCATACACCAGTGTTAACTTTAGCTAGCATGTGGTACATTGCTTCTCCAATACTTTCTTATCTCATAAATGGAAGTTTATACCTTCATTCAGTATCCCCACCCCCCAACCTGAAGCTGTTCTTAAGCACAGTGTAATGGATGAACATCCTAATGTCTTGATTGGAGGCTCACTTGTGGGAGCTCTTGCTCTGGTGATGAGCTTTGTTGATAGCAAGATAGCAGGGCTGGAAACAGTAAGTGAAAGAGTTCTCCAGAGGTTCTTTTCATGCCTTTATTTGTGCTTTCGCCTGGAGTGCCCTTAGATCACTGACTCAATTGTGTAGTTCTTTTTAATTCAAGACTGGTTCCTGTCGTGAGCTCCTTCTACAGGGAGCACTTATCTCTCCTTGTTATTTTCTGCTTGATTGTTTGTCTCTTCCATCAGACTACAAATTCCTTGAGTATAGGACTAAATTTCTCTACCACTAGCATACTATTATTATACGTAATCAGTAGGCAATAAACACTTGAAAAATGAATGATTAGTTAAATGATTTTAGGGAGCAGAGCTAGGACCCTGACCTAGCTGAGCAAATATTTCCTAAGCACGAGTAACTGATATTATTGCTTCAATAATTATTTTTTAATTGCCTTTAGTGATTGTACACATGTATTTTAGAAAAACTTTGTAATGATATGTAATGTAATGATATGTAATGTAATGATTTTTGTATCATTAAAGTAAGAGATTGTTTAGTGATCATATTTTATACAGTTTGTTGAAATATATTCTCCTTTAAAAACTGGCTTAATATTCATTAGCTCGTGAAGATTTTGAAACTGGTAAGCAGAAGGTGTTGTTTCTCTAATTTTTCAGTTCAGTTTAGTTGCTCAGTTGTGTCCGACTCTTTGCGACCCCATGAATTGCAGCACACCAGGCCTCCCTGTCCATCACCAACTCCTGGAGTTTACTCAAACTCCCGTCCATCGAGTCGGTGACACCATCCTACATACATCTGGAATAATGTATTCTAGAAGTTTTTTGGTTTTTCTTTTTGCCCCCAGGCAGAAATGTGTAAGGCCTCTAGCTTGTTCTGTAATTCAGCTTGCCTGACTTATAGTTCTTATAAGTGTGAGGTGTCTCACAATCCTTAAATAAGCCCAGAAGTTAATGTTCAATTAAGTTTCTTCTTCTCTGCAGTAGTTATCAAACGCAGCATAACCAATCATCCGCAAACTGGAGGCTTAAAACAACAGTAATAATAACGTATTATCTCGCATGGTTTCTGTGTGTCAGGAATCCGGGATCTTTAATGAGGTTATGGGCAGATGTCAGCTGGGGCTGCAGGCACCCAAAGGTTTGCCTCGGGCTGCAGGATCTGCTTCTCTAAGATGTCTCATTGGTGGACTCAAGTAAATTAAACAGACAATTTCAATTTTCTCTTTGGTATTTTGTACTCACTCTGCTGACCCCTGTATATAATTATGACATTTAAATGCTTCATAATCAAAATGGGATAGACAGCATGTGATAGCTGACCTTTAAGGTAGCCTCTTGTTATTTATACCTTTATGTAGTTCCCTTCCCACTTCAAGCAGGGCTGGCCCGTGGGATCAAAAGAATATGGTGCAACAGTGTGTGCATTCCAAGGCCAGGTCATAAACGGTACTGTAGCTTCTGTGTTGGTCTCTTGGGTTGCTCATTCTTGAGCAAGTCAGCCACCATGATGTGAGGATACCAAGGCCGCCCTGTGGGGAGACTCACATGGAGACAGATTTGAGGACCTTGCCAGCAGTTAACACTAGTGAGTGAGCCTCACTGAAATTGAATCCTCCAGGCCAGGCCTAGATTTTTCTCTCTTGAGTGTTTTAGACCTGCGGGTGACCTCCGTAGGTATTCTATCAAAATAAATGACTGTTGATAACTTTTATATAAGGGGCTTCCCTTGTGACTCAGCTAGTAAAGAATCCACCTGCAATGCAGGTGACCTGGGTTCAATCCCTGGGTTGGGAAGATCCCCTGGAGAAGGGAAAGTTTACCCATTCCAATGTTGTGGCCTAGAGAAGTCCATGGGGTCACAAAGAGTCGGACAGGACTGAGCGATTTATACTTTCACTTTCAACTTTTATTTTCTTAGCACTGTATACTATTCTTAGCACTTAGTATTGCAGTAAATATAAAAATTTAAAAAATCTAGTCCCTAAGTTTCTTAGATAAATTTATCTCAGATAAATTGACTAGTTACAGCTTTGTAAAAGCCTTTTATATGGCTCTTCACATTTATGTTAATTTACAGTTATCATTAAGGGTTTGTTTTGCCAGGCCAACTGTCAACCTTTCCTTCAAGTTTGAAGCATCATGTAAATGAGGATGATTGAACTATCTGGACACCTTTCCTCATGTTAGGGTGTTATAGCCTCTCATCTTCCTGTATCAGCCTATAGGCAGTTAACAGTTTGTAATTTGCAATTTTTTTAAAAAAATACTCTATCCTTCACGAAAGCTGTTAACTCCTTGAAGTTAGATTAGATTAAGCTATGAGTTCTCTTTTAGTAAGAGATTATCTTAAAAGATATTTATAAGGGGTTTATGGTTCAAAAAACTTTCACATAAATAGTTTGATTCCTCAGAATAACCTTTTGAGATTTGGTGGTTTTATGGCCCTTTTAGCGATGAAGAAGCTGATGCTAAAGTGACTTGCCCAAAGTGAGTAGTTAAGTAATATAGATGTTAAGATGCAAACATCACTACACCATTAGATAATTTTGCAGGGATATCAATCAGTGGCAAATTTGCTGTTAGTTTTACTGTAATGTGGAAACCTAAGTTGTATTATGGCATTAAACCTGGGTGTAAACTACTATTTTTTTTTTTTTTTTTGGTTCTTGTTAAAAATATAAATAATATGTGGCAAAAATGAATTATAGGGTAGAAATTCAAAAAAATTCATGTCTGATTTTTGTAGTTTAATGATACCTTTTGAATTGAGTACTTTTATTTTTCTTCTTCCCTTTATACCACCCAAATCCCTTTAAAATAAGGTCTGAGGGTCATTTATGTCTTCCTGTTCGATATACGCATTCCTTCCCAGAAGCCTTACAGAAGTTCTATCGTGGTGAGTTCAGGTAGGAAGTTCTTACTATTGCTCTATAATTATCTTGTTAAGATAATCTTATTATTATATGATTATTTTATTAATGTGTGCCATTAAAAATGCTGTTAAACAGAACACATTAGATAATATTTGGATTAGTCCATAGTTGTAGTCATAAAAAAGAATTCAAATAATACATAAAAAATAATATGTTAGCTGAGTCAGAAGCACATCTAACTTGGCTTCTCCCAGCCTTATTGGAACTATATGGAGAAACCTTGCCAAATGCCACTTGGCCTATAATGTAATTGTAAGTAGACGTTTTTCTCCTTCAGTGAGATAGAGGCCATGTCTCTACTTTAACCTTACATGTTTTTAGAAGTTTGGTAAAAAGACTGTCGGTGAAAACTAAATGTTCAAGTTCTCTGAGATTTTGTATTTTTCATCCTCATCTTCTCCCATCCAGAGTGTCTGAGGGTTGTATTTATTCTAACTATGCTGAGATTCCTGGTATCTCTGTCTTACATGTTAATTATTTCCTAACCAATGGAGATTTTTTTTTAATATTCCTTTCACTTAATTTGTTTAGTAGTCAGACTGCCCTGAAAAGAGAAGGGTAAAGGGAAGAGTTAAGATAAGGTAGACCAATTAATTTGAGAGAGCTAAGTTGGACTACTTTTTTTGCTGACTTAGCCTAGATTTTATAGTTTGAGAAAACCTTTTCTCTAGGTGTTTGTGAAATTGTATTAAATCTAGTTGACTTCTGAAACCTTTTTTTTAGTAGTGATTCCAGTTTCTGCTCATCTCAGAAGTTTAGTACCTTTACAGATGACTAATATACTCTTAAGTAGGGGTATATTTTTGTGTACTTACCTAGTAGAATCTGTCCCATTGGCCTTTTGCTATGTCAGTTTTTGATTTTAATATCAATTAAACTTGATTCATTTTTTATTTTCCCTACTAAAAAGTCATTGAAATTTTAGGTGTAATCTTAAGTGTTATAGTGTTTGTTATTGAACTGTAATTGTAAAAACCAGGAAAACATTATTACAGAATTTTAGGGAAGGGATTTTTATGTAATCTGACCACCTTAACATAATGGTGTTTTAATTTCAGAATGTTTTCTTTTTTGTATATATTATACTTTTTGATAAGTAAAACACAACTACATTAGCTCTGTATATGGGATTTAATGGATACTTGATAAATAACTTGACTTTAATTCATGTTATTTGAGGGGTCTTATAGATACAGTAGATATTGCCATTTAAATCTGTTTTTGAGCAGGAATCAGTGGTGGGTTTTAGGTATTTCTGGTGTAATTAGTTTATGGGATAACTAGTTTTTTAATATGAATTTTTTTAATTTGGAGAAATTATAATGTCTAATCCTTTGTTTAACTTACTCTAATATAACTTGCTTTTTCTTCACTCTAAGGTGGTTATGGAGGCAGCGAATTAGGTTATATCTTGAAGGGACTGGCATCAACCCTGTTCCTGTGGACCTCCATGAACAGCAGCTGAGTTTGAATCAGCATAGTAGAGCCTTCAACATTGAAAGAGTTCATGATGAAAGTAGGTGGATTGGGAATCAAGTGTGTTTGGGGCAATATGTAATTTACAGTTCCTTTGATCTCTAATTTCTAGAAGTAGTCATTTATAATTAACTTATTTGGGGATTTCAGTGCCACTGACTACATTTAAGGAAGTACAATGAACTGCTTGAGTTGTAAAATTTTTATGATTAGATTCTGAAATAAGAAATACAGCATATTTCCATAACAGTTTTTTTCTTATTGAAAAAAATTTGAGGGTGAGTTTGAAAACTCATTGATAAGGGAAGGACTATAAAAGGTACTTGATATTTAAGGAAAGAGTCTTGGTCTTAATCTTTGAAATGTCAAAAAGGAAAAAGAAAGTGGTTGACACTTGTAAAAGAATGAAACTAGAACACTTTCTAACACCATACACAAAAGTAAACTCAAAATGCATTAAAGATCTAAATGTAAGACCAGAAACTATAAAACTCCTAGAGGAGAACATAGGCAAAACACTCTCCGACATAAATCACAGCAGGATCCTCTATGACCCACCTCCCAGAATATTGGAAATAAAAGCAAAAATAAACAAATGGGACCTAATGAAACTTAAAAGCTTTTGCACAACAACGGAAACTATAAGCAAGGTGAAAAGACAGCCCTCAGATTGGAAGAAAATAATAGCAAACGAAGCAACAGACAAAGGATTAATCTCAAAAATATACAAGCAACTCCTGCAGCTCAATTCCAGAAAAGTAAATGACCCAAGCAAAAAATGGGCCAAAGAACTAAACAGACATTTCTCCACAGAAGACATACAGATGGCTAACAAACACATGAAAAGATGCTCAACATCACTCATTATCAGAGAAATGCAAATGAAAACCACAATGAGGTACCATTACACGCCAGTCAGGATGGCTGCTATCTAAAAGTCTGCAAGCAATAAATGCTGGAGAGGGTGTGGAGAAAAGGGAACCCTCTTATACTGTTGGTGGGAATGCAAACTAGTACAGCCGCTATGGAGAACAGTGTGGAGATTCCTTAAAAAACTGGAAATAGAACTGCCATATGACCCAGCAATCCCACTTCTGGGCATACACACCGAGGAAATCAGATCTGAAAGAGACACGTGCACCCCAATGTTCATCACAGCACTGTTTATAATAGCCAGGACATGGAAGCAACCTAGATGCCCATCAGCAGACGAATGGATAAGGAAGCTGTGGTACATATACACCATGGAATGTTACTCAGCCATTAAAATTCATTTGAATCAGTTCTAATGAGATGGATGAAACTGGAGCCCATTATACAGAGTGAAGTAAGCCAGAAAGATAAAGACCATTACAGTATACTGACACATATATATGGAATTTAGAAAGATGGTAATGATAACCCTATATGCAAAACAGAAAAAGACACACAGATATACAGAACAGACTTTTGGACTCTGTGGGAGAAGGCGAGGGTGGGATGTTCAGAAAGAACAGCATCGAAACATGTATATTATCTAGGGTGAAACAGATCACCAACCCAGGTTGGATGCATGAGACAAGTGCTCGGGCCTGGTGCACTGGGAAGACCCAGAGGGATCGGGTAGAGAGGGAGGTGGGAGGGGGGATCGGGATGGGGAATACATGTAAATCCATGGCTGATTCATGTCAATGTATGACAAAAACCACTACAATATTGTAAAGTAATTAGCCTCCAACTAATAAATGAAAAAAAAAAGTGGTTGAAAGAAAATGAACTAATCTGTGGAAGACTTCATAATAATTATACATTTATATATTTGCATTTACATATATTTACCATGGGTCTAGTTATTGATTAAAAAATCTTTTTGTTAGGAAATTTTTGCATCTCAGCTTTAAGATTTGTATTTCAAATATTTGTGTAAGATGCTAAGGGAATATTAGCATAAAATGATATGCAGCTTTTTTGTTAAGATGAATTCTCAGTTTTGAGCTAATTTGGGGATTATATTTAGCAGTAGTTTCCCACTTTGTCCCATAACTGTAAGATTTTCATGATGCAAGAAGATCCCAAGAGATATCCTAAATATCTGTGGACTGTATAAAAGGATATTATTTCCTCTTGCATTTCATTTCTTGACTAAACTTTATTAGGAAAAGCTATCTTTACTTAACTGTTTTCTGGCTTTGTTTCTGTCTGGTTGTGGTATTTGATGTTTACTTATATTTATTTTTTTCAGTTTTTTATGGTGATTTATAGCTTTATAGGTTAGATGTTCCTAAACTGTGAGTTAATGCCATGTTTTAAAGATGGCTTTTCTTCTCCTGAAAAGTCATTTAATTTTAGAAAATTTTTAAATAACTAGTTTTTAAAATTCTAGAAATCTTTCAAGTCATTCATAAGCAGATGATTTCCTATTATCATTTTTGAAAGACTGCAGTAACTATTAAGATTTTAATTTTTTTTAAAGATTTAAAAATCTTAATTAGAAATTTCACTTTATACTTCACCAAAACAAGTTATTGTTGTCACCAAAAGATGTTCAGGATTTTGTTGTTTTCACCAACAGTATATAAGAAAGATGTAGATTCATTGCTCAGATTCACTGGTTTTAGCTTATAAATTAAATATAGAAGCAAATTACATATAAACTTAGTAATATTCAGGATATTTACAGCTGGCTAGTGGTAGTTCTAGTAAAAGCACAGGGAATACTCAAAATAAAAAGAATTTTTAAAAAAATTTCTCAAAACTTAGGCACCAGTCTCTGAATGAAAGAAAACACAAAATACTTAATATAATCAATGGTAAAAGGTCTCACACTGAGGTATGTTAGTATACTAGGGATAAAGCAAACCTCTTGCAAGCTTCCAGAAAGGAAGTAGTGATGCTGGTGGTGATTGTGGTTGGAACAGGTTACTTTATACATGAAGAATCTGGAATCAGAGTAATTTCAGATTTCTCAATAATAACACTGAAAACTGTTATATTAATTATTAATATTATTGTTATTAGCAATTATGTAACATTTACAATGTTGGCACAATTTTTGAGAACTTTTTTGTTAGAGGGTTTTTTCTTGATAAAGAGCTTTATTTTCTGAGAAAAAATTTAGGAGGATTTCAAGATATATCTCATGTTTCCTATTTAAATTCTCTTCAGGTTGGCAGGGAACATTTCCTAAGAAACTGCCATTTGGGATTTTTGAATATAGGAGTAGGTTTGAGATTATAAATATACCACCATGTTTGATCCCTGATTTAGCTTTTTAATTTGGAACACAGGATTAAAGAGAAAAAAATCCTAGTTTTTTTGCAAGAAGGATGATTTAACTTTAATCAAATAAAATTTTCTATTTAGTGTTATCTATCCTTAACTAGATTATGTATGTGGTGTGCTCAGTTGCTCAGTCATGTCTGACTCTGCGACCACATGGACTATAGCCCACCAGGCTCCTCTGTCCATGGGATTTTCCAGGCAAGAACACTGGAGTTGGTTGCCATTTCCTTCTCCAGCGCATCTTCCTGATCCAGGGATTGAACCAGGCTCCCCTGCATTGCAGGCATATTCTTTACCACCTGAGCCACCTGGGTTGTATACAAATTAATGAAAAGGAGTTCATTTTTATTGCCATTATACCCTCAAGGGAAGGTGTGTGCGTGCTAAGTTGCTTCAGTTGTGTCCGACTATTTGCGACCCCATGGACTGTAGCCCAACAGGCTCCTCTGTCTATGGAATTCTCTAGGCAAGAATACTGGAGTGGGTTGCCATACCCTCCTCCAGAGGATCTTCCTGACCTAGGGATCGAACCCTGGACTCCCGCATTTCAGGCAGATTCTTTACTATATGTGCCACCAGGAAAGCCCAAGAATGACATAATGATGTGCATACATACTAAGTCAAGGGAAGGTAGAGTTTATTTATTTGTTAAAGAAAACTTTTAATCACATAAACTTGTAACTTTCTTATTTGCAAGCCTAGTTGTACTAATTTGGATAAGTGAATTGGTTTGATAAACAATCCTAGAATCTCAGTGATGTAGCATATTGAAGTTTTATTTATAGTTCAGCTCACTGTCCAAGGGTTGTTGAGGCAACCTCCAAACAGTGGCTCCTGCCATCTTCTAAGGCCTTTG
Organism: Cervus canadensis; assembly: GCF_019320065.1. Taxonomy (NCBI): domain Eukaryota; kingdom Metazoa; phylum Chordata; class Mammalia; order Artiodactyla; family Cervidae; genus Cervus; species Cervus canadensis. Next base: position 36,207,848 of record NC_057401.1, read on the forward strand.
ATCTTCTGTTTGGTCCTTCGTAGTTTATGGGGAGAAGACAGTGAGAGCATGGGGGATTCTCAGGGAAGTTTTAGGAGCCAGGCCTTTTCACTACTTTTGCTCATATTCCATTGGCCATTACTAGTTCCACGGGTATACCCAAGGTGGGTAGATCCAGAAACATAGTCTAATAGTCTGACAGTGTGAGAGAATTGCATAGGATTGTGGTCTCTGTCCCTAGTATCACAATTCTATACTTAAAAATATAAATTAATGATTAATTTTGTAATGGATTCTCTTGGATAGAAAACTGTCAATTGCTATTGAGTCCATCTTTTCGTGTTTTGTTGAAGCAAGGTGTAAATGAACAGTTTTATGATTAAATAATGTTTGGTAGTCAATTAGCATGAAAGAAATATAAGCAGAATTAAGATGATTAATGAGACTTGAAGCAATTTTATGTATTCTCTTCCTCCTTTGATAAAAGATTTCAGGTGAAATTCAGCAAGCACACATAGTAAAAGTGCTATACAGAAAGGAAAATTAGGATGAGGAGAAACAGGAATACAGATAAAAAGTTAAGACTATTCAAAAGAAAAACATATGGTTACAGTTTGGTGAGATTTCAGATTTATCAGTTACTAATATATAGTGATGGCTTCCTTGGTGGCTCAGCAGTAAAGAACTTGCCTCCCAGTGCAGGAGACAGAGGTTCGATCCCTGGATTGGGAGGATCCCCTGAAGAAGGAAATGGCAACCCATTCCAGTATTCTTGCCTCAGACATGACTTGGCAACTGAGTACAAAGCAATATTTAGTTGAGTACTTACTGTTAGTGAACATTTGCAGAAAATCTGTGAGGAGATATAAAACATTCCATTAGGAATTACACTATGTAAAGAAAAATAATTTAAACTATAAATTTAAACTTTTTATGTTGGTAAAACTTGTTAGTTGTAAAAATGTGAATATATTTAGTACCAAATTAAGACAATATCAAAAGTTAAGTATGCAGTCTTAAGTACAATCAAATTTGATCAAACACATCATTCTTATGTACCTTTTTGTATCAAGTTCCTTCTATGTTACGAGATCTAGCTCATAATGTTAGCCCATTATATAGTTTAGTCAAATAAGTTTTTAAAGATTCCATGGTATTGTAATAGCAACTTGTGGTAATTGAAAGAATAGTTGGGTCACTTTAGACAGTTACAATCCAAAAGAAATTATACATATAATTAACATTCAATAAGCATATAAACAAATAGGCTACAAGTCAGAGGGGAATTTAAATTGGTGGTGGTTTTGGTGACAGTGGTGGAAAGTTTTATAGAGTATTAAGTGTCTAATGTGTATTAGGTATCTATACACATTAACCTGGAACACAGAATCTTAAAACATAGCAAATTACCCCAGAGTTTACCATCTTAATACAAAATACTTGTAATTTCACAGAGATTATGAAAGTCAAGAATCCAAGAGAAGCTTAGCTTGTTAGTTCAGGTTTAGGGTCTCTGAGGAGGTGACAGTTAAGCTGTTGGCCGGGACACGTAACTGGACTGGAAGGTCTAAACCACAACTCGTCACGTGGCTGTTAGCAGGCGACTTCGGGTCCTCACTATGTTGGCTTCTCCACTGGCCTGCTTGTGAAACATCTTCCCCCAGAACAAGTGATCTGGGGGAGAGAGAGACCAAGGTAGAAGCCAGGGTGTCATTTTAAACCAAATCTCATAAGTGACACACCATCATTTCTGCCTTATGTTGGTCACAGAGACTAATTCTGGTGTGGTGTGAAAGGAAGAGTTATACAAGAATGTGAATACCAGGAGGCAGGCATCAGGGGGCACCACTTTAGAGGCTAGCTGCTGCCACAGTTGAAGTTAACGTTTAGCTTTGACTAAGAAAAAAAGGTGGAGGAGACAGAAAAGGTATCTTGTTCCATAGTGCATGCCCAGCAGGAGACACTTGGGTGCAGTGAACCTACTATTGGTGACGTTGAGAAGAAAGGGCTGGCATCTCAAGCTGGGGACTCGTTAAAGATAAAAAAGTAAAAGGGACCATTTGAAGGTGAAAATCACACTTTGATCCAGCAAGCAGTGGGATTCTTTGGAGGATTTTGCGTGATAAAGTGCTGTTTAAGTAATCATCAAGGAAGGTTATGTCAGCTGTGCACAGAACCTTAAAGAGAAAAATAAAGGTGACGTTGTTTTAGGAGTCACATAAGGAGATGTGGCACTGTTCCTCCAGTGCTGCCGTTGCTGAAAAGCACTCTCCGTTTTCTGTTTGAAAAATAATCTGACTTCTGACATAACTGATTTGGCTTCCTACATGAGCCATCCGTGTAATTTGCTGCTTGAATCCAGAATGGCTCTCCCTTGGAAGTACTCGATCGTCTCTACTTCTGAAGCAGGTTGTGGTTGGAGCAAAACTTAGCCAAGTGTGACAGCTTGAATCTTATGCTGTGAATAAATATCAATATATTTCCTCACTCTTGAAAAATTGTTTCAAGAAGAACTAAGGTTTATTTACTCATTGCAGTTATAATGTTTAGATGATTTTGTGGTTCTGTATTATGAATACTTTAAGATTTAATTCATATGTTAATGTTAAGCTATAGATGCTATTAAGACAAATATTTTAATATTTTATAAAATTTATATTATAATATTTCTGAAGTTTTAAGGTGCTCTCTTGGATTTTTCTTTCATTCTCTGCAGGGTTCGAGGCTTCTGGACCCCAGCTTTTGCCAGTCAGAGCACTTAATGAAGTCTTCATTGGGGAGAGTTTATCATCCAGGTACTTATAAACTTGTCATCTTGAGTTTGAAATTTAATATTTTAGTAATTTTAAGCTATTTATTAAATTTCTACCACCTAAGATTTGTGCATAATTAATACTATATAAGAAAAATGAATTATTAAATGAAATATTTCCACACCTTTGTACACATTAATACATGTTAAGAAGAAAGAAAGTTTCACTACCAAAAATGTTCGTGAAGCCCTACATTAAACAAAGTTACTCAGATTTCTTTACTGCATTATTTCCCTGAGCCTTTCATCTGTTATATAGGTGCTTTATAAATGTTTAAGAGAATGATATATAGGCATATATTTGCAGTTGATATAAAACTTTGATCTTATAGACTGTTCATATTAAAATTTCCCTACTGATTGTCTTAATGTTTCATAAAGCTGATTTATTTATTTGCTTGTTTTGATCCAAAATCCAGTTAAGGAGAACACAAAAATATTACTTATTTTTTAAATAAATCTTGTTTATTTGGCCATCATAGCCCTTTAGATTGAATTAAGAATAGCTTTTAGTCCCATCCCTGTTTTGTCATTTATGATTTTTACATTTTTGAATGGTCTAAGCCAATTGCAGAATATTGGCAGAATATTCCTTAATTTAGATTTGTATGATTTTTTTTTCTCTGCATGATAAAATTCAGACTCAGCATTTTTGACAAGAATGCTACAGAAGTAATGTTGACCCTTTTCAGTGCAACATCATAAGGCAAGAGTATTGGCAGCTTAAGATTTGTAACCATTATTACCAAAAATTAAGATTAGTGAAGTTCTTCAGTAGGAATATAAAAACATAGTATATGTTTTATTACTGATAAAATCTATTTTGTGAGTGTTGAATATAACTTAGGCTTAAATTGTCAGCAGAATATTTTTGCATAAAATTTATTGTGTGACACTAGTTACCAACTGTAAAATGACTGCCATAATGTAAAGTTAATTTAACTCTTGGTGGTACATTTAGAACTTTCTTTCTCATTTTTGTTGTTGTTGTAAGGGAGTTAGGGATGGAAGATTAGAGATAAATCTATATTCTACTCTCCTGCTACCAGAACTGTGTGATCTTTTGAAGGTCATGTAATTGATTCCCTGAGAGTTTCAAATTTTCTGAAATACTCTTCATTATAAGTCATATCCTTTTATAGTAAGTTTAATTATGGTGAGAAAAATTTGTCTTAAAAAAACCACATTTTAGCCATTAACTTACTACTGGAGGTAGTATTGAAGAGAACAAAGCCTGATTCAACAGAATGATTTGAATTATTTTTTTGAGTTGTAATTATTTTGATTAATATAATTTTAAATTTATGCAGTGAGATATATTGCACACCTGCTGTGTGAACTAGGAATATAAAAACAAATAAGATAAAAGTAGCTGTGTCTTAATGTTTTAGAAGCTGGTAAAATACATAATTAAAAATTATTAAAAGTAAAATGTATTCTTCAAGAAATCAAATAAAAATATATACTTTAAAGAACTTAAAAATATGGTAAAGTGTAAAGATGTGCTTATTTTAATATAGTAAGACTTATGCAGCAACAGAAAAACTATAGCATATCAAGCTTAAAGCAATATGGAAATGAGTAATGGATACATTTATGTCATAAGAGAGAAGGAGGAGAATATAACAGTGATATAATTTCATCACTATTGCTAAAGACAGGCAGAAGAGAACAACCTTAAAATGAGATTGGAAAAAGTCTCCATTAAAATAAATAGATGACAAAGGTAAAGATGTTTTGTGAGTTTATGCTTATTCGAGGGAAGCCATTTAAGGGCTTACGTTATTCTGTTTGTATATTTTGAAGGTCATAACTTCTGAGAGCTTCTACTAGCGTTGCTTTATGATTTGTACTTACTAAAAAATAACTTACAAAAGGAGGAAAATTGGGATCAATGATTGACTTACGGAAATTCAGTGAAGTCCCATTAGGAGGTGTTAGATCAAATGCTTCTATTTTCTGTGGTGGCAGTGCTTTGGTTGGTTTACCCCTGATGTCTGATGCTGGTTCTTTTTGTGGTCTTTGATGCCTCACCTGATTATCTTTACTAAGATTAAGGACAGCAGTGGGTGGGCTTCTGATGCTATTGAGAAAGCCTTAACTACTGGAAATATTAGAAATTACTTGGAAAGATTCTATGACACAGGCCCTTGGGCAGAAAGGAAACGAACACTTCCTGAATGCCTGCTGCGTCTCAGGCACTGTGCATGTTGTGTATGTTGTCACATGTATGCTCACAGCAACTCTGTGGGAAAATTGGTTGTATTTCTCAGTGAAAAAACTGAGATTTGGAGAATTCAAGTCACTTGGCCAAGCTCATATATTTAATTTAGCATCAGAACCATCATGTAAACCCAGCATTTCTAATTCCAGATCCAGTATTGAGTTGTCATGAGAACTTATTACTTATATTTTGAACTGCCCTGCCTGTACATGCCTTCCTCCTGGCAGTGCTGTTTCAAGGCCATCTTGTATTATTTCTTATATAGTGTCTTGTTTATTGCTTAAAGCAGTAAACAATACTCTAAATAGTTGGTAATTATTACTGTAAAATTTCTGACCTGCATACTAGAATATAAACTTCTAGAAGATTGTGTCTATTACATTTACTATTAAATCCCTAGGACCTTGCACAGTGCTTATTAAAACATATTAGGCACTTAATAAATATTTACAGATTGAATAAATATTGATGCTATCATTATCTCCATTTTATAGGGCAGTCTGTGGCTCAGAGAGGTGAAGTAGATTGCCCCAGGTCACACAATTAATAAACAACAGAGCCGGGCTAAGCCTGTGTTCTTCTTCAGTGTATGCAGTAGAATTGTAGTCTTCCTGAAAACTGAAGTGCTTTGCTTGGAAAATGTGAAGTGCGGCAATATTATTCCTGCCTCATTTATAATGTTCTTAAACTTAAGAACATTTTAAAAGCCCAATTTTTTTCTTTTCTCCTATTTGTTCTAACCTAGAATGTCTTATTCTTGGGCTGTAGCAGTGGACAATTTAAGAAGAAGTATACCCACTCTAAAGGGACTGTGAGTTTTATTGCTGCCTTAAAAAAATAATTTCCCTGAAACCAAAATTCTGAGTTGACTAATCTCGATAAACTTGCATGTAAGAATGACACTAAATTTGCTCTTTGTTTTGGACTCAACGTCTCTCTCCTGACTTTTCTTTCTCTTCACCTCTTTTTTTTTTTCTGTCCCCACTTACCTCTAATCTCTGGTTTCTACATGATTCTGGCATAATAGCAGCCATTCCAATGGATTTGGCTGACTTGTCTGTATTGTATATAATAGACTAATGTACCTAAAATTCTTAATTTTCTAGGAAGACATAACAAAGCTATGAAATAGATTAAATGTGAATATTAGACTTGCTGTCTTTTATTTTTAAAGAGAATGCTGACTTCAGAGAAAAAACGACGTGGAGTTATATCATATGAAGCATTCACAAACCACGAGCTTGGCAGGAGAAAATGAAAGGGTTAGAATAAGAGATAAATTATCCATTGAATGTTAATATTTGCAGGCATGTCTAATAATTGTTATTGTTTTGAAAAGCTATATTTTGTTAAGGGATAAAAGTAACTCAGTGTTGACTGTTGACACCATTATTTTAAGACATAGTTCACAAAATAGACTTCTGTATATTTCAGAATCTCTTTGAATAGTTACAAATCACTTAAACATTCATGCAGTTAGAAAGTGGTGTCATTTTTTTTTTTTTTTTGCTGGTGTCAGAAAACCCAGTTGACTCCATGTTTATTAAATAATCTTAGAAATATAAATCTTTAAAAAAATTACAGTTCTTATTTTATTCCTAGTTTTGTTCACTGGTCCAGGACTGGTTGAGATTTTTCTTTAGAACCTCATTGTCTCTGCTAGCTTACTGTCAATTCAAAAGGCACATTAGTACATAACTTGAGAAACAAGAGTTAAGTAGAAACAGTTGGTAACTTGAAGGATTAGATGCAGACTTAGATGTTTCAAGGACTAGCTCCTGAGAATAAAACTCCCCTAGGAACGGTATTTTCTTTTTGAATTCTGAAAAGATCTTCTGTATGTTTCCATAGCAGTGCTAGGTAAAAATTTATAAGAAGCTCTTGTTTGAAATCTTAAAGGAAGGAGGCACATATAGGTCAGAGAAGGATGTAGACACATAGATATTTTTGAATTTTTTTCACTTAAACAGTATTGGAATTAGCATCATGATATGTGTCCCTACTAAGTCAGGTATGTCTAAGTCAGGATGACCCACTTAGATTTCATCAGCTCTGAAAAAGATACTTTATCTCATTTACCATGAGACGTAAGTTCCACAAATCTAGTTTTATATTCTCAATTCATAGGGCTTCCTACTACGAGATTTCAGTTGATGATGGTCCATGGGAAAAACAGAAGAGCTCTGGGCTCAATTTGTGTACTGGAACAGGATCAAAGGCCTGGTGAGTAACTTGGAATGTTGCTTATCAACTTTTGTGAAATACTTTTAAGTAATATAATTTGCTTGCTGTCTCACATTGGTGTATCTGAGGCCTCTGATACGCAGGAAGGAGCCTGGCGTTGATTTATTGGTTGGCTCAGTTTCTGTTTCACTCATCGATTGGGTCCAAGAGTCCAGCCTTGACTTATAGCTCGGCCTGGATCTGGTCATTCTTTATCTTCCTGCCCTAGGTTTGTAAAGAGAAAAAAGAAAATGAATGTTTCTAGGGAATGTATATTTTAAAAATGAATATTTTAAGTTATAAAGAAATGAAAACAAAGTACAGTACCAAAAAATATGCCAGAAGTTTGTGCATTCAAGGCCTAATTGGAGATAACCTGGGACATCCCGAAACCTGCTTACCCTATGACCCCTCTCTGGGAAGTCTCTTCCACTTCTTGGCACACACATGCCTATGCCTCCCTGACTTTTATCTGTAGCCATCATCTCTTTTGAGTACAGGCTCATATTGTAAAATTACCTACTAACTACACAAGGGTGTTAATAGCACTTCAGATTCAACACATTCAAAACTGAATTTATTGTCTTCAGTTGTTCTCCTGGGTTCCCTGTCTTGCTGAATAATCACTGTTACCCTTGAGTTCATAGTCTCAGGAAAACACATTATTCCTTAAAGCCTGGTTCTTAACTCTGGATCTTCCTGTTCTCCCTCTGTACTTAGCAGTCTCTGAATCCTGTCGGATATACTTCAGAAATTCTAGCCCCTGCTTTTCAGTTTCTATGGCTGTTTCTTGGTGTCGGCCCCCATCTTTTTAGTGAACATTCTTTGTGCGTCACCTTGCTTTTTCAGACTGTTATTCATAACTCCTACCACAGAGTAATATTTCCATAATGTAGATAGGTCTCACTATTTCCCTTCTGTGCTTTAAAACTTTCTTGACTGTGTTCACATTATTCAGACTGTCATATGAAGCCCTTTAAATATGAGCTAAGGTTCCTTGCCAGCCTACTGCGGCCTGACCCTAACCCATTACAGTGGAGGCTCTGCAGGCTACTTGCAATTCTTAGCACAAGCCATGTTCTCTCTGGGCTTTTTGTTTTTGCTCAATGTACCTTCTTCCTGCATTGACTGCCTGAACATTTTCCACTTTCCATCTACTGGCTAAAAATTCCAGTCTTCAAATGTCAGTTAAATGTCAAAATCTTTGCTTAAGACATTGTTCTTTTCATAAGTCTAATTAATCAGTCCCTTTTTTTGCTCTTACCCAGCACTTTTTCCTCATAGCACTGTTACAGCATTTAGCACATAATTAGTTTCTAGTAAATTCATACCCAGTTAGTTTGAGCAACTTGAGGCACATGGGATGGTGACTAGTGACTTTTTTTTCTGCTTGATTCTTTATTTGCTTAGCACAGTACTTCATACTTATTCACTTAATATGCCTTTTTTGAATAAATGACTACAGGCTCACAAATACAGCTAAAACAGTGCTTATCAAACTAAGTTTGAATTCTTTAAAATTGAGTTTTATTTCCCCTACCACGCACCTGATAGTTGAGGCCTGTGTTGATGTTGCATTTGAATAAGTATGGCTTAGATTAGAAGTTCTGTCTTTTCTGTGTGGCTTATTAAAATCTGCTTATTCTCAGTGCTCTAGTGCAGAGCCAGTTCTCTCTCTAACCATATCCTGTCCCTGCCACCTTGGTCACTTAGGCCCTTTTCTTTTCTACTCAGCCTTATGCAGCTTGCTTGCTTCTGACGTGTTCTACTATCCTGTTATTACCGATAATTCCTTCATTATGATTGCATTTCCCCTGTATCATTTGATCTTTTTTCTCTTCAGAGAGTAAGGGGAGAAAAGAGAAGCATTGGGGGAGAAGAGAGAAGGCTAGGGATCAGAGGTACTGAGGGAAAGCTTATACATTCTATACCTTACATTAATAATTTCAACTTACTGCAGTACCATCTTTGAGCACTTTCTTTGTCCCAAGTAAGTATATTATCTTACTTAAATTCTCAAGAATACTCTGAGATTAGTTAGTTTTATTTTCACTGATAGAGTATAAAAAGTCTCAAAAGTTAACTGACTTGCCCAAAGCCATGTGGCTTATAAATGGAGGAGGTAGGATTTAATTTCAGGGCTTAACTCTAAACCATAGACTTTCTGAGCCACAGAAGGAGGAAAAGCTTGGAAGGTCCCCTGTGGGAGGTTATGAGAAGTATTGCCCATGATCAGTTCAGTTCAGTTGCTCAGTCCTGTCCGACTCTTTGAGACCCCATGAATCGCAGCATGCCAGGCCTCCCTGTCCATCACCAACTCCCGGAGTGCACCCAAACCCATGTCCATCGAGTCGGTGATGCCATCCAGCCATCTCATCCTCTGTCGTCCCCTTCTCCTCCTGCCCTCAATCCCTCCCAGCATCAGGGTCTTTTCCAATGAGTCAACTCTTTGCATGAGGTGGCCAAAGTATTGAAGTTTCAGCTTCAGCATCAGTCCTTCCAATGAACACCCAGGACTGATCTCCTTGAGGATGGACTGGTTGGATCTCTTTGCAGTCCAAGGGACTCTCAAGAGTCTTCTCCAATACCACAGTTCAAAAGCATCAATTTTTCGGCGCTCAGCTTTCTTCACAGTCCAGTTCTCACATTCATACATGACCACTGGAAAAAACATAACTTTAACTAGATGGACCTTTGTTGGCAAAGTAATGTCTCTGCTTTTTAATATGCTATCTAGGTTGATCATAACTTATTTTGGGGGGCTCCAAAATCACTGCAGATGGTGACTGCAGCCATGAAATTTAAAGACGCTTACTCCTTGGGAGGAGAGTTGCCCATGATAGTCACTCTTATTCCTTTAGCTGGAATGTAGTTACATGCTGTGTGGCTAGAGGGGTGGGAAATACAGCCTAATCTTGTGTCTGGGAGGGTGGGGGGAAGAGCTCAGGGATTAGCTGTCCCATCTTTGCATTTCCAGAAATTCTTGCACGAGACATAGGATGTGGTGGTTCTGTTGCACAACAAGCGTCTGTGCATCATCGCAGTGTCAGTCACCTCAGTCCTCTTCCCGGTTAGAATGTGTTTGCAGCACAGGGTAGAGAAGTACCACGGAGCAGGATCGTTTATGTTTCCATGAGTTCTTAAGCCTGTTCCCAGTCCTCCTCCTCTGTACATTCTGTCCCAGAAGGCCTAATTAAGGATGAAGAGGTGTTCTTAAGTAAAAAGAAAGTTTTACTATCTGATGAAGATATGAGACTCTTTGCCTTTCAATTCGGTTGTCTTTAGTAGAAGTTATGTCTGATTTCACATCAGAACTCTTACAGTGGTAAAGGTTGTAGATCTAAGGAAAAAGTTGTTGTTTGCTGGCTCACACCTGCTTTGGCATATAGTTTGTCTTTGATGTAGAATGTAAACCACTCCTAAGGGTAGATTGAATTGGCTGAGATTTAGATTACGCCCACAGGAAATTAGTTTTAATTTGACCCCAACTCAGATAACTTAGTTTGTATTGACTTGTGGTGTTCCTAATAAGTCATAGTTCTAGGAGTGTTAGAACATGTCTTGTAAGATTTCTGTTCTCTTAAACTAAGTCTTAACTATAGTAAAGATACGTGAATCACTATTATCTTTTGCCCTTTACATATTTTATTTCAGTGGAACCATATTAGCAGCTTATTTTTCTGTGACTTTAAAATAGAATCCTAAAACAGTAATGAGGAATTAAGAGTGTAACTCATACAGATTTCCTTGCACTTGACATTTTCGTTGAGTTCTTGCCAAGAGCCAGATACTGCCCCCAGTGCCTTATGGCTTGTAGTGTGTGACTGTAGTAATGCTAATGAGATGGGTTTTGTGAACCTCATGCCGAACAAGAAGAAAGTCACAGCTCTTGAAGTATTTTGCCTTCTACCACATAGTAAGTGTGAGCAAGAGGTGAGAACGGAGCTTAGGGTGTTTGGAATGTGAAGTCGGAGGGTGAGTAATGGTGAAATAGGCTAGGCAAGGGCCATATTTTAGATTTATTTTTTTTAGCATAAGGGTATGGTCTGTGAATGACTCCAGTTTTTTAATGTAAAAATTTGTATATCTGCATTTTTCTTAAGAGAATGTCCAAAGTGTTTTCACATTTCTCAAAATACAGAGAGTATAGGATTAGAGCAGGTATATGGAGCATCTCTTATTCTTCCTCCCTGAAAATGTTAAGAGCCCCTGAATTAGGTTTAGAGTTGTGTGACTATGCAGTACTGTTCCTTTTTGAAGGAGCATCTACTGGGAGGAGGTAGAGGCAGGAGGAGAATTCTAAATTAGCTGGAAGAGTTGTGGGTTTTTTTTTTGGTTTTTTTTTTTTAAAAAAAAAACCTTTCCTTAACCACCTTTTTAGACCTTACGTGGTTAAGGGTCTAACCACTTTTTAAAAGTTGCTGCTTTTAAAAGTTACTTATGTTTGTGGTAATGTTTGTTCTTAAGTGGTTACTCATGGCATCTTGCTAAAACTTTCTCACCTTCAGAAATGATTTTATAATTTAAAGAAACACATGTTTAAAAACTGTGTTAGGACTTCCCTGGTGGTCCAGTGGTTAAGAATCCGCCTGCCAGTACAGGGGACACAGGTTTGATCCTTCATCTGGGAAGATTAAACATGCTGTGGAGCAACTAAGCCCGTGTGCCACAGCTACTGAGCCTATACTCTAGAGCCCCGGGAGCCGCAACTACCGAAGCCTGCGTGCCCTAGAAACCCGTGCTCTGCAACAAGGGAAGTCACCATGGTGAGAAGCCCACGCACCACAACAGAGTAGCCCCCACTCGGCATAAATAGAGAAAAGCCCACAAGCAACAATGAAGACTCAGCGCAGCCAAAAAGTAAAAAATAAATAAAAATTAAAAAAATAAGAAATATGTTAAATAATACAAAGGGGATACAATGGAAAGCTGGTTTCTTTCATTTTATATTCTAGTACTAATCTCCAGCTATAACCACTCTCTATATTTTTTAATATAAGTAACACAAGGAAATTCTGTATATATATATATAGAACAGCTGACTCATTGGAAAAGTCCCTGATGCTGGGAAGGATTGAGGGCAGAGGGAGAAAAGGGTGTCAGAGGATGAGATGGCTGGACAGCATCACTGATGCAACGGACGTGGACTTGGGCAAACTTCGAGAGATGGTGAGGCCAGAGAGACTTGGTGTGCTGCAGTCCATGGGGTTGCAAAGAGTCGAACACAGCTGAGCGACTGAACAACAAAACACATACGCACACTGTATAATGCTTTTGGCTTTTTAACTTAACATGTTGATCTCTTTCCACATTGGTATTATACATATGGTTATAGTTAGTCTTTTTAATATCTATGTGGTATTCAACTGAGTAGCTATATTTACCCAGCTTTCTGTGGTTTTGCTATTATAAACAATGCTTCTGTAAATATCCTTACACTTGTCTTTGTGTATTATATGTGCAAATATATTTTAGGATAAACTACAAGATTGAAGAATATGTTCATTTTAAATCTTAACAGAATTGTCTAATTGCAATTTATTTTTTATTTTTTTATTTTATTTTATTTTTCGTTAGTTGGAGGCTAATTACTTCACAACATTTCAGTGGGTTTTGTCATACATTGATATGAATCAGCCATAGAGTTACACGTATTCCCCATCCCGATCCCCCCTCCCCTAATTGCAATTTTTATAATGCCATTAGTATATGGGCATACTTCTCTTCCCATACCCATGTCAATAATTATCAGTTTTTAATCTTTAAAATCTGAGAAGAATCTTGTTTTAATATCTCCTCAGGTATGAGTGAGACTGAACATATTTTCATATGATCCCTGGACTGTTAACCCATGTACTTTGCCTACTTTTAAAAACTATATGAGGTGGCTATTGTCTTTTGGGTATTTTTTTACCTGATAATTTCTAAGAGTTCTTTGAACATTAAGTAGATTATTCCTTTTTCATTTTTAGTATGTTTTTAGAACTAAAATAAGAAAAAATGTTTGTGGTATGTATTTGTAGGTCATTCAATATTAATAGAGTGGCACCTCAGGCTGTGGAAGATGTTCTAAATATTGGTGAGTACAAAATAGTTCTTATGTTACAATTATAATATGCTATATAATGTGTAGATTTTATTGTATGTTAGCTATACAGTATGTTACAAAATATTTTATTTAATCAAGATATTTTCCCCCTTTCTTTTTCCAATAGCAAACCGACAAGGAAATTTAAGTCTTCCGTTGAACAGAGAATTGGTAGAGAAAGGTCAGTGACAAATGATCATAATCACTGACGTTTTTAGTTAAGTTCTGTGTATATTTTGAGGATGTTATCATGAAATGTACTTGTCTAATTAAGCAAAGCATAGTACTTTTTTGACTCCAACAATATAATACCCCTTAAAGTATATTGAATCAGTAGAAAGTTTAAGATGAAATTTTATTATTTTTATCAACCATGGAAATCTAACTTCTGTGTCAAAACAGTGTGATTGCAAACTTTTCCTGGGGAATAGGAAAATGTAGAAAAATACACATCAGGCAAATAGGAAATGTACACCTAAATTCAGTGTGCTATTAGTATCCTCCGAATGAGAAGGAATTCATTGAGCTGTGAATGCTTACCTTGACATTCACTAAAATGTTATCTTATCCTTTCACTACATACTCCTGCCTAGTTATTTCAGCATTCTTTTAAGAGAACCAGCACTGCTGGAGAAAGGATACTTATCAGGGAGTTTGAAGACCTGGGTTCCAATCCAGACCAGCCAGTCACTCACTGAAACAATGGGCAAGACTGTTTCTTTGCTCCTCTGCTTCCTCAACAGTGGAATGAGGGAGTAGACATAGATTGCTGGGGAATTCTTCAAATTTTGCAGAGGTATAATTATTATGAATGTATCCTTGTTTATGTTAACGTTATTTGAGATTATTAAGGAACCAAAATGAATGTAATTCAACTCTCAAATTACCACATGCTGTGATTTGTTTCTACTGTATATATAAATGTATGTTTTTGATGGTTGTTGCCCAATGGTAAGACAAGCACTTCTATATTGAGTGGGAATCACTTATATTTATTCTCCAATTTATAAGATTAAGAACACAGTCATGTTATATACACACTAAACCTCTGAATGGAGGTATTTGTCACTGATGTCAAGACCTCTGTGGTCACCATGATGTAAGTGTTCAGGGAATAGTTCAAAGTAAGACAGAAGTTTGCTCTAAGTTTTCAATAATTATGTCAGTTGCTTTTTAAGCATAAAGCAAGGATAGTTCATGAAAATCTAAGGTATTTTGATAACAGCAACATAGAGAAATCATGCATATTATCTGGCAGGCTTGAAGGAAGGACACCTCTCTGATGTAAGTATAGAAAACTCTTTCTGGAAAAGTCATTAGTATAATGAATGTCCATCCATGTTTACTAAATTAGCCTCCATTTTGTAAACCATATAAATCACATTCTCAGATCATTTCATCAGAGAAACAGGAAAGTTTTTAGAAGCTTGTAATGTGTATTTTAATCAAGGATCAAACAAAAATTGTAAAAGGTTTTATTCCATCTGTGTAAAATTAATGTATCTTAATTAATAAAAGTGAATGGTTTTTCAGTGAAAAAAAATAATAAATTTGTTAAAAATTATTTTAAAAAATAATAAACTGGAAACCACATTCATTTGATTTGCATATGAAATTTTAACACACTAAAGTCTATTCATCTACCAGGATCATTTTCGAAAGTATGGACCACAAACTAAAGCTAAATAGTGTTGTCTCTGTTTAGTTGAAGAGTATCCTAAGATTTCAAGGTAAATTATTTAAAAAAAAAAAAACAAAAATCCAAACTGTTTATAGTTGCCTTTACTTACCTGTGCTGCAATTGTCATCCGTAAACATTTGAATTTGAGAGTTATCGTAACAGATGTGTTCATATTGGTTGCCTTTAAAGTGATGTAGCAATACATCATAAAGTATATTAACAGAGTCAATCATTTTATTTGCGTGTTTTAGATTCCCATAAGACTTTCTTTGTTGAGATGGTTTGCCTTTAAAATAGTTTATAAACAGGACTAAATCTCTGTGGTTACTTTCAGGTCTCTAAAATGGATTGTTTTCTCCCTCTCTGATTTTGAGACCTAAAATATTATTTAAATCATGGCTTTGAGTTGGAATTAGTGTTAAATTTGTACCAAAGGAAGGAAAGTGAGGCATTTATAGTAATTGATTCTTCATTAGATAATTTCACTTAAAACAATGTATATAAAACAACTGAAATTTGTATCAGTTATATAAAGTAATTTAAGGGTATATATAAAATAGTGATTTTTCTTTTAATAAACATACTGCTTTACTGAATGAATATTATTCCTTTGAAGATTTGACTTATCTTCAGAAGCAATAGTGAATGCCAATGGTGCAGTCACTGTTACAGACACTTCATTTAATTCAAATGAAATTTTGGTATATAAGGTAGATTATCTGATAGTCTTGTGATGTCTTTTAACGTGGTGTTCAACTAAATGCTTTTTTCAAGCCCAGTTTCTTTGTACGGTTGTCTTTAACCAGTTTGTGCTCTGCATGCCAACTTTGTGTGCCTCTTGGTTAGGGAGAAAGTAGATCCCAAAGACTTGTAGAAATACCTCATGAACCTTTTGGCATGATGTTTTGGAAAGGAACTTATTAGCAAGGGATTATGTCAACTCAAGTTCTATTTTTGAGTGCTTCAAACTAGTTTCTCTTTGTTTACTGACTTTACAGTCCTCCCTTCCCCCACCAAAGGTACCTATTTCTGCTATCCTGTGGGTGATGTAGGCTTCTGTGGGCTAATCTGGGAACATACTCCCTGTTTATAAGCATTTTTTTTAATGGAGTTTGTCATGAGTTCCAAGAAACTTGCTGCCAAACAGACTTTTGGAATAGAACTGCCTTTAAATTGGGGATGGCATCCATTCTCATTTTGCACTTCTCAGAAGTGACTGTTTTTCATTGAATGTGCTAATATTTGGCTTTTTTCCTTTATAGTAACAAACGAATATAATGAATCATTGCTCTACAGTCCAGAAGAACCAAAAATACTTTTCAGTATTCGAGAACCAATAGCAAACAGAATTTTCTCGAGCAGTCGTCAGCGTTGTTTCACCTCAAAGTAAGCTTCCACAGTCTTCTTGTATCTGTTTTCCTCCCTTGTAATTAATTATAAAGCACATTTGGCTGTGAAAGTATTCAGTTTCATTAAATCACTGCTTCAAACTTAATCATGCAGGAAAAGTAGAACCTGTGGAGCTAAAGCGGTATCATGCTAATAACCTGGGTAAAGTGATATTTTCTTTAAAACTTAGTTTCACTTTAGAGAAACTAAAATTTAACTGAATAGAAAGGACATGGTTATTTAATTGGGTAATGTGTGCTTGTCGTTTTTACTTTGTTAAGTAAGACACAGTAAGATCGGATTGTCACTTCAAAAGAAACTGGAAAGCAACTTTTTTTTCATATAGTATGGAATAAAAGCAGGACATACATTCATATAAAGCCTAAATTGTGTAGCAACATAAAGGACTCATTTCTTTCAGCTTTTCCCTACAGCTGAATCTCCCACCCATGCCCATATCTATTAAATTTGCCACAGATTTTTTGTTTTGAGGGGAAGAAGATATACAAAAATGTTTATAATTTTTGTAAAGGTTGCCCAGTCTTCCAGACTGACAAGAAAACTTAACTATAGTTAGGGCTTCCCTGATAGTTCGTCTGGTGGGGAATCCTTCTGCAATGCAGGAGACCCCGGTTTGATTCTTGGCTCAGGAAGATCCCCTGGAGAAGGGATAGGCTACCCACTCCAGTGTTCTGGGGCTTCCCTGGTGGCTCAGATGAAAAAGAATTCACCTGTAATGCAGGGGACCTGGGTTTGATCCCTGGGTTGGGAAGATCCCCTTGGAGAAGGGAATGGCTACCCACTGCAGTATTCTTGCCTGGATAATTCCATGGACAAAGGAGCCTGGCAGGCTATAGTCCATGGGGTCACAAAGAGTCAGACACAACTAAGCGACTTTCACTTTCACTTTTCATCTCATGGCAAGCAAAGAATAGTTCAATTACAAATTGCTTCTTACAGTGTGCATGTACTTCTTTGAAAACACATAATTGAGTTTTTCCAGGAAAGACATTAAAAAGGATAGTGATCATATTTTAAAATCACTTAATCATTTGAGAATTAATTTTGATTAATCAACAAATCTATACTCAGATTGGGTAAGACTAAAAGATTCATTTAAATGCTTGCTCATATAAGTAGGAGAACAGCTTTATGACTTTGGTTGGAAACTATTTCGTAGCAACAGATTGACAAGTTGAACTAAATTAGAGTTATTAACTTATGTTAATCAAGGCACCATCGAGAAAATAAAGAGGCAGGCCACAGAGTGAAATAGTATCTATGTCCAGCAATGGACTCATATCCAGAATATATTACAAAAGTTCTTACAAGTCAGTAAGAAAGAAGGCAGGCAACCCCTTAGAAAAATGGCTGAAAGTCTTGAACAGGCATTTTGCAAAAGAGAATATCCAAATGGCTGATAAGTGTATAGAGAAACATCCTTGACCTTATTCATCTGAGAAATATAAATTAAAACTATATCATAGAAAAAAAAAAAACTATATCATATAATACCATAGTCATGTAAGGATGTGAGAGATGGACCTTAAAAAAGGCTGAGTGCCAAAGAATTGATGCCTTTTGAATTGTGCTGGAGAAGACTCTTGAGAGTCCCTTGGACTGCAAGGAGATCCAATCAGTCCATCCTAAAGGAGATCAGTCCTGAATATTCATTGGAGGGACTGATGCTGAAGCTGAAGCTCCAGTACTTTGGCCACCTGATGTGAAGAGCTGACTGATTGGAAAACACCCTGATGTTGGGAAAGACTGAGGGCAGGAGGAGAAGAGGGTGACAGAGAATGAGATGGTTGGATGGCATCATTGACTCAATGGCATGAGTTTCAGCAAACTCCAGGAGATAGTGAAGGACAGAGGAACCTGGCGTGCTGCAGTTCATGGGGTCGCTTAGAGTCAGATATGACGGAGCGACTGAACAAATACAATACCACACACACTCACCAGCCTAGCTAAAATGCTAGTTGTTAATAAGGTGGAGCAACTACAACTTTTATATAAAAGTGGAGCAACTAGAACTTTTATATAAAACTTTTATACTGTTAGGAATAATATGGAAAATTGTTTGGCAGTTACCTACCAAAGCTGAATATAGGACGTGCAGTGACTCAGTGATTCTGCTCCAAGATATATATCCAGCAGAAGTATATACACTGACAGATATGTAGGCACCAAAGGACATACTCTAGAATATTCATAGCAGCAATGTTCCCAACAGATCAAAACCCTAATGTCCATGCATAGTAGAAGGGATACTTAAATTTTGGTATTTTCGTACAATGCAGGTGTTTTCAGACAACAATGAAAATGAACCCAGTGCTGCTACATATGATAACATGGATGATTTCACAAGCATACTATTGAGCAAAAGAAGCCAGATATGGACATATCTATTGTATTCTTTCATTTATATAGAATTTCAAGGATAGACAAAGCTATTATTACTATGGTGATTGAAATTAAGATAGTGGATATGCTTGGGAAGGAGGGGCTGGGAGTAGAGACTGGGAGATGGGTTAAGAGCAATGAGGGAACTTCCCAGGAACTGAGTGTAACATTCAGTTCCTAATTTGGGTGATGATAACACAAGTGTGTTCATTGAGCTGTACCCTGATAATTTGTGCCTTTTCTGTGTATAAGTAAAAATTTTACATGACAGTAGTTACATTCTTGCTCAATATTTAAAATACTTGTAATGGTAATAATGTTCAAAAAGCTCCTATGAGTTCCATCAAGTCTGAATTTGTTCACTTTTAAGTGTTTGGGTAAATGGAGCTATCCTGAACATTTCGAGATTTTTTTGGGTAATGTACTTTATTGACATAGTCACTAATTCTCTCATAACAAAGGGCAGGGCAACTTGATTTTTAAACTCAAGGCCAAATGATCTACCTGCCAGTTTAGATAAAAACTCAGTGTTTTAAAGGAATTGCAGTTTAAGCAAAGTGTTGATATTTAACAAGATGTCTCTCTCTGCCTAGGGTGTGTGTGCGTTCTCGGTGTTGGGATGCATGCATGGTTGTGGATGGAGGAACTTCCTTTGAATTTAATGACGGAGCCATTGCTTCAATGTTGATCGAGAAAGAAGATGAGCTTCGAACTGTGCTTCTAGAGCAGTGAAGGATTGCCTCAGATGACCATTTTGATTGCCAGAGAAATAGTTTTACTGCAGAAACAGCCTACCAGTCATAAAGCTACAGTTTTTGGTTGTTGTTCAGACTGGTTGGCCTTGGGCTGAAAGGCGACCAAGAAAGTGAGATTTGCATTATTCTTCTGATGGATTCTGATGGAAAAGATGTTCACTGTGTAAGAAAATGGAGGACTATACTGATGAGAATTCATAACAGTGAAATTTTGATACTGCTTACAGTTGGTTTCCAAGAGTGCTGGTATCTTTATAAATTGAGAGAGGTAGGCGCAAATAAAAGATTTAATGTTTAGGATTTGAAATTTAACTGTACAAGTTTTTTTTTTTTTCCTTCCTTTTCCTCCTCACTTTGTGGAATTGGTCAGACCAAACACATCTCATTTGATTAGTATTTTTTTATAGTACCTAAAGATCAAGATTTTTTAAAAAACTTTGATGGAGAATTTTGATAAATCCTGACATTGACCTAATTGAAGTAGGTAAATGTGTTTTTATATATCTGCCAAGAGTTTTCTAATTTCAGAACACAATGATATTGTTATGACTATTGATTTAAACAGTTCAATCATTTTTGAAGTTATTTATAGATGTTTTCATTTAATTGACTATCAGGTTAATTTTGACAATGCTGGGTGAAATATATACGGACAAAATCATGGCACTATTACAAATGTATTAATTAGCCAATAATTATTTTAGGTCTTAGGTAACTTTTTTTTTAATGATTTGAGGCTGATAAAGTTCTTCCATATTTAAAACTCGCTAACATGGATTTAAAGACTAAAAGGATGAACTGATTAGGCACAGTCTATTATGAGTTTGGTAAAACCTATAAAAATTTTCATCTAGTGTTAGGAGTCTTGTCAGAAAGAAAGTGGACTGTTTAATAAATATGCAAAACATTTTAGTTTTAGAATTGCCTTACTTATTATCATGGTAGTTTTCACCTAGCTCATATTCCAAGTTTTACACATTAGGTTTGGAGGATAAAATGTTGTGGCTTTTCTTTTTTTCCCATTATGACAGTTTCTTTACCTAATTCCCGCTTTACTTATAAGTAATCCTAGAATTATCACAAAAAGTTCCTCTTGCTGCATCATGAGACAATTGGTATTCTTATTCCAATTATTCAAAGTTGTATTTTTTTTTTCCACTTGCTGTTAAAAATTTGTCTTCAATCACTGAAATATTTATTGAACACCGACTCTGTGCCATGTACTGTGTTGGTGCTGGGTGTACACTGGTGATCTGAACAGCCGCCGTCCTGATAGAACTGAATCTGGTGAGCTCAGAAGTAGCTTCTGTGAAATCTAGGATGTGTAATCAAACCGAGTGCTCTTAGTTTTGGCAACATTTATCATGTTCTTGTCAGATTTTTTTAAGTACTATTATTATACAAAGATAATCTTAGGTTTTGATGTATATCCAGAACAAGAATTTGTTTTTCTTAGTTGAGAGTAACTGCATAGATACTACTTACAAGGAGTTTACATCATGCCTACAATAAAAATTGGTGTTTCCCCAGAGATGGATCTAGTTTCTGGTTTGATTTAATAATGATATACTTAAGATACCACTTTATAAAGAAGCGAAATTCCACACTATAGAAACTCCCTAACAGGTTTAAAATACCTTTTTGACAAAAATGCCAACTCCATCTTTAATATCATGGAAATCTGATTGTCCAAAATGGTACATAGATCTGTTTAATATGTAACATATTAATAGGTAACCTGCTATGTAAAATTGTTTATAAGCCATAATTTAAAGGTTTAAAAGCTACTTAATGTGCTCCATTTGTGATATAACCTCTAACATTTCTGACCAGTTGTGGGATTTATTTGTACGAGATGACGAGAGGCAAAGGTTGTTAGAATAGCAAAAATGTTCTTATGAATGAGTTCCTGTTAATGGCAACTACATGTGAATAAAAGTAAACCATTGTTATCTTTTCTTTTTTAGTTCATTTATTTCTTCAGCTCTTATGGGTCATTATTTGAAAACCAGATTGCCCCAAAATATTATATTTCATGTCTTTTTTCCACACTATTATTTTTTTCCCTGTGGACTTCATTCACTGCTAATATGTGACACAGGGCTTCCTGGTAAATGTAGATTCTTCAGATATTTTTGAGTTAATGTTTTTGATGTTCTATATGTATTTATATTCATGGACCCAGTAAATCAAAATCATATTACATGAACTGCTGAACTGGAAAGAAGAATTATTTTAAATGCAGTTTATTCCTTAACATTAAAGTAACCATGAAGGATTAGGGTGTAAATCAATAAGAAGGCTTATATATAAGTTTTCTACATGAAGAAACGTATAAAGAATATTTTTTGTGTCATAGGCTTTATTTTATGATAGATTTTTTTAGAAAATTTTAATAATCATCAGTGGTTAAAAAAAATTCAAAACTTGGGATCCTGAAGAGACTGTTGAAGAGCTCTATCTGAACAATAGACACCTTTTTATACCAGAAGATTGTGAGTTCACTGGGAGTAGGGATTATGTGTTCTGATTTGTACAAAGAATACTTGAAAACCTGCATAGCTAGAGAAGAAATCTATTATAATACATGACGGTTTTACATGCTGAAACAACACTGTTAGGGAGTCTCTGTATGTCAGGGGGTGATGTATTGATAGTTGCAGTAAGTAGGACAGTATTTGAGGAACTTTTTTTTTAACCATTCTTTTAAAATGTTTTCCCCAACTGCAACTTCCCCCCCTCCCCGCCCCCAACACCTATTCTCTTTAAATGACTGAAGAGAACTTGAAAGATTTGTGAGGTTGTCATCATACTAGACTGGTTCTTTGCTTTCACAAGTGGCTTCCCTGGTGGCTCAGATGGTAAAGAATCCGCCCGCAATGCGGGAGACCTGGGTTCGATCCCTGGGTTGGGAAGATCCCCCTGGAGAAGGGAAGGATTGCCCACTCCAGTATTCTGGCCTGGAGAGTTCCATGGACTGTATAGTCCACAGGGTCACAAGCAGTCAGATACAACTGAGCGACTTTCACAAGAAAATCTATTTAAAATACCTTTGGTAACTAAGCTTTGTTACATAGCTATTTCCTCCTGCTTCAGAACTTTCCTTCAAAGCATCATTTCATGATAAGTGATTTTTCACAAAATCATTCTTTTATCTTTGAAGTATTTCCATTAGTCTTTGAAATGGGTTGTTGTGGACTATCCACTTACCATGTAGTTTTGGATTAAAGTATCACCAAAGTCTTAACCCCTCTATTTTCTGGTTCTTGCAGCAATACCACTGCAAGTTAACTTACAGTTACTATCCTGAGTAGTAAATTAATAGTTTTGAATAAAAAGACATTTTAAAAGCCAATGTAAATGACCAGGTTTTGTTTAAAACACAAAATGAAATGCATGGTGATGGTTGGGATATGATCAATTCCAGTGTGCCTGTTAATTTTAAAATGTGTGTCTATGGAAATAAGTCTGCCTTCTTGTCTCTCATCAGTCACAGCCCCTGCCATCTGAAGACCTTAAATATAATGATTTTACTGCTCAAATGTACAAGGTAGATATTTTGATATTTGGTTTAAGGAATACCAAAATGTCAGCATCTTGATATTTAGATTCACTAAAAAGTAACTCAAACACTAGAGCAAAACAAATCCCTAAAATGAGTTTAGGCTTTAGGGTTTCAACCTGTATAAGGAGTTAGTGTCTTGGTGGAGAGAGCTTTTTGACCTTCTGGGACCTTTGGCCAGGTGGGTATGGGAAGAGGAGAAGTAATGAGAGAGAAGGTTGCCTTCTGTTTGTTCCATGGTTAGGTTATCCAATGGAAAGGTGTTTCCAGTTTTCCTGGACCAGTTAGTGCCTTTCCTCATGTTCTAGACCTTGCCCTGTCCTCTACATTGTAGATCATTAGCCGATGTTGGATTGTAATTAAGTTCATCATGATAGAAGGGACAGAGTCACTTTATCCAGAAATAAATATTTTGCATTTGGCTAGAGTTTACCTAATAATCTTGGGAACTTGCATCTAGGGTATAGAAGAGGAATCAAGAGCCACAGGCAGACTGTTAACATCGTTGTTCTTCAGTCTCTTAAGTCATGTCCGACTCCTTGTGACTCCATGGACTACAACACCCCGGGCTTCCCTGTCCTTCACTGTCTCCCAGAGTCTGCTCAAACTCACGTCCATTGAGTCAGTGGTGCCATCCAACCATCCCACCCTCTGCTGCCCTCTTCTTTGGCCTTCAATCTTTCCCAGTATCAGGGTCTTTTACAATGAGGCAGCTCTTTGCATCAGGTGGCCAAAGTATTGGAGCTTCAGCATCAGTCCTTCCAATGAATATTCAGGGCTGATTTCCTTTAGGATTGACTGGTTTGATCTCCTTGGGACTCTCAAGAGTCTTCTCCAACACCACAGTTCAAAAGCATCAGTTCTTCAATGCTCAGTCTACTTTATGGTCCAACTCTCAAATCCATAATGACTGCTGGAAAATCCATAGCTTTGACTATATAGACAAAGTGATGTCTTCTTTTGAATATGCTGTCTAGGTTTGTCATAGCTTTCCTTCCAAAGAGCAAGTATCTTTTAATTTCATGGCTGCAGTCACCATCTGTAGTCATTTTGAAGCCCAAGAAAATAATAAAATCTGTCACTGCTTCTTTCTCCCCTTCTATTTGCCATGAAGTGATGGGAACAGATGCCATGATCTTAAGTTTTCTGAATGTTGAGTTTTATGTCAGCCTTTTCACTCTCCTCAAGAGGTTCTTTAGTTCTTCATTTTCTGCCATTAGTGATATCTGCATATCTGAGGTTATAGATATTTCTCCTGGCAATCTTGATTTGTAAAAAGAATGAAAGGCATATGGTGTGTGCCTCTTGATGGAAGACAGTATACCACCTATCCTGTCTCCTAGCTGTGATGTTCAAAAAAACTTTTGACAAACCCTCTAGATCAGGGTTTCTCAACACTGGCACTGAGGTTTTGGATCAGATGATTCTTTATTGTGGGAGCTGTCCTAGCTATTGTGGGATGGTTAGCAGCATCCTTGGTATGTACCTGCTGGAGGTCAATAGCCCCTCTCCACTTGTGACAACCAAAGCCATTTTCAGATGTTACCAGTGTCTCTTGGTGGCAAACTCACTCTTGGTTAGGAGCTTTTTGCTGCTAGATCTAACTGCCAGTTTATGGAAATAGGGGACACATGAACCTGTTAGACATTATTCCAGGGATGGATCACATCAGTAAAATCCAGAATGGAGAACACTGGACAAGCAACCTAGTTTCTTCCATTCGTAAATTGTAAGGATAATAAAGAAGAGGAACACTAAGATTAAGAAACTAAAGAAAATGTCACTGTCAACCAAATTCAAAGTATGATCTGTGTTTGGAGCCTGAGCAAAACAAATCTATGTAAGAAAACAGCTTTTAGATAGCTAGGGTACTTTCAACATCATCTTTATATTTAATGTTTCAGAATTAAATCAGAAGACTATCTTTCAGGTAGATACTGAACTATTCATGAAGTCATGGGTCTCGGTTTTGCCTCAAAAGTGATCTTGTGAGCATGTGATGTCTATGGGATGGGAGCTGCTGCTGCTAAGTCGCTTCAGTTGTGGCCGACTCTGTGCGACCCCATAGACGCAACTCACCAGGCTCTGCCGTCCCTGGAATTCTCCAGGTGAGAACACTGGAGCGGGTTGCCATTTCCTTCTCCAATGCATGAAAGTGAAAAGTGAAGTCGCTCAGTCGTGTCCGACTCTTCACGACCCCATGGACTGCAGCCTACCAAGCTCCTCCGTCCATGGGATTTTTCAGGCAAGAGTACTGGAGTGGGTTTCCATTGCCTTCTTTGATGGGATGGGAGAGATGGATGAAATGAGATTGGTCATCAGTTAATGACCTTTGAAAGCAGAAAATGAAGTTCACCATCTTTACCTTTTGCATTTGACATTTTTGATAAAATAAAGCATGGTATTGATTTTAAAAAGGAAGCAAAAAACTGGGTAATATTCAGGAAGAATCACCATTCTACCATTTCAATGTGTTCAAAAGGAGTTAATTCCTAGAAGATCTCTGGATATAGGGTAAACTATTCAAAGAGTTTGCTAACGAGAATAAAATGCACAGCATAAGCTGATCAAGTCTGTATTTAAAAAGTGCTATGAGCTGATTTTTATCCATAGTACTTGATACTTTATTGATAGTACTTATCACTTAATTTCAAATGTCTTATAAAATATGTTAATACTTTAAGAAGCACTTTAACCATAACAAGCCTATACTTAATGCCTTGTCAAAGAATTATAAACATTTTAATTTGACAACACATGAAGTAGATGAAGCAAAAGGGACCATATTACGGCTTGTTTTAAAGTGCCTTGTTCAGAGGGTTGGGGCTTCCCTGGTGGCTCTGTGATAAAGAATCTACCTGCAACGCAGATGCCGGTTTGATCCCTGGGTCAGGAAGATCTCCTGCAGAAGGAAATGGCAGCCCCCTCCAGTATTTTTACCTGGGAAATCCCATGGACAGAGGAGCCCAGCGCGCTACAGCCCATGGGGTTGCAAGAGTAGGACATGACTTAGCACACACACACATTCAGAGGGCTGAGATAAATCTCACACCATACCTAATGCTCGTTTTAACCAGAGTGCTTAAGAAAAACAGAGAAGGAAAAAAGGAATACAACTTAGCTGAAGTATTCATTTTTATAAAAATGTGTTTTATTTTAAAACAAGTCTATAAAAGTAGAAATCACATACAAAAATACAGATTACTCTGACGTGTTAGCAAAATAGCTTATGGCTGGACTTGAGTTTGGAAGTACTGTATGTGTGAGGGCATCCGGAAATCAGAGGCCGACCGGATCCTCCCTCCAGCCCGTGTCACTAATCTGTAAACAATAATTTCAAGTAGTATGTAGCACTTTTAAACTACTACAAAACTGAAACCTAATCATTTCCTGTGTAACACTACTTTATAAAAATGTTCTTCCTTAGGTTTGAGCAGATAAGGGCACTTCATACCATTGTTTCTAACATTTGAAAAATCTGATTTTTTAAAAAAGCAATGTTAATAGAAATGATGAGTTTGGGGTTTTTGCTCCATTTTGAATATATGGGAAGGTCATCGATTTAAACGAGAAATTAGTGTTTTGTGTTTGTGTGTGTGTGTGTATGTGTTTTAAGTAGAATTTAGTCCTTTTTCTTCTATGTATCATTAAAAAAAAAAATTCACTGATGCTATCAAAAGGTTCAGCACCCAAGTCTTAACTTTTACACATGTGCCGGCTGTGCTTATTGCTCTGAAACTGCACGGAACATACACCTTCTTCTAGTGGATATTCCTAATTGAAAGGAACATGCAGTTCTTAGGGAACTCCAGGTCCAGAACTTTATAAAACGGGTTGCTAGAGACAATCATTGTGGGAGGCCATTAAAATAAAATAAAGACAATTTAAAATACTTGATTCCAGAATAAAAATAGCTTTGAGAACCTTAGCGAAAAGGAAAACGGCAGGCATCTGCGGTTCAGGATTCCATCCAACATTTCAAGAATCAAAGAATGACTGGTTCCTACCTCTCTAAAACAAAGTAAGTCATTTTAAAAGCTAAAGAACCCATGTTAACATAATTTGATCATAACGTCAGAAGTCCACAATTCAATTTCCTCAGCTAATTCAGAACACTGCAAACACAGTACATAAAGAAAATAAAAAGTATTAGTCGCTCAGTCGTGTCTGACTTTTTGCGACCCCATGGACTGTAACCCCCCAGGCTCCTCTGTCCATGGGATTCTGTAGGCAAAAATACTGGAGTGGGTTGCCATTTCCTCCTCCAGGTGACCTTCCCAACTGTACATAAAGGAGAAGTCATTAATGTACACTAGAGGATACCCCAGGTTAACCTGTTATAGAAAACTGCCTCTTGAGTCTTTGAATTCTACACAGATTCTACACCTCTGGTTGGCCGATTGTTTGTTTATTTAGATTTTAAGGTGAATGACCTGGGCTATTTGTTTCCATCAACCTGATTACGAATCTAAAGGCACCATTGAAACGTCTATTTTTCTTGCTATCCTCAGAAGAGACTGCTTCACATCTACTCTATGATTCTCATTCTGTTCAGCTTACAATACAAATAGCTTATTATTTTTTGCAACCTATGTCTTATAATAAAGCAGTGCTGAAAAATTAAATAGAAGAAAGTTCAGCTGCCATATAGGCTACACAAATGATTTGCTGGTGGTGATTTTTAAGCTTGATTCTAAATAGATTTATGAAGCATGGCCTTGGAAGATGTGGTTCAAATTTTGCTATTTAAGGTATCTTGAAATTATAGGCTCACTCTCCCTAAAATTTCAAAAAGCATAGAGCTTAGGCTCTTAAGAGTATAGCAGTGATAAAAGCTTTTATAGTCATCTCTAAAAAGCAACACTTCATAGTTTTCTCTCTCCAATGGTTCTCTAATATACTTGTAGAAGGAAGGTAACAGAAAACGAAGAATAAAAATAGCTGAGTTCTCCACAATTGGGCTTCCTTCTTACTTTCCCTGTTCAAAGAAAAGAGGAGACACCATCTTGCAATAGAGGCTTCACAGACAACTGGGCTTCTCCAGTGACAGTCGGCATTTGATGCCCCATATCTCTTGGTTCTTCTTGTTGCCAATGGTCGGCCTGGCGATGGTGGTGAAATGGGAGCAATTAATCTGTAGATGAGGGAGGGCTTCCTTTAACAGTTGAAGGGTACCGTCTGGCACGATTCCAAAGACTTGTAGTGTTTTTAATGTGGGAATATCTCCAAGTTCACTGGAAAGGAAGAGAGAGACTTTCAGAGTAGCAGTATCTATGGTAACTGTGCCATTAGAATTACATGATCCAATTTTTACACACTGTATCATATTTTATACAATACAAACTGAAGACATAATTTGCAATCAATGATTCGAGGAAATAGCAAAGGTGAATCCACAAAGCACAGGCCACAGCTTGGGCAATATGGCCTTAGGAAACACATAAGTGTATTTCGTTGAATTTCTAATAACCAAAAAAATCCTAGGTTTATTTAAAATCCAAACACATTTTCTTTCTTTCTCCATTCCTGGTTTATACTCTTCCCCCCACCCCCATTCTTGGTTTATACTGAAAAATGTCACCGTGTTGGGAGGGGAAGCCAGCAAGCTAGTGATAGTAAAAGTAAATGTTTTACTATGGCATAAGCTGGAGTCACGAAAGGTTACATGCAACTTAAGGATATGGACTTGATCTTTATTTGAACAAGGCCTGCCCTCTTGAAAGGAGATGTGAGCAGAGTCAGTAATTTCCAAGTAATGGTTAATAGTCAACAAGTGCATTACATATGATGAAACCTAACGGTGACTTCATGATACTATTTTAAGGTCGTGTGTCAGGTGCAGACAGACACAATAGACATTTGACTTCACTACATATTTCCTTTTTTTCTTTCTGTCACATGGAAGCCAGTCATCTTCCTAGGTATTTCACATTAAGTGAAACCTAACTATGTCAACAGTGAAATTCTGGTCCACAAAAAAGGGAACCTGTTTTCCCAAAGCAAATATGTTTTGGTAATGATTCTTTTTTCTTAACCTAGGTCTACAGGCTTAGAAATTCATCTCTCTGATCTATATTTACTCCAGGTTGGGACACACAGTCCAAAGTCTCAGGAAAGGGAATATTTAGTTTGGAGTTTCAACAAAATCCCACAGCAGATCAATGAGAACATCAATTCCCTAGAATCAGAAGCATCCTTTATATTTTCATACTGCTAATAATTACCTAAAAAATAAACTTTCCTTATAGTAACTGTCAGCTTGTAATCTTTCCTCCTTTTAGCTTAGTGTATATACCAATGACCAAGGCATCCTCATAAAGCCTAGCTCAGATTAAGTCTTTCCCCTGTTTGAAATCGCGGATGCCTCCCTCATGTCTACACAACTCAAACCATCTACTGGCCGACCTTCCATGCTAATCCCGCTCTTCCACTCTTCCCACTCCCCATCTAAGTGTATTTATTCTACATTTAGGAGAGTTTTAAACACCACAGATGTTAAGATATACTGGTTAAATACAAGAGGAAGGGTAATTTAGAAAATAAAAGTACTAACCAAATGAAATAAACATGCTTGGTGTTCCTAAGGGGACAATAAGATCTAGATGTAAAAGAAAAGCAGTAAGAACAAATTGCTGTTGTTCATAAAGTAAGCTAATCTCTGAAATGCAAACAAGAGTATAAGGAGAAGTCAGCATACACAGATGTTTATACTTATCATCACTGAAGATGATAGCAATCTGGCCCAATCTTAAATTTCTCTTACATAAAATCTGACTATATGAGAACTTTGTAATATCCATGAGAATCCAGATTCTGGGATCTCCAGATTAGCCAAGTTGTAAGACATTCTGCAGTCGAGAGTATTTAAAAGAAGAAACTAGAGGTGGGAGTGAAGAGGGATGGCAGACGACATCTGCCATCAGAACAAAGGAAATGTTCTTGCAACAGCACTTTGTAAGAGCCTTGGTGAGGAAGGAAATTATACTAGACACTTAGAAGACACTCAGGTGTTACACATCAGAAAGGAGTGAGCAGACTATGATGAGATGGTGGATGAATGATCATTCCCTAGCCAAAAACACCAGGAAGTCTTTAAAATTTTAAGGAGAACCCCCATCCCCCAAAAACAAGACTCTAGTACGTGTACCACCTACAACACAGCAGAGAACGTGCCCAAGTATCTCTTTGAAACTTCAGTGGAAGAGACTGAAAAGTAAACTCAGGGAGAGTAAATAGAAATGAATAGCTTGAGAGCCATTATTTCTAACTTAAGGATAAAATGACACTGATGTCTTAAGTGTCTCTATTTAGTTTTAGTAAACAAAAGGTATTTATAAACTGTTTCACCAGCTTCGCTCCTTTGGTGTTCACTGTTCAGTTGCTAAGTTGTGTTCCACTCTTTGAGACCCCATAAGCCTGGAAGCACGCCAGGCTTCCCTGTCCTTCACTGTCTCCCAGAGTCTGCTCAAACTCATGTCAGTCACTGAGTCAGGTGATACCATCCAACCATCTCCTTCTCTGTCGCCCCTTTCTCCTCCTCCCCCAGTCTTTCCCAGCATCAGGGTCTTTTCCAGTGAGTTGACCCTTCGCATCGGGTGACCGAAGTATTGGAGTTTCAGCTTCGGCATAAGTCCTTCCAATATTCAGGGTTGATTTCCTTTAGGACTGACTGGTTTGATCTCCTTGCTGTCCAAGGACTCTCAAGAGTCTTCTCCAGCACCACAGTTCAAAAGCATCAATTCTTTGGTGCTCAGCTTTCTTTATGGTCCAACTCTCACACCCATACATGACTACTGGAAAAACCATAGCTTTGACTAGACGGACCTTTGTTGGCAAAGTGATGTCTCTGCTTTTTAATACTGTCTAGGTTTGTCGTAGCTTTTCTTCTAAGGAGCAAGCGTTTTTTAATTTCATGGCTGCAGTCACCATCCGCAGTGATTTTGGGGCCCAAGAAAATAAAATCTGTCACTGTTTTCATCTTTTCCCCATCTATTTGCCATGAAGTGATGGGACTGGAGGCCATGATCTTTGTTTTTTTGAATGTTGAGTTTTAAGCCAGCTTTTACACTCTCCTCTTTCACCCTCATTGGAGGCTCTTCTGTTCCTCTCCACTTTCTGCCATTACGGAGGTATCATCTGCATATTTACTGTTGATATTTCTCCCAGCAATCTTACTCTCCTTATAAAACCTTAAATTCCTCAACTTACAAATTCTCCTGCAAGTATTATTATTTATTTAGTTTCTCTTAATCTCAGATTACTATCTCCAGCTTCAGTTTTTTCCATTAATGAGAAATATAAGAGGAAATCAGACCAATTAATAAGGAAGGGTATAAATACAGGGAGGGTGTGTCCTGAGGATAAAAAATCTAGTATCCCAAGTATTTCAAAGCATTATCATTACAAAAGAAAGACACTCAAATTTTATGTTCCCACTTCTGAGATAAGAAATGAAAATTTTTTAGCATAAATAGCTTTCTGGAAACTATTTTTGAAGATCCTAGAATTCTTACTGTGCATTTCATATACATTTTACCTGGAGAAATGTTTAAGGATAGGGTACCAGCAAACTCATCTTAATGAATTCACAAGGTAACCTGTATACCATTCATTTTATGTCTTAAGAAACATACTCTTTTACCTTAAGGTTCAAGGACAGCATGTTTCTTCTGTCTGCTCTCACTTTATTCTGATGGTCTGACTTGTTACTAAACTGATTCCTCTGTTTCCCTTATTTCAAGATAATATTTAGACAAATCGGTTCCAGTGCAGTAAGGATTTGCACCTAGGTCTGTGACTTCAGACCCATGCTCTGGCCCATCAAGTCACATTGCCTGCAGATGACTGTGCAAGGATTATCATCCCACTGGATATAAATATAAAAATATGAAGGCTCACAGCCTCCCCTTAGCCTCTACTCAAGTGAATAGGTATTTCCTGCCTAACTTCTTATTCTTTGGAGAGAAAGAACAAAAGTAAGCCACATAAATAGATTCTCTTGAGAAAAGCAAGCAGAAAAGAATGATCAGTGTACTCCCAAGGGCGCTGCACAGACAATGCAGCTAAAGCTCAAATGGCAAGGGTGGGAAATAACTGTCAACAGAGAAACCTTTTCGGGTAGACACTCCAGGCTCCTAGCAGTTCTGGATGCTAGAAAATTCAAGTGGCAGGAGATTTTAACAAAAGTTGCATGTATATGAATTTAAGCCCCAATATCTGAGAGCCCTGGAACTAAATACTGGCATCCCTGCTGGGCAGTGCTTTTCCAAATGAGACACCAGCTCAGACCCAGAGCCCTAAGGATTAATTACAGTGCTTTATTAAAGATGTAATTACTGGATTCCCTAATTCTATGAGTTAACTCTATATAGCTGAAGTGTCTGATTTATTCATTCTTTTTAATTCTTTTTCTTTAAATTGCAATATAGTTGATTTTTAATGTTGTGTTAGTTTTTGGTGTACAGCAAACTGATTCAGCAATATATACATGTGTATGTACATACACACACACATATTTAATTTTCAGATTCTTTTCCATTACAGGTTATAAGAAACTGAATATAGTTCCCTGTGGTATACAGTAAGTCCTTGTTGTTGATTTATTTTATATATAGTAGTGTATATCTGTTAATCTTAAACTCCTAATTTATCCCTCTCCCTCCACCCTTTCCCCTTTGATAGCCATAAGCTTATTTTCAATGTCTGTGAGTCTGCTCCTATTCTGTAGATAAGTTCAGTTGTATTATTTTTTTAGATCCTACATACATGTGATATGATATTTGTCTTTCTCTGTCTGATTTACTTTACTTAGTATGATAATCGCTATGTCTGTCCATATTGCTGCAAATGGCACGATTTCATTCTTTTTCATGGCTGAGTAATATTCCATTGTATATATGTACCACATCTTCTTTATCCATTCATCTGCTGATGGACATTTAAGTCACTTCCATGTCCTGGCTACTGTAAATAGTGCAGCTATAATCATTAATTCTTTTTTTCTTTTTTGTTCCAAACCTTAACCTTTTTATTTTGTATTGGGGCATAGCTGATTAACAATATTGTGGTATAATTGTTTCAGGCAAACAGCAAAGGGACTCAGCCACACATATACATGTATCCATTCTCCCCCAAACCCTCCTGCCATCCAGCCTGGCAGTAACAATGAGCAGAGTTCCACGTGCTACACAAAAGGTCCTTACTGGTTATTCATTTTAAACATAGCAGTGCGCAAATGACCTTCCCAAAGTCCCTAACTATCCCTTACCCCAGGCACCCTTAAGTTCGTTTTCTGTATTCATTAATGCTTGAAACTAACTTACAAGACCCAAACTAGTCATTTGAGGACTACATAAATTCTGTGCTCAAATTCACCACCTTTCTTTGGTAGCAATCAGCTTGATTACCTTCATGTGGATAATAGCTTAAACAAGGTCAGCAGCCTCATTTAGGGGATGAGGAAGAAGGGCACCAGGCCAAATCTAAGATACTGACTTCCTGTGGTTTTTAATAAAATTGCTATATACTTATATTTTATACAAGGAAGAACTCTGCAACCCTTTGAGATATAGGAAAACTTCTTAAAGCTAAAGAGATGATATTCCCAGGATGACTTGGGTATAGCACTTCTTGAAAGCAAGATGGATCTGGTTCCTCTTTTGTTAGCATTGCTTTGATTTTGTGGAAGTTGCTGAGCAGTACAAAATCAACCCCTAAATGAGCTATCAGATTAAATAGACTATTCTGCACGTGTCCAGGAGACCTAGGAAGTACATCCAGTTCAGTCAGTAACTCACTATTTTCAGCTTTGGGTAAGTTACTTCCCTCTTTTGGATCTTAATCTCCCTTCTTCTCAAAGAGAACACCACTCTTACAATATTTACTACTTAAATATTTTTATTTTTCCCCATTCCTTGGCCATCTGGGACAGACACCACTAGAAGACTGTAGAACTTTTCCTCTAAGCTCAGATAAAGGTTTTTGGACTTAACTAGTTGATTGAAAAATTTCAGAAACACATATACACATGGTTTGCCTCCTCCCATTATACTTTGAGCTTCCTGGGACTAAAGGCTGTCTTCTGCTTTTGTAAGTTCTCCGCAAGTACTAGTACAGTATTCTAATATTTAGACCAGTTCACAGCCAAATAAATGTTTAGTGAACTACCTCAATCAACTCAATTTTACCAGATGTTTTAAGCCAAACATTTTGCCTTGGTTGTTCTATTTTGCTAGTCCTTCCTAACTAGTTTGTGATACATTAATTTGATGTTTAAGCTTTAAACATCTGCTGTTAATGGATTTTAACACCAAGTGACATCTCTTCTGGCCCCTGCCCTCTGTTCATTTTAAGAAACAAGAGTATTGGGACTTCCCTGGTGGGCCAGTGGTTAAGAATCCGCCTTGCAATGCAGGAGACACAGGTTCGATCCCTGGTCGGAGAACTAAGGTCGCACATGCCTCGGGGCCAACCAAGCCTTCGAGGCAACTTCTGAAGCCCACCCTCAATCCGCGCACCACAATGAAAGATCCTGCATGCTGAAAGTAAGATCAATGCCGCAACTAAGACCAGAGGCTGCTGAATTTGAAAAAAAAAAAGAAAAGAGTACTCACAGTAAAGTTTCAGGTATTATGTCATAGCACCGACTGAGTGAAAGGTGTTGGAGGTAGTTGAGTTGGTAAAATTCTGGAAAGCAGTCATTTTTCAGCATGACACTATCGCTGTAACAGAAGAAAAAATTAAAAAGCTATCCATTAATCCCAGATGAAGAAGATAGGAACAGCTTATCATTCAGTTCCTTCAATTCAACATATTAAGACTCTTTCCTCATTCAATAAAAAATCATGAATTTTCATTAAAATTTTTTTTGTTTTAAAATAAATAAAAACATACCTTAAGTCTAGGTGGACAAGATTGCGACATCTTCCAACTAAGGTAGAGACATCTAGCAGACAAAAAAAAAAAGATGGTCACCATCAAATGAGGAATCACACAAGGATACTTGCTGTCCATACATTTCATATTGTGCTGGAAATTCAGAGTAGTGCAATTAGAGTCATTCACTATTAGAAAAAAAAAAAATCATCATCTTGCCATGTAAGACTTTCTACCCAGGAAACACAAGAAATCATCTGAAAAACGACTAGAAATAGTAAGAGAACTAACTGTGTAAAATGACTGGATAAGAAACTCCATAGCTTATCTATGTGCCAGCAATCACTGGATGGAAAGAGGGGGGGAAAGTCCTGTTCACAATAGCAAAAAACAAAATCAAACAGCGCACTATATAAACAAATATCAAAAAGTAGCACTCCAAACCAGTGGAGGAAAATCATGGATTATTAAAAAATAATATGGCTACTACAACTAGAGAAAATTTACTTCGACTCAAATAATATATCCAAATTAATTCCACATGTTATTAAAAACTTACAAATGCAAAAATGAATAATTATTCATTGGATCTTCATATCAATGAGGAGTTTCTAAACATAAAAGAAAACAAAAAGGAGACAATGATAATTTACAACAAAAATCTTTAAAAACTCTAACATGTTAAAACAAAACAGAACACAAACAGAAATAAAGTGGTATCAGAAAACTGGGAATAAATGTTTCCAGTAGAGTTAATGTTCTTATTATATTAACAGTATAAAAAAATAGTATATTAAGAGTATAACAAAATAGAATGATACTGCATAAAATATAGACATAATAAAAATGGAGCAAGAAATGCAAAATAAAATATTTTTTTTGGTGCTATCACATGAAAAACAAATCCTATTACAATACCCAGAACTGATGAAATATCATAAAGCAGGTGCCCCTACACTAAAAGTGGGTATTTAATTTTATGCAGCCTTTCAGAAGACCTCATTTTTTGAGGGTGAACTGATCTTTCTTTTAAAAAAAAAAAGCTTTCAGGGCTTAACACACTTTGCTCTTTGGCTCAGTAATTCCACTTTTAGAAAAGTAATTAGAGATCGCAGGTGATACGAGTGGTAAAGAACCTGCCTGCCAATGCAGGAGACAAGAAACACAAGTCGATCCCCGGGTCGGGAAGATCCCCTGGAGGAGGGCAAAGCAACCCACCCCAGTATTCTTGCCTGGAGAATCCCAAGGACCCTACAGTCCATAGGGTCGCAAAGAGTCAGACATGAATGAAGCAACTTAGCACGCATGCTTACATGCACTATGATATTCACTGTAGTGACAGTTATAAAGGCCCCTCTCCCCAACAGGTCGACCTTCATCCATTCTATGGAACACAATGCTGATAATAGCCATTAAAAAGCTACTTAATAACATTTTACAAAGTGAAAAAATAACTCAGGATACACTGTATACTGAAAACAAAATACATATAATGCATGATAATCTCAATTTAAACACACAAACATATATTTACACACAAACTTACACATAGAAAGAAAGGGGGTTGGGGGTTGGAAGGCTGGAAGAAAATACACCCAAATGTTAAGTGCAGTTACCAAGGGCAGTGGGATCACAAATACCTTTTCAGAATTTGGAACAAAGTCGATACTTCGCAATCAGAAAACATATTAGTGAGTGTTATTTACTTTAAAAAATAGGCAAATCTTATTAATGTTTGAGGGTTTCTTTTTTCTTCTCACAGCTGCATCTCCAGCCACATCCCCTTGTCTAAATCCTGCCTCCTCAACACACTCACTGGGCTATGTGATGAGCATCTCACATTTATGCCTAAACCAAATGCCTGATTTCTCCCCTCAATCTGCGCCTTCCCCCAAAGTCTTTCCCGTCTTAGTAAGTGTGAACTTCATCGATTGCTGGGGCCAAAACCCTCGGAGTTGTACTCAAACTGTTTCCTCACATCCCACACCCCATCTGTTACCCAGTCCTGTCGGGTTAGCTTTCAAAATGCGTCTGAAATCAATCACTTCTTACTTCAAGTGTGACCACTAAGTCTCCAGCGGCCTTTCCCCAGCATAGCTCCGCATGGGGACTTTTCAAAGGTGAGTCGGATCATTTCATTCCTGTTTGAGATACTTCAATGGCTTCCCATCTTACCCAGGAAAACAAGGGAAACAGAGCTTCTGCCTTGGCCAAGAAAGCCCCCGGCTATCTCATCTCCTCACACTGGGCTCCTCGCTCCCTCTCCCACACTGGCTTCCATACTGAGAGGAAACAAAAATCCCAAACATTAATGAAGTTTGTCTATTTTAAAAAGTAAATAACATTTATTGATTCATTTTCTGATTATAAAGTAGCATATGTGGCTTTCCTCTAAAGGCACTTATTGGTCCTTAGTTCTAGAATGTTCTTTCCTTACGTATCTACATATCACTCCTTCAGGTCTATGGTTAAATCTTACTTCCTCAGGGAGCTCTTCTCTTTGGCCATTCCATCTGAAAACAGCCCCCTTCCTGCTACACTCTACCTGAGTACCCTGCTTTAAACTTTTCCTCCTTGTGTTTTCACTTCCTTTCATCATATTTACTTCCTTGTTGATTGTCTGGATTCCCCACCAGAATGGAAGCTTCACAAGGGTGACTTTCTCTGTTTTGTTCAAGGCCACATGTCCCAAGTTTAGAACTGGATTTTGTGCATTATAGGGGCTCAACAGACATTTGTCTCATGAGTCACTAAAAAAACGAAGAACTGCACAATGTAATTTTGAGTGACCCATCATTTTGCTAGCCAACCACAAAATCCACAATCAGATACAATCTTCCTTTGCCACCACCTGGGAAAGAATTAAACCTTGGGGGATGAAACTGGTTAGTCTCTGTCTCCAGCCCTTGTTTAAGTCCCGTCTTTCTTTGGTGGGTAGAGTTAGGAACCAGATTGCCAAGACTTAGGCAAGAGTTAGGAACCAGACTGCCAAGATTCCTCTTTACCGTCTCCTTCATTTCACTTGAGTTAGAAGGGATCTAGAAACTACCTAATATAACTTGTCATTTTAGAAGAGAGACATTTTTCGCTAGAGAAGTCCAAGTAAATCTAAGACCCAAAGCTAGGTCCTCCAAACCTCATCCCGTGCTCATCCACTGTTCCACAGAGAGGTAGTGATGGGTGAGGAATATAAACACTGAGAGCCAACAATTACTGCGCTCTCACTATGTGCCGAGAATGACTAAATGTCTTGTACATGTAGTACGCCATTTATTGCTTACTCTAATGCTAAGAGGTAAGGTACTACTATTAACTCCATTTTATTGAGAAATGGAGGAACAGCAAGGTTAAGCAAATTGCTCAAGGCTACCCAGTGAATGACAGAGCTTAAATCCAGATGGTCTGCCCCTGGTCTTGGAGGTAAGACACAAAATTTGTATTGTCTTCTACACAGTGAAATAGCGTGTGCCCTTGTTAAAAAGATATCCATTTAAAAAGGCTTGACTTCCCATTGTACACTTAAGGAAACTAACACTTCAACTCCTACTCTGCGTCCTATCCTCGCCCTGAATGTGTCTAGCAAGTGGGATTTTACCACCTATCATTCTTGCCAAAACTTAGTAGAAAGGTGATTTGTTCTTTTTCAGAGGAACCCAGAAAAGAGTTTTAAGCCAAACGTGGAAACAATTTACAGTAGTTTGCCTACAGCTGAGTTTCTCGACCTTACACACAGAACCTCAGTTCATTACAGAAAAACTCTGAATAAAGAAGTGAGAAGTTCAGGTATGGGCAGAAGTGTACACAAGGCACTGTCTTCTCTAGGGAATGAAGGGGGAAGAACCACGGGTGGGATTCAATGTGAAGAGGATGCTCCCTGGTGGGAAGTTAAAGTCCTTGGAAGGCAACTTGGCAAGAACTATCCAAAGCTTGATAATGAAGCCTAATCCTTGGCCTGGCAACTCCACTTAGAAATGCACTCAACAGTTTGCTTCTGTCCATAAGACAGTTGTTTATAAAAGGGAGAAACTGTAAAGATTCTAAACATTCGTTACAAGGAGATCAACGGAGTAAGTTGTGAATGAATCAATAAATTATTCCAAATATATCTGATGGAATATCACATAGCCACTGAAAATGACGTGTGGTGTAGCTACTGAAATAGGGTTACTTGAAATAAAACCATACCATAAAGTATTCCATACACTATGTCCCATGTTTTTTTAAAAAAAGCCACTTTTTAACAGGAAAAAAGACTAGCAAAATGTTAGTAGGATTATTGATTTCTGTGTTTTTACATGTTATAGGTATATTTGAGAATGACTATGTAATACTATAACTAGATACTTTTAAATTTTTATTTTTAATTAGAGGATAACTAATTTACAATATTGTGTTGGTTTCTACCATACATCAACATGAATCAGCCATAGGTATACATATGTCCCCTTCCTCTTGAACCTCCCTCAAACAGATTTAAAATTGTGTTTAAAGGGAAAAGATGCAGAATAGAAATACTGTGTGTGGAGGGCAGTGGTTAAGAAAGACACTACTGCTGCTTTTACAGATCTCTAGAGAAAGCCTTCATTTTGTTATCTGGGCTCAAGTACCTGCAGAGGATTCCAACCTCTGACCATCTAGGAGAATCCGCTCCTATCTTCTACAGCCTCAGATATGTGACTCACAGAGGACAGGTCACGTCCTGGAGGAGAGCTTTTCAAATACTGCTTAGATTTTAAGAAGATACACTCTGCAAATATTTGGCTCATGAGTATTTAGAGTATGTTAAACGTTATAAGAAAAACACTTAGAGGGGCTCACACCACCATCAAGACACGAGGTTAGGGCTGAGGCGTGCACTGGCTTAACGAGGCTTTGTGTAGGCCAGCCTGAGGCCACGAGGGCAAGCTATTAAAATGCTAAGTGAAATAAGTCAGGGGACTTCCCTGGTGGTCCAGTGGCTATGACTCCATGCTCCCAATGCAGGTGGCTTGGGTTTGATCCCTGGTCAGGGAACTAGATTCCACATGCCACAAGTAAGAGTTAGCACACTGCAACTAAAGATCCTGCATGCTGCAACTAAGACCTGGCCCAGCCAAATAAATAAACAAAAATAAATATTAAAAAAAGAGAGAAAAACAACTACTATATGATATCACTTATTTAGGGACTCTAAAAACTACAACAAACTAATGCGTGGCTGTGGTTTAGTCGCCAAGTTGTGTCCGACTCTTGCGACCCCATGGACTGTAGCCTGCCAGGCTCCTCTGTCCATGGGATTCTACAGGCAAGAATACTGGAATGGTTGCCATTTCCTTCTCTAGGGGATCTTTCCGACCCAGGATTCAAACCCAGGTTTCCTGCATTGCAGGCAAACTAAAGGATATAACAAAAAAGAAGCAGATTCATAGATACAGAGAACAAACTAGTGGTTATCAGTGGGGAGAAGAAACAGGAGAGAGATTAAGGCAATAGAGGGGAAGGTGATTAAGAGATACAAACTACTAAGTATAAAATAAGCTACAAGGATTGTACAACATGAGGCATACAACCAATATTTTATAATAACTTTAAGTGGAGTATAACTTTTAAAAATTGTAAATCACTCTTGTACACCTGTAACATATATTACTGTACATCAAATATAGTTTAATAATAATAAAGAAAACCCTTGCCATTTGTCCTTATCTTTGCAAATCAAGATTCCATCAATATTAGAAAATAAAACAAAGTACACATAACCGAATGCTCAGGTTTATAAAGACTTTAATTGTCACACATCACCCCTGATTTTAAATGCCTGTGTTCACCTAAAAAACCCCACTGTCCTTTTAGACTGAATTGAAAAAAGTTATAAATATGAACTTAGAGGGTTTATTACAGGGTTTTTCAACCTCAGCACTACTGACATTTAGGACCAGATTCTTTTTTGTGTGTTATTCTACTGTCCTGTGCGTTGTTCACCAGCATTCCTGGCTTCTACCCACTAGATGCCAGTGGGTAGATGCCAGTAATGCCACAGCTGTGACTATCAAAAATGTCTCAGACCTCGCCAAATGTCCTCTTGCAGGCAAAACTGTCCCCAGTTGAGAATCACTGCTTATACTAATCAAACACTACATCCCTCGATTTTTATGTTGGGTTTTACCTAAATAATTTGGTTAAATAAAAGAAGCTCTTCTACTTAAACCTAAATCCTTTTAAAGTATAAAGGTTTTCACTCATGGATTCTGGATTCAAACCCTGCCACTAACCCACTAGCTGTCTGCATTTACCTGACCCTTTTGATCAGCTAGCTGTTATGTCATCTGAAAAACAGGAATAGGAACACACACACTGCATTAAATGAGACAGTGTATGGAGGATCATGCCTAGGAGATGCTCAGGAAATCAAACCTGCTGTTATTGGTGGGGCTGCTATTGTTAAGGGCCCAACGGCACTGAGGGTCTTACCTGATCTCTGCAGGTTCTTTCGGTACCCGCTGAGATTCAGCTGGGTGATGGTCTCAGACACATGTGCAACAGCCACTTGTACATGCTTCTCAGTGAAATCATAGCACCAAGAGAGGTTCAGTTCATCCAGTCTGCACACAAGAGGGGTGACAAGGAGAGCATGAAACCATTACCCAGAGTGAATTTCCTATGAAACCCTGCCTAAAGCTGTGAACCAAGGAAATACAGGGCCATTGATTCCTTACATTTTCTGCATAGGACCTCAGCTTCTCTAAGCAGCTACATTTGCTCACCTGAAACTGCTCTCCATCTCGGTCTAGTTTGTTCCAAAAAGTTGCCAGGGTATATGAGCCAAGGGCTTAGTGAATGCTGCCCTCTTCTGGAAGAGAAGGGAAGTGCTCTCCTCGCCTGCTCATACCTCATTCCAGGACTAGGAGAAATTCTAGCTCCTATGCTTTCTTTCTCAACCACTTGGGTTGTAGGAAAACAATATGAGCTTGAGATGTTTTAAAAAACTGATAGGTTGTACCAGGAATTCCTAATAAAGAGATGCCGACATCGCAAAAATTCACTTTATCTTACGGGGCCTCTGCTAACTAAGCAAATGAGGGCTTCAAAGAGAAAGTCCAACCACTAAACTATACATCCCATTCCTGGCATTGCTGAGAAAATGTAGGGCTACCATTTTATCTCATTGGTAGCGTTCTTATCAGAGAAGGCAATGGCAACCCACTCCGGTACTCTTGCCTGGAAAATCCCATGGACGGAGGAGCCTGGTGGGCTGCAGTCCATGGGGTCACTAAGGGTCGGACACGACTGAGAGACTTCACTTTCACTTTTCACTTTCATGGATTGGAGAAGGAAATGGCAACCCACTTCAGTGTTCTTGCCTGGAGAATCCCAGGGATGGGGGAGCCTGGCGGGCTGCCATCTATGAGGTTGCACAGAGTCGGACATGTCTGAAGTGACTTACTTAGCAGCAGCAGCAGCAGCAATGTTCTTATACAAAAGCAATCTTTTGTATAAGATCATTACAGAGAAATAAATACCATGCTATTAGCCCAGAGACCAAGGGAATATTAAAAAGGACACACAGTATTGGGTATTCTGTGAATCATGTCCCCCCTCACGTATTAATTTCTGTAACTCTGTAACCTTTATATACTGACAATAGACATTAATACCTAGTATAAAAGATGTTTTTAATTGAATCACCCAGATTCATGGTGTATTCTGCAATAACAAACTTTTGACAAATAAACAGTCAAAACTGTTGTTAGGTCTACAGACTTTACAGGGGAAAAAAGCCTGACAGTATAGTTAGGTATAAACAGATACTCTTTGTACATACTGTTGATAAACACATTACCACATTTTCCTTATTTTAATAAGTTTCAGAGGAAAAAAGGGATCACAACACAAGTAATCTTTGCAAACTTCACCGATTTGGCTCCTGAGTTTGGACAGAAAGTTTGAAGGATAAAGGGTATTGAGTTCTCCAAATCAAGAGCTCAAAGAGTTAGGAATAGCTTAAAAATGTTACCTGATTCTATCCTGATGTGAAAGATAACTGTATGTTTGAAATCACAGTTCTATAATCAAATCTCAAATCTCTCCTACCTGGAACAGCTGCTCAGCAAAGTCTTCAGGGCAGATTCAGAGAATCCAGAACACCCAGAAAGATTGAGTCGCAGTAAATTTGTGTTCTGAGCAAGATTACTGGAAAAAGAGGACAAAGTTGTAACAATACTAACCAGACCCTCTTATTCAATCAACAAGAATGAAGCTAAGGGAGGCAGTTACAAGCACACAGGCCTTTGAGTCAGAAGTGAGTTTAAATTCACATCTTACCATCTAGATGACACCAAGCAGGATGCTTTGCCTTAGTTTATTCATCTGTGAAATGGCAAGATCAGTATCTTCTTGGTAGTGTTAAAATTAAGTGATATAATGTAATAAAGGCCTCAGCACAGTGCCCAGCACAGAGATTAACTACACAACACTTACCAGTACTTTTAAAATTGAAAAACAGAACCCACCAATGACCTAAACATATTTCTATTTTACCCACAATTGTAATTAGATTGTAAGTAAACTTCTACTTATAAAGTCACCAGGCTCCTTCAATTAAATGTCTCTCCAATTGCCCTCTTCTCTCCATTCCCAAATGCCTCATGTTAGCCAAACAGTGATCAAGAGCAAGAGTTCTGGAATCATACTATATGGCCAGGTTCAAATCTTGGTTTTGCTACCTAGCTACTGTGTGACCGTGGACAAGTTATTCA
The DNA here is from genome assembly GCF_019320065.1 of Cervus canadensis. Taxonomy (NCBI): domain Eukaryota; kingdom Metazoa; phylum Chordata; class Mammalia; order Artiodactyla; family Cervidae; genus Cervus; species Cervus canadensis. The sequence continues at coordinate 36,251,573 of NC_057401.1, forward strand.
GCCTCTCTGTTCCTTAGTTCCCACATCTGTAAAAAGGGGAATAATAAGAACATATTTCATGGGGTTGCTATGAGGATTTACTCAGAATACCTTTAAAGAACCTAGTATCTGGCACATGGTATGTGCTCAACAAATATTAAGCAGATATTATCATTATTCTTTTCTTTTCCCCATCAAGTTTCATCATGTCTTACCTGAATGGATACAACATCATCTTAACTAATCTACTGAATAGTTTCTTTCATGTGTAATCGATCTTCTGAGATGCCCAGTGAGTTAATTTTCTAAACACTGCTTGTTCCATTCTCAGAACTATGCTTCTCTTCACCATGCTTCCCTCTTTACAGCCCACAACAAAATCCAGAGTTCTTCCAGCGTGGCAGGCACCCACGAGATGTGGTCCCTGCCGACCCCCACCTGTCACCTCCCTCCCGCACTCCATCAATTCCTGACCACTTCAGAATTCAGAGTCACAAAGGCAGCTTCACCCGGACTGCTTCCTTCGCCACATCACCTGGAGAACTCCTACCCACATACTTTCAATACTCAGCTTCAGAGTCACTTCCTCTGAGACGAGACGGCTGCCTTCTCGAAATGTAATTAGGCCTCTGTGTTGCCACATATTCACCAACGCATCCAGCAAACACAGTGCACTGTAATTATCTGTCTCTCCCTTGAATGAGGGAGCAGCCACGCCTCAATTCCTCCTTGCGTGTCTAGAACCTAGCATGAGACCCAGCAACATTTTGAGAGTTAGTACACAAACTCTGGTTGTCTAGGTGAGCAACCAAACCTCCTGAAGGAGGAACCAAGCCTCCTGGAAGGTTCTGCAGAGGCTGGAACACTGTATTGGGTATTTTCTGAGTCCACCTGCATGTGGACAGGACACCCCACATCTACTCGAGAAACAAAATCAACAAACACAAAACGAGTGCCTTTGAAACATGCTCCCAGGTGCCACTCACTCAATAATGGGATCTGAAAGTCGGAGGCCTTCCAGGCTGAGATTCTGCAACTTGGAGCAGTGAGACAGAAGGCCATGCAGGGTAGCCACATCGATCACAGAGTTCGACAGGTCCAGGTGCTGTAGACGAAAAGGGCTGAAGACAGAGGGAATAAAAAGAGGCTCTACAAGGTGGCTCACACCAGAATGTCCAGATTAGATCTGACCCCTTCTCCTCCCCACCTGGGCAGTTCACCACAAACAAGACCCTGAACACGCATTTCAAGTATTAGCTATAGTTGTAGTCATAAAATAAATTGTTACTGGCCACCTTCGTTTTTTTAAAATTCAAAAGCTTTTTTTTTTGGGGGGTGGGGTGGGGTGGGGCCAAGTCCAGACGTTGTGCCAGCACAGTCCAACTTAGAAAATGAATTAATGAGCATCAGGAGAATGAGTTGGATGTGGGTGACAAGGAGGTCACACCTACAATGACTCCTGGCAAGGGTGAGTGGGTGGATGACCAAACCAGGGAAGACCGTGGAAAGGCAAGTTGTAAACGGAGGTTAATACCAAGGTTCTTGGGATGGACATGCTAATACTAAGGTACTTGTAGGAAATTCAGCTGTGGTAGTTTTTAGGTAATTAGAAATAAGAGTTTGTTTGAAAGAGAGGGTTGGGCTAGAGATGAGGATGTGAAAGTCTTGGCATAGATGGGGGTGTACAAGACATAGCTTGTCTGAAGACAGAGTGTGGGTCGGGAGAGAAGGCAGCCAGGGACAGACCCTAGAGTAACAAAGCAAAGCGTGCACTTGAAGGAGACTGAGAAGGAAGTGCAGGAGAAGCATAAAACACCCGTGGGAGAGGAGAGTTGTCATATGACCACAGCGAGAAGGTGAAAAGGCCTCGAGTTGGGATGCGTGTTGTATCCTAGCTCTGCCGTCTTTAGCTTATTTTTCTGTTCAGTATCTATTTACTCCACTCTAGCATGAGATGACACGAAACCACACTGCAAAACTATCAGTAAGAAATACATTTTCAGAAAGTCTAAAAAACACCAACACAGAGCATCTTTTTCAGGATGTAAACTGGTTTGTGACAGGATCAGAAACCCAGAGTGACAAAATCTGAAAAGACCCCTCACATTTTTTCCTTATCAGAAACAGGCAGTGGGGGTAGAGAAATGTAAATCAAAACTACAATGAGGTATCATCTCACACTGGTCAGAATGGTCATCAAGAAATCTACAAACAGTAAATGCTGGAGAGGATGTGGAAAAAAGGGGTCCTCTCTTGCACTGTTGGTGGGAATGTAAGTTGATAAAGCCACTGTTGAGAACAGTAAGGAAAGTCCTTAAAAACTAGGAATAAAACTACCACATAGCCCAGCAATCCCACTACTGAGAAAACCATAATTCAAAAAGACACATGTACCCTAGCGTTCATTGCGGCACTATTTACGATAGCCTGAACATGGAAACAATCTAGATGTCCACCAAAAGATGAATGGATAAAGAAGTTGTGGTATATATATATACATACACACACACACACACACAATGGTCCTAAAAAGGAACAAATCAGTTCTAGTGAGGTGGATAAACCTAGAGCCTGTCATACAGAGTGAAGTAAGTCAGAAAGAGAAAACAAACATCATCTATTAACACGTATGTGCAGAATCTATAAAAATGGCACTGATGAATCTATTTGCAGGGCAGGAATAGCGATGCAGACACAGAGAACAGATTTGTGGATACAGAGGAGGATGGAGAGGGTGGGACGAATTGAGACAGTAGCGTTGAACCATACATACATCACCATATGTAAACAGATAGGCAGTGAGAAGTTGCTGTATAATACGGGAGCTCAACCCAGTGCCCTGGGACAACCTAGAGGGGTGGGATGGGATGGGGGAATGGGAGGAAGGCTCAAGAGGGAGGGGACATGTGTATACTTATCGCTGATTCATGTGCTTATATGGCAGAAACCATCAAAATATTGTAAAGCAATTATCCTCCAAATAAAAATACATTTAAAAAAAATAAGAAGAAATGGGCATTGGGGGAATAGCTTGGCTGCATGACATCTGCCGCGAGGGCTCTGCTTGGCTCCTGCCTCATAGGATACTCAGGACACCCTTAGACCCTGGGAAGAGCCCAAGAGCAGGCCTAGGCTAACACAGGAATGATGTCACTGAAACCCGTGCCGTGTTTCAACACAAAGGCCACATGGCAACATACACAACTAACGTCCCACGCTGCACAGATGACCTGTCCTAGGGCATATAGCAGGAGAGAGAGGAAAAAAAGACACTTCGATCTGTTTTCCTCCCCAAGATCTTCTGGGCACTTTTCTTTCTTACCTGAAGTGTTCAACTAACGGTTGGTCCATAAACGATCTTGGACAGCGGAAGGCAACCACCCCTCGGGACAGGAGCCGACCAACCACGTCTGGGTAGAGGTTTCTGCCTGCAAGGTCTACAGTCTGCCAGAGAGACTCATCAAACCTGGAAAAGAAGTGCTTCGTTTGGTGAGTCAGGGCACCAGTTTCTGGAGACCCTCGACACCGCTTCTAACAAGAGGACACGGCCACTCAATTGCCCTGAAGCAAATTCTAAAGGCATGTTTGTTTCTGACTATACAATTACCTATATTTTTAAGCCACTATGGAATATTTCTTTTTCCCATTATGGATAAGCTTTCATCTTCCTCTTTACATGGATTTCATAGCTAGTTCAAAGCTATCATGAGCTCTGCAATGATCTGGAACAGGAGAATAAAATTTCAGCATTCAATTCAATTCAATAACTTTAAGACTGCTCAAATCACTCAACTGATTACTGATCAAGTAGGTAGGTTCACAATGACCTTGCTTGCCATTTTTGTGAAGCACCAGCACACTACCACAAGTACCCTAAAAAACATGTAAATGTACCTAAAAGAAGGAAAGTTTGTATGACTTTATTATGAGATATGTTTAGCAAATATCCATTAGGAAAAGTCATAGTTCAGCTCCATTTACAAAACCTTAAAAGCTTAAAATAAATGCACAGAAATACAGGTATACCTATGAACTAATGTGAAGAGAAGAGGTAAAAATGTTTAGATTTGTGTTTCAAAAGCAAAAAAGCGGTAACAAATATAGTAAAAAAACATAAAGAGGTTTGAATACCCATAGATTAATTCAATTTAACACAAAAGAAAACATGAGATCAAGCCCGTGAGGGAACATTTTAAATGTTTACAAGAATTTTACTTTTTAATCCTACTTGAGATAAGCAGACCACTGGCTGGAGCTTTGAAATAATTCTGCATAAACAAATTGTCAACCTTTATTCTTAAGAAGACAGGACTGCTGTGCCTGGCATATAACAAGTGCTTAATGAATGTCAGTAATAACTTTTATGACAGTTGAGATGAAGATGAACAGAGCTGCATAGCGAACACAGCTGGTGGCAAAAGAAAATCCAAATGGCGTTTCTTGAGCAGGGATAAGTGAGTCAACCACCATGTACCTACTCTGGCATTCCAGGTGTGCCGACCTCTCTGTGGCTCTTCTAAGCAAACACAGTCAGCCCTCCCTATCCACAAGGCTTCCCAGGTGGCACAGATGATAAAGAATCCGTCTGCCAATGTAGAAGACGTGGGTTCAATCCCTGGGTGGGGAAGATTCCCTGGAGGAAGAAATGGCAACCCACTCCAGTATTCTTGCCTGGAGAATTTCATGGACAGAGGAGCCTGGTGGGCTACAGTCCATGGGGTCGCAAAGAGTTAGACACGACTGAGCAAGCACTCCCTATCCACGGGTTCCACATCCACAGATCCGCAGATCCAGAGCCAGACTGTCCTACCCCATTTTATACAAGGGACTTGAGAATCCGCAGATTTTGGCATCCACAGGGGGGTCCCAGAACCAATAACCAGTGGGTACCAAGGGATGACTGTAGCCCAGTCCTGTAAATACCTGGAGTGTCTTATTTCCAGCACACCTGTGAATGGAAGGGCAGGGGCTCCTGCGTAATCACAGTGAGAGTCCTAGACGTGTGGAGGGAGAAGAGACATAGATGGCCTTAAGCACAGAGCAAAGGTTGGCCAGAGGCTGATGAGCAGGAGAAAAGGTGAAGATGGAAAAGCCCGTCCCAGCTCACCAAGATGTCCCATGTGCAGCTCACTGTTCGCACCTGAGAAGCGTGGCCCCAAACCCAACAAAACCTGAACAATTAGCTGGGCACCACCCGAGCATCTTTATATTTCATGCTCACAGTGGCCATCATGTGACCCACCGGAAGTGACCTGCCCCATTTGGAAAACTTCTTTTCCTTGTATTCAGCAGAGCCCATGTTTATTGGATGCTGGGCCAGGCAGTGTACCAGGCGTGACAGGGATGCATGAAGGCATAGCTGGTTCTCATACACCCAGTGGGCTGGCTGTGAGTGGTGGGAAGAGAACTCGGGGCTCTGAGTGGGACCCAAGTGGGGAACCAGCCTCTGCTACTTAGGCTTTATGGGACCGGAGTGAGGTTCTGAGTCCCAGTCCCCCCATATATAAAAGGGGATGATGCTGTCTTCCCAGGTGGTGCTAGTGGTAAAGAATGCACCTGCCAATGCAGGGTTGTGCGTTTGATCCCTGGGCTGGGAAGACCCTCTAGAGGAGGAAATGGCAACCCACTCCTTTATTCCTGCCTGGAAAATTCCATGGACAGAGGAGCCTGGTAGGCTACAGTCCATGGGCTTGCAAAAAGTGAGACACAACTTGGCATACACACACACACCCCCCTCCAGTAGATTCCTCCCTTATCTGTGAAATAAGACACTGATTACTATAAAGAATAAGAAAATATCAAGTGTGCTCTGTCCTACTATATTCTTCTTGGTTTTCAGTGTCAGCAGACCCCAACGAATAAAAACCCTTCTTTTCTCCTCCTCTCCATATACTAAATGGGGTGAAAAATACTTACGCTAGATGATACCATCTCTTACAAACACTGGAAACTTTCAGGAGTTCAGGGAGGCACAGACAGGAAAAGATTCCTAAGAGCAGCTCATCTGGAAGGGAGTCCCAAGAAACACCTTGGAGGGAAAAAAAAAGAATTGTTTTCCTTTTACCATGCTTTCCCCCATCAAGTGTACTGAGCTTTTTCCTGCACTTAAAGATATACAACGTGTAGCTTAAAAAGGTGAATTTAATGCTAAATGAATTCCTCATCCTCATAATTCTTTTTCTGTTTACCCATGGTCTATGTTTCCTGAAGTGGATACTGTATACTTTCTCAGCAAAGGAGAAAAGAGAGTATCAAGAATACTTGTCATGATATTCTTCTCTTAAGCACCCACCAGCCAGTCTCAGGCTCAGAACCATACTGATGGGGGTTCAGAGGCAGTCCCAGGCCTCTCACATCTTGGACGACAATGTCTAAGATACACAATGCTTCTGGGTTGCTAAGGAACACCTCACTCCTCTTTGAAGCAGCTTCAGTGGTAGATTTATCAAGTAGTGACCTTATTTAAAAGGCAAACCAATCTTCCTCCCTCTTCTTCCAAGTTTACAGAGGGTGGGCTCAGAAGTCCATTTACCTAAAAGTGCAATACCAAAAGGCTGTTCTCATCTCTTAATTCAACACACATGTCCTGAGTGCTTAGTTTGATGCCAGGGATGGGTTAAGGTGTTGGGAGAAAGCAGGTAACACATGAGACAAAACACTTTTTCATGGAGCTTATGTTCCATTGGGGAAACAATCACATGATATTAGAAGACATGTTAAAAACTGTTCAATATTTTAAAAAAATTAAGTGATACGTTAAAATTGCTTTTACTTTGATGTATTAAAAATAAAGTTTAAACTTTAGAAAGAAAATAAAGAAAGTTTAAACTTAGAAAGTTTTAACACACAGCATACACATACATACACCCTCAACCATCAACAGCAACTTACCTCCTTGTTCTATTTTTCATGTTTGGGGTTAATAATAAATTATGATAAGGGTTGTATTCAGCTCTTTGATTAAAACAACTATTTTCATTCTATTTTGACTCAACTCTATTTGTTAGCCTACTGAAACTCGTCATTCATAGTTAAGGAGACTAAGTCTGTATTAGTAAAGATTTGGTCAAAATATCTCCTTCTACATTTCAAAATAAATGCCTAATACAAAATTCTGTAATAGTGAGTAATTGTGATGTGAATTTCACCACAATGGTGGTTCCTTTAATAACTGTCAAGTTTTATAGCTGGAGTTCCCCCCCCTAAACTTTTTAATACATTTGCTGTGTTTTCTTATATTAAAAAAAGTATTGCATTCTTATTGAAAAAATTCTTGAAGAAAAGTTGAGTTACTTAAAAGTATAAAACAGTTCCATTTCTCAGAGATATTTTTAAGTTATCTGGTGCACTTACATCCATTTCGTAAACATACTGTTTCCCAAACTGGTATTTAAAGAACATTCTTCTGGGAGATGTTAGAATCTGTTCCACTACAAACAGTGTTCTGTGGTGTAAAATGGTATAAAACAATGGGGAGGGCGTTACTGAGCTGGTGATCATTGAGCAAAGGCTGAACAGAGAGAAGAGGCTGGCCCTGTGAGTCCCTGGAGCGTGTTCTATGTGCAGGAGCAGCAGGTCTGTTTTGAGGAACAGCAAGGAGGCCAGCGTAGAACACAGTGAGCAAGTTGCAGGGAGCGGGGAAGAGGTCAGAGGAGTGGGAGGGGGCCAGGTCATCCGGCTCTGACTCTGAAGGTGATGAGGGGCCGCCGGAGAGTTCTGAGCACAGGAATGACAGGATCTCACGTAGGTTTTAAAAGGATCACTCTGACTGTGTGTTCGGAATAAACTGGAGGGAGAAAAAGGTGGATGCAGGAAAACCAGTTTTCTTAGTTTTTATAAAAGCAAACTCTAATTGCTATGCAACAAGTATTACATGCTTACATATGAATAGAATAACCCACAAGACAAGGATAATATGACCACGGCCTAGAAGGAAACAAGCAGGCACCAAACAGTGAGTGTTTTAGATCAGAATTCAGAGTGGTTAGCTGAGTTCAGTAACTTGCCTTCTCGGTCTCTAACTCCAACCCACCTGCTACACCAATGCTACCAATATCCTCTCTCCCCGGTGACAGCTAATTTTAGTGTCAACTTGACTGGGCTAAGGAGTACCCAGATATTTGGTTAAACACCATACCAGCTGTCTTTGGGAGGGTATCTGGGATGAGATTAACACTTGACTGGTTAACTGAGAAAAGCAGGTTGCGGTCCCCAGTGTGTGCCTGCCTCATCCAATCCAAAGTCGGGTTGGAATAAAAGGCGGATGAAGGGAGACCCGGCTCTTTCTCCCATCTTTGAGCTGGAACCTGGGTGTCCTCCTGCCTTCAGGCTGGACTGAAACTAACAAGATCTACTCTCCGGAATCTCAGGTCTTTGGGACCAAAGATCATGGGACTCTTCAGCTTCCAGGACTACGTAAGCCAATGCCTTATTAATAAGCCTCCTTGTATCTCTTATTTGTTCAGTGGCTCTGACAGTATTCTTGGGCTTCCCTGGTGGCTCAGCTGGTAAAGAATCCACCTGCAATACAGAAGACCTGGGCTCGATCCCTGGGTTGGGAAGATCCCCCGGAGGAGGGCATAGCAACCCACTCCAGTATTCTTGGCTGGACAATCTCCACGAACAGAAGAAACTGGTGGGCTACAGTCCATGGGGTCCCAAAGAGTCGGACACGACTGAGCAACTAAATACAGAACACACACCCCATTTAAAAGGTGTCAGTATGTACTGAACACAGACATTGCAACAGGCTCAGGGGAAAGACGATGGACAGCTGGAGACAGCGTGGAGGTGAGTGATAAACATAACAGTCTTAGACTCTGTGGACTCTTTCCCCCCTATTCCTGGGCAATCTTTTGAAAACATTCTTCAATTAGATCCCTTCAATGGTGTCCCTTGAATATTCTGTCTAAAGTCTATACTGCTGAGCATGAAATTCAAAGCTTTCTTATCAGGGCCCCACTTGGTTTTCTAGATTCATTATCTAGAAATATGTTCCAGCCACTTGGAGCTACTTGGAATTTTCAGAATGAGTCTTTCTGTGTCATATCTCAATGCCTCTGTACATGCTGTGCCCACCCCCGACTGCTATTACTCAAGGGGCCATTAACGCCCCAACTCCTATGGACGGCCTCCCAGGACATCACCAAAAACAGGCCAGTTTTTTAACCACAGTTTTGTTATTTCCTTACTCACCTGTGTAGGCCCTACAAGGCCATGAGATCTTGAGAAGGAGAACCTGATTTTTCTTTTAACAATCTTCATATTCTGAGGAACTAGCACACCGTCCGATACATGCAAGCATTCATTTATTTACTTAACGTGCTATATGCCGAGGACTGTTCTACAGACAAGAGATGAACAAGGCATGGCCTTCTCAGCGCTTGAGAGACACAGACAAACAGGATATTTCAATCCAGGGTCACAACGGGCTGGAGAAAGGCTCAGGGTATTGTGCTACACCGGGGACCGGCACAGTGCTTAGCGAAGATGCTCCCTGGGAAAATAAGGACTTGTAGCTGCTCCATGAACACCTGCCCCTTCCTCTCGAGAGAATCAAATAAAGGACTGAGGCTCTGAAGCCTCGGGGTAGAGGGATGAAGGCAGACCATCCGCACTGACCCTGGACACGTTCCAGAGAACAGCTCCTCAGTGCGGCAACAAGCCTCCATCACACCACAAAGCTCCTGGGCCAAGGTCAGTGGGGGAAGAGGGTCTCCAGCAGGACTCCTGCTCCACAAATTGGAACAAAGTTTTCCTTCCATTAATTCTTCTTAACTCCCTAACCTCTGCTGCCTCCTGCATATACAGATCAGATGCTAGCATTACATTCGGCAAAAAAAAAAAAAAAAAATTACACTTAGCCACTTTGAATCTAGTCTGTTGAGATTTTTACTATGATCTGCAATGACTACCCTGACACCAGGTGCCTGCCCCCCATCCCCGCCAAGTGTGAGAACTCTGGATTGAGGAAGGAGCACAGTTCCGACTGGAATTTGATTGCATTGTCTCCATGTCAGCAAACCCTAAGTGAGCTACTCAATCCTCCTGGGGCTCACTTTCATCAGTAGGAAAGGGAATAAAAAGGTTCATTTTGCAAAGTTGTTCACTATGAAGATTAAATAGCTCATGTCAAGAGGTGACAAAGCAGAGAGTTAAACTGCCTCTTTTTTGCTTCTATTCCTCTCCTTTCTCCAAAAAATCTGTATGTTTTACTTTCATGACCTTTTCCTTTCAGTGCTGCTGAGAATCTTCACCTATGTGAAAACATCCATCTCTGAGTAGGGGCTGGACAAGGGCTGCCTGGTATGATTTACCAAGACCCCCTAACTGCCTTCTATCTAGGTTTAATTAAATAATTAAATTAAATTGAAAGATGCTTGCTCCTTAGAAGAAGAGCAATGACAAACCTAGACAGCGTATTAAAAAGCAGAAACAAAGGTCCGTATAGTCAAAGCTATGGTTTTTCCAGGAGCCATGTATGGATGTGAGTGTTGGACCAAAAAGAAGGCTGAGTGATAAAGAATTGATGCTTTTGAAGTGTGGTAATGGAGAAGACTCTTGAGAGTCCCCTAGACAGCAAGGAGATCAAACCAGTCATCCTAAAGGAAATCAATCCTGAATATTCATTGGAAGGACTCATGCTGAAGCTCCAATACTTTGGTTACCTGATGTGAAGAGCTGACTCACTGGAAAAGACCCTGATGCTGAGAAAGATTGAGGGCAGGAGAAGAGGGCAACAGAGGATGAGATGGTTGGATGGCATCATCGACTCACTGGACATGAGCTTGAACAAACTCTAGGAGATAGTGAAAGACAGGGAAGCCTGCTGGAGTGCTGCAGCCCATGGGATCACAAAGAGTTGGGCATGATTGAGTGACTGATCAACTTATCAACAACAATCGAGGTTTGGGATCCAGGAAATACTGGAAAGAATGAAGAGAGACATGGAAGGGCAGGAAGCCAACATGGGCATGTGAGTAAGCAGATTATCACTATGGGCTTTAAATCTGCAGGGGACTCCCAGGAAACATACAGCACCTGCCCCAGATGCTGGGGCGTTAATCCATCATCTGCTGTCAGTCATGGGTTGGTGGCTTCTGGGAGGGGGCAGGCATGTTGACTCCCCAGCATGCCTGCCCAGGGAAAGCCCTCAAACACAGAGTGTCATCGATGTGGGGGAGAAAGCCCTTGGCATAAAAGGGAATGGTGAGCTTCAAGGAGCTATGGATGGGGCACCCAAGTGTCAGGTAAAGATAGTGGGGAAAGGAGATAGGGAGGCTTGTTGCAAAGTAAAGGGTAGGAGAAATCAATAAACTAATGAATGTGGTACTTCCCATTTTAACAGGAAGACATAAGAAATCAGCAACTGAGAATAAGAGATCAGTAATTCAAATGCTTCCAGGTGGCACACTAGTGATAAAGAACCCGCCTGCCAATGCAGGAGACGTAAGAGACGGGGGTTCGACCCATTGGTTGAGAAGATATCCTGGAGGAGGGAAGGGCAACCCACTCCAGTATGCTTGCCTGGAGAATCCCATGGACAGAGGAGCCTGTCCACAGGGTCGCAAAGAGTCGGACAGGACTGAAGTCACTTAGCACACAGTTCAAATGCTAGAAGGAAAATTTGGCACTGGGATGAATGCAGGTGTTCGCTAAGGACAGCAAAGCCAGGCACTGAAGCCACAGAAGGAAGCTAAGTCTAGAACTAGGAAGGCTTTGCATTGCAATGTCCATCTTCACCTGCCCAACTCCTACTCATCCTTCAGACTCCAGCTGAACTGTCTCTCCCTCGGAGGAGCATTCCCAGGAGACCAGCATGGCCCCCCCTCCACCCCCCACCCCCCAACACCTAGGCAGGCACAGGGAGACCCCACACAATGCCTGGCACACCACGGACATTCTCAAAATCCTTGCTCAATGCAGTATACCTTTTCCTGCCCCTTCATGCAAACTGTGAACGTGCAAATTCTGTATCCATGTGACTGATGAACCTTCCTTAACCAATTAACTGCCACTCCTGCTGCCTAAGACAAACTTGGCGACGAACCCTAGAAAGTGTTCAATATCCCACAAAGGAATGACTGACACCCAAGAGAAGAATGCTGGCTCTGTTTCACAGACGGGTGAGAGTGTGGGCCTCTCAGGACCAGTCTCCTCATTTATCAAATGACAAGGCTGGCCTAGGGCTCCACTTAAACAAACATTCCTGCGTGTCTGACTAATGCTGGAGAGCGTGAGCACAGGCCCTGTCTGTTGGCCTCACTGGGAGGCAAACTAATAAACAGAAACACAAGCCCACGTTACCACTGCCATTTACTGAAAGCCCTAAAGAGTCTCATACACTTATTAATGCATGTGATTCTAATGCTTGCCTTGTGTCCTAGAATGCAGTGTCCCATTTCACAGATGAGGACACGTGTCTTAGTAGCTTTATTTATTAACCTCATGGAGGTGCTAGCAACTATCAGGTGGCAGAGCCAAGAAGTTAACATGGACTCTTCTGTCTGTTTCCAAACCCCACCACCAGAGGTGAAGGCACAGAGCCTCGGAGGAGAGTGTCTGAAGGCTGGCCAGGGGGCACAGAGCCTGCTAAGGAATGGCACAGCCCTGCAGGTGTCCAGGGGAATGAGGCTGAAGACTGAAATCCAGAAACAGAAACAGTGTCTTCTGTAAGTCAGGGGAGGGGCTTCAAGAGATGATGTAACTTCAACTAAAGGGGTAAGGTCACACAATTAGCAAACCACCCAGTGGGAATTCAAGCACAGCTCTGACTCCAAATCCTGTCCTCTGTCTACCCTAGGAGTCTCTCTCCTGATCTGACTAAATTTTCTGAAATGAAGAAAAAATTAAGAAAAAAAAAAATCACACTTTTTTAAAAGGTGAGAACTAAACCTGACTTGCTCTGGGAAAAGGAATCCTTCAGGGCTTGGGAGGGAGAGCGGAGGGGAGAGGGAGTGAAACAGAGACGCTGAGAGCTCTCAATGGGTCAGTGAGCATATAGACAGGGCAATGGCTGGGAAAACGCACAGCCTGTCTGAGCAGCCAAGTCCCCACTTCTCCACGGAGCTGATCACAGGACAACACTGATTCTAGGGCCTCTGGTGGGAGTGAAGGTGGGGGAGGGGTGTCACAGCCTGAAACTGGATGCTGTTCCAACAGATGAGACAGAAGTCTGTCTTCATACAGCTGCCCCAGTGGCTAGTATCCAGGCTTGGGATATGCTCAATCTAATTTTACTTGCCATAGTTAATTCTCAAAACATCGACCATCTGTTTCCTGGATTCCTGACTGCACTGCTGCCTGGTCTGTCTGCTCAGAGAGGATGACAAAGTCCAGAGCAAGTCTTTCCTCTACTCACCTCTTCTAAAACCCCCAAGGCTGCACACCAGACCTGCACAGTAAGCAAAATAATTAAGCCCATGGACTCTAATCTTCAACAACATGAAAGCAATTAAACACACTTTGGAGCCATGAAAGGTGAAAACTGGCCAGATTCACAAACTTGCTAGTCACCAGCATTTCCATTCATTTCTCTGGTGCAAAGTCAGCTGTCCACTTCTGTAATCTCATCACCTCCCATGCCTCTTTAAGTCCTTCGGAAATAATAATGCTTAAGAGTTTTTGATGCACGAGGTCTTTACAGGATAGGTAACGTCTTCTTACTTGACATGCTTATTTCTTGAAACATCACCTACACTCAGATTCAAACTCCAGAGTACTCAATCTTTGACTCTTAAAATTGCCCTTTTCTTTAAGCACAGATAATTGTATCTGAAGGATAAGCAGGCACTGCTGTTCACATCTACTGCTTTTTTAAGAGTGGAGGTTCACCTCCTGTTTGCTTCTGCTCGCTTGTTTTAAGTATTAACGACCCGTGCTTCCCTTCTGGGAGACTATAGATTCTGCCATCTGGGATGAGGTTTCCTTCCTCTTCTATAAATCATTAAGAGACAACACTAGACCATGCTAGCTCTTGGTATTTGGCTTTTTTTTGGCTGGTTGGACAAAACTGAAAAAAGCAAAACAGGAAAAAGCTAAAATAGGGGTCCTCAATGACCCCTTCAACCCCACACTTCTATGAGAGACTTGCTCAACCCTGGGATGTGAGAAGACTAAGAAACCATGGAAATTGGGATTCAGGGAATTAGGTACAGGATACAAGGTCGCGAAGAGCAGGATCTCTGGTCTGTGTTCACTGCTGGATCCCCCATCTCTAGAATGATGCTGCATTTACACTGCTGAACGAATGAAAGGAAGCTACAGGGTAAACACAGGTGCCTGGGAAAGGCCTGGAAAGGTTCTTACAGTGCTGAGTTTTGGAGCTGTGGGATAAGATTCATTGGTGAGTCATGAAATCAATTTAGTCTGATTAGTGTTGTTTTAAAAGAGTGGAAGAGAATAGTAAATACCTTAGTAAGGAAAAAACTAATTTTGTGCAATTTCAGTTTAAGATACACACCCAAGATTGCAATGGAAAATATGTTATTGGTTATTAAAAAAAAAAAAGAGGAAAAGCATTTGCCTGGAGATACTGAAAAAGCAGATTCCCAGGCTCCAGGCAGGACTTCTGGGATGAGAATCTCTGGAATTTTGCACTTTGAACATGTTCCCTTGGGGATATCAGTAGACTCTAAACTTTGGAGTCTCCACTCTGAAAACCACTGTGGGGCCTGGAATTTCAAGCAGTTTAACAGCCATGGGAAAGCTGATCAACAAATTAGTTTGACAGCATTACCACAGCTATCTTCTGTTTGGGAGGTTGGGGTGGGGGTTGTGGGTGGGCAGGAGAAGACAGGGGACCAGGGCAGGCATTTAACAACCATGAATAAAACACAGTTGTTCTCTTTCTGTTCATTACTGATCTCATCACCAGGCCATTTCCTCCCTCCACACACTCACCCCAAGGGCCACTCAGACCTGTCCTGGTACCGGCTGGCCACAAAGTTTCCATCTTCCAGGCTGAACAGATGAAGAGGATTTAGTCACCAGATGTGAGCCTGGCTTGGGGCCGGCAGAAAAGAGAGACTGTCAAGTGAAGAACCAAGAAAAACTCACACAGCCCAGGGCCACTGTCATCAGATCGCTATGGAAAGCAGGTGTGGTCCGTTCCAGCCTAATCCGGCAGAGCTCTCAGCCACCTGTCCTGACAACTGCAGACAAAACTCGCTACAATGATGATCCAACACCGCCAGAGGCTCAGGCTCCTGATGGCCCACTGGGAATGCTCTATACCAGCTGTTCCTCACCCTGCAACCCCCCTGCCCCCCTATACCAATCACTATAGTGCGTAATTCTACGCACCCGCAAAGCATACCAGCGGTTTCCCTCCCTGCCTCTCTCTGAGGTCACAACAACAGAAAAGTCGAGGTATTTTTTCTCTCACTTCCGATAAATACATCTGAAGTCAATTTTAACAATCTAGACGCAGTGACTGAATGGTTTCCAGGTCCTTCTCTCTCTTCCAGAGCCTCTGCTTTGCTGAAGCGCAGGAGGAAGCATGCTCACGTGCAGTGAGGATCACCATGAGAAGCTTCGGGTCATTTTGGTGCAAGGGGCTCCCTCCCTCTGGCCTCCTATAGCACTTGCTGCCTGAGCCACTCAGCAGCTGCTAGTGTATGAGCTGCCATCTTTTGCTGTGAGCGTCTCTTACCGTGTATCCTCTTCTCTCAACTTCAATTACAATTTCCTAGAAGACAGAAGCCATGCCTGAATCTTCCACCTTGTTTCCTTATTGCCTTGCTTGAAAAACGTCGTTTGTATTTCCGTCTGTGTGTGTGAATGTGGAAGGACATATAGGACACACAGCAATCACACGCCATGGCAGATGCTATCAGCGCTGGACAAAGTTGTCAAAAGCCGCTCATCTTAGCAGGAAGCGTCTGTCGTTCACCACATTTGGTTAGTCAAGCACCAAATTGCTCCTGCTGCATTCCTGACACTAAAAATAGCAGGGACATTCAATTTTGAAGAAAACAGATCTACACGAACAGGGCCAGACTAACAGGATTAAGGACAAAAGATAAACTTAAGTAGCCTCTCAGCTAGGTATCTTTTGTCCACCAAATTAACTGGGGGTACTTACTGTTGTATGCAGGGAGCATGCTAGCAGTTTCACATGTACTCTTTCATTTAATCTTACAGTAACCCATGATGCCGGCATTACTATCCCATTGCACATAGAAACTAAGGGACAGAGGGCTCAAATAGCTTCCCAAGGTTGGTAAACAGCAGGATTTGGATTCAAAGCCATATCTGTCTACTTCACCACAATCCTTACTGCCTTTCTGATTAATCCAATATCTAATATAGATCCTCAGACTATAATTTGAAAGTTCTCTTTTCTAAAGAAAGGGTCAAAAGCCAAAAAATCTTTTTTTTTTTTCCTTCTGTTTAAGCAAGCAAGTGATCAACCAACCTTTCTCACAGAAAGCCAGATGGGGGAATTCAGGAACATCCTTAATTTACCCTGGCTCTGCAAAACTTCATCTTTATTTCTCGACTGTCTCTTCTTCTCCATCATCAGCAATTTCAATTTAGACTATGATCACTTGTACAATTTCAAAATCTTTCTCTGTCCACTCTAATGGCAAAATATATCCAGAAGCAGCTTAGCACCACTCCCACACCTCTCAACAAGTCTTTAAGCTTTTATCCTCAAGGCCTCAAAGTTTAGTCTCAAGACAGCAGTGTGTCCTTTTCAAAGGTTACATAGCAACTCTGCTCAACTGCGCCTCTAGCCCAATTCTCACTATTCTCCCCTCTGTTCTTCTACTCTTGGCATATGGCTTCCTTGCTGTTCCTTGAACAAACACAACATTCCCCTGTTCCAGGGCCTTTGCACTAGCTGCTCCTTCTGCTGGGGGCTCTTTTCTCCAAGATATTTGCATAGCACATTCCTTCATCTCCTTTATGCCTTTGCTTACAGCTCACTGTCCAAGTGAGGCTTTCCTTCAATACCCTGCAAACCAGCTTTCCCTCCCAGGACCTCCTGTCTCTTTTGGTTTGTTCTGTTTTCGTTTTTAGCCATAGCACTTATTCTAACATGCTACACACCAGATTTGTGCATACGGCATCCTCTTTCTAGAAGAGAAGCTCCACGAGGGTAGAAATGCTTTTGTTTTGCTCACTGCTGTATTCCCAGTACTTAAGAACAACGCCTAGCACACACAATGTGCTCAGCAAATATTTGCTGAATTAATGTTTTACATGGCTTGCCAGGAAGAAAAACTGATAACCCCAGGTCAACGCACAATGTTTACCCTATGGTTCTGAGTATTCCTGGAGCTCTGATCCACCGTGGGAGGCAGTTATACATCAGCTTGAGAAGTCTGGAAACAGAGAGCTATTTAGAGGGGAGTGACGTAGTGGAGTTCTACATTTCAATCAGTCCACTCTAGCTCTGGGGGATGGAGCTGGGGAGGATAAGGCTCCGAATTATGAGTCCACTCCTAAATATGAGAAATGTTTAGGAGACAAGAGGGAAAGATTCAATGATTGGTTGGATATTGTGGGGGATGGTGGGATTCTGACTGACCTTTAGGTTATGGGGTTGGGGAAACTGAACAGATAACACAGTGAGTGATGGAGACAGCATAAAGAAGAATTCCTCTTGGGAATGGATCTGGAAGGATAAGACTCTTCCCCTTAGCTCAACATTCACTTTAGCAGTCTCTTGACAAATAACTAAAGTGATTATGGTAAAAGGCGCAACTGCAGCTACAGAGCAGCCAAATATAAACAAAAAGAATTCTATGGATCATTGCTTTGTTTCCATTTGTCAGAGGTTTTGAGCTGGCCTTTAACCAGGCAGAGTCCCTCCTAAAGAAAAAGGAAGGAATGTCTTTTCACAGGTTACAAGTCAGTTCTGTCTGAAGACACACACATACCACCATTTCTGTAAGCACAACCAGTTGTCTGGTTTCTTTGGAAAATAACTTAAGAATTGGGCAATTCTAAAAGGACCCTATCTGGGTTTCCCTGGTGGCTCAGAGATAAAGAATCTGCCTGCCAATGCAGCAATCACCGGTTCGATCCCTGATCTGGGAAGAGATCCAGCATGCAGCAGAGCAACTGAGCCCCCAGCACCACGGTAATTGAGGCTGTGTTCTAGAGCCTGGAACCCATAACTGCTGAGTCCACGTGCCCCAGCTACTGAAGCCCCTGCGTCCTAGAGCCCATGCTCCCCCAATGAGAAGTCACTGCAAATGGAGAAAAGCCCGGGCAACAATGAACACCCAGCACGGACAAAAATAAATAAATAAATTTAAATAACAATTTTTTAAAAAGGGCCCCACGCTAAAGACCCCTAAACAAAGGTTTACCGACAAAATAGTTTAATCCACCATTGACTGGGCTTGTATTTTACCCTCATACCTTACCTGGAAAGTTCTCTCGGTTTAGCTTAGGTCTGCGGACAATCACAAAGTCCTTGTCATTCCCTTTGCTTTTCAGCCGTTTTCGTGGGGGGCTCTGTGGGTGGCCCAGGTTTGAAAGCAGTTCCTGGGGGATGTTCTCACTGTCCACCTCCTCCTTCTCCAGGGCGGAGACCCCCATGCCTGAAAGCAGTTCAGAAGTCTTGCTAGAATCCCATCCCCATGTGAAACTGGTGGTAACGTTGCTAGTCTGGTCGGGTATCTCCTGGAGGTGTTTCCTGCAGAAACGCACAATAGCCCCACGTTCCTTTCAAAAACACGGCCGTAAATAATTCCCAGACAGGCCTAAAGGAAGCTGCAAGCTATGCACCGCAGAAAGCTTTCACAGCAGCTAACTGAACTGCATTTTTACGCGCCGGCGGCGAGTTCCCAAGAATAAAAGAGAAAATAACCGAACACATCGAAAAGGCTTTTCGATTTCCGATCGTGCAGAAGGCCTTAAGAATTTCTTAAAAGTGGAGGAAACATACAAGGAAAGAGGCAGAGTAATCACACACGATTGAAAACAGCAGCAGGAAAGCCCAATAAGGGAAGACAAATAACACCCACGCTGATCACCGCGCTAAAGCATCCACCCATCCACATTTTCCCAAAGAGGCTAAGCAACCATTCACATTACAGCACTACTAACAATATTAGCAAGTAGCAAAACACGCGGCCTAAAAGAATTCAGACGGTCCATTCATGTTCTGTCTCCTTCTGCAATCGGTTTACCTGTGCATGGCGTCCGCAGGTTCGGGAGTTTTAAATGCGTGCATCAATTGCAGAGGTGCCCGCCTCCCAGATTCCCGCTTTGGCGCGCGGCGGCGCACTGCGTGCGGCGCACTGCGTGCGGCCCCCGACTCGCTGCAGCGAAACCCGCGAACTCTATCAACGTTCCATCCCAGCAGCGCGCGCAGAATTCTCCAGCCAGCTGGCTCTCCTCCGTAGCCGTCGTCTGCGGCCCCGCTGCCTGCTGGGAATTGTAGTTTCTGCCCAACCCGGTAGTCCGGCTGCCTCGCCACTACTTCCTTTCCTTGCAGCTTTGCCGCCTTCGAGATACCCACAACCCCGCGCGGCTGCGGGACTGGACGACCCACAGGGTAGGCGGGGAAGCGGAAGCGGGCGGTGCTTCGGCTGACTGGGGAAATGTCAGCTGCTTGACTGGGGTCGGGGTTTCCTTTCTCGGGGACCCCTCGACCTTTTGGTGACTGCCACCGCTGTCGCCAAGGAGTGTGGGTCCCAAACCCTGTAAGGCTGTGGCGGCCGCGGGGTTTCCAGGCCCTTCTGGACGCTGTCCGGCGAGATCGGACGGTGAGCCGGAGGAGAAGAGCGTGAGGCACTTTGAGGTGTGGGGCCGAGCGCGGACTGAGAGAGGGCCCCGGAGACTCCGAGAGGCCGCCGTCTCGGGGCCTGCGTCCCAGGCAGCTGAGTGGAGGCAGGGGCACGCCCTGCCGGCCAGGTGAGAGGCTGCGGCCGTGGGCGTCACGCCTGCTCCCCTCTGCCTGGAAGCTGCGTACTCCACCCGGGTGAGGGCGGCCCTGAGGACTAGGTCTGTGGACAGGATCCTTTCCTTCCGTGTAAAACAGGCACCACGGCAACGACGCTCGTTTCACAGTCGCGGTCAAATCAGAGGAGGCTCGTGAGAGCGTCTGTAAACGAAAGCGCGGTTCAAACGTGAGGCGGAGGTTTAATTTTAGGGGGAGCAGGAGATTACGGTGAGTGCCGTGGGAAAGCTGAGCATCTCCCGGCAGCCTTGAGAAGTCCCATAAATGCTAGCTTGAGAACAAATAAGGTAACTATTGTTTGCAAAAGGCTTTTCGTGCCACGCTAGCGGCCACCAGCAGCGCCATTCGCTTACTGTCTCAAAAAAAAATTGCCTCACGTCCTAAAAGCCAGCTGCTTGCTTTTAGACTATATCCACGGAGAAAAGTTTGGAGATGGTTAGAGAGTGCCGTTTTCTGGGTAGGATGACCGTGCGAAATCCATTGTTCAAATGTCCTATAACTGTGACCCTGGTAAAACAGTGGAAGAGAGAAGGGTAATAACTTCCAACCCTAATAAAAATCGAGAGGATTTATAAAGTTCAGAAATAAGCACCCGGCGTCATCACAAAAATACTAGAATGTCACTTAAGCATGCTGTGTGGCATACCTTCTTATTTCTTCTCTTTAAAAAAAAAAAATTCAATTTTCTCTGGAGTTAAACCTCCCTTGCTTGTATATCAGCTTGTTTCAGGGTTGGTGCATAGCTTGAAATGGAACCACCCCTTGACAGAGGAGGGCGTTCGTGATCCTTTAGTAACTAGTTTATTCTTGAAACTAGGTAAAACTGGTGTAAAGAATGGATCTGTTCACTGATTGATTCTAGTTGAAACTAGATGAAGAATACTAAGCTGAATGTTCACAATTTGTTACATGGAAAATATTTTTAAATGCAGTGTTCTGACTTTTTTTTACATGAAGTTATCTTTATGATATTTTGGCTAAGGAGAAAGCAGTAGCCTTCTGCTTGAAGTCTACATCCTTTCTCTTAAAACAGCAATTCAGAGGAAATATTTAGTCTTCTTCAGGAAAGTGAACAAGACGAGGGAGCTTATAAACTAATGGAGAGAAGGAATAAACAAAATTTGTAATGCCATGATGAGAGTAAAGTTTTGAAATATGATATGATTGAAAGAGGGCACTTCAGACAGAGGTCTTATAAAGTGTTAGTCGCTCAGTCCTGTCTGACTCTGCGACCCCATGGATGGTAGCCCTACAGACTCCTCTGTCCATGGGGATTCTCCAGGCAAGAATACTGGAATGGGTAGCCATTTCCTTCTCCAGGGGATCATCCTGATCCAGGGATCAAACCCGGGTCTCCTGCATTGCAGGCGGATTCTTACTGTCTGAGCCATCAGGGAAGCCCAATAATTGGAAGAGGGCACAAAGAGCTCTTATAAGGAAGGTCTAATAGGATGACTCTAAATTTAAAAATGAGAAATATCCTTGTGCTAGGATTTAGCCTGAGAACTAGGAAACATTTCTAGTTTTCAGAATATTTGAAATATCTGAATTAGTGGAAACAAGGTCCTTTATAGGGCTTCAGAGAGAGCCTGTCAACTTGGAAAATCGAAGTGTTCAAATTCTAGAATAGATATTGCTCTAATAGTTTGCCCTGGCAGCAGAAATATTTTAGCTTATGAAAATGGAGTCATTTCTGCATTCCTTTAATCATGGCTTTTCTGTTAATATGTTAAGTAAAAGTTTAACTTGGTAAATTGGCTCTTTAATATAAGGAATTGTGGTTATTGAAGGCTTGAGATTATTAGCTACATAGAGTTTCCTGTCTGGTCTTTCCAAGAACTGCATTGTGATTGCTACTGATGTAGATTATTTTGTTTTCCTGATTAAGTTTATTTATTTAATACACTCAGCACACCCCAAGTCTCATTTTAGTGAGAGAGGGTTCCCTATTTCTAGAATTACTAGATCAGTATCTAGGACAAATCAATTACATTTTAAAAATACCTGCAAATGTCAGAGTGAGTAATTTCTAATACTCTTTGGAAGTTTTAGGTAGAGTACCAAGTGACTTTGTAAATTGGAAAGGTGTTTCTCATACATGGGACAAGAGCATAGTTACGAGATGGTCATTATTAGGGCATAGAACTAGCTTATGTGTACATATTTATATATACATATATATTCAGTATTCAGTAGTATATTATTGGGTCTTTCCTGGTGGCTCAGATGGTAAAGAATCTGCTTGCAATGTGGGAGACCTGGGTTTGGTTCCTGGGTAGAGGAGATCCCCTGGAGGAGGGTATGGCAACCCACTCCGGTATTCTTGCCTGGAGAAACCCTATGGACAGAGGAGCCTGTCGGGCTACAGTCCATGGGGTCCAAAGAGTCGGACACGACTGAGAGACTAAGCACAGCACAGTATATTACTGTTCTTTTTGAAAATCAAATGTGACAAAGGAGATTCTCTTAAATAGAAGTGTGATGTGCTTTTTCCTTAGTTCCATAATAGCATGAAGTAAATCTTAAGATTCCTTTAGTTGTTTTTTTTTTTTTTTATGTTATTTAGCTTATGTGAACAAAAGACTAACAACAGTTACATAGCAAGAAGTTTCTATCTGCTCATCAAAATTCAAAAGATTCTTTTTCCTTCGGTTAATTTTAAAGTAGATCTTTTAGTTCTTTGCAGTTTAATGTTCTCTACAATGGGCAGGTTGGGGCAAGAACAGAAGGGTTCTTTCCCAATTCTGTTTTGCTCTGTGCTTGCTTTTTTACTTTCATCTTGTAGATTGCAGTCATGTTTTATCCTTAAGTTATGGCAGACTTACCTGCAAAGTTGCACAGTTAGATTCTGTATTAAACATGACTTTATTAGCACTCTATCTTGATATATCTAAAAGAATGACAGGAGAATGTGTCTACTTTGTTCACAGAAATGAAATTAACAAAGGAAAGCTGAGCAAAAGCATGACTTAAACAGTCTAACTTGCATTAAAAAAAGTATGTCTGGACTGGATTAAAGACTCTAGTATCCTGTATCCTAATTGTGAGCCTGGCTCTGTAGTCAGGATGCCTCTGTTTGCATCCCACTTCTTACACTCTCTTGTGCCATTTTCTCTGTTAAATGGGAATACTAATAATCCTTTCTTACTGGGTTGTGAAGTCTAATTTGATAAAACAAGTTAAGTGCTAGCAAAGTGCTTGGAATCTATTTAATAGTAAACTCAATATTAGCTACTCCCTTAAAGAAAATTATTTTGTTACTAGGAAGTAGTCTATGGATTATTTTCTAATTACTGACATGAATCTTATAATCTCTTTACTGAAAATCTTTAAGAATTCATTACAATGGATCCAATTGTTTTCTTCTTGCCTACTTAATGATTGCTGCCTCTCTCATGCCTTGCCAAAGGTGAAACAGTTTGAATATGTCCATTTTTCTTCAAAAGAGCTTGTTACACTTTGGGATTCAGTTCACCTGGTTGGCTTGCCAACTCTGCTTATTTTTTAAAGATGATTTCAAAAGATGTTATGCCTTTCTTGTATTTTTAGAGTGGGAGTTAATGTTCTCTTGTGGTATTCTGTCTATATCCTAAGCTGACTTGTCCTTATTCCTGAAATCATTTAATGTGGAATTAATGATTATCTTTCAAAGATTTAAATTTTGACTTGGTGGTACTGTTGACTTTCATTACTCACATCTAGTTCTGTTCTAATTCTTCTGATTTTTCATTATTTGGATCTCAAGTTGTCTCCTAATTCTTATGCACATACCTGAGTAAAGATACATGTTTAAGTTAACACAGCCTGTGTGATGAATCATTAGGTCTAGTTGAAAATTTTTTATTCAATTTCAGAGTCAGGTTTTGACAAACTGTTTGTCTGTGTTCTCTTGTTCAGTTGATACCAATCTTTCCTTCCTATCTCCCCATGCTCCTTTTGGAAAATATTTGGGATGGGATGTTTCAGATTCCAAAATGATGTTAACCTCTAAATTTTCTACTTAAAGTGTGTTTAGTGTGAAAAACTATTATCAGCCATAAAGTACTCAGGAAGTAGTACTCCAAGTCAGTAACATAAATAGTACTCAGTCCTGACCAACTCTTTGCCACCCATGGACTGCAGCACACTATGCTTCCCTGTCCTTCACCATCTACCAGAACTTGCTCAAACTCATGTCCTTTGAGTCAGTGATGCCATCCAACCATCTCATCCTCTGTTGTCCTCTTCTCCTCTTGCCTTCAATCTTTCCCAGCATCAGGGTCTTTTCCAGTGAGTCGGCTCTTTGCATCAGGTGGCCAAAGTTTTGGAGCTTCAGCATCAGTCCTTCCAATGAATATTCAGGGTTGATTTCCTTTAGGATTGACTGGTTTGATCTCCTTGCAGTCCAAGGGACTCTCAAGAGTCTTCTCTAACACCACACTTCAAAAGCTTCAATTCTTCGGTGCTCAGCTTTCTTTATAGTCCAACTCTCACATCCATACATGACTCCTGGAAAAACCATAGCCTTGACTAGATGGACATTGTTGACAAAGTAATGTCTCTGCTTTTTAATATGCTGTCTAGGTTGGTCATAACTTTCCTTCCAAGGAGTAAGCCTCTTTTAATTTCATGGCTGCAGTCACCATCTGCAGTGATTTTGCAGCCCTCCCCCCAAAATAAAGTCTGCCACTGTTTCCACTGTTTCCCCATCTATTTGCCATGAAGTGATGGGACTGGATGCCATGATCTTAGTTTTCTGAATGTTGAGCTTTAAGCCAACTTTTTTACTTTCTTATTTCATCAAGAGGCTCTTTAGTTCTTCTTCACTTTCTGCCATAAGAGTGATGTCATCTGCATATCTTAGGTTATTGAAATTTCTCCTGGCAATCTTGATTCCAGCTTGTGCTTCCCCCAGCCCAGTGTTTCTCATGATGTACTCTGCATATAAGTTAAATAAGCAGGGTGACAATATACAGCCTTGACGTACTCCTTTCCCAATTTGGAACCAGTCTGTTGTTCCATGTCCAGTTCTAACTGTTGCTTCCTGACCTGCATACAGATTTCTTAAGAGGCAGGTCAGGTGGTCTGGTATTCCCATCTCTTGAAGAGTTTTCCACAGCTTGTTGTGATCCACACAGTCAAAGGCGTTGGCATAGTCAATAAAGCAGAAATAGATGTTTATCTGGAACCCTCTTGCTTTTTGATGATCCAGTGCATGTTGGCAATTTGATCTCTGGTTCCTCTGCCTTTTCTAAAACCAGCTTGAACATCTGGAAGTTCACTGTTCACATATTGCTGAAGCCTGGCTTGGAGAATTTTGAGCATTACTTTACTAGTGTGTGAGATGAGTGCAATTGTGCAGTAGTTTGAGCATTCTTTGGCATTGCCTTTCTTTGGGATTGGAATGAAAACTGACCTTTTCCAGTCCTGTGGCCACTGATGAGTTTTCCAAATTTGCTGGCATATTGAGTGCAGCACTTTCATAGCATCATTTTTTAGGATTTGAAATAGCTCAACTGGAGTTCCATCACTTCCACTAGCTTTGTTCATAGTGATGCTTTCTAAGGCCCACTTGACTTCACATTTCAGGATGTCTGGCTCTAGATGAGTGATCACACCATCATGATCATCTGGGTCGTGAAGATCTTTTTTGTACAGTTCTATGTATTCTTGCCACCTCTTCTTAATATCTTCTGCTTCTGTTAGGTCCATACCATTTCTGTCCTTTATTGAGCCCATCTTTGCATGAAATGTTCACTTGGTATCTCTAATTTTCTTGAAGAGATCTCTAGTCTTTCCTGTTCTGTTGTTTTCCTCTATTTGTTTGCACTGATCATTGAGGAAGGCTTTCTTATCTCCCTTGCTGTTCTTTGGAACTCTGCATTCAAATGGGCAACAGCTATAGGAGACACATACACTGAGTATGGGAAGAAATGTAACCAAATCATTTCTTTATTGCTAGAATAAAGGATCCATAATTCTGCTTATTCATCTATAATATTGAGAGTAGTATGAATCAAACTGAAAAATTGACAGCCATTATAAAAGAATAATTAGTAACTACCAGGAAGTTTGTAACTGAATGTATTGTTTGCTTAAACTGTTATCTTACTACCTATTATTAACGTCTCCACATATTTCATTGTTGTTCGTTAATTCTTATTTTTATGCATATTATGTAAAAATACATGAGTCTAGTTTATCAGTTAATGTTGTGATAGTTTTCTAATGTTACTAAATAATCTTAAATATAATTTCTTACACTTCAGTAACATTCCATCATTTCATTCTGCCATGCTTTAGCATCCCCTTGCTTATCTCTGATACTCATTCTTTTTTCCTATGGTTGTCATATTCCTTGTGGTGAACAATTTCAGGCAAAATAAATATCTAAGTCAAATCATAAAAGGATTTTCATATGATAATTATATTAAGTAAATTCACACTGAATAATTTTTTCCTTAAAAGAGCTGCATCTTAAAGATGGTAATGGTTTTCATCAGCATATTCTACATCTGGCTGTCACTTAACTTATTCTTGGCTTAAAAATAAGATTTGGCTTACCGTAATGACACAAGATTTTTCTTTGAAAATGAAATTTGAAATTTTGAGTAGTAGTTAGTAATGAGCAGAATTTTAAGCTTTTTGAGTTGTAATATTGTGTAGTTGCTAAGTCATGTTTGAGTCTTTTGGCTACCCCCATGGACTGTAGCTTACCAGTCTCCTCTGTCCTTGGGAATTCCCAGGCAAGAAGTCTAGAGCGGGTTGCCATTTCCTTCTGTAGGGAATCTCCCCAATCTAGGGGTTGAACCCACTTGGAAGATCCCCTGAAGAAGGGAAAGGCTACCCACTCCAGTATTCTGGCCTGGAGAATTCCATAGACTGATAGTCCATGGGGTCACAAAGAGTCAGACACGACTGAATGACTTTCACTTCACTCCTGCATTGGCAGGAAGATTCTTTACCACTGAGTCACCAGGGAAGCCCTTGAGTTGTAATAAATATATGTAAAATCAATTTTGGAGACAATAGTGAGTGGTATGTTACCTTTGAAGTCAGCAGTAATACCTTTGAAGTTACCTTTGAAGTCAGCAGTAATAAAAAAATAGTGTATGTACTATAGTATACAGTAATGTTTTTTTTTCATTTACTTATTCATTTGACAGATATTTTTTGAATAGCAGCTATATGCCAGACACTATAGTATAGACATGGGGTACAGTACTGAATAAAACAGTGAAGTCTCTGCTCTCATGGGGCTTCCCAGGTGACTCAGTGGTAAAGAATCTGCCTGCCAGTATGAGAGATGCAAGAAACTTGGGTTTGATCCCTACTCCAGATCCCCTGGAGTAGGAAATGGCAACCCACTCCAGTATTATTGCCTGGAAAAATCCATGGACAGAGGAGCCTGGGGGCTACAGTTCGTGGGGTTGCAAAGAGTCAAGACACAAGACACAACTGAGCATGCCCGCTCTCTGCTTTCATGGAGAGAGAAGAGTGTGTGTGTATGTGTGTGTGGTGTGGGTTTTTACAGGGAAGCAATAAAGAACATACACTGTATCAGGTAGATAAGTGCTTTGAAGTAAAATATAGAGGAAATGGAGATAGAGAATGACAAATGGTTTTCTATTTTAGACACTTAAGAATGAAAATACTGGTTGAATCCACAGAGGGATGGAAGGAAACTACTTGAATAATATAAAGAAATAATGAAGGAAATAGTTTATTAAATGTAATTTTCATTTGTGATATTCCATATAAGGGTATTTCTTATATTAAATTTAACCTGTAAGGTACTCAGACTTTCTTTATTCTTTTAATAAATAGCTTTGGTTGGGAATGTTTGTTAATTTGACATATTTTATTGATTCTACCTTACTTTATTTTGGTGGGTTGCATCATGATACTGATTCTCTTATGTTAAGATATTAATTTTTCCTTGGGATACTGTAGTTAGTCCATAGACAACCAGAAATGCCTGACATTGATTTTATAGAGGTGAAAAGCACATATATTGTCTTTAGTTAGTAAAGGTAAATTATTTTATAAGAGTAGAGAACTATCAAATAAACCATTTTCTGATGTCTGTATCAACATTTATGAAAAAATATTTTCAAATGATAAATTTTCGTTGATAAATTTTTCTGCCTATAAAATAGGTGAAGTAACTTTAAAGACAATAAGATTTATATAGATAGATGGAAAAGGTAAGTATATTTTGTGGCACAGGAAATGAATAAAAATTTCAGGTTCTGAAAGTTAGACAAGATTAATATGAAAGAAAGAAAAATACTGCTTCAAACGAAGGAAATGTTACTTTCAAATGGTCTCTCTCTTTCTGTTTCTCCCTCCCTCTCTTTTAGAAAATCTGAAGTAATGATTATGGATGACTTAGAAACCTTTATTTTACAAAATATCTGATTTCATAGGATCAGTCAATAGTGTATTTATATAAAATATTATGTTAGGACTTATAATATTAAGGAACAACTCCAAGTGACACTGTATTTAAACTGTTTATATCTAGTATTCTTACTTTGTAATATTTTTGAAACTAGTGTGATTTTTGCTAAAATAGTTTTTTTCCTAAAGATATCATTTATGCAAAATTTTCAACATATGCTTTAAAAAACAGAAGTACTTGAGAATACGGTTTATCCTTTTTATCTTACTCAGAGTCAGGTGTAAAGCCTGACAGTTTTTTTTTAACAATTTATTAGTATATGAATAAAAAATAATTAGGAAATTTCCAAGTGGTCATTTCATATGACTGCCTTATTTTTTTTCTTCGTGGCTTGTAGAAATGATCCAGGTCTATATGTGAATTACTTTGGTGAATCAGAGGAAACATTGAATAATGAGTGGTGCAGCTCTGGGACTCGAGATTGTTTTTGTCTTTTTCCTGGCGTTATTCCTACTTCATCGGTATGGAGACTTTAAGAAGCAGCATAGACTTGTCATTGTTGGAACACTGCTAGCTTGGTATCTCTGCTTCCTGATTGTCTTCATACTCCCTCTGGATGTTAGTACGGTAAGAGGTGAAACTAATTTTCACAATTTAAAAGGCACTTGTAATCAGACAGCATGTTTGAGATATGTTTTTAAGACAGCTCAGTTATGTAAAAATTAACTTGTATTTTAAGCAAGTGTTATTGTATGAATTTGATCACTAAAATGCATAGCCAGGAAGGTAATTTTGGGTAAATAACTTGATACATTCCAATATCCCTTAAGTACTTGGTAACTTTTTGGTTTTCATTTTTAAACCATGCCTTTATTGCTTTAGACAATATACAACCGGTGCAAACATGCTGCTGCAAACTCAAGCCCTCCTGAGGGTAGCAACATGACAGGATTGTATGCAACTGCTACCCCAGTCCCAAGGTACTTTCTTCCTTTTTTAAAAAAAATGTTGTGGGGGCAGTTTGTTTAAAAATTGTCAGTTTTACCATCTGTATTTTATATTTATAAAAGTTTATCCTCATTCTCTACTCACCTCCCTTCTTCATCCTTTGCTAATAGACTTTTCATTACATGTATCCTATTTAAATTTTAATCTTGAATACATTTTTTAAATAGTTATTGGCATTCAAGACCTCTCAGTAGATGCTAATAGAAACTTGGAGAAGACCTGATTTTTTTAGTGCCTTACTAAGAATAGATTGCCAAAAGCTGTTTTTCCTCTCCAGTAAAAAAAAATGGGGTGTGCATTTTCTTGTTTTTCTAATTTACAAGGTTGTAATGAATGAAGAGGAGGTTATTCTGTACATAGGATAATCCTTTGATATATGTGCATCCTTTTAAAACATTATGGTTTTAGACTGAGAATAAAGTTCAAATTATCAAAAGGAAAAAAAAATTATCAAAAGGTTATCTTGAATTCATATCAAACTTCCCAGTAAAAAACTAAGTATTGGCTGTAGCTTTTACCAGTGCTCTAAGTAGTATTACATACTTCTTTATGCAGCTTTTATTTACTTATTTTTAAATCAAAGCTAGTTAAGGGTGAATTTTAAATGTAGTAGTTATTCCCTTTTGAAGCACCACTGTGGATTGTTGGAAGCCCTTGGACTAAAGAGTAGCTTTACAGTTTAGGAATGCTGATTATTACTGAAAGAACCTATGGTCAGATACACATGTTTTCAGAAAATTCAAACAGAATTATGTATAGATGCTGGCATCTTTCTCCATAGGACATATGCTATAGTGACTGATAAGTTAGGGTTCCAGTTTCTAGGACTTAATCACCTAATACCTTTTTTTCTTGCCACCATAACCAACCCACAAATGAAGTGAGGGGGTATTTTAAAGGTAATCGTCTCAAGAGTTTGATTTCATAATGCATTTACTTTTAAAGCTGTCACTTCATTAGTCTGTTAGTACATTATGTCCTCATTTTATTCAAAGACTTAGAAAAACATTGAAAATTTAAACACATTTCTCCTTGAAACAGTTTTGTTCCCTTTGTGTGTTTTTTGAACACAGTTTTGAATTTTAATTTTCTATAAAATTTTATAAGTTAGAATCCATAGTTTAAAGCTGAATGTAAGTGAACTTTGCCAACACAAACTAATTGTGCAATTCATTTAAGTAGCATATGATTAATTGGCTTTAAATTGTTTTTAAATAGCCAACATCCGTGTTTCAAGCCATGGAGTTACATTCCTGATGGAATCATGCCAATTTTCTGGAGGGTAGTATATTGGACTTCACAATTTTTAACATGGTAAGTGGTGGTGAAGGATAAAATTTTCAATATTTTGGCTAAATTTTAAAAAGTGATTATTTTTTCAGTGAACTTTCATATTTTAGAACTTATTTATGTCATATTTTCCCTTAAATCTATATGCTTTCCTCATTGAGATCTGTCTTATCTTAAAAGGAATGAAAAGAAAGAAATAAACAAAAAGTAGAAAACAGACAAAAAAATTCTCCTTGTCATCATTTCCTTTTCGTTACTGCCTTCTTTCTGGACCTTCTTCAGTTCCGTTTTCTTCAAGTCCCATTGTTATGTGACCCTGGTCTCTTGCTGAGGTCATCATTAACCCCTGGTGTTCTGTGCACTTAGTGCAGACTTCTGAATTTCCTTTATGTGCTGCATTTCTGTGGCCCGTTCCTAAACGTTGGTGTTCCCCAGGGTCCCATCTTTGGTCATCTTGTTATCTGACTCTCCCTGAGTAACTGTAATTATAGCCATGGTTTCATTAACTTGTGATGCTTTCCAAGTCTTTTTGTTTTCTACCCAATATAACTTTGTCTTTCTGCTGTGCTCCAGACTCATTCATACTTTTTCCACTGCCTATTGAGCATTTTACAATAGATATAATACAAGTAAACTGGAGGTGGAGAACGTGGCAAGAGAAAAATCACACAGCAGGGTATAGGATGCCTGTAGCATGTACATTGAGCTCGGCTAGTTCTTCAACATTGCCAAACTTTGATCCTTTGATTTGCTCATCTGTTTGCTCTTCATTCTTCACAAGAAATCTTTCCAGTCACTGCAAACCTCAGCAGTGATTGTGACTCTCTCTCTCTTATGTCCTAGAAACAGTCACCTTCTCTCCTTGCAGATGACTTTACTTTCTGCCATCCAGTGAAAAAGGAATCATCAGATGGCAGCTCTTTTCAGCTTCTCACCAACAAACCTGTCTACCTATCCTTTCTTTCCTTCCCTCCAAGAATGTAAGAGTCATTCTTAAAGTCAGTCCCTCTTCCTCAAATGTAGACCTATCTCCTTCAGCTCTTGTTACAAAACTCAAGTCAGAATCCTTTCCAACTTTCTGTCTCCCCCTCGATGATCTACTCATCACTGCTGTATTTTTTTAGGGAGACTTTTTTTTAAAGTATAAATTAGTACAAAAAATCCCACAGACTGTATTTAGTTTGACTTCTCTTCAAAATGAATACACCCATATAATGAGCACTCAGATTGTGATATAGAACATTAACAATATCCCCAGAAGCTTCCCACATACCCCTCTCCCAGTCATTAGGCTCCCCAAAGGTAGCACATGATTCTGACTTCTATTACCATAGATTAGTTTTGCGTGCTTTTTCAGCTTTATAAATATGGAGTTATACAGTATGTACCTTTTTGTTTCTCTTTTTGCTCATATATTTGGAAGATTCTTCTGTGTTGTATGTCTCAGTATTCTAATTTTTTTTAAATTTCTGTGAAGAGTTCTACTTTTTGAATATACCATAGTTTATTCTAAGTAGCCAAACTTCTAGAATTGTCTGCATTTTGTGTCTCCGTTTGCTCACTGCTTACTCTTTCCACAACCCATTGGACCCTGTTTTCTATCCTCCCTTCTCCACTTAAATGTACAGGCTGTTAATTTACTGACCTCTTGGCAGCCTTTGATTTTACTGTTTCCTCTCTCCACTTTCAAACACTTTATTCTCCATGTACTTCTTCGTTTTCTTCCATAATTCTTGACTGTTCCCTCAGCCTCCTTTGTTGGCCTTTCCTTCTGTTTGTCTGCCTTTCATTTAAAAGTTGATATTTTTGAGGCATCAGTCTCAGATCTTTCCTTCTCATTCATTCTATGTATATATTCCCTTCCAGATCTCATCTACTGATGTTATTTCAGTACCATTAGTACGGTGATGACTCCAAATCTGTCTGTGTTTCTGTTCGTTCTCCTGAATTCTGAAGCTGGATGGCCAACTATTTCCTGTGCAGCTCCTTTAGGATGTATCCAGGACACTTTCCCCTGACATTTGGGCTTCCCTGGTGGCTCAGTCAGTCGCTAAATAGTCTACCTGCGATGCAGGAGACCGGGATTCAATCCCTGGGTCGGGAAGATCCTCTGAAAGGAAATGGCAACCTACTCCAATATCCTTGCCTGGGAAAGCCATGGACAGAGGATCCTGGTGGGCTACAGTCCATGGGGTTCCCAGAGTCAAACAACTGGGGGACTAAACCTACCTGTACTTCAAACTCAGTATACTGACAACCACCCTTCTCTCTTGCTTCTTACCACACCACCACCCCTTACCCATTCTAAATAGTTACAGTTTTGTTCCATTTAAGCCCATTCTCCATGTTGAACTTTTATCAGTCCATAGAAAACAAAAGTTTGATCGTGTCTCCCTTCAGTTAAAGAAAATGATTCCTCACTATTCTTTGGATGTAATCTAAATAATTCAAAAAATCTTTAAAGGCCTTTTTCAGATTCCTTGTAAGTCAGAGAGTACTGTTGTACTCTCTGTTGATCATTGTTTTTGCTCCCAGGAATATGCTTTTCTCTCCCCAGAATTTAATGTTGGAAACATATTCAGCCCTCTGTTTGGTTTAGTGTTATTACTCAAAATCATATTGATTCATGAGAAGAACCACACATTAAAATTGAGATTTACATGTTTCCAGTATTTTGAAATTGTACAGACATGTCAGGTGTGTTTTAATCATATTTTTTCTAATCATCCAGGATTCTGTTACCTTTCATGCAGTCATATGCAAGATCAGGAGGGTTTTCCATCACTGGGAAGATCAAAACTGCACTAATTGAGAATGCAATCTATTATGGCACCTATTTGCTGATTTTTGGAGCATTTTTAATTTATGTAGCTGTCAACCCACACTTGCACCTAGAATGGTAAGATAAACCATGTTCTTAACATTGTTTCTGTGTACATTTGCATTTTTTTAAATTAAATTTTATTTCATATGCAAGCAAGCATTTT
Organism: Cervus canadensis; assembly: GCF_019320065.1. Classification (NCBI taxonomy): domain Eukaryota; kingdom Metazoa; phylum Chordata; class Mammalia; order Artiodactyla; family Cervidae; genus Cervus; species Cervus canadensis. The sequence goes on from NC_057401.1 coordinate 36,285,141, forward strand.
ATTGGGAAACCTACCATGACATGTTTTATGGGTTCCCCCCAAAGAATATCATAATAATCCATATTACTGAGAAGGAAAATATGGAGTAACATCTTTGCATATACATCTTAGACAAGGAACTGATGTTTTATCAAAGAGCTATGTTGAAGTATTAACTCTTATGATTTTTTCATAGACTTTAAAATTTTTATGTATGACTAAATACCTGGATTTATTTTTCATCGTTAAGTTGTGAATATTTTTTTTTGTTCTGATTATAATATAAGGGCATATTTCTCTTTAAGTTTAGATTTGTCTTTGTAATAAAGTTGAAATCTGTGTTATACTTGTAATGTGTTAATGATATATGTGAAGAGTCATATCTGAAAAGTTTAGAAATAGAGTAGCAGTGATAATCCTTACTGTTGGATTCTTGAGGTTTGTGTGTGTCTGCTTCAAAACAAAATTTTTTGAGGCTAAAACTTCTTTTCAGTCTTCTCTTGGTTAATATTAAATAAGAAAGTGCCTAATGAAAAATGTATTTTCTTCAGGATAATTTGCCATGAATTTTCCTAAGATTCTAATTTTAACTATAATAGAAGCAGTGTTTGCTTTGTCTATTTCTGCAGTCACACTCTAACTTTTCATTACAACACAGATTTTCTGCTGTTACTAAAAGAGGAGCTAAGATTTGAAGGTTGAAACTTTTCATATAAAATTGGATCTATATCATAGGGCAGTTGTTTTCTGAAAAACCATTTAACGCTAGTTAGTTTCATTTTACATTTTTGTCAGAAAAATTTATCACAGCTATCTGCTTATGTTTTTTCTTTCTAAGGAACCAGCTTCAGACAATTGGGATAGCAGCTGCTAATACATGGGGTCTGTTTCTTCTTGTATTGTTGTTGGGGTATGGCTTGGTAGAAATTCCTCGGTCATACTGGAATGGCGCAAAAAGAGGTTATCTACTCATGAAAACTTATTTTAAGGCAGCCAAATTGATGACAGAGAAAGCAGATGCAGAAGAGACTTTAGAAGATGTCATGGAGGTAAGCAAGTTCAAATCCTGGAGTCAACAGTCATCAAGTTTTGTGTATCACTTTTTGTATACACTGTTGGTTTTGTTGGTGGTGGTGGTGTCAACAGCATACTGGTGGACTTTAGACTGAAAACTGATGATGTGTAATTCTAAAGAATTTCTCACCCATTCAGATGACTCATTGGCAGTTCAACTTCGTAAGATATCATCTCCATCTTCTAATTGACAAAGATGTAGGGTGAATGTATTTAACAGTGCAGGCTTATGCTTGTTGTCCTGGGGTAACTTTTAGTAGTTAAAAGTTGAGACTCAAAAAGTGTCCACAGTTAGATGATAAGTTACATAGTTACCATGACAGAGTAGAAGTGAAAATTGAAATTAAAGGTAGGGCTTCTTCCTGAAAGTTTGACCCAAAGTAATCCCACCAAGTCTGGAAACCTCTTTAGAGAACAATATTCATGGGAATTTGTATGCCTCAGTTTTGTTTCCTGTCTATAATCTTAATAAGGCACTTCATTTTGCTCACTTGTAATATGCATATAATTTGAATAAATCTCATAAAGTTGTTGAAAGTATAAATTTCAATAATATATACCCAAAAATACAACAAAGTGCAAAATTTTGCTGTTTGATAATTTAGCTGATTTTAAAAAAGAATGTAGTCACCTAAAATGTTGCTCTTCTGTGAAAATATGCTATTCCAATGATGTTATTCTTCAGCTTAAAACCTTATACTAAAGGCTTTCATTCATGTTAGAGTAGTCTCCAAGATGTTTTAATGTGGCTAATCAAAAAATGATTTGACCCATGTTTAGTTCTTCAGCCTTATCTCAAGCCCCTAAAGTCTTCCTAACACTGGTCAACTTTGGTTCCTCAAACTTATTAATGGTGATGATAATAGCAAACATGTAGGCAAACAAATATATGTAGACTTATAGACGTATTTGCCCATGCCTTTCTAAGCACTTTATATATATTAATACATTCAGTTCTCAAGCAGCCTTATAAGGGAGGGTTTTTTGTCCTTGTTTCTATAAAGGAAAATGAGACACAGAGAGGGTAAGTTTCCCATGTTCACACAGTTACCGGGTGATGGAGCGAGGCAGTCTGACTCTAGTTTGTGCTTTTATAGGGACAGGCCTTTTTCTGTAAAGGGCCAGATAGTAACTATTTTAGGCTTTCTGTGCCATATGCTCTCTGTTGCAACTGCATCACTGGCTGCTTTAGCATGAAAGCAGCCATACCCAATAAGAATGAGCAGTGGATATGTTCAGATAAGAACAGATGGTGGACTGGATTGAATCTGGTTTGCCGACCCCTACTCTTCACCATTATGTTCATTGCTTTCTTTGTTCTGTTTTTGAGTGTGGTGTTCCCAAATTCTTGGAACCCTCTTTTCTCCATTCTCTTTCGCTAATTCCTACTTCATTTTCAGTTCTCAATACAACTGAGAATTCTTGAGGGAAGCCTTCTCTGGTAGTTTCCTGGGGCTGCCACAACAAAGTACATGAACTGGGTGGTTTAAACAACAGAAATTTTTTGTCTCAGAGCTCTGGGGGCTAAAGTCCAAGATCAAGGTGTCAGCATGGTTGGTTCCTTTAGAGGGCTATAGGGAAATTTGTACCACATCTCCTGTCTTCTGATAGTTAAGTGACAATCTTTCATGTTCCTTAGCTTGTAGATCTCTCTGTCTTCTTATTCACATGGTATTCTCCCTGTGTGCCTCTCTGTGTCCTAATTTCTTCTGTTTATAAGGACACCAGTAAGATTAGAGGCCCACCCCATTCCAGTAAGCCTTTTCTTGATTTAACCAGTTAAAGCTGTGAAAGCCCTATTCCCAGATAAGATTACATTATGAAGTACTGGGTGTTGAGACAACATATGATTTTGGGGGGAACAAAGTTCCAACCCATAACACCTCCCTTGGTTCTCTAAATTCTTAGATACTCAGCAACCATTTTTAAGTGAACAAAAGAATGAATACTGATTCTTTGATTCTGGTTGAAAATTTTTCTGTTGACTTTTCAGCATTTATTTATAAAATGTTAAGAACTGTAGCATTCCTTAGGCATATGATGGATATTATTATATTTTTCAAAAGAAATTAATTTATATTTGGTGATTTTTATACTTGATATATTTGAAAATTTTTAACTGAAGATTTGAATTTTTTAAGAAATTTGAAAATTTATATTTGATAATAAAATAATTAAAAGATCATTTGATAGCATTTCCCTCAAAAGTTGGTATTAAAATTCAGTTCTTTCATATTTAAGGAATATAGATTTCATGAGTTTATTAAAAATTCCTTGACCAAGTATAAATTAAATGCAGTTTATTATTTTAGATCTGGATTTTGCCAGGAGGAACCTTCAGTATCTTAATAAAGATAGATTTTGTTACTGTTGTTTTTAGGTAGGAGTCCTGTACTTAGAAATAGGCTGTGGTAAATTAAGGATTGGAATTGATGCCTTCTTTGCTATTTTAGTATAGGTTTAAGGTGTGAGGGATTTAAAAAATTTTAGATAAGAGAAAATTTTCCATGTGAATAAGAAATCACTTTTTTTAATTGAATATATCTGATGTAAGTTCAGTTCAGTTCAGTCACTCAGTCATGTCCGACTCCTTGTGACCCCATGAACTGCAGCATGCCAGGCCTTCCTGTCCGTCACCAACTCCCGGAGTTCACCCAAACCCATGTCCATTGAGTCAGTGATGCCATCCAACCGTCTCATCCTCTGTCATCCCCTTCTCCTCCTGCCCTCAATCTTTCCCATCATCAGGGTCTTTTCAAATGAGTCAGCTCTTCCCATCAGGTGGCCAGAATATTGGAGTTTCAGTTTCAGCATCAGTCCTTCCAATGAATATTCAGGACTGATCTCCTTTAGGATGGACTGGTTGGATCTCCTTGCAGTCCAAGGGACTCTCAAGAGTCTTCTCCAACACTGCAATTCAAAAGCATCAATTCTTCGGCACTCAGCTTTCTTTATAGTCCAACTCTCACATCCATACATGACCACTGGAAAAACCATAGCCTTGACTAGACGGACCTTTGTTGGCAATGTAATGTCTCTGCTTTTCAATATGCTGTCTAGGTTGGTCATAACTTTCCTTCCAAGGAGTAAGTGTCTTTTAATTTCATGGCTGCAATCACCATCTGCAGTGATTTTGGAGCCCAGAAAAATAAAGTCACCCACTGTTTCCCCATCTATTTGCCGTGAAGTGATGGGACTGGATGCCATGATCTTAATTTTCTGAATGTTGAGCGTTAAGCCAACTTTTCCACTCTCTTTCACCTTCATCAAGAGGCTCTTTAAATTTAAGGTGTACAAAGTGTTAATTGATCCATTTTATATTGTAAGAGACACTCTTTTCTTAATGATTGTTTTGCAAATGGCAGGAAGTTCCCATAGGTAAAAGAATTCTGGACCTTTTTTACCCCCCCCCAAAAAATTTTATCAGATATGGATTTCTTTGTCCATGTATTTTAAGGGAATTTGGGGTCCTTCCTGTTTTCTGAATGTCTGAAAATTTATAAACTTGTGGAGAAAATTTTTTTATCATTTAATAAAATAATAAAATAATTTTTATCATTTAATAAATCATTTAATATCTTCCTGCCATCTGAAGTGCTATGTGGAATGAGCTATTAGGATACTAACTGTCTAGAGTACAAAATTGTACAGTTCCTCACAGTATATGCCAAATGCACTGTAAATGATGCATGCTGTAGTGTTGAGAAGTTTTGCTTCAGAGCAACCATCAGTGGAGGAGATGAAATGGAGGAAATGAAATATGACCTGGGCCTTGAAGGAAGTGTAGAATTTTCATAGCTGACAGCATTCTGCTCAAATATCAGGAGATTTTAAAACCAAACTAATTAAGCATAAGATAAAATACAAAGTTTGTAAAGCTTGAAAGATATACAGCCGGATAGGAGGGCCTCGAAAGTCAGACTGAAGTCCAGACTATATTTTGAAAGCAGTGAGGAATCATTGACACCTTGTATATGGTTTAGGATAACCAATCAGATGGAGGTGTGCAGAATAAAGCTTGGAATGAGACTATTGATAACTTAGTTTGAGAGAAAACTTAAAATACACTGGTTTTGAATACATCTTTTAGCAGATCACAGTCACCTTTTTAGGGGGTAATTATTAATTATATTTTTCAGCTATCCATAAAATCTCCCAAATACGTTTTATAAAAACCAGTTTAGTGTTTTATGATATGTTTTCCATGGAGTGAATTATATATATCTTGTGTGTCCATTACTTTTCTTTGAACCATTAATAAAACTTACAAGCTATGTCAAATCATTCAAAAGAAATTTTTGCTAGATGGCCAGAGGTCACCTCTACCTGCTGTCATTTTTTGAGGCAGATGATTTTGGAGAGGGAAAAAACAGCTACTTATTTCCACTGAAAATTGCCTTTTAGTCTGATTTGATGTATTTTGTCTGGTGAAGAGTTGACTATAACGACACAGATATGACAGAGTTTAAATTATGTTGAGTTGACTATAATGATATAATAATGACAGAGTTATTTTTGTATAACATAACATAATTAAAATTATGTTATTTTATATGAAGCAAAGAAGCTACTATTTCAAATACTTTCTGCACTTTATAAAAATTATGAACTTTGAAGGAAATTTAAACTCATAAAGTATAGCCAATATCAATATTTTATTACTTAAACTTAACTTTTGTATGATAAGCTATTATTATAGCTATAGAATTCAAAGGAAAAATACTTTCATATATGAAATATAAACAGACTATAGTTTATATTCAAAGTTATGGTAACAAGTCAACAGAACTTTAAGGTAGCTTAGAAATGGAAAATTGTAGTGTAAGGGTTACTTCAAGCACCTTTTAAAAAGCAAAATCTTTTCATTCTGTTTTTAGGCCTGTTCATTGACCTCAGAATGAACTGCTGCTAAGGCCTTCTGGAGTACTTTGCTCTTTCTCTTCAACCTGATCAAGCAGTACTTAGGCCATTACTCTGCTTTCCTGTTAGTCACTGGATTTCTTTCACTTTCCTGAAACTCCTTGTTCTCTTCTGCTTGGAGGTTTTCGTGCATGCTGTCCCTCTGTCTGGTATATTCTTACTCTTTCCTTTGGTTGGCTGACTCCTTTCCTCAGTTTAGCTTTTTATCTCAGTTTAAAAAATCAGTTCATCAGAAAACTTTCCATGTGAGATTATAGAGCAGTTTTCACACCTTTTCTATTTGAATCATATCTGCTTTCTTCACTCAGCTAAGCTCTTTGACAGGAGCAGTGTCTTTTGGTACAGATTATTCATGGGTCTGCGTATTTTAAATTTTGGTGGATACTGCTAAATTATTTTCCAAAAAGGTTATTTGACATTTTATTGTATATAGAAGGCCTTTCCCCCTACAGTCTTCCCTCATTACAAAATAGCAATTTTTTATAATTTTGCAAGAAAACTGTCCTCATTTTAAAAACTTGTTTTTTTTTAGTGAGGTTGAATATTTTTTTTTCAGTTATTTATTGGCCAGTTGCATTTCCTTTATAGCTTCCCATTTTTCTATTGATTTTTAAAAATGCTTCATATATTAAGGATAGTATTTTTTTCCATATATATTTTATTTTTTCACAGCTTTGTTTATACACCCTATGGTTTCTCTGCCTCCAGTTTTACATCCTTTAAGGCCATTCTCTACCCTATAATCAGAATGTTCTTTTTAATATTCTGGTTGATTCACTCTTGCCTCCCAGCCTTTGAACATCCTGTTTCTTCTTCCTAGAACAGTGGTTCCAACTTTTCAAAAATTTCCTGTAGTATTATAGGATATTATAGGATATGAGAACTAGTGCTTCTAAAGATTCCCTTCCCTAATGCCTTCATGCCTTTCTTACTCTTTAAATTGTTTGTTTAATTATCTCATCACCACACTGTAATCTTAGACTTAAAACACCATGTCTTCCCACTTCACCCTGCAGTATGGATTGTGGTGACCTTTCACCTAGGACAGTGCTGACATATAATGTACTCTTAATCTTAAAAATGTGGAATGAATCATTAGTTGTGACTGCTGAAAGTACTCTGTTGTTGGAAAGGAGCAGGTGCTTTGTGATATTTTTAGCATGTTCTGCTGCTTCTGGTTTCTTTGCATTTTAGATAATGAGGTAATTGAGCATGAGGAGCAAGGTGGAAGAACAAAGTCTTGTTCTTTTAGAATCGCAAAGTCTGACTGATCCTTCATGAGTTTTTCTAATGCTTATTCATCTTTGTATACCAAATGATAAGGCAGTAAATTTAGAAATTTATAGAAAGTGTGAGGGTGTAGATAAATTTGTTCTATAATTTTATATTTTTATTTTTGTTATTAAGAACTTTTATTCAGAGAATGGAACTTTATTATATGCTGAGTAATTTAGGTTGTTACTAAACTTGTGAGAATATATATAGTACCTAGAGCGTCCTGATTTGAAACACCTAATCTATAGAAATGGAAATATTTTTATTTCTCTTACTGTTCTTATAGGAAGTTCGTAAAGTGAATGAGAGCATCAAGTATAACCACCCACTGAGAAAATGTGTTGACACAATACTTAAAAAGGTAATTAAATAATATTCTCATCTGCTTTCTTTTGAAATATAAATCTACATAATGTAATATTATAATAAAAGCATCAGAAAAGTACACAAACAGCATATGATTGACATCTTCCAGCCTTTTCCATTTTTATGTTAACAGTAAATTAATAATAATTTGTACATAAAATTTGTTAGTTATTATACATTTAACATTATTTATTGGCAGTATTTTCCATTGAAATGTGGCTATAGAGATTATGTTAAATAATGTAAAATCATTGCTGTGATGGAGATGGACCTTTATAGGTTGTAAAAATGTCATTAAATGTAGTCACAAGAGGCATATCTCCTGTAAGAAAATAAACTAAGTTCTCAATAATCACTTTTAAGCAGCTTTGTACATGTTATCTTATAAGCATAGTTTATAAGATAAATGATATTATAAGATATTTAATGTAGATATTTAAAAAGAAACTATACAATTAAGATTTTGATGGCTTAGTATTGAATTGGAGGTATTCATATACTTTCAAAAATGATTATTTTGTAAATGAGTTTCCCAGTTATCTTCTCGGCAACCATAGAACCACTGAACTATTCCTTTTCTTATGTTTATTTTTAAAGACTTGTATGTAAGTATTTTTTTAATTCAGGTAGCATTGATTTATGACATATTTTAAGTTTTGTGTGTACATTATATTTCTACTTTTATATACCCTATACCATCCTTACCACCAGAATTTATTTTCCATCAGCCATACAGTGGAACCCCTTTATCCATTTTACCCTATCTCTATTACTACTTTTTTCTCTGTATCAATGTTTGTTTTTATTTAGTTTGGTTTATTCATTTATTTTGTTTTGTTCATTTATTAGTTTTTTATACTCTACACATGGGTTAAATCATATAGTGTTTTTCTTTATCTGACTTATTTCACTTAGCATAATACCCTCCAGGTCTATCTGTGTTGCAAATGGCAAGATTTTGCCCTTTTTGATGGCTGAGTAGTATTCCACTGTGTGTGTGCATGTGTGTGTGCATGTACACATATACCACATCTTCTTTATCCATTCGTTCATTGATGGGCACTTAGGTTATTTTCTTGGCTATTGTAAATAATGCTGCAGTGATCATAGGGGTACAGATATCTTTTAGGATTAGTATTTTCTTATTCTTTAGATAAAATCCCAGAGGTGAGATAGTTAGATCATATGGTAGTTCTGTTCTTAATTTTTTGAAGACTCACCATACTATCTTCCATAGTGGCCTGCATCAATTTACATTCTCACCAATTGTGTGTGAGGATTCCATTTTCTCCACATCTTCACCAACACTTGTTATTTCTTGTCATTTTGTTAATAGCCGCTTTGATGATTTGCATTTCTCTAATAGTGATGTTGAACATCTTTTCAAGTACTTGTTGGCCACCTGTATGTCTTCTTTGGGAAATATAATCTATTCAGCTCCTCTGCCCATTTTTCAGTCAGATTATTCATTGTTGAATTGTATGAGTTCTTTACATATTTTGTATATTAATCTCTTATTGGATATATCATTTGAAATTCTTCTCTCATTTGGTAAGTTGTCTTTTCACTGTATTGATGGTTTCCCTTGCTATACAAAAGCTTTTTAGTTTGATGTAATCACATTTGTTTATTTTTGCTTTTGCTTCCCTTGCCTGGGGAGACATATCTAGAAAGAGTTTTGCTAAGAGTGATATCAGAGAGCATCCTGCCTATATTTTCTCCTGGGATTTTTATGATTTCAGGTCTTACATTCAAGTCTTTAATCCATTTGGGGTTGAGTTTTATATATGGTGTGCAATTGTGGCCTAGTTTAATTTTTTTTTTTATTTTTTGCATGTGGCTATTCAGTTCTTTTCCTGTGTTTTAAATCCTGTGTTTTAACTAAGATGAGAGTCATGAGAATCAATTCTCTAATCATTTCCCTTTTATTTGCTACCTTTTGAGACCTATTTATGGAGGTTAACTAACTTGCCCAAGTTCATAGATGTATTAAATGACTAATAGTAGGGTAGGTGACTCCACATCTGGAAGATATTTGCAAGAAAATTGGATATGCTTAAGAATGAAAGATTCTTAACAAAAATAAGATTTTTTAATCTTAAAAAATTTTTTATCTTAGAATTTCTAAAAATCTACTTGTTCCTTTTAGTGTCCTATAGAGTATCAGGAAAAAATGGGCAGGAACATGGATGATTATGAAGATTTTGATGAAAAGCATAATACCTACCCAAGTGAAAAAAGTCTGGTAAAACTACATAAACAGGTAACTATATAGCCTTTTTACCTTCTGATGATTTTAGTTGGATTTACTGCCCACAAAAAAGGAGTTTTGAGTGAATGTATGTCAGAAACTCCCTTTGATCTTGTCCTTATCATTATTCTTGGAAGTGTTTTAACTTCCTGTTTCTTGACAGGAGTACTGTTGGCATTTCGGGAGGAGAATTATTCACTGAGCAAACTGTTACATATATTACAGAATATTAACATCCTCAGCCCCACCCAGTAAATGCCATTAGCACTTCCCTGTTGTTGTGACAACCAAAACATGCTCCTTAGTAGGGAGTTGAATCACTGTTGTTTCAGAGCACTGACAGGTATACCCCCTGCTGTCTTTTTAAGGTGATTTATTCAGTTCAGCGACATCGTCGAACTCAAGTACAATGGCAGATTCTTTTGGAACAAGCATTTTATCTAGAAGATGTAGCAAAAAATGAAACAAGTGCTACTTGTCAGTTTGTTCATACCTTTCAATCGCCAGAGCCAGAAAATAGATTTATTCAATATTTTTATAATCCTACAGTTGGTATGTAATTTTTGATATACATTTCAAAGTTTGATGCTGATAATTTTCCTGATGGAAAGTGTATATTTTCACCAATGCAGAGTTGAATTATAATTGTGTTTTTTGACTTACACCAATTTGAGTTTGGTGTTTCCTCATGATCAGATACAGGTTCTGCATTTTTGGCAGGAATACCTCAGCAGTAATGTGTCCTTCTCAGAGCAGGAGGCCTATGATATCAGTTTGTTCTGTTATTGGTTATCATTTGTTTAGGATGGTGTCTGCTTGTTTCCACCAGTATGTCTCTTTTGCAATTATGTATCTTGTGTGGAGGAATTTTGACACACTGTAAATACACTGTTGCTTCTTTATGGTCTTCCTAATCATTTTTTCTTTTTATCTTACAGAGTGGTACTGGGAATGTCTTTTGCGACCCTGGTTTTATCGGGTACTTGCTGTGGTGTTGTCCATATTCTCTGTGATAGTTGTGTGGTCAGAGTGCACATTCTTTAGCACTAGACCTGTCTTATCCCTCTTTGCAGTCTTCATACAGCTGGCTGAAAAAACATACAATTATATTTATATCGAGGTTAGTTTGTTTTATATCTGTCATAAATAAATGTCAGTCATGGTTTAAGTTTAATCCTTAACTGTTGTATCTTTTCTCCACATATTTCTTCTAATAATAATGAAAGCAGTGAAGTTCCCCACAGTGTTATTATTCAGATTTCCAAAAATGAGCTTCATCATTTTACCCAGACTATAAAAACTAAGAACTGTATTTGAGGAGAGATGAAAAGATGCAAAATAATGCACAATATTTTTATGAGAATATTTTGATCCTGTTTATGCCAGTGAAGCTAGATAAATTATAGTTTTCATGTGAAGAGTTGCCAAGGGAATGAGAGAACAGGCTCACTTCAGGAGGTAGATTTGAAACTTATGGATAGGATGTGGGACTGATTAAGATCTAGATTTTTTTTTCATAATTTCATTTTCTTAGGTGGTTAAAAAGCTGCTATTACTGTGTTTAAATTTTAGAATGTCAATAAATGTTAGTTGGAATGAAAAGATGATGCTTATAATAGTATATAAAGTACTGAAGTCTATTAGTCTGAAACTGGGTTTTTGTTTTGTTTTTTCAGATTGCTTGTTTTCTTTCCATCTTCTTCCTCAGTATCTGTGTTTATTCTACTGTGTTCAGGATTCGTGTATTTAACTATTACTACCTGGCTTCACATCACCAGACTGATGCGTATAGCCTTCTTTTCAGTGGCATGTAAGTAGACTGTGTTTAGAAACAAGGAAAATGTCTCCGTTATATGAAGGTCTCTTTTATTTCTTGTTGTTTATGGCTCTTTTACTAACACCTATATTTCTATGAGCTAGTTGCTTAGGTTTAAGTATTAATTAGATGCTTGTTGATTGCTAGCTCAATCCTGCTTGAAGTTTAGGGTTAAAATAGGTATGCTAGATTAGGAAGGAAAAGAAGGGCATAGTGAGTCTGGATTTACCAATTAGAAGTCAGTAAATAAGTTAGTAATAATAGAAACATTTGAGATTTTAGAGACTAAGTCTAGAAAGTGTTCTGAGAATCAGAAAAATTCAGTGGTCACACTGAATTGTGGAGGACTAAGAAGACCAAAAGAATAATTTTTGCTAAGAGATTTAGCAGAATTTTAGAGAGATGGCTCCAGCTTGGGCTAAATTGCACAATCTATTGTTTGTCCATATTATTAAACTAGTTATATTAGGTTTTTAGGGCTGGACTTTGGGAACTTCAAGAGGAATCAATATCTGAAGCATCTCTAAGACTTTTTTTTAACCTTTTTCCCCGAAATAATTACAGATTCAAAGGAAGTTGCAAATACAATACAGAATCTTAATAACCTTCACCCAGCCTCCCCCAGTGGAGACATTTTATATGCTGTTGTACAATATCAAAAGCAAAAAATTTACACAGACACATTACTGTTAACTAGACCACAACAGACTTTATTAGTTCTCACTATTTTTTATACTTTATTCATTTGTGTGTGTGTGTGTATAGATTCCTGTAACCACCACCATAATCAAGATACAGAACTATTCTGTCACCACAAAATAACTCCTCACTTCACCTCTTTATATTCATACCCTCTCTTCATTTTCATCTCTTCCTGTTCTCTAGCTCCTTGTTTTGTAAGGTTCTTTGTTTATCTGGTCATAACTCCCCACAAAGTAGGCATAAAAGGAACATACCTCCACATAATAAAGGCCATGTATGACAGATCTACAGCAAACATTATCCTCAGTGGTAAATGACTGAAAGCATTTCCTCTAAACTCAGGAACAAGACAAGGGTGGCTGCTTTTACCGCTGTTATTCAACACAGTTTTGGAAGTCCTTGCCATCACAATCAGAGAAGAAAAAGAAATAAAATAAAAAGAATCCAGATTGGAAGAAAAGTAAAACTCTGACTGTCTGCGAATGACATGATTCTCTACATAGAAAACCCTATAGATGCCACCAGAAAATTACTAGAGCTAATCAGTGAATATAGTAAAATTGCAGGATATAAAATTAATACACAGAAATCCCTTGGATTCCTATATACTAACAGTGAAAAATCAGAAAAAGAAATTAAGGAAACAATCCCATTCACCACTGCAATAAAAAGAATAAAATACTTAGGAATAAATTTGCCTAAAGAGACAAAAGACTTCTATGCAGAAAACTATAAGACACTGATGAAGGAAATCAAAGATGACACAAACAAATGGAGAGATACTAGCACAAAAACAGAAATATAGACCAAAGGAACAAGATAAAAAGTCCAGAGATAAATCTACACACTTGTGGGCACCTTATCTTTGACATAGGAGGCAAAAATACACAATGGAGAAAAGACAGTCTCTTCAAAAAGTAGTGCTGGGAAAACTGGTCAGCTGCCTGTATAGGAATGAAATTAGAACATCATCTAACATCATACACAAAAATAAACTCAAAATGGATTAAAGACCTAAATGTAAGACCAAAAACTATAAAACTTTTAGAGGAAAACAGAGCACTCTGATATAAACCACAGCAAGGCCCGCTATGTTCTCCTAGAATAATGGAAATAAAAATAAACAAGACCTAATTAAAAACTTTTGCACAACGAAGGAAGCTATAAGCAAGGTGAAAAGACAACCCTCAGAATGGGCAAAATTAATAGCAAGCAAAACAACTGACAAAAAATTAATCTCCTAGGTATATAAGCAGCTCATGCAGCTCAATACCGGGAAAACAAACAGCCTAGTATAAAAGTGGGCAGAAGACCTAAACAGACATTTCTCCAAAGATAACATACAGATGGCTAACAAACACATGATAAAATGCTCAACGAAGCTCATTATTGGAGAAATGCAAGTAGAAACTACAATGAGATATCATCTGACTCCAGTCAGAATAGCTATCATCAAAAAGTCTGCAAACAATAAATGCTGGAGAGGGTGTGGAGAAAAGGGACCACTCTTACACTGTTGGGAATGCAAATTGATACAGCCACTATGGAGAGCAGTGTGCTGTGCTGCTGTACTTAGTTGCCCCGTCTTGTCCAACTCTTTGCGACCCCATGAACTATGTAGCCCACCAGGCTTCTCTGCCCATGGAATTTTCCAGACAAGAATACTGGAGCGGGTTGCCATGTCCTCCTCCAGGGATCTTCCTAACCCAGGGATTGAACCCGAGTCTCCCGCACTGCAGGCAGATTCTTTACTGTCTGAGCCACCAGGGAAGCCCAAGAATAGTGGAGTGGTAGCCTATTCCTTCTCCAGGAGATCTTCCTGCCCCAGGAATCAAACCAAAGTCTCCTGCATTGCAGGAGGATTCTCTACCAGCTGAGCTACCAGGGAAGCCCGGAAAACAGTATAGAAGTTCCTTTAAAATCTAGGAATGAAGCTACCATACAACCCAGCAAGTCTACTGCTGGGCATATACTCTCAGAAAAACAGAATCGAAAAAGACACATGTACCCCAATGTTCATTGCAGCACTATTTACAATACCTAAGACAAGGAAGCAACCTGGATGACCACTGACAGATGAATGGATAAGGAAGTTGTGGTATATATACACAACGGGATATTACTCAGCTATAAAAAGAAATGCATTTGAGTCAGTTCTAATGAGGTGGATGAACCAAGAGCCTCTTGTCCAGAGTGAAGTCAGGAAAAGATAGACAAATATATATTAAAACATATACATGGAATCTAGAAAGATAGTACTGACAACCCTGTTTGCAGGGCAGCAAAGGAGACAGACATTTTGGACACAGTGGGGGAAGGAGAGCGTGGGATGATATGAGAGAAAAGCACTGAAGCATATACATTACCATATGTAAAATGATACCAGTGAAAAGTTGCTGCATAACACAACAACAACCTGGATGGGTGGGATGGGGAGGGTGTGGGAAGGGGGTTCGAGACGGGGGGGACATGTATGCCTAATGCTGATTCATGCTGATATATGGCAAAAGCTGTCACAATATTGTAAAGTAATTATCCTCTAATTAAAAAAATAGAATATAATAAGAAAAAAACTGAGCTCCAACAGTTATTTAAAGCTGTAGTTGTCAGAGTTGACATAATGTGTTACAGCTTCAGATCTTTTATGTACTGAGTACAATTCACCTTGAGGATTGAGCTAAATTGCACAGAAGAGGCACATACAAAGCCACTCTACAAATTCTTGGGATAAAGCAGTGGCAAACCTTACCAAAGGAGGCATCCTGAGGCTGTTTTGTTTTGTAGGTGTTGATGTTTTTCACGAGACTGTGGTATTAATAGGACTTTGAGAATGTCTTCCAAGTAAGGGCAGTTCATATTAAGAATTCAAAATACAAATAGATGAGAGTAATAGAATGATCTGAAACATTCTCAGTGTATTTCAAGATAACATAAAATGTGTGTTGCTGCTTTATTCTTATATATTGTGTTTGTTTATGCTTTATTGCAGGTTATTTTGCCGTTTGACTCCTCCTTTATGTCTTAATTTCTTGGGTTTGACCCACATGGATTCATCCATCTCTCACCAAAATACACAGCCAACTGCTTATACATCTGTAAGTATGGTAAAAAAGAGTTCTTTAGATTCATTATCTATATAGGATGCTATTATTGTGAAATTTCTTTTCACTGCTGGAAAACAATTCTATTGCATTATTAGAATCTTTTTAAAAATTACTAGAACTTTCTTTTACACATTGTATATGTAGTTACTAATGACTGGATAAAGGTGATATTGCTTTTGTTTTATTATAAACAAATTTTTTTTGGTCCAGCTAAGCAGTATTCACAGACCTGACCTATAATAATATTGACCTTTATGTTTATGGTCTTAATGTAATTGATGATTTTCAGTAATATTTATATAATGTTAATTTCTTAGGACAAAATAAGCCATATCAAGATATAATAGACACATAACATTGTATTATTTTAAGGTGTACAACATAATTAGTATATGTATATATTGTGAAATAGTTATCACAGTAAGTTTAATTAACATTCATCACCTCACAATCACAATTTTTTTCCTCTTGTGATGAGGACTTAAAAGTCAGTCTGTTTAGTGCTTCATTTCTACTTTTTTTAAAACTCCAAATTTATTGATGTAGCTGGTTATAGATAAATTTTCTAATGATGAAAAGAATGAAATATATAGAGCTGTACTGATTTAACTAAATTTTTTTCTTGCTCCTCAGATTATGGGTTCCATGAAAGTTTTATCCTTTATTGCAGATGGGTTCTATATATATTATCCTATGTTGGTGGTAATTCTCTGCATTGCTACGTATTTTAGGTAAGACACTTAACATTGCTTGTTTTTTCTTATAAATGTATCCTGATCTGGATATCTTTCTTCTTAAAACTCTTTTAAATATTCACTGGTTGGCTTTTGGTTGTTTTATTGTGGCTTTGGGAATACTGGGGATAATTTAAAGAGATCACTTGCGTGCTGGGTCAGGGTCTCCCTCTAAAGATATTTTCAAGAAAAGAGAGTTATTCTAGGTATTTGGTCTACAAAGTGATAGGATTAATAACAAAATATTAACTCTGAGTCCTGGCCTTTGGTCATGGCAGCCAGTGTATCTTATAAAGCACCTGCTTGCCCAGCTTCTATTTGGTAACATGTATTAGTCTTAGGGCTTTCCACATAATAATTTTTGAGTTTTTAGATGTTTCAGACCATAATCAGCACAAAAGATCAGGTAAGGAGCAGTCGTAATCAGACAGTACATGGAAAGTACACGGGCTACTCTTTTTATCAGATCAGAAAAATTGGTAGAACCTTGGCAGAGATCAGACTCAAAAGGAGTTAAGACAGGTGTCCTTGGCTTCTAGCACCTTGTCTTCCCTACTTCCACATTAAGTGCCTTCATCCCGTACTCTGCCTACCTTCTTCACTGCTTCAGTGCTCCATGACAGACCAAAAATGCCACTTAAAAAAAATTTTATTGATAATAAGTTTCATCCAACCACTATTCATTTAAATCTTTCAGTATAATTAGTTACTACAAATAGTTTACAAATAGCGTATATTATTATACTGATATTCTAACACTTGGATATTGATTAAAAAGACAAATATTGTTTGAAATAAATTCTCTGTTGAATTTTTTTTAAGCATCTATATTTTGTCTTCTCATAAGTAAAGGAGCCAAAAGATTATAATTTAAAATAAAACTTAATATGAACTGGTGAAAATGAAAGTCGCTCAGTCGTGTCTGACTCTCTGCGACCCCATGGACTGTAGCCTATCTGACGACTCTGTCCATTGAATTCTCTAGGCAGGAATACTGTCATTCCCTTCTCCAGGGGATCTTCCTGACCTGGGGCTTGAACCCAGGACTCCTGCATTGCAGGCGGATTCTTTACCAGTTGAGCTATCAGGGAAGCCCATAAACTGATAAAACAATATAATATTTTCAGCTTTTTTCTGTAAAGTAGGAAAGACAGAGGTTTATATTTATTATGAAAATGATGTGTTAAAAGTAAGAGATCAGTCATCCTTTGGATATCCAAAACTAAACTTTTTTATGTGCTTATTCATTTAAAAAGTTTATAAACTACAAATGGAACATTAAGAGCTTGTGATGTATAAATCCTATCGCCTCATCTTAGTGGTTATGTTGGTAAGATTAGCATCTCTACTTAAGGTTAGCATCTTATTAGATTGACATATGCATCAAGGAACAGATGGATGAGATAATGTCTTGTCAACTATAAAATTTTAATGTAAGGAATTATGTTTAAAAGGAAAATTGTTTAATTAAAAATATTTCTTTAAAAGTGTTGTTTTATAATTAAGATAAACTTTGCTAGTTTGTGTTTAAGGAAAAGAAAGGTCATATACATCAATTATCAAATTATATTTTTATAATTTATCTATATATTTGTAATATATAATATATATATTTATATATAAAAATATACTGTATTATAGGAATATTTGAAGAAATGCCTTGCAGACATTTCAGTATTGACTTGACTTTATAGGTCGATTTTCTTTTGGAATGCTGCCATAATAGTTTAATTTCTTTATTACTAGCACATAAACATTCTCAGAGCTATTAATGATATTTAGACTTAACTGCCTAGAGCCTATAAAGCTGTTTCTGGACACTTTATACAAAGCTACAACCTTTCCAGAGACAATGATCTCATCCTGCAGTATAGTATTCCCACAGGTATATAAGGATGGTAGGGGGAGTATCTAAAGTCACAGAATTAGCATGACCATCCACCTGAAACCCCAATTTTACTCACTGGTAAGTCATCCAAGCATTCCTTATATATTAAAACAAGCAGATAATTTATGAACTAGTCAGATTTTTACACGTCACTGATGTAAAATGGGAGATCTTTACTTTTTCTTAATTGTTTCACTGTTTTCTCTTCTTCCTAACAGACATGCTTTCACACACATGCTTTCACACACACACACACACACACACACACACACACACACACACACACACACACACACACACACACACACACACACACACACACACACACACACACACACTCCTCCCTTTTTTCTTCCTCTCTCTGCCTTACTTCATGTATGGTGTTCGGAATTCTGCCATTAAAAGTACATTAGTGAAGAAGTTTGAAAACTAAGGTAGTAAAAAGAACTTAGTCTTTGTTTTGTTTTGGATATAAATCCTCAGCTCTAAAATTTATTAATTGGTCTTTAACAAAGTATTTAACGCCCTTTGCCTCTGTTCTTTATCTATAAAGTAATATTTATCTCTTAGAGTTATAGTAAGAATTAAATAAGCGTATCTGTAAACTATCTGATGCGTAATAGTAGTTTAACAGATATTAATCCTTCCTTATGTACCATATTTTCAGAGTATTCCTGTCCTGCACAACAATGAGGTTTAAAGTAAAAACCAAATAAGATATAAATGATAGCCCCCAGTTAAGCTATAGTAATCAATTCTGAATTTATAGTAACACTGATTTAAATAGAATTGACTAGTTCTCAGTATAAAAAAAACATGAAAATCAGTTTGCATAATTAAGACTTTCTAAGCCAAGAATATTCTACACTTGTAAATACTGGTTGTGTATGTGTATTAAAATTGCTATTTGAATACAAGAAAAGGATAAATTGCTTTTGTATTATAGCCATTGCTTAGCATCCTGGTATAATAATCTTCTGAAAGTATGCTAGTGGCCTAACTTAATTTGTGTCTGTAAGAAGTCAGGCTTTGGTGCATACCTTAGTCGGTGGAGTACTGGGCATTGAAGTTTCTTAGAAAGGGAAATAAGTACTTGAAGAAAGACGAATGTAGTGCTGTATAACTTGACATGATAATTAGAAATACAACAGAGGCTTCCAATGTAAACATTTACAGTATGAAATAATGCTTATCTTTTTGAAAATCTACTTTTGTTAGCTTGGGAACTCGTTGTTTGAATCTACTTGGTTTCCAGCAGTTCATGGGAGATAATGATATGACATCAGACTTAGTTGATGAAGGAAAAGAATTAATCAGACGAGGTAAGATTTTTCTTTTAAAATAAATGAAGAGAAAGTACTGATTCAAAATACAAAATTAATGTTTGTGTGATTTGAAACTTCTAATCTATCTTAAGAAATTACAGATTAATGTGTTTTAGCTAAAATTCTATGGAAAGCCTTCATGGTAAAAAAAATTTTTGAAAACATACATGGTTATTTCATCTGTCTTTAAGAAATTCTGTAGCAGAAATTATTAATATGTCTGTGACTAAATAATGCCCTTGTTTAGTATTGGAGTCATTTTCTTGTTTTCTTTGAAATATATTTGTCAAATTGAATACAATATAAAACTCATTAAAGAATCATTAGTTTAATGCTGCATAGGTTATCATTCAAACCAAGGCTGGTTTTTAGAATGTAGTGATAATTAACAGTCTGTTAGAATGCATTGTGCTCTACTGGAATCTAATCTCAAAACTGAGTGTATCAAATTTCTTGATGTTCAAGTGATGGTAGAATAGGGAGGAAAAGAAGAACAAAACTTGAGTTTTGGGACATTGGTTTTTAGGCATTCTTCCTACTTGAGCATGGGGTTCTTTATGATCTTATTTAAACATAAATCCAAAATGTACTATGACTCTAAAATATGCTAGTGTAGCCTTCACATGCTCTCACAGGAAGGTGGTGTCTAGTTAATGTAATAGTTCTTCTGCTGTTTGCATTAATCAGACTTCATCTGGAATATCATACACAGTCCTGGATAAGATTTTCAAGAGTAGGACTGATAAGTCAGAAGGAATCTAGAGAAGGATAGGCAGAATGATGAGTGTGTCAGGTGTATCTTATGGGAAAAAACCACTGAGTATATAGCCAGAAGAGCGTAATGGAAAAAAAAAAATCTTATGCAGAAAGAAGTATGAATTTAATTTAGAAGGTAAAACAAAGAAAAAGAGAAACTGCCTAGAAGCAAATTTTAGGTCGCCAGGGGGAGGAAGTTCTTCCTCACTGACACTGTTTAGATAGATCCTAAAGAGTGATCTCCAGCAAAAGTTGAGAAGGTTTTCTCTACGGAGTTAGGTGACCTCTCCGGTTCTTTCCAACAATAACCTATTACCTTTGACTTTGTAGTAATTTAAAGGAAATTGGTCATAGCCTGATACCTTTACTTCAGTTACTCTACATCTAATTAAACCATATTATACCAAATTTGAGACCACTTTTCTGTCTCTAGAGAAGAGAAAAAGGCAACGGCAAGAAGAAGGTGAAAACAGAAGAAGAGTAAGTATGGTTCTTACTAACTTGCTATCACCTAAAGATTAATGTGAAATATCGTAAGAATCTAATTGATTTTGGCTGAAAACAATGGGACAATGACATAGATGTATTTTTACAGAAAGGCAGTTTTAATAGTTTCAGATAAACATGCTAGGAATTCTGTCAGACCTGTTCTAAAAAATCATTAGTAATAAATTACTTCATGTCCAACATCTAGCAGTTTCTTGCCTAAGGTAGGGGCAGTAAATATTTATTGAGTAAGTGAATAAATTAATGCAGTCTTGCTGTTGAAATGATTTTGATTGCTTGAAAAATATGCTTTTTTGTGTTATGACATTACTTTCATTCCTCTTTTTCTTTAGTCCTTTGTTTGCTAAGGCAAACTAACCTCCTAGAGAATTGAAAAGGCAAAAAATGAGAAAAGTCTAGTCATAGTCACTACAAATTTTCAGCACCTGAGTGTGTCCATATTGGAGAAGTGAAGACTCAGGAGACATGATAGTTGTCTTTGTGTATTTTAGTGTATGTCGTGGAAAGGGAGACTTGTTCTTTATTTCAGAAGGCATAACTAGCACCAAAGAGTGGACTAGAGTTCACCTCTGTGTGGAAACTCAGTTTACCAAAATTGGAACAGGATGATCAAACATAGAATTTTTCATGTCTTCTAATAAGAGAGCCAGATAGCATCTGGCATGGCTATTTTAGAGTGAAATTCTGCACTGCATGGGTTCCTTTCAATTCTAGGAATTTGATGAGTAGAATCCCAGTTAATAAGATTTTAGTGCAGTTAAGACACAATGCCACGTGAGTCATTACTTAATTATGTTTATCTACAACTTTAATTTTGCTATCAAAATTTGGGTCACTATGATTTGTAGTTTATTTGGGTAGAATAAAATTTTATTAACATCTTATTAATTATTTTGAGTTTCATAATTCTTCCATGGTCAAGACAACCTTACTGTAGTTGTAATATTTTGACATTTTAGATGGAAGTCAATAACTTAAAATAATCATTGCTAGCAAAAATTTTTATAAATGTCTTCAAGTTAAGTTTGATAACTATTAAAATCATTTAGAAATAAAGGAAATTATCTATGATTTCTAAAGGCACTGTGCTAATTATACTGATTATCTGACAAATTCCTGATGAAAAAGAATTAGATTATATTACTCTACATATATAATCTGAATCTGTTATCACTGATGAATTATTTTCTGACTGTGTCTTCTCGTGTTATATGTTCGTGTTTCTTTTCTAGGAATGGAAAGAGCGTTATGGACACAGTAGAGAAGATTCCACTAGAAACAGAAATGTTCATATTGACCCAAAAGAATCAAATTTCTCAGAAATGAGTACCAACCGATGTAAGTAGTTTATTATCTAGTTTTCTTAAGAAATTGTTTTCTTATGCTTGCTTGTATAGAGACTGAGAAAATGCCTTTATAGAACAATAAGTGAGGTTCTGCAGTGACTTTCCTTTTTTCATCCCTCAGTATATGGGAGGAAGAGGAAAGTCAAGTATGCGTTAGGTAGGAGAAGGAGACATCTGGGACATCATATGAATAGTTGTCATTATACTATCTAAATAATAGTACTTATCCCAGGCATATTTTTGGCAGGTATCGGTTTCTATTAACCTAGATGTTTTTCAGGCTATTTGGTCATTTTTATAATAAATTACTGACTGACTCTTATGTGTCAGGTACTTTCCCAGGAGTACGAAGAAGATAATTTCCATCCTTGGTTTGCCCTTATATGAATGAGGAACTGATACCAGGCAGAAGACATTGGCCAGTGGGTTGAGTCAGGAAGCCTCCCCACATTCTTGATTTTGTCATATGCTTCTGGAAGGGTGACAAGAGACCTCTTTGTGTGCAGGATCCAGCACTGAGTAGAAGGCAGAGGAGAGATGCAGGGATGCTGAGAGTGTATAAGGCTGCACACATGATGCTGAAGGACTCAGCTCAAGGGAGGAAAAAGAATTCTTCATTGGGAAAGGGTTTCTATTGTAAAGAAATACTACTTAGGAATGAGTAGTATTTAGCCAGTTGAAGGGGTTTTTAGCAGAACAAAGAATGAACAACATGAGAGAATTTGGGGGGAAATGTAGATTTTCCTGTATGACTAGAACCTGAAGTATGAGAAGCCTGATGAGAGGAAAGGCTACAGAGATAGTTGGGAAACATATTATCACGCTTAGAAGTTTAGATTTTATCCCAAAGAGAAGATTTCAGTATGGAAAGAAGCATGCTCAGATTTTTGGTTTAGAAAGATGAATTTGACATCTATATAAAGTATTATTTCCAGGGAAGTGAGACACAACCCAGTTTAGTGTCTGTTGTAGTAATGCAGTCAGAAAATGATGAGGGCATTAATACACAATATTTGTTTTATGGAAGAAACCAATACAACATTGTAAAGCCATTATCCTCCAATTAAAGATAAATTAAAAAACAAAAAAATGATGAGGGCTTAAAATAAGCATCCTGGAGATAAAGAAGAGAGGATGTGTTTGGATGAGATTTAGCATAAAAGAAATGAGAGAAAGCTGAAGTTTCCATTAAAGCTAGGAAATAGAGGGATAATTCTACAAAGATATTTGGAAGCTTATCTTAGATTTGGACTTAACCGAGTGCAGAGATCTGGTGGGCATAGGAGAATGGTTAAGAGGAAACACAAAACCTTGGGATGATGAGTTAGAACCTGGCATGTGGGAGGCAACCAGTATTTGCTGAATGAATGAGAGAAACAGTGGAGGGCAGAGGCGAAGATGACAACAATGTAAGGTAAGAGAGAATTGGCTTGCCATAAATTTTCAAAAAGAGCTATGTCATGGTTTGTTTTGATGCTGTTGAGCTGCTCAAAATGACACTGTGAAAATTTAGGTTTTTATGGAGAAAACATCATTCATATAGGGAAAGGAGAGTTAGTTTTCTAGATCTGTGCTGACCAAGGTGGTAACCATTAGCCACATATGGCTGTTTAGCATTTGCAGGGTAGCTGGTGCCCCATATTGAAATGATAATATTTTGGATATATTGGGTTAAATATGTTATAATTAATTTCAACTATTTATTTTTACTTTTTAAATGTATTTACTAGTAAAAAGTAAATGCGGGGCTTGCAATTTATTTCTGTTGGACATTGCTTCCCTGAATTCTTGCCCCATGGAAAAAAGAGTCAGTCCTTTCTTGGAGAGTTTGAGTTGATTGCACCTTAAAATCATAGCCGAGAAATGAGATGTAGCATCCCCTGGATTCACTATGAAACCAGCTGAAACTTATTTTAATTGTGAACAATTTCACTGTTATGATTGCTGTTGTTCACTCGCTAAGTTGTGTCTAACTCTTTACGAACCCATGCACTGCAGCACACCAGACTTCCAAGTTCTTCACTATCTCCCAGAGTGTGCTCAAACTCATGTCCATTGACTCGGTGATGCCATCTGACAATCTCATCATCTGTCGTCCCCTTATCCTTTTGCCCTCAATCTTTCCCAGCATCAGGGTCTTTTCCAGTGAATCAGCTTTTTGAATCAGGTGACCAAAGTACTGAGGTTCAACTTCAGCACCAGTCCTTCTAATGAATACTCAGGGTTGATTTCCTTTAGGATTGACTGGTTTGATCTCCTTGCAGTCCAAGGAACTCTTAAGAGTCTTCTCCAACACCACAGTTCGAAAGCATCAATTCTTCAGCGCTCAGCCTTCTTTATGGTCCAACTCTCACATCCATAGCTAACTACTAGAAAAACCATAGCTTTGACTATATGGACCTTTGTCAGCAAAATGATGTCTCTTCTTTTTAGTATACTGTCTAGGTTTGTCATAGCTGTTCTTCCAAGGAGCAAGCGTCTTTTAAGTTTGTGGCTGCAGTCACCATCTGCGTTGAAGTTAAATACTAATTCTGTTGCTGTAGCTGCTTCTGAGCTTAGACTACATACAAAGGAGAACTCTTCTTTGTTATTTTCTATCATACTATTAATGATCTTAATATAATTTTAAGATAACCATGTAGTTATCTTTTCTTAATATTGTCTTCACAAAGAAAATTCAGATCGTTTATAATCTTGACTTTCTGTGTGTCCGTAGACTGTGACCCATGAAGACAACAGAAAGTGGAAATTTTTTTCTTCTTTTGCAGCGACATCTAAATATACCAGGGCTAATAACAGGACTGAGAGGGACCGAATAGAACTTCTTCAGGATGCAGAACCTTTGGATTTTAATGCAGAAACATTCACTGATGACCCTCTTGAATCTGAATCAGGAAGGTAAGTTCCAGTTTGTCCTTTTGGCTCCAGCATTCCTCTGAAAATTTGATAACATTCTGACTTGACTAGATAAACATAAGGAAAATACTCATCTTTCTTGCTAATGCAAAACATATTAAGCAACGTTTGATACCTTTTAACACCTGCTAATCTTTTATATTTTAAAAATTATATCATCCAGTGGTAGTAATTGAAATTAGTACCTTCATAAATTATTACTAGTAGTATGATAAATAACAAAGAATTGAAATCATTTGGTAGAATCTTAACAATATTTATATTCCTTTTTCTGACAATTCCATTTAAGAAATGCATCATATTTAGCAGTAGTTACATAGATATGACTGGGTGGCACTGTATTCTGAGCACTTTAACAACAGTAATCATATTTTGTGGCTGTAAGTCCAGTTGGAATTGAATCTAGAGAGGCTCAGTAACTTACCCAGGATCACGCAACTTTTAAGTAACAAAATCAGGCATTTAAACCCCAGGACTCTGGCTTCAGAGTCTGTGCTTTTACCTATTATACCAAGTAGAAATAATTAATTCCCTGGTGGCTCAAATGGTAAAGCGTCTGTCTACAATGTGGGAGACCCGGATTTGATCTCTGGGTTGGGAAGACCCCCTGGAGAAGGAAATGGCAGCCCCCTCCAGTACTATTGCCTGGAAAATCGCATGGACAGAGAAGCCTGGTAGGCTACAGTCCATGGTGTCACAAAGAGTTGGACACGACTGAGCGACTCCACTCCACTCCAGAAATAATTAAGCAAAAGCAAAACATGGGCATGAAGATATTTGCTTATAAATAGCAAGAGGAATATTTTGTTTATATTCAACAATCTAGAGTAGTTATTAAATCCAAGTTCCATGATGTGTTTTATATCTCTCTTCTTTCTTTTTTTACATCTCTCATCCTGCCATATGTGTCATATAATAGGCTGTAAAACAGTTGTTGATTAATTTATAATTATAGGTAAATCTCTTTGGGATAATATCCTTGGAGAATAAGTTTCTTATTTCAGCTACTGAATAGATTTTACAGTTCTTACAAATTATGTACCCACTTCCTTTTAATGTGTCCTTGTTTTTCTCTCCTTCTTTATTTTTGATGCCTCAGATCATTTCTTTATCCACCTTTCAGGTATCAGCCTGGTGGACGATACCTCTCAATGTCTCGCAGCAGAATATTCGATGATGTTTAAAGTCTGTAGGAATTTATGGAATAGCTAACCAAGATCAACAAACAAGTTCAGTCTTTATGAACATCCGTATGCTCTAGAATTTACTACTGAACTCCCAGTGAAAAGTGTCAGGATAAAAAAGGCACTAAAAATTAATCAGATCTTAGTCATAATGGTTTATTATTCATTGAATATCGTCTTTATTTCTAAAAGGATTTGTTGCATACCATTCCTGAAATGTCTGCCTTAGAAGTACAGTTAGAATGGAAGGATTTAATTCATGATCAAGATCAGTATATATTGAAAACATGTAGTTCAGTTTGTTTCAGATTAATTTTTTCAGGAAAAATTGTTTTAAAGATTCAAGGAAGCCATAGTTAAAACTGAGTAATATTATAGTTTTATTATAGTGATTTACATATTTGTTCTTTCTAAAAAATATGTTGATCCTTTATTTCCCAAAGAGATGGAGACCTCAGTAATAACCATATTTACAAAACCCATGTCTTAAAACAAGGCTTACTTACCAGACATAACTGAATGTAGAAAGCCCTTTTTCAACACTATATGCAAATTAGTTAGGTTTTTGCATGTATATTTAAGAGTATACTTCAACTGATAGTGTTTGTATCTTCAGCATGTGTACTTTAATCAGGTGGTGAATTATTCTTTCAGTCTTTGGTAGTAACTGCAAGTTGTCTTATGCTTTTGGTATTGCTTTGTAAAAGATTTTCATTTCAGAGAGGAATGTTCACCTTTACCATTTAAGTGATTTAAATGTTGATCATTCCATTCAAGGAGAATCATAATTTTTAATGGTAAATAGTGGGGTTTTGGTGCCTCAGATGGTAAAGCGTTTGCCTGCAGTGTGGGAGACCCGGGTTCGATCCCTGGGTTGGGAACATCCCCCTGGAAAAGGAAATGGCAACCAGCTCCAGTACTCTTGCCTGGAGAATCCCATGGATGGAGGAGCCTGCTGGGCTACAGTCCATGGGGTCGTAAAGAGTCGGACATGACTGAGTGACTTCACTTTAATAGCCAAAGAGTCCCACAAAATTCTCCACTGTTAAAAGGTGGCTGTTTATTCCTTGTGAAAAAGAATATCTGGTTATTTAAAGATAAAAAGTGAGTCCATTTACTGTTACTGCTAACACTTAAATTGTGGTTTATAGAAAACTACTTTAGAATGGAGATATGTAAGAACTTGTTGCTTAAACATGTTATCATTTTAAGTTGAGTTTTTAAAATTTTGTGTTTAAGCCAAAGTTACATATTACATTTTAAATCATCAGTGTTTTATGCACAGTGACTATAGTTCAGCACATTTTGCAAAAAGAGTTGTTTATGTCCCTGAAATATTTGCAACTCTTTGAGAATCCATACCATGGGTTCACCCAGTGGTGACTGTACTTGAGCTTCCCCACGGCCATCTTAGTTTCCCTTGATCCTAAAAGTAGTGCTTATTTTCACTCTTAAGTATTCCAGTTTGAGGATGAATTATATAGTCACCTGACAATTTGATTATATGTTTCTTAAAGGTCATTTTTCCCTGAATCATAATTTTAAATGTTTTATTTCTCTCTTTTCTTGGTGTTACCATGTAAATATGTTAGAAGCCAGTTTTAGGCAGATACTAAAAGGATAGTGTTATCATCCTAATTATCTTATTTTCTTAAATTTTTATGATCTTTAAGATTAGATCCCCTTTAAAATAATTATCAGTCAATAGATTTTCCTCTAAATCGAAATTATATAGACTTTCCATTTAAGAAGACACACACTCACAGCCTTTTATTGTGAAGCATGGTCAGAGAGCAATAGGCCAAGAGCACAGATAATTTAACACTAATTTCATGACTGACCATTGAAACCTTGGGCAAATCAGGTAACCTTTCTGTGCCTCAGTTTCTTCATTTTCAAAATGAAGAGGATACTTGCTATTTACCTACTGATCTACCTCACAAAGCAATTGTGAGGGTATTGAGTTGATGTTTATATAGTGGCGTTTAAAAAGACAAAATAAGTTATTAGCTATGCTGGTTTTCCACACAAGTGGTATTTGAAGATACTAGATAGGAAATGGATCACCCCAGAAAGTGGTCCAGTTTCTTATTATTACAGAGAAGCTTACAAGTTCCCAAAGCAAAAACTCTTTCTGGAATAAGTAATCAAAATCCTGTGAAAATAATATTGCTTTCTTATTTAGTCTTTGAGTTTACTTTGGAATATGTTCCTTAAGTATAATGTTGTTTCTCATAGGTTTTATCATGAAACTCAGATGCTATTGTAGAAGTAGAAGCAGAAAAAGAGAAGAAATGATCCAGTTACTTTTATAATTTATAATACTCTAAGATATATTGATAGAAATATGTAAAAGATGTACTACTTTATTTTATTATTAATTTTTTAAATGATTATAATAATTGGAGTGTATGTAATACTTCTGTAAAACAGTATAGATCCCCTTTATGACTTTTGAGTTATTTCCAAAATAATTTTGGTTGTTTAAGTGATCCAGAGTATTCAGTTGTTTAAGCAGAATTTATGTTACAGGATTTCATATATGATCATATAGAAAGATTACCTGGCTGGGTAATTTTGTGTTTGGAAGTTAATTATTTAATCCCTGAAGTCTTAAGAGTTTATTGCTGGGGAACTAAGTTAATATTTGTTAAGCAACTTTGTAAAAACTGTAATATGAACAAAAGCTTTCTGTTTTGAGAATCTTACTAAAATGACATCTACTGCAAAACATTACTACTAAATTCATACACTTTACATGCAAAGTACATTTCTTGAAGAATTACTTCTGATAATTACTTTTTGAGTGTTTCTTATATTGTAATAGATTCCTAGTTAAACTTTCTAAATTATTTTTCTAAATAATTGTTAGAATATTTAGTAAGCCAGTGTTTAGTAAGCCATTGCAGAAAATAACAATTAGTAATCTCTTAATTTCATGGATCTGTAAGTTGCTATTAACTTATGTTATTACATCAATAATTTGTTATTATTAGAACTTTTTTAAAAAGTCATTATTAAAATAAGACTAATTATTAGAATTTGTTCTCTTACCAGATGAACAGGGACTTTGGAATAATTTCATTATACTAGAGGCCCTCATTTCACAAGAGTCATAAGAACTAAATAAGAACTTTCAAGGGTTTTTAATTTATAAAGAATAGATCAGAGGATTGGACAATCAAAACTTTTTAAAAAATTGCTGCCAATTTGTTTTCAGACACTACTATTTGATTAGATTATCAGTTCTTAAATGTATGCTGGTTGTATACCCAAATGAAATTAAATGTGGATAGGAAAGTCTGTGTTTTTTTAAGTATATTTTAGAATATTAATGAAGGAATTCATTGATATGCAACAGCAAACCTCATTTTTGTATACGTGTAGTAGATTTAGAGAATGTTCTTGATTTTTGTGTAGATTACTGTTTTAAAAGAAAAATAAACTCTCCATAATTTTAATTCACACTGTTCAGTAATGTGAGTTTTATATTTGTGATTTGTGTGGGCCATGCCTGAAAATCACAAGGATAAATATATTTGCACTAAGAGGCAGAACATATCCCTGAGAAATCTTAACGTACTTGAATCTCCAAAGTGTAATGGATAGTATTTATTAAGGCCTAAATGTTAATAAGTAAATGGATTTAGACTTTTATCTTTCCTTTCTTTTCTCCCTTCCTCCTTTCATTCCTTTTATACCTTCCTTCCTCTCTGAAGCCTGTCTTTATAGTATGGCTTATAATGAACTGACATATTTTTCTTCCGTTTGTTTGGTGTATACAGTTGTTTTTGATGGTTAGTACACTCAAAAGGTAGTAGTTCTGACTACAGATCCCACTACTTGAATGGTAGTATTGCACTTAAAGTAGTACAACAGATTTTGCTAGACAACCAAGCAACATCTGGGTGTAAATATGAGGGATGCTAGCTCACTGTGTTGTCTTTTTCGCCACTAAGTAGGACTCTTCAGTAAAATGAAATATTCTCAGTGTAGATGTTTTAGCATAAAATTGCATTTCTAAAACGAGTGATTATTAAAAACAAGCAAACAAACCCCAAACATTAAAAACCTTGAGACCTCATTTTATGAAAAGGAGTTTGTAAATAACATCCTTCATGTCAAAGTTTTCATTAGAAGAGGTTGAAACAATATAAAAGTGTTACAGGGAGCCTTCTGAAATATTAATTCCCTTTGTGTGGGTTACTTCTTTTCAATACAGTGACTTATTTTTCTGCTCAGAGACCTGGAAGACTAGGCAGTCTTATTCCCTGTTCTAACTCTGGAGACCAGGTCCTGTGAGCCATCACTGGCATCAGAGCAGCTGTTAGCCCTGCCCATCCCAGTCCTGTTGCAGTGGAAACACACCCACACTCCTAACTCCTTTTATGTTCAGCTTGGTTTTCCTATCATTTATATCCATTGTGGTAGATTGAAGCCTCATCGCAATTTTAAATTTGTTAATGAAACAAGAATAATGGCATGTTCCTCTTCTCATAGATATCCTAAAAGACTTTTGTTTTTAACACATTCCCTGGAGAGAATTAACCTTTTTTCCTATGAAAATCTTTTCTTTTGTGGTTATCCTGATCTCACATCATTTTGCAAAAGGAGATTTTTACTGTACTTAGTGGAAAAGAGTAGAAAGAATGGTTTACTGTGGCAGACATATGTAAAATAAAGTCATAATTTGTTAATCTGACTGTACAACACCATTTTGAGTTGGTATTATTGACACAAATCTTATCAATCTAGTCACTTAGAGCTGTATTTCTCTAAAGAATGCTGGCTAGCATCTTCCCTACTTGGTACGCCAAATCGTAGGGGAGAGACTGTATTTTTTTTTTTTTTACGCAATCCAATGGATTTGTTTTTGTCCATATTTTGTAAAAAACTTGAACTTTTCTCATTTCGAAGATATAGAACATGTGGACCTATCTTTTAAATAATTGTAATCTAATATATATATTTATAAATTATAGCATTGGAAAAAGAGCTCTAATAATGATGTTGTTACTTCCTGGTATTTAATTTTTGTAAAGTTTTTTGTAAGTAACTAATTGTAGTTATTACTTTTAAGTAGTTTAAAAATCTTTCTCAAATAAGTTCTGCCCAGGACTTATTTCCTTGGGTCAATATTCTAAAGTTCAGTAGTCTAGTATGAGTTTGAAATATTCCTACATCTCTTCAGTATCTTTTTATATATACCAGTACTCAAGCAAAGTATACCAAAAGCCTAAGTTCTGTGTTGCATTAATAAAGTGCTTGTTATTTATCTAATTCAGTGGATTAGGTGAAGTAGAGAGTAAGTCTTTTCAAATGTGCGTCTGATCATAAATTTCAAAATGTTTATTATGTTCATTTTTGGTGCATGATGCCAAATTTATCCTTAATCAGCCACTACTACCTGGTTGTTGTTTAGTTGCTATTAATAAGTTGTGTCTGACTCTTTTTGCAACCTCTTGGACTGTAGTCTACCAGACTCCTCTGTCCATGGAGTTGTCCAGGTAAGAATACTACCTGGTATGTAATGATAAATGTTTCCCTTTCTGATCAATGGTTTGTAGATATAACTATTTTTCTCTGCAGATTCTCACTAAATATGTATTTGAAAAAAACCTGCAAAGTGCTCCCTGTAATTAAGTTAGCATCTTTTGCCTTATTTATGCATAATGTTCTCTCAATTTGGTTTTGACAGACTCATGGACTTGGAATTGCTTTGTAGTATTTTAACTTATTGTAATGTAATGAATTTTTTGAGATGTTTATTTGATTAGCTGTTAAAATATAGGAAATTATGTAGCTTTGCATGAAATAAAGTACATTTCTACAAGTTACTAAGAACTTTGCTGGTCATTTATGTGTTTTCCTTCAACCATCTTTGAGATTATACTCTTTTTAGTAAAGTAAGACATTTTTTGTTCCTTTCAAATTATTAACAGGTATCACAAAAGAAATGTTTTATGATAAATAACTAAATACCTATACTTTAGGCTCCACCTTACTTCCTTCAATGAAGTTGAAAACGGGAAAATCAATGAAAGCAAATACTGAGTCTTTGGAAAGATCAGTAAAATTGATGAAACCCTAGCCAGGCTGACAAAGGAAATAGAGTTGCTTTCCCATATACCAGAAATAACAATGAAAATTTGAGATTAAAAATACATCATTTACATCTGTCCTACTTAATACAGTAAGAAGAAAAGGAAATAAAAGATATGCAGTTTTGGAAGTAAGAAATAAAACTGTGTTTGTGTGCAGATCATATGATCATCTATGTAGCAGTCTAAAAGAACTGGCTAAAAAAATGAAAACAAAAACCAACAACAACAAAAAAACCTAAGATGAGTAAATGATTATAGCAAGTTTGCAGGATATAAGGCTAATATAAAAAAGCGAGTCCCTTTCACTTTTACCAGCAATGGAAGAGTAGAATTCAGAATTAAAGGTAATACCATTTACATTAGCATCCCCTAAAATGAAATACTTAGGTATAAATTTAATAAAATATATCTAAGATCTATATGAAGAAAACTACAAACCACCAGTGAAAGAAATCAAAGAACAGAATAAATAGAGATTCCATAATGAGCAGGAAGACAGGAAGACCCAATATTTCCAGGATGTCAGTTCTTCCCAAACTGACTTATTGATTCAATGTAATCCCAGTTAAAGCCCCAATAAATTATTTTATGGATATTGACAAACTGATTCTAAAGTTTATATGGAGAGGCAAAAGACCCAGAAGAGTCAACACAATACTGAAGGAGAACAAAGTTGGGAGTACTGACACTAGCGAATTTCAAGACTTAAAATAAAGCTACAATTATCAAGACATTGTGAGATTGTTGAAAGAATAGACAAGTAGACAATGAAACAACAGAGAGCAGAAATACACCCACATAAATATAGTCAATTGATCTTTGACAAAAGAACAAAGGCAATTCAATGGAGAAAGGAGTCTTTAACAAATGATGCTGGAACACTGGACAACCAAATGCAAAAATAATCTAGACACTAACTTTATGCTTTTTACAAAAATTAACTCAAAATGGTTCATAAATCTAAAACACAAAACTTCTAGAAGATAACATGGAAACATAGGTAAACATGGGCTTGGCAGACAATATATATATCACACAAAAATGTGTGTGTGTATATATATATGTACCCAGAGATATGTATAGGAATGACATAATTCATGGCATTATTCATAATAATTTCAACCATAGATAATTCAGTCAACAGAATAGGTTTATTTATTCATCATGATGGATATGTGCATGAATAAGTGGAAATGATTAATTTTTAATACAACTATGTAACAACATGGATGAAACAAAGATATTGTGGATCCAAACAAGTCAGACATGAAAAAATATAGTGTGATTCTGCTTATATGAAGTTCAAAAAAAGATTAAATTGTAGAGTTAAAAAATGAATGCTTTGTAGTAAAATCATGAAGAATAAAAAGAAATTACCATACATGTCAGGCTTACCTTTGAAGAGAAGGAAGGGATTAGTGACTCTGATGAGCACGAGGGAAACTTCTGGATTGCTACCTGTGTCCCCTTTCTTGGGTGGTGGTTTTACAGGTGTCCACTTGGTGGTAATGAATTGCTTAACAGTACATACTTTTATGTGTGCTTTGCTATGTGTACATCTTGTTTTATAATAAAGTTTCAAAATATAGAGATTTAAATTACATAGCTTAAAAGTTGGGACTGGAAGAAACTGCGTTATAGTGTTCCAAGGTCATGATTATATTCAGGAGGAGTAAAGATGTTGCTTTAAGCTAGATTTTCTTTTTTTTTTTTTTGGTCTTGCTTAATTGAGGATGCATGCTACAGTCTTCTTTGGTAATCATTAAAAGAATGGAAATAGGATATAGCAACAAGTAAAGGAAAAATTAAGTGACAAAAAATTTTAACTCAGAACAGCAAAAGAACAGAAGCTACCTAAGACTAGAACTTTTTGTTTAGAAATGCATACATAGTTGAGAAAACTGTTAAGTAAAGTCATGGGAAGTGATTTAGTATAGAAATCAGAGTATGCCTCTGATAGGGATGGACATTCAAAGGTATCACTCAGCCTCTGGGTTACTATGGGCAATGTTTTGTTCCTTATATGTGGGCATTTTGTACAACCATTTTTCTATTTATACTTATCTACTATACATTTATATTTTATGCACTTTTCTGAATATATCTATATTCCAAACTGTAAAAGTTTTCTGAAAAGAAAGATCTGTAAATCACATTAATAATTGAAAGAGTAAAATCACATCTCAAATAGTTGCATAAAATATTTTGATATAATCAACACATATTAAAGTTATATTTTTTAAAAAGCATTTTTTCTGATAATGCATATCTGCATGCATACATAGAGACATGTGTATGTGTAAGAACCTAAAACTACTGCGGAACAATCTTGGGAAAGAACAGAGCTGGAGGAATTAAGCCCCTTGACTTCAGACTGTGCTACAAAGTTACAGTAATGAAAACAGTATGGTACTGGTACAAAAGCAGACATAGATCAGTGGACAAGAATAGAAAGCTCAGAAATAAACCCATGCACTTATGGTCAATCTATGACAAAGGAGGCAAGGTTATACAGTGGAGAAAAGACAGTCCCTTCAATAACTAGTGCTGGGAAAACTGAAGCTACATGTAAAAGAATGAAATTGTAATTTTCTCTAACACCATATGTAAAAATAAACTCAAAAAGTATTGAAGACCTAAATGTATGACTGGAAACCATAAACTCCTAGAAGAAATCATAGGAAGAACATTCTTTGACATAAATTGTAGCAATATTTTTTTGATCTGTCTCCTAAAGCAAAGGAAATAAAAGCAAAAATGAATAAATGGGACCTAATTAAACTTAAAAGCTTTTACACAGCAAAGGAAACCATAAACAAAACAAAACAAAAAGACAGCCTACGGTTTGGGAGAAAATATTTGAAAATGATACTATTAAATACCAACAAGAGATTAATATCCACAGCTCATACAACTCAACGTCAAAAATAAAAAAGCAAAACCCAAACAACCCAATTAAACAATGAGCAGAAGACCTGAGTAGATATTTTCCCAAAGATGATATATAGATGGCCAACAGGCTCATGAAAAGATATTCTACATTGCTAATTACAATGAGATATTACCTCACACTTAGAATGGCTATCACCAAAAATAACACAAGTAACAAATATTGGCTAGGATGTGGAGAAAAGGGAACCCTTACAACACTATTGGTAGGTAAAATTGTGCAGCCATTGTGGAAAACAATGGAGGTTTCTCAAGAAACTAAAAATAGAACTGCCATATGACCCAATAATTCCACTCCTGGGAATTGGAAACAATACATGTACCCCAGTGTTTATAGCAGCATTATTTACAATTGCCAAGATACGGAAGCAACCTGAGTCCATCAACAGATGAATGGATAAAGATGATGTTGTATATTCATACAACAGAATACTACTCAGCCATTAAAAAGAAAAATTTTGTCATTTGCAGCAGCATGGATAGTCTTGGAGGATATGATGGTAAGTGAAATAAGTCAGGCAAAGACAAATAATGTATGATATCTTTTACATTTGGAATCTAAAAAATGACAACAAAGTAGTGAATATAACAACAACAAACAAACAAAAAACCAGACTCATAGAAAACAGACTAGTGTTTACCAGTGGGGAGAGGAAAAGAGGGAGGGGCAATATAAATGTAGGGGATGAAGAGGTACAAACAATTATGTAGAAAATAAGCTACAAGGATACATTGTACAATACAGGAAATATAGCCTATATTTTACAATAACTATAAATGGAGTATAACTTTTAAAAATTGTGAATCACTATTTTATGCTATAACATGGCACATGAACTGTATTTCAATTAAAAAATAATAAATGAAAAAAGACAATGAAAAAATAAGCATTCTTTTTTCTGATAAAAGAATACATATATTCATACATATATATAGGCATATATGAATGCAAAACTACTGCAAATGTCATCCTTTATGCTATAATCTTTACCTTTAAGACCCAAAGAAAGCCAAGGATACCTACCATCACCACTTCTTTTAACATTGTATGTTCCATAATCATAAGAAGAGAAAAATAAAAGACCTAAGAATGAGAAAGTTTTATTTGACATGATTATGTATGTGGGAGATCCCAAAATACACAAATTATAAGAATTGATAAGAAAGTGGCATCTTTTAATATGGTATTTGGGGCCCCTGAACCCTGGTTAGGTCAGAGACTCCCCGGTAAACCCAATCCTCAGACTCATATTTGTTTAAAAAAAAGGGGGTGGGGTGAGTGAGATGGCTTATAATACAGTGCTCATTAGTGTGAGGATTATAATCAAATAATGGAAGTACCAAGCGAAATGCTGGCCCGCAGAAGACTGTTGTTATTTAAGAAGCACCAAGTATCCATGTGGTTAAGTTGATCCTCTTCCTGCAGGTCCTTATCTGGAAGTCATTTCTGGGGGAACATCCCTGCTTAATTTTTCTTCTTAGCACTTAGCTCTATCTAACATACTGTGCTTAGTTGCTCAGTCGTGTCTGACTCTTTGCGATCCCGTGGACTGCAGCCCTCCAGGCTCCTCTGTCCATGGGGTTCTCCAGGCGAGGATACTAGAGTGGGTTGCCATGCTCTCCAGGGGATCTTCTCAACACAGGGATTAAACCCGGGTCTCTCTCATTTACTGTCTGAGCCCCTAGGGACGGGGATTCTGCCTGGCCAAATTCTGAAAATCAGAGCTTAGCACTAACATACTATATGCTATTTCTCACCTCTTTCCTCAGACATAAGCTCCAAAAGGAATCATTTTTGTTTACAGAACCACTTGTGCCTGACCCATAATAGATACTCAATTTGTGTTGAATCAGTAGATTAATTTACTCAGTTTCCATCTTGCCCTGATCTGAGCTGCTGCATGATATTAGGTACTGGGGATTGTTCAGTGGGATATCAATAGGAGGAGCCTTGTGATGTCTTTTAAACCTCACATCTTTGTCTTTTCCCTGTGAGGGTTGGAGATTAGATGTGTGAGTATTAGAATTAGTAAGAAAGGAGAGAGGTCCAGAAAAGGGGGCATGGAAATACCAAAGGAAGACTCCTGGTATTCTGAGTTTGCATTTTGGGCCAGTGCTGCTCAGAGTGTCACCTGCCCACTTTGAAGAGGGACTTAACCGATGTGATTTTTGTAAAGACTCCTCAGCCCTGGATTTGTAGGCAGGATTTCTCAAAACTATCCCACATGTTACTTTAAATGTTTTTAAAACTTAATGAAAGCCTCCCAACTGATTTACATGAAATCAATAGTAGCATACAGACAGAATCAGTATACTGACTGCTAGACTAATTAGATTGTGTCTATGGGGCTTCCCTGGGCATCTCTGGGGTAAAGAATCCTCCTGCAATGCAGGAGACACAGGTTTAATCCCTGGGTGGGGAAGATCCTCTGGAGAAGGAAATGGCAACCCAATCCAGTGTTCTTGCCTGGAAAACCCCATGGACAGAGGAACCTGGTGGGCTACAGTCCATGGGTCACAAAGAGTCGGACACAATTTAGTGACTAAACAACAACAACAACAACTTTCATAATACCTAGTTCTTTCCTTTGAAAGACTTAACATCTTAGTTTTTAATCTGTTATTTGTAATGATTTGTAATGTCTCTCTTTCCAGTCAAACTGCCAGCTCCATGAGCTCAGAAGTCATGTTTGCCTTCCTCACTATCGGTCCACAGAGTGTACATAGTGTACAGCATTTAACAGATGATAAACAACTGCTGCATTATCTAAAGCTCAAGATTTATAGATATATTAAACCAAAGTATAAATCTTCCTTGACTAGGATTTTGCAGTTAATGAAACCCTTTGAAATTGTTCCAGATATAACTTGGAAAATTATCCTCATTCAGTCATTGAATTCAAGAAGACTCCTTGCACTATGGCTTTCTGGACTTAAACTAGCTATCTGCTTTTTTTCTCAATCAAATCAGAAGATGCTCATCAACCTCCTATAGCCTAAACTGACTATGCATTTGGTCATATTTATTCTCCCCATTCATAACCTCACGCTCTTTTGGAAGAAGCCTACTGTACATGTCTCACTGATGAGATGTCAGTTTCCTCTTATTTGCTTTCAATAATTATCAGTAATCATCCTCAGAGGAAGGATTTTCTCATTGAAACAGAAGTTTCAACATCATTTGTCCCAACATTAGTTCATTCCATCTTTCTCCTGAAACCAATTTTAAATATACTTGAACCATTTAAATATATGTGAATGGTGATATACCCTGTGTCCTTATATATTTAGGGTAAATGCATGTTTGCCTTCTGTCTCCCTCCAGAACTGATATTCTCAACCCTGGCTTCATATTAGAATCACTTGAGGAACTCTGAAAGCATACTTATGTCTAGGTCCTTTTTCAGAATGTCTTATGTAGATTACTTATGGGGAGGGAAGTCCAGGCAAAGATGTATTTGTACAGCTCCCAGGAATTACAGTCCACAAGGTAGAGACTCTCCCTTCCACAGCCACGTCTCTGTTTCCCCAACTTTGCACAGGGCACGGCTCTCTCCTCAAGGTTTTCTCTAAGTGTCAGGCCTCTTTAGCAAAAGGAGGTCAGAGTTGACTGCTGCTCATTCAGAGTGTCAGCTGACTGCCTGACTCCTGGGCCAATTTGTTTGTCCTGAGATTTTTAAGTGTAGAATCCCTTAGGTGGGGGCATTTCCCAAATGCTATATAAATTAGCAAATGTTTAAACATTATGAAAAAAAATAATGCCCCAGTAAAGCAAAGTAAAACCTCAAATAAGAGCTGACACAGGATATTACCCCTCACCAGGGTTTTCAGAAACTATCACAGAAGAAGCCCTTGGGATGAAGAGAAATATAAAGTCCTCATTCACTGGCTCTTAAACAAGAGTCGCAGGTGAACTGTGGCTTTCTTTGTGAAGAATTTGCTGCCAGTGGAATGTGAAGACATCTGTTGGCCCAACAGTTGAAAACAAGGGACCAGCAGGTGTCATTGGCACACGCATTTTAGAGTGGTTTGTCCAAAAAAAAAAAAAAAAAAGACTTGAGTTTATGAGACTCTGTCATCAAGGAAACAAGTCCTACACACAGGTACATTTGAGAACAAATGCGTAGAATTGAAGGTAATACCCAGCATCATGAATGAGCTTCCATAGAAGCTCTCTCTCATGAGCTTCTCTCAGCCAGTAGAGAGAGATTAGAGACACCAGCCATAGCTGGTAAGATCATCCAGAGCAGGAAGCGCATTAAATGATGGGTACTATTTAGATTAGGGGAAGAATGGCAGAAGGAAGAAAGCTAGAACACTCTAAACACCAGAAAGAATTGTAGCAAAGACAAAAACAAGGAAATGAATAAATGTGGGCTTATCATTTAAATAAATTGCTAAATAGTTCTCCAACCTTTGGCCGTATGTACATCCTTGTCAACATTACTGTTGTCAGTCTTTTTCATTTTAAACATTCTGATGAGGGTGAGATGGTACCTCTAGTTTCAGCTTTCATTTCCTTTATGTCCAATGATGTTAAACATTTTTCTATGTGTTAACAGCTGTTTTTATATCTTCTTTTTTGAACTGTCTGTTCATCTTTGCTCTTCTTTTTTTTTTTTTTGGAGTGATCCACACATTCAGATCCAGAAACCTCAACCATAGAGAAGGTCATGTCGTTCTACCTCTTTCTTTCCCCCTTACCTTATAAAACAGAAACAAACCAAGAAACAGAAAATAGCCCAATTTTTAGTTAGGTTGTTTGTCTTTTTATTCAGTTCAGTTCAGTTCAGTCGCTCTGTCGTGTCTGACTCTGCGAACCCATGGACTGCAGCACACCAGGCCTCCCTCTCCATCACCAACTCCCAGAATTTACTCAAACTCAAGTCCATTGAGTCAGTGATGCCATCCAACCATCTCATCCTCTGTTGTCCCCTTCTCCTCCTGCCCTCAATCTTTCCCAGCATCAGGGTCTTTTCAAATGAGTCAGTTCTTCACATCAGGTGGCCAAACTATCGGGAGTTTCAGCTTCAACATCAGTCCTTCCAATGAATATTCAGGACTGATTTCTTTTAGAATGGACTGGTTCAATTTCCTTGCTGTCCAGGGGACTCTCAAGAGTCTTCTACAACACCACAGTTCAAAAGCGTCAATTCTCAGCTTTCTTTATAGTCCAACTCTCACAACCATACATGACTACTGGAAAAACCAAAGCTTTGACTAGATAGATGGACCTTTGTTGGCAAAGTAATGTCTCTGCTTTTTAATATGCTGTCTAGGTTGGTCATAACTTTTCTTCCAAGGAGCAAGGGTCTTTTAGTTTCATGGCTGTAGTCACCATCTGCAGTGATTTTGGAGCCAAAAAAATTAAAGTCTTTTTTATTAATAAATTATTAATCTATTAATTGTTTTGTACAAGTTCTTTATATGTTTTGGAATAAAGATCTTCCATGGATAGCCTGTTTGCTTTCTTACTTGTCTTTTGATGAACAGAGGGATTTATGTTTGATGGACCCTGGTTTATCAATTTAATTATTTAAGAAATTTTTGCTGTCTCCCAAGTCATAAGGGTATTCTCCTATGCTTTCTTTTTCCTTAAGTTTTATGGTTTTAGATTTTTACATTTAGACCATGATCCATCTTGAATTAAAGTCTGTACCTATATGATTTAGGGGAATATGGTTTTTTAAAAAATATATAAGTATTAATTCTTTTGCTTCAAAACAGCTTGCTGGGAGTGTGTGAGTGTTGAATTTATAGATCAATTTTTGGGAGAATAGAGATCTTAACAATTTTGAGCTTTCAGAGCCAGTGACTTTGTATATCTTTTAATTTCAGTAATCCTTTGTAGAGTTTAGAGGTCATGGACAATTTGTTGCTAGATTTAATCTTAGGCATGTAATGTTTCTGGATTTTTTTAGATTTTAATTCCAATAGTTTCTGCTATTAGACAGAAATATAACTGATTTTTATATATTGACCTTGAGTCCTGCAATTTTGATAAGTTGACTTATTTTACCGGGAATTTTTATCACTTCAGTAGTATTTTCTATGTACACAATGGTGTCTCTGACGGATATCAGTTTTCTTCTTCCTTCCTGATTATTTTATTTATGTATGTATGTATTTATGAATGAATGAACTGGCTAGAGTTTCTACCATGTTGTCGAATACAAATAATAAGAGCAGGCATTTCTACTTTGTTCTTATCTTAGATGGAAAGAGTTCAATGTGTCATCATCAAGTATGATTAGAGACCAAGATTTTTAAAAATACATGCCTTTTATCACATTGAAGAAATTACTTTCAGGACTTCCTTGGTGGTCCAATGGTTAAGACCCCAAGCTCCCAATGCAGGGGGCCCGGGATTCAACCCCTGGTCAGAGAACTCGATCTGACAGGCTGCAAGGAAGATCAAAGGATCCTGCGAGCTGCAACTAAGACATGGAGCAGCTACGTAAATATTTTTTTAAATTGTTTTCTATTCCTAGTTATGCTGAGAGTTTCTATAGTAAAAGGGTAATGATTTCTGTCAAAATTTTTTTTTGCATCTATTGAAAAGATCATATGGTACTTCATTTTTACTCTATTATTGTGGTGAGTTACAATAATTCATTTTGTTGATATTACCTTTGCTATGCAGGGCTTCCCTGATAGCTCAGTTGGTAAACAATCTGCCTGCAATGTGGGAGACCTGGGTTCGATCTCTGAGTTGGGAAGATCCCCTGGAGAAGGGAAAGGCTACCCACTCCAGTATTCTGGCCTAGAGAAATCCATGAGCCGTATAGTCCATGGGGTCACAAAGAGTCAGACACGACTGAGCGAATTTCACTTTTCACTTGCTATGCAAAAAACTGTAAGTTTAGATAGATTTATTTTTGCTTTTGTTGCCTTTGCTTTGGGTGTCAAATCCAAAAACAAATCATCACCCAGAACTATGTCAAGGAGCACCTAGTTTTCTTCTAGGAGTTCTCTGGTTTTGGCCTTATTTGGAGGTCTTTTCTGTCTGTTTCAGAGTTGCACTAAAAACCAGCATTGAAGCCAGTCTTGTTTTGAGGGTAGAAAATATCAACGATATCTTCTGGGGTTTTCAGGCCCTGTCCTTCCCAGGGTTAACATTATAAGGCAGCAAAATTACAAGATGACCTCAGCTTATGCATCAGGAGACTGTGGAAAGACCCCTAGTCCTATTTTATAAAGCTTATTCAGAATTAGAGTCTCAGCTTTAGAGGTTCAGTCCTCCAAGTAAAGATGTGGACTCCAGAGTTAGGACCCTGATACCTGTTCAGGAACAATGACCTTTTTAAGAGGCCATCAGAGCAATAGTCCTGGAATGGTAGGTCAAGTTCCCTTGGGGATTTGCATGGGGATATCTTCAGTTTCCCAGGCAGTGCTAGTGGTAAAGAATCCTCCTGCCAGTGCAGGAGACCTAAGAGACCCGGGTTCAGTCCTTGGGTCG
Source organism: Cervus canadensis (assembly GCF_019320065.1). Taxonomy (NCBI): domain Eukaryota; kingdom Metazoa; phylum Chordata; class Mammalia; order Artiodactyla; family Cervidae; genus Cervus; species Cervus canadensis. The sequence goes on from NC_057401.1 coordinate 36,327,796, forward strand.
AGAAGATCCTGTGGAGGAGGAAATGGCAAACTATTCTTGGCCTGGAGAGAATCCCATGGACAGAGAAACCTGGTGGGCTATGGTCCACGGGGTCGTAAAGAGTTGGACACAACTGAAGGGACTTACACTTAGCAAGTCTTGAGTTTGCTACATTCGCAGAGATATTAAGCAGGTACCCGGGGAAATGGAGCTTGATTCTTTGCAACCCCATGAACTATACAGTCCATGGAATTCTCCAGGCCAGAATACTGGAGTGGGTAGCTTTTCCCTTCTCCAGGGGATCGTTCCAACCCAGGGATCAAACCCAGGTCTCCTGCATTGCAACTGGATTCTTTACTAGCTGAGCCGCACGGGAAGCCCAAAAATACTGGAGTAGGTAGCCTATCCCTTCTCCAGCGAATCTTCCCAACCCAGGAATCAAACTGGGGTCTCCTGCATTGCAGGCAGGTTTTTTTTTTTTTTTTTTTTTGCCAACTGAGCTATCAGGGAAGCCCTGGATATGGGCAGTATGAAGTAATTAGAACCATTAGGTGGGGTAACAAAAGTTGGGGGGAAGGGTCCATAAAACAGGTGGATCCAAGTTACTTGGAGGTGGAGCTGTCACCCATGTGCTCTCTAAACGTCCCGAGCATTACTGGTTCAGAGTGTTTTCCTGGCAGGGAGGGTGGAGATGATGTGGAGAGCACTGGATTAGCTCACTGACCACTCCTTCTGCTGGCCAAGGTTAGGGAGGGTGAGGGCAGACTAGTGGTTCACTCACAGAGGGAGGAGGGGCCGGAGAGCAAGAGGTGACAGACAGAAAGGAAGACAACGGGACACCTCCCCTCTCACCAAGCTCCCAGCCAGCGCCTTTCCTTCCCCGCCTGCGTGTACCCCGGGTGTGTGCAGGGGCACGGGGCTCAGCCCTGGAGCCTCTGCAGGATCCAGGATGGCAGGGCAGCAGGCGCTGCTTCTATTTGGATTTCTGCTGCCTGGGCTCCTGTTCTCAGAGGCTGCCAAAATCCTAACTGTGTCCCTGGTGGGTAAGTGCTTGACCGAAGATCCAGAGACAGGCAAAGAGCCCTCGGTGAGAGAGTCGCGTGTTTTTCCCTTCTGAGGCAGGTTTTTTACCCTTGCTGGCCGATGAAGAGGTAGGAGCCATCCATGTGGGTCAGGCGTGGTGCTGGGACTAGAAGTTTGAGATCCAGCCCAGTGCAGGAGGCCCCGGGCTGCCTCCTCCAGGGCGTGAGCTGGATATTCAGAGGCTCTCACTAAATATCTGGAGGGCACACAGCAGATGCAAGTAAGGACTGTGGCTAACTAGTGGTTTGCAGGGAGGTGGGCGTGTGGGGGGAGGGTATATGGGGGGGAGGAAAGAAAGGGGCCCCTGAGGGCAGCAGTAATATTAAGAATTTTCTGAGGCTGCATGAGAGCCAGGGTGGAGCAGGGAAGATACTACAACAATTAGAAGAGTGGAGTGTTTTGCCCAGAGGAATATATCAGGATAAAGGGGTAATCACAGATGGAGCTTCCCTAAGACTTCATTTTAACCCACAGTGGGCACTCATATCACTGAGAATCTTTGAGCTGGAAAGAAACGTAAGTTATCTAATTGAGTTCCCACTAGGCTTTCCTGAGCAGGAAATTAAGGGTCAGGAAAGTGAGGCATCTACTGCAAAGGCAAACAGAAGCCCCTAATGGAACATACCAGATATTTACTCAGGAGCTCCTATCCCTGAGACCATCTTCTCCAAGCTTCCCCTGTCACTCATTTCTCAGTGGGGAGTTTTAAAAATCACTCTGTCTCTATTTGAAATCTTTTTTCTGACTGGTTGTTTGTAAGAAAGCAAGACAGCTTTCTCAGCCCCGCTAAGAGTACATTCTTCCCTAGCCTCGGGCTCTGGGAGGGAGCTGGTGTGGTTTGTGAGGGGCTGGAAGCCCAGAACGCACTGGGGCTCCCCAGGACCCTCCATGAATAGACGCATGTGTGATTGCCCTTCATCTTGCCCTTTCTCCCAGGTCTAGGGATTAACACGTGGGCAAGTGGTGTGGGAGATCTGTACTTCTCATTTCCTGTTATGTCAGACTGTACAAGTTTGTGTTTAAAAAAAGTTGAGAAATAGGTACACACTATTTTTCTAGCACCATGTGTCTCTAACCTCAGTCTCCAAACATTTGCCATTTGCCACTAACTCCTCTCCTGACTGGCTTTCTCTACCGCTTAGATTCAAGCAGCGTCCCTGTGTTGATGCAGGCTCTAAGAGAACTTAGTGTGATGGAGCTTGAACCTCCCCCAGGGATTAAGCTTCTCTTTCCTTAGGATACCAAGACTATCCTTGGATGGATAGTGTTCCAGTCTCTCATGCATGTAAGATTCTGCAGGCCATCCCACAGTTATCCCACAAGTCCACCCCCAAGTCCTGATGGGTGTGAAACATTTAGGCCTCCACTGAGAAACTTCCTGCTAATTTTATTTGAATCTCAAGCACTTTGACTCTAACTGATGGTTCCACATCCCTCTGCTGCAGTGGTTACTTCCTGGACTCACATTCAAGCTCCCACAATTCTCGCTCCTATTCCAGCATACATTTCCAAAGAGAAAAATTCCAGAAATAGCTCTGATGGATTGTCCATTAGGAACTCTTCACACTCACATGCATGGCACTGTGCCAAAATTTCTACCAGTGCAGTTATTTTTTCAGGATATGGTGTCTCCTTACGCTCCTGGCTAAAAGGCAGTGTGTACCTTAGGATCAGGAACTCCTTAGGACCTAAGCACTGAGAAGCTTATCACACTGACATGGAGACCAGAGTCACAAGAGGAAATCTTTAATGAAGGTTTGCCACTTGTCAAGGAGCTGGGCCAGCAGGCTCTGGGGGGTGGGGGCGGAGGGGGAAGGGGTTGGGGGCAGGTTGGACATACTCAGAATGAGATGGAGAGACTGATGGCACTCATTTCCTCCACTCCCCATCAGCTCTCTGCTTCCCTACCTCTCCTCTCCTGGATTTATCAGCCCATCAATTGTAGAATCTCTACTCTCATCATCATAAAAAGGAACTTATGCTTTGTTCTTAGGTGGAAGCCATTTTCTACTGATGAATCAGATCGCTCAGATTCTTCAAGATCATGGTCATAATGTCACCATGCTTCTCCAAAGGGGAAATTTATTCCTACCAGGTACCTTTCCCCATTAATTATTAAAAAAAATTTTTTTTCCCCACTAATCCTTGATTTCCTATATTCTTGGAAAGAAACTAATGCTTTTTGCATAGAAGGGCTTTTCAGATAGTTTCTTTAAATCTAATTGGATTAAAAGAAGGAAAAGCGTGTGTGTGTGTGTGTGTGTGTGTGTGTGTGTGTGTGTGTCTATGTAAGCTATAGGAAAGCTTCTTGGCCCTGTTCACCAGGACCCTGTATGGGCTTCCCAGATGGCTCAATGGTAAAGAACCCGCCTGACAATGCAGGAGATATAAGAGATGTGGGTTTGATCCCTGGGTTGGGATGATCCCCTGGAGTAGGAAGTGGCAAACCACTCCAGTATTCTTGCCTGGAAAAGTCCATGGTCAGAGGAGCCTGACGGGGTACAGTCCATGGGGTCGCAGAGTCAGATATGACTGAAGCAACTTAGCATGAGCATGAAACTCCATGTTCTCTGGTCTTATGTTCTCTTCCCTGTGTTAAGTCACTTCAGTCATGTCTGACTGTGACCTCATGGACTGTAGCCTGTCAGGCTCCTTGTCTAGGGGATCCTCCAGGTAAGAATACTGAAATGGGTTGCTATTTCCTACTCTATGGGATCTTTCTGATCCAGGGATTGAACCCACATCTCTTTTATCTCCTGCATTGACAAGCAGATTCTTTACCACTAGCACCACCTAGGAAACCTTCTCCTCCCTTACCTGATTTCTGCATCTCAAGCAAACCCTCCACACATTCCCACAGACCATGTTGGTAAATACTACTTTTTTTTTTTTAATTGGAGGCTAATTACTTTACAATATTGTGGTGGTTTTTGCCATACATTCACATGAATCAGCCATGGGTGTACATATGTTCCCCATCCTGAACCCCCTACCCACCTCCCTCCCCATCCCATCCCATCAGGGTCATCCCAGTGCACCAGCCCCGAGCACCCTGTCTCATGCATTGAACCTGGACTGGCAGTCTATTTCATATATGATAATATACATGTTTCAATGCTATTCTCTCAAATCATCCCACCCTCGCCTTCTCCCACAGAGTCCAAAAGACTGCTCTTTACATCTGTGTCTCTTTTGCTGTCTCACATATAGGGTCATCATAACCATCTTTCTAAATTCCATATATATGCGTTAGTATACTGTATTGGTGTTTTTCTTTCTGGCTTACTTCACTCTGTATAACGGGCTCCAGTTTCATCCACCTCATTAGAACTGATTCAAATGTATTCTTTTTAATAGCTGAGTAATATTCCATTGTGTATATGTACCACAGCTTCCTTATCCATTTGTCTGCTGATGGACATCTAGGTTGCTTCCACGTCCTGGCTATTATAAATAGTGCTGCAATGAACATTGGGGTACATGTGTCTCTCTCAGTTCTGGTTTCCTCAGTGTGTATGCCCAGCAGTGGAATGCTGGGTCATATGGCAGTTCTATTTCCAGTTTTTTAAGGAATCTCCACACTGTTCTCCATAGTGGCTGTACTAGTTTGCATTCCCACCAACAGTGTAGAGGTTTCCTTTTTCTTCAATCCCGCTCCAGCATTTATTGTTTGTAAGCTTTTTGATACTACTTTATAACTTGGCTTGAAAACCTGTTGAATAGATGTGTTACCGACATTTAAGATTTCTAATAAGTAAAAATCACTTTTCTTTTTCTATGGCATAGATGACTTATCTGAAATTTAAGGAAGCTTTCTCAAGGGGTTCCTTATTTATGCAGCTAAGATCAGACTCTACCGTTATGGTGATCTTGTTTTCTTGAGAATCAGTGACTGCCCATGAATTTGTGCATGTTGACACAGAAAGGGCCTAAATCCAAAGAATTTAGCTCTAATGAGCTCCTACATTTTAGCAACTCCTCTCTGTCAACAGAAAAGGGAACAGTAACCCTGAGAACGTCAATGGTTCTCTCACAGTTACATGACAGGTTAATAACAGTGTTGGGTGGATTTAGGACTTTAAGCTCTGGATTGCTCAATCTAAAATATTGCTCGGACTTGATTTAAAAACAAAATCCAGTATTAAGTGGAATCATTAAAGAACAAAATAATGAGAAATGATAAAACTTAGAAGGTGACTTCAGGCTTTGCAGTTGTTCAAACTGTATTAAAATAATTCTTTTTCTGTTGAAATTTCTTTTTTTAATTGTGATAAATATACAGAACACGAAATTGACCACTGTAACTATTTTTGCGTAGTTTAGTGACATTAGTGAGATTTAGTGACCAGTACATTCCTGGTTGTGCAACTGTCTCTGCCATCCACCTCCAAAAATTTGTTTATCATCACAATCTAGAACTCTGTACCAATTAACAATAACTGCTCATTATCCATTTCCCCAGCCCCGGTAAACACATCTACTTCACTTCTCTGATAATTTGACTATTCCAGATACCTGATATGGGTGAAATCACGCAATACTGTCCTTTTGTCTCTTGTATATTTCACTGAGCATAATGTCTTTTAGGTTCATTCATGTTGGAGTGTGTATCAGTATTTTCTTCTTTTTTAAGACTGAATAGCATTCCATGGAATGTCTATACCATATTTTGTTTGTCTATTCATCTATTGTTGGATATGTCTATTGTTTTTACCTTTTGGCTATGTGGATAATGCTGCCATGAACTTTGGTGTACAAATATCTGAGTCCCTATCTAAATCCACTTTAATCACTTTCTAGATTAAGTTCTATATTTTTCAGTGAACATCTTTTATATGCATATCCTTTTGCACCTTTTTTTGGCAGCAGATCTGATGAAATAGGTGTAGTGTATTAATACTTAATTTAAAAAATTATAATTTAACCTAATTAAAAATTTAAACTGATTTAAATCAAAATATATTTTATTTTATATTTTTGACCTTGATCTTTCAAACTTGTGAAGCACTTGGGAGCTACAGAGTTAAGATATGTATTTTTAGAAAATTTACCTGACTCCTTTATGGAGAATGACTTGTATGAGATCTAAAATCAAAACAAAGTGGTAAAAACTGTTTAAAGAATCTAGGTGAGATGTTGGAGGGGATGTCTAAGACAGAGCCTCACTACAGTTAGCCTAAATGCCCGTCCATGTAATCACAAAAGCAGAAGACCTTTCCATTGTTAATTTTATTTCTTTTTAATTTAATTTAAATAAAAATTTTAGATTAAAAAATAAGTTTTGCACAAACTTTGGGAAACTACTGAAATTACATTCTACCCCTTTAATAAATATATGTGCATTAAAGTCTATAAACAATTTAGGGAGTTTATGGATCCATTCAGTTTTATTCTTAGGTTTCAGGTTTAAGTGTGTAGGATTTCTTTCAATATTCCCTAATCATGGGCATTTCTGAGGCTTTGAAACAGCATTTTCATTCTTCACTTCATTAGTAGAGCTAGGCTAGGTATCTGCAAATCAGGAAAATACACGATTATGTTATTATTTCCGACCTGGTGCTCACCTCAGTGCATTGAAATACTTGAACCATTTACTGACTCCTAATTTGAACACACTTACCCATCTTTCTTATCTATTAACAACTTTAGTGAAAAAAATAACATCACTGGCTCTAAAGAAGCAAAGATCCCTGATACTCACATGTGTGGATTCTCATGCTGCAATCAGTGTGTGCAATCACAATTGGGTTACTGATGGAGGCTAAAGAATATTGAGGAGTATGAAAGAGAAAGCCTAGATTGCCTTGAATAGACTGTTAGTGGAAATGCAGATTTAAAAAAATCTACTAATGAGGACTGCCTCCCTGCATGCCAGCAATGGCTATTTTGCTCTGTTCAGATGCAGGGCTGTGTCTGAGGAGGCTTCGTTCTTGCTAAGTTCTGCTTGACATTCTGCTTGCCGTACCACTTGACGACAGCAGCCTCCATTCTAGTGGGGACGGCAGTGGAGCAAGATGGTTTGGAACAGGTACCTAGTGCGGGCCAGGGTGCACAGTGGGGTGGTTTCAGGAAACCAGCCAGGTCCCCAAGCATGGCCACATTTTCTGCTCATCTGCTTCCTCTGCTTTGTTCCTGGGAGTGAGCAAGTGTGTATGCTCGGTTTTCATGACTCTTGATCTCTTACAACCCTTTGACAATTCCCACTGGTTTTCAAACCAGCTAAGCGGATTCATCTTCCTGCTTTGGACCCCAGGGTTGGGTTGCCCAATATGTGACTGGAGCCCTTCACCCCCATGGAAGATTTCCAGGACTGTGATATCCCACTCCTCCTCTGTGTCCCCCGTTTAGAAGACTGGGTCTTGGCTCGATTGCTTCTCCTTCCTGCCTACATGGCTCCATGCGGTCTTCCCTCACAGCCGTGGTTGCAGAAGTCTTTCTGCCAGTCTTCTCTTTGCTTTCAGGGAAACTTGCTCCACTGGTAGATGTAACTTACTGATATGTTCAACGTGGGAGGTAAGCTCAGCGTCCTCCTATTCCACCATCTTGATCTCCTCTAAAATCCTCACAGACAGCTTCTTGAAGATGAGGCGTGGACTCATGGATCCCTTCAGACATGTTGTGTGCTATGCTTAGTCACTCAGTCATGTCCAGCTCTTTGTGACCCCATGGATTGTAGCCCACCAGGCTCCGCTGTCCATGGGGATTCTCCAGGCAAGAATACTAGAGTGAGCTGCCATGCCCTCCTCCAGGGGATCTTCCCAACCCAGGGATCGAACCCAAGTCTCCCACATTGCAGGCAGATTCTTTACCATCTAAGCCATCAAGGAAGCCCTCAGACATATTGACAGAAGCCAAAAATGGAGATGAGGATATTTTTAAAGATCTGTGGAGCAGCCTTTTGTCTAATGGAGGTAACTCCCATGATATAACCAGGAGATCCATAATGTACTTGAGATTTTTATACCATAAGAAACATGGCTAGTTTGGGATGAAAGAGACAGGAAAAGGATGAGATGAAATGAAACCTTTGGACTCCCATAGAGGAAGAAATAAGCTGATGAACTATTCAGCTGCAAACTCATGATATTTTATGGAGAGCAAAGGAGAATTATGAGGGTGAAGAATTAGAAGTTAGAACTTCAATCTCACAGGACTGAGTTTCAGATCACAGAAAATTGTTTCCAGTTCTTGAAATCTAATATTATTTACCCACTTGGATGTCAAAATTTCTTATGACCAGTGACTGATGTTTTCCTTCCAAATTGTTGCACCTAGATTAATAAAGATCAGTAACCCATGTCTTATATCTGTCCCATTACTGTTTCTTGGAAGCAGAAAACATGTTCCCTAATTTCATAGGTCCACAGATAGAAATTTTACCTCTAGATGGATCATACCCTGATTCTCACCCATAATTATTAAATTATTTGGATGCTATAATTTGGGACATTTAAGCTAATGATATTTAGATGAGATTTTGAACTATGGATTGGCGGTGTAACAGTTTAAGACTTTTTGGAATGTTGGGATGGGGTGAATACATTTTGTGCGATATACTTGAGTTTTGAGTTGCAGAGAGCAGAATATAATAGGCAGACTGTGTCCCCCTAAAGGTATCTCTGTTCTAATTCTTGGAACCAGTGAATATGCTACCTCACATGGTAAAGGGACTTTGCAGATGTGATTAACATAAGTGTGTTGAGATGGGGATATTATCCTGGACTATCCAGGTGGGGTCAGTATAATTACTAGAGTTCTTCTAAATGAAAGAAGATAACAGGAGAGTAACAGAAAGAATGTGATAGAGGAAGGAAAAGTCAGAGTGATATAATTGCCAATTGGAAGGAGGCTATGAGCCAGGGAATGCAAGCAGCCACTGAGAGCTGGAAGAGGCAAGAAAAAGATTGTCCAGTTAAGCTGCCAGAAAGAACGAAGCCTGTTCATGTCTTGCCTTTACTCCAATAAGGCCCATTTTGGATTTCTATACTTTAAGATAATAAATGTCATTTATTGCCTCTATGTTTACAGTAAATTTTACAGAAGCCTTAGGAAGCTATTACAGTGATCATAGGAGGTTAGATCCCTCCTGAAGGCAGAAGATTAGGTTGCTAAAGCCAACTTGGAGGGCCACTAATTGCAGTGGCTATTGGATGGATTCTAGAGCTGCACATAGGCTTTCTCTAGTTGTAGCAAGCTGGAGCTGTTCTTCATTGCTGTGTGCAGGCTTTTCATTTTGGTGGCTTCTGTTGTTGCTGAGCACTGGCTCTAGGGCACACAGGCTTCAGTAGCACCAGCTGAATTGCCCTGTGGCACGTGGAATCTTCCTGGACCAGGGACCAAACCTGTGTCCCCTGCATTGGCAGGTGGATTCTTAGCCCCCAGACCATCAGGGAAGTCCTAGAGCTTTTCTTATTTGGGACTCTATCCAAAGTGGGTTGATTTTCAAGCACACATGAACTTAAGTAAAACATGTAAATTAGAAATATGTTGTCTCCAGAATGTTAAAAGACCTAAAAGATGTTGGAGCCGTTGAAATATTGTGGTATCATTAGTTGTTTCTTTACCATGTAAGTGATAGAGAAGTTTTAAGACTGACCAAATCCTTCTGAGAAATTTAACTTAGGTATGGGGTAGGGGTGGGGGTGTCCCTGGTGGAAAGTCAGTAAAGAGTCTGCCTGTAATGCAGGAGTCCTGGGTTCGATCCCCAGGTCAGGAAGATCCCCCCTGGAGAAGGGAATGGCAACACACTCCAGTATTCCTGCCTGGAGAATTCCATGTACAGAGGAGTCTGGTGGACTACAGTCCATGGAGTTGCAAAGAGCTGGACACAACTGAGTGAATAAACACTTTCATTTTCACAGGGTCTTAAGCTTTGTGTGGGAGTGATGGCACATCCCTTCATGTGAGCTGCTTTGAGAATGTTTCTGTCTTGAAGGAGTGTGTAGAACAAATCACCTTGGAGGAGGATAATGTAATGTAATACCTATGATCCTAGGGGAAGTTGGATGTGGTTAATATTTTGCCAGCAAAGATTGTGGCCGGTGGTAGAGCTGTTGAAGTATCCATTGGCAACCAGTCAGAGCTATATTATGCCTTTTCCAGTGAAAGTGAGTGAAAGTGAAAGTTGCTTAGTTGTGTCTGACTCTTTGCGACCCCATGGACTATACAGTCCATGGAATTCTCTAGGCCAGAATACTGAAGTGGGTAGCCTTTCCCTTCTCCAGGGAATCTTCCCAACTCAGGGACTGAACTCAGGTCTCCCGCATTGCAGGTGGATTCTCTACCAGCTGAGCCACAAGGAGGCAAACTGTAGGTGAGGGCCTGCTTAAAGAGGTACTGAGCAGAACATATTAGCCAAATCTATGACTGCTAAGGATTTCCCAGTAGATCCTTGGATAGAGTCAGTCATTTAATTAACACTGAGTATGGAAGCTGCAATGTGTGGGACTGTGCATTATCTGTTCCCAGTCCTTACAATTTGGTCAGATGTCATGACTGAAGTAGGCATGTAAGCATTAAGACAGTATGAAAGATTTATTGCTCAAATAATGATGCCTTTTTGAAAGAATGGGACAGGTTCCCAAGTACCTGGAAAATGGCCGTCCAGTGTACGGAGGGATGATTAGCTTGAGTTTTTATTGTGAGTGGGGGAGTGGTATGTGGTGAGGATTGCCCCTCAATGACCTGACTTGCATGGTTTGAAACTTCCACTTAGGGCCACGAGAGGGAGCATACACCTTTCTTAATAGTTCGCCCAGGAAACGGAGATAGGGACCGAAGTCCGCCAGCATCAAAGATCAGAAACAAACTCAGACTTTTGATTACACTTGGGTAATTGGGGAGAAACCAAGTTAGTAAAGAAGACTATTTTAATTAAGTCATTCAGTACTTGTTACTGAATCAAAAAACTATTTGGATATATCACTTTAAATAATGAAGATGAATTTTTCTAAAACAGAACAAGCAGAGACACTGGAACCAACCTTGACACATTATCTTAAGCTAATTAACTTTGTTTTCTCAGCAGTAAAATGAGACAGACAGCGATACATTCACTTAAAGCTTTAAATGGAAGTTTCCATAACTTTAAACTGAAGAGCATTCCTGAATTGTTGCAAGGTCCTCAAGGAATACTTTCAGTATGCAAGATTGAATGAGAAAGCAACTGAATGTCATAAAAATAATTCAAAAGATACAATCAAATGTTGGTATCATCATGTTAATGTTAATCCATGTTGTGTGACATATTTAGTGTGTTTAACCCATTGATGTTTTTGTAGGTTTTAAAGAGGAGGAGAAATCATACAAAGTTTTTAACTGGTTTCTGCCTGAAGACTGTAATGAAGAATTTCAGAGGTCTTTTCATTCCTTTATGGAGAAAACTTTTGTGGGCAGGTAATTTTCTTAATTATTCAAACTAAAGAGTCACAGTTCAGTTCAGTTCAGTTGCTCAGTCGTGTCTGACTCTTTGTGACCCCATGGACTGCAATACACCAGGCTTCCCTGTCCATCACCAACTCCTGCAGCTTGCTCACCCTCATGTTCCATGGAGTCAGTGATGCCATCCAACCATCTGTCGTCCCCTTCTCCCCCAACCTTGAATCATTTCAGGCATCAGGGTCTTCTCAAATGAGTCAGGTGGCCAAAGTCGCATCAGGTGGCCAAAGTATTGGAGTTTCAGCTTCAGCATCTGTCCTTCCAATGAATATTCAGGACTGATCTCCTTTAGGATGGACTGGTTGGATCTCCTTGCAGTCCAAGGGACTCTCAAGAGTCTTCTCCAACACCACAGTTCAAAGCATCAATTCTTCGTTGCTCAGTTTTCTTTATAGTCCAACTCTCACATCCATACATGATTATTGGAAAAACCATAACTTTGACTAGATGGACCTTTGTTGGCAAAGTAATGCCCCTGCTTTTTAAAGAGTCACAATTTTGGTAATAAAAGTGAATGGATAGATGCTTAGAGTGAGGATGTGATAAAGGATGGTTGGATGGATGGACAGAGGGACAGAGATATGGATGAATGATACTGATCTTTGGGTAAACAGGTGTTTCACAGTACATCAGCCATTCCAGCCACTCAAGACTTTTCCTTGCTCTGTCCTTTCTTCTACTATAAGCATGAAGGTATTACACACACATACACACAAACACACACACACACACACACACACACATTCCTGTACCAAGTGGGAGGTAGGTAGTTTCTTCTGGGATTTCCTTACAATACTTCACTTACAATCTTTGTCTATAATTTCCCCAACACAGAAGTATATGTATCTCAACCTCTCACTGTTGGTAGGGACATCAAAGACATCTTTTTATTTATTTTTTCATTTTTCCCTCATATGTTTTTATTAACGGAGAAGACTTTTAAACAGTGCTTTTGTAGAAATTGAGCATCTGGCCATGTAAAGTCCTTTTAAAAAGCAGTCAACCTTGTGCAAAATAAGATGTGAAACTGACTCCTTTTGCTTCATCTGACATGAAAAGGAACACATAGCTCCTTACTCAATGTTAAAGGGGAAAGATAGAAATCCATGCCTATCTTGGTTAATTACAGAGGACTCTTCCCCTCTTTTTTTCTTGAAAATCTATTTACTAATCAAGGTACTGCTCAAATCTGACTATTTCCATAAAATCTCTTTTCCTCACTCAGATTGGATGACCATGGTCCCTCTGGTATGTGCGTTAATCACTCAATCGTGTCCGCTCTTTGCGACCCCATGCACTGTAGCCCACCAAGTTGCTCCATCCATGGGATTTTCTAGGCAAGAATACTGGAGTGGGTTGTCATCTCCTTCTCCAGGGGATTTTCCTGACCAAGGGATTGAACCTGGGTCTCCCGCATTGCAGGCAGATTCTTCACTGTCTGAGCCAGCAGGGAAGCCCTCTGGGATAGGTCTGATCTAATCTGCTCAACTGATACTTAGTTTATATCATCTTGTGGTGTTAGTTATATATTTTAAGTATATTCTTTGTCTAATTCCTCCCTACTTTAATATTTTGAGGACAGATATAAGTAACCAGGCATTCTTGATATTTTTCCTATTTTATTTTAATTTTAATTATGACTAATGAATTACATTCTAGGAATTTTTGGAACATTACTAAAGTTATCCAAAAGTTTTGGTAATCACTCCTTTGTTATATCTTAACAAATACACAGTAGAAGATGATGTGAGCCAATCACTTCCATTGTTGTGACTTGAAGTTAACCCTAAAGATCAGACAGAGATCTGCATATTGCTAATGACTTCTTAGTCTCTGGGCAATCTCTATCTGAGGCAGAGTGGTGCAGTGGCAGACAGTTATAACTATGCCAAGGTACCAATTCTCCTGGTCATCCATGCAGTCAGGAAGCCTCTGATGTCTCGAGGCCTTGCGCTTGTTACCTCTGGTATCTCAGAGTGCAGATGGATATCCTACTTCCCTTTGTATTGTACAAAGAGGAAACAGAATCATAATCTATTTAGGCAGTGGTGGGAGAGCATGGCAAGAAGATAGCTTCCTGGGATAACCCCATAGGTGATGTCTTAATTACAGGTCAGTAAGCTTTTCTTCTCTGGATCCCTTAGCCTGCAGTGAACTGGAAAGGCTAATCATGTGCTTCAAAACCAGACTTTTCCCCTTTGTTTACTGTGGACATAGAAAGAGTTTTCATTTTTAACTGAGATTTTGAGTTCTAGTATGATCCGATAACCTCTTGGATGAGGAAATCTGTCATATGCAAATACACAGTGATTTTAAAAAATAGTCTGTATTGTCAATATTTGTGGGATTGTGTTATCAAGTGGTTCCCACAGTTTTGCTGAGTAAACAAAGAAACCACTCATAAAGGTTCAGTATGTAAGTAAAACTGAAAGAGAGTGTCACAGAATTCAAGTAGAAAGAGACCTGTGAGGCCTGCTATGGTCAAAGAAGCCTCCCAGAGCAGAAGTCCCAATGATGGGAATTCCTTTTTCATTAATATAATTCATCTATGCCCAAGGCCTTCAAGAATTACTGTCTGAAAACTGTCATGGAGAGTGCTAGGGATTTGTAGCAGTGAAGAAAGGGAGTAGGGGATGGAAGGGAACACTCTCAAGAGCAGAACATCTGCCTGGACTGACTGAGGGGACGTGTGTATGGACAGTGGAGGAGTAGGATGGCTGCTGCTGGGTGTGGGCTTACTTACCTGGAATATTTTCTTTGCAGCCCAAGATTTTTTAATTCAACTTTTTAAATTTTGGCTGCACTGGGTCTTTGTTGCATTGTGAGTGCTTTTCTCCAGCTGTGGCATGAAGGCTTCGTTGCTCCACAGCATGTGAGCTCTTAGTTCCCTGACCAGGGATCAAACCCAAGTCCCCTGCACTGGAAGGCGGATTTTTAAGCACTGGACCACCAGGGAATTCCCAAGATCCTTTTTTAAAAACCGAAATATAGTTCATTTACAGTGTTTCAGGTGCATGGCAAAATGATTCAGTTCATATATACACACACACATATGTATCTGTATATATATGTATATACACACACATTTATAGGTTTCCCCAGTGGCTCAGTGGTAAAGAATTTTCCTGTAATGCAGGAGTTGCTGGAGATTTGGGTTCAGTCACTGGGTTGGGAAAGCTCCCCTGGAGGAGGGCACGGCAACCCACTCCAGTATTCTTGCCTGGAGAAGTCCATGAACAGGGGAGCCTAGCCAGCTACAGTCGTAGGTTCACAAAGATTCAGACATGACTGAAATGACTTAGCATGCATGCACGCATGCGCGCGCGCACACACACGTATTCTTTTTCAGATTATTTTCCATTATAAGTTATTACAAGATATTGAATATAGTTCCCTGTGTTCTATGGTAGATCTTTGTTGGTTATCTATTTTATATATAGTAGTGTGCATATGGGAGAAGGAAATGGCAACCCAGTCCAGTATTCTTGTCTGGAGAATCCCATGGACAGAAGAGCTACAGTCCAGTCCATAGGGTTGCACAGAGTCAGACATGACTGAGGCGACTTAGCGAGCAAGCGAGTATGTATATGTTAATCCCAAATCCCCAGTTTATCCCTTCCCTCCTTCCCCTTTTGGTAACCAGGTTTGTTTTCTATGTCTGTGAGTCTATTTCTGGTTTATAAATAGGCTCATTTGCATTGTTTTCTAAGATTCCATATATAAGTGATGTCATATGGTATTTGTCTTTCTCTCTGACTTATTTCATTTAGTGTGATAATCTCAAGTTCCATACATGTAGCTGCAAATGACATTATTTCATTCTTTTTTACAGCTGAGTAATATTCCACTGTATATGTATACCATGCCTTCTTTATCCATTCATCTGTTGATGGACCAAGGTTCTTTTATGTATTGTGATATAAACACTTTCAACAAATATTTATCATTTATTTATTTTTCTTGCAGATGCAGATTTGAACACTTTTTAAATATTATGGAACTACTAGGGCATCACTGCAGTCATTTGCTAAGGAGAAATGATGTCATGAATTCTTTAAAGAATGAGAACTTTGACCTGGTGATAGTGGAAATGTTTGACTACTGTCCTTTCTTGGTTGCTGAGAAGCTTGGGAAGCCATTTGTGGCCGTTCTCCCTTCCCTATTGGGCACTGTGGACTTTGGACTACCAAGTCCTCTGTCTTATGTGCCAGTATTCTATTCCTTGTTAACTGACCAGATGGACTTCTGGGACCGAGTAAAGAATTTCCTGATGTTTTTTGAGTTCTTCAAGAAGCAGTGGAAAATCCAGTCTGTGTATGATGACACCATCAAGGAGCATTTCCCGGACGACTCTAGGCCAGTTTTGTCTCATCTTCTAACAAAAGCAGAGCTGTGGTTTGTTAACTCCGACTTTGCCTTTGATTTCGCTCGGCCCCTGCTTCCCAACACTGTGTGTATTGGAGGTTTAATGTCCAAACCTGTTAAACCAGTACCACAAGTAAGTAAATGCTAAGAGTGTAGATTCATGCAGAAGTCCTCAGTGCAGAGTTGGTGGCCACCCTGTCACTGGGATCCTGGGAGTGCATAAGGTGAGGCAAGTGAGGCTCCAGGGGACCCTTTGAAAGGAAAGACTCACTTTTAATATCATGAAAGTACAGAGTTAAGACTTATACAACCCTGAGATTGACCTCCTTAAATACTATATCCAAGGTCTTCTCTTGCCTCACCTTAGTCCTGGTGCTGGTAGAAAAAGACTTTTAGTAAACTGAAGTTTCCGTTTTCATTTTCTATGCTCATATTTTCAGTAAGTATGTAGTGAGCATCTGTCACATGCAAGAATCATGAAGGAGATGAGTTACTCACAAGGAAACACAAAACAGAACAACTATGGGGGTGGTGTGTCGGACTGATAGTGAGAATGCAGGCTTTATCGCCAGCATCCTGAGACAGTAGCGCCCTGGTCCCTAACTCTGCCTACACCTCCTGATTTGATTGACGTGGGGTCAAGCCTGGGAAGTGTAAGTTATAAAAGCTGCCCAATCAGTTTGACTGTATTGACTCAGAACCACTGCTGGAGAAGTTTTCAAAATGGAAGGGAGTTAAGACCAGATGATAAAGAATTCGCTTGCAATGCAGGAGGCCCAGGTTCAGTCTCTGGAGAAGGAAATGGTAACCTGCTCCAGTATTCTTGCCTGGAAAATTCCATGGACAGAAGAACCTGTCAGGCTACAGTCCATGGGATCACAAAGAGTCAGACATGACTGAGTGACTAGCTCTTTAAGATGAATGTGTTGCTTGTCATCTAACAGCATAGGCTTGCAATTTTATGGAATTTATCTTATATAATCTCTTGCCACCTAGAAGGGGGTATGATGACCTCCATTTTAATTCTTTTTTAATTTATAAAAATTTGAATATCTGTTTATGTATTTGGCTGAGTCGGGTCTTAGTTGCAGCATGTAGGATCTTCACTGCATCATGTGGGATCTTTCTTTGTGGCACACAGGCTCCAAAGCACTCGGGATCAGTACTTGCAGAGTGTGGGTTAGTTGTTCTGGGGCATGTGGAATCTTAGTTCCCTGACCAGGAATTGAACCCATGTCCCCTGCATTGCAAGGTGGGTTCTTAACTGCTGGACCACCAGGGAAATCCCATGACCTCCATCTTTATAAAGAAGGGGACAGGCCTCTAGTGGTATAAGTGGCTGTCCCACTCTCATTCATTTTAAAGCCAGAGAGGGTCCTGATTTGGCCTGGGCCTTTCATGAATGAAACTATCTATCCGTCCCCTACTGAACTTGCATCAAGTGAGCAGGAAGAGTTGGGGAATGATCCCTGGGCTATGTGAGTTTTCAGTCGGTGGAAGAATTTTTTAGGAATGAAGCTGGGAGGGAAGATGTTCCAGGTGGAGACAACAGGAGGCCCAAAATGTGAAGATGAAGTGAGATGTCTATGGGTTCCCTGGGTGACTCCAGCTAGACTAGAAAGAGGAAGATGCAGTTGCACAAAGATGCCCAGGCCAGACTGCAGGAAGTTTCACCAGTTAGGAGGGTGGGGCAGCCCTAGCCACAAGACTGCGGAAGGGAATTGTTAAGCAGGAGCATGATGGGAGGAAGGATTGTGAGATAACAGTAACTTTTTCAAAAAAATTTTCTCCTTTGCATTTTCCAGTTTTTATATAATGGTTTTACATTGCTTCTTAATTTAACAGAATGACAAAACTGTTGTCAAAGTGATCCTCTGAGGCAGTAGATCAGACAATGTTATGCTAGATGAAATCAGCCCAATAGGGTGAAGGTCTAGGAGCTGGATGACATGGATGAGGTGGTTGGATGGCATCACCGAGTCAATGGACATGTGTTTGAGCAAACTCCTGGAGATGGTGAAGGGCAGGGAAGCCTGGTGTGCTGCAGTCCATGGAGTTGAAGGGAGTCAGGCACAGCTGAGAGACTGAACAACAACTCGGATCTGGGGTGGGGGGAGCCACAGGAAATCCAGAAAGTCAGGGTCCAAAGAAATATTTGGAAGAATTGACAAAATGTGTTAAAACCAAGATTACAGCATTAGATCAGAACGGTTTTTCAGAACTGCCTCAGGGATTTGAAGAAAAGAATTGCTGAGGTCTGAGACTGGGTGGAGCATTGCTACTTTAAAAGAATCTTCCCATGTGAATATAATGTGCAGTCATGTGGGTGAATCACTGAGATAGGAGATAAACTGCAAAGATCAGTGACTAACAACATCATGGGATATCAGAGGAACGCACACTACATGGTGGATGGGGTATGGGTGGCCAGTCAACTCCCCATTCTACCTCCATTTCTTCTCAGCTTCTCCAGTCTACCCTCCAGATAGCCCACCTCCCTCTGCTGGACCCTGGCTCCCTGTGAGGTTCTTCCTTACATTCCACTTCTGGTCTGGCTTTGGAAAACACCCAAGTGGCCATATCTTCATGGACCTACAATGAGTAGAGTGTCTATGATTGCCTTGACAGTAGGGTCAAGGTTTCAAAAATGAAAGATGTTCCCACCAACACAGTGGGTATGAGCACAGCTGAGAGTGCTGAGCTGTCTCAGGACAGTGAACTCCAGGGGACGGGAGAGTGTGTTCAGTGAATAACCGACTTCATTTCATGACCATCTAGTCTTTTGTGAACATTTTTCTCCTCTTTCCTTCCTTATTTCTTTCTAGGAATTTGAGAACTTCATCACCAAATTTGGAGACTCTGGTTTTGTCCTTGTAAGCCTGGGGTCCATGGTGAGTTTCATTCAGTCCCAGGAGATTCTCAAAGAGATGAATGCTGCCTTTGCTCGTCTCCCTCAAGGGGTGATATGGAAGTGTAATCCTTCTCATTGGCCCAAAGACATCAAATTGGCCCCAAATGTGAAGATTGTGCACTGGCTTCCTCAGAATGACCTTCTGGGTAAGGACTGCCCAGGATTGCTTTTTTTCTTCTCATTTACATGTCTTGGGGATCATTGGGCTTCTGATCTTTAGCTTGATTATTTCATCAGCACAAGGTAAGTCTTTAGATGACAAGAATGGAGCAGCAAGCTGGAGCCCTTGAGGAATCAGGCTATGATGAGCTCAGATGCCAAAACAGCTATCTGCCCTAAATTCTTTTCTATCTCAGACCTCATGTCTGAAACCACTGAAGTCATGTTGACCTACTGCCTTTGGTCTTGAACAAGATCACCACAAAATAATCCTAAACAATCTATGAACTCTGAGAACACATACCAAGAGATACACTACCACTGTCTTCAGTGGCTTCAAGAGCACCTGTTCACTTATGTTCCATTACACATTCACATACACACACACACATAGATATATCTTCCTTAGCTACTAAGGTGTAATCAATTCATAGATTCACAACACTGATGCCAATATACCTGAGTCCCAAGCTGAGCAACCTCCTAGCCAGTTACTTGACACATTGAGACTCTGATACCAGAGAATTTGCTCACCCCCAACAGGGTATCTCTATGGCTAGCACTGCTTCATACAGACCCCTCACTGCCATAGCCACTGACTGGATCAGAGGCTGATAACCAAGATTGTAACAAAATAATCTGTAGAATTAAAAAAAAACATATTCTTATTTCTATGTCTGCAAATGTATTTCTTTATATCTTGGGTGTGGGACAGGATTCTCATTTCAAAGAAGAAATGAGGAGGCTCTGATGCACATCCCAGTAGACCAGCACAGGCTGAGATGAACTCTTCATTATCAATAATCACTTTAGTTATTGCTACATAAGGATGGGATGCAAAGGCTAGAACTGCAAATACTAATGGGCAGAGTCCAGTCTCTTATCTCAAGGAGCTTCTCATATATTTAAAAAGCACAACACATACTATATAAGTTTTATGAGTGTTATATGACTTGTGATGTCAATGAATGTGCCAGGAATTTATAGGAGAAGGCTATTATTTGGTGGGTGAGAAAGGTTTTCTTAAGGAAAAGAAGTGAGACAAAGATAGACACAGGGAAACATAAAGAGAAAACAGATGAGAGAAGCAGAGACTTGAGGGGATAGAAAGAAGAATAGATGGAATG
Organism: Cervus canadensis; assembly: GCF_019320065.1. Classification (NCBI taxonomy): domain Eukaryota; kingdom Metazoa; phylum Chordata; class Mammalia; order Artiodactyla; family Cervidae; genus Cervus; species Cervus canadensis. The sequence goes on from NC_057401.1 coordinate 36,347,857, forward strand.
TTGGATGGATGGATGGATAGATGGAGATAGTTGCCTTGATTAGCACTAGCACTATTCTCTACAGAATTCCCTGGGTTCTGAGTCTTCCCCCAGTTATGACCGAGTCAAGGAGTTTCTACAAAGGCAAGGTTTGAAGTCTTTGAATGTGTAGCAAGCAAAATCATCTTTACAATGGCTCCAACACCCCTTGAGCTCCCATTGGTATCTTCTTCTGCCTTTTCTGCTTTCCTTGTTGTCCTGAAAACTTTCTACCTAAGATGTCCCACTCTCTTTCTTATTTACAACAGGGCACCCTCGCATCCGCCTCTTTGTCAGCCACGGCGGGATGAATAGTATCATGGAGGCCATCCAACATGGCGTGCCCATGGTGGGGATTCCCCTCTTTGGAGACCAACATGAAAACCTGCTCCGTGTTAAAGCCAAAAATTTCGGTGTGTCTATCCAATTAAAGCAGATCAAGGCTGAGACACTGGCTCTGAAGATGAAGCAAGTCATAGAGGACAAGAGGTGTGCAGTTCTCTGGGCTTGTGGTTGCTTATGATGAATGAAGACATAAACCATGACGGGCACCATGTGGGTCTTTTTGCAGTAAAAGCTGAAACTTCCAGGAAATGAAATTATATGTGTATGATGCTAATAGCTGACTTATTTCCTCTGAGAAGAAGACGAGAATAATTTAGGTTAGATGTTGGTTTTCTATCTTCTAGCTGTGAGGAACTGGAACTACTGACACAGACTGTCTTTGAGAGGTCTTCTATTTTGGAGGTGCTTGTAGTAGAATTCCAACTGAGGCAGGAGGTTGCCTTTCTATTCCCAGTATCCCACACGGTTCCCCACCCCAGGCCCCTGGCCTGTGCTGCTCCCTAGAACACTCCTTCCCTTCTCTTCACAAGACTGGCTCCTTCATGACATTGAGGTCTCATCCCAATGTCAACTGCTCGGAGAGACCTTTCTCTGATAGGTCTCAGAGCTTCCTCTCTTTTCCACCCCAATCATAACACATTATTTTTTTCTTAATGTGTCTCAGAATCTGTAATCGCCCCATTTCTTTATGTTTTAATTTATTGTCTGTCCCTACATGAAGGGCTTCCCAGGTGGCGGTAGTTGTAAAGAACCAGCCTGCCAGTGCAGGAGATATAAGAGTTGTGGGTTCGATCCTTGGGTCGGGAAGATCCTCTGGAGGAGGGCATGGCAACCCGCTCAAGTATTCTTGCCTGGAGAATCCCACGGACAGAGGAGCCTGCTGGGCTACAGTCTATGGGTCGCAAAGAGTCAGACATGCCTGAAGTGACTGCATGCATGCATGGACCCCACACGAGAAGGTAGAGAGTAAACTCTTCCAGCATAACAGCATGAGTCTCCTGCTATGTCCTCAGGGTCCAGCTCAGGGTCTGCCACAAAGTAAGTCTGAATGGATTTCTGTTAAGTGAATCAATACAAAGGGATTCATTCATCTCTTAAGAAACTTTCCAACCAGTGCAATAATCTTGTGTGTGAAGAGAAAAAATATATGTTTTCTTTCTTATAATGAAGAAAGACTGAAAAACTTAGAGCTTCAGGGACACACACTTGAAGCATAGCTCAAGGCTTAGCATTACCGTACAACATTATGGCACATAGGAGACCTGTAAGTAGTTTTGTTAGATGACCGAATAATAACCATATCACATGTGATGCCAACCCCAGAAAAGTTGTTAAACTCTGGGGATCAGATAACCCAGAAACTTTATATATAGTTGGTATCTCATATGTTTAAAATGTTCATTTCCTGATGAATGGATTTGTAATTTTCATTATATTTTCAAAGATTTAGACCCAAATGTGCATGATCCATTGGCCCTACGAAGCAGTCATCTGGGCTGGGATGGTCCACAGACATTGGATATCAGGGCTGGCCATAGAATTCATGTGCCCTTATGTGAAATGGAAATGTTAAACCCCTTGTCATAGTGTGTAAGGATTTTAAGACTGTGACAGCAGACAATTAAATCAAGCATGCCTGATTTAAAGGGGCTTCCTAGGTGGCTCAGTGGTAAAGAATCTGCCTGCAATGTGGGAGACCCAGGTTAGATCCCTGGGTTGGAAAAAATCCCCTGGAGAGGGAAGTGGCAACCCACTCCAGTATTCTTGAAGGAAATCCCATGGACAGAGGAGCCTGGCAGGCAGCAGTCCATGGGGTCGCAAAGAGTCAGACACAACTTAGTGACTAATCAATAAGGCTGATTTAAGGGTGAAGCCCTCTGCAAATAGGCAGGCTCACAGCCCATGAAGCCAGTGCTGGTCAACATGATGCTTTGAAAGGGGCAGGGAAATGCAGGTGTCTTCCTGGACTGTGGTTCTCAGAGTCATATGTATTATCTAGCCCAAACACCAGAGCAAAGTAGACACTCAATAAATATAATGGTTCCTGTAGTCTATATCATGAACCTCCTTGGGGAGAGACTAGTCCTTATAGAAGTAGTCACTTTTTTGTAGTTTAGCACTTCCAGCACCAAGCATGGATCTTTGCATGCATATATCAGTTTGAACTTTTAAAGGAGACCCAACTAGACAATGGTAAGGTAAGGTCAACAACTTTTCCTTGAAAGGAAGTCTTTTGTGCCTATGGTAGAAAGTGTGTGTGTGCATGTGTGTGTGATACAAGGTCTCTAAGAATTCTGAGACCACTTGAGTTAACACCTCCCCTCTGTCTCTGTCGATAGGTACAAATCTGCCGCAGAGGCCGCCAGCATCATCAGACGCTCGCAGCCCCTGACCCCTACCCAGCGGCTGGTGGGCTGGATCGACCACATCCTCCAGACAGGGGGTGCAGCCCACCTCAAGCCCCATGCCTTCCAGCAGCCGTGGTATGAGCAGTACCTACTGGACATCCTCTTATTCCTGCTGGTGGTCACCCTGGGCACTGCGTGGCTCTGTGGGAAGCTGCTAGGCCTGGTGGCCAGGTGGCTGTGTGGGACCAGGAAGCTGAAGAAGGCCTGAGGCCGAATGGAGCCTAGGAAGGTGGAGTGTTTGGGCAGACTCAGCATTTCTTGGCATCTCCAGCCAGTTTTGTCAACCCTGGTTCTCCACATCCTATCCACTTGCTCTTTTGCTACAAATTCCTGCTCACTGGCTTCTTCTCATGACTGCAATTCTTTACTGAGCCCTTGTGGCCTTGACTGCCACTCAGCAAGGGCTGTTCTGTGATTCTGTCCCTGGGAAATTTGGATAAGTGACCATCAGATCTGAAGCCTTGAAACTGCCTTCTGTATCACACCCTTCTTCCTGGCACTGAGCCTGGACCATTTTGGTCTCCATTCCCTTGCATCTTCTCAGCCTCCTTCCCTCACTCCTCCTCCACCACTTGTCAAAGAATAACCCCTAAGGCAGGTGCTTTGTTGTTTCTTTGGTTTTCTGTTTGCTTGTCCCACAAACTCTTGTCAAAGTTCAGGAAGCCTGTCCTGGGCAAGAGCATTGAGGGCCAGACACACCCTTGCCTGTGTGCATGGTCTCTGCCTTGGTTTCTGCAGAGAACTCCTCCTTTGCAGTGGAGACTGCAGGTTAGTCACGGGCTGAAGTGTCACTGGTCTCTGCTTTTCATAGCTGTGAGCTATCTTCTCAACTTTCCTATTTAAAACACGAAGTCATGAGAAAGAAGATAATTTCTTTGTAAACTGAGAAGAGTCTCTACATAGCTGAGCCTCTCTGTACCTGACATACTGTTGGAAATTGCATTCAGTTCAGTTCAGTTGCTCAGTCATGTCTGACTCTTGGCGACCCCATGGATTGCAGCATATCAGGCTTCCCTGTCCATCACCAACTCCTGGAGTTTGCTCAAACTCATGTCCATCGAGTCAGTGATGCCATCCAACCATCTCATCCTCTGTTGTGCCGTCTCCTCTTGCCCCCAATGCTTCCCAGCATCAGGGTCTTTTCTGAAGAGTCAGCTCTTCACATCAGCTGGTCAAAGAATTGGAGCTTCAGCTTCAGCACCAATGAATATCTTTCCAATAAATATTTAGGGTTGATTTCCTTTAGGATTGACTGGTTTGATTTCCTTGCTGTGCAAGGGACTCTCAAGAGCCTTCTCCAACACCACAATTCAAAGGCATCAATTCTTCGGCTTTCTTTATGTCCAGCTCTCACATCCATACATGACTACTGGAAAAACCATAGTTTTGATTAGACAGACCTTTGTTGGCAAAGTAATGTCTCTTCTTTTTAGTATGCTGTCTGGGTTTGTCAAAACTTTCCTTCCAAGGAGAAAGTGTCTTTTAATTTCATGGCTGCTGTCACTGTCCATAGTGATATTGGAGCCCCCCAAAATAAACTCTCCCAGTTTCCACTTTTCCCCATTCTATTTGCCATGAAATGATGGGATCAGATGCCATGATCTTACTTTTTTGAATGCTGAGTTTTAAGCCAGCTTTATCACTCTCCTCTTTCACCCTCATCAAGAGGCTTTTGAATTCCTCTTCACTTTCTGTCATTAGAGTAGCATCATCTGCATATCTCAGGTTGTTGGTATTTCTCCTGGTGATCTTGATAGTAATGGAAGCCAAAAAAAAAAAAAAAGAGTGACTGGAACTGCTTAGGGTTTTCTTTTTTTTCTTGTTTTTCTCATGTAAAAGAAAGTGTAGTGGAATTCCTGGTGGTCCAGTGGTAAGGACTCTGAGCTTTCACTGCAGAGGATGAGGATTCAGTCCCTAATTGGGGAACTAAGATTCCACAAGCTGGTATCAGGGCTGAAAAAAAAAAAAAGTGTAGTGTCAGTGGGCAGGCCATCCAGAGTTGGCGTGGTAGTGCCATGATGTCATCAATAGTCCAGATTTTTTGTCTGATTGATCTGCCTTCCTTAATGGGTGGCTTCATCCTAAGGTCACCCTGATTTTCCAGGTGGTCATTTTGGATTCAGTCAGCACATGAGATTTTAGGCAAGAAAAGGGAAACTCAAGGAAAGGGAATAAAGCAGGTTCATGCTAGCTGAGTTAGCTTCTTTAAAGGTTTCCCAAAGAATTCCAGTTAAATCTCATTGAGAGACCTGAGGCATGTGACCATTCCTAGCTACATAAATATTCTCCAGCTCTGACTGCAGTGCTGGGTACACTACTACTCCAAGTAATTGGGGGGGGGGGGCGGTGGTGAGGGGTGGCAATAGGTGTTAGAAAGAAAAAAAAAGGACAGTGGATAATGGAGGAAACTAGATCCTTGGTCACATGTGGAGGGCAGGCAGGGAAGGGCTGGATTGAGTGTATGTTTCACCTGTGACCTGGTGACTCAGTGACCTCGGGGACAGCCTTCACCACCTTTCTGAGTGGAACATTCAAAATAAGAACAGCAGTCTTTTACCGTGTGACATGTGTTATTTGTTCCAAGTTCTTTCATCTTCCTTTCTGCCATTTAATGGGACACCTGTGTCTAATCCATTCAGCTGGAAATAAACAGGTACCACAGGGGTAACCACAGAGGGAGAGGAGAGTCATTGTGTAAATTAAGACAGTAGCAATAAAATTTGTTGCCACCTCATCATGGATGCCCCCTCCAGCCAGGGTACATGGCTTGGAGAGTGGATGGGCTGGTTTTAGCTCCCACTGGCCCCCTCCTGTGAGCATGTCTTTGCCAAGAATAATCTGCCCTGCCACAGGGTGGTCCTGGCTGGTGTACCCCTCCCACCTGGGGCAATTTCATGCTCATGCATACAGAAGGCACTAGGATTGGCTAAGGAATTCCCTTGGGAAATTTTGTGGGTTTTTTTTTTTTTTTAACCCCTAAGGTCCAGGAAGGCTCCTTTCTCCATGCCAGGCTTTAAATTAGTTAATTATTTCTTTTTAATAAGTTCTTAAAGTTCCAAATTTAGAGACACACACATCTGCCAGAGTGGATTTTAAACTAGTATCTTCAAATTTCATCTCAAGATAATAGTAAGTGATATCAATTAATACTTGCACTGGTGATTCAGTCCCCCTGGATTTTATTTATTTATTTTTCTGATTTAAAAATTCAAGATGAATTTTGAGATATCTTGTTTTTTACACAAAGAAAGGAAGGTTCCACAAATAAGGCCTGTGAACCCTCCAGGTGGTGGGGCCAGCTCCCTGACTATAGATAAGACCATTGAGAATGATGGCATAACTCTTGCTTTCTCACTTGTGTTATTGAGAGCTGAGCTTCATTTGTCCTCTAATTGATTTTACAGATGAGTAAGCCTAAAAAAAAAATAACAGTGCCATCATTCCTTCCCCTTTTCATAGTTTATCTCATGGAATATTACCAAGCTAAAGCCTGCAATTCCATATTCCTTTAGTGGCCATTGATGAACTTGGCATCATCTCAGATGAGAGTTACTGTTACTAGGAAACCAATTAGCAAGCAGTAGCAAAAAGCCTCAGTAGAACAGCCTAAGCCAGTAGCCTTCAAACTAGGCTACCTTCAGCATCATGCATACGTGAAAACTTCCCAAGGGCTACATGACACAGAGTTTGGAGGTGATAAATTTCCACCTTTGTGTACTCCAGTTTTCTAAAACTGGTCTTCCTAACAAGGTGTTGTGTTTAGTTGACAGGTCCTCTCTCTTGCCACACTTTTTACAATTTCCTGACTTTTATTTTACAGAAGAAATGGACACCTTTCACCCACTCCCATTCTTCCCATGGTGCATTGCCTGGGGGTGGAAAAGTAGAGGTGACTGAGCCAGAAAGTCCTTGTAACTCAGATGATTTGTAATTCTTTGTTTTAACAAAATCCAAAGATGAATTGTGATTTTTTTCAGCTGACAGACCTTTAAAGACAGTAAATTTTGATAATGGATTGGTGTGAGAATGGCATATTTATGTAGCACATTATTCTGAAGTCATTCAAAGAATGGAGGGACACCATTTTCAAGACAGTTCATAACAAAACTCTTAGTGCTCCTGTTATTTATGCAAATAGTTTTTCAGTGTTTGCATAACTAACCTCTAGAAGTAGGTAACATTGATTTTTAAATACATGAATTAAATTTTTAAAAGTTGAAAAAACAGCCCCTTTCTCATTGTAAGATATGTTTCCAATAAAATTTTATGTTTTGTTAGGTGATTATGTAGCTTTGACCAAGTGAATGCAAGTATTAAAACAAAGTGATAATTTATTAAAAATATTGGGCTCTTGTAGGAACTATAAATATTAACTTGAATAATATTTATGATGTTCAAAGTTATGAGTGAATACTCAATACAGTGCTTTCATGCATAAAGATACATAGATTAGAATTAAATTCTCTGGAGAAAGTGGAACATAAATAAAAACTCAAGAGGAAAATAGAATGACATAAAATTTCCCATTGAAAGTTGACAGCTCATTATCTATATTAAGAATGAATGATGGTATCAATGCTGACATGCTGAGATTTTATAACTCACTGCATACATTTAACAGAATGATGCAACTGTTTATTGTTAAATGATACAATTGCAGTGACTAGAAATGACATCCTACTCAGTTATTTAAATAGACATTCTAGATGTCAATTAAAAATGTGTTCTTACAAAGTATATATATAGTTGAGAAGATCACTTTTTTTTTTTTGCCATTCGCTTTCACAAAAAGAGGACTGTTTTTCCTTCATGAGAAGTAGATGGAAAAAAAAAAAAAGAAGTAGATGGGAGGGAAGCAGGCAACTGATGGCGATGGTTCCATAGCTCTACAATGTCAGGAAGAACATGTTTATAATTCCCCTTCATGGTTTCAAGATGGCTGCCGAGCTCCAAATATCATGTCCATGTCCCAAGGAGGACAAAAACAGAGAAGGGGCAATATGAGCTAGTAAGCATTTTCACAGAATTACCTTCCCTCCGCCTCTCACCAAGAGGCTTCTTTCCTCTTGCCTAGAATCTTGTCACTGAGCCAGTCAAGACTGTAAGAGAAGCTGTGAAAACTTTCTGCACTGGCAGCTGGTGAGGATTAAGAGCTATAAGTGGGTGATGGGTTAAACAACCTGTAGTGTTTGATGCAAATGGCAAAGGGCCAAAAAACTCTCCACAATGCTTGACTCATAGAAGATAAATTTTCTGTGTTTTGAAATTTTATCCTGGTATGTACTTATAGCGTTGACTAAAACAGATTCACAATGTGAGAGTTGCGAGTTAAGTTTTAGAAAAATGACAACTGTGGCCTGGGAGACAGCACCGCAGATAGCTCTGAGAGACTGTCCCAAAGAGGCAGTGGAGGAAGGTCAATATATAAGACTTTGGTGAAGGAGAAGTTCAGTGCAACTAAGCACTTACTTTACAAAAAGTTTTCTGCTAGTCACGAGGAGCTCATGTCACCATGAAGGGATTTAGTGCTTTTCTAGGTAGGAAAAGATGTAAGGATTGGGGTCATAAAATCAGTTCCTGAAAATATCTGACTATCAAATCATCAGACAATCTTGGCACAATGAAAAGAATAACTTTTGTCTCTTGGTTACCATCTCTGACTGGGACTGAGGAGACATCTGGCTCCGAGTTGACCTCAATGACTTTCTCAGTGTGATGGCATTAACTGGTCCCCGGTTGCACTGGGATTATGGAAACTAGGGAATTATGGAAATCAACTACTTAGAACACTTCCTAAGGCCAATTATTAACCAGATATCTCTTTCTTTCTTTTTCAAAAAGTTTATTGGCTGCTCTGGGTCTTCATAGCTGTGTGTGGGCTTTCTTTAGAGTTGCAGAGAGCAGGAGCTACTCTCTAGTTACAGTACATGGGCCCTAGAGTGCGTGGGTTTCAGTAGTTGGGGCACCTGAGCTTGGTTGCCCTGTGGCATATGGGGTCTTCCCAGAGCAGAGATTGAACCTGTGTTCGCTACGTTGGCAGGCAAATTCTTAACCACTGAACCACCAGGGAAGTTCGTGGTTTTTTTTTTCTAATAATTTTTATCTATTCAATAGTTTTGAAAATAAAAAATGTATTTGAACTTTTTATCATGTTCAAATGCAAATACAGTCAAGAAAACGACATTTTCAAGATACTGATATAGAAATAACAGTTATTTGCTAATATAACCATGAGACCAGGAATGAGTCAGTTGGATTACTGGTTCCAGAAATGGCAGGCCAGGTATACAAGTTATGAAGCTGTTGTTTCTAAGCTTTGAGAAACTTTGCCCTGCCTTGTGACACTGGGAATCTGCCAAATGCCTGCCCAGCTCCCTCCCTCTGGGACTCTGCAAACAGGGGACACCAGAGGAAGGCTGCAGGGACAGGTGGGGACTTGGGACATCCTGTGTGCTCCCCGCTTATGCCAGCAACACCACAGGGGTGGTTTTTCATGGTGGCAGTGACGGTTTTAGTGCCAGGAGTGCTTTTCTGTTTGCAGCTCTTCTGAAATACTGGAGTCAGCCTCATTGGGCCCCCCACAGATATTAGGACTGGCAGGCTGGTGACTGCCCCTCCCAGGTCTGGGTTTCAGTTCTGTGGATTTCCCTTCTGTGGTCCTAAAGCATCAACACCAGATGAGCAAGACACTGCTCCCTTCTCCTTCCAAGCTTTGCATGGCTCTCACCACCAAGACTCTTCAAGTGAAAGTCGCTCAGTTGTGTCCAGCTCTTTGCGACCCCATGGACTATACAGTCTATGGAATTCTCTGGGTCAGAATACAGGAGTGGGTAGCCGTTCCCTTCTCTAGGGGATCTTCCCAACCCAGGGATCGAACCCAGGTCTCCCACATTGCAGGTGGATTCTTTACCAGCTGAGCCACCAGGGAAGCTCAAGAATACTGGAGTGGGTAGCCTATCCCTTCCCCAGCAGATCTTCCCAACCCAGGAATCAAACTGGGGTCTCTTGCATGGCAGGCAGATTCTTTATCAAGACTCTAAATTTTAGTAATTCTCACTTCTTTCCTTTGTTCCCTTAGCACAAGGGGTGGTGGCTGCCTTCCATCGCTACTAACTCTGTAATGCCTCAGTATCTCTCATTTAATTACTGAGTTCTCTGAAATCTGGTGTAAAGTCTTTAATAAATACAATTAATAATTAAAGTAAAAAATAATGTTTCTTGAGGTTAAAAATATAGACTCCAAATGTGTGACAAAAATACCATGTAAGTCAGGAGGGGTAAATGGAACTTTTAAGGTCCTTGTGTTGACCAGAAGTAGGTAAAGATATGGATTAATTTTTGACCTTGATAAGTGGTAAAGGCATGTTGTGAATCTGGGATACTTTATTTGGAGAAAAGAGACAAGAGGGGAATCATTAGAGGGAGAAAATGGAGTAACAAAAAATATTCCAAGCTGAAAAGGAAGACAAAACAGAGAAGAAAAGAAAGAATAAGAGGGAGAAATAAGAACATGGTAGATGTAAACCTATACACTTTGGTTCAGATACAAAGATTGACTGACTTGATTAACAACAAGCTAATTGCCATTTCAAGAGGCACATCTAAAACATGGGGATACAGGAGGGTTGACTATAAAAGGATAGAAAAAGGTCTTGAATGCTAGTGAAAAATAAGACCTGGATAATTAGGAATAATATCAGACAGACTTGAGGTAAAAAGCTTTACTAGAGACAAAATTGGTACTTTTGTAATGAAGGTGAATTATTTCACTGGGAATGTGTGAAACTTTGAAAATGTACACACTACTAGTGTGACCTCAAAAACTGGAACAACAAGAAAAATTAGAATCATAGTGGGAGAGTTTAAGAAGTTTTTAATGACAAATTTCTAATATTTGTAAAATCAGAATTTTCCCATGTCCAACATTTAAGATTATAAACTCCTGGCAAATTTTCTTTCCTCTATATTCCCACCTATTTTCAACATTGCCTCCATCCCCTGCCCCAAATTATTCTGAAGCAAATCCAAAACATCCTAATACTTCATCTGTCTCCCAGAACGGATCTGAAGAGCCAAGGTATCTCTTTTTAAATAACCCCAATAACATTATGATGCTTCTCCAAATGAATAGTAACTATTTAATATCATCAAATATTATGCTCCTATTTCTCTGATACTCATGAATTTTTAGAGTTCATTTCAATCATGCCATCTAAAATTTTTATACTCCCAATACCCCCCACCCCTTCCTCTGGTAACCACAAATCTGATCTCACAATTGCCATTTGAACACAATACTTTAAAAACTGTGTTGTCAGTACAAAAAAAAGAGAACTGCAAAAAATTGTGTGGTCTATTAAGTAGGTTTGTTGTTCACAGTTGGTGGATTAGTATATTGGTAACTTCTTTCAGTGCTCAGTATGACTGAGCAAAGCAGTAAATATCAACACACCAAAGAAGCTGAGAGTCAGATTTTTTTAACTTTAAAAAGGAAATTACAAATGTGAAAGTGGGGAAGATTAGAATCATCACTGGTTTGTATTGAAATTGAAGGTATCAGGGTGAATGCATGCTTTTTTAATAAACTAGATATAAACCTGACTATATAGAGAGATACAGGAATGTAATATTTATATCTATATCTATATATTTCATGGGTTTCCCCAGTGGCTCAGCGGTAAATAATCCACCTGCGATGCAGAAGCTGCAGGAGACATGGATTCGATCCCTGGGCTGGGAAGAGTTCCTGGAGAAGGGAATGGCAACCCACTCCAGTATTCTTGCCTACAGATTCCCGTGGACAGAGGAGCCTGGTGGGCTACAGTTCGTAGGGTTGCAAAGAGTTGGACATGACTGAAGTGACTGAGCACTATATATTTCATAACTGTCCATTTGAGGGATATAAACAGTGGTGCTTCAATAGCAGTGAGCACTTCTAGTGCCATATCCAGGTTTCTAAATACCAATTCCTACTAAAAGGGTTCCTAAAGAAATGGATGATTGTTAAACAGAGGAAGGGAAAGTACAAGATGAGTCTAGAAATCATGTGCAAGAAAGAAAGAAAAACCTCTAAAATAATGATGGTAAGAGATTATATCCCATTGAAGAAATGTGGATCCAGGAGTAAAGACTGATAATAAATGAATAGAGACAGATAGTTAGACAGATAAATAGGTAGAGAGATAATTAAATAGATGGGGCAGAAGGCAAAACTTTTGTTAGCCACAGTATTTGTTGTTTATACACTAAGTCGTGTCTGACTTTTGGCGACCCCCTGGATTGAAGCACATCAGGCTTCCCTGTTCTTCCCTGTCTCCCAGAGTTTGCTCAAACTCATGTCCATTCAACAGAATGCTGTATGATAAATGAAAAAGAGTGGAGTTAAAATAATAATTTGCCACAAAAGGAATAACTGTCAGGCAATAAATAGAAAAGATAATAAAATGAGTGAGTGAAATTTGATGAAGAACAGAATTTACACAGTTTCAAAAGGTCTCCCCACAACTTATTTCCTAATTTGAGCTAAAAAACAGTAGTTTTACAGTTGGGAATCTCACTGGACACCACCTTCAACAAGTGATCAAAGTTATTATCACTAGCATTAGGACAGACTGACATCACACGCTTCCTGCCATGATTCATGAGATGGAATCTCAGCTTTTGTAGTATTCCTGCTAAAACTCTAACATGATGTAGAATGAGAAAACATCAGATAAACCCACATTGAGAGCCATTTTAAAAAATAAATCTCAGACATGAAAGAAAAACAGAAAGGCTGAGAAATCAATCCTTACTAAAGGAGATGAAACAGACATGATAGCTAAATGCAGTGTGCGATCCCAGACTGATTCCTGCACCAGAAATTAATATTGCAACACAGGATATCTATTAAGACAGTTGATGAAATTTGAAAAAGTTTGTAGATAAGGTAATGTGATTACACTAATGTCAAATGGTACCTTCATATTGCAGATCAATTTTTATTTTCCCACTGAGAAGACATAATATCTGAAAAGATGACAGTTGTCAATGTGTATGCTTGTAATCCGGCTTCCCTGGTGGCTCAGCAGTAAAGAATCCACCTGTAATGCAAGAGACGTGGCTTCAATCCTTGGATGTGGAAGCTCTCCTGCAGAAAGAAATGGCAACCCACTCCAGTATTCTTTTCTGGGAAATCCTGGCGGGCTACAGTCCATGAGCTGCAAGAGTTGGACATGACTGAGAGACTCAACCACAACAACAATGCATATAATCACATAGCCTCAAACAGTATAGCCCAAACACAGAGGGAGAGACTTGGAAGGAAAAAAAGTGAAATAATTATTAGGAGAGTTTATCATTTTTTCTAAAGAAAAATTTCATACTTTTTAAAAAATAGAACATCTTGGTGCTCACCAATCCTATTTTATGATTCTCATTCAGAATTATAGTTTCAGCTTTTAGAGGTTCAGTCTTCTGAACCTGGACTTCCAGAGGTGTTTAAACCACTACACCAGCAACTTTCATGAATGAGGTATTCAGTACTTTCCAAAGAAATTCTGAGCAATAAAGGTAAGTCACTTTCCTTTGGTAATCAACTTCTGAGATCCTGAGCGTGGGACAACCAGCAGAGATTTTAAGGCGGTACCAGGGAGATGGGGCATTCCGAAGGCCTTGGGAGATCTTTAGAGCAGTTCGAAAGGAGATGGCGTCCCATAACTTCTGGATGGATCCCTAAAAGGGAGTCGGGTCGGCACCATTTGGAGGTATAGCTTTCTTCGATGCGATTTCCTAAGGTCCCTACCATTACTGGTTCAGAGTGTTTTTCTATCCGGAAGGTGTGGTGATTACCTGGACTTCAGAGGGTTAAGGATCAGCACACTAATCCCTCCTTCCCGGCGCCCAGATTTGGGGAGGGTGAGGACAGAATATCCATTTGTGTACTTTCCTGGGGAGGAGAGGCCAAAGGGCGAGACGGACGTACAGAGCGAAGACCCACAGGATCTCTGTCCCCAGCTCCCGGCCCGCGTCTTTCCTTCACTGCCTGCGGGCTGCGCGTGCGGAGGGCGCGCAGGTTCCGGGGCGCCGTGCGCTCAGCCTAGGGCTCGGCTCCGGAGCGACGATGGGGTCGTAGCGGGTGCTTCTTCTAGTCCGATATTTACTGCCTGCGCTCCTGCTCTCAGAGGCAGCCAAAATCCTGACTATATCCTCACTGGGTGAGTGCTTGGCCGGAGAATCCGGCCAGGCCTGTCTCAGGCTCCCGGCCAGGAGTCATGCCAATAGCCCCCTTAGTCAGAGGGGCTTTTCATATGGTTTTCCAGGCTGGGCTTGTGTCCTAGGCTGGAGGAGGGAGAGGCTGGCGAGGGCTGTGGGGCAGAGAGAGGTCTCTACCACCAAGGTGAAATTATTGATAGACCTGGAGAAGAGGAGCAGTTTCCTATCCTCTCTTTTTATTTGCTCTGGATGCGCTTCCCGGTGGGCGCCGCGGGAGCCAGAAGTTTTGGTCTATTTCTGAGCTTGAGACCCCAGGCCGTCTCCTCCACGGTACCTGTGGGATTTTGAGAGCGTCACTCTGAACTTCTGAGGGGTGTGCAGCAGATGCCAGTAGAAAGTAGAAGGTGGAGTCCATATCAGGCACTGGGGACAGGTGCTCCTGGGACAGCAGCACGAACTGGGAATGTTTCCTAACTGGAAAACTGAGCGGGCGGGCAGATGGGAGGACCCCAGGGCAGTGGCGCATTTGGGAGCCCCTCTCTCACCGTGCTGATGGAAGCTTTTGAAGGAGAGTGGAGCCGTTGATTCTGCGCGTGGTGGACCCAGTTTTATTTCCATTACTTTTGCCCCAGAGAGAACAGAAGACAAAAGGGGAAATTTTATCAGAATAAGGAGTCCTCAGAGGATGGAGTTTCTCCAAGAGTTTTATTTGACCCATCCTGGAAAGATGGTGGGCTCCCTAGCTTGCTTTTAGATCCCAGAGAACCTGGGGATCCTAGAGCTGGAAGAAATCACAGAATTCCTGTCACTGGGCCTCCCCTTTTATTTCCTGAGAGGAAGATGGAGGGTCAGGGAAATGAGGCGCCTTTTACAAGAGCACAACAGACCTCTCCCCTGGCACACACTGGGAATTCACTTAGGATTTCTTACCTCAAAACCATCCTCTTCCACAGATTCCACTCCTTTCCTTTTTTATAGTAGGGATTTCTAAAAAGCCTATTATAAACCTATTTTTAAATGAAAGAGGTAATGGAGAAAAAGTTTTCTCTCTTGAAAGTACACTGTCCTCCAGCCTCAACTCCAAGGACAGAGCTGGGGCAGTTAACCAAGTGCCGGAAGCCCCACCTTTGCCCCTTATGAAGAGCCCGGTGAACGGCTGTGTCTGTGCCACCCTCTTCTCCCTTGCAACCATTTCTTCCAACAGTTAATGTGAACAAGAGCAGGAAGTCTAAGCAGGGATACTATGTTTTATGTAATTTGTGTTACCTCAGGCAACATGAGTATGGATATAAAATACTAGAGTAGCTCCCACAGATACACACTATGTAGTTCTGTACCACTCTCTGGGTTTCCCAGGTGTCTCAGTGGTAAAGAATCCACCTGCCCATTCAGGAGACCAGGGTTTCCATCCCTGGATCAGGAAGATCCCCAGAGAAGGAAATGGCAATCCACACCAGTATTCTTGGCTGGGAAATTCCTTGGACAGAGAAGCCTGGTGGGCTGTATAGTCTATGGGGTCACACAGAGTCGGACATGACTTATCAACTGAGCCCTGCACGTACTACTCACCACTGACCTGATGATTGTGGGACTTTCCTCTCTCTAACGATCCCCACTTTCCAACTTTGGCAAGTCTGTCCCTTCTCTGGAGATCTGGCTTTCTCTGCTGCTGAGACTCACAGATGCAAGAAAAATGCCCCATGATAGTACATAATTTTAGATAGGATATTGGTGTAATGGAGCTCACATCTCTCCCAAGGATTAAGCCTCTCTTTCTTAAAGATCCCAGGATTGTCCTAGGATGGATGTCCAGTTTCTCATGCATATAAGATACTGCAAGCCCATCCTATGGAGCCCCCAGTTTTCCTGCTTGTCTTAATGGATGTGAGACATTCAACTGAGAAACTTCCTGGGAAATATATGTGAATCTCAAGCATTTTGACTCTAAAAGATGTGGTGGCTCCACATCTTTTCTTCCAATGGTTGTTTCTTAGAACCAAACTCATGCTTCTATATTTCTGGCTCCTACTCTAGCATTCATGTCCAAAGAGAAGAATTTCAGAAATAGCTTGGATTTACTGTCTATTAGGAACGCTCCACACTCACACGCGTGGCACTGGGCCAGAATATCTACCAGTGCAGTTATTTTTTTAGGCTATGGCATCTCCATAAGCCCCCAGCTAAAATGCAGTGTGTGCTTTAGGATTAGGAACTCCAAAGACTGAAACAACAAAATTATATTACATTGTTGCAAAGACCGCAAGTCATAAGAGGGAATCTTTAGTGGAGGATTGTGCTAGGTCAAAGATCTGGGCAGGCAGAATATAGGTATCCAGTTTGGGGCTTAACCAGAGTGAGAAAGAGGAACTGGAGAAACTCATCTTTCTCTACTCACGGTCAGCTTTCAGTTATCTTACCCTGGTTTGATAACCACACCTCCACATCAATTTCATACCCTCGGTTCTTATCTTCACAAAAATGATATATATTGTTCCTAGGTGGAAGCCATGTTCTACTAATGCACCGAGTGTCTCAGATTCTTCAGGATCATGGTCATAACGTCACTTTGCTTTCTAATAGAGGAAGAAGTCTAGCCTCAGGTATCTTTTATCATAATTACTGAATTCTTCAATCCAAGCCAAAAAGAGGCAATGCCCTTTGTATAGTACTGCTTAGCACAAAACAACTTTTTTGAATCTAGTATTGAAATAATGGACAAAATGTGTAGTGTGTGTGTGTGTGTGTGTGTTTATGTTAAGTGCTGGATATCTTTTTTTTTTTTTTTAAGTGTTCCCTCTTCATTTTTTGGAAGCATTTTACTTTTAGACCTATTTATTTTTAATTGAAGGATACGTGCTTTACTGTATTGCATCTTGATTTCTAACAAACATCAACATAAATCAGCCATAGGTCTACCCATGTCCCCTCCCACTTGAATATCCCTCCCACCTTCCTCCCCATTCCACCCCTCTAGGTTGTTCTCGAGCCCAGTTTGAGTTCCCTGAGTCATACAAGTGCTGGATATCTCAATAAATTCTACATTTTATTTGTTTATAGTTTACCCCCTTATCTGGATGTCACTTTATTTCAGGCAATCCTCTATACATTATTATTGAAAAATCAATCACCTCATGAATTGTATATAGCAATGTCAGAAGTTCTTGAGTCACTGAATCTCGTGACTGGTTGAAAGAGTTTCAGCTAAAGTGAAGCTTATCAATCCGGTCAGCTCTTCTCTGTTGACAGATAAGGATACAGAGGCTCAGGGAACTTGAATGATTTGTTTGAGTTCACACAGCCAGTTAACAGAGTTGGGTGAATCTGGGACTTTAACCTCTGGGTTTCTCCATCAGAGTTGCTAAAACTTAAATTTAAAAAAAAAATCCAAAATTAAGCAGCTTTGTTGGAAAAATAAGTCTGATCAGTTATAAAATTCTGAAGATGAATTTCCAGCTTTGCTCTTGTTTAGACTGTTCTAAGAGAGTGACTTACTTTATATTTTTGGGCTCCAAAATCACTGCAGATGGTGATTGCAGCCATGAAATTAAAAGATGCTTACTCCTTGGAAGGAAAGTTATGACCAACTTAGACAGCATATTAAAAAGCAGAGACATTACTTTGCCAACAAAGGTCCATCTAGTCAAGGCTATGATTTTTCTAGTGGTCATGTATGGATGTGAGAGTTGAACTATAAAGAAAGCTGAGCACCGAAGAATTGATGCTTTTGAACTATGGTGTTGGAGAAGACTCTTGAGAGTCCCTTGGACTGCAAGGAGATCCTACCAGTCCATCCTAAAGGAGATCAGTCCTGGGTGTTCATTGGAGGGTCTGATGTTGAAGCTGAAACTCCAATACTTTGGCCACCTGATAGGAAGAGCTGACTCATTTGAAAAGACCCTGATGCTGGGAAAGATTGAGGGCAGGAGGAGAAGGGGATGACAGAGGATGAGATGGTTGGATGGCATCACTGACTCAATGGACATGAGTTTGGGTAAACTCTGGGAGTTGGTGATGGACAGGGAGGCCTGGTGTGCTGCAGTTCATGGGGTCACAAAGAGTCAGACACGACTGAGTGACTGAACTGAACTGAACTGAAAACAGTGTTAATCACCTTCTAGATTGGGTTCCATATTGTTCATCAAATATCCCTTCTATCCATACCCCTTTGTATCCACCTTGACTGTCAGTTGTAATGATTTCATACATGAACATTTCATTTTGGTGGTTCCCATGGCTTTGAGAAACTGCCAAAAGACCCTCTATTTCTTTAAAAAATTTACACAACACTCCAAAATCTGCAAATAGTTTGGGGGTTCTTCTTAGTTTTACCTGAGTTTTAATCGAAGTCCAGAGTTTCTTTCAGTATTCACATATCAATGAAAATTTCTGAGGTTTTGAAATAAAATATTCATTTTTCTCTTCCCTTGGTGATGACAGACTAAAATGTTGTAATCTTTATTCTCAGGGCTAAGGTGAGCACCACTTGATATAGGGCAGAGCCCATGAGTCTAGTTAAAGTACCTGTTTAGATAATTTCCCTATAGTGATTTTTATTTACAACTTAAATAAATGACTTCAAAAAATTAAAGTAGCAGATATTTCTGATATTAGATGCACTATTGTTCCCATCAATAACTGAAATCACAAGTTGCAGGTTCCACCCTAAAAAGAACTTAATTGTCTGAAGTTTTGACTCTTTTCCTTTCCCCAAGACAGCTTTTCTGTATCTCTGTCTACTAGCTGGATGTTCCCCAAGTGACAGGCCCTCTTTGTTTTGGGGGGAACTGTATAGTTACATCACTGATTGGCTGGCTTATCCACACTCAAGCCAATATCTGCTTGGAGTAACTTTCTCTTGACTGGACAATTCTCTTTTCAGCAAGTTCTATTTTCTTTGGGTGTGTTGGTATGAGTACATCAAAGAAAGTCCATGTTGGAATTCAGGCTTTTAACTGGGCTCGTGGGCTCTTCCCTTTATCAGATGGTGTCTCACCTGAGAACAAAATATACAATATCTTAGTCTACTGTTATCAAGAGAAAGCAATTTGAGGAGCTTATATAGCTTAATAAAATACAACTGTATTTCCCTCTGAATTTTAGAACCAACTGAGAGAAAGTTACGGGAGTTAGACAGATGAATATCAAAATGTTACCTTTGTCAAGTTGGTTCAGGGACTTGTCCATAGATATTCATTAAATATCAAAGTTAGGTAACAGAGTGGAAAGAGACCTGTATAATCTCTGAGTGTTATTCTGCCTCATCATTGATGGTAGCCATTCCTAGCTTTGGGTCAGTTTAGTTCAGTTCAGTAGCTCAGTCATGTCCGACCCTTTGCGACCCTATGGACTGCAACACACCAGGCTTTCCTGTCCCTCACCAACTCCCAGAGCTTACCCAAACTCACGTCCATCGAGTTGGTGATGCCATCCAACCATCTTGTCCTCTGTGGTCCCCTTCTCCTCCTGCCTTCAATCTTTCCCAGAATCAGGGTCTTTTCTAAGGAGTCAGTCAGTTCTTTGCCTCAGGTGGCCAAAGTACTGGAGCTTCAGCTTCAGCATCAGTCCTTCCAATGAATATTCAGGACTGATTTCCTTTATGATTGACTGGTTTGATCTCCTTGTGGTCCAAGGGATTATCAAGAGTCTTCTCGAACACCACAGTTCAAAAGCATTAATTCTTCGGCACTCAGCTTTCTTTATAGTCCAACACTCACATCCACACATGACTACTGGAAAAACCATAGCCTTGACTAGATGGACCTTTGTTGGCCAAGCAATGTCTCTGCTTTTTAATATGCTGTCTAGGTTGGTCATAGCTTTTCTTCCAAGGAGCAAGCATCTTTTAATTTCATGGCTGCAGTCACCATCTGCAGTGATTTTGGAGCCCCCCCAAAAATAAAGTTTCTCATTGTTTCCATTATTTCCCCATCTATTTACCATGAAATGATGGGAGTGGATGCCATGATCTTTGTTTTTTGACTGTTGAGTTTTAAGCCAACTTTTTCACTCTCCTCTTTCACTTTCATCAAGAGGCTCTTTAGTTCTTCTTTGCTTTCTGCCATAAGGGTGGTGTGAGGCTGGCTTCGGGTGGTTTAATCATGTGTATGCATTGCAACGTACTCAGGAAGACTCTAACTCCAGAGCTTTTCCTCTATGTGGTGCTCTTTTGGTTTTCTGGCATTCTGCGTTGTGAATTCTAGCTGCTGTGGGAGACAGCCAGGCCAGATCTGGGAACCTGTTCCATGAGCTGTACCCTGGAAATTTTCTTCAGCCAGCCGTCAATGCCCTGAACTGCTGGGTGTCCAATGTCTAAAAGCCATTTTATTGTATATTCTTTTTTTTTAGTTGTTTAAAGTAAGAAGTAAATATAATCTTGTTACTTCCTCTGGGCCACAGAAATTCCTTATCTTCATTATTATAAAACATTTTTGAAGTAATATTGCATAAACTGCACATATTTAAAGTATATATATATATATATATATATATATATATACAAGTATATATATAATTGTGAAACCAACATAATTAAGATATCAAAATACATTTCTTACCCCCAAAGATTTCTCATGTCCTTTTGCAGTTTCCCCTTCTGGGCCTCTCTTCTCACTTTCCAATTCTCATTGCCAGTCAATTGCTAATATGTCACCATATGTTTGTTTGCATCTTCTAGATTTTACATAAATTTGATCATAATTACTCTTATATTTTATTTTATTCAGCATAATCATTTTGAGATTCATTTACATCATGTGTCTGAATAGTTCATTCCCTTTTATGCTGAGTAATGTGCTATTGCATAGATCATCACATCATGTTTATTGAATTGCCTGTTGCTGGACATTAGAGTTGTTTCCAGTTTTGTGCTATTAAAAATAAATGTGCTATTGACACTTGTGACCAAGGCTTTGTATGAACATCTGCTGTCTTTTCTCTCAAGTAATTGCTAAGAATGCAGTGACAATTAGGTGTATGTAGCATTAGGTGTATGTTTAATTTTTTAAGAAATGGTCAAACTATTTTCTAAAATGGTTCTAACATTCTACTTTCTCACAAAAAGTGAGAATGCAAGTTCCATGTGTACCAAATCCTTGTCAATAGTTGACTTGGTGTAGTTAGTCTTTTCAACTTTAGCCATTCTTGTGTAGGTGTTTAGTTTTATTTAGTTGTGGTGATTTTTGCTTGCATTTCCTTCATGACTGTTGATGCTAAGCATTTTTTATGTGTTTGTCACCCATATGTCTTCACTGGTGATATATGGGTGATACATGATTTATCAGGGCTTCCCTGGTGGCTCAGATGGTAAAGTATCTACCTGTAATGAGGGAGACCTGGGTTCGATCTGTGGGTTGGGGAGATCCCCTGGTGAAGGGAATGGCAACCCACTCCAGTATTCTTGCCAGGAAAATTCCATGGACAGAGGAGCCTGGTAGGCTACAGTCCATGAGGTCACAAAGAGTCAGATACTACTGAGTGACTTCACTTTCACTTTTCATGGTTTGTTACATTTTTCCCATTTTCTTTTTTTTTGGCCACTCCACCCATCTTGCAGGATCATAGTTTCCCAGCCAGGGATTGAACTCATACTCTGACAATGAAAGCACTGAATCCTAATCCATGGACCACCAGGGAATTCCAAAATTTTCCCCTTTTTTAAAGGTGAGTAGCTTGTTTTCCTGTTATTGAATTTTCAGAATCCTTTAAATATATATTTTGAATATAAATGTTTCATCAGATATAAGCTTTGCAAATATTCTCTCCCAGTTTATGGCTTATCTTTTTCATAGCAGTGTCTTTTGAAGAGCACAATTTCTAATTTTGATGAGACTGAATCTCATGCTTTTGCTATATGTATTGGTATGAATATATAATTTTTTGTTTATTCTACTAACATGAATTTCACTGATTGATATTCAAATGTTAAACTAACCTCATTTCATGGGAATGTTGATTGACTTGGTCAAGATATATATTCCATTTTATATATTTTTAGATTCAGTTGCCTTAAATTTTGGTTTAAAATTTTATATTTGTATTCATGTGGGATATGTTCTGTGATTTCTTTGAGATGTGTTTTTCTGGCATTGATATCAGTACAATGCTTGCCTTATAGGATGAACTTGAGAGTGCTCTCTCCTTAGTTTTCCAGAAGAGCTTGCGTCTATGGGGGCTAGTCTGGTGCTGTGGTAGGCTGAAAGCCTGGGTTTTTGGAAGCTTGTTGGCAGTCCATATTTGCGGGGGTTGGCCTGATACTATGGGCTTCCCCAGTGACTCAGGGGTAAAGGATCCCTCTGCAGTGCAGAAGACACAGGAGATGTAGGTTGGTGCCTGGGTCGGGGTCGGGAAGACCCCTGGAGGAGGAAATGGCAACCTGCTTCAGTATTCTTGTCTGGAAAAATCCCATGTAGCCTGGTGGGCTACACTCCTTCGGGTCACAAAAGAGTCAGACATGACTGAGCAACTGAGCTACTGAGCACACAATCTTGCTATGTTTTTCTTGTTCGAAGTAAGTCCTGAGGTCCAGCCCACACTCAAGGGGAGATGAGTTACACGAGAGCTTGAACACCAGGAGGAAGGAATGTGAAGGAGGAGGGGCAGCCTCAGAGGCTGTCTACTACACCTGTTTTTCCCAGGTGGCACTAGTGGTAAAGAATCTACCTGCCAATGCAGGAGACGTGAGAGATTCAGGTTTGATCTCTGGGTAGGGAAGATCCCTTGGAGAAGGAAATGGCAACCCACTCCAGTATTCTTGCCTGGAGAATTTCATGGACAGAGAAGCCTGGTGAGCTGCAGTCCTTGGGTTTGAAAAGAGTCAGACATGACTGAAGTGACTTCACGGCACATGCATGGCCTGATAATTGGGGTAAACCTGAGTTGTGAGAGTCTTTAGGAGTCTGGGACCATGGTAGCTGGCAGGCAACAGGGTGGGCCAGGGACCTGGGTTTGTGGGAGTGCCTGGGAAGCCTGGTGCCATGGAAGGCATCTCTGACCGTGGAAGTCAGTTCTGTACTGGGGTGGGCCAGTGCCAGGGTACATGGTAAAGTTGGATCTTACTTCACTTTCTTTCTCCCATGGGAAAGGTAGCTGTCCCTATGCTGGGCTGCCTGGGCTTGCTGGAGAGGTAATGTGGGTAATATGAATCTAGCATTCCTACTCTCTTCAATACATCTTTTCTCATTTCTGTGCTTTGCCCAAGTGCTGTGATCCCCTGCCTGGAATCCTTAGCTCCTGTGAAGTTATTTTCATGCACGAATAGTTGTTCAGATTGGTGTTTCTGGGAGGGGATGGAGCTAGAAATTCTTACACCATCATTTTACTGGTGTTACTTAAGGAGTTTGCTGTTTCCATGCTCAAGTGGTTGTGAGTTTCTCAAATTCTTTGTTTCTGATTTCTAATTTCACTCCACTATGTTGGAGAAAATAACCATGTATTTTTTTTTCTTTTATTGTGTTTTAGTAATGGCTTAAACATGGTGTGTTCTGGAGAATGTTCTGTGTGCACTTGAAAAAAATACATTTTGCTGTTGTTGGGTGGAGTGCTTTATAGACCCCTGTTATCCATAATTGGTTTATAGTTGTGTTCAAACATTTGGCTTCCTTCTTGATATCCTAATTCTGCATCCATTTTAGTTCCTGTCTTCTCCCTTTTTTATCTTCTTTACATTAAGTGGATATTTTCTATTTTGTATTTTAAATTCTTTAATAATTTCTTCACTGTTTTAAAAGTTGCTTTTTTTTCCTTAGCAGTTGGTTTTCATTTCAGTTCAGTCACTCAGTCATGTCTGACTCTTTGTGACCCCATGGACTGCGGCTCACCAGGCCTCCCTGTCCATCACCAGCTCCCAGAGTTTACCCAAATTTATGTCCACTGAGTTGGTGATGCCATCCAACCATCTCATCCTCTGTCATCCCCTTCTCCTCCTGCCTTCAATCTTTCCCAGCATCAGGTTCTTTTCCAATGAGTCATTTCTTCACATCAGGTGACCAGAGTATTCGAGTTTCAGCTTCATCATCAGTACTTCCAATGAACACCCAGGGCTGATCTCCTTTAGGATAGACTGGTTGAATCTCCTTGCAGTCCAAGAGACTCTCAAGAGTCTTCTCCAACACCACAGTTCAAAAGCATCAATTCTTTGGCGCTCAGCTTTCTTTTTAGTCCAACTCTCACATCCATACATGACTACTAGAAAAACCATAGCCTTGACTAGATGGACCTTTGTTGGCCAAGTAATGTCTCTGCTTTTTAATATGCTGTCTAAGTTGGTCATAACTTTCCTCCCAAGGAGTAAGTCTCTTTTAATTTCATGGCTGCAATCACCATCTACAGTGATTTTGGAGCCCCTCACCCCAAAATAAAGTCTGCCAGTGTTTCCACTGCTTCCCCATCTATTTGACATGAAGTAATGGGACCAGATGCCATGGTCTTAGTTTTCTGAATGTTGAACTTTAAGCCAACTTTTTTACTCTCCTCTTTCACTTTCATCAAGAGGCTCTTCAGTTCTTTGATTTCTGCCTAAGGGTGGTGTCATCTGCATATCTGAAGTTATTGAAATTTCTCCTGGCAATCTTGATTCCAGCTTGTGCTTCATCCAGCCCAGCGTTTCTCATGATGTACTCTGCATATAAGTTAAACAAGCAGGGTGACAATATGCAGCCTTGATGTACTATTTGGAACCAATCTGTTATTCCATGTCCAGTTCTAACTGTTGCTTCCTGACTTGCATACAGATTTCTCAAGAGGCAGGTCAGGTAGTCTGATATTCCCATCTCTTGAAGAATTTTCCACAGTTTGTTGTGATCCACACAGTCAAAGGCTTTGGCGTAGTCAATAAAGCAGAAATAGATGTTTTTCTGGAACTTTCTTGCTTTTTTGATGATCCAGTGGATGTTGGCAATTTGATCTCTCGTTCATCTGCCTTTTCTAAAACCAGCTTGAACATCTGGAAGTTCATGGTTCACGTATTGTTTAAGCCTGGCTTGGAGAATTTTCACCAGTACTAGCATGTGAGATGAGTGCAATTGTGTGGTAGTTTGAACATTCTTTGGCATTGCCTTTCTTTGGGATTGGAATGAAAACTGGCTTTTTCCAGTCCTGTGGCCACTGCTGAGTTTTCCAAATTTGCTGACATATTGAGTGCAGCACTTTCACAGCATTAACTTTTAGGATTTTAAATAGCTCAGCTGAAATTCCATCACCTCCACTAGCTTTGATCATAGTGATGTTTCCTAAGGCCCACTTGACTTCCCATTCCAAAATGTCTGGCTCTAGGTGAGTGATCACACCATCATGATTATCTGGGTCGTGAAGATCTTTTTTGTACAGTTTTTATGTGTATTCTTGCTACCTGTTCTTAATATCTTCTGCTTCTGTTAGGTCCATACCATTTCTGTCCTTTATTGAGCCCATCTTTGCATGAAATATTCCCTTGGTGTCTCAGATTTTCTTGAAGAGATCTCTAGTCTTTCCCATTCTATTGTTTTTCACTATTTCTTTGCACTGATCACTGAGGAAGGCTTTCTTATATCTCTTTGCTATTCTTTGGAACTCTGCCTTCAAATGGGTATATATTTCCTTTTCTCCTTTGCTTTTTGCTTCTCTTCTTTTCACAGTTATTTGTAAGGCTTCCTCAGACAGCCATTTTGCTTTTTTGCATTTCTTTTTCTTGGGGATGGTCTTGACCCCTGTCTCCAGTACAATGTCATGAACCTCTGTCCATAGTTCATTAGGCACTCTGTCTATCAGATCTAGTCTCTTAAATTTATTTCTCACTTCCACTATATAATCATAAGGGATTTGATTTAGGTCATATCTGAATGGTCTAGTTGTTTTCCCTACTTTCTTCAATTTAAGTCTGAATTTGGCAATAAGGAGTTCATGATCTGAGCCACAGTCAGCTCCTGGTCTTGGTTTGCTGACTGTATAGAGCTTCTCAATCTTTGGCTGCAAAGAATATAATCAATCTGATTTCGGTGTTGATGGTGATGTCCATGTGTAGAGTCTTCTCTTGTGTTGTTGGAAGAGAGTGTTTGCTATGACCAGTGCATTCTCTTGGCAAAATTCTATTAGCCTGCGCCCTGCTTCATTCTGTACTCCAAGGCCAAATTTGCCTGTTACTCCAGGTGTTTCTTGACTTTCTACTTCTGCATTCCAGTCCCCTATAAGGAAAAGGACGTCTTTTTGGGGTGTAAGTTCTAGAAGGTCTTATAGGTCTTCGTAGCAGTTGTTCTAGGACTTACTGTATACATCTTATCTCATTAGAATCACCTGCTTGGAACTGCCCTGGAGGTCCAGTGGTTAGGACTCTGTGCTTCCACTAGAGGGGGTGAGGGTTTGATCCCTGGTCAAGGAACTAAGATCCCACATGCTGCCCTGTGCAGCCAAGAGATATGTATAC
This sequence comes from Cervus canadensis, assembly GCF_019320065.1. Classification (NCBI taxonomy): domain Eukaryota; kingdom Metazoa; phylum Chordata; class Mammalia; order Artiodactyla; family Cervidae; genus Cervus; species Cervus canadensis. The sequence goes on from NC_057401.1 coordinate 36,374,215, forward strand.
ATACATACATATATACAAAGTGAGCTTCCCAAGTGGCTAAAGTGGTAAAGAATCTGCCTGCCGATGCAGGAGATGCAGGAGACACAGGTTCCATCCCTCGGTTGGGAAGATCCCCTGGAGTAGGAAATGGCAAAACCCACTCCAGTATTCTTGCCTGGAAAATTCCATGGACAGAGCTTGGTGGGCTAAAGTTCATGGGTCCGGAAAGAGTCAGACACCACTAAGCCACTGGACACATGTATGTATATGTGTGTGTGTGTGTGTGTATGTGTATGTGTATGTATATATATACATACACATATACATAGTCACTTGCTTAATTAAATTTCTATTAACTTAATTCCAGTGAGATATAGAGCTCTTACTCATTTATAGTTCTCCATTGTCCTCTTTTCAATGGCATTTTTGTTATACACATTACATCTGTAAATGTTACAGACTGAACAATGCTTTGTTATAGTTATTACTTAAATTATTTTTATATCTTTTATGAAGGAGGGAAAGTATATATGTAAAACTTTTGTTCTATCAAACTTAGTATTTTTAATTTGTGTTTCTCATAATTTTATGTGTTAGTACCATCTAGATTCTTTTTCTTGGCCCAGTTTGGCTTTCCTCAGCCCCACTGCTCTTTTTGTTGTTGACAATATATTACATTTCCATGTGTTATAGACCCAATAATATATTATATAACGTACTATATAATATATACATATTATTTTGTAGGATTTCTTTTAAAATCAGTTATGATAACTTTGAAGATAAGCAAGTAGATCTCTTTCATGGAAAGACTGAGGATTTGTTAGTCTGCTGCTCTCTGCTGGGTCCAGGAGGGTTAGCCATAGCGGATCCTCATGAGCAGGTGGAAACCTGTTACTTAGTTTGCTATATCCTTGTGTTTCTTGTGGAGGTGAATGCCATCTGCTCTGAAATCTAGCGGACTGGGGGGCTTGTCCATCAAGTAGAGATTTTAAATGTTGGAGCTCCAGATGTGGGGGTTCAAACCCTTTGCTTCTCAGGAAGAAGCTGGGAGTTATGAGTTCCTTCCCAACTGTGGGTTGTTGTGTCCGGGCTGGGGTTTATGGTAAGATTGTGTCTCAGCCTCTCCTACCCATTTTGATGTGCTGTTTTCTTTTTTTGCTCAATAGATGCATAGTCACTCAGTTAGCTCCTGGATTTCTTACAGAGGGCATTGATCTGTATGCTACAAATATGATGGGTTCATGAAGCCATCAAATAGAAGTTCAAGAGCCTCCTACATCACCATCTTTTTTAAAAAAACCTTTTTATTTTGTATTGGAGTATAGCCAGTTAACCATGTTGTGATAGCTTCAGGTGAGCAGTGAAGGGACTCAGCCATACATATACATGTGTTCGTTCTCCCCCAAACTCCCCTCCCATCCAGGCTGCTGCTGCATAACATTGAGCAGAGTTCCATGTGCTATACAGTAGGTCCTTGTTGGTTGTTCATTTTGAATATAGCAGTGTGTACATGTCCATCCCGAACTTCCCAACTATCCCTTCCTTCCATTCTTCTCCCCCGCCCCTGGGGCAACCCTAAGTTCATTCTTTAAGTCTGTGAGTCTCTTTCTGTTTTGTAAATAAGTTCATTTGCATCGTTTCTTTTTCGATTCCACATATAAGGGATGCCATATGGTATTTCTCCTTCTGTGTCTGATTTACTTCATTCAATATGTATGTTACCATCTTGAATTGGAACTGACGATTTTATTCTTTTGTGTGTAGAGATCAAGTTTTCCCAGTATCACTTGTTGAAAAGACTTTGCTTTCTCATTGAATGGTCATGGTCCCTTGTTAAAAATGCTTTTGGGAGCTCTTTTTCTATTGGTCTGCATGTCTGTTTTATTCCAGTTCCATACTGTATTAATTATTGTAGCTTTCCAGTGAATTTTGAAATCAGGAAGTGTGATTCCTCCAGCTTTGTTCTTTTTCATGATTGCTTTGGCTGTGGGTGGTACAGTGGTAAAGAACCTGCCTACCAATGCAGGAGATGCAAGAGACTCAGGTTCAATCACTGGGTCGGGAAGATCCCCTGGAGTATTAAATGGCAACCCACTCCAGTATTCTTGCCTGGAAAATTCCATACAGAGGAGCCTGGTGGGCTATAGTCTATAGGGTCTCAAAGAGTGGGACATGCCTGAGCATGGGTGCTTGTGGCATTGGCTATTTGAGATATTAGAGATTTCAAAGGAGTTTTAAGATGGGTTTTTCCCCCCATTACTGCAAAAGACATCATTGGGATTTTGATAGGGATTGTGTTGAATCTATAGATCATTTTGGGTGGTATCGACATCTTAACAACTGAGTCTTCCAATTCATGAACATGGAATGTATTTACATTTATTTGTCTTCTCTAATTTCCTTCAACATTGCTTTGCAGTTTTCACTTCACGAATCTTTCAACTCTTTGGCTAAGCTAAATCCTAAGTATTTTATTCTTTTTGATGCTATTGTATTTGGAATTCTTTTTGAAAATATTTTAGAGTATTCATTTATAGTATAGAAATGCAACTGATTTTTATGTATGAACTTTTTATCTTGTTACTTTGATGAATTCATTTTTTAGTTCTAACATTTTTTTGTGGAATCTTTAGGGTTTTTAACATGTAAGATTACATCATCTGAGAACAGATATTCTTTTACTTCTTCCTTTCCAATTTGGATGCCCTTTTTTCCTTCCTTGCTTCCTTTGCCTGACTACTCTGGCTACATCTTCCAATACTATATTGAATGGAAATAGTTAAGAAGTCTCCTTGCCTTGTTACTGACCTTAGTGGAAAGTTTTCAGTCTTTCTTCACTGAGTATGATGTTTGCTATTGGTTTTTCATATATGGTTTTTATTATGTTGAGGTTCAGTTCAGTTCAGTTCAGTTGCTCAGCTGTGTCTGACTCTTTGCAACCCCATGAACCGCAGGACGCCAGGCCTCCCTGTCCATCACCAACTCCTGGAGTCTACCCAAACTCATGTCCATCTAGTCGGTGATGCCATCCAACCATCTCTTCCTCTGTCATCCCCTTCCCCTCCTGCCTTTAATCTTTCCCAGCATCAGGGTCTTTTCAAATGAGTCAGCCCTTCGCATCAGGTGGCCAAAGTATTGGCGTTTCAGCTTCAACATCAGTCCTTCCAATGAACACCCAGGACTCATCTCCTTTAGGATGGACTGGTTGGATCTCCTTGCAGTCCAAGGGACTCTGAAGAGTTGAGGTAGTTTCCTTCTATTCCTAGTTTGTTGAGTGTTTTTCTTTAAATTACAAATGGATGTTGAATTTTATCAAATGCTTTTTCTGCAGCAGTTGAATTGGTCATGTTATTTTTGTCCTTAATTCTGTAAATCTAGTATCTTTTATCAACTGGTTTTTGTTTACTGAGCTATCTTTGCCTTCGAGGAATAAATCATTGTGTATAATCCTCTTCATATTCTGTTGAATTTGATTTGCTGCTTTTTTGTTGAAGGCTTTTGTATCAATGTTCATAAAGGACACTAGTCTGTAGGTTTCCTTTTTTTGTAGTGCCCTTGTCTGGCTTTCCCAAATTGGGAAAGGAGTACATCAAGCCTGTATATTGTCACCCTGCTTGTTTAACTTTTATGCAGAGTACATCATGTGAAATGCTAGGCTGGATGAAGCACAAGCTGGAATCAAGATTGCCGGGAGAAACATCATTAACCTCAGATATGCAGATGATACCACCCTTATGGCAGAAAGCAAAGAGGAACTAAAGAGCCTCTTGATAAAGGTGAAAGAGGAGAATGAAAAAGCTGGCTTAAAACTCAGTGTTCAAAAAACAAAGATCTTGGCATCTGGTCCCATTACTTCATGGCAAACAGATGGGGAAACAATGCAAACAGAGATAGATTTTATTTCCTTGAGCTCCAAAATCATTGCAGATGGTGACTGCAGCCATGAAATTAAAAGATGCTTGCTCCTTGGAAGAAAAGCTATGACGAACCTAGATAGCATATTAAAAGCAGAGATGTTACTTTGCCAACAAAGGTCTGTCTTGTCAAGGCTATGGTTTTTCCAGTGGTCATGTATGGATGTGAGAATTGGACTATAAAGAAAGATGAGCGCCGAAGAATTGATGCTTTTGAACTGTGGTGTTGGAGAAGACTCTTGAGAGCCCCTTGGACTGTAAGGAGATCAAACCAGTCAATCGTGAAGGAAATCAGTCCTGAATATTCATTGGAAGGACTGATGTTGAAGCCGAAACTCAAATACTTTGGCCACCTGAGGTGAAGAACTGACTCCTTAGAAAAGACCCTGCTGCTGGGAAAGATTGAAGGCAGGAGGAGAAGGGGACGACAGAGGATGAGATGGTTGGATGGCATCTCCAACTTGATGGACATGAGTTTGAGCAAGCTCCAGGAGTTGGTGATGGACAGGGAAGCCTGGTGTGCTGCAGTCCATAGGGTCGCAAATAGTTGGACACGAGTGTGTGACTGAACTGTACTGAACTGTCTGGCTTTGGTATCAGGGATATACTGGCTTCATAAAATGAGTTTGGAAGTGTTTCCATCTGTTCAGCTCTTTGGAACAATTTGGGAAGGAGTAGTATTATTTCTTCTTTAAATGCTTGGTAGGATTTACTAGTGAAACCATTGAATCCAGACGTGATTTTATTGAGAGATTTTGACTGCTGATTTAATTTCCTTATGACTTATAAATCTATTCAAATTTTCTATTTCTATGTGATTTACTATTAATTGGTTTTATGTCTCTAGGAATTTTAAAATTTCATCTAGATTATCCAATTTGTTGGTGTACAGTTTTTCAGAGTATTTCTTATAATACTAATTTCTGTATAATTAGAGCAATGACACCATTTTCATTTTGTATTTTAGTAATTTGAGTATTCTCTCTCTCTTTTTTTCTGAGTATTTCTAGCTAAATATTTGTCAACGTTATTGATATTTTCACCCTGGAAGTTGCAAGCCCTCCATGGACTTCAAGTTCCAAAATAATTATTTTAGGAGATTATGCCAGTGCATTTGTTGTTTAGGTGGAGAGACAGATTTCTGGTGCTTCCTACTCTATCATCTTCCCAGAATCCTCCCCACTGTATGTTGACCTTTTTTTTTTTTTATAGCGTATATGTGTGCACAAGTATATGTATATATATTATATACACATTTATATATAACTTTAATACAAAGTATACTACTTACCACATGTGCATCCTTGACAGTTTGTTTGGCACCCCATTCATCTTTGTTTTCTCACCAGTAAAATGAGGAATACCTTTAACCAAAGGCTTTAAATGGAAACTCTAACACTTTAAAGGAATAATAGTGACTGAATATTTGTGAAGTTCTTAATAAGTATTGTCATAGGATTAAAGGAATGAGAGGGCAAGAAAAAATTCAAGAAGAAAACATCTAAATATATATAAAATTATTGCAATAAGTAGACTATGATATCATGCTAATACTGATCTGAGTTATGTGACATATTAAATATTTCCCTGTTGGTGTTTTCTTAGATTTAGAAAAGGAGGAACACTCATTCCAAGTTATCAGTTGGCATTCACCTGGAGATCTTGAAAATGAAATAAGGAAATGTCTGGATTTGTTTGTGACAGAAGCTTTGCACAGCAGGTAATTTATTCTCTCAGTGAAAAACCTATTATTTTAGTGATTCAAATAAATGGATGGGTATATGGATACTGGGAATACATTTAAGAGCAATAGATGAGTTGATGGATAAATGGATGGAGAGAAGGATGAATGATATGGGGTGGTGGGTGGATGGATGGAGCAGATGGTCTTCATACTATCTAGACTGTATACTGTCCTTTTTCCGTGAAAATCATGAATTTCTGCTTTTAGTTGTGGCGGATAGTTGTGAGGGATTGTTGCTCCTGGATCTTGTTGGCGATACATCACTTATAGACTTTGTGTATACTCTCCCCAACACAGGAGAGATAGACAACTTAACTTCTCATTGTTGATAAAACAAACCCTACCCACCATTTTATACTTATTTTTTCTCCATTCTCCTTATATAAATTCAAGAATGGAAAAACACTCATCATGAACATTGATTTGTTTTCATACCTTTAAATGCTGTTCTTTTAAATACATTAAAAATACCTCAAATACCTTTAAGAAGCACAGTGAGAGATGAGCCTGAGAGTTTTTGTCATCACCTAGGATGTATAGAAAGTTCTTTATCTTTGACATATAAGAAGAAAGATAAAATCCATGGCTCAGTTGGCTAATTGCAGTGGCTTAACCCACCCCCTTTCTTTAAAAATTCTACTCACTATCAAGGTTGTGTTCAAATCTGACTTTTTCTTAAAACTTTCTTACTCTCTAAAACTAGAAGATCAGATTCTCTCCACTTTAAAAGATCTGGTCTAAAGTACTCATTTGAAACTTTCTGTTGCCTTGTGTTGTTAGGCCTGTGTTTTTAAAGTCTATGTCTTGTTTCTTCTCTTGCAACTTGATTTCTTTGAAGACTGGTTCTATACACACACACATGTGGTGGAATATACTGAGCACAAGGCTTCCCTGATGGCTCAGACTGTAAAGAATCCGCCTGCAATGCAGGAGACTTGGGTTCAATCCCTGAGTCAGGAAGATCCTCTGGAGAAGGGAATGGCTGCCCTCTCCAGTTTTCTTGCCTGGAGAATTCCGTGGAAAGAGGAGCCTGGTGGGCTATAGTTCATGGGGACACCACACCGTGTCGTCTTGTAATCTTTTTCAATGAATCCAACTTAATTTCAGATAGGATTAATGTTCTACTTTTGAGGACTTTGTACTTCCTATTTTGAATTTCTCCCTGATATTTGGCAATCATTCTTTATGTAGAATCTTTAAAAAATATAATAGAGGATAATTTCAGCTAATCACCATCACTCAATGTTTATTCTAAAGAGCAGGTAGAGATCTTCATATTGCTAATGAATTATCAACCTTGTTGGCTTTCTTTAAGTGGGCTGACATGGTGTAGTGTTGTACAGGTTATGAGTTTGCTGAGCCATTGATTCTTTCAGTCCTTTGCTAGACGAGGAGGCCCATGGGTCTTCAAAACACCTGGCCACAAACATTCTTGTCTATTTCTCCCTGTGCTATACAAAAAGGATCATTTTCTTTGCAGGCAGTGATGGAAAAACCATGATGGAGAATAGTTCCTGGAATAGGGTAATAAATGAGTCTTAATTTCCTGTCAGTAAAAATTGAGCATTAACTTCTATAAATACCCCGGTGAGCATAAAGTGGAAAGGCTGTTAACAAGTTTCAAACAAAGTTTCATTTTTGTTTGTTCTAAATCATTTAACTTTACATTAGAAGGATATAAATCTCATATTCAGTTTAGAATTTGTATTCTAATATTAGTATCAGGAAGTTCCTTGTGTGAGACAAGCTATCAGATGCAGGATATATAATGTGGTTTTAAAAAAGCAAAATCATCATCAGTATTGATGGACTCTGTCATGAAGTTACTTTCACAGCTTGGCTGGAAAACAAGACAGTTGCTCGTAAGTCATTATACAGATGAAAATAAAACAGAACATCACAGAATATTTCAAATAGACATGAAACCACGAGATTTGCTACAGTAGGTGATGACTCCCAAAGCAGAGGGACCTTGAATTGGCATGATGGTGGGTGAATTTGGTTTGGTCAAAGAAAGGAGAAGGGAAGAAGTGAGTATATTTTAGGAAGTAGAAACACCTGGACCAGAGTGATAGAATAGAGGATATTTCTTGGACAGCAGTAAAATTGGTGGGTAAAAATAGGCTGTCTTTCTTAACTGGGATGTTTTCTTTGAGCTGAAGATTATCCTAAAAATTGTGAAATTAAGACCTCCAGTGAGTATTTGTTATTAATTTTTTTTTCTTACAGAAAAGAATCTGAACACTTTGTAAATTTAATGGAAATACTTGGGACTCAATGCAGTTATTTGCTAAGGAGATGTGATATCATGGATTCCTTAAAGAATGAGAACTTCAACCTGATAGTTGTTGATGCCTTTGACTTGTGTTCATTTCTAATTGCTGAGAAACTTGAGAAGCTGTTTGTGTCCATTCTTCCCACATCGGTTAGCAGACTGGACATTGGCCTGCCAAGCCCCTTGTCTTATGTTCCAGTATTCCAGTCTTTCCTAACTGACCATATGGACTTCTGGGGTAGAGTGAAGAATTTTCTGATGTCATTTGTTTTCTCTGTGGAGCAGTGGCAAATACACTCTACCTTTGACAACACCATCAAGGAACATTTCCAGGAAGGTTCTAGGCCAGTTTTATCTCATCTTCTAAAGAAAGCAGAGCTGTGGTTTGTTAATTCTGACTTTGCCTTTGAATTTGCTCGGCCTCTGCTTCCCAACACTGTGAATGTTGGAGGCTTAATGGTCAAACTGTTAGACCAGTACCACAGGTAAATAAAAACCTGAGAGTGTGAATTTCATGCAGAGGTCTTCAGTGCAGAATTGGTATCTGCTCCTGCCACTGGGATCCTGGGATTTAAGTAGAGTGAGATAGGAAAAACACCTAGTATAAATCTTTTCATTTAATTTTTTAATTTTGTATTTTATTTTTCTGTTGTAAGACACTTAATACGAGATTTACCCTTTTAACAAGTATTTAACAGTGCAACACATTATTATTGACTATAGGTGCCATGCTATATAGCAGATTTCTAGATCCTATTCTTTCTGCTTCACCGAAACCCTGCCTCCATTGAAAAGTAGCTACCCATTTCCCCTTCCTCCAGTCCCTGGAAACCAGCTTCCACTCTTTGAGTCTATGAATTTGGTTATTTTAGATACTTTATATAAGTGAAATCCTGCAGTATTTGCCCTTTTGTGACTGACATTTCATTTAGCATAATGTCCTCAAGTTTCATTCATGTTTACACATATTGAAAAATTTCCTTGTTTATGAAGCTTTCACAAGCTAATTGTATGTTTATACTGTTGTTGTTCAGTCACCAGGTCATGCCCAACTCTTTGTGACCCCATGGACTGAAGGCAGATAGAAAGCAGAAGGAGAAGGGGGCTTACACTACAGAGGATGTTTATACTACATATTATTTAACCATTTGTCTTTTGATGGACATTTCAGGTTGTTTCCACATCTTGGCTATTGTGTATAGTGCTTCAGTGAACATGGGAATATAGATATCTCTTTCAGATCTTAATTCCCATTTGTTTATGTATATACACAAAACTAGGATTGCTGGATTATTTTATTAGTTCTATTTTTAATTTTTTGATGATTCTCTGTATTATTTTACATAGTGACTGCACAATTTTGCATTCCTGACAATGTAAGTGTTGCAACTTTCCCACATCCTCAACATATGTTGGTTAATATATGCTTTATGTATTTAGGTGGAAGATCCCCCATGGAGAAGGAAATGGCAACTCACTCCAGTATTCTAGTCTGGGAAATCCCATGGACAGAGAATCCTGGCAGGCTACAGTCCATGGGGTTGCAAAGAGTCGTACACGACTTAGTGACTAAACAACCAAACAACAACATCATGTTGGGTGCATATATATTTATAATTGTTGTATCTTCTTTTTGGATTTATTCCTTGATCATTATGTGATGTCCTTCTTTTTCTCTTATTATAGTCTTTGTTTTAAAGTCTATTTTGTCTGATGTAAGTATTGCTACCCTGGTTTTCTTTTGATTTCCATTTGCATGGGATACCTATTTCCATTCCCTCACTTTCAGTCTGTCTGTGTTTTTAGATCTGAAGTAAGTCTCTTATAGGAAGAATATATATGGGTCTTGTTTTTGTATCCATTCAGCCACTCTATGTCTTTTATTTGGAGTATTTCATTCATTTACATTTAAAGTAATTATTGATAGGTATGTACTTATTGCTATTTTGGTAATTGTTTTAGGGTTGTTTTTGTAGTTTTTTGTTCCTTTCTTCTTCTTTTGTTCTCTTCTGTTATAATTTGATGACTATCTTTAGTGTTATGTGTAAATTTCTTACTCTTTATGTGTGTATCTATTATAGATTTTTGATTTGTGATTACCATGAGGTTTGTATGTAGCAATCCATTTATATATGTGATTATTTTAAGTTGCTAGTCTTAATTTCAAATGCATTTTATCAAGTCTGCTTTTTACTCCCTCTCCCCTCATAACTGCTTTTTTGCAATATATTTTACTTCTTTTTTGGTTTTATGTATATCTTAACTGCTTGTTGTGGAAATAGACAATTTGACTACTTTTGTTCTTTAGTATTCATACTAGCTTTGCATGTGGTTGATTTACTACCTTTACTGTATATTTACTTTCACCAATGTGTTTTTCCTTTTGTAATTTACATGTTTCTAATTGTGGCCTATTCCTTTCTGTTTAGAGAGGCCCCTTTAACATTTCTTGTAACATTGGGTTGGTGGTGCTAAACTCTCTTAGTTTTTTGCTTGTCTGTAAAACTTTTGATTTCTCCATCAAATCTAAATGAAAGTATTCTTGTTTGTAGGTTTTTCCCTTTCATCACTTTAACTATGTTGTGCCACTCCCTTCAGGCTTGCAGAGTTTCTGCTGAAAATCAGCTGATACTGTTATGGGAGTTCCTTTGTAAGTAACTTGTTGCTTTTCTCTTGATGCATTTATTATTCTCTCTTTAACTTTTGCCATTTTAATTACAGTGTGCATTGGTATGGTCCTCTTTGGGTTTATCCTGTTTGGGACTCTGTGATTCCTGTACCTGGATGTCTATTTCATTTCCCAGGTTAAGGAAGTTTTCAGCTATTATGTCCTCATAAATATTCTCTGCCCCTTTCCCTCTCTCTTTTCCTTCTGGACCCTTATAAAGTGTTAGTATGTTTGATATTGTCCCCAAGGTCTCTCAAACTGTCTTCATTTCTTTTGATTCTTTCTTCTTTCCTGTTCAGCTTCAGTGATGTCCATTACTCTGTCTTCCAGTTCACTGATCCATCCCTCTGTATCATCTACTCTGTCAGTTCCTTCTAGTGCATTTTCCACTTCAGTTAGTGTATTTTTCACTTCTATTTGGTACTTCTTCATATTTTCTAACTTTTTGTTAAAAACTTCTAACTTCTCAGTTTGTTTATCCCCTCTTCTCCTGAATACTTTGATCATCTCTATGATCATCATCTTGAATTCTTTTCTTTATTTTGGTAGATTGCTATCTTTATTTCACTTAAGTATCTTATTTATTAATACTTGCTTGGATCATATTCTTCTGTAACTTCATTTTGCCTAATTTGCTATTTTAATTTCTATGTACTTGTTAGGTTAGTTACTCTTCCTGACCTTGGAGAAGGGATCTTTTGTAGGAATCATCCTATATGTCACAGCGGTGCACACCCCCCACCCTGCTTACCAGAGCTATATTTTTTAGGACTATCCTTTGTTTGGGCTGCATGGATTCTTATGTTGTGGCAGGTTGACTACTGTGGATGCTCTGGTAGGTGTGAGTTGACTCTGGTCCAGTTGGTTGCCAGGCCTTGCTTTGTGGGGCAGTTGGCAAGCTGCTGGTTGGCAAGGTTGGGTCATGATGCCACTGACTGCAGAACCCCAGGGGATCCTGGAGCTAGTTCTGGCTGACTGGCCACAACCACCTCTTTTTAACTTCTAGTGAAAGTCCCAGTTAAAGCAGTAAGACCAAAAAAGAAAAAAAAAGGAACAAAAATCAAATATATTAGGAAGGAAGAAATGAAACTGTTTTTATTCACAGATAACAGGATGGTCCATGTAAAAATCCAGAAAAGTCAAGAAAAAACTCCTGGAACTAATTAGTAATTATAGCAATGTCACAGAATATATGGTTTTTTTGTTTATTTGTTTTTTTTTTAGAATATATGTTTAATGTACAAAACCAATCCCTTTCCTATACACTAGCAATGAACAGAGAGAATGTGAAATTTAAAACATAATATTATATATTGCATGCTTGCTCAGTTATGTCCGACTCTTTGAAACCCCATAAACTGTAGCCCACCAGGCCGCTCTGTCCATGGGATTATTCAGGCAAGAATAATCGTTTTCCTTCTCTAGGGAATCTTTGTGACCCAAGGATTGAACTTGCATCTCCTATATCATCAGGCGGATTCTTTACCACTGCACCACCTATATTAGCATTCTGCAAAATGAAATACTTAAAAATAAATCTAATAAAATATATATAAAATTTATATGAGAAGACATGCAAAACTCTGATAAAAAAAATCAAAGAACTAAATAAATGGAGAGATATTCCATGTTAATGGATAGGAAGACTCAATGTTGTCAAGATGTCAGTTCTCTTCAGATTGATCTAAAGATTCACTGTAAACCACAATCAAAACCTCAGTAAGTTATTTTGTGAATATTGACAAACTGATCCTCAAGTTTGTATGGAGAGGCAAAAAGCTTGAAGAGCTAGTGCAATATTGAAGACAGAACAAAGTTGACGAACTGACATTACTCACCTTTGCCACTTACTGTGAAGGACAGTAATTAAGACAGTGTGGTCTTAGAAAAAGAATAGACAAATAAGATGCACATGAATTTAGTCAACTGATCTTTGACAGTGGATTAAAGGCAATACCACGGAGAAAAGATACTTTCAACAAAAAGTGCTGGAGCAACTGGACATTCACATGCAAAAAAATTGAATCTAGACCCAGACCTTCCCTGCTTAACAAAAATTAACTAAAAAATGGATCAATATACCTAAATATAAAATGGAAAAGTATAAAATGCCTAGAAGATAACATAGGAAAAAATCTAAATGAAATAGAGTCTGGTGATTACTGTTTAGACATAAAACCTAGGATATATTCTAAGAAATAAAGAGTTAATAAGTACTTTAAAAGAGTTGATAAGTATGTTAAATTGAAATTTATCTGTCCTGAGAAAGACCTTGTCAAGAGAATCAGGAGAGAAACCACAGATTGGAAATAAATATTTGCTGAAAACCTACCTGGTAAAGACTGATGTTAAGAATATACAAAGAATACTTAGAACTCAACAACACAGAAAAAATCAATTAAAAAATGATCCACAAACCTGAACAGATACCTCAACAAAGAAGCTATACAGGTTTCTAAAAAGATTATGAAGGAGACTTACAGCAGAATATTCTCCCAGCATGTCTACCTCAGTCCCCAGAAGGCCCACCAGGCCCAAATGGGCCAGGACAGCAGGCTACACTCCCCCAGGCTCCAGCTCCTCTGATCTGACATTGGAATACTCCTGAATGACTGTATCTGCCTGGACATAGAAGGAGAGTTGAGGATGACTCTGGTACTGGGATCATGTTTTCAATGAAGAAAGAGATTCCCACCACTTCAACTTTCCTCTTCCATAAAACATTGTTATACGTGGACGCTCTGGGTCTAGACGTTGGTGCTGCAGTCTTTAAGTACCTCTGTGCAATGTGCACCATCATGGCGGCTGGTTACCTAAAGCTCTCTTCACATCCATTTGTGAGTATTTAAAGTATTTATATGGGAAAATGTGTCCCAAGGTTTCATAAAAATTTCTTCAAGGCCATCTATCCAGAGGATCTGAGCATGGTGCAGAGGGCACTGAGCTGTCTTAGAGGCTATGAAGAACAGTTTCAAGGCAGTAAACTCTAACTGTTAACAGGAGAGTATGTTCAGTAAATAGATGATTTTCATTTTTTGGCCGTCTAGGCTTTCATTGACAACATTATTCACCTCCTTTCCTTTCCTACCTCTCTGCAGGAACTTGAGAATTTCATTGCCAAATTTGGAGACTCTGGTTTTGTCCTTGTGGCCTTGGGCTCCATCGTGAGCAGATATCAGTCCCAGGAGATTCTCAAGGAGATGAGTGCTGCCTTTGCTCATCTCCCTCAAGGGGTGGTATGGAAGTGTAAGCCTTCTCATTGGCCCAAAGATGTCAAATTGGCAGCAAACGTAAAAATCACGGACTGGCTTCCTCAGAATGACCTCTTGGGTAAGGACTTTCCAAGTCTACTTCTCTCGTCCTTATGTATCTTTGGGGTTCATTAGGGCTCTGACCTCTAGTTAGGCAATCCTGTTAGCATGAAAAGAAGTGGCTGATAAATGAAGGTAAGTATTCCAAGGAATGGAACAGCCAACTGGAGTTGTTGAGAAATCAGGCTATACCTCGAAAATACCCCAAACAGCATTTCCTCTTCTTTTCCATTTCTGATACCTGCAGTCAGAAGTGCTATCACTTTCAGTTTATTTTGACCATACTTTATCTGGCACTAAAGAGGGTTGCTCAAACACAATCCAAGATGATTTTCAACAGTTTGTCTGAGAACTCATATAAGGGGGCACATTGTCACTGTTTCCCATGGTCTCTTGAGCCCTTGTTCAGCCAGAGTTTTTTGTTGTTGCTCAATTGCTACATCATGTCCAACTGTTTGCAATCCCAAAGACTGAAGCATGCCGGGTTCCTCTGTCCTCTACTATCTCCCAGAGTTTTCTCAAATTCATGTCCATTGACTTGGTGATGCTATTGATCTACCCTCTGCCTCCCCATTCTCCTTATCAGCCATGTGCCATTATACAAACATATATCCATACATATTGATACATTCTTCTTAGTACCACAGGTGTGAGCAACTCATACCTTTACAAAGTTGATGCTGGTGGTGTCTGAAGGGTGTACCATAATATCTACATGCCAAACAGTAATCTCATAGCTGGTTATTTGGTTCATTAAATCCTTTGGTGGTAGAGAGCTCATTACATCCAAAAAGGTTTTCTTTGTCTCTTTATTGTTTTTTTGGATACTCCTCACTGTTACACTGACTGAATCAGAGCATCATAGCCAAGATTGTGGTTCAAAAACATATTGGGGAATTTAAGATAGAGAGTTCTGAACACTGAATTAAGAAGGCATGGGGTAGGGAAAAGAAGTCCCCCTTCCAAAGAAACCAACTGGATTCTGATTCACATCCCTATTGAGACGCAGAGTTTGAAATGAACTCTTCATTAACACTTGTTTTAGTTTTCTCTCAATGAGGGTGCAGGCTCAAAAATGACAGAATGATCTCAGTTTGTTTCCAATACAAACCATTCAATATCACAGTAATCCAAGTTTATGCCCCAACCACTAATGCCAAAGAAGCTAAAGTTGAACAATTCTATGATAACCTACAAGAATTTCTAAAATTAACACCAAATGAAGATGTCCTTTTCATCTTAGGTGATTGGAATGCAAAAGTAGGAAGTCAAGAGATACCTGGAGTAACAGGCAAGTTTGATCTTGAAGTACAAAAATGAAGCAGGGCAAAGGATAACAGAATTTTGTTAAAAGAACGCACTGGTCATAGCAAACACCCTCTTCCAGCAACACAAAAGACAACTTTACACATGGACATCAGCAGATGGTCAATACTGAAATCAGATTGATTATATTCTTTGCAGCTGAAGATGGAGAAGATCTATACAGTCAGCAAAAACAAGACTGGAACCCGACTGTGGCTCAGATCAGAAACTCCTTATTGCCAAATTCAGTCTTAAATTAAAGAAAGTAGGGAAAACCACTAAGCCATTCAGGTATCAGTTCAGTTCAGTCACTCAGTCGTGTCTGACTCTTTGCGACCCCATGAATCGCAGCACACCAGGCCTCCCTGTCCATCACCAATTCCCGGAGTCTACTCAAACTCATACCCATTGAGTCGGTGATGCCATCCAGCCATCTCATCCTCTGTCATCCCCTTCACCTCCTGCCCCCAATCCCTCCCAAAATCAATCAAATCTCTTATGATTATACTGTGGAAGTGACAAATAGGTTAAAGGGACTAGATCTAATAGAATGCCTGAAGAACTATAGATGGAGGTTCATGACATTGTACAGGAAACGGTGATCAAAAGCATCCCCAAGAAAAAGAAATGCAAAAAGGCAAAATGGTTATATGAGGAGGACTTACAAATAGCTGAAAGGCAAAGGAGAAAAGGAAAGCTATATCCAACTGAATGCAGAATTGCAAAGAAAAGCAAGGAGAGATAAGAAAGCCTTCCTCAGTGATCAGTGCAAAGAAATAGAAGAAAACAATAGAAAAGGAAAGACTAGAGAGCTCTTCAAGAAAATTTGAGATACCAAGGGAACATTTCATGCAAAGATGGGCTCAATAAAAGACAGAAATAGTATGGACCTAAGAGAAGCAGAAGATATTAAGAAGAGCTGGCAAGAATACACAGAAGAACTATACAAAAAAGATGTTTGACTCAGATAACCACGATGATGTGATCTCTCACCTAGACCCAGATATCCTGGAATGTGAAGTCAAGTGGGCCTTAGGAAGGATCACTAGGAACAAAGCCAGTGGAGGTGATGGAATTCCAGTTGAACTATTTCAAATCCTAAAAGATGATGCTGTGAAAGTGCTGCACTCAATATGTCAGCAAGTTTGGAAAACTCAGCAGTGGCCACAGGACTGGAAAAGGTCAGTTTTCATTCCAATCCCAAAGAAGGACAATGCCCAAGAATGTTCAAACTACCACACAATTGCACTTATTTCACATTCTAGCAAAGTAATGCTCAGAATCCTTCAAGCTAGGCTTCAATAGTACATGAACCAAGAACTTCCAGATGTTTCAGTTGTATTTGGAAAAGGCAGAGGAACCAGAGATCAAATTGCCAACATCTGTTGGATCATAGAAAAAGCCAAAAAATTCCAGAAAAATATCTACTTCTGCTTCATTGATTATGCTAAAGCTTTTGACTGTGTGGATCACAGCAAACTGCGGAAAATTCTTAAGGAGATGGGAATATCAGACCACCTTACCTGCCCCCCTGAGAAACCTGTATGCAGGTCAAGAAGCAACAGTTAGAACCAGACATGGGACAACAGTCTGTCAGTCAGTTCAATTGCTCAGTCATGTCCGACTCTTTGCGACCCCATGAATCACAGCACGCCAGGCCTCCCTGTCCATCACAAACTCCCGGAGTTTACTCAAACTCATGCCCATCGAGTCGGTGATGCCATCCAGCCATCTCATCCTCTGTCATCCCCTTCTCCTCTCACCCCCAATCCCTCCCAGCATCAGGGTCTTTTTCCAATGAGTCACTCTTCGCAATGAGGTGGCCAAAGTGTGGAGTTTTTCAGCTTTGAGCAATCTGTCCTTCAATGAACACCCAGGACTTTCTCCTTCAGGATGGACCTGGTTGATCTCCTTGGACCAGTCCAAGGGACTCTCAAGAGTCTCTCATACAACCACAGTTCAAAAGCATCAATTTTTTCGGCACTCAGCTTTCTTCACAGTCCAACTCTCACATCCATACATGGACATGGAAAAAACCATAAGCCTTGACCAGACGGACCTTTGTTTGGCCAAAGTAATGTCTCTGTACCTTTTAATAAGTTATCTAGGTTGGGTCATAAATTTCCTTCCAGAGTAAGCGTCTTTTAATTCATGACTACAATCACCATCTGCCAGTGATTTTGGAGCCCAAGAAAATGTCACTGTTTCCATTGTTTCCCTGTCTATTTGCCATGAAGTGATGGGACCAGATGCCATGATCTTAGTTTTCTGAATGTTGAGCTTTAAAGCCAACTTTTTCACTCTCCTCTTTCACTTTCATCAAGAGGCTCTTTAGTTCCTCTTCACTTTCTGCCATAAGGGTGGTGTCATCTGCATATCTGAGGTTATTGATATTTCTCCCGGCAATCTTGATTCCAGCTTGTGCTTCTCCCAGCCCAGCGTTTCTCATGATGTACTCTGCATATAAGTTAAATAAGCAGGGTGACCATATACAGCCTTGACGTACTCCTTTCCCGATTTGGAACCAGTCTGTTGTTCCATGTCCAGTTCTAACTGGTGCTTCCTGACCTGCACGCAGATTTCTCAAGAGGCAGGTCAGGTGGTCTGGTATTCCCATCTCTTTCAGACTTTTCCACAGTTTATTGTGATCCACACAGCCAAAGGCTTTGGCATAGTCAATAAAGCAGAAATAGATGTTTTTCTGGAACTCTCTTGCTTTTTGATGATCCAGCAGATGTTGGCAATTTGATCTCTGGTTCCTCTGCCTTTTCTAAAACCAGCTTGAATATCTGGAAGTTCATGGTTCACGTATTGCTGAAGCCTGGCTTGGAGAATTTTGAGCATTAAATTGCTGCGTGTGTAGATGATGTGCAATTGTGTGGTAGTTGAGCATCTTGGCATTGCCTTTTCTTTGGGATTGAATGAAAACGGACCTTTTTTCTAGTCCTTTGGCCACTGCCGCGAGTTTTCCAAATTTGCTGGCATATTGAGTGCAAGCACATTTTCACAGACATTCATCTTTCAGGATTTGAAAATAGCTCAACTGGAATTCATCAATCCAATAGCTTTGTTCCATATGATGCTTTCTAAAGCCCACTGATTCACATTCCGCATGTCTGCTCTAGGTGAGTGATCACAACCATTGTGGTTGATGTAGGTCATGAAGATCTTTTTTGTAGTTCTTCTGTGTGTATTCTTGCCACCTCTTCTTTATAACTTCTGCTTCTGTTAGGTCCATACCATTTCTGGCCTTTATTGAGCCCATTTTTACATTAAATGTTCCCTTGGTATCTCTAATTTTCCTGAAGAGATCTCTAGTTTTTCCCATTCTGTTGTTTTCCTCTATTTCTTTGCACTGATCGCTGAGGAAGGCTTTCTTATCTCTCCTGGCTATTCTTTGGAACTCTGCATTCAAATGGGAATATCTTTCCTTTTCTCCTTTGCTTTTTGCTTCTCTTCTTTCCACAGCTATTTGTAAGGCCTCCTCAGACAACCATTTTGCCTTTTTGCATTGCTTTTCCATAGGGATGGTCTTGATCCCTCTCTCCTGTACAATGTCACAAACCTCCGTGCATAGTTCATCAAGCTCTCTGTCTATCAGATCTAGTCCCTTAACTCTATTTCTCACTTCCACTGTATATTCATAAGGGATTTGATTTATGGCTCAAAGGAGGAAAGAAGTAGGTCAAGGCTGTATATTGTCACCCTGCTTATTTAACTTATATGCAGAGTACATCATGTGAAATTCCAGGATGGATGCAGCAGAAGCTGGAATCAAGATTGCTGGAAGAAATATCAATAACCTCAGATATGCAGATGATACCACTCTTATGGGAGAAAGTAGAGGGGAACTAAAGAGCCTCTTGATGAAGGTGAAAGAGGAGAGCGAAAAAGCTTGCTTAAAACTCAGCATTCAAAAAACCTAAGATGATGGCATCCGATCCCATCATGTCATGGCAAACAGATGGGAAACATTGACAGACTTATTTTCTTGGGCTCCACAATCACTGCAGATGGTGACTGCAGCCATGAAATTAAAAGACGCTTGCTCCTTGGAAGAAAAACTATGACAGACCTTGGCAGTGTATTAAAAAGCAGAGACATCACTTTGCCTACAAATGTCCATATATGGTTTTTCCAGTAGTCATGTATGGATGTGAGAATTGTACTGTAAAGAAGGTTGAGCACTGAATAAATGATACTTTTGAACTGTGGTGTTGGAGAAGACTCTTGAGAGCCCCTTGGACTGCAAGCATATCAGTCGATCCTAAAGGAAATCAATCCTAAATATTCATTGAAAGGACTGATGCTAAAGCTGAGGCTCTGATTCTTTGTCTACCTGATGCAAAGAGCTGACTTATTAGAAAAGACACTGATGCTGGGAAGGATTGAAGGCAGGAGGAAATGGGGCAACAGAGGACACGATGATTGGATTGTATCACCAACTTGATGGATATAAGTTTGAGCAAGCTGTGGGAGATGGTGAAGGACAGGGAAGCCTGGCATGCTGCAGTCCATGGCATCGTAAAGAATTGCACACCACTGAGTGACTGAACAATAACAAAAGTAAGGGTGGGGTAGGCATACAGGAACTGGAAATGATGAAATGTATGGCCCATTATTCCCTACCTTAGAGATTTCTCATAAAATTGAGGAGAAAATACTTGTAGTGGTAAGTTTTATAAATGCCACATGAGTTGTTATGTCAATGATAGTGTTAAAAATTCAGATAAATGAGATATGAATAAGCAGTGGAGAAGAGAGGGAGAGACCTAGAGAGCAAAAGATCAAGTGACCTAAAGACAAAGAGACAGAAAGAGAGAGAGAGAGAAACAGAGATGTAGAGAATGATTGTGGGAGAGAGTAATAGAGAGAGAACAGAGATGAGAAGCAAAGAGACACGGTAGAGATGGATGGATGGATGGATGGATGAATAGGTGGGGGGAGGAATATGCCTTGCTTATCACTCTTCTCTGCAGCTTTCCCTGGGTTCTGAGTCTTAGATGGATTAGGGCTGAGGTGAGAAGTTTCTGTACAGAGACAAGAACAAAATCTGTGTCTTAGAATATTCAGGATGGGGAACACATGTAAATCCATGGCTGATTCATGTCAATGTATGGCAAAAACCACTACAATACTGTAAAGTAATTAACCTCCAACTAATAAAAATAAATGGAAAAAAAAGAATATTCACCCTTGAATGTGTCCTGAGATAAGTCAGTAAATTCATTTTTTTTCACAGCATGTTGAGATCCCTTTTTACATTCTTTTTACCCTTGTTGCTTTGCTTGTTGTCCTGAAACTTTTCATCCTGAGGTGTCCTGCTCTCTTCCTAATTTGCAACAGCGCACCCTCGCATCCGCCTTTTTGTCACCCAAGGTGGGATGAACAGTGTCATGGAGGCCATCCAGCATGGTGTGCCCATGGTGGGGATTCCTGTCTTTGCAGACCAGCATGAAAATGTGCTCCGAGTAGAAACCAAAAAGTTCAGTGTCTCTATCCAGTTAGAACAGATGAAGGCCAAGACATTGGCTCTGAAGATGAAGCAAGTCATGGAAGACAAGAGGTGTGCAGCTCTCGGGGCTTGTGGTTCGTTAATGCTTGACGGAGGTGTAAGCCATGATGGACACTACGTGGGTCTTAGTGTAGTAAAAGCTGAAACTTCCAGGACACAGAATAATATTGGTGTACTTTTACATGTTAGCACTTTCAACACTAAGCATGGGTCTTTGCATGCAAGAATCAATTTGAACTTTTCAAGCAGACTCAGTTGGACAGTGGCAAGACCAGGCCAACAATTTTCCTTGAAAGGAAGTCTTTTGTGCCTATGGTAGAAAGTGTGTATGTGCCTGTGTGTGTGATACAAGGTGTCTAAGAATTCTGAGACCACTTGAGTTAACACCTCCCCTCTGTCTCTGTCTACAGGTACAAATCTGCCGCAGAGGCCGCCATCATCATCAGACGCTCGCAGCCCCTGACCCCCGCCCAGCGGCTGGTGGGCTGGATCGACCACATCCTCCAGACAGGGGGTGCAGCCCACCTCGAGCCCCATGCCTTCCAGCAGCCGTGGTATGAGCAGTACCTACTGGACGTCCTCTTGTTCCTGCTGGTGGTCACCCTGGGCACCACATGGCTCTGTGGGAAGCTGCTGGGCCTGGTGGCCAGGTGGCTGTGTGGGGCCAGGAAGCTGAAGAAGGCCTGAGGCCCAGTAGAGCCTTGGAGAGAGTGTGCTGGGGAGCCACTGGCCCTTTGAAGTCTTTCCCCAGCACTGTCCTTGCTTCCTCCTCTTCACTTTTACTTGATGATAGAACACCCATTTCCCCTACTTTTTGTCTCTGTTTAGAAATCTTTATGAAGGACTCTTGGGGTGCTTTTTAAAGATACTGTGATAGAGAATATATCACATGAAATTTACCATTTTAATCATTATGTAGTAGTTCAGTGGCATGAAGTACATTCACACAGCTGCACAAACATCATTACCCTCCAATTCCAGAACTCTACTCATCTTTCCAAACTAACATTCCACACAGGTTAAATGATACCGCCCCCCCACCCCCAGCCTCCCCGCTTAACCACCATCAAGGTTCTAGCAGCCCATGTCTACTTTTGTGTCTGAATCTACACTTGAGCTCTGGATTGCCCCTGACCAAGGGATGCCTCTCCTCAGCCCAGCCTGCTCCCTCCTCCCTTGTGATTCCTGCACATGGTGCTCTGAGGACTCAGCCTCCCTGTTCAGGAGCTTCTCAGGCTCTTTCCCTGTTTCTCTTTCTTTCACTTTTCATAAAGCTCACTCAAGCTGTTTGGTCGGTTCTTCCTTGTCAGCCTTCCTCCTGCATTTCCTTTTCGTCTCACCTCACAGCTCAGGAAGCCTGACCTCTGTCCTGCAGGTTGGCGGGGACACCCCTGTGAGGACTTGGTCCCCTCCTGCGCAGAGCACCTCCTTCACTGTCAGGCCTGGAGCCTGCCTCTGGTCCACAGCTGAGGCCACCTGCTGCCCATGTTTCAATGTTCCGTCCTCAAGATTCCCAACTTGAATAATTAGGGTCACGAAAACCTAAGTGGAGAAATGGAACCTCCATGCAAGGCTTGGGGGCCTTAGGTCCAGGAGCCGTGGCTGGCCTAAACCTCTTGATTTAGGAAACATTCCATCTGCCATCCCACTTAGCAAAGAACATCTCTACATGTGGTAAACCCTTGGGGATGACATTCAGTTCCTAGTAACAGAAGCTAGAAAAAGAGTGGCTTAAACACTCTGGAGTTTTAAAGTGTTTTTTTGTTTCCTGGACACAGCCTGGAGACAGGTGGTGGAGGGCTGGTATGGTGACTCATCCTGCTGTCTGTAGCTTTAAAAAAAATTTTTTTTGAACACCTGTCCTGTACTGTTCTACCAAGTTGCCTCTCTGGTTTGTTGCTCTCATGAAATATTTTACCTTCAGGGATCCTGTCTTCCTGTTTGCTTTTGCATTCTGAAATGGAATTAAATTCCTCCTTAAAAGCTTCATTGTGTGGTATCCAGTGGATTAAAACATGATGAAGAAAATGTTAGAAACAAGAGATGGCTCTGGCAACAACAGTTTTGGGTTGCTTAATTCTGGGTTGTTAATCACATCTTGAAATAGTTCAAAGGAAAACATGAAGCAGTTACTACAAATGCTCCCTGCAGAGATAGGAAAAGACCCATACCTGCCAATGTTGGGATGGGGTCTGCCTGGTTGTATGGAGAACTGGGTGCCCGGTGTCTGCCCAGGTCTGTGAGGGAGTCCCACACAGTCAGGAGCATGTCAGATGCAGAAGTGAGTGTGTCTGTGTGTGTGAGAGATAAGGTTTTATTTCTACAATTCTTAACGAGATCTCGTAAACTGGTCTCTGGCATAAATTCCTTGAGGGACAGACATGCAGCCCTCTCTGGAATGAATGACCAGAGTTTTATTCCCCACACAGGCAACACAGGGACCTCAGGATGAGGCTCCCTGGCTGGTAACTCCCTCTTTCCTGCTCTCACCACAAAATCCTCCCTGACGATCAGGTAACTCAGTGAAGCCAACACTTTCTGCTGCTTTCTAGGCTCTGTCCCACTCCAGGAAATCTGATCAATAGTGGCCAGTGAGCCAGAATGAGGCCTCCAGCTTGTTCCCTTCAAGTATCCTCTGCAGGGCTGGCTGCCAGCTTGGCCTTGATAGCATGGAAATCTGATCTCATCACTCTCTGGTCACAGTCCTTTGTTGGCTCCCATTGCAGGGAATGCAAGGTCTCTGTGATCTCTTTCTGGCAACTGCAGCAGGCACATCTTGAAAATCCTGAAATAGACCCACTGAATATGTTCTGTTGATTTTTGACAGAAGTGTGAAGACAGTTCAATGGAAAAAGAAAAATCTTTTCAGCAAAGTGTACTAGAACAATTATATATCTGAATGGGGTTTGGCCTTAATTTAATATACACAAAGGATATTTTTTATAAATGTATTTCATTGAAGCATAGTTGATTTACAGTGTTGTGTTAATTTCTGCTGGACATCAAAGTGGTTCAGTTATTTATTTATGTATATATGTGTGTGTGTATATATATATATATTCTTTTTCATAGTCTTTTCCATAATGGTTTATCATAGGATATTGAATATAGTTCCCTGTGCTAGGCAGTAGGACCTTGTTGTTTATCCTTTCTATATATGTAATAGTTTGCATCTGCCAATTCCAAACTCCTGATTCCTCTCTTCCCCAACCCTGCATACCCCTACCCTCTTTGAAAACTATGTCTTCCTCTATGTCTGTGAGTCGGTTTCTGTGACAGGTTTATTTGTGTTGTATTTCAGATTTTGCATGTAAGTGGGATCATATGGCATTTTTTTCTTTGTCTTTCTGACTTACTTCACTTAGTATGATAATCTCTAGTTTCATCCATGTTGCTACCAATAGCATTATTTCATTCTTTTTTATGGCTGAGCAGTATCCCATTGTATATCTGTACTGCATCTACTTATCCATTCATCTGTCAAGAGACATTTTGGTGGTTTCCTGTGCTAGCTATTATGCATAGTGCTGCTATGAACAAAAGGGTGCATGTATCTCACAAAAGGATTTTGACTGGACTTCGTACCACACAAAATGAACTCAAAGTGTATCAAAAAGGCCTAAACATAAATGCTGAGAGTATGAAAGTTCCAAAAGAAAGTCTTTGTAGTGTAGGTAGTTATTGAATTACGACTCTTATTCAAAATGCTGACAATACCAATAGTTGGCAAGGAGATAGGACTACTGGAATCCATATGTTTCTGGAACCTAACGTGATGCAGTCACTTAGGAAAATTGTTCTATAGATTCCCAAACAGTTAAGCATCCACTTACCATTTGACTGAGCCATTCCAATTCCAGGTATTTATTTAAGTTAAATAAAAACATGTGTCCACCAGAAAACTTGAACATAAATGTTCACAGTGGCTTTATTTGTAACAGCTTCAGCTTAAGAACATTGGTGAATGGATTAACACATTGTGGAACATCCATAAAAGAACTATGGCTCAGCAATAGAAAGGAACATGTTACTCATGTACCCAACTGTATACATGAATCTCAAAATGATCTTGCTGAGCAAAAGAAGCCAGACTTCAAAGAAATATATATCCACGTGATTCACTTATATGAATTCAAGAAAATGTAAACCAACTTCTGTTGACAAAAGTTAGACTAATGGTTGCATGGGGCTATAGGCTGTGGGAGGGGGGACTGTAAATGGGATGATGGAAATGTTTTGTATCTTGAATTCAGTGGTGGCTTTGTAGCTGTGTACATCCATCAAAAGTGGATGCCATTTTTTATACACAGATTAGACTTTAAAATTGATTTGAAAATCTCTATGGGTAATACATGTTTTTAAGTGTTTTTCTATTTGGGTACCTCAAATTTTAGTATTTGGGAGTTATTGTTGCATTCAAATATAACTGAAAATGCAAATACATTATAATTTCCAAATTTTGAAAAAGGAGGAGATATGTGTGTGCAAGAAGTAGGGCCATTTTCTGGAGAATCAGAGGACTAATTGTAAAAGCCTTGGTCAGACTAGGGGTCAAGTTCACATACTCAGACCTAATCCATGTCTATTTTATGAGTGGATCCTGGGGTCTTCCATAATTATGACATAGAATTACACATTTGAGAAATTATAAGCACAGGAAAATATTTAATTTTTAGCTTTAATGGACATTAAACATGATATAAACTAAGAATTTATGCATTAAATACCTATTTTTGGAGGTTCATTTTAAGATTCTGAGATGAAGTTCAAGATTTCATGTACGTTTCCTTTCATTGTTGTTCTGCTTACCTGTTTTTGCATCACCACCAGCTGTGATCTCATATTGATACTTTTGTGTGTTGATGTATACCAGTGCTCTGTAGATGTGATTTTCCCTTATGTCAACCTCTCTTTTATAAAAAATTAATTAATTTATTTTAATTGGAGGCTAATTACTTTACAATATTGTAGTGTTTTTTTGCAATACATTGACATGAATCAGCCATGTACATGTACATGTGTCTCCCATCCTGAACCCCTGTCCCACCTCCCTCCCCATTCCATCCCTTAGGGTCATCCCAAGGTACCAGCCCTGATCTTCCTGTCTCATGCATCGAACCTGGACTGGCAATCTATTTCACATATGGTAATATACGTGTTTCAATGTTCTCTCAAATCATCCCACCCTTGCCTTCTCCCACAGAGTTCAAATGTCTGTTCTTTACATCTGTGTTTCTTTTGCTGTCTCGCATATAGGGTCATCGTTACCATCTTTCTAAATTCCATTTATATGTGTTAATATGCCATATTGGTATTTTTCTTTCTGACTTACTTCACTCTGTATAATAGGCTCCAGTTTCATCCACCTCGTTAGAACTGATTCAAATGCATTCTTTTTAATAGCTGAGTAATATTCCATTGTGTATATGTACCACAGCTTTCTTATCCATTCATCTGCTGATGGAAATCTAGGTTGCTTCCATGTCCTGGCTATTATAAACAGTGCTGCAATGAACATTGGGGTACATGTGTCTCTTTCAATTCTGGTTTCCTCAGTGTGTATGCCCAGCAGTATGATTGCTGGATCATATGGCAGTTCTATTTCCAGTTTTTTAAGGAATCTCCACACTGTTTTCCATAGTGGCTGTACTAGTTTGCATTCCCACCAACAGTGTAAGAGGGTTCCCTTTACTCCGCACCCTCTCCAGCATTTATTGCTTGTAGACTTTTGGATAGCAGCCGTTCTGACTGGAGTGAGATGGTACCTCATTGTGGTTTTGATTTGCATTTCTCTGATAATGAGTGATGTTGAGCATCTTTTCATGTGTTTGTTAGTCATCTGTATGTCTTCTTTGGAGAAATATCTGTTTAGTTCTTTGGCCTATTTTTTGATTGGGTCATTTATTTTTCTGGAATTGAGCTGCAGGAGCTGCTTGTATATTTTTT
The DNA here is from genome assembly GCF_019320065.1 of Cervus canadensis. Lineage (NCBI taxonomy): Eukaryota > Metazoa > Chordata > Mammalia > Artiodactyla > Cervidae > Cervus > Cervus canadensis. The sequence continues at coordinate 36,400,875 of NC_057401.1, forward strand.
AGATTAATCCTTTGTCTGTTGCTTTGTTTGCTATTATTTTCTCCCATTCTGAGGGCTGTCTTTTCACATTGCTTATAGTTTCCTTCATTGTGCAAAAGCTTTTAATTTTAACTAAGTTCCATTTGTTTATTTTTGCTTTTATTTCCATTACTCTGGGAGGTGGGTCATAGAGGATCCTGCTGTGATTTATGTCAGAAAGTGTTTTGCCTATGTTTTCCTCAGAGTTTTATAGTTTCTGGTCTCACATTTAGATCTTTAATCCATTTTAAGTTTATTTTTGTGTATGGTGTTAGAAAATATTCTAGTTTCATTTTGTTTTACAAGTGGTTGACCAGTTTTCCCAGCACCACTTGTTAAAGAGATTATCTTTTCTCCATTGTATATTCTTGGCTCTTTTGTCAAAGATAAGGTGTCCATAGGTGTGTGGATTTATCTCTGGGCTTTCTATTTTGTTCCATTGATCTATATTTCTGTCTTTGTGCCAGTACCATGCTGTCTTTTTTAAAATATAAATTTATTTATTTTAATTGGAGGCTAATTACTTTATAATATTGTATTGGTTTTGCCATATATTGACATGAATCCGCCACGGGTGTACATGTGTTCCCCATCCTGAACCCCCCTCCCACCTCCCTCCCCATCCCATCCCTCTGGGTCATCCCAGTGCACCAGCCCCGAGCACCCTGTATCATGCATTGAACCTGGACTGGTGATCTGTTTCACATATGATAATATACATGTTTCAATGCCATTCTCCCAAATCATCCCACCCTCCCTCTCCCACAGAGTCCAAAAGACTGTTCTATACATCTGTGTCTCTTTTGCTGTCTCGCATACAGGGTTATCGTTACCATCTTTCTAAATTCCATGTATATGCCTTAGTATACTGTCTTGAGAGTCTCTTGGACAGCAAGGAGATCCAATCAGTACATCCTAAAGGAGATCAGTCCTGGGTGTTCATTGGAAGGACTGATGCTGAAGCTGAAACTCCAGTACTTTGGCCACCTCATGTGAAGAGCTGACTCATTGGAAAAGACCCTGATGCTGGGAGGGATTGGGGGAAGGAGGAGAAGGGGACGGCAGAGGAATGAGATGGTTGGATGGCATCACCAAATAGATGGACATGGGTTTGAGTAGACTCCGGGAGTTTGTGATGGACAGGGAGGTCTGGTGTGCTGCGATTCATGGGGTCTCACAGAGTCAGACATGACTGAGCGATTGAACTGAACTGAACTGAACTGAACTGATACTGTGTTGGTGTTTTTCTTTCTGGCTTACTTCACTCTGTATAATAGGCTTGTCTTTGTGCCAGTACTATACTGTCTTAATGTATGTCAGCCTTTCTTTGTTTTGTTTATCACACCCTAATTGCAAGTTATTGCAAGGTGGTTACATTATTTATTTAAATGTTAACAGCCAGTTACTCAAGTGAAAGGAAGTAAATGAAATGTATGTGGTCTTACATAAACTTCTACTTAGTATAGGAATTAACTTTTTCTGAAAAGCAGATTTTGTATTTTAAATGGTCTTCATATAAATGCATTTAATCCAGGTCAACAATTTGATTCAACCAACACTGACTGATTTCATCTCTGTACAGTGTACTGTGCTAAGCACCTTGGAATGTGCAAAGATGACCCAGACTTTCCTGGCCCTCTAATGGCTCTCAGTCAGTTTCCCATTATCTTACTGGTTAATTAAAAGGCAGATGTATCTATCATTGGTGGTGCATCTTATCTAACTGATTGCTCCCTGATAGCTTATTAGTTTGGCTTAGTAATTTGGCACTAATTTCACTTTGTTGTGTTAGTCACTCAGTTGTGTCCGACTCTGCAACCCCATGGACTGTAGCCTGCCATGCCCCTATGTTCATGGAATTCTCCAGGCAAGGATACTGGAATGGGTTGTTATGCCCTCCTCCAGGGGGAGCTTCCCAACCTAGGGATTGAACCTGGGTCTCCTGCATTGCAGGCAGATTCTTTACCATTTGGGCCACCAGGGAAGCCCAATTTCACTTAGTGAAAGTCAAACGGACAGCTTGATGCCATGAGGTCACCTGCTGCAAGAAGAGGTATTTCTTGATGAAATGGATAGTGGTGTGCGGAGAAGACACTCAGAACTACCCTACAGTGGAGGTGGAGAGTGCATCTAACCCCTGTCAGTGTCAGCACCAGCTTAGGGCTTGATCAGAGTCATGAACCATAGGCAGGGGTCCTCAGCATCTAACCCCAAAGACAGAAAAGGACTTATTTTCAAATAAGTGGCTTTTTTTTTTTTTGGCCCCTCAATTTATACCCTGCTGGAAATCCCCTCAACCAAGACAAACCTTCATTAAAATCCAGAGAGAACACACCCCCTTGACCTCCAGGGTAATTTTGAGAAATTTGACAAGGTAGATTTAGAGTCTACTCTAGAGATTGTAGAAATCAATGGCCACAGTTGCCTGAGAATACATATAATGTAAGATAAGAACAGATCTTCGTGGTTCTAGTCTTCCATTCTTTGTGTCACTTTTACGGAAGCAAGAAAAGTGGCGGAGATGATGAAGGTAGGAGAGATGCCATAGGTACAATGAGAGAGAACATAACTTAGGAGTTTTCTTTTCTAAACAGGGCCACTTCTCCTCTGGAAAACTTACTGTTAGGGAACAAGTATAAAAAGAGATGAGAAGTAAAAAAAAGAGGAGAAAGAAAAAAAAAACAAAACAAAACACCAGGGATGGAAACAGTGGGAAATGACATCTCTGTGTGTCTGTGAGAAGGTGGGGGAACTTTGAATCACCTGTAATTATACCTGCCTGCTCCCTTGTGTTGTAATTTTAAGTCTCACTTGATAATTAGACACTCTAGCAGCAAGTCATCTGGAGACAACAGAAGGGCAGGAAAGATTTGCCTAAAGAAGGAAGAGAATTTGCTTAACATTATCTTATAAAACCTAGGAGGCAAGTTTTATGCCCTTCTAGAAACCAAATAATTGCCAGTCAACTTCCGGCTGGCTTCTCTCCTAGGGTAAACAGCTCAGGCTTTGACAGTCACTGCATTTCCTAGGCAACAGAAGTGTAAACTCAAGAAAAGGCAGGGCCAGGATCACGATTGACAATGAGCTGAGCCAATGAGACTGTAAGTTTGCAGCAGTGATTCCAAGATATCCAATTGGCAGGAAGAGGGAGGATCAGGAGGGGTGAGGATGGAAGATGAGAGGGAGGGGCCAAGGGGGATGGGAGGGGACCAGTCTTCCCAGTTGCAAGAGAGAGCGTCCACAGTTTCAGTTCAAAGCAACTGGTGGCAACAGGTTAGCATTTAAGGTAAATCAAAGTTTTTTTTTCCATTAATACTATATTGATCCCTTTTGTTTCACTTTAGCTAAAAAGGAAAGAAGACAGTAGATGTTACTTTCTAAAAGGAAAATCAGAATGTTTATGAGCATTCTTGGCTGTCTGTCTAGCATGGAAATGGCTTGGTACTGGGAGAGGTTTTTGTCATCTTTGTGTAGAGGTGCTCAGATAAACATGTAGAAAATCAATTTCCTTCAGTAAAGGAGAAGGGAACAACCATCACGGAGCAGTCACTAGGTCCTGGGTGCTTGAGTGTGAAGTGTTTGGGTAAATTGCTGTAAGGAGCCTGTATGACCAATGATAAAACTGAGCTTCAGGAAGGTTAAATATCTCCAAGTTAAAAACAATGAAAAGACTGAGCTTTGGTTTAGACTTTGGTTTGTCTAAAATTCTAAGTTGTGTTACTTCTGTGACACCTTGCCTGCAGAACTGACCACTTAGAATCAGATAAGAATCAGAATTCTTATTAAACTGACACAGCATGTTAAAAATTATATTAGCGAGTTGATTGGATTGGTCATGAAGTTGGAAAGAACCTTAGTAAATGGTAATGCCATTTATCCAGGTGTCCAATCCCTTGGCCTCCAGTCTGGGGCATAGTTAAACCATAATAAGTAGATGGAATTCTCTCTTGTTTTTAAAGCTCTTATTTTTTTCCTCAAAACCTTACAGCTGCAAAAATCTTTTTAATTTTGTCATTGTGTATTTTAAGTAGTGAGATTTAAATTGTGAATATTCATTTGTATTTCGATTCAAATAGTAATTATCTAATGATAGTAATGATGAATTCCAGCAGTAGTCTGTAGTATTCTGGTAAGTGTTGATAATAGGATGACAGGTCTGTGCCTTTAAGGACCTAGTAGGAGAGGCAGTCCTGAAAGAGAAGAGTTACGTCGTAGTGCAATATGGATGTCTATGGGCTTTGCACAGATTATACCAAGGAAGATGCAGGCTGTTTTACTCTGAAGAGAGTGGTTATATGAGGCTTCACCATAGTGGTTCTACAAGGAAAAGTAGGATTTCCCTGGACCAACAAGGGAGGGAGGGTGTTCTTGAAAGTGGGAGTCCATGTACTAAGGCCCAGAGGTCCAGAACACCATGATGTGTTTGTGGAGTATGAGTGAGTGTGGATGTAGAATAGATTGTGAAGGGATGGAGATTAGTAGAAAAAAGACTGGAGAGATAGGCAGGGCCAATGTACACATCAGATGCTAAGATGTTTACTCTTTGCCTGCACACAGTGGGGAGCAACCAAAGGATCTTAGACTTGAGTATGCAATTAGGATTTCCATGTTATGAAGATCACTTGGCCAGTCATCTGAATGATAGACTGGAAGGACAAGATTGAAAGTTGGGAACTGGTTGAGGGGAAATTTCCATAATGGAAATAGGAGAGGACCAGGTCCTGGGCTAAATTGGTATCCATGGCAATGGAGGCAGGGGAAGGAACAGATTCAGGAGGTGTCAAAATGGTGATATTTTACAGGAATTGGCTGCTAATTCAAGGCAGAGGGTGAAAAGGAGTCTAGGATGATGTTCAGTTAATGACCTGGAAAATGGTGTTGCCATTTCCTGAGGCAAGGAATAAAAAGGAGGCAAAGATAATGAGTTTGGTTCTGGTACATTAAACTCGAAATGTTTGTAGGTTATTAAAGTGCACGTTGTGTGTGGAAATTTGAGATCTGGCTCTGGAGCTGAGGAGAATGAACAAGTTGGAATAAAGATATGGGATGAGTTGTAATAAACAGTGGATGAGGCTGAGATTGCTGCAGGATATATCAGAGTGAGAAGAGGATAAATCATTGAATCCTGGAAAATAGCAGCATTTAAAAAGGCAGGCAGAAGACAAGGGAGACACCAAAGAGATCAGACCTGAGAGGAAGGGAGATAGGAAGTTAGATTCATAGACATTGACAGAAAAGAGTTTCAAGAAGGATTGAAAAATGTCTTGCTGGGCGGAGTGAAATAAGGTGACTGTTGAAGTTGGCAGTCAGGCTGGTAATGACTTCCTGAGTGTGTGTTCTCTGGAGTGACGGAGTGAAGGCCAGACTGCAGTGGACCGAAGTAGGGACGGGGCATGAGAAAGTTAAAAACAGAGTCTCTTCCAAGTAGTTTGGTTTTGAAGGGTGAGAGCTGGAGGGAGTCTAGGGCTGAGGGACCACTGCAGATTCATGAATGAAAGGGAGGAGTTGGTTACAGATATTGAGAGGGAGGGGGAATATGAGGATGGGGGAGTGAGAGATATAAACTGTTGGGTGTAAGGTAGGCCGCATGTGTTCAGTTGTGTCCAACTCTTTTGCGACCCCATGGACTGTAGCCCACCAATCTCCTCTGTCTACGGGATTCTCCAGGCAAGAATACTGGAGTGGGATGCCACTTCCTTCTCCAGGGAATCTTCCCTGACCCAGGGATCCAACCTGCATCTCCTGAATTGACAGGCAGATTCTTTACCACTGCACCCACCACCTGGGAAGCCCTTCAAGGGCTAGGGAGAGCTTTAAATCAATGTAAATGAAAAACAAGAAAGCTGGAAAACGAGCTAAATATTCAACCCAGAAAGGCAAGGAGTAGGAGGAGAGGGCATAGCTGATCGCTGAGGGTCCAGGAGAGGCTGGGATCCATGCTGTAGGTGGAGAGATTCTCCTTTGATGGGAGGTAATTCAGCACACCCTCTGGGGGAGTGAGGATGAAGAGGAGATAGTCAATGTGAAGAGGAGAAGACAAATATCTTCACAGACTCAGAGAAGAGTCGTGTGAGTGAGTTCATATCTGGTGGCTCCGTTTTTACTATGAATTTCAAGACAAGGTGTGAAGGTGAGTGGCAAAGATTTAAATCAGCCTCTGGAAAGATTGGAAGAAGACCCCACCAGTGTCATCTAAGAGTAGAGTTGCATGTTTCAGAAGGTACCTGTTCACCCTGGTATACGGGTTTGTTCAGGTGCAGTTTGCATCCGGCCTTTAAAGAGAGGACATAGAGACACAATGAGCCAAGTTAGGCAGGCATTCATGAGGGGCTGTGGGAGACTGACAAGTGAGGGCTGAGAAAAAAGTCGCCAAAGAAATAAAATGGTCTGAATGATGAACTAGGATGTCTAGAATGGAGAGGGAAAGAATGGGTCCAGAAAAGAAAACAAGGTAGGTAGGAATGGCTGCGGTGAAAATGCAGTGTTAGGAGCCTATAGAGTGTTGTGGCAGCCTGAGTGTGGGCTGGAAAAGAATTTCTAGACATGAGACAAAATGAGAGAATAGAGTTTACTAGAGTGGGAGACACTTCTAGAACAACAGGCTGGCTCAAGGGAGAGCCAACACTTCTGTGGGCTTGCAGCCAATTTTTATACCTTCAGGACAAAGAAAATTCCTTTGGGGATGGTGGTGTTAGGCCATTGGTCAGGGGTCTTTTTGTCCCCACCTTGCCTAATATGGTGATGCCAAGTGTTAGGGATAGGATGGCTCATAACATACAGGATGGTTCATGACAGTGGTTGCTCTGGTGCTTGGTTCATTCTGGATTTGTTGCCCTATGACCTTGGTATAGGGCTCCACTTAAAGGCCTTGTAAGGTCACAAGCACCTAGGGTTGGAAGAATGAAGCTGAAAGGTGGAAAGTGAATGTTGAATTTTTTACTTCAAGATGAGACTAGTCTTGACATAACAGAATGCAAGAGAGAATCTTGGAAAGCCATGTATAAAGAGTGAGCAGATGAAGTCAGTAGAAACCAGGGATCTACAGGATCCTCATGACTGCATGTTGGGTGGGTTGTCTCCATAAGCTCTGAGGTTTTGCCGATGGACAGGGGCACTTGGGGTGGAGAGGGGCTCTCTGAGGCAGGATCTGGAGTCTCAGTGATTTAGGAAAGGACAGAGTTGAAGAGAGACCAAGGGGGGAAGTCCAGCTGAGCTGTGCTTCAGAGATGGATGTGAAGATGGATCACGGTGTGGAGGTGGCGGGGTGCATCTTGTGGCTGTTGTGCAGTATCTCAGTCACGTCTGACTCTTTGTGACCCCATGGACTGTAGCACACCAGACCTCCCTGTCCCTCACCATCTCCCAGAGTTTGCCTAAGTTCATGTCCATTGCATCAGTGGTGCCATCCAACCATCTCATCCTCTGACACCCTCTTCTTCTGCCTTCAATCTTTCCTAGCATCAGGGACTTTTCCAATGAGTCAGCTCTTGGCATCAGGTGACCAAAATACTGGAGCTTCAGCTTCAGCAGCAGTCCTTCCTATTTTTGTAGCCACGCATTCCAGGAAACAAACTCCCTTAGAAGGACAATGCAGATAGTGGAGTGCAGTTTATTACACCGGCGGGCCCAAGGCAGAGTCTTTTCTTAGCCAAGGACCCCGACCAGTTTTTGTGAAAACCTTATATACCTTAAGTGTACATGTCCAAACCCACCTCCCCAAATTCCCTGAAACTAGTCTGAACAAAGGAAAAGAAAGACACAATCAAAGTTAACCCATGATTCATATGCCTTAGGCCTAGGTAGTTAACAGTGGACAATTATCAACAGGTCTGTGGTCATACCCCAATAAATACTATAGAATTTATGATTCTATTTGGTTACACAATTAGGGTATTCTTTTAGGCTACCGAGAGTCTAGGTATCAGCCCTGGGGCTCTTCCATCGGGAGGACTGGTTTTCCAGTTGGTATGTCGTTTCCATAGATACTGGGCATATAGCTCAAAGTTCACAGTCCGGCCCAGGATGGAGTCCTGCTTTCAGGATGGAGCCTGTTCTGTTTCCTCCTTCACTATGAGTATTCAGGGTTGATTTCCTTTAAGATTGACTGGTTTGATTTCCTTGCTGACCAAGGGACTCTTAGGACTCTTCTTTAGCATCACAGTTTGAAGGCATCAATTCTTCAGTGCTCTGCCTTATTTATGGGGTGCATCTTAGAGTCTGTGAGATTCCTTAGTATTTAACTTTTGGGGTGAGAAGTATCTTCATCTGAGAAGACTGCTGGAGCAGAGGTTCTTATACAAATTATGGTACCAGTCAGCCTCTCGGCAGGAAATAGATGGCCCTTTAAAAAAACTTTAATAAAGAACAATTTAAATACAAAGATGTGGATGGGGCTCCATGAAGTAGATAAGGGATGAGGAAACGCCCTGAGGCTGCCAGTGAGGAAGGCAAATTATCCTTGAACCCAGCAGTCACCTGATCTCAGTGAGTGTTGCTGGAAGGGAGAGCTGCCTCTGGCGGCAGACGGCAGTCACTGACGACTGTGGTTTGGCAGAGAGGAAACTGGGGACAAAAGAAACTCCACTCTTTCTCCTCTTGGGGCTTTTCTGGTGGCTCAGACGGTAAAGAATCTGCCTGCAATGCAGCAGACCCAGCTTAGATCCCTGGGTTGGGATGATCCCCTGGGAAAGGGAATGGCAATTCACTTCAGTATTCTTGCCTGGTGAATCCCATGCTCAGAGGAGCCTGGTGGGCTACAGTCCATGGGGTCGAAAAGAGTGGGACGTGACTGAGCCACTAACACTTTCTCCGCTTGCCCTCTGATCTCCTGCTGGTGTCTCCCACTAGCTGAATTCACCTGAAGCCCCAAAGCAAAGAAATCTGGTTAACGCAGTTCATAGAAGTCAACCTCCTGTAGCACAGATGTGGATGGAGAATGGGGCAGGGGAGGAGCTGGGCAAACAGAATATTGAGCTCAGCGTCCTTGGTGACTCAGATGGTAAAGAATCTGCCTGCAGTGCAGGAGACCCAGGTTCGATCCCTGGGTTTGGAAGATCCCCTGGAAGAGGGCATGTCGACCCATTCCAATATTCTTGCCTGGAGAATCCCATGACAGAGAGACCTGGCGGGCTACAGTCCTTGGGGTCGCAGAGTCAGACACAACTGAGTGACTAACACTTTCACTTTCAGTGAAAGATAAGCCAGATAATCCAGAGGCTGAGGATATTTAGGATATTGATATTGGAATAAGAGATTGAGGAAAATCTGATGTCTCTGCATGGAGGAGCTCTTGGTCCCAAGGGACTTGCCTCGCCTGGTAACTCGGGGTTGTGATGGGTGTGCAGGTGCAAAGATCAGAGTGTTTAGTTTCTGGTATCAGCTTTTGCTTTCATCTCTTTAATTAATACATTCAACAGACTTTACCCTACTGAATTTTCCTTACAAATTTTTGCTCTTTATTCTGGTCTCAGTTTTGTATATTAAAAAAAAAAAAATCAAGGTGCATAGAAGCAGTTTTCTATGTTCCAGAAACAAACAAACTGGCATTTGAAAGACAGTATTACAGGAATGATCACTGTGGGTACAGAAAGGCCACGGCTGCCTCCACAGGACGCTAATGTCCGTGAACATTCCCACCATTCACGATGTTCTTGTACACTTCCAGCCATGATTCCATTGCCACCCAGGATCCTGTTTTCCCTCCAGTGCTCCTACATATTTTCAAAACCTGAAGTCAAATAGAATTAAGATTTCCCCAATACTTCAAAGTGTACAGTGTCATTTGTGTGAGCAGGGCAGTACTTATGGCTGATTCATGTGGCTATAAGGCAGAAACCAACACAGAATTGTAAAGCACTTGTGTGTGTGTGTGTTAGTTGCTCAGTCGTGTCCAACTCTTTGCGAACCCGTAGACCGTAGCCCACCAGGCTCCTCTGTCCATGGACTTCTCCAGGCAAGAATACTTGAGTGGGTTGCCATTTCCTTCTCCAGAGGATCTTTCCCATCCGGGAATCGAACCTGGGTCTCCCACATTGCAGGCAGATTCTTTACTGACTGAGCTACCAGGAAAGCTCCTGTAAAGCCATTGTCCTCCAACTAAAACTAAATTTTACAGAATGCTCTTACTTCCTTTGGAAGCTCTGTTTTGTGTGTATCACCTCTGCGGTTGTCCTTGACCTCAACAAGAGCTTGTCACACAGAAAAAGGGACAGGCGAAAAGGCTCCAGGAACTTCCAAGGTCAATTGTCCTCACTAGGTGTGCTTTGGCTGCAATATTGCTAATAAACTCTTCTCAAGTTTCATATATGAATGATTTATGATGACTACAGTGGTTCCTTGTTTAAAAAAGGAATATTTTCTGAAATGTTGTGGGTAATTTACAAAAGCCCCCTGGGGAAGTGGCAGGTGTAGACAACCCCATTCAGAACTTTGGTTCTGCTACTTACGTCTGAACTGACTCAATCTCTTTGTACCTATCTCTTTATTTTGTGAACCAGAAATGTGCATGCATGCTACGTCGCTTCAGTTGTGTCTGATTCTTTGTGACCTTATGGACTGTAGCCTGCCTAGCTTCTCCATCCCTAAGATTCTCTAGGCAAGAATACTGGAGTGGGTTATCATGCCCTTCTCCAGGGGATCTTCCCAACCCAGGGTTCAAACCCACGTTTTCTGCATTGGAGGTGGATTCTTTATTGTCTGAGCCACCAGGGAAGCCACTCCGAAAGGAAGAGACTAAGAAAAATTGTTCATCTTGACCAGAAGGAAATTACATGGAACCTTTAGTATCAATACCCTAGCACTGAAAACTCCAGGAAGGACCCCATGGTGAGACAGAGGGGTCCTCTTTAGGACCCATGAGTGTCCTCCTTTGCTCTGCACTGCCATTTGCTGTCCTCCTCTACCGGGAAATCCTTCCAGTTCTCCAAGGAATCTTTTCCGAAGCCTTGCCTCTCACTCATCGCATTTCCTGATCTTTCTCTGAATTCCCAAAGCAATTTCTCAGCACCTTGCCCTAACTGTTTGTTGTACATAGCGGCCGTGGCAGACCTGACTCTGCCTCTGTCTCGTGGCACATGCTCAGGTGGGGACCTCTATTCACTAGGGTCCTCCAGGGGAGGCAGCGTGCTGATGTGTGCAGTTTTGAGCAAGGGCTTGGTCCCTGGCCTGATTATAATGGTCAGTATACCTGTCCTTGCTTCATGCATCTTCCACTGTGCTATGTTACAACCTTGCCCCCAGGCTTTCCCCTCAAGGTCTTGCTCCTGCCACTAAAGAGTGACCTGGTCTCAAATAGCTGAGCTTCTCAAACTTAGGTATGTGTTAGTAAAGACCACCTGGAAACATGAAATGCAGATTCCCAGCACTCACGCCTAGAGATGCTGTGTTTGGGGTGGAGGGTGGGCATATCTAGTTTTCAGGGGTGGTCTCAGCACCCCTGCTGGTCCCAGGTCTTTCTCTACAGCGGGGCTTCTCCACCTGAGCATGATTGACATTTGTACTGGAGAATTCTTCGTTGTCAAGGGCTCTCCTCACACGCTGAGCAGCATCTCTGGCCTCTACTCACCAGATGCCAGTACCATCCCTCACCCCTGTTGTGACAACCGATGATGTCTCCAAACATCGTCAGATGTCCCCTGGGAGGCAGGATCATGTTTCTTTGGAACCACAGCTCTATAACATCACCTGCAGAATTAGCATAGTCCCTCGCATAGCTAGAGATGTTAAAGGTCTCTTTAGTTGAATAAAGCTCAGATGGATTGGACAAGGGAACCCTCACAATGTCAATAACACAGATACACACCTGTCATTGCACCTTTTCTGGGGTTTTCCCAGTCTTTTCTGCAGAAACCACGACACTTTTCAAATTTTAAGTCTTTCAGTCTCAGAACAGGGACATGCTAGCCACCTGCTACTACTACTCTGCACACTGGGATCTGATATTTATTCCAAAGAAATAGTTTCTATGGGGAAACGTCCTGAGGAACCACTGTTTTTTTTTTCCCTTCCCTCTCCCACGTAGTAATGACCAGTTAATTGAATAGATTGTGGAGTCAGTAGAGATGGTTCAATTTCCCCCAATTATTGCCTTCAAACATTGTTGTAACTAGATCCACCTGTGTTGTTGGTTGTTAGCTGTACACTCAACCCTGCATGAGATGGGGAGGGGGGAGGCGAAAGAAAGAGGGAGGGGAAGAGAAAGAGAGAAAGAGCGGGCACAGGGAGGGAGGTTACAATGCCACTAGATGGCACCAAAGACAACCCAATAAAGAGCAACCCGGGACTTGAGCGTTTCTCTCTTCCCCGAAGATTCTGTTCAAGTTTTTCTCTGAATTCAGCAAGAGAGATTCCATGAACCTCGCTGAGAATTATGAAGAGACAGACCTCCATGCACGTTCAGCTTTCCGTAACCCATTCCACAACGGTTTCCGGAATGCCGGCAGAGAGCTTACTTAGCTAGCGGCAGGCAGCTGCATCTGAGGACGGTGGGATGACGAGCCTTTAACCCGGTCCGATGTCAGGAGATATGGTGACCATGGCCAGTCCCCTTGGGCTTTGCTGCTGGTGCTTCCACTCATTCTGTGCCCCAAAGATCCAGGCCCGCTCCCATGGGGCTTGGGATGCGAAGCTACAAGACAGAGCTCTGGGTGGGGCCTGGGAGCCTCTCCCTCCGCAGCCGGTGGGCCCCTCTTCTCCATCTCGGATGGATCTCTATCTTCTCTGCTCCCACCGCCAACGTCGCCTTCCTGGCAGCATGAACTGTCATCTGGCTGTTGCCAGCCTGGCTTCACCTCCCGCAGTCAGCCTGTCCCACCTTCCTGTCCGTTCCCCACACTTTATCCAGAAGGGCCTTCCATACAGACGGCCGCTCCCTCGCTTGAAACCCTTTGTGGCCTCCTGTCGCTCTCAGGACAGACTCCAGACGCACTACCACGGTGTCCGAGGCTCTAGGGGATCTGATGCCTGCCCACCTGCCCAGTTCTATCTTTCTCCCAATTTCCCCTTCCCAAATCCCCGCCCAATCTCCATGGCTCTCTCTCACTCCCGCCGCTACACACACCTAGTCTTCAATCAGACTTAAATACTTTTGTTTCTCTAGTTATAATCGTTTCTTTCTTTTCTTTCTTCTTTTTTTTTTTTTAACTCACTCTGGCCTTGGCACTTGGGAAGTAGACAACCCTCACCTCCTCTGACAAATCCTGAGAAAGCCCCACTCCAAGGCTGCTTGGCCGCATTTCCTGAGTTTCCTTGGCTCAGCTGTCTTCCCCCTTCCTCCCCGACTGCTAGCTCAGTGCCCAGCGCTTACTAGATGTTTGTTGAGGAAATGGACCGAACTGGCGTCTCATCCGGCAACCTGCGCAGACGCGGTGCCAACACAAGGTGGCGCTGCAGCCACGCACTTCGGAGAGCAGCCTCTTGCTTGGCGCAGGCCTGGCTGGCCCGGCTGGCCCGGCTGCTGTCCCCACGTGGGCTCCTCCAGGCTGAGAGAGGGTCGTCTGGAGTCAGGGACGCCTGTTCAGTTCTGTGATGCCGGTGACATACGTTTGGGAACAGATTCCTGCCCTGGTACCTTCATGCAAACTTCAGAAGCTTGAATGTGGCCTTCACCCAAACTCGACTCATCCTGCCTTCTTCCAAAGCCCTCAGTTCTTAGCAAATTTTGTTTCCTGCCTTGCTAACTAGAGGAGTTCAGTACTCAAAAGTTCATGATTCTCAGCTATTCAGTCAAGGGCTTGCTTCTTGGAGTAATTTGCTCCAATGGTGCCTCCCTGGTGGTTCAGAGAGTGAAGAATCTGCCTGCAATGCAGGCGATCTGGGTTTGATCCCTGGGTGGGGAAGATCCTTTGGAGAAGGAAATGGCAACCCACTTCAATATTCTTGCCTGGAGAATCCCATGGACAGAGTAGCCTGGTGAGCTCCAGTCCACGGGTTCACAAAGAGTTGGATCGATTCAGCAACTAACACTTCCACTTTTTGAAACTATCACAGGATAAATATTAGCTACTTGTTGATGAACTGGTTCATTAAATTGTTAAAAACAGTAGTTAACATGGGCATTTCAAGTACCATGGTAGGCTGGATGGCAGGAGAGAATGTCATTTTTTTTTCCTGGCTATATCAGCTTAGATTCTGGAGGTAACTGCTTGTGGGGTCACTGAGTAGGGACATCTGCAAAGACAGATCAGGTAGGGTGTTTTCCCAGACTCTACCTTGCTCTCCTCTGCCTTGGGGCCATCAAATTGTACTTTGAAATGCTTTTGTAGTATTCACAAAGGTGGTGGATCCCTGCTTGGTCTGAAGCCCCCAGTTTCACTGTTGGCCAGGATTTGGGGGCAGCTTCCTTAACCAACAAGCTCCAGTTTCCAAGTTGCCAGAGGAAGGGGTGGCCCTGGATGACCTTTCGGGGTTCTGCAGTCCTGATGGTGTGTGAATTTCCGTGAGCCACGATAATGGTGGGAGCTGGGCAAGTCGCCTGATTTTTGTGCTCATCAATTTCTTTATCTGTGAAACATGAATCATAGGAGTAATTAGCTCATAGGGTTTTAAAACAATTAGGCGAAATCGACACCTGATAAAATCAGGCATTTAAAAATGTACGGTTGAGTCTCCCTGTTGTGCAGCCATCACCTGCATCACATGCCAGCACTGCCAAAGGAAAGCCTGTCCCATGAAATAGTCACTCCCACGGCCCCCTCCCAGGCCCTGGCAGCAACCCATCTGTGTTCTGTTCATGAATCTGCCTCTACTGGATATTTCATATGCAGCGTGTCCCCTACATACAAACCTTCAGGTTGAGAACTTTGTGGGGAGACCTTCTGGGTTGTATTGGAGGGAGCAGCCTTGGAGGGCAAGAGGGTCATCATTGCTGATGAAAGAAGGAAGTGCCAGAACCTGGGGGCCTGGGGGCAGAGGGGAGCCTTTGAGTCAAGGCCAGTACCCTTGTAACACCAGTATTTTCTGCACTGTGAGTGTTATTTATTTATTTATTTTTTGCATATCCATCAAGCTCTCTTGTTCCTTTTATTCACAGCTCACCCTGAAAAAGAAATTTCTAGAATCTCCCCAATTAACTGGGTCAGTGGGCTCATAGGAAGATTCGTGTTTCTTGGAGCAGAGCTGGCATTTAAAGATTCTTTAATCTCATCTTTTCACATAACAGAGGAGGAAGAATCAGGGGCCCTGAGGTTTGCTCAGGCCTCACCAGGATTGGGTTGCAGTCAGGCCTAGAACCTGGGTCTCCGGGCTCCCAGCTCCATGGCTTTTCCGTGATTGTGTGGATCTCAGTGCCTGACTGCAGTGTCAGCACAGTTTGTACGTTGCTCGTGGACCTTGAAAAGTGGAGGGCTTCCCTGCAGCCGCCCTCTCTCCTGTTTAAATGTTTAAAATGTTTAAAACACAAAAGGCAAACTGTAGAAAAAAAATATAGCTCTTCTTCAGGAGAGAGAGTCTATTTATCTTTCTCTGTCCTGACAACCTACTTAGGTGTTAATGGACATTAACTGGTCAATCCAGGCATTCATGTGTACTTAATCATTCAGTCATGTCTGAATCTTTGTGACCCCATGGACTGTAGCCCAAGAGGCTCCTCTGTTGAGGGAATTTCCCAGGTTAAAATACTGGAGTGGGTTGTCATTCCCTTCTCCAGGGGTTCTTCCCTATCCAGGGATTGAACCCATGTCTCCTGCATTGGCAGGCAGGTTCTTTACCACTGATCCACCAGGGAAGCCCAGTCAACCCAGGAAAACATACTCATTACTCGTAGGAATCATCAAAGCCCAATACTGAGAATCTCCATGAAGACAGAAGCATCAAAAATTAATCTTTAGGCCAAAAAGGAGAATATTAAATCTGCAGTCAAAGGGAATATGGAAACTTCTAGATAAAAGAATAAAGCAGGTAAGACTGGCTCAAAAATTGTTTGGAGAAATGACTTATTTTTGTGTGATGGGAAGAGAGCTTCTGAGAGATGAAAGTATATCATCAACAGGGATGGCTGTATATTTAAAACTGTTGTCCAGGCTGCAGAGATCTGATGTTCTCAGGACTAGGTAAGCCAGTAATAAATGTGCCAGGACATGGTTGTTGCAGCTGAAATCTGGAAATTCTGGGAGGTTTGAGATGGTTCTCAGGAAGTGGGTGAGCGAGTGTGCTGTGAGTGTCCTTCTCAGCGAGGCTGTGGTCACCCTGCTGAGCCAGAGGCACACGGGGAGGCATGACCCCACTGACCAGTGTGTATTCCTTCTCAGATGGCAGGAACCGCACGCCATGACCGAGAGATGGCGATCCAGGCCAAGAAGAAGCTCACCGTGACCACTGACCCCATCGAGAGGCTCCGCTTGCAGTGCCTGGCCAGGGGCTCAGCGGGCATCAAAGGGCTTGGCAGGTAGGACCCGGTCTGTAGGCTGCAGGGAGATGAAGGAGAAAGGCAGAGTGCGGCCAAGTGAGGCTGAGACCAGCCATGGCCCCTTGGGCAAGTCACTTCCTCCTGGGTCTCAGCTCCGCCTTTGTAAAATGCAGAGTTTGGAAGCACTGATCTCTGAGGTCCCTTGTGACAATTTTTGGTTCTTAAGTGCAGCTACTGGGACAAATCAAAGTGAAGGGAGAAGCACATCCAGGTATTGGAGACACCAGAAGGGGGTGACAGAGGATGAGATGGTTGGATGGCATCATTGACTCAATGGACATGGGTCTGAGCAAACTCTGGGAGACAGTGAAGGACAAGGGAGCCTGGCGTGCTCCAGTCCACGGGGTTGCAAAGAGTCAGACATGGCTGAGCGACTGAACAACAAGCAGAGTAATGAGAGAGACAGCCCCTAAAGCTGTGACAATAAGGGCTGAATTATCCCAGGAGACTTGCATATAGTTCCCTTTGGTCTACAGTAGGACCTTGTTGTTTAGCCATGCTAAATGTAACAGTTTGCCTCTGCTGACCTCAAGCTCTCTGTAGGGTTCAGGAGAGGCTGAGAAATGACTCTGTATGTCCAGAGAAAGCAATGGATGTGCTATTAAAGTATTCACTGAGCTTAGGATCAGATGTTTGGCATGAGTAAAATTTGAAAGTTCCCTCAACGGGGGGGGGGGGGGGGGGGGTAGTGAATTAGAATAGGGAGGGAGTAATAGGGATTTAGAGGCAGTTACAGATTTTGTGTCTCCATCACTTCCAGGGACACAGGAATCTCCTGCCACCCAGGGATTCCCTCAGTTTCACAGGAGAACAGCTCCTGTTCCTGGCCCTCTGATCGTGGGATTAGTCCTCAGGCCTGGGAAACCTGAGTGGAAAGAGATTGTAAGCCTCCTAAGGGTGGGTCCTGAGTATTACCTATTTCCAAAGACCAAACCCGCTGCCTGCCATGGGTGGAGCATCGTGCTATCTCAGGGCTTTCATGGGCAAGCAAGGCTTCTCCAGGGTTCATGGAGAACTCAGGACACCAAGAGTCACAAGGACGGGAATGCTCCTGGTGTGAGAAGTTGTGTGTTAGAGACAGACAGAGTGCCAGCGCTGGGGAACTCCAACCTCCCATATGGTGCCTGAGAGGTTTCCTTTCCCACAGGTTACTGAGCACTGGAATGTCACTTTCAACAGTCCCCCACTCTCGGACCAAGCCCAGCTCTGTCAGATGCTCCGGATGTGGGCAAATGGATCCTGGTGGCCAGGCTGTCACGGTCCAATGGGAAGACCAGCCCACTTCCCTTCAACATTGTATTAATCCATCCTCCACCTTCGTGCTGGGGTCACATTCTTGTCCTCAGTGTAGACCCCTCATGATTACTACTGTCTCATCTACTCCTGGCCCACTCAGTTGAATCTCTGCTGCCGTCTATGCCACTTCCACCCCACGCCCCTATCAGCCCTTCCACTGTGAACCAGTCTACTGTGAAC
Source organism: Cervus canadensis (assembly GCF_019320065.1). Taxonomy (NCBI): domain Eukaryota; kingdom Metazoa; phylum Chordata; class Mammalia; order Artiodactyla; family Cervidae; genus Cervus; species Cervus canadensis. The sequence goes on from NC_057401.1 coordinate 36,418,771, forward strand.
AGACATTGTCTCCTTCTTGGCCTTCTGCGTGAATGTGCCCTCTGCCTCCTCCCCTTTACTGGTTTTGCCCTTCCCTACATTTCTCCTCAAGGGTTGGCTGCCCCTTTCCCCATTTTTTTTTTTTTTCTTATAGTTAGACTGGGATTATGTTTCTTTGGCGTCCACAGAAGAAAAGTGACATTCTCATCATATCAAATCAAGGATGCATGCATACTATCATCATGAGGGTGATGGTGGTTTAGTCGCCCAGTTGTGTCTGACTCTTTGTGACCCCATGGACTGTAGCCCTCCAGGCTCCTCTGTCCATGAGATTTCCCAGGCAAGAGTACTGGAGTGGGTTGCCCTTTCTTTCTCCAACTATCAGAATGGCTTATCACCATTGGCGTTGATCTTGGTCTCCTGGCTGAGACAGTGCCTGGTTTCTCCTCTGTAAACTTGCTTTCCCCTCTGCCTCTCCATATTGGACTCTTCAAAGGGACGTGTCTATGCAGAGCCCCACTTAGGGCCTGGGGACCATGGTTTCCTCCTTCAGGAGAGAGTTGAGCATAATTTATTTGAAATTTGGTAAGAGAAATTTATCTTTTCTCCCACATTTATCTACTTACCCAATCATTTATTTAAGCCATTATTAACTCATGGATATGCATTTTATACTTTGGGTTATAACCCAACACTTTTTTATTGTTCAAATTGTTTCAGTTTTGGCTTTGGGAGCTCTTTTGGTTGGCTTCTGTTTCCGTTTGATGTATCTCCATCAATGTAGAGTTTCTTTGAGCACTTATTTACCTTTTGGTATAAGATACTCCAAGCTTATCTTGCAAATTTTCCTGCCCCAGTTCTAGAATCAGACATTTCTCCAAGAAGCTCATTTCCTTTTATTGGAGAATTGTATTATAAACCAAGATCTAGACTCTAGATGTTCTTGTTCTTACTAAGGTATTACTTCTAGATTCTCTTGGCTGACAGAACAAGGAGATACAGATGTACAGGCTAACCCCTCTCTATATATACATATCTGTAAATATTTTATATGTATTCATCTATGTTTATATTAAGATAAATGTGAGTTCCTACTGATGTCTCCAACTCAATCCTTATTGATCAGATCATTCTAGCCTCCTGTCCTAGCTTATCTATAAATCCCGACTCCAACAGTGAGAAGCTTAGCTCCCATCGTCCCTTTAATTGTTCAGATCCAGGGCACCCATATAGCAACAAGGAAATTGTCAACTTGTATCTCCATGAGAAATATCTTTACCAACTGGAGTACAGAGGTTATGTGCAGCTCATTTTGTCTTTAGTCTTATGAACTCTACTCATTTCCAGAGTTACTTAAGTCAGCACTTTCATCTTTCCATCCCCCTTCAGTGAGATGGTCTCAAACTTTTATAAAACAGTTGAATTCTCGCAGCACAATCTGTATTCCTTCCTGGGATTCCCTGATGTGCTAAACAATTTTTTTAAATGTACACATTAAGGCTCACTCTTTGTGCTGTGAGGTTCTATGGGCTTTAGCAAATGCACGTCGTGTATCTTCCACTCTAGTGTCATGCAGAGAAATATCACTGCCCAGAATCTCTGGGCTTCCCCAATCTCTCCCCCCTTCCCTGCATCTTTTTTTTTTTTTTTAACCACCTTTACAGTTCTGGCATTTTCAGAATGTCATATAATTAGAGCACACAGTATATTTTTAAATGTTTATTTTCTTTTCTGAGGGGCTGGGAAGAAGCTCACCAGAGAAGAACCTAAGACTTTTGTCTTTACTTCAAAAAACCTTGAGAGTGGCTTGCTCTTTGAATTTTTATTCTTATATCTTGTTCATTGTGTTTTTTCTTCCATTTTGTATGTGTATATTGTCTTCAGAGTGTTTCGAATTATGGATGACAATAACAACCGGACCCTTGATTTCAAAGAATTTGTAAAAGGGTTAAATGATTATGCTGTGGTCATGGAAAAGGAGGAAGCAGAAGAGCTTTTCCGGAGGTTCGATAAAGATGGAAATGGAACAATAGACTTCAATGAATTTCTTCTCACATTAAGAGTAAGTGGTCCCACGAATCACTGTATTCACTGGGTTTGGCCTAACGTGGTTTGGACTGGCTGTTGTGAGACTTGGTTTTCGGAAGCTGATAGCACACCATGGAGGAGATGGGCAGGAGACAATACAGGCTTAGGGATTTTCTGGAGCAGTCATAATGCACATCATTTAAAGGCACACATACAATTGCAATTGCCCATCATTGAGAGGAATCAGATATTTCATTGCAGATGATACAAGGAAAGCTCATCGACTTATATTTGTGGCTTTTCCCCCTATGTTTCTAGCCTCCAATGTCCAGGGCCAGAAAAGAGGTGATAATGCAAGCTTTTAGAAAGCTAGACAAGACTGGAGATGGTGTGATAACAATTGAAGACCTTCGAGAGGTGTACAATGCAAAACACCATCCAAAGTATCAGAATGGTGAATGGACGGAGGAGCAAGTGTTCCAGAAATTTCTGGATAACTTTGACTCACCGTATGACAAAGATGGAGTGGTGAGTGAAAGAACTTAATCTAGTGAAATTTCTTTCTGTAATTATAAATAGGAAATGGGTCCCAAGTCTTAAAAATATTATTTTATAAATAGAAGTAAAATGTTTCCTTGGTGACTATCTAGAAAGCTTAGAACAAAAGTAATAAAAGTGTGTGTGTGTGTTTGTGTGTGTATGCACATATATTTGTAGGGGAGCCACATACAGCTAAATACCCATCATCTGAAGACTGTGGCATTCTGGTTAAATGTTCTGTTTCTTGGTTGCCATATTTACCATACACAGATAGCCTAGTTTCAACGAACTTGATGATAATACATATTTAACTTTGAAACGAGACCATAATTCAATTTTGGGGAACATGGTTCACAGGGCATCTCGGGATGCTGCCTGCCTTTTCACACATCCTCCTGAGCATCGTTTGTCATCACACTTCGCTACATGAAAATGTCATTTCAGGGAAACATTCATTAAGGGAATGCCAGATAACAATTCACTCTGATTTAATCTTTGGTGGGCTTTGAGATGAACTTCCATTTCTAAACTCCAGTCAACTTAAAGACAAAAGCAACCACCCATTTCCAATAACTCGTGTCTTCAAGTGACAAAATGTGTTGCTTGGTAGGATAAGGAATACTGTTTCCATAACTGTATTTAAACTGAGATGGAACTGTTAGGTAGCTAGAATAGGAAAAAGGAGTCCAGAATGGCAGTGGCTAAAAGACAAGAAAGGGAAAAGCCCACGAAAATAGAACAAAGGAAGACCAGAGGACTGGAGTGAGGACCTCAGGTAGAATAAACAGCACTCCTGGCTAACCCAGTTTACATAGGGCAGGCCCAAGGGGAGGAAAAAAACATATAGAAAGAGGAGCCAAAGGGCCGGGGGTCTCTCTCTCCTGTGCGCACGCATGCGTGTGTGCTCTCTCTCTCTCTCTCTCTTCTCTTCGCATCTTTTGGGTTGGCATGCCCTCACACCTCGAGGATATATTTTTCTTTATTTTCTAAATAAAACTGAGCTGTAACACGGAGCTGTAACACTGTCCAAGAGCTGTGATGCACCGAGGGCTTTAACATCCATTGCTTCAAATTTTTGTTATGACGAGACAGAACCGAGGAAATTACACACTCCCCTGACAGAATGAAAGAAAAGTGAAAGTGGTAGTCACCCATCATGTCTGACTCTTTGCGAATCCATGGACTGTAACCCAGTAGGCTCCTTTGTCCTTTGGATTCTCCAGGCAAGAATATTGGAGTCAGTGCCATTCACTTCTCCAGGGGATCTTCCCAACCCAGGAATGGAATCCAGATTTCCTGCGTTACAGGCATAGTCTTTGCTATCTGCTGGAGTAGGGAATGGCAACCCACTCCAATATTCTTTTTTTTTTTTTCATTTATTTTTATTAGTTGAAGGCTAATTACTTTACAATATTGTAGTGGGTTTTGTCATACATTGACATGAATCAGCCATGGATTTACATGTATTCCCCATCCCGATCCCCCCTCCCCCCTCCCTCTCTACCTGATCCCTCTGGGTCTTCCCAGTGCACCAGACCCGAGCACTTGTCTCATGCATCTAACCTGGGCTGGTGATCTGTTTCACCCTAGATAATATACATGTTTTGATGCTGTTCTCTCGAAACATCCCACCCTCGCCTTCTCCCACAGAGTCCAAAAGTCTGTTTTTGCCTGAAAAATCCCATGGAAAGAGGAGCCTTGCAGGCTACAGTCCATGGGGTCGCAAACAGTTGGACATGATTAAGTGACTAATCTTTCTTTCTTTCTTTACCATCTGAGCCACCAGGGAAGTCCAAGATAGAATGTCGTCTGTCTTTTATCAACATCCAGAAAAGGGATTTTTGACCCGGGATCAGTTCTGCTCTGAGATGCCCTGAAGGTTTAAGGTGATGGGGAAGGGAGTTCCCTGTGTGGCTGGGGCAGCAGGACCCTGGGGACAGTGACTCCTGACTTCTGCCACACAGGAAGGCTTAGTGTGGCATTAGGCTGGAAGCAGAGATGCTGGAGATAGGGAGAGGAAACAAGCCTTCCTGTCCTAAAGGGAATTTCTCCCCCACCCCCCCCCCCACCCCCGCATTTTTTTTCTGTGAAACTTCATGGTGAGCCCTATGACCAAGGGGAGGAAGATCTTTCTGTAGTTTCTGCTGACATTTTCCTGCCGGGGCAGAGAAATACCCTCCATTTTAACCTGAAGTGATTGCAGAAGTAGATTTAAAAAAGGAGCCTAGATTCTGTTGGGCAGTCAAATGCTTGGGGACAGAAACAGCAGAACCGTGTTTTCTTCCCCTGAGGCTGGCCTTTGATCTCTGAGATGGCAGTGGAAAAATAGTCAACTGTCATTTCCCCAAATTAGCCCATCTTGACGTGGGGTCCCAGGCTGTATCTACCCCCCCTCTGCAGGTGGTTCCTCCCCTTTGCCAGGGGAAACCTCAGCTGCCCTTTTCTCTAACCCAAGTCAGAATAGCCAGTTGTTGTGATTCAGCTGATTTCAAGTTCCCACCCCGTTTCTTCTGACATTTATCTTCACAAGCCACAGTAGGTTCTCAAATACTCAAAGTAAGGGTTATTGGGGTTTTTAGCGGTTATAGCATTTGATGTCACCTGAATTTCACAGACTCTGCATAAACCCCCAGCTCTCTGGGTGCTCATCATCCAGGGAATGGATTATTCATTCAGGTTGCTAGCGGCCCTGGCCCTGAAGAACTGCGGAATCTGATTGTTTTTAAAGAGGGGCGGGGCAGGAGGTGGAGTACAAGGATTTACAGTTTTAACAAGTGTCCCAAATGACTCTTATTCACATTGGTATTCGAGATCTTTGCCTCTCAAAGATTCAGAAGTACCTGATTTAATGACTAAATCTACTATGCATACCCTGGAGGAGGAAACGGCAGCCCACTCACTCCAGTATTCTTGCCTGGAGAATCCCATGGAGAGAGGAGCCTGGCGAGCTACAGTCATAGAGTCACAGAATTGGACAGGATTGAAGTGACTTAGCATGCACACATGCACATATTATGCACAGAAACTTCACTTAGCATAATTATAAATCTGAATAGTATTTATTGAGCACTTATTATTGCCCAGACGTTGTGCCAAGGACTTTCCAGGGATATTCCATTTAATAGGAGTAATGAAAATGTTTCTTAAACCTGATGAATGATTCAGACTTTTCTATATTGAGTCACATTTTAAATGAACAAAGAGCTGTTGTTATAAAGGAACTCCAGATGGAGCTGAAAGCTGGAGAACTGGGGAATGCAAAGCAGGCCAGAAATAAAGAAACTCAAGAAAGAAGCACATTAATGGTACTCTATAATTATTAACAAAAGCTGTTGTACGTGTATTCTTTATTTCTACTTCCAGGCATTGACAGGCACAGCTCAGTTACTAGCTCCATTCAACGTCTTTCTTCCTACTGCTTTTTACTCTTTTATGGGGTGGGGTGAGAGCAGAGAGGCAGGAGGAAGAGAGAGAAGGTGAGAAGAGAAGGAGACAAGGATGGATCCTATGACTTTTTTCTCTGTTCCCTTATAATTTCAGCACAAAATGCAAGTGGGTCAGTCAACTCATGATTCTTGGAAGAGATAAGAATGTTCCCCAAGACTTGGTAAGAAAGGAGTTTGCTGTTAGGGACTAGAAAGGGGTTTTGAATTATTTATGGATTTTACTTTTTGTGTTCTTTTCAATCCCTCATGACACTGAAATTTGAGGGCTAGCTGGAAAAGCGATAACTTTCCCAGACAACCATCATTACTGTGTCTGTCCTCCCATATGAGCTGGTCTGTAAAGAAAGAAAGAAAGTAAGAGAAGTCGCTCGGTCGTGTCTGACTCTTTGTGACCCCATGGACTGTAACCTACCAGGCTCCTCAGTCCATGGGATTTTCCAGGCAAGAATACTGGAGTAGGTTGCCATTTCCTTCTCCAGGGGATCTTCCTGACCCAGGGATTGAACCCGGGTCTCCTGCATTGTAGGCAGACACTTTACCGTCTGAGCTAAGCTGGTCTGTACTTGGGGCTAAATTCACTGGTCACAGAGATCAAACCAAAGAACAATTATTTCCCTGAGTCAACTAATTGTGTCTGCTAATACAGTTGAATTAGAGTGCACTTGTCACATGCACCTATTTAAAAATACATTGGTAACTGCATTTCTTCTCTCGAAAAGGAAAGCAAAGTAAAATCTTAGCATAAGTAAACATATTAGTTGAAACAGGCATGGAAAGAGAGAGAACCCAAGTGGGGATGGAGTGGGGGGATCTTTTAGAACTTTCTCTGTGCCTGGAATGAATCATATATATCTTAAAAAAGCATGAAGCCAAGGCGTGTTTAACAAGAAATCTCTTTCCTTATCTGTAGGACGGAGCTCCATTTTTATTTTTATTTTTTTTCTGTTCCATTTTTAAAGGTAAAAAACATGTCTTGTCTTGACACAAGAACATGAGGGTGGTATTTCTGACATGTCACCAAAAGAGGGTATTCACTGCAGTTAATGAACCCATGTCTCTTATTCTGAGTTTCAGTCTCACTTACCTGGACAGATGGGCTTCTGCTCTTATAGGAAGATGAGACCTGCATCTCACTTTCCATTTAGGTTGGTTTGGAAATTTTCGAGACTTTCTTCCTTTATTCCCCTTGGCCACTCCCTCATGGCCATCCTCAACCTCATCTTTTCTCTTTTTCTAGATCTGTTCCTCAGTGGTGTCACTAAAAAGTCCCCTTGACTGAAATTTCCCTCCCATTTACAGGTCCTGGAGATGTCCCTCAACTGAAATGGTGAGAAGCAAAGCTTTGTGTTTTTTTTTTTTTTCCTAACTTTTACACTACAGGTGACTCCTGAGGAGTTCATGAACTACTACGCCGGGGTGAGCGCGTCCATTGACACTGATGTGTATTTCATCGTCATGATGCGAACCGCCTGGAAGCTCTGAATGTATGACCTGGGAACAGGGGACCTTAAGGGCTGCCATGTGGCTCCAAATGATTAAACATCAGCTCAAAACCAGGATCAGCGCTGAGTTCATATTCATTCCAGGGTTTCTTACGTGTTTACATATACTGTATTTTCTAGGGCAGAAGAAATAAAGGCGTTAAGTATTTAACTGTCACTTCTCTGAGGCTGTTTCCTTAGTTCTAAAATACATATCAGTTAAAATAAGGTCCATAAGTCTCCTAGAACCAGGCTAAAAAAAATTAGATTTCTTCCTTGGCTATTAATAAAATTTCGAAAATTATAATCCCACACAGGCACCCAGAGTGTTTCTCCACCTCCAATTAGATGGTGCATTTCTAGGTTGAAGAATTTATCTATTTTTAAGACTGATGGTAAATCTTCATGAGTCTCAGTCCCAATCTGGGGATCAGAAGGAGACCCCACGTTAGCCTCTATTTTCAGAGAGTTTCAAGTTTCAAAGTTTCAAGTTTCAAAACTTGAGTTTCTCTGCTTGCGGTTTCAGTAAGCCTCGGTTTGGCCAATAGATTTAAAATGACATTTTGGGGTCATTTTAAAGGCTGATGTGAGACTAGACACCTTTTCCTTGAGCAGTAGAGTCAGGACAGTGCCTGTGGTTAAATTCTGAAACTGGGCTGTGCTCTCAGGATTTATGTGGGACATCTCACCCTGTGAGTGGGCACATCATATCGGGGGTCTGGTGGAAGGTTCCTCTCTCCCCTCCCTGCTGTGGGCCCATCACGCTGAAGTTCCCACCAGCACGAAGAGACAGAGTGAGGCATAGACGAGGACCATAGGCACACCCCAAAGCTGAGTTTCCATCCTGACATTTTGTGGCTCAAAGTCTCCTCCTCTCAGGTCTAAGCTCTGGCTTCATGTTGTTGACGTGTGAGCATCTCCCCAGGAGAAGCTTCTAAGCAAAGGCAGCGCCTGCTGCTGGAGAGTAGATATTGAAACTACAGCGCTCTCTGCCTGTTTTCTGTTCCTGGGCCAGAGATCAAAACACAGAGACTCGTCCTCTGGCTATCGTGCTGGAGGTGATGACCTTGTTACTCAAAGACAGTCAGCCATTCTGACCCTGGCTGCACTCCTCCCCTGGTTTGGGGACATAGACTGGGGTATTGGTCCCCTTTAAGATCTTATGTATTCAAGTGGCTCTGGATTTAGGGTCAGAACAGACTTGCCATTTTTCTTATCAGTTCACTTGTTTACTTGGTGAATTTGGAATTTGAGATTAGGATATACATTGATTTAAAAATTGTGAAAACAAAAGTTTCCGGGTGAGAATTATAGCAATTGTTAAAGAGGACACGTTGCTTTGTTTGTTGTTGAGTTACCCTGATGACAGGCTGGAAAAAGGACCTTTTTCTTTAGAGTGAGAGCAACTCCATGTCATGGGAAGCTAGCTTTTTTGCAAATTAATTGCAAAAGTCTGGTTTTCTATTGGACTTATTATCAATGCTTATGTAGACAGTGGTTGTCCAAAAGGCACCAAATATTATAAAGAAATATAAGTAGAAAACCAGAGGAAGTTATGAAGAAATGGACAGAAAAATATTCATGTTTTCTGCAGCCTGGGCCTTGCATATTGTGACTAAAGAAGGGGTCCCCAGTCACCTGGGCACACTGGTTTCAAGCCTGCTGCTCTAGATAATTTGTGTCTTTGATTCCGGGGATGACTCATGCCTCTGCTTAACTGGGGCCATAGAATAAGCATGTGATTCTAGAAGGACTCGGTTGCAGCTACCAGCTTTGTCTTGCCCAGTAGTACTTTGCTTCCTGTCTAATTGGGGTGCAGGGCACCGCTATCAGATTTCTGATCATTCATGCCTCACAGGGCAGCTGGTCACATTCAGTTACCTCCCTTCTAACAGGTTTGGTTCTGGCCGGCAGTGAGGAATCTACCCACATTCCTCTCTACCCTGCCACCCTCCAGAAACCAGATCTAATAGCCCGTTGGTCAGGGTCACTCCATTCCTGCTCTCAGCCTTAACCTGTGACTAGGCCAGAAATCACTTATTATTTAAATCTATTCCTTCTGGTAGCAGTGGGAAGAACAGAGAAGAGTCATTAAAAATCATTTGCTAATATTTTTCAGTATATATTTTCTTTTTAGTTAACTTATACAGTTAAAACGTTACTCCCTTTGCAATTAAGAGCAAAGATAAACTGACCACTTGGGTCAGAAGATAAAAGAAAAAAAGTGTCTCCAAAAGAACACTTCAGAGCACTTCACCTGGACCTGGACAGGTTGGGCCTAGACCCTAGATATGATATTAGACAAGCAAGCCTAAGAGAAGAGGATGAAATTGGCAGCTTTTCATGAAGCAGGAACAATGTATGGAAACATTCTGCAAATCAGGATTGGTGAGAACAGGCCGCCAGTATCTGCACTGAATCCCTCCCAAGGCAAACAAACCCAGGCCAGGCCAGAGAAGACCTTGACTCAGCCGCTGTCAAGAGCTGCAGGGCATCCTGACTGAATTCCAGTTAGAGGGCAAATGAGAAACCTGCGATGCATGAGTAGAATTATGGACTGAGGCAGATCTCCTCCAGCCAGTCAATGGGGCTGATCTTCAAAGTCATGTCAACCTTAATAGGATTTCTTCCCAGGCCCAGATGGTGCTCTGGGGGACAATGTATGGTTCTTTGTGGTTTGGTGGCCAAGCACAGAGTCACATTTCATACTGTAATAGCAGCTTTTAAGGCAGAGCTGGGCCCCCTCCAAGTAGGCCACATGCATCATGGTTTTAGGGTAAAGAGATATCCCATCAAAAAATATTTTTTGAGCCACTGCCGCGTGCCATGTTCTTTTCTAGGCTGTGGGGATAAGCAATTTTTGTTGTTGTTGTTCAGTCACTAAGTCGTGTCTGACTCTTTGTGATCCCATGGACTGCAGCATGACAGGCTCCCTTGTCCTTCACTGTCTCCCAGAGTTTGCTCAGATTCATGTCCATTGAGTCAGTGATACCATCCAACCATCTCATCCTTTGCTACCCTCTTCTCCTTTTGCTTTCAATCTTTCCCAGCATCAGGGTCTTTTCCAATGACTCTGCTGTTTGCATCAGGTGGCCAAAGTATTGGAGCTTTTTTAAGGGGTGGTATAAGATCAGTCCTGGGTGTTCATTGGAAGGACTGATGTTGAAGTTGAAACTCCAATCCTTTGGCCACCTGATGCGAAGAGCTGACTTATTTGAAAAGACACTGATGCTGGGAAAGATAGATGGCAGGAGGAGAAGGGGATGACAGAAGATGAGACGGTTGGATGGCATCACTGACTCAATGGACACGGGTTTGGGTGGACTCCAGCAGTTGGTGATGGACAGGGAGGCCTGGTGCGCTGCAGTTCATGGGGTTGCAAAGAGTCAGACACGACTGAGTGACTGAACTGGAACTGGAAGCAATGTGCCAGAATAAATGCAAATAAAACTACTGGCTCTCAGACCAGTCTAACTGCACACAGTCTTTAAGAAATCAGAGAGGAAGGGAAAGGTGGGCACTGAAATTCGCCTCTCTGTCTTGTCTAGCTTCTGAAGCAGGGCAGTTGGGACCCTTCACACAGTGGTATATGGGAGATTCCATTGTAAATCTGATGGATGTAGACAATCAAGGAAAATACCCCTCTATTCTTGGAGGCAGGTCACTGGCCCTTCACTTCACTTAGCGGGTATGGATTGCCTCATTGAACCAGGAGAGTACCAGCAGGTGATGGGTGCTTCCACCCACATCAGGCTTCTTACAGATGCAATTTTTTCAGCTGATGTTTAATCAAGTGGAGATTAAATTAACCAAATGTGTTCTTGGATGGTGTGTGGGTGTCTTTCTACTCTTTCTTCATGTAATTCTACTAACATGCTCTAAGGACTATCCCTTGTTGGATTTATGGGTATCTCTTGGGGGCATAGAATAAACAACTTCACAGCTTCCAGTTTTTCAGATTAGTCAGCAAACTTGCTTTCCTGGAAATTATAGCCTGTTCTCTTAAATGAAGAGCTTGGTGGAAAGACATAGACAAGTTTGAAATTTTAGAAATGCTTATGACTGAAGGGAAAACAAACATGCTGAGGATTTGATAGACTGTCATATAATGTTATTTATATGTAATTGATCCTTTGAGAGCTGTATTTCTAAGCACAGTTTACTTCTCCAAGTTGCTTATATGAAAACTACATAAACCTTGATAGAGATAGCTAGTTATTTGTTATAATAAAAACACAATAGATGAATCTCTTAAAATTATGTGTTCCAAAGCAGATGATGGTTGAAATCTGTTGACAGACACATGAACACATGATTGCCGGGGGTTTTGAGAACAGAGCTGTGTGAGAAGGGGCCTTTTTGTTGTCTCAGTTGGTGCGGTGAGGGGTTGTGGTGAAACAGCTCTTCCTCTCTGAGAATAGCACCATCTTCTTGTTTCATTCTCACACCTGCTTCGCCAGAACCAGTATTTTCCTTCATAAAACAGAGTGGAAGGTGCTCCTCAGGAGAGAACCCCTCCCTGAAAAACATGAACAATCAACCAGCAGCTGAGGTTGGACCTCACCTCCACCAGAAAAGTATACGGAACCAGGGAGAGGACATCTCCAAACATAATGGCCTGTCTTCTTTTGTTCTGGATTCTTCTCCCTCTTCTTCATGAATGGAATTCATTCATTATTGCTCTAGAGTATCATAAAGGTCCTAGTAGCCATTGAACTCTGTAGATGAATTTTCTGTTTCACCCAGGGCCCCATGAGCACCATGGGTCTCCGGCTCTGTGTTAGTTCCTGACAGTGGACCGGAGGTAAGCATCTCAGATGCAGAAAGGGTCGCACCCAGCTTTATGTTATGCTGGCGAGGTAACCACTGTTCATCTCCAGTTTCACTCTGCTCATAGTAAATTTACAAGCGCCGAAGAATTGATGCTTTTGAACTGTGGTGTTGGAGAAGACTCTCGAGAGTCCCTTGGACTGCAGGGAGATCCAACTTGTCCATCCTAAAGGAAATCAGTCCTGAATATTCATTGGAAGGACTGATGCTAAAGCTGAATTCTCCAATACTTTGGCCACCTGATGTGAAGAACTGACTCATCGGAAAAGATCCTGATGCTGGGAAAGATTGAAGGTGGGAGGAGAAGGGGACGACAGAGGATGAGATGGTTGGATGGCATCACTGACTCAATGGACATGAGTTTGAGTAAACTCTGGGAGTTGTTGATGGACAGGGAGGCCTGGTGTGCTGCAGTCCATGGGGTCACAAAGAGATGGACATGACTGAGCAACTGAACTGAACTGTGACTTAGAGCTCAAGCACCTGAAATTTGAATCAAAATCTGAGCCTGTAGTTTGTAATCCTGTTATCAAAGACTTGGGTACCCATTTCTTGATTATTATTGTCTTATTTTAAAAAAGTTTTGGCTACACAGGGCGGCATGTGGGATCTTAGTTCCTTGGCCAGGGATGGAACCCCTACTCCCCAAAGTGGACGTGCAGAATCTTAACCCCTGGACCACCAGGGAAGTCCCGGGTACCTATTTCTTTGCTCATCTTAACCCTTGCACTCAGGAACTGGTATTGAATCTGGGAACATCTTGATCTTAAACTTGGGATGTCTGAGTTGCTGATGTCCTAGAAACACTCAGGCCCCATGCAGAGCTGAAGGCCATCAGTCCTCTGAGCGAGCCTTAGAACAGGACAACGACCTGCAGTTGAGACAAAACGACAGATGCCAAGTGGCCTGTTCTGCCAAGTGCTTCCACTTTGATGGGATAAAGTGCCACACGAATGCAGGAAATTATCAAATGTCAGGCATTACATCAGGTAAACCCAGATTGGTACTTTAGTTTCCCGGGATATTGGGAAATAAAATACCGTTCTACAAATTTCATACTCAGTCCTGCCAAAAATCTCATTTAGCGATATCATTCACTATCCATTTGCTTCAGGTTATCTCTGAAACTACAAAGTGAATGTAGTAAGTCACCGTTAATTCAGGCTCCAATAATTGAGTTCATTTAGATAGAGTGACAATTTACTTTTGTTTCATCTATGCTAAAACAAGTGGGACAAGTCAGTAACCTAAAGAAAATGGTGAAAGCTGGGCCCATCTATATTCATATGTGCTTTGCAGGTGCTTGGAGATATCTGTTAATATTTGCATGCGAATGTAATTACTTATGCTAGTCACAAAAAGTTCCTACATATAAAACAATCCCAGGCCAACAGTTAGTTGACAATGCTTTCATTGCATAACTGAAAAAAAAAATTATTTTGTTTTTAGATATTTCGAGATAGTGAGGTGTTCCTATATGCAAATCTTCTCCTGATAAGATTTTTAAATAGAAATTGAATAGAATTATGCTCCAAAACAATGTTTTATAAAGCAGATTTCCCAAGATATTTATCAAATAAAATTTTAAATATTCTGTTTCAAAAACTGTGCATGCTTCTAGAGGTAGGCTAGGCAGGCACTGAAAGCAAGGGCTTGTCTTTCATAACAATAATTAGGATTTCATTTCTAGGCATCAAAGATTGAGACTTTTTGAGCTGCAAAGTTAGACATGGCTTAATTTACAATACCACCCTTGTCATTTTGTTACATTATCTGACTGTGCCTTGCTGTTGACTTGATTCTGATCTAGTAGGATTTCTGCAGTTTTTAGGCTTGAAACATTAACTGTTGTTGTTGTTTAGTTGCTAAATTGTGTCTGACTCTTTTGTGACCCCATGGACTGTAGCTCACCACATTCCTCTGTCCATGGGATTTCCCAGGTAAGAATACTGGAGTGGGTTGCTGTTTCCTCCTCTAGGGAATCTTCATGACCCAGGGATAGAACCCCCCTCTCCTTCATTGACAGGTAGATTCTCTACCACTGAGCCACCAGGGAAGTCTGAAGCATTAACTAGTCTTAAAAGAATTCATCTAGCTTTTCTATTTCCATTTTTAAGTATTTCCAAAATATATTTCTTTTTACTAACGAACTTGTTACATATCATGCTTCTTTAGGTTTACTTCCCTAAATGATGATGCTTCTGAATTATTTAAAAATTTACCTGAGTGATGTTTCAGTTACAGTGATGAAATTTCTTTGAAAATGATTAGGCCCTGTTCAGACTGTACTCTCTTGTGCTTTTAAAAGAACAGAACTTAATTACCCATAAACAGCACTTTTTTTGACAGCCAAGAATGAGAGTTTGAAAATGTGATGTTAATATTCCTTTTCCTGCAGGGCTGGATTACTGCCATCTGATGGGCCAAGCAAGTTCCCAGAATGCTCATCCTCTGAGCGATGCTTCCAAGACTATGGGGAATATTATTACTCTCTGGGCTGGTATTAAGGAATAGGGGAGGTTAAGGGTTGGGGAGAGAGACAGAACCTAGAGGTTGGTTACTACTCTGTGTATCTTTGCTCTTAACTCTATTGCCTGTTATAGGAAGCTCAGGGCCAAGCATGAAACACTAACACATATCCTTGCCAAATTGAGAAGCTGGACAAGTTTGCCTTTAGCAGCTCCCCTGTGGCTAGTCCCCTGCACCTGCTACTGAACCCTAGGCATCATATACTCCTGGGTACTCAAGGATCCTGGGAAGTACCCCACTCTCTAGTTCTATCCCTATCTAAGTGTTTGGTCTAGCCTCTCCTTCACTAAAAAAGTTTTCACCTATTATTTTATGCTATAAATTTCTCTGCCTTAAAGTATTAATAACAACCACCAATAAGATCATACAAAGTAAATTCTGGAGTAGCACTGTCCCATAGAACTTTCTGTAATGATGGCAGTGTCCTATATTGTATTCTCTAAGATGTCAGCCACTAGTCACAGATGACTAGTGTGACTGAGAAACTGATTTTTTCATTATGCTTAATTTCAATTGATTTAAAACACTGTATTTGGCTACTGCATTGGATAGCACAGCTCTAGAGATTTTTACCTTAATGCAAGAAATGATGGTTGTGATTTTTATCTTAATGCAAGAAATGATGGTCATAGGGGAGCTATAGCTGGCCAGTGGGCAGGCAGGCCCTTGCAGACGCCCCATTTCAGAGTCAGAGGGGAAAGGCAAGCCAGGCTTCCCCGCCTGATTTGCCTGACCTTGACTGGTGGCCAGTTGCAAAGCAAACTCAATAGAAAAGATTTCAGGGAGATGTAAACTGCTCTACAATGACCCACATGTTTTGACACCATTTCCTTCTTTTCCCTTGCCCTTTATCCCTCTCAGGTTTCAAAAGAAGACTTCTTGAACTATTATGCTGGTGTTAGTGCGTCTATTGACACCGATGCCTATTTCATTTTAATGATGAGAGAATCCTGGAGATTATGACTTTTGTCTATTAATTCTTTTGCAAATCAGGGACTTTCAGAGAATGGAATGAGTTTGAAAGAAGTCCAATGCTGTAGATTTTGATAAACTGAAGTTTCTGGGAGATCTGGAAGTTTAAAAGCAATAGATCTTCAGTCATCTTATTTCTTTACCTGGAACATGTTCATTTCCTTAAATGCCTGAGGATCTGTTTTCAAATCAGAAATAAAGGAAAGAAAGAAGGAAGAAAGAAAACTGTGAAGTGAAACTGAGAGGTGTTTCTTAGTGAAATAATGCCCTTGTTATAGTTGTGCCTCTTCTAGATGTAAATGTAGTTGTTTGTCTACACCTTCACTTTATCTGCTGTCTTTGGAGTCTGTAGTAGAAGGTGATAATAAAAGAATTGGAGGAAAATCCATCCTTGTAAAATTTCCTGAGCTTACTCCTTTTAATATTTCTCTTGGTGAATACTTTACAAATAAAATTTATTTTATTCTGAAATTCAAGGGTTTTGGGGGGGCTATTTTAATACTTTAATAGGGGATGTAAATTCAGCAAATTGCCACACTTGCCTGAACAGAGGACCTAAACACCTCCTGTGACCAAAGGAAGGTAAGTTGAACTGGCTCACCTGACTGAAGGTGGAGCTTCCTGGAGTGACTCACTTCCTGGATCAGCCTGTTAGGTTGCTTGAGAGAGATGCAAACAGAAAGAGAAGTGCCTTTTAGAAGCCAGGGAGGCTTTCTGGGCCTTTGTGGCAAACTGGGGAGGGGGGACTTTGAAACTGTTTTGGGAATTCACCTTTTTTGGTTGTTATTGTTAAATATTTATTTATTTGGCTGCAGTGGGTTTTAGTTGCTGCATGTGGGGTCATCGACCTTCATTGCAGTGTGTGAACTCTGTTGTGACATGTGGGATCTAGTTCCCTGACCAAGGATTGAACCTGGGCCCCCTGCATTGGGAGTGTGGAGTCTTAGCCCCTGGACCACCAAGGAAGTCCCTGGAATTCATCTTTTGAACTCATGCTTCTAGGCTACTCCCTAAGGAATGTGATGTCAGATTTTCTGACTCATTTTTTCTGCCTCTAATGACTGCTTCCCAGGGAACAAAAACAGCTGGGCATACCCATAGGTCCTTCATTTTGGAAAAGAAGAAGTGTGGGTGGAAGAAGAGACAGAAGGCTAAAGCTGGGCTTCTCAAGCTTTAATGAGCCTACACGTCACCGGGATCTTGTTAATTTGCTAGTTCAGATTCAGAAGTCTGAGGTGAGGACTGAACTTCAGGCTTTCTAACAAGCTTCCCTGTGATGTTGATGCCTCTGGGTAAAACTTTGAGCAGTGTGGGTAAAGAGATACCAGCTTGGTTACTTTCAGTGCATTTGGCTTACTATTTGCCCACTTTGTTGGCCATGCTAATTTATGGTTTTTGACTGCTAGGCCATCCTCTTTCATGACTTTAAAGGTGTGAAAATCTGAAGAAAGTGCCAAAAAAAGCAAGTGCTTCCCAGTTACGTGTAGGAGAGAAGTAGCACTTGTGCGGTGGCATTTCAATTGGATAATTTCTCATAGTCCAAGACCTAGTCCTGCAGCATTCCAGGCTCAAAGATCGGAGGGTGCCAGGCCACCAAGGGTAGGTTTATCTCTTAAGAGAGACCTCCACTGAGCAAGTTCATAGCAACTGATGCTAAAACTGGAATCCAAATCCTTCATTGACTATGGAGAATGCAATTCTTACGTTTGCTTAGACCACAACAGAAGACTTCATCTGGGTTTGAGGACGAGAGAATAATAGCTTTGCTCTCAGTTCAAGGTTGCCTTTAGCAGTTTATTCTCAGATATGACAGAGCAGTGCAAGAGGATATTTATGCGGTATCTTAGGGTAATAGTAGCTGCTATAATAAATAAACCTACACATTTTCAAAAGCTCAGATGAACTTATTTATAAGACATAAATAGAGTCACAGATGTAGGAAAAAAAAACCTTATGGTTACCAAAAGGGTAGAGAGGAGGGATAAATTAGGAGATTGGGTTTGATATACACACACTACTATATTTAAAACATATAACTAACAAGGACCTACTTTATTGCTTTAGGGAACTCTATTCAATACTCTGTAATGACATATACAGGAAAATAATCTAAAAAGGAGAAGATGTATGTATCTGTACACCAAATTCACTTTTCTGTACAGCAGAAACTAATACAACATTGCAAAGCAACTATACTCCAATAAGAATTAACTAAAAATATAACAAAACAAAAGCTCAAACATAAAATATATAATTATTTTTCATTCCTGAAGCAGTACTATGTATCTGCTGTTCATGGTTGGTGACCATGCAGGGATTTTGGGTTGCAGGACTCCTCCGTGTTGTGTTTCTGCTGCTCTCTAGGGTTTCATCATCAATAATACCCACACTGCTGAAGGGGAAGAGGTATAGAGAAAGCTGAAGAGCTTTCTGAAAAGCTTTGGTCTGGAAGTGACACATGTCGCTTCTGCGTGCATTCCATTTGATAATAAAGAGCCACGCAGTTACATCTATATGCAAAGCAGGCTGGGAAGTATAGTCCCAGGCAGTCCCACCAGTGAAAATTTACCTAATTTCAGAAAAGTACAAATTATGGTGGACAACTAGATTTTTGAGCAACTTTTGAAATAGGAGCCTCATTGCCTTCCATTTCCTTAAGGAGGCATGCTTCATGGTCTGGGAACCAACATGGAGTAAGATACCTCCCAGCGTGGAGGTAGAATGGAGGTCTCTCTCTCCTTAGGCATAATGGCAATGAAGAAAACAACCTCTACAACCATATAAGGTTCAGTTCAGTTCAGTTGTTCAGTCGTGTCTGACTCTTTGTGAACTCATGGACTGCAGCATGCCAGGCTTCCCTGCCCATCACCAACTCCCAGAGCTTACTCAAACTGATATCCATCTAATTGATGGTGCCAGCCAACCATCTCATCCTCTGTCATCCCCTTCTCCTCCCGCCTTCAATCTTTCCCAGTATCAGAGTCCTTTCCAATGAGTCAGTTCTTCGCATCAGGTGACCAAAGAATTGGAGCTTCAGCTTTAGCATCAGTCCTTCCAATGAATATTCAGGATTGATTTCCTTTAGGATTGACTGGTTTGATATCCTTGCAGTCCAAGGGACTCTCAAGAGTTTTCTCCAACACCACAGTTCAAAAGCATCTGTTCTTCAGCACTCAGCTTTCTTTCTAGTCCAACTCTTACGTCCATACATGACTACTGGAAAAACCATATCTTTGACTAGACAAACCTTTGTTGGCAAAGTAATGTCTCTGCTTTTTAATATGCTGTCTAGGTTGGTCATAGCTTTTCTTCCAAGGAGCAAGTGTCTTTTAATTTCATGGCTGCAGTCACCATCTGCAGTGATATTGGAGCCCAAGAAAATGAAGTCTGTTTCCTTTGTTTCCTCATCTATTTTCCATGAAGTGATGCGACTGGATGCCTTGATCTCAGGTTTTTGAACGTTGAGTTTTAAGCTAGCTTTTTCACTCTCCTCTTTCACTTTCATAAAGAGGCTCTTTAGTTTCTCTTCACTTTCTGCCATAAAGATGGTGCCCCCATATAAAGTAATCATTTTCTAATCAGCAAGTCCTGTCATCTGGACCTCTTGGCTCCTTTCCAGGTTTTGATACTCATGGCATCACAACACTGAGATGACTCATCCTTTTTCTGCCCCTGTGATTCAAGGCCTAGGAATTTTCCATCTCATTTTCTCCTACATTATCTATGTAAGGGATTTCTGTGGGTAGGTGCAGCTATGTCCCATCACACATACTGGAACCAAGTTATTCATGTTGGAAAATGAGAAAAGTTTTCCCCCTGAGACAGATCTCTAATCATGAAGTTATTTAGTCACTGGAATCAGAACATAGGGCATGAAGATTAAAATATTTAATGAAGTTAGACTGACAATTTATTGCGTTTATTTTCTAGTGAGACCCTCCAGAGACCAGTCTATGGAGGGGCTAACAAAGATGCCTTCTCTGACTTGCCTTTTTTCCACTTGTCATAGCTGACTAACAGCCCATAGGAGAGACATACACTTCACTTTGGATGTGTTAATGAAGCATGTCAATTCAGTAACTCAGGATCTGGCCTGCCTTGCCTGCTTGAGGGTGATTTTTTCTCTTTAGGCTGCTTTTATATACCTCTGTTCTAATTCATTGTGTATAAAATACCACAGTCATTTTATGTTGCTCTCAGGGCTATTCTATTTCTATTATTTGGAGTGTAACTTACAGTAGCCCCAGTGAACCAACAATAGATATAAGGTACATTATTGTTTCATCTTAGAGGGAAAAGTTAAATCAGAAGATAATGATTTTATCTGGAGATATTTCATCAGAATAACCAAATGATGTGATTTGATACATCATGGGGAGGAGATGGCAAGGGGTGAGCACCTAGATAGTTTCAGGAGAGGGGCTGGTCACCAGAAAGACTAACCATATCATTAGAGAGTGGAAACTTTGGGGCATCCCAACCTCTGAGGAGAGGAAGTGTTCTGGAGATTGAATTTAGTTCCATGGACAGTGATTTGATCAAGCAGGTCCACCCAAGGAGTCCCAATATAAACCTTTGAACACTGAGGTTCGGTAGCACTTCCTGGTTGGTGAACAAATTAATGTGCTGGGGGATGATACACTTTGATTCCAAGAGAAGAGCAAAGAGTCCCTCCCTGAATTTCCCCTCAGACTTCACCCAATGTATCTTCATTTGGCTGGTTCTCCTGATTTGTGTCTTTAATATTAAAACTAATTGTAAGTAAAGTGCTTTCCTAAGTTCTGTGAGTCATTCTAGGGAATCACTGAATCTGAGGGTGCTGTGGGAACCTTCATTTCTAACTGAATGGCTATAAATCTGAGACTGTAATATAGAAACCCTGCCTGAGTTTCCAGGTGACCTGGCCTGCCCTTCAGAATTCAGACTCAAGATGCAATATCAACTCTTATCTGCTGGCAGCCTGCCAGCTTGTCCTACAGGTTTCAGAAGTGCTGGTCCTCACAATCATGTAAACTAATTTCTTAAAAGAACTCCTCTCTCTCTTTTTATCTGTATCTCTGTCACTCTCTCTCTCTCTCTGTCTCCACACACACACACACACACACACACACACACACACACACACATAATTAGTTCTGTTTCTCTGGAGAATCTTGACTAATACAGAAGTAGAAGTAGCCTGGGGATCCCTGAACTAAGAAAATATTTAAAAGAAGAAGATTCTTGTTGGAGATTGTGCCCTTTAATTTCTGGGACCCACTTTAACTTCCTGGTGGCCCAGATGGTAAAGAATCCTCCTGCAATGAGGGAGACCTGGGTTCAATCCCTGGGTTGGGAAGATCCTCTGGAGAAGGGCATGACAACCCACTCCAGTGTTCTTGCCTGGAGAATCCCCATGGACAGAGGAGCCTGGTGGGCTACAGTCCATGGGGTCACAAAGAGTCAGACACGACTGAGTGACTAAGCACAGTATAACTTTATCTCTGGGTAGTTAGTGCCAGGAGTGGATTATACTACATCCTGTGGGGTTGCAAACTAAGTGACAAGTTAAGTCATTATTTGCTAAACTGTCTCATATTTCAGGGTTCAATTCAAAAGTTTAAAGCTTTTATAAAGCTTTCCTCAATCTTCTAGCAAGATTGACTTGCTCTTTCCTTTTCTATGCCTCTTTTGTAAAGGATATATGCATCTTTATATCATAGTCTACTAGTTGGATCTATAAGAAATATTATTTTCTCTAGTAGAGATTCATTCAGACTTGGTGCACTGCACCATTCAAGCTGACTGGAGTTCAGTCCAGTCACTCAGTCTTGTCCAACTCTTTTCAAACCCATGGACTGCAACATGCCAGGCCTCCCTGTTCGTCAACAACTCCCAGAGTTTACTCAAACTCATGTCCATTGAGTTGGTGATGCCATCAAACCATCTCAATCCTCTGTCGTCCCCTTCTCCTCCCGCCTTCAATCTTTCCCAGCATCAGGGTCTTTTCAAATGAGTCAGTTCTTCACATCAGGTGGCCAAAGGATTCGAGTTTCGGCTTTAGCATCAGTCCTTCTAATAAATATTCAGGACTGATTTCCTTTAGGATGGACTGGTTGGATCTCCTTGCTGTCCAAGGGACTCTCAAGAGTTTTCTCCAACACCACAGTTCAAGGCATCAATTCTTTGATGCTCAGCTTTCTTTACGTCCAGCTCTCACATCCATACATGACTACTGGAAAAACCATAGTTTTGACTAGATGGACCTTTGTTGGCAAAGTAATGTCTCTGCTTTTTAATATGCTGTCTAGGTTAGTCATAACTTTTCTTCCAAGGAGGAAGCATCTTTTAATTTCATGACTGCAGTCACCATCTGCATTGATTTTGGAGCCCAAGAAAATAAAGTCTGTTTCCACTGTTTCCCCATCTATTTGCCATGACATGATGGGACCAGATGCCATGATCTCAGTTTTCTGAAGGTTGAGTTTTAAACCAACTTTTTCACTCTCCTCTTTCACTTTCATCAAAAGGCTCTTTAGTTCTTCTTGGCTTTCTGTCATAAGGGTGGTGTCATCTGTGTATCTGAGGTTATTGATATTTCTTCTAGCAATCTTGATTCTAGCTTGTGCTTCATCCAGCCCAGCATTTCTCATGATGTACTCTGCATATAAGTTAAATAAACAGGGTGACAATATACAGCCTTGACGTACTCCTTTTCCTATTTGGAACCAGTCTGTTGTTCTATGTCCAGTTCTAATTGTTGCTTCCTAACCTGCATACAGATTTCTCAAGAGGCAGGTCAGATAGTCTGGTATTCCCATCTTTTTAAGAATTTTCCACAGTTTGCTGTGATCCACACAGTCAAAGGCTTTGGCATAGTCAATAAAGCAGAAGTAGATGTTTTTCTGGAACTCTCTTGCTTTTTTATGATCCAACATATGTTGGCAATTTGATCTCTGGTTCCTCTGCTTTTTCTAAATCCAGCTTGAACATCTGGAAGTTCACGGTTCACATACTGTTGAAGCCTGGCTTGGAGAATTTTCAGCCTTACTTTGCTAGCATGTGATATGAGTGCAATTGTATGGTAGTTTGAGCACTCTTGGGCATTGCCTTTCTTTGGGATTGGAATGAAAACTGACCTTTTCCAGTCCTGTGGCCAGCGCTGAGTTTTCCAAATTTGCTGGCATATTGAGTGCAACACTTTTGCAGCATCATGTTTTAGAATTTGAAATAACTCAACTGAAATTCCATCACCTCCACTAGCTTTGTTCATAGTGATGTTTTCTAAGGCCCACTTGACTTCACATTCCAGGATGTCTGGCTCTAGGCAAGTGATGACACCATTGTGATTATCTGGGTCATGACGATCTTTTTTGTAAAGTTCTTCTGTGTATTCTTGCCACCTGTTCTTAATATCTTCTGCTTCTGTTAGGTCCATACCATTTCTGTCCTTTATTGAGCCCATCTTTGCATGAAATATTCCCTTGGTATCCCTAGTTTTCTTAAGGAGATCTCTAATCTTTCTATTGTTTTCCTGTTTCTTTGCATTGATAACTTAGGAAGCCTTTCTTATCGCTCCTTGCTATTCTTTGGAACTCTGTATTCAAATGGATATATCTTTCCTTTTCTCTTTTGCCTTTCACTTCTCTTCTTTTCACAGCTATTTGTAAGGCCTTCTCATACAGCCATTTTGCCTTTTTGCATTTCTTTTTGTTGGGGATGGTCTTGATCCCTGACTCCTGTACAATGTCATGAACCTCTGTCCATAGTTCATCAGGTACTCTGTCTATCAGATCTAATCCCTTGAATCTATTTGTTACTTCCAATTAAGTGGATTTGATAAGGGATTTGATTTAGGTCATACCTGATTGATTTAGTGGTTTTCCTTACTTTCTTCAATTTAAGTCTGAATTTGGCAATAAGGAGTTTGTGATCTGAGCCACAGTCAGCTCCTGGTCTTGTTTTTGCTGATTGTATAGAGCTTCTCCATCTTTGGCTGCAAAGAATGTAATCAATCTGATTTTGGTATTTGACCATCTGGTGATGTCCATGTGTAGAGTCTTCTCTTGTGTTGTTGGAAGAGGGTGTTTGCTATGACCAGTGCGTTCTCTTGGCAAAACTCTATTAGCCTTTGCTGTACTTCATTCAGTACTTCAAGCCCAAATTTGCCTGTTATTCCAGGTATTTCTTGACTTCTATTTTTGCATTCCAGTCCCCTATAATGAAAAGGACATCTTTTTTGGGTGTTAATTCTAGAAGGTCTTATAGGTCTTCACAGAACTGTTCAGCTTCTTCAACATTACTGGTCAGGGCATAGACTTGGTTTACTATGATATTGAATGGTTTGCTTTGTAAATGAACAGAGATCATTCTGTTGTTTTGAGATTGCATCGAAGTACTGCATTTCAGACTCTTTTATTGACTATGATGGCTACTCCATTTCTTCTAAGGGATTCTTGCCCACAGTAGTATATATAATGGTCATCTGAGTTAAATTCACCCATTCCAATCCATTTTAGTTCACTGATTCCTAAAATGTCGATGTTTACTCTTGTCATCTCTGTTTCACCACTTCCAATTTGCCTTGATTCATGGACCTCACTTTCCAGGTTCCTATGCAATATTGCTCTTTATAACATTGGATTTTACTTCCATCACCAGTCACATCCTCAACTGGGTGTTGTTTTTGCTTTGGCTCTATCTCTTCATTCTTTCCGAAGTTATTTCTCCTCTGATCTCCAGTAGCATATTGGGCAACTAATGACCTCAGGAGTTATGTTTCAGAGTCCTATCTTTTTGCCTTTTCATACTGTTCATGAGGTTCTCAAGGTAAGAATACTGAAGTGGTTTGTCATTCCCTTCTCCAGTAGACCACGTTTTGTCAGAACTCTCCACCATGACCCGTCTGTCTTGCGTGACCCTACATGGCATGGCTCATAGTTTCATTGAGTTAGACAAGGCTGTGGTCCAGCTGATCAGACTGGTTAGTTTTATGTGATTGTGGTTTTCAGTCTGTCTGCCCTCTGATGGTGAAGGATAAGAGGCTTATGGAAGCTTCCTGATGGGAGAGACTGACTGAGGGGAAAACTGGGTCTTATTATGATGGGTGGGTCCCTACTCAGTAAACATTTAATTTTCTGTTGATGGGTGGGGCTCTGTTCCCTCCCTGTTATTTGACCTGAAGCCAAACTATGGTGAAGATAATGGGTACCTCCTTCAAAAGATCCCATGCATGTACTTCTACACTAAGTGCCCCTAACCCTACAGCAGGCCACCACCAACCCATGCGTCTGCCAGAGAGTCCTGGACACACACAGGAAAGTCTGGGTCAGTCTCTTGTGGGGTCACTCTTCCTTTCTCCTGGATCCTGGTGTGCACAAGGTTCTGTTTGTGCCTTCCAAGAGTTTGTTTCCCCAGTCCTGTGTAAGTTCTGGTGGTTCCATGGTGGGATTAATGGTGACCTCCTCCAAGAGGTCTTATGCCCTACCCAGGTCTGCTGCACCCAGAGCCCCTGCCCTTGAGGCAGTCCACTGCTGACCCGTACCTCCACAGGAGACACTCAAACACAGTTCTGTCTCAAATACAGTTCCGGCTGAAGGTAACTCAAATCTTTCTTGGGATTCCCACCTTAAGCTGTTCTATGGTTCTTCAGTCTGGTATGTAGTGGGGGAGGGTGTAACTCAGATCACACGGGTTATTCCTGAGATGTCTGCTGCCTCTCTTCTCAGGGTCTCTTATACAGAGTGAATCTTAGTGGCTTGTCTATCATACTTGGGAAATGACAACTTTTAAAAAATTAGTATTTATTGGGGTATAGTTGTTTTACATGGAGAAGAAAATGGCAACCCACTCCAGTATCATTGCCTGGAGAATCCCATGGATAGAGGAGGCTGGAGGGCTACAGTCCATGGGGTCACAGAGTCGGACACAACTTAGCAACTGAACAACAAAAACAAGGGTTGATTTACAATTTTGTGTTAGTTTCTATGATACAGCAAAGTGAAACAGTTACACATATATCAGTACACATAGCCATTCCTTTTTAGATTCTTTTCCCATAGAGGCCATTACAGAGTACTGTGTAAAGTTCCCTGGGCTATATAGTAGGTTCTTATTAGTTATCTGTTTTATATATAGCAGCAGGTGTATGCCAATCCCAATCTCCCAATTTATCTTTCTTACTCTTTTCCTTCTTGGTAATCATAGCTTTGTTTTCTACAACTATGACTCTATATCTTTTATAAATAAATGCATTTGTGACATTTGTCATAGTCCACATACAAGAGATATCACATGAGTTTTTTTGTCTTTCTTTGTCTGACTTCACTCAGTATGACAATCTCTGGATCCATCTGTGTTGCTACAAATGGCATTGTGTATGTGTTAGTTGCTCAGTTGTGTCTGACTCTTTGTGACCCCATGGACTGTAGCCCTCAAGGCTCCTCTGTCTATGGGATTCTCCAGGCAAGAATACTAGAGTGGGTAGCTGTTCTTGGGGAAATTCCCAACCCAGGGATCGAACCCAGGTCTCCTGATTACAGATTCTTTACAGTCTGAGACACCAGGGAGGGCCCAAATGGCCTTATTTCACTCTTCTTATCTCTGTGTAGTATTCCATTGTATATATGTACCACATCTTTATCCATTCCTCTACTGATGAACATTTAATTTGTCAACATTGAGAGGTGACAAAGGGAGTAAGTGAGAAGTTCACTTTTGAGAAAGCTATGGGTATTTAAGGGAGAAATACAACAGGCATTTGGATTTCAGGCATGTGTATATATATATATATATATATATATATATATATATTCATTCATTCAGGCAATAAATACTTATTTAGCAAATACTGCTCTAGGAGCTGGGAATTTAGCCTTGAGCAAAAGAAATATGATATATTTACTTATGAAATTTCAATATAGAAGGCAAAATTCTAAAGTTCAAAGTGTAGGTCTGGATGATAGAATCTTGAAGGTGAAAATCTTGAAGGTGAAAGAGCCAATTAATTAATAAAAAGGCAGATGTACAGGAGAGATTGGATGAATGAAGGAGCAAGTTTCTGGAGATGAAGGAAGGACTGAGTTAAAGGACATTAATAGTGATATTGTCTTCTACCGAGGGAGGGGCAGCTCATTTTTGATGAGGGAAAGAGTTGGTAGAGGTTTATGGGGATTTGGGAGTTTTGTAGACAGAAATAGTAGACAAAGAGGAAACCCAAGTTATGACTTGATTTTCTTAAAGTAATGGCATGATCATCTTCTGAGAATGAGAAGGACTGAGATTCAGTGGAGGACTCGAAGTGAAGGTTTGTTTAGTGATGTAGTACATTGGCATAGGGTGCTGCCAAATAAATAAAGAAAAACACAGATTTGTAAGGACTCTGTTTGGCAGTATTGTGAGATTTTTTTTCACTAGGACAGACCAGCAGAGTCACGCAGGCTCCTCTTCAACATGTATTTTTCTATATGATATTTGGAATAACATATATATATATGTGTATATATATATATATACACACACACACACACATATGTTGTGGAAGGGAAGGCTACACATCAGTTATTAAATATGATTATTTCTTAGGAGTGGGATATTGGGGAGCAAGGTCTTGTACATGTTATACAATATATTTCTATGTTTCTTAAATTGTAGGGAAGAGGCAAGTGTCATTTTAGTAATAAAGTATTAATAAATATTTAATGAAGTAACTCAGCATATGAAAATATTGTAATCAAAGACCTTAATGAAGTCTTTGTGCCTTTTACTGTATTTTTAAAATTTGATTCACTTGTGTTTCCAAATATGCAATCATTTCATCTGCCAATACTGATCATTTCATTTCCTTCTGTGTAATATTTACACTTCTTACTTTTTTCCTTGTCTGCCTGCATTTCCCAGAATTTCTAGGACAATGTTAAATGTGATGACAATGGAATTTCCTTTGTGTTGTCTCTAAATTCAATGGAGTATAACTTTTAACATTTCACCATTGAGCATGATCTGATCCTAGTTTATGTTCTATTCTTATTTTACTAAAGCTTTATGTTTAAAAAAATCCTAAATGCCACTCAGATCTACTTTGGCAGTTTCATACTGTAATTCATAAAAGTTGATTGATATGTTAAAAAAGGGATTTTACAGCGTAGCATATTCACCAGTATTTTGCTGAAGCATGTATTCAACCCCTATCTAATTAAACTATTTCATAGGATATAAAGTAATATTTCAGTGTTTTCAGTGGGTAACAGTGTTTTTAGCTTCATACCAAAATGTTTTCTGATTATTTTGCATTTTATCTAATGACTAGTGCAGCAACTTTGCAGCAACTAATTTGTTATTAAAAAAAGAAAAAGTCTCTGCAAGTTCTTTTCTCCTCCTTAATGAGTAATCTTTACCCAGAGTAGAAAGGCATTGGCCCTCATGATTTACGGCTTAGGAATCCACCAGATTATAAAACTCAAGTGTTAAGCACTGAAACTTTATTTTTCAAAACTCTGTGGCTTTGCAAGTTGTTTGCGTCTCATTTCACCAGTGTCTTGAGCAGTGTTAACATGTCTCTTGGACCCACTAGGTTTTACGCATCACACTTTCTCTGTCTGAAAAATGGCCTCATTGCAAGCTGTATACAAATCCCACACACATGCCAGAAGTTATTAAAATTTAGAAGTTGAGTTAGACTTCAAATATGGATCTAAAATATGCTAAATAAATGAGCAAACAAAATTAAA
This sequence comes from Cervus canadensis, assembly GCF_019320065.1. NCBI lineage: Eukaryota > Metazoa > Chordata > Mammalia > Artiodactyla > Cervidae > Cervus > Cervus canadensis. The sequence goes on from NC_057401.1 coordinate 36,447,283, forward strand.
TGTAGATATTCATCAAAGAAAGGAAGCTTTGGAAAATTCTTCCCCTCCTCACCCCACCCTCTTGTTTCTCCACTTCTGTGGTTATGGTGGTTAAGAGCGCAGCTGGGGAGGTAACTGTGGAAGAGAAAACTGACTCCTTGCACGTGGCTGCCCAGATGGGCTCTTCTCTCAGGGATGCTGTGCTTGCCTCTGCCTAAGCTGGCTTTCTTCTGTCTTAAATGGTGATGAGGAATTACCTTGACTAATACAACATCATTCAATAACATTGATTCATTCAATATGTTTATGATTGTCTCTAGATTTATGATTGAGTGCCTTATAGATTTTAGACACTGTGTTTAGCAGCACGCATAAACCCCAAGTAAGTCACAGTCCTGTCAGGGTACTCAGAAGGGGTACCCTGACAGTAGGGGCATCAGACAAATTGTTGTTTAGTCGGTCAGTTGTGTCCAACTCTTCTGCGACCCCATGGACTGCAGCCTGCTAAGCTCCTCTGTATGGGATTTCCCAGGCAAGAATACTGGAGTGGATTGCCATCTTCTTCTCCAGGGGATCTTCCTGACCCAGGGATTGAACCTACATCTCCTGTGTCGGCAGGTGGATTCTTTACTACTGAGCCACCAGGGAAGCCCATCAGACAAGATAGGCAAAAACAAATCAGTGTGGTGACTATAGGGGTAAATATAAAGTGCTATAAGTTTCCTTCATAAACTCTGACACATATATGATATTTATTGTGTCTTATGTCTAATTAAAATCCTCCCAAGTATCCTCTTCCCCCATCAGTTCAGTTCAGTTCAGTCACTCAGTTGTGTCCGACTCTTTGGATTCCATGGACTGTAGCACGCCAGGCCTTCCTGTCCATCACAAACTCCTGGAGCTTGCTCAGACTCAGGTCCATTGAGTTGGTGATGCCATCCAACCATCTCATCCTCTATTGTCCCCTTCTCCTCCTGCCTTCAATCTTTCCCAGCATTAGGGTCTTTTCCAATGAGTCAGTTCTTCACATCAGATGACCAAAGGATTGGAGCTTCAGCTTCAGTATCAGTCCTTCAGGACTGATGAATAGTCAAGACTGATTTCCATTAGGATTGACTGGTTTGATCTCCTTGCAGTCTAAGGGATTCTCAAGAGTCTTCTACAATACCATAGTTCAAAAGCATCAATTCTTTGATGTTCAGTTTTCTTTATAGTTCAACTTTCACATCCATACATGACTACTGGAAAAACCATATCTTTGACTAGACAGACCTTTGGCAAAGTAACGTCTCTGCTTTTTAATATGCTGTCTAGGTTGGTCATAGCTTTTCTTACAAGGAGGAAGCATCTTTTAATTTCACGGCTGCAGTCACCATCTGCAGTGATTTTGGTGCCCAAGAAAACACAGTCTCTCATTGTTTCCCCGTCTATTTGCCATGAAGCAATGGGGCCAGATGCCACGATCTCAGTTTTCTAAATGTTGAGTTTTAAGCCAACTTTTTCACTCTCCTCTTTCATGTTCATCAAAAGGCTCTTTAGTTCTTCTTCGCTTTCTGCTGTAAGAGTGGTATCATCTGTGTATCTGAGGTTATTGATATTTCTCCCGGCAATCTTGATTCCAGCTTGTGCTTCACCCAGCCTGGCATTTCGCATGATGTACTCTGCATATAAGTTAAATGAGCAGGGTGACAATATACAGCCTTGACATACTCCTTTCCTGATTTGGAACCAGTCTGTTCTATGTCCAGTTCTAACTGTTGCTTCTTGACCTGCATACAGATTTCTCAGGAGGCAGGTAAGGTGGTCTGATATTCCTGTCTCTTGAAGAATTTTCCTCCATACACTATATCAAAATCTTAGACTGGCCTGCCAAATGCTTGACCACTGGTCCCACCAGTACTACCAAGCGCCATCTCATCCATCACTCAGCATATTCTCTGGACCAAGGATGCTAAGTTAAGGAGATGCCCAAAGACAGCTTCCACTGAACCATGTGCTGAGTGAACTGGCATACTCCACTCTCTCTCTGAGATACTTTGACTCATATATTGGAACTTGGATGCTGGCAGGCCCAACAAGTAAGATATAAACTCACCCAAGTCAGTTGTGTTCCCAAACTCGTTTAGGCCTGTTGGACTTTATACTGTAATTACAGGATGCAAGCTGGGGAAATGTAAGTATGCATGGAAAGACTGCTGTTGATCCTGGAGAACTACCTCAAATGGTTTGAAAAGACTCACTGAAGTCATGTTGAAAGATTATTGCCAGCAAACAGGGTAGGAAAAGTGATGGGAAAAGACTGGAGTGGAGAGACACTTTAAAAACCTATGCATCTACACTTAGCATCTTGGAAAGTGTTTGAAAATTGTTTTCCATTTTAAAGAAAGCAAAACTAGAAGGGGTAGATGAGGTGCTACTGGCACGTGTCACTTAAGAAAGACAATGTGGAACTACAATCAATGACCCAGAGGAATAGCCTTGGCCTTGTAATAAAAAAGGACTGAATGGGCATGCACTCATATGTTTTAAATAAGATGTTCAAGGTAGCTATGTATTATTTTTCATGAAAATGTCCTGTGTCTAACTTACAGAAGTAACTGCCAACACCCTGCTCTTCCCAACTGAGACAGATAAGAAGACAGCGTCTCCTGTATTTGTAACTCCCTAGATGGTTCAGGGGCTGCCTCAGCTCCATCACTGTTGAACAAGCTGTTCCTCTGCTGGGAAATGCCCTCTTTCTGCTCCAGGCTCTGTTAGCTGATACTTTCCTACTTTGCACTGACTTCACGCTACTTCTTGGTTGTTGTTGTTCAGCGACTCATTTGTGTCTGATTCTTTGTGACCCCATGGACTGCAGCATGTCAGGTGTCCCTGTCCTTTGCCATCTCCCGGAGTTTGCTCAAACTCATGTCCATTGAGTCCATGATACCATCCATCCATCTCAACTTCTGTTGCCCCCTTCTCCTCTTACCCTCAATCTTTCCCAGCATCAGAGTCTTTTCCGCTGAGTTGGCTCTTAGTGGTCAAAGTATTGGAACTTCAGCTTCAGCATCAGTCCTTCCAATTAATATTCAGGGTTGATTTCCTTTAGGATTGATTCCTTTCTGCTTAGCCAGAGTTAGCTTCTATAGCTTAAAACTAAGGTTCATGATTTATATTTTGACTCATTGCTCTGGTACAACGTTGTTGCTCTGAGTCTTTGTCCCTGTGTGATTATGAGCTGGAAATATCCCATCTTTGCCCATCAGCCTAGGGCAAAGTAATGCAGAGCAGATCCTCAACAAATTGCTAGTTCGTTAATTTACAAATGAATGACTTAACTGATGAAAAAAGTTTCCTATGAAAACCCCAGGTCATAAAAAGACAGCAAATGACCCTGATACGCCTCCAGTGGCTGAGGAGAAGTGTGGCCCATTCTAGTTAGCCTTCTATTCCTATTTCAAGAAGACAAAGGCAGTCACAGAGAGTTCTGTAGCATTTAATTAAATATATGATTGTAACACACATCGGATATATGTAATATACTTAGCAGCTCTGCAGAATGTTTGTAATGCATGTGGAAAGTACACAGTCAAATCAGAGACTTTCAGTGTAGTGAACAATGGATATGTTAAAGAATACCTTCAAAGAAAAACCACTGGACTGGCAGAAATGCCATCCAATCTGCATCATTCTAGCTGTCTGATCACATATGCTCACAATCTTCCTAGCCCATTCCAAGTTTTGTAGTCTGTCTCGAAACAGTCCATGCCTGACTTTTCTGAAGCCAATTCCCCTGAGAATCAAATGAAGGTAAAATGTCTGTCGAATAAGCCAAGGTTTTCTAGCTTCAGATATGGTTGTTTAATTGACCAATTTTGCTGCCTAATTATCAATTTTCATTTCATGCTATAAGAACAAACAGTTTGCATCTCTGGTTTATACACTGTCTCTGACCAGGAGTTTTTCTGTTTTAATGAAATCCCAAAGGGGGTTGGTCAGAACAAACTTGTCATCTTACATTATACACAGTCCCTGAGTACATAATCAAGCATTAGCAGCAGTTATGATTATAAGAGTATGATACATAGATTTTACACACCTCTGGTAACAGACATTCACACACTGAATTCAAATGATAATCTGCGTCAAACAACATTAAAACAGATTTTAAAGCTGGAGGGAACTTGATCTTCCTTGAGACCTATCCCTTTCTTTCTTTGACAGATGATTTATTTACATAAGGGATACAGTTACACCTTCCAGTCCTGACTTGACATGTAAGGTTGAGTAACTTACCCGTCCTGTCCATGTCCCAGTTTTCACATAAGGCAAAGATGATGATAATAAGTAAATAGGACCTCTGTGACTAAGGTGCAAGAGGCTTGTGAGGTTTCCTGTGATAACCTGTTTCTTGAGACTTGGTTCACATTTCTCCAGAAGGTAAAGACCCCACGTCCACCTGTTGGCAAATGTCTCCTGCTCACATGCCAGGCAGATTCTGCTTTTCCTCCACACAGATGGGCACCCCTTTTTGTGGCATTTTCCCTGACTGCCTTCCAACAGGGCACTTTAAACATATCTCCATTACAGCATTTTGTGTTGTTATAACCACTCATTTTGAAAGCTACCTTTTATTAGATATTTAAGGGCAGGGTCCCAATCTTGTTTGTCTTAGACCTCCCAGACTACCACTGTGGCTGGCACAGAGCAAGATTTCCATAAATACATACCAAGAAAACTAAATGGATAATGCTATGGAAGTGCTTTGAAAAATCACAAAAGCACTGAGCAAATCTAAGGGATTATGGGACTATAGTCATTACTACTGATTCAGAGAAAAGGCCTTGGAAGGCACAACTCTGCACTGATCTGATTATCATTAGGCATCTAAGCCAAAGATAAGGTCTATTAGTCCACTATTTAAAACTCCCTTCAGAGACATCACAAAACAAAACCAACACAAAAACTAAAAAAAAATAAAAAACTTAGTCTCCTACCCAAACAAACTGAAAACAGAACAAAGAAAAAAATGCAAAATGTAAACAACAGCAACAAGAACAACAAGGACCAACTCCTAAACAGCAACATTGATCTTAGACTGGTGTCCTTCTTGGTCTATGTACACCCAGAGTCAGGGTTGTGTTGGGGGTGGTCTGGGGATCTGTGGAAAGGGATCAACTGAACTCCCCTGAGCTGAGAGTGCTCTGCTGTCTTGACTTGGCTTGAGACAGTCTCTAATTATTTATCTGGACCAAGAAATGCAAGAGGACACACATCATATATTCTCTAAACCTTCAAGAACATGGCCACAATTGGCTCACGTGCAGCATGGGCTTGTAATTCCTTCTCCGTGAAGTTTTTGGCAGCATTCATACTGGTAGAAATTGGGGACAGCAGATGTATTTGGGTTGGGGAGTCTCTACACACAGAGGAGAGTTTGCCTTGGCTCGTTGCTCGAATACATCAGTGTCCAGAGTCAGTAAGAGGTTCTTCCATTATCAAGGGAAGTCATTGGGTGGCAGGAGCAAGAGGGTCCTAACAGTAAGTAACAATAGAAATTCTGGGCTTCTAGTTGATTCTCCTTTAAGCACTTGTTAAGAAAAATGGAATAAAATGGGCTTTGTAGCTTTTTGTAGACATGGCTGGTTGTGGTGCTTCATACATCATGAGACCATTCCTCCCCACCATCTTCCTTGTAGCTCTTTTAGTTCTAGTGAACATAGGTCCCCATTTTCCTGGGACATTTCAGTTTACAATTATTGTCCTGGAGTGATAACTTATAACTTTCCTTTTCACCTGCAAAAGTGACCCAGTTTGGACAATGCATTATACCAGGGATCCCCGACCTCCATAATCTAATGCCTGAAGTGGAGCTGATGTGATCATAACAGAAATAAAGTGCAAAATAAATGCAATGCACTTGAACCATCCTGAAACCATTCCCACCCCCACCGCATCATCCTTGGAAAAATTGTCTTCCATGAATCTGGTTTCAGGTGCCAAAAAGGTTGGAGACAACTACATTATAGAGTGACCAGGATCTAGGTGAAGTTTGGCACTGCAGAGTAGGACAGTCCCTGACTGAGGAAGCCATGTGACTTGGAAGAGACTCCAGCTAGACTCCTGGGCAGCAAAACTTGATTCTACCTCTTGCTGAGTGGGGAACATGGACAGATTAATTTAAACCACAGTTTCATCATCTGTGACACAGGGAATAATGCTAATTGAGCCCACCTCCCAGGATTACTGTGAGGATGCAGCGAGACAAGATGTGCAGAGGACGCAGCACTGCGCTGTGTACACAGTGAGTCCTGATCATGGTATCCAACACCCTGTTCTCCTTTCCCTCTTTCTTCCCTTGCTCCCTTTCTGTCCTCCCCAACCCTCTGTCATTTCCTCCATCCTTCCTTTCCCTCTTTCCCTTTTTTCCTTTCTGAAATAAATGAATCATGGCGTTGCCTGAAACAGAATGCCCCTGTCTCCTGCCTCCTGCCCCAGAAGCGCTGCTTCAGAACCCTTGACCAGGTAGACGGACCACGTTCAATTTGTTTGTTTGTGCTGTGGGGGAGAGTAGGACTCAGTCATCTTCATTCACCATGATGGTTCTGATCTTGGGTTTCTTACAACTCACTGGTTTTGGTAGAAGCTGGACATGGTGACATAGGCTTCTTCTTGACTTGATCCAAAGGAAGTGAGGATGGGCTGCCCCTGGGCAACAGGGTTCAATGTCAGGATTCCGGGTTGGAATGGAAACGGAGGGCGCAGGGAGCTGTTTGTAGTTCCAGGTCCAAGCAGCATGTCCTGGTACACTAGAGGTCTGCTCTTACCACCTTCCCTGCCATTAGGAGACCTGGAGGAGGGGAGCCCAGGGGCGTCACACACACTGGCATTCCCAGCCAGGCATCTGAATGGTGACTCTCCTCGGAAAATTTTAGGGGTAATGCCTGCTTGCTCGGAAGGCCAGCTGGGACCCTGCATCCCGCCTCTGAGCCTCTGCTTCTCACTCTCCTCTAGCTGCAGAGAAAGAGGGTCTTGCAGGAAGCCTTCTGCTTCATCTCTAGCTTGAATGCCATCCACCTTATGAATCTGGCAGTCCAGGAAACTTTCAGGATTGAAACTCACATTCAAATTCTGCATCAAAAAAGAGAGAAGACATTAAGACTACACCAGACAGACACATCACCAAATGATCTGCTCAGGAAAACAGCTAAAGAACTTTCTGACAACGGTTTACAGGGAATGTCAGAGAATTACCCACGTTCTAGCTGACTCTTTGCCTCTGAAGGTGTTGTGACATTTCAGTGTCTAAAGTGACCACTTGCCATGCCCTCCATCCCTGGGGAAGCCCAGGAAATTCTGAGACTTGTATTGCATTTTAGATTCCTGCTTCCAGAAACTTGCTGCTGGCATCATCTGAGGGACCCTGGTTATGTGATGCACAAAAGACCAGTTGAGGTTCAGCCTGTCTGCATCCTACAATGTCATTCTTGGCAATTGCGAAGCCTTTGACAGAGTGACAGAAGTATCAGGAGCACTCACTTTTTTTGGTTTCTTGCACAGTTGTTCCAGAGTCTTCTTATGATCAGGGAGACTGGGCCATATGATAGGCTTAATTCTGAAATAAGAGGACATTGACGATGAGATGAAGGAGTAAGGAGCAGACACATAGATCTTCCCACTTATTCTGAGCTAGCAGTCAGAAGAGCAGATTTTTTCCCTTGGCTCTGCCACACTATGTGGATGACCTTGGACAAGTGACCTGCTTTCTCTGGGCCTCAGTGTCCCATTGGTCCATGGAGAGGTTGGACCAGAGACCGTGGTCAGTGATCTATTCTGTGAACAAGACAACAAAGATATACTCCTGGGAAGGAGCCCCAGAGAAAAGGGACAATGAGGCTTGGCAATGGTGTAGCAATGAAAGTAAAATATGATCTGCTCATCTACTTCCCAGAATTGGCATTGTCATTTTATTCTTCTCTTCACTGGCAGCAACTCCTCTGTGCTGATTTTGGTGGAAGAGAGACATATTTTCTAAGTTGCCCAGGGAAATTGCTTTAGGTTGGTACTTTCCAAACTGAAGTATCTTGGGGATGTGTGACACTCTGAGGACATCTTGCTAAAACATTAATAACCTGATGGGTTGTGTCTAAATGATGAAATAAGCATGGCCTTCTCATGGGGCAGAAGGCCAAAGGGCCTTGAGTTTGTGTGCTGAAGACTCAAAAACATCTGCATTTCCCAGGGTGCCTTTACTTGCAGAAGCTTTCTGGAGGGATGGCTCTTAGTCTCTTAGGACACTTTAGTGGAAAGGTTTGAGGGGAGGGCTTGCCTTGTGTACAGTTTATATATTTTTACCTCTTGTGAAATTAACTATGGGAATTCATCACTGCCTGAGGATGAGGGTGGGCACTGTAATTCCTGAAATACCTTATTTCTCTTTGTAGTTTTCTTATCCATAAATACGATTAGAGTTCTGTCTGGAATCGCAAATAACCATAACCACTCTCTTGATTAGTAAAAGAAATTCACCTTTTTTTCCATAACACACAGGCCAGAGTGACCATCAGAGCCACAGAGAAGAAGCTCAGAATGCTGATAGTTAGTAACACAGGATCTGTCTCCCCTGGAAGGCAAGGACAGATCTTGGTTAGTAGTCGTTAAGCATGTGATGGGGGAGACTTTCAGGATGCTTTGAGTTTATTGAATAACTTGAGCCCATTTAATATTTCTTGAAAGTTTGCTTTTCAGTAAAGAGGATGATGTACTAGCTTTTATGGGGGAATTTTAGCTTCAGTAAGCGGCACTGTTGCCGAAACTCAGCCTCTGTTTACTGGTCCTGAATAGAAACACGGAGACAGTGTTTTGAGTGAATTACAAAAGATAGATTTTATTGTTTTGCCAGGCAAAAAGGGTCACAGTGGGCTAATGCCCTCAAGACTATGTGACCTGCCTTGGATGGGGGAATGAGAAGTCTTATAGTATTCAAAGAGCAGAGCATGATCAGCTTATGGACATTCTTCTGATTGGTTGGTGATGAGGTAATGGGGAGTCAGCATCACCAGCCTTCTGGTTCCAATCAGTCTAGGATCTATGCTCTGGAGTCTGGCAATTTTCGTCTGGTGGAGGTCTGTTTCCTGTTAAAAACAACTTGGGAATGTGTATCAGGTCTTTATCTGCATCTTTCAGGAAACTGTGAAATGCTAATTCTGCTGTGCGGTGGATTTGTAACCTAAACTGTTTCCAGTTCACCAGTCCAGTGGCTTCCCAGGTTGCTCAGTGATAAAGAATCTGCCTGCCAATGCAGGAAACATGGGTTCAATCCCAGGGTTGGGAGGATTCCCTGAGGAGGAAATGGCTACCCACTCTAGTATTCCTGACTGGAAAATCCTATGAACAGAGGAGCCTGGCAGGCTACAGTCCATAGGTTCACAAAGAGTGGGACACGACTGAGCATTCATGCACATCCCAGCCCAACAGCTATTTTATGTTTATATATCTTTGCATGTGCCAATTGTTAACTCTTGAGTCAGCTTTTTACTTCAAAAGACAAGGATACAGGGGCTTGTACATAGTTTCAGCACTGACTTAGGTGACTAGGTCCAGAACACCTGTTACCTGAAATTTAAAAGGGACTCAGCATTAAAGATAGCAGCACCCCCTGCCTGACTCCTGCCACCACGAGAAAGAAGCTACAAGCAAGGGATAATGAGGGGATGCTCTTCCCTATAGTGGCCTTAGCAATTCCCAGGGTGACGAGAGGAGGCTGGTACAGCAGAGTGGTTCTGCTCATCCCCTAAATGGAAGGTATATGGGGGGGGGTGTTTTGGGTTCCCAGTGGTCTGCCTGAGTTGTGTTTCTTTGGTTCTTCTGGATGTTCTCAAATTCTTAGACCCGTGGGATATTTTCATTCTTCTAGAAAAGGAGGGATGGGAAAACCACATCAGCCTACCCATCTGCCATCTGCAAAGGTATTCCCTGAGAAGGGCCTTAGAGAAATGGAGCATTGGGATCCCAGTCTGAACTGGTAAAACTAGAGGCATTGGTGGTGTTTTTGTTTAGAACAAGAGGCTCCCAGGAGCTCCTAGGGACAGTTGAGTCCTGAAAGCTTGTGTCAGCCAAGCAGCTACTGACAGTCCTAGTCCCACTCTGCCTACATTCTTCACAAAGGGGCAAAGACGGCAGGTCATTTTTCAGGGAAAGTGTAAGAATGCCCTCTGGGAGCCCTAACTTGCGGGTTCGCTTCGTGTTTCTGCCTCTCACTGTCACTCACACACTTTGACAGATAAAGTACCAGGGGGAACAAGTTCTAGTCACTTCTCACCTGTGCCATTGGTCTCCGGAGTTCTGAAGTGGAAACTTGGACTCCATTCACTCCAGAAGCCTTCAAAATAGTTGGCATAAGGGATGGACCGAACTTTAATCTCATACATGGCATTGGGTTGTAGTTTTCTTTGTAGAAGTGTCAGCTTGGTGCTAGTTAAATTCACACGCTGAGGAGCAAAAAAAGGCACTACATTTTTAAGGTGGAAAAAGAGGCGTTAGCCATGATTCCCAAATCATTTCGAGCTGAGTGTCTCTGGTCATGTGGGCACTCTCTTGAGGCTGTCTCACATTAGTTAGACAAAGGGGCTCTGAAGTGGTGGTGTCAGCAGCAGAACTGGGGCAGAGCGAGCGTGTGAGCTCACCAACGATGCTGCCGGTGGTCAAGGAGGGCAGTGAGGCAATGGGTCTCTATCTTTAATCAGGTGAGTTGGGCTCTTCCACTCGGGTATCAGTCACTCCCAGGCTCCCACCTTACTTTCTACATTTCAGTATCTTCTTTTTCTTTCTCTCCCTTTTCACACCCCAAGGAGAGATGAAAGGGAATGGTAAGATTAGTGAGCAAGAATCATTTTCCTCTGGAGAGATGTCATTTTTCATTGTGAAAAACAATACAGAGACACAGTCTTTCCAACACTGCCTATCATCCTTAAGAGGAAAAAGTGTTCTATCAATCTGATGGGGACAAAGTAATACCCGTTGTTACTTTCATTTGTATTTATCGGATTGTTAGTTTTTTTATACTGATTTAAATTATATATTTCCTATTCCGTGAGACATTTCCAACTTCCTTACTAGTTTTTCTATCACCTTATTTGTCCTTTTCTTAATATTTTATAAGACACCTTTCTATTTTAAGAATATTAACTATCTGTCAGTTGTATGTGTGGCAATTTAAGCCTAATTTCTAATTCGCTTTATGATTTTGATTATTGCATGTGCTGATATTTATAAACATCTATTTTTATGTAGTTACATGTTTCCATGTTATGCTTTCTTTTACTGCTTTTATGCTTAGAATGTTCTTCTTCATTTTAGGATTATATAAACATTTATCTGTAAATTTTTTAGCCTGTTTGGAGTTTCACTTTTACATAATTTCTTTAAATCATCTTCTATTTTAATTTTTTTTGTTGTATGGGGCAAGTTAAGCATTAAACTTAATTTTTCCCAGTTAACTGATTGTCCTGGTACCATTTATTCAAAATTATTCCTTTCTCTGCTTTCCCACTGATGCAATTTTCAGATAAACCCCAGAAGAGGATGGGCTCAAACACACATACTAGTTTGTGTGTGTATGTGTCAGTGGAGATAGGAGGAGGTCTGGGGTGGGCATTACACCTATATAAGTAGTTTGTAGCAGCAAATTGCAAACACAAAAGACCAATCGTGGCCTGAGAAAAGAAAATAGTATGGATAAGTAGGATCTCTTTCCCCCTGAGAAAGCAACTGTCATGCCCCGAGACCTAATTCTCTTCCATTTTCTCCTCGATACAGATTGTGGAGCCAGTCAGACCATTCCAACTGCAGGGACTCATGGAGTCTAAATAACTGTCCAGCTTATAAGGATGAAAATTAAGCTGTTACTTCAAGGATTTAAGAACTCAGACTTGAGAAAAATTGAAGAACATATTGCATCTCCTCTCCTACTTACTTCAGGCTATTTCCCACAACTCCATCAAACCAGATCGTGGCTACAACTTGATGACTTTTCTTTCTTTTTTTTTTTTTTGCCTGCTTTGCCTGTGAGAGTTGTGCTAAATGTGATTCTTTTTCAGGCTCCCAGATAGAGAGGATGAATTTGGTCTCAATCTATAATGGTTAATATATGTCATTAAGAAACATTATAAAGACAAAAAATAGGGCAAGGAAAAAAATGAGAGCTAGGACAAGAATGCACCAGAGAAGATCCAGGTTTTGTGAAGCTTAAACCTTTTACACTTTGGGGAGATTTTTTTTTTGGGGGGGGGAGATTTTTTAAATAAAGGGTTCATTTCAAGCATAAAATTTCTAGGGACATTTCTCAGGTAAAGATACCTCTGAGATTATAAAATACATAGCATTAAGAAGTTTCTATTTTATAGTTTTTATATACTTTAATCTATACATATAACTTACTTATTAAGATACTTTTATACACATCTGCATAAATTTTACAATGCATAAATATAGTTGGCCTACATACCATCCAATTATTTTCTTTTTTTTCCTGACGGTAGGCTACCTCATGTATTAATACTTTCACATACTTCTTCTGCAAGTGTGATGTATTAAATGTCACCACAAAGTCATTTGCTCCCTCACGATAGACGGCTCTGACGTCAAAAGGAGCCTCAGGTTTAACTGGAAAGGAAAAAGAAATGAGGTCATTCTATTGAGTAATCAAGGAAACAATTATAATTTTTAAAGTTCATCTACTCTGAAAATCACATTCCTTTCTTGGATCAGTAAAACACATTTCTTATTCTTCCTGGTTCAAAGTATGACTCCCTGGCAGCTGGGAGTCCTGGGTGTGGTCTTGTGAAGGATGTGGGTGGAAGTGATGTGTACCATCTCCCATCCTGACCCAGAGCCCCCACACGCCTGACTACCCGCTGGATCCCCTTCCGCTACTTGGCGTCATAGGTGGAAGAGAGTGGAAAGCCACAGGATGAAGGAATCCTGAATGTTGCTTGAAGGAGCACCTCCCACAGGTTAGAAACACCCATTTTGGCTCTCACATCAGCAAGAAACAAACTCACGGTATTGGAGAAATCTGTTTTAGGGCTTATTAGTTATAGTTGCTGGTACTGATATTACATGAAAACACATTCTCTTCTCCTTTTGAGTACTAGAGAACTTGTTACCAACTACCCCAAAGCAGGAGTATTTGAACTTTGAGTATTCATTATTCCAATAAAACTGGGGCCTTATACATTGTTCCAATAAAACTGGGGGCCTAATCTCAGCTACCTGGAAGCTGGGTGTTTGCACCCCAGCTCTGGCTCATAACTTTCAGTGTGACTGCAGGCTGCCCGCTCCTTCAGTCTTGTCTGCATTAGCTCTAAGCTCCTCTCTGGCTTCTTCCTCCTGCATACCTAGGATCATAGGCATTAGATATGAAATGCTATTGCAGGAAGAGGTATTATTTCAGGCTGAACAAATTCTGAGAAAGGTGCTGAAATCCTAGGAGTCCAAGTGTGTCAGGCTACTTCCCACCCTTGACTTGGGGCTTCCCTGTCTTGACCTCTTTGCTGGTCTTTCACTAATGCCTGAGAAGTTAGTTGTCTAGGGATGGGACAGCTACTTGTTTGCATGGCTGATTTCAGACAGAGCTTGGGGGCTGCATAGGTTAAAATCTAACCTAAACCTATTGTTCATGAGAGAATGTGTGTTCATCAAAATTTCACTCAGTAGATTGAGCTGGATTTCAGGCTTATGTGAGCTGGGCTTTAAGACTGACTTACTGACCCATTAAATGAGCTCACATGTTGAAGTTTAACCCCCTTGTCATAATCACTTGCTTGTAGTGGTGGTTGCCTAAGTGTTTCCATCCTTGATTCCCCTAGAGGTACTGAAAAAGAGGAAGTGGTTCTGTCTTTACCCTTGGATATCTTGTGCAAGGGGAAGTTTACCCTTTTTCACCCTCAGAGGTACTATAAAAAGGCAAGATACCCCAAAGGGAAGCAGGAGGAGAGGTCGTGGGTGTAGAGAAACAGACCAACAGAGAAGACTGTCAACCCTCTGACACCAGCCAGGCCAGTTCCTTCTTGCCATTCGAGAGAGTGATTAAGACTCACATTCTCAACAAAACCTCTGATACTGAATTCCTTGCCTCATTCCTATCTCCCAAGGCCTCTCAGTAATGGGAAAATTGAGGGAAGAACAGACCAATGTTGATTATACACATATTCAGTGTCAAATTTACTTATACCATCTTGAGTCAATGATCACTCAAAGCCACTATACTGATGAGGAAACTAAGAGGTTAATTAGCTCCAATAAGAGGTTCCAGACCCTAGTAAGATAAGCTGAAAGAGAGTGTTAGTCATTCAGTCATGTCACAACTCCATGGATTGTAGTCCACCAGACAGCTTCTCTGTCCATGAAATTCTTCAGGCAAGAATACTGGAGTGGGTAGCCATTCCCTTCTCCAAGTGATTTTCCTGACCCAGGAAAATCAAGTCTTCTTGATTTTCCCAAGAAAACTCAAGTCTTCTAGGGTATAAATCTAAGTCTGTTTCATTCTGAGTCTCACTCTCCTTCACTTTATTTATTTTTAAAAATTTTATTTATTTATTTATTTTTTACAGTAGTTCCTTTTTGGTTATCTATTTTAAATAATGCAGTGTGTACATGTCAATCCCAACCTTCCAATCTGTTCTTCCTCCTCACACTTCCCACCTGGTAACCATAAATCTATTCTCTAAGTTCATTCTGTGAGTCTCTTTCTGTAAATAAGTTCATTTGTAGGGAGAACAGTATGGAGCTTCCTTCAAAAATCTAAAAATAGAGCTACCATATGAGCCAGCAATCCCATTCCTGGGTGTACATCCAGAGAAAAGCATGGTTTGAAAGGATACATACACCCCAGTGTTCATTACAGCACTGTTTACAATAGCCAAGACATGGAAGCAATCTAAATGTCCATTGACAGATGAATGGATAAAGATGTGATACATATATACAATGGAATATTACTCAGCCATTAAAAAGAGTGAAATAATGCCATTTGCAGCAACACAGATGGACCTGGAGATGATCATACTAAACGAAGTAAGTCAAACAGAGAAAGACAAATACGTGATAGCACTTATATGTGGAATCTAAAAAAAAAATGGATACAAATGAGCTTGCTCTCCTTCATTTAGCTTTCATTTCTGTGCCTCACTCTCTCCCACTGGCTTCCTCAGGCTCTCCCACACAGGTATGCTTCTAGCCTCAAAGATGTGTTTGAGCAAATTAGAAAAATGTGTTCATCCCTCAAGCAACATTAAAAAAACTTTATTTATTCTTGACACAACCTGAACTATGATATCAGTTTACCTTGACAAGAAAAGGGGAGAAATAGAAAACTGCCCCTCCAGACTTTACTTGGGGCTCACACCTAGAGAAGGGAGTATAAGTAACAGGGCAGGTGGCTTCTGGGGAGCTGGGCTCTGGGGAGTAATCAGAAGCATCCAATTTCAGTTTAGTTAAATGACAGTTCTAGTAATGAGATGTCACATTAGGAACCAGAAGAAGATGCTACTGGGGGACATGTCTTCACCACCACTCATCCTTGCCCAGCTGTGCTTTCTGAAGCCCTGAGGTGCTCATACCACCCCTTCACAGATCCATGCTATCAATGGGGTGCACACCCTGTCTCTCCCCTGGCCCCTCAGAGGAGGCAACAGATCAGGTTTGCTGTCTGCTGGGTGGTACGGAATGTGAACTTCTAAAAACGCTGGGTATATGAAATTTGGGGGCTTCCCAGGGGACAGGTTGCCACCAGGAGCCTGGGAGTGTGCCCTGAGTGTTCACAGGCTCTAGCTCTAAGAGACCTGTGAGTCCTGTGAACTGGGTGAGTTTCTGTAGGAAGGGGATCTTCTCTGGGGTTCCAGGACTCTGGCACAGGACAGAGTCTCTGCCCTCTCTGCCTGCTCTCCAGGACTGAACATGGATTTACAGTATAAATGGTGAACCTTTAGATATAGTGCCCTGTGCACAAACTGAACATCCATCCATAGAGGCCGAGCCCCCAAATGACCAAAATGCATCTTGCTTGTGTCCCGTACTCAGAGACACCCAGTCGTGCCACACACCCGAGGCACTCGCACTGGTTGTGTCTATAGCCTCTTTTCTACTCTACCTCTGCTTCTTCACAAGATGCTTGTTCACACATGAAGCGTCTGTGTTTACTCTTTACCGTCTTTCATCTTAGTGGTACAAAGCTGAGAACTAGGCTCTAAGTTTCTCTTTGTTGTCTCTGATGAGTATTATTCTCTTACCTTCAATTTTCTTTTAGAAGGGTGAAGGGAGGGATTGCAAATAGGGAGAGACAGAGCCATAGTATTTAAAACCAGCCAAAAAAAAATGCACCCTTCAATCACTTTGAATAGTTTCCCCCCTACATGTGTTGTCAATCTCCATAGGCAGAACGAATACATTAAGTTAGGGTTCCATTGCACCAACATATCAAAACTGGCTTAGACATTTCCCCTCCACCAGGGTATCTCTGAGGTTTGGAAGAAGAACATTAGTCATCGCAGTGTCATAAATCCGTAAGTAATGGGAAAAAAACTTTTTGTGTCTATATTCCCAATCTATCAGATTGATTTATTTGTTGGCGAATTTGAATGGCGAATTGGTAATTAATACTGACATAACAGGGCTTCCAGGTGGTTTTGTGGCAAAGAGTCCGCCTGCCAATGAAGTAGGCATGAGTACGATCCGTAGGTCAGGAAGATCCCCTAGAGAAGGAAATGGCACCCTGTCCATGGGATTTCCCAGGCAATAATACTAGAGTGGGCTGCCACTTCCTTCTCTGGGGAATCTTCCCCAACCCAGTAATTGAACCCCTGTCTCCTGCTTGGCAGGTGGATTCTTTACCATCTGCCACCTTGGAAGCCCGTTAAAGACATAACTAACATTTAAATCATTAGACTGAGTAAAATCGATTACTCTCTAACACCTGGTAGCCCTTATTCAATCAGATGAAGGCTTTAAAGGCAAAGACTGAGATTCCCTGAAGAAGAAGCAATTCTGTCCTAAGAATGCAACATAGAATCACTGCTTGAGTTTCAGGACCGCCTGGTCTGCCCTCTGGAATTTCAACTCTTTCCTACCCTCTGGAATATCCACTCTTGCCTGAGTTTTTAGCCTTCTTGGTCACACTATAGGCTTTAGACCTTCCAGCTCCTACAATCATGATGGTTGATTCCTTAAAATTAATTTCTTTTTCTCTTCTCTCCTCTCTCTCTATCTATCCTATTGTTTCAGTTTCTTCTGGAGAATTCTAATACGTAGGCATATTTATATGTATGGCTGTATCCCTTCACTGTTCACCGGAAACTATCACAACATTGCTAATCAGCAATACTCCAATGAGAAATAAAAAGTTTTTTTTTTTTAAAGGTATATTTACTTAAAAAAAAACTTGGTAATTTAGTTAAACACATTCAGAATATAGTAGGCTTATGGGAGAAGATTACAAGGAATTCAGGAAAAGGTAAAGTGAGGTAGGAAAGGATGTGAGTAGGTAAAGTACTGGAGGCCCAGTTCCAGCTAGACACTTCAAACAGATGAACGCTTCCTGCAGGCTGTAAGTGCCAGTCACCCTCTTTCATAGCTGAATTTGAAGACCCTCAGAGTTCTCTCACCGTAAGAATTAATAACATCAGCTTCAAACTTTCATTTCTCTTAAAAAACTATGTGCATTAGAGAATTTGATCTTTTCTATTGTAAACAGTTTTCATGATTTGTCCACTTTTAACATCCCAAAACTTTAGACACAGATATCTATCTGTCTTCCAACATCAGAAAAATGACAACGTATCCCCATATACAACTTCTTACCTATCTTGACTATGTTCATTTTTCTGCAAGTCATGTTCTTTTTTTCAAGCTTCACGCATATTTTACTGTCTCCAATCAGTAAGAATTTCTTTGTCTTGAGGAAATACCTCTCTTGCAGTTTATTAAAATTCAGGCAATCTACATCCAAAAGCGCCCCACTGTAAAAAAAAAAAAGGAATTTGTCTTAATTCAAGTATTATTGTATAGAGTGGAATAGCATCACATCTACATTTCAGTTGTGTGGCTTTAAATTTGTCCATAGGGTAGATCCACATTCGAGAGTTCAGCTCTGTTCAGTTCAGTCGCTCAGTCGTGTCCAACTCTTTGTGACCCCATGGACTGCAGCATGCCAGTCCTCCCTGTCCATCACCAACTCCCGGAGTTTACTCAAACTCATGTCCATTGAGTCGATGATGCCATTCAACCCCCTCATCCTCTGTCATCCCCTTCTCTTCCTGTCTTCAATCTTTCCCAGCATCTGGGTCTTTTCAAATGAGTCAGTTCTTCACATCAGGTGGCCAAAGTATTGGAGTTTCAGCTTTAGCATCAGTCCTTCCAATGAGTATTCAGGACTGATTTCCCGTAGGATGGACTGGTTGGATCTCCTTGCAGTCCAAGGGACTCTCAAGAGTCTTCTCCAACACCAAAGTTCAAAAGCATCAATTCTTCTGTGCTCAGCTTTCTTTATAGTCAAACTCTCGCAGCCATACATGACTACTGGAAAAACCATAGCCTTGACTAGACGGACCTTTGGTGGCAAAATAATGTCTCTGCTTTTTAATATGTTGTTTGAGAGAGAGAAAATTAAAATAAAATAGCTTTTTGCTGCTGATTTACTCAAGCTCTAGATGTAAGTGAACCTGAAATAGTCAAACATGTACATGAAAATAATGAAATATTCTTAACTTTTAGACTTGATTATTAGAAGATAAATACTTTGTTTAGGTGGGAAGCTAATTTCTTTCTTTTTACTTTTTGATGTTCTGCAGAAATATATTGAAAAAAAAGCCTGTAAAGAAATATTGACAAAAAAGTTTAAATTAATCTAAAGGATTATATACAAAAAAACATATACACTACAGGGATTTCCCTGATGGTCCAGTGGTTAAGAGTCTCTTCCAATGCCAGGGATGCAGATTCAGTCCCTGTTTGAGGAACTAGTAATAGGCTCCCACATGCCTTGGGGCAGCTGGACCCATGTGCCAAAACTACTGAGGCTGCACATCACAACTAAGACCCAGCACAGTCATAAAATAAAATGTGTGTGTGTGTGTAAATCACTCAGTCGTGTCTGACACTTTGCAACCCCATAGACTGTAGCCCGCCAGGCTCCTCTGTCCATGGAATTCTCCAGGCAAGAATACTGGAGTGGGTTGCCATTTCCTCCTCCAGGGAATCTTATCAACCCAGGGATTGAACTCAGGTCTCCCACATTGCAGGCAGAATCTTTACTGTCTGATCCACCAGGGAAAAACAACCCCTGCCCCCCACCTACCCCTCATATAAGTAAATATTTAAAAAAATACACTTAGTAGGTAATTTTGGAATTTTTATGGGTAATTTTGGCTGAGTTCCACTTTTAATTAATCAACAGATTGTTAAATCAACCCTTCTCCCCACACTTCTTGGATTAAATGCTCTAGGAACTGAATTCTGTCACTTCTGTGACCTCCTATTCCCTAAAAGATCAGACTTTCAGGAAATGCAAGAAAAGAGAATGTTGCCTACAATGCAACTCCATCGAAAGCTCCAAATTGTATTCTTTCAAAAAATTCCTCCAGGGATGGGACCCACATCTCCTGTGTCTCCTACACTGCAGGCAAATTCTTTACTACTAAGCCATCAGGGAAGCCTACATGTATACCCTGTTGTATTAAAAACAGATAACCAACAAGGACTTACAGTATAGCATGTGGAACTCTGCTCAATGTTATGTGGCAGCCTGGATGGGAGTGGAGTTTGAGGAAAATGAATACATATGTATGTAAGACTGAGTCCATTTGATGTTCACCTGAAGCTATCACTGTTTATTAATCAGCTAGATCTCAATACAAAAAGTTTTTTTTTTAAAATATGTTTTAGTTCCAGAATAGCTTATATCACACTAACCCTCAACAAAAAACTACAATAAACTTTAAACAAGATATTTTTGAAAATACTCTTTAAATACTATTGGAGAATAATCAAAAGTAGGCAGAAACTAAAGGGAATTTAATTCTTTAGAAAAGGGTGAATTAGATCTTTCTTTCTATGTTGTTTGTTTTGTTTTATCTAAGGCTACTTTGTGGTGGGCATTTAGAATCTAATAGAAGGCCACAGTTTTACTGTCTTAAGTTAGAGGACAGAATTTCATTTGGCCGGAATGGCTGGGTATTTTTAAGGGGAAAAAGCCTAGAACTGAGGAAGCTTTAGAGATAGAAGACACCAGGTCTATACATAAACTCTGTTTAAATTATTATATGTCCCCTTAATTATGCTAATGTGGAGGAAGCTCCAAGGAAACTGTGAAAATAGCTAGATAGTTCTAGAAAGAACTAAACAGATATTTTTGGTGCTGCCTGAAAAGAAAAATTTGGAGATTAATCCAGCTAAGTTAACTGAGTAACAGGTAAAATTAATGCTTGCCAGAGGAAATTAGGGAGAAGGCAATGGCAACCCACTCCAGTACTCTTGCCTGGAAAATCCCATGGAAGGAGGAGCCTAGTAGGCTGTGGTCCATGGGGTCAGGAAGAGTCGGACACAACTGAGCGACTTCACTTTCACTTTTCACTTTCATGCATTGAGGAAATGGCAACCCACTCCAGGGTTCTTACCTGGAGAATCCCTGGGACAGGGGAGCCTGGTGGGCTGCCGTATATGGGGTCTCACAGAGTCAGACACGACTGAAGTGACTTAGCAGCAGCAGCAGAGGAAGTTAGCAAAACCCAGTAAATAAATAAACCACTCTATTTTCAAAAGCACCCTTCCTACATTCAAAAACTGTTGCAAAAGAGCAGAAAAAGAAAAACATGACGCATAGTCAAGTCAAAAAGCAGTCAATGGAAACTGACCCTAAGGTGACTTGGATATCGGAACCAGCAGAAAAGAACTTTTCAGCAGCTTTTGTAAATATGTTTAAGGGCTAAACAAAAAATGCTATCATAATCATTAAGCAAATTTATAACTTTAGTGGAGAAGTGGAAACTAGAAAAGAGAACAAAATGAAAATACTATAACTGACAAGTATAAATGTAAAGTTTTAAAGGATGGCCTTAATAGCAGATAGAAGATGGCAGAAGCAAAGGTTGGTGAAGTTAAGATAGATCAATAGAAATTTTTCAGTCTGAAACAACAGAAACAAAGTCTTGTTGACCTGTGGGACAATATCAAGGGGACAAATAAATATGCAATTAGAGTTTCAGAACAAAAAGAGAGAAAGAATTTGGCTGAAAAATACTTAAAGAAATAATATTCCCAAATTTCCAATATGTCGGAAAGCATATCAACTTCTGGGCTTAAAAAACTCAGCCAATTCAAGCAGAATAAGTACAAAGGAAACCATACCTAGGTACATCATGGTCAAATGGCTGAAAAGCAAAGGCAAATAAATCTTGAAAGCATGCAGAGAAGTAGATCACTTCTCATCAGAAATTATGTGACCCAGAAGACATTGGAATAATATATTTAAGACTCTGGAAGGGGAAAAATTGTCTGCTTTGAATCCTTATAGTATAACATATTCTTCAATAATGAAGGCAAAATAAGGATATTTTTAGCTATATAAAAATTTACATAATTTGTTTTAGGAAGTTCTTTAGACCAAAGGGAAATAATATAGGTATAATTTCAGATCTACAGGAAGCAATTAGGTGTACCATAATAAATATCAAAAACACCACATATTTTCTTTTCATAAATTCTTTAGAGATAAAGATTGTTCAGGACTTCCTTGGCAGTCCAGTGGTTAATACTCTGTGCTCCCAATGCCAGAGGGGCAGGTTCAATTCCTGGTCAGGGAACTAAGATCCTGCTTGCCACACAGTGTGACCAGAAAAAAGAAAAGGATTTTTTTAAAACAAATAATGTAATATTATTGTGGAATTAGTGATATGCATAGATATGAAATATATGACAGTAGTACAGAGGCTAGAATGTGCTAAGTACAATTGTATTGTTCCAAGTTCCTTACGTTTTTCATGAAATAGTACATTAACTCTAAACTCTGACAGGAAATGGTTGAATATTGCAACACTTAATATAAAAAGAAATAGTGCCCAGATGTGTAAGTAAGGCAGCATAGAATGTTTCAATAGTTCCATTTCTTTCAAAGAAGTTAAATTGATTACTAATAAGTTTTCCTACAAAGAAAATTTTATGTCCAGATAAAACTGGTGAATTCTATCATCAGTGCCAATCTTACACAAATTCTCTCAGAAAATTAAGGAGAAATGAACCTTTCCCAACTTGTTTTATGAAGTTAGCTCAAGTCTGGTACCAAAAGCTGGCAAAGATATTACAGAAAAGAAAGTTATAAATTAATATTCCTCAATTAAATGTTAATATATTGATGCTAACACATAACGATAAAGTAGGATGCACTGCAGGAAATCAAGGTAGGGTCAACAATCAAAGATCAATCAATATGATTCACCACATGAACAAAATAAAAAACATGGATAATCTGATCATCTCAATAGATGTGGAAAAAGCATATGACAAAATTCAACATCCATTTACAACTAAAATCTCAGTAGACACCTCAACCTGATAAGGGGTACTTAACAAAAAGTCTATGGTTAAGAACATGCTTGGTGGTGAACTAGTTAACAGTTTTCTCCTAAGATAAGGACAAAGCAGGAATATCTATTTTCCCCACTTTTATTCAACAGTATACTGGAGGTTCTAACCAGTGCACAAGCCAAGAGAAACAAATAAAAATCATTAGTTTGCAAAGAAAGAAAATGAAATTTTGATTATTTTCAGACATGTTTGTTCACATGGAAAACTATAAGGATATTCCAACACAATTACAGGAACTAATATAGTGATTTCATTAAGGTCAGTTTACAAAAGTCAATCTCATTTCTATAGACTAGTGTCCAAAAATTGGAAAATAATTAAAAAAATAACAGCTCCACTTATGATAGCAATAAAACATAAAATGCTTAGAAATAAAATTAACAAAGGATGTTTAAGGCCTTTCCAAAGGAAATTACAAAACATTCCTGAGATCTATTAAAGGAAATCTAAAGAGAACACAAAGAACTCAGAATAGCCAAACAACACTGAAAAAAAGTAGAACAAAGATGAAGGACTCAGAGACTTGATTTCAAACTTACTATAAGATTACAACCATCAAGACAGATTAGCACTGTCACAAGGATAGAAATATTGATCAATGGATAATATAATGTTCTGAAATAGACTCATACATATAAAGCTTATTGATTTTAAATACATGCACCCAATGAATTCAGTGGAAACAAATTTCTTCAGCAAATAGTCCTGGAACAATGTGGAAAATATGAACCTCAATTTCACAAAAATTAATTGGGTATGGAGTATAGTTCTAAATATAAAGACTAAAACTGTGAACTGTTTAGAAGAAAACATGAGAAAATATCTTCCTAACTTTGAGGGTAGACACAAATATGACACAAAAACACTAAATATAAAAAAGAAAAATAAAACAAATTGGGCTGCATCAAATGAAAATCTTTTGCTTATTAAAATATGCCATTAATGAAATGACAATAGCAGATTCATTGATAGCAATTCATTAGTAAACTGAAATAGCAGGAAATAGTTGTAGTACA
Organism: Cervus canadensis; assembly: GCF_019320065.1. Taxonomy (NCBI): domain Eukaryota; kingdom Metazoa; phylum Chordata; class Mammalia; order Artiodactyla; family Cervidae; genus Cervus; species Cervus canadensis. The sequence continues at coordinate 36,470,895 of NC_057401.1, forward strand.
TATATCTAAGATCATAATTGTATATAGAGCATATGAAGAACTCACACCCAAGGGACAAATAATTCAATGAAAAAAGACAAAAATCTAACAGCTATTTGCCAAAAGAATACATACAAATGGCCAACAGTACATGAAAAGGTGGTCAACATTATTTGTCTTGCAAAATGTAAATAAAATCATGAGATACTATTTCAATGTCAAATATTGGGAAGGATGTGCAGTTCTCATACATTGAGAGCAGAAGAGTACAGTGATATGACCACTTTGGAAAACTTGTTGGGCAGTTTCTTATAAAGGTAAAAACACACCTACCCCAGTGATACAGTAATTCCACTCCAAGATTTTTACTTTAAAGAAGTGAAAATGTATATTAAACTGATTTGTGAAAGAATGTCAATGATAACTTTAAAAAAGAATAATCTCAAACTTGAGAAAACTCAGATGTCCATTAAAAACAAAAGGATTAAAAATTTTTGATATATTTGTTGGAGTACAGCTGATTAACAATGTTGTGTTGGCTTCAGGTGTACAATGAAGTGATTTGGTTATACACATACATGTATCTAGGGCTTTCCAGTGGCTCAGCAGTAAAGAATCCGCCTGTCAATGTAAGAGACACAGATTCCATTACTGGGTCAGGATGATCCTCTGGAGGAAGTCATTGCAACCCACTCTAGTATTCTTGCCTGGGAAATCTCATGGACAGAGGCGTCTCGGAGTCAGACAGGATTTAGAAACTAAACAACAATAACAAAAACCACAACAACATACATGTATCTATTCTTTTTCAAATTCTTTCCCACTTAAGTTTTTAAATAATATTGAACAGAGTTCCCTGTGCCATACAGTAGGTCCTTGTTGGTTATCCATTTAAAATATAGCAGTGTGTACATCAATCCCAAACTTCCTAACTATCCCTCTCCTCAACCCGTCCTCCCTGCTATTTATAGAGAGATATTTGCTTAACTTGTATATTTAGGTAAAGAAATAAGATCTCACCATCTAACTTTGATCAATAATTTATAAAGATGGATGAGGACAAGAGTAAAAGTTCTTAAAAAAAAATCTATGGTATATTTGAACAGTGGAATACTCAAGCAAGTGGAAAACTGAGCTATGAGATAAGCATAAACATGGATAAATCTCAAAAACATTTTGTTGTGTGAAAGAAGTCAGACAGAAAAGAGGGAGCAGTATATTATTTCATTTATAAGAACTATCAGAAACCAGCAAAACCAAAGGGTGACAGAATTCAAAACTGATTTCTCACAGGAGATGAGAGATTGAAAGGGGACATGATGCATCCTTCCAGGGTGAAAGGAATTTTCTGCATCTCAACTGAGGTGATGGCAACATGTCATATATGTTTCTCAAAACTCATTTAGTATTTTTACATTTTACCATAGGTAAACTTTACCCCCCAAATGAACTGTAATCAAAAAAGAAAGTAAAATGAAATTAACAAATGACATAAAAATTAAAGAAGTAAAGCAAAGTATGTATTCTCACTGTAAAAATAAACAATGCAGAGTAAAAGGAAAATTACTCATTTCTCTTCTTTCCTTCAACCCCCAGTTTGATTCACATCTCTTGTGATAACCATGGTTACCAGTTTGTTTTCCCTACATACCATTTAAATCCAGCCACAGAGTCCTAAAAAGAAGTAAACTGGGTCAAATTGGAAGTGAGGATTGTGGTAGAAAATGGTTGGCTTCTGTGAAGAGAATTCTTCTCATTAATCAGATTTTTTTTAGGAAAAAAAAAATATGGAGAGTATATTCTCCAAAGGTCATTTGCTACCCGCAATGTAGAATGTGTGTTGGTTTTCTGCGATGAAACTGGATGTGTGTACACGTTTCTCTGCATGTGCACATATAAGCCCTTTAAAGGATCATTCCTGAGCTCTCTAGCAGACGTGTGTGGAATATTCAATTGCAGATCCTTAGCATGTAGGAATGTTCCAGTACTGTTGGACGTTTGAGAAGAATCTAAAATGATATTCTCAATTCATTCTTGCTTTTCAAGAAATGTGAGCAATGAGCAACAACAATGAAGCATCACCATACGGCTGCCTCACAAGGCTGGGCACCCTTTAAGGGCTGAGCCCTAGGGCCTGCTCTGTGTGGAGGGGAAGCCGTGATAGGAGACTAAGAGACGACTGTGGTCTAGAACAGACAGCCTCATTTCGTGCCCCTGACCCTGGCTTCAGGTGATCAGAGGAAACTCAGGGTCTCCCATGAGTGGCTCAACTCTAGTCAATCCAATTAATTTCAATTAGCTTAATTAAATTAAAACAACTTACTTGGTGCTAAGTGTGTATTGCGAGGATGAGCAATGTTCTGGGACTACACTCCCCAACACAATGGCCACAGCCCCATGTGTGGATTTTGAATCTTTGAAATATGGCTTGTTTAAATTAAGATGTGCTCCAAATATGAAATACCAGATTTTGAAGATGTAGATATTTAAAATACCTCATGAATATTTATGTTCATACTATTCATATTTTTTGTTCATGTAGGTTGAAATGATAATATTTTGGCAATATTGCATTAAATAAGATGTTATTAAAATTAATTTTCACCTATTTTTTTAAAACGTGGCTACTAGACAATTTAAATTACATATATCACTCCCACATTTGTGGGTCATATTATATTTCTGTTGGATAGAGCTGTTTTAAGGTATTTTGGTGGGGAGAAAAGATCACTACAGGTACCCAAGTAGACCCATAGGCTAGCAAAATTGGTCCCGTGGAGGACATCAACCCTCAGCTACTTACACAAATTCCTTTTTTTCTGAAAATAGAGACTGCTGGGGACCAGAGGATTCTTCACCTCAATGCCACTTTCCTCAATCTCCTATAAACTTGTGTAGTTTAGTGTGATAAACACATTTCTCTTGTTGGTGCAAGCAGGTATTTACATGGAAATACTAAAAACAAACCCCAAAGGTTATTCCTCATTTGGTCCTAAAAGACAGAATCTTCTCAAAAGTTAGTATGGTTTAGAAAGGGCTAGATTAACAACACTTGACAGATATTGCTAGTTAAGGCAGGAACACGAGGTAGCCTGGGCTGGATGCAACCTGTGATGTTGGTGGTAATTGATGAAAAAAAAAAATGACATATTTGAAGTGGTATTTGTAGGTGGCACGTGGGAGTGACTGCGGCGCCTCCACCAGTGTGGAAATAAAGGAAATACAATTACCTTCTGAGAGCTGCCTGTGAAAATTATGCAAACAGCTAAAAAGCAGGGGCCCAAATTTACATGCCTATGGTGTCCACGTGGGTAATGAAAATGAGAACAGTGGGCTAACTTCATGACTGAGATTTAATTCTCCATCTGTAGAAGCCATCAGAATTCTGTTCAGTTAATTTTTGCTGTCTGGGCCCAGTATTACCAAATCTGATTTTCAAAGAGATACCTAGATTTTTAAAGGCTAGCAACTAAATTAAAAAAGAAAATTAACCACTTTGAGATCTGAATCAAATAACTGGTTTTATCAATAAAATCAACAAACAGATTTCCTTTGTTTTGCTTCTATATTTACTGAACCTTTGGATCACATTTTTAAATGAAAATCCCATGACACAAAATGAAATATTATTTACAGGCACCAACCATAAGCCAGACACTAATCCTTCTACCTCAGTGTGAGCGGTTGTTATGATCAGACTTTAAATGTGATTCTCAGGTCACAGAGCTAGTTATTGGGTTATTGGTTAAATTGATCATTGAGATAACAACCTCCCTGCCTGTTTCCGGAGCTTCATCTTTGTCACTGCCAGTACCTGGGAGCCTGTCAGGGTGCTGGTGAACAAAAAATTTCTAGGTCCCCCAGTGAGAGTGGATTTATATTGATGAGGTACGATCTACTGCCCTCTCTGTCACCTCCCCTCAAAGACTTGAGCGCGGGATGAATATTTGGTTCACTATAAGAGTTGCATTTATCCATGTGAAGTTGTCACTTGGCATGCTGGTCATTTGCCTCTGTGATTTTGGCTAATCCAAGTCCATCCCCGAGAGATGGATCTGCATGTTGAATCCTAAATTATTGGTTTCTAAGCCTGGGAGTCTGGCGGCCAGATCAGGCAGGTGGTAAGTGCTTGTTGGAAAATGACCCTGGTGAGCCCTCTGGGAAACATCTGGTTTCCATAAAAAATCCCACCTGTGTGAAGACTTCAGCAGAACTCAGTTTTCAGTGATTTCCAATTTCTTTTTTTATAAATTTATATTCACAGAAAAAAAGAAAAAGCTCGCATAAAGCAATTTTGGGGGAAAGAAATCCAAACTTAGCAACAAATTCAACACTGTTTAAGGGGCTTTAACTTGAGCTACAGCACTCCCCCCCACCCCAGGTGGACCTAAGTGGTAAAGAACCCTCCTGCCAATGCAGGAGACATAAGAGATGCAGGTTCAATCCCTGGGTCTAGAAGATCCCCTGGAGGAGGGCATGGCAACCCTCCCCAGTATTCTTGTCTGGAGAATCCCAGGAGGAGCCTGGTAGGCTATAGTCCATAGAGTCACAAAGAGTCAGACATGACTGAAATGACTTAACACACTCTTAACTTGAGCTACACCGCTGCTCAGAACCCAGGAGTTGCACAAATCTTCCCCTCAAGGTGTGGCTAACTTTGTGAAGATGACTGCCCTCTAGAAGCATCTTAGCCTACTAAGGGCTTCATACTTACTTTTTAACACAGAAAACATGTCTTAAAATAATCCCTTTCTAATGGAAATACCTGAATCCAACCTAACAACCCAAACGGAGGCTACGGACAAGTTAAAATACGACAGGAGAAATCAAGAGACTCGTGAAAGGAAGCGGGAAAGTTTGTTCAAGTGGCCAAGGAAGTGGTCAGATACTGTCATGAGTGAAAGTGGACAGAAGGTCAACCTCTGCCTCCCCAATTAAAACCTCTGCCGTTTACCACCCAGCTGGCTGGAGAGGCAAAGCAGACCTCTGTGTCAGAGGGGGTTTTGCCCACAAAAATGATGTGCGTCTTTTGAATAAGTTGTTCAGCAGCTTTAGTGGAGTCTACTTGTTGCACAGACTCTGGACATTGTAGGTTCTTCTTCTCTAGATGTATGTTATTCCTGGAAAGCATGTGATAGAAGTGAACTGACAGAGACAGACTGAGAACACACTATGGCATTCAAGTCCAAGGTCATATTTATCCAAAGACCTTAGCAGGAGACATTGCATGCACAGAGGCAGGGAATTAACATGACATGGGATTCAGGGCTTGTCAAGACCAAGTATTGTGGGAGATTGGCTGTCTATGGAATATAAGAAGCCCTCTTTTACTACTGGTAGATTTTGACTCATTTTCCTTACTACACAACTAACTAAAATTAGGTCATCTGATATGAATTTGGAAATAGCCACAAGTCAGAATTTCATGACAGTATTTTTTTTCAAGTCATCAGAGATAGTAACTCTTGGCAACAAGAGATGATTTGTGGAAGAGGGAGAAGATAAGTTCTCTGAGCTCTTTACTAAACTTTCAAATCAGCTAAGAGACTTTCTCTTTCTTTTTACCTTTCTTAGTGGCTCCATGAAACCCAGAGTCAATTTCTTCCTGTGGATTTTTAGAAAACTGGTATTGGCAACTGGCTGGGTGGCAGTTGGGTCTAGATTCACAGAGTTTTGACTTAATGCCTTTTTTTCATTACTTATTACATACTGGATGTGTCATCCAATTAAATAATTGAAGTATTAAATTATTTAATCTCACATCTCCCTATGAGGTGATATTTAACAGGTGAAGAAACAAAGGAACAGATAAGTTACACAACTTACTCTAGGTTAAAAAACCAGTTAAGTGCTCGTGTTAGGATCAGAAACCAGGCACCCGCCCTGAGTGTGGCTTGAAGATACTAGCTTGTTCCATGTTGGGCAAAGAGCCTTCAGGGGAGGAGTGAACCAGGACAATCAGAATTTAAGTTCTGCCATGAAGTCAGGAGGGATGTGGGACCTCCCACACCCACACCATCATTTGGCTGTAGCAGCGAGGACCTGAAAGATGAGCTCCTGAGTGTTTCTTTGCTTGAGTCTCTTGGTGAAAGACAAGGAGTTTGAGGAAGTTTTTGGAATTTACTCAATTTTAACATTTGATAATTAGCCCCCACACTCTCCTTTGCAGCTGTTGCCGTGCAGTGTAAGAAAGAGAGACGGAGGGTTTATAAGCACCCATTGAAGGCGCCATTCCTCACCATATTTCAAATTCCAGGTTGGTGGTGTTGATGTCCGAGTCATCAAACGTGCAGGTCAGCAAGTGCTGGAGTCCATCCACTTCCAGCTGACTGTAGCACGAGAATGAGTAGTCATCCAGTTCTGCGTCATCAAAATCTCCTGGCAAGGAACAAACCTATAGATGTTAATGAAGCCAATAAGTGCCTCTTGTGCAATCTGGACTAATGTTGCCGAAATGGCAGACTTTCATGGCAGACATGAAGGAGTGCTGATTGTTTGTCTAAAGATGGAAAGCCCAAGGGCAAAGACAAGAAACAGGACTTCAAAAAAACAAAAATAAAAGCAAACAAAATGACAAAACTCAAATAAACTTAATGAACACAGATTTTTTTCTAATAGAAAAAAGTCATCACAATTAATAAATAGTCTCCAAAGATTTATAAATATCTCTGCTGTTGGGTAAGAGCATTGGAGATCTAGAATGAGACACTAAATGCATCCTTTCTTTTGTATAATGAGTATTTCTTTTGTTAGTTTATACATTTAAATGAGATACTCTATTATTCATGTGCCACCTAATCTAGTCTTATACTTTATTACTAATCTTCCTTTATTGCCTCCCAAGAAATTTTTTTGAATGAATGAATGAAGATGATAGCTATCTTGCAGTCAGAAGTTCACTTCTTAAAACAGTAGCTTTCCCTTACCTAAACAGGTATCCCACCTAAAAGTTCCATTGATTTTTTCCCATTGTATGAATATATATTTAAGGCCACTTGTCTTAAGCTACTAACAGGCAAACAGGATCAGAAAAAAATTACATCACAGGACTCAGACCTGGTGGAACTTCCCATGAATCTTAAAGATACTACTTCTGTGCTTGTATATCCTCCCTTTAGAGATATTGTGTTTTATGAATATGAGCAAAATTCTAGAAGCATGTGGGAAACTAGAATTTTTATGCCATTGCTTTTGGAAAGTACTGTCTTTTAGAGATAGCATTTGATTTTTTAAGATGGATTGAGGCCCCTAAGATTAAATATATATTTTGTGTGTATATTTAATAGTATTTAATAAAGAAAAATATGTCATCAAAGATACTCCAACTGGGATCTGAGAAAATCCAGAGTAACCAAAGCCATTCTCGGAGAGATTGAGTGCCTCAATCTCTTGAAGCAGAGAGACCTTGAAGCAGAAAGACTGCTTCAAGGTCTATTGATACTGAAATTACTTTGGCCACTGATACTAGAAAATTGAAGCTCTAGGGGTTGGGAAGAACCCACTCCAGTATTCTTGCCTAGAGAATCTCCATGGACAGAGGAGCCTGGCGGGCTACAGTCCATGGGGTCACAAAAAGTCGGACATGACTGAGCGACTAAACACAACACAACACAGCACAGGTTTTAAATAGGAGAGAGAAGATACTGAAAATTACATCCCAACTGAGTATCCCGAAGGCCGTGGGATTACAGACAGAACCCTCTTTACTTCAACAACCCAGTTGTTCTTTGGGAGAATTAGTAAAGCTGGTTGTGAGTGGACCAACCAGTTGTGAGAAAGGTCAGTTCAGTCAAAGCAACAAATCTTGAAAAGCCACACCAAGGTAAGAGCTGCAGGCACTGCTGTTTCTGACTATACCTAGAATCCATCAAGCTCACAGTTCTGCCACCAGCAAAGGCTCCTGATGCTGGGAAAGACTGAAGGCAGGAGAAGAAGGGGACGACAGAGGATGAGATGGTTAGATGGTATCACCGACTTAAAGGACATGAGTTTCAGCAAGCTCCAGGAGTTGGTGATGGACAGGGGAGTCTGGCATGCTGCAGACCATGGGGTCACAAAGAGTTGGACATGACTGAGTAACTGAAGTGAACTGTATTTCAGCTGGATATGGCCCTCTTTTTAATGGCAGTTTTAAATAATGAGGGGCAGCCCACTATTTGGGGCTTCCATGTCAAAATATATTTGCTCTTAATCTTACAGAGTGAGATCCAGTCCCCTAATTGCTGGCATGTCCACCAATCTGGTACAACAGAACCGACATTACTATTTGGATTCAGACACTTGTGGATCAACTTTGTCTCCAAAACTCTTTAACATACAACTTAAGCCAGAGTGAGCAGAATTTAGTAGATTCTGGTATCAACAGAACAAAGGATTCCTGTATAATTTGCTGTTTATTCTTACACAGCAGTGATCACTTACAATAGCCAAGACATGAAAACAACCTGAAGGTCCATTGACAGTTTAACTGATAAAGAACATGTTGTATGTATATATATATATACTACTATATATACTGTATATATTAATACTATATTGGAGAAGGAAATGGTAACCCACTCCAGTGTTCTTGCCTGGAGAATCCCAGGGATGGGGGAGCCTGGTGGGCTTCTGTCTATGGGGTCACACAGAGTCAGACATGACTGAAGCGACTTAGCAGCAGTAGCATATATACTACACACACACACACACACACACACACACACACACACACACACACACACACACACACACACACACACACACACACACACACTGGAATATTACTCAGCCATGAAAAAGAATGAAATAATACCATTTTCAGCAACATGGATGGAGCTAGAGACTATCATGCTAAGATAAGTAAGCCAGATAGAGAAAAATAAATATCATATGATATTGCTTATATGTAGAGTCTAAAAAAATGATACCAATGAAATTATTTACAAAATAAAAATAGATTCACAGACATAGTAAACAAACTTACTTAATTTACCAAAGGGAACAGTGGAAGGTGGGGGAGGCAGATAAATTAGGAGTTCGGGATTAACATATGCATACTACTATATATAACATAGGCAAATAATAAAACCCTACTGTAAAGCCCAGGAACTATACTCAATATCTTGTAATAATCTATAATGGAAAAGAATCTGAAAAAAATATATACATATGTGTGTGTGTCTCTCTCTATATATGTATAACTGAATCACTTTGCTGTATACTTGGAACTAGCACACATTGTAAATTAATGATATTTCCATGAAAGAGAAGAAAATAATGGTCATACAGTTAAAATGGCCGTGTTTTGAGAAAAAGCTCATTGGTTCTTTAACAGGTTTGGAGCTCGTTGACTCTGAGCCAAAGTTGCTTTGTAAACAAGAAAAGTCCCCTCAATTACCTGCAAAATTGCGTGGCATTTTACAAAGAGAATGTCATATCTGCTCTCAGCTTAGTTAAGAGTCATATACACAGTGGTTAAGACCTCCAGCACCAGAGCTGGACAGATGTGGATTTAAATCCTGGCTGTTCCACTGTGTAGCTGTGATCCTTCATCAGGTCCTCTCTAAGCTTCAGGGTTCTGATATTTAAATTCGTGTTATTATGAGGAATCACTGAATACAAAGATATTTCTTAGAACACAGAAAATACTCAATAAGGGCTAGCTAAAACTATTATCACATTTTTTGAGAAATAAAGAAAAGGTAAAAAAAGAATTCTAATTTGAAGGATATACATGAAACCTTTGGTGGCTCCTTTGAAAAAGAGTGTTTTGTCAAAGGTATTATTATGACTACAGATTTGAAATTACACAGAGCTCATGAACAGTGAGTTTTTAAAAATTCTCACTATAAAAATTAGAATTTTTGAAATATGTATTATAGACAAGAGAATGTGGTTTAGAAGTTTTCCTACTGGAAGGGCTTAGTTGATTAAAAGTATAAATAATTTGGATTTTTAAAAAGTATCTTCTTCTCTTGATCATTCTTATGCTTATCAGAGAACTAACTTATCTTTAACAAGGAGCAGTTGATTATTTTGAATTCCTGACACCTCAAACTGAGAAGTATTTTGATGTAATCATGTGGATGGGTGGTTACAGATCTCTTAAAAAAATACCCTGAAATTTAAAAAGTTGAAGTGAAAACTCAGCTTTCAACTAGAATCCTTAATTTGTTTTTAAAATAAAATGACCACTGTGGGGAGTGGTGAAGCAGAAGGGATATATTATATTCCAAAGGGGAAGATTTATGTGTTACCTGCCAAGCATCTATCTGTACAGACACAAGACAACATTTACCATGAATTAATTATCATCCCCCACACATTCACAGTCACGCTATGAAAAATGTCAACCCTCTGACAATTCCATTAATGAAAATATGCTAGGGATTTCCATCCTTAGTGATTACATGACTTAAGCTATCTAAGCTGAGTCATTAGGCTGACGTGCTTGATATCTTCACTAGGCAAATACTTTTTAAATCTTAAAGTGAAAGTACTTAATTTTCAGGAACAATTTGGTGGTCCAAGTTTCCAGGTGGCTCCTCTGGGCCACTTCACCTTTGCGCAATTTCAGTTGTAATTACAATAGGTTTACAAAGTAGACAGCATCTGCCTCTAGGTACTAAGTATTTAAGGATACTAAAGAAAATTGTTATATGATGATAAATTTGTTGGCCTGGATACAGTTAAATATATTTCAAAGAGAACTCATTCAGATCTTACCCCTATTCAGTTATTCACTAAGAATACCACATGATCACACCAAAATTAAAGTATTTTGAGGAAATTTTCAAATATTTGTTAAATGTCTACTATGTTCTAGATACTGGAGTAGGTGTTGAGAAAACAGCAAAGGTAAGTGCAGACAAAGTGGTTGTTTCTGGATATTATTTTATCTTGAAAGTGATGTTTTTGGAGCCTCCTAAAAGCTAAAGCAAAACAAAATGAGCTGCTTTTCTTGGCAAGGTAAAGTTACCTTGAAGGTTCTCTAACAAGCATAACCATTGTGTCTCTATGGGTGTTCTTTTTGTAAGATCAGAGGCATCAACAAATATTTAAGATTCACATTGGGAGAGTCAAGTGCCTCCCTTGACAATTCTAAGCCTTTACAGACCACTTGCAGTGTTGGCCCCAGGACCCCTGTCCTGGTGGTTAGAACAGGCAAAAGGGTTAAGTACGTGGTAAGTCCTCAAACTCCCTTATATTTAACCCAGTGCCCCACTCCAGTCTATTATGGATCTGAGCAACTGAAATAGATGCTAGGGATCATCTGAAATCCTGAAGAAAAATCAGAAATGACTCACCATTCTCTGCATAGCCACTTTCTCCAGAAACGGCTTGAAGTAAATAGAAAAGCATACCCAAAGCAGTACTTAGAAGTGTCATTCTGAGAGAGAAATAGAGACAGCAAGCGCATGAGCCTATGCGTAGGAATGAATGAGAGAGAGAGCGCGAGCAACTTAAGTCTATAGCTTTAGGACTTTATACTTGTTTAACCACAGGGGGGAAGTAGGGGGGAAGTCTAAACAGAAGAAAAGAAGGCAAGTGCCAGAAACAGGAAGTGTGAGTAAAAGTATTGCTGCTGTAAGCAGAAGCAGAGGAAAAGAAGGGATGGAGCCTTTCAGAGGCTGGTACCTCTTTGGCATCCCTGGCTGCCCCCAAATGTACTGGCCTTATTTCAGATGGAGGTGGTGGATTCAAATCTAGGCTTGAACTAGCTTAGATCCACTTTAAAAGAATCATGAGACAAAAATCTAAACAGACAAAGTTTATCAATTGCTTGTCTGAGTGAGTGTTGCTATAAAGGAAGATTGTGCACTTAATCAAGTCATTTACTGCAGGTATATTTTAAATTATCTACCTCTCATCTCTGAACATACATGATAGAGTTCCACAAGCACAGTCACTTTTCTGTTGTGTTTTTTTGTGTATCCCTGGTGGTTACGTATGCCTCATCCACCGTAGTAGGCACTTGAGAATTATTTGTTTAATGTAGAAGTTGGCAAGCTAGGGCCTAGGAGCCAAATTTGGCCCACTACTTGTTTTTGTAATGGGCTTCCCTGGTGGCTCAGATGGTAAAGAATCAGCCTGCTATGCAGGAGACCTGGGTCCAATCCCCGCGTTGGAAAGATCACCTGAAGAAGGGAATGGCAAGCCACTCCAGTATTTTTGCCTGGAGAATTCCATGGACAGAGGAGCCTGGTGGGCTACAGTCCATGGGGTCACAAAGAGTTAGACATGACTGAGCAACTAACATACACTTTGGTCTTGTAAGTAAAGTTGTGTTGAAACATGGTTGCTTTGTGATCGTATCATCACAGTAAAGTCACTGAGGCAGAAACTGTACATCATACAATGTGTAAAATCTTCACTATCTGGCTTTTTACAGAAAAAATCTGCCGACCCTTTGTTTAATGGATTAAATAGTTTTCTCTGTGTATTTAAAATAGGTTTCCATTTGTGAAAATCTGATTGCCACACAACTTTTCAAGAACATAAGTTACACGCATGCCACACTGGTACCGACGTATACAGGACAGAATTCTGAGAAAATGACAGAGGTCATTCAGACTCTCCTTAAACTAGCTTGTCCATAAAAATTGTTCTCAACACAGCCTCATGGCTAAAACAGTGATATTTGTCAAGCCTGGCTGCATGCATGCTAAGTCGCTTCAATATCCACCTCTTTGCTATGGACTGTAGCCTGCCAGGCTCCTCTGTCCATGGACTTCTCCAGGCAAGAATACTAGAGAGGGTTATCATGCCCTGCTCCAGGGGATCTTCCTGACTGACCCAGGGATCGAACCCACAACTCCTATGTTGCAGGAAGATTCTTTACCGCTGAGTCACTGGGGGAGCCCAAGCCTGGATGACTTCTTAGTAATTGTTGGATGTTCTTCCACATCATTTGTGTTCAAAGTCATAGGTAGATAGCAGTTCTGTCATCAACACAGTTTTGCTCACGTCTTGTCATGGATAATCTAACCTGGATTCTGGCCATGAAACACCACTGCCTTGATTCACCATTTTTTTAAGAAAAGTCCGCAAGACTGTGAATATAGGGTGACAATTACAGAGATGCTGAGTGGACAGTGACTTATAAAATTCTGTTCAATTCACTGTTATTGGGTAGCATCAGTCCTGTGGACCTGTAAGAATACTATGGGAAAGTGGGAAAGTGTTAGTCACTCAGTCGTATTGGACTCTTTGAGACCCCCATGGACTGTAGCCCGCCAGGCTCCTCTGTCAATGGGATTTTGCAGGCAAGAATACTGGAGTGGCCATTGCCTCCTCCAGGGGCTCTTCTCAACCTAGAAATTGAACCCAGGCCTCCCACATTGCAGGCAGATTCTTTACTGTCTGAGCCACCAGGGAAGCCCCAAGAATGGCTACAGTAACCAAGATGAATAACATCCCTTGCCCCAGTGTAAAACAGTCTTTGAAAGCCACATGGGCTAGCTTGTCTTATTGTTACAGGTGAGTTTCCCTGGTGGCTCAGTTGGTAAAGAATCTGCCTGCAATGCAGGAGACCTGGGTTTGATCCCTGGGTTAGGAAGATCCCCTGGAGAAGGGTATGGCATCTCACTCCAGTATTCTTGCCTGGAGAATCCCCATGCTCAGAGGAGCCTGGTGGGCTACAGTCCATGGAGTCCCAAAGAGTCGGACAAGACTGAGCAACTAAGCACATTATTACAGGTACTGTGACAATCTCGTAAGAGGTGAAAAGAAGAGGTGGGGCATTTGTGCTAGTCCCTGGGAGCCCCTCTTCAGAGTTGACGCAGATCCAGTGTCAGACATGGGGTGCCCTGTTCATAACATCATATACTGGACTACAAATTCAAGGAATATTTCAAAGCAAGAAGCCAGCTGAATGGGACACAATCTAACTCCTCCATCTGCTGACACCTTCTTTTGGCATTTTCCACACATCTTCCATGAAGAGTAGCATAAATAAACAGTGACAATTTTGTGCATCAAATGATAATTTGTGTTCTCACTTCTGATTTTTCTTTGAATGCTCAGTTAGACAATCATAAGCCTGATTTACAAAATTGGTGTGTTTTGCGTGTTGAGCTGAACATCCTTTCAAGAAAGCTGCAATTATAAATTTCCATGAACTAAGTGTTCAAAGAGAAATCACAAATCATAGCCATCCAGCAGCACAGACCTCGTGAACTGCTCACAGACTGTCACTCCACGGGTGAGTAATTAGGTCGTGTCTCTTTAAGTTCTCTTGTTTATCATTCAAGTGGACTATCATTTTGATTGTATCTCTTTCCTTTAGTTGTGAAGATGTAAAAGAACAAAGTCAAGACACAATATTTTGGTACAGCATGTGCTAGTTGGCTCAGGGGATTTCCACGGGTATACTTAACTCTCTTCGGGTGGGGCAGGAGATGCTGAAGGACCTCAGAGAGAAACCTATATTAAATGTGGGGAGCTCAAAGAAATGAGAGGCTTCACTTGTCCCTCTAGAGATTCTGGGGGAGCAACGGTACCTTCTCTACTTTCTTTACCCAGATCTCACTGCTCCTTTGGAAACCTGGAAAAGCTAAGTTTCTAAGAAACTTAGAAAATCCCTTGCTCTACCTACCACCTAAACAGAGACATTTACTGAATTTCTTGTCATTATTGGCTGTGGGAGAAGAGTAGCGATGAGAACAGCAAAAGCGGAAAGATGCTCAGGGCACCAGAGCCTCTGACCATGGAATCAGGATCTGAGCAAGCAGTCCTTTGATGGGGTAGCTTGACTGGAGCTGACATTTTCTCCTTCTCGTCTCTCATCATTTCTTCTCATTGCTTCCTTTCTCTTCCTTCTTATGTTGTCTTCCTCTAGCTTCTTGAGTCCCCTATGATGTGGTGAATCATAGCAAAGGTGTTTTATTTTTTTCTCAAATACAAGCAGAATAGAGTGACTTTGTAAGACTCCCAGGATCAGTTGATCCTGTCTCTCCTTTCTTCCTTTTCTGGTGATCGTTCAGACCATTTTGTGAAACTGACAAAGCACACGAATAAGATTTTCTTATATTTTCACATTGTAATAAGTTACATGCCCTTCGTGTATAACTGGTTAGAGTCCTAAAGGGCTCAGAGAGTTGACCTTCTAGCAAGATTTGAAATTTGTATTCCAGTTGGAGGGGAGTGCGCTCTTGGATTGTTCGTTGTCTGTTCACTTCGTACAAGTTCCTTTAGGAAATCCCATGCTTTCTCTTCTTCCCTGATTAACAAGGATAAAGATGCTCCTGGGAAAATTCAGGCTGAGATCTTAACTTCTTGTTAATCTTCACAATCTCAACTCTTCTTTTATGAACAGAAATTTTATTTCCATCTTTTACAGGAGCTTTAGAGTTAGTGGGACAGACGTCAATGTATTGCCTCTTTCAATACCCTTGGGAAACAACTGCTTGAAGACCAAAAGTATTTCTCTGAGTCAGTTTTTAAATGAAGCCTATAAAATAGCCCCTTAAACACTTAGTAATATGTCCCAAATGAGAAAAATGTAAAAGTCATTCATCTTGAGATTGAATATTAAAGGACAACAAAGTGAAATAACAGTAACAATAGTAATGATAGATAGTACGTTGCTATAGAGATATACCGGCTAAAATCTGTTGTTGAAAAAATACTCAGAAAGTCCCAAAAGACATTCTCTGAGGTCTGTATTAACCTCCCCCCTCACTGTCACTTACCTTCTTTGATTAATGATTAGATTTTATCCGTAAGGTAGAAAGCAACAATGGGCCCTGCCTTCTGCCAGAAAAGAGACATCCAGGCCAGCTCAGTGGGGTGACTGGGGAGCCCCAAGCACTATGGGAAAAGAGAAAGGAAAACACCCAAAGTGTATCAAGTAGGCGAAGATGGCTGTGGGGAAGTCTCACTTTGCTCTCGTCCTGAGCAAATCCTCTTTAGCATTTACCAGCGTGTGCTGAGTCAGGCCCCAGGCTTCTAAGGGGGAGTCCCAGCACCGTGAAGTTTCATTTCCAGGAGCACAGTATTTTCCTTGTTGTGGCTCTTCTTTCATTTCCCTTTCCTCCTTACCCCATGTCTTCAGCCTCATGCCTTGCTGTCGCTTGTGTTCTTTCTGGGCAGAGATGACATGCCAGAGCTGCTGTATCTCTATAAGACTTTAGTCTCTGTCTTTGGAAGCAACAAAAAGGAAATATTGGCGTGCCAGTTGGTCACACTCTGCTAAAGATGTTTCTGTCAGAAATAGTTTTGATAGCAGGAGGTACCCAAATTTCAAAAGAAGTGTGAACAAGAGTGTTGAGCCTTCAGGAAAGTGGGACACTATCTGGCTATGGCTATAGGCTCCAGAGCTTCCATGGGCAGCTGCCAAGTTGTGGGTCTACCTACAGCCTCTGGTCTCTCCCAGGCCCTTCCTGAGATGGTCCATGGCATGCTCCTACTCACAACTCTCAGGCACAGCACCTCTGCTGTGTTTTGGAGAAAAATCTGGATTGACACTATCCTAGGCTGTGACCTTGGACAGATTTCTTTGCCTTGGGAAGAGCTCCTACCACCCCACAGAACACTTTTGGAAGGACTGCTGTGCTGATGGCCGTACCTGCCTCTAAACTCAGCCAACCGGGAGAATTAGCAAGAGCCCTCAGTTCTACATCCCCATGCTCTGCCTATTCTTTTAGATCCTGGCACCTCCAAGAACAGCTAGTGGAATAGGCAAAGTCCAAATGAAAAGTAACCCTGACTGACACTGCTCATGGAATTGCCACAGAGAGGCAGCACAGTTCCCAGATGATTTGACCCTAGGCCAAATTTTCAAGGGGTGTCCCTGGCGGCTTAGTGGTAAAGAATCTGCCTGCAATACAAGAGCTGCAGGAGACCTGGGATCAATCTCTGGGTTGGGAAGATTCCCTGGAGGAAGGCATGGCAACCCACTCCAGTACTCTTGTCTGGAGAATCCCATGGACAAAGGAGCCTGGTGGGCTATAGTCCATGGGGTCTCAAAGAATCGGACACAACTGAGGGGCCAACACACTTTCATCTTTGGCTTCAAGAGAAAAGGGAAAATGTAGTCTGCAAAGGGATAACTATGTCCTTGAGTAAAACTGGAGATTCAATTAGTAAAACGAAGAGGAAGAGAATGACTCTTGGGGAGAACAAGTAGCCTGTGCAAGAGCTGTACACTTGGTAGTTTTGCAAAATTGTGCTGGAGGAAGAACACATGTAGTAGTATCTTTCTCCACCTGTGGGACGTGGGGTAGGCATCCCATCTTGGGATGAAAGGATTCTGAATGACCTATCAGATGAGTGGACTTAGATCTCGACAGGGCAGAGCTTGCACTTGGTCTCTAGGGAAACAAAACTTTAAGGCTTATATCAGGGCCATTTTCTCTAATTTCCAATTTTGGATCCCGAGAGACTCCAAAGAGAATCAGAAGTCTAAAACCAAGGTTCCAAATCTGTGTACTCCATGAATCTCCTAAAACTTGAAGTGGTAAAAGGTCTTTTCTTTTGTTAGAATCTCAAAGGTGTGAGTGATACAAAACTTTAAATTCCCCACAGTGACCCAGAGGGGAACTCCATACTGAAGCAGCTGACCTGTCATCATGGGGACCCTGGACTGTGAGAGACTGGGCAGCCATGTCTGAGACTTTTGATTTGGGTTTCTGTGTACTGAGATCCTGCAGGATCTTGGCTGGTTCTTTCCCCTCCTTCTTGGCAGGTGAAGGAAGGTAGGGACAAGAGTGCAACTCACGGATTGAGTGCGTGTGCTGGTCCTACCTTCCCTACTCAGGAGAAGATGGCAGAAGACAGCACTTTCTTATTCCAGCCCCATGACTGGAGGGAGGTTAGCCTTGCTCCTGGGGAAGCTTCTCACCATTTTCTCCTTTGTAAATGCTGCCTGTGCCATTTCCAAAGCAACTGTCTTCCTCTCTACAAGCAGCATAAACTGTTCCCCAACTCTGCTCAAGTCCTGTGCTTTCTTAGCTAAACTCTCTTCTCTGCCAGAAGCAGAAGGGAGGGAATTCCTCTCTGTTAAATGTAGAATAATAAAGTAGCAGGGGCAGGCAGAGAACTAGTTTATATCAGTGCATATCTTGTACTTGTTTTTTCTTTCACTCAAAGGACTCTTAGTTTCGCCAGTTCTTTATAGGAATCTGAATTTTGCCTACACTGATCATTTTAGAGTGCCTTCCCCAAAAGAAAAGAATCTATTTTAAGTAACATGCAGGTCATTGTGAGCAGTGTTTTGTGCCCACATTTGCAGCGTGTCCTTCATAAAGGACTTAGGAACCACCAGGGTTTGTGGGAGGGAAGGGGAGGAGGCTGAGCCAGTATGCTGTGGGTCTAGCTCCAGTCTGCTGGTATTTTGGAACTATTAATCACTGTCCTTCCCTACCCCTGCCCATGAGTTTTACTTCCTTTTTTTTTCTTCCTCTCATCCTCCACTTCTCGTGTAAGAGCCAGGCACTCTGAACACTTGACTTGAGGAAGAAAGATGCCAGTTGAAAGCACTGATGAGAAAAATCTTCCAGGCATTTGAATTTCAAAAATCTGGAGACTTGGAGGTAATTAAAGAGAAGAGTGGCATAAGCAGGGTGACAAAAGAAAGGATTATCAATTTATCTACAATACCATCCCATCCATCCCTCAGACTAGAAAAGGATTCATGTTGGAGAGAAGTGAATGGAGAGAGGATGGGAAAAGATGGCAGATTCCTAGGCCAAGAGGGAGAATCTAGAGGGGATCAGATGGCAAGTGATGGGGCCCAGGGATGCAAAGTGTCCACCTTTATCTAGAGTCTCCTTACTGGGAGCGCCAGACCTTCATCTCTCCCCTCTGGGGTTTCCACACACCATATAACTCAGAGCTCTGCCATCTGTTGTTCCCATGGGTCCAATGAAGAGTTTACTTCAACACAGCAGGTGGTCTGATTTTTCTCCCAAAAAAGTTTCAAGTAGTTGCAAAGTCCCAAGAAGAAGAAAAGTACAACCTTGGACATTGAAAAGAGACTAGAAATAGGGAAAAGAGAATCCCCCTCTAGTAAAGGGAACCCTTTTACAGGGTTGGTTGGAATATAAATGGATACAGCCACTGTGGAGAACAGTATGGAGGTTCCATAAAAAACTAAAAATAGAGCAACCATATGATTCAGCAATCCTACTTCTGAGCATATAGCAGAGAAAACCATAATTCAAAAAAAATACTTGCACCCCAATGTTCATTGCAGCATCATTTACAATAGATAGGACATGGAAGCAACCTAAATGTCCATCAACAGAGGAATGGGTAAAGAAGATAATGTACTTGTACAATGGAATATTAATCAGCCACAAAAAGGAATGAAATTGTGTCATTTGCAGAGATGTGGATGGACCTAGAGACTCTCATACAGAGTGAGGTAAGTCAGAAAGAGAAATATTAACACATTTATGTGGAATCTAGAAAAATGGTATAGATGAACTTACTTGCAAAGCAAAAATAGAGACACAGACATAGAAAACAAATGTATGGATACCAAGGAGGGAAGAGGGGTGGGATGAGTTGGGAGACTGGGATTGACATGTATACATTACAACGAATAAAAGAGATAACTAATGAGACCCTACTGTCTGCATAGGAAACGCCACTCAGTGCTCTGTGGTGACCTAACTGGGAAAGAAATAAAAAAAAGAGGGAATATATGTATACCTACAGCTGATTCTCTTTGCTGTAAGCAGAAATGAACACAGCATTGTAATGGAACTATTCTACAATACAAGAAGAAAAGAAAGTCTCCCTCTTTTATCCTCACCATGAACCTATACTTGAAGAATTGACAAAAATAATGTCAGAGTGCTCTGAGACAGAATGGTAACCTTCCTCCTGCACAAAAGACTGTTTCATAGTATAGTTCTCTGTGTAGGATCTTGTTTGAAAAATAAAGGAGTTCCACTGCTTAAAATTTAAAAACCTCCAAGTTCTAGTAAATAGTGCACATGCTTGGAATCATGCTTGGGTTCTGATTCTGTCCCTGGCAGTCTTGTCCACCTGCGCTTGCCTAATCTGCAAAATGGGACAGTAGTATCTGATTCTGAGGGTTGCTCTGTTGTTGAAGCACATGGTTCCCTGCCTGTCACACACGTATTCCGTGCATATAAGTTTTCTGCACCATCTGCTTTAGTCAAGAAGGTAACAAATGTGGCAAATAATACTGTTAAATGTTAAACCATGTGTCTCTTCCCCATTAACTTAAAAAAAAAAGCTTTTTAATTTATATTTGAGTATAACTGATTAACAATGTTTTGATAGTTTCAGGTGGATAGCAAAGGTACTCAGTCATACATATACATGTATACATTCTCCCCCAATCCAGGCTGCCACATGACCTTGAGCAGAGATCTCTGTGCCATACAGTAGGACTTTTTTGGTTATCCATTTTAAATATATCAGAGTGTACATGTTGATCCCCAGCTCCCTAACTGTCTCATCCCCCCATTCTTCCCTGACAACCATAAGTTTGTTCTCTAACTCTGTGAGTCTGTTTCTGTTTTGCAGATAATTTCATTTGCATCATTTCTTTTTAGATTCTGCATGTAAGGGATGTCATACAATATTTCTTCCTCTCTGTCTGACTTTACTCAGTATAACAATCTCCAGGTCCACCCATGTTGCAGCAAACGGCATCATTTCATTCTTTTTAATGTTATTAATATTCCAAGGAGTATATGTACCACATGTTCTTTATCCATTCATCTGTTGATGGACATTTAGGTTGCTTTCATGTCTTGATTACTGTCAATAGTGCTGCAATGAACATTTTCCCAATTAACTTTTAGCCCTTCCTCCCGCAGTTCTCTATTGCCCCAAATGAAAATTGTGATACTAGAAAACAGAGACTTTAAATTCCTGGTTTTCCATTTCATAAGCCACATTCCATAAGACAAGAAAGATCTGCAACAATTGTTTGTCAGGCAAGACACTTCTCCCTTCCCTCCCTCATCCTAAGCCAATCCACTTCTCTCTCTCTCAACTAAATAAAGGGACTCTAACTGGGAAGCGGGAGGAGAAAAGACCGGAATATAGGGAGTTGCATGCTGATGAACACTTATGAGAAGAAGTCTAGAATTCCAACACCTCCCTGCACTGGGCAATAAGTCCAAGGAGAAGGAGAAGTAAGCTCGGGGGATGTAAGAGTAGAGGGAACCTATGCTCCAATTCTCACTTGCATGATGGAATTTGGACCACCCATAGGTTTCCCTAAACCATCAGGGTGTTGGGGAAGAGAGTAGAGATGGGTGCCAAGGGTACCAATGCAGAGAGGCTTGAGCTTATCTCAGAGTCTCTCTGTGTCCCAAAGTCCCAGGAAGAGCCTGAGGTTTCTCTCTGTTTCTGACAGCTATGTGGATATGACACTGAGATGCTCTGGGGTGAGGGACTATTGTCAACAGATTTCATAAGCATGGAAATGTTGGGGACCAGGTAGGATCTCAGACACCTCTGCAGATGCCACTGGGAGAGATAAACTGCATGATATCTGGGTAAAATAGCACATTCTGGAGGGTTCCAGAAAGGGGAAAGACACTTTTGGAGGCCTATGGGCTCAAGGGCTACTCCTCTGATGACATGACAATCCAAAACTATCAATGTCAAACCCCAGACAAAACTAAAAGTCAGCCATAGAAGAAGAGCAGGGAAAAGAGAAAATCCCAAATGAATCATTGTAGCTGAACGGTAGAATTTCAAAACTGGAAGTAGGACACGATGTGTTTAGGAGACTGTTTACATGGATCCTTTCTTACTAGAGAGAAGTAAAATAGAGGAAGTCTAAGTTTAAATGCTTATCTAAAGAATTGGCTTCAGCAAATCAAGGTGGAACTCTTTTAACTGCTGCAAGAAAACGATTTTGGATGTTACCTGAAATTGTTTTGGTTCAGTGAGACCTTCTGGCAAGCAAGAGATTCCTGATGAGTTCCGCTGAGCATTGTATGCTGTGCCGATTCTACTGCAACTTGTCTTTGTTTGTATCCACGTGGAGTCACAAAGAATGCTTTGATATTCAAGAGATGTTTATTTTTGTCTCAATTTTGTTTTTTTTCTTACTTTTCTCTGTAGTTTTCAGTTTAAAAGTCTTACACTCTTTTTTGTTTTGTTGTTGTTCTTATTTTTATTCCAAAATATTTTAATGTCTTTGATGGTCTTGTACATCAAAGACTCATCTGCTTAATTTCCTTTTCATATTGTTAATTGCTTAATTGTAAAAATATAATTGCTTTCAGAATATTGATTGAATATCCTGCAATCTCTTTGAACTCATAAGCTATTATAGTTAATTTTTTTCTTGTGGATTTCTAAAGATTTGATAATACAAAATCATATCATTGATACATAGATGGTTTTACTTTTCTCTTTCTAATCTGGAATACTGTTATTTCTTTTATTTTACTAATTGCCTCAGTTAAAATCTCCAGTACAATGCTGAATAGAATTGAAGATAGTGGCCGTCCTTGTTTTGTTCCCAACTATAGATAGAAAGCATTCAGTCTTACATCATTAAACATGACCTTAATTACAGCTTTTTCATAAATAATCTTTATCAGGTTGAGTAATTTTCTTCTGATTGCTACTTTGTTGAGTATTTTAATCATGAAAGCAAGTTGTGCTTTGTCAAATGCTTTTTTAAAAAAAAGTTATTGAGGTGATTATGCATGTTTTGTCTTTTATTTTACTAATATGATTTATTATTTTTATTAATTTTTAGATGTTAAACCAAACTTGCATTCCTTGATCATGGCCCAATTATGGGGCTGGATTCAAGTTTGCTAGTATTTTGCTAAGGAATTTTGCATACATATTCATACAAAACATTGTCTGTAGTTTTCTTGCAATGTGTTTTTTTGGTTTTGGTATAGGGTAATACTGGCATCATAGAATAAATAGAAAAATCTTCCATCCTCTTCTGTTTTGGGGGAATAGTTTGTGAGGAGTTAGCATTAAATCTTTAAATGTTTGGTGGAATTTATCAGTGAAGACTTAAATTTACCATTTAAGACTGGGCTTTTCATTGTGTGAAGTTTTAAAATTACTAAATCAATCTCTTATATAGGGTTATTCAGATTTTCTATTTCTTCTTGAGTCAGTTTTGGTATTTTGCATCTTTCTAGGAATTTGTCCACCATCTACATTATCTAATTTATTGGCATACAGTTGTTAGTAGCATTCCCCTTATGATTCTTTTCGTTGTTGTTAAGATCAATAGTGATGTCTTTGATTTCATTCCTGATTTTAGTAATTTGAATTTTTCCTGGTCTATTTAAAAGTCTGTGTAAATTTTGTTGATCTTCTCAAATGTTTTTCTGATTTACCATATGTATATATTTTAAGAGAATAGTTGAGAGGAGAAAAGAGGAGAGGATATTCTGTAAAGTTCCATTCTCATATTGACTAAGTTAAGTATTACTAACAAGAGAGTCATAGTTTAACACTCTAGTCTGATTAGCTAGAATCACAGCACAAATACAGGAAGAGATGAGTCATAGTTAAGATGATGTGATTTGAAGAATTATATATTGTTCATGGGACTCCAGTGAGAATGACTGAAAATCTCTCCTTTCACATTAAGTGATAGAGCTCACAGATGTTCATGGCAAATGGGGGCCTCTCTTCTTTCAAACTGCATTTTATTTCGTGGTGGCCACAAGCATGCTGGAAAGCATACTGGACTGATAGGCCCCTGATGTGTTCTCTTTGGGCCTGAGAAATTGGACAGGATTAGTGTGTGGTTGAGAGAATGGTGACTGGTTCTCCAGGGGCTTGGTCACAGGCATGGTGATCCCATGCAGCTGAGAACCAGGTGTTAGTATTGGTGGACAGCTGACTTGCTCTGTTTTCCTTTAAAAAATAAATGGCTGCTGTGTGTATAGGAGAAAACATGGGCATGGATGTGGAGAACTTAAGCAGCGAGAGAAGAGAAGGGGATGAGGGATGAAGGGCAGACAGAGATGCATTGAGCTGATGTGACACCCACCATATGGCAGAGACCTTTGGATTAATTGAGAATCTCAGGCTATGCTATGGCATTTTGTAGCATATAATAGCTCTGCTCCAAATTCCTAATAAATCTTCAGTAAAATTTATTTTTTCTATTCTTTTTTCAAATTATTTTGCCACTTAGATTATTACAGAATATTGAGCAGAGTTCCCTGTGCTATACAGTGGATCCTTGTTGGGTATCTATTTTACATATAGCAATGTGTACATGTCGATCTCAAACTCCCAGTCTATCCCTCCCCCCACCTTCCCCCACTGATAACCTTAAGTTCATTCTCAAAGTCTGTGAGTCTTTTTCTCTTTTGTAGATAAACTCATTTGTATCACTTTTTTAAAAAAGATTCTGCTTATAAATGATACCATATGACATCTTTCATACGATTTGTCTTTCTCTGTCTGACTTACTTCACTTTTACTGTGGTGTGTGAGTGTGTGTGTATGCAGTGCCATGAGGTTTAGACTGGCTGGCAGGAACAAAGTTATGAAAGTATTTGGTGACTTTCACAGAGCTCCACGCCTCCGTGGAGGTCCTCAGCGGACCTGGGAAGAGTATAGCGCCAGCACCACCTGCTTCCTCTGTAATTAGTCCAGGTCCCCTGTTAGTTTTTTTTTGATATACTAGAACTCCTTTTACAAAGTGAAGAGAAAACTTCACTCTTAAGAGCTTTTGACTGAAAAACAAGGAAGTAGATGATCTCCAAAGTCATTGCCGTAGAGTTACAGAAAAAATGTGAACACCTTAAAGAAAGAAATCAGAAGATACATCTGAACTTTTGAATTTTCTAGCATTTTTGTTATTAGCAATGGTAAGGGAGAAACAGAGGGGGGCAGTGAACACTCAAGAGAGACAATCTAAAGTCTTAAAGAAGTGAGATTTATTTCTGTAATTTATTTATCCTGTGCCTCCATTCTTTGGACTCCCTTCTTGTCTAGTTGAAGCTTTGACACTGCCTACATCTTCCCATCTGCCTTCTTTTGCATCTTGTTATTCAACATGAAACTCGGGAGGCACAGCAGTATCAGTAATCTGATAAACTGATCCAACAAGGTAAGACTAAGCTGTCTGCTCTTCTTTTGACTGGAGTGTTTAATACGTTCTGTCCTAGGCTGTGTGCAAAGAGAGGGAACCGACTGTAATAACAACCTTATATAACAGGTTCTTCCCATAACTGACTCTTCAGATTAACCAATGGTCTTTGCAAACACATACTGTAAATCCATACACTCCTCTATAAACACATACTTGGGGCACACTGACAACTCCAGAAACTCTACTTTGATCAGCAGAGCTGTTTATTTACTGAAGATAAATTGTATTTGTCTGCCACCTTGTTTGTGTCAGATGTACTTCTTATAATTACGCAGATTAGTTAGAATGTTACATAAACTGATGAACTATTAATGTAATATATGAACAGTTACTTCTAGGAAGACACATTTGGATTATTTGAAAAAGAACTTTATTCATTCATTGCATTGAAATATTTCGGTCAAATTAGGTGTGAGACAACTAATAATGATCTCAAGGAAAATTCATAAACATTTAACCATATTCTTCACTTGGTTTCACAAGTAACATTAGTGTATTAGTCCATTTAAAAGAAATATAAACTCGAAATTATTGGATGAAGCCTTGGGTGTGTACGTGGAAAACAACAGTGAACTCAATAGTGAAACTGCACAACTCAGATTGGGTCTTGAACCCACTGTCTTTTAATCGAAGTCACACACCTGGTCTCAGGACTTAAGGAAGCTCAAATTCTTTATGTCTCATCACAGAAAGAATTCAGCTAGAGATAAAGTGATAGGTAAGAAGTAGATTTATTTAGAGAGATACACATTCCACAGACAGAATGTGGTCTGTCTCAAAAGGCAAGACAGCCTTGGAAGAAACACACTCCATAGACAGAGTGTGGGCCATCTCAGAAAGTGAGAGGCCCTCAAATATGGGTGGTTACTTTTTATGGACTGGGTAATTTCATAGGCTAATGAGTGGGAGAATTATCCCAACTATTTTGGAGAAGAGGTAGGGATTTCCAGGAATTGGGTCACCACCCACTTTTTGGTCTTTCGTAGGTAGCCTTGGAACTGTCATGGTGATGGGGGTGTGTGTCATTTAGCACAGTAAAGTATTACAATGCATGTGTAATGAGTCTCAGGGGTCCACTGGAAGTAGAATCTCCTGCAATCTTGGACCTGGTTGGTTCTAACCAGTTTATGTTGTATCCTCAATGGGTGTGTCAAACTTTTAAAAGCTGTGCTCTGTCCTCTTCCCTCCTGTTTCAGTAAGAGGACATATACAAAAGAATAAAAAAACTTATAGTCTTTATATCAAGATATTGGTCTTATATCAAGATATTGGTAAATGGATACAAAAGAATAAAAAAACTTATAGTCTTTATATCAAGATATTGGTCTTATATCAAGATATTGGTAAATGGATACATAGTAATTTAACTAAAAAAAAAGTTTAGATTATGAGTTTTAAGTGATTCTACTCTCTATTATTTTTGAAACTGAACAGGACACTAGGGGTACCTTTTGGGTACAAATTCTTTCCTTGTCTCATTTCTTGTTTATAGGAAATAGTCTCTTTTAGCCTCTGAGAAGTTTGCTGAGTTCCAAAGGGCAGATTCAAACAGCTTCTGATTAGGATAGTGAGGGGATGCAAACACGAAGGAGGAACAGTCAAGAAAAAAAAAAAAAGCAGAGTCCTGATTCCTTCTCAAGGAATACGTATAACAGTATATCCTTGAATGTATCCAAAGTATATCTATAGGAGCAGTATATCTTTGAATGTATCCAAAGTATATTTATAGAAACAATATATCTTTGAATGCACCCAAAGTATGGCTATAGGAACAGTATATCTTTGAATATATGCAAAGTATATCTATAGGAACTAAGGCCGTTACCTAGGTGGAGGATAGTAATTACATGCTGAGACCCTAGACTGGTTGGAACCAGGAAGCTGATGGTTGAGATTTCTGGACCACCTCCCTGTTATTTCACCACCAACCAATCAGAAGAAAGTCATGTCCTATGCAGCTCTCACCTCAAATTTTTCCTATACAAATTCTTCCCCTAAAACCATCAGAGTTCAGGTTTTTTTGAGCACAAGCCACCCATTCTCTTTGCTTGACCCCTCAATGAGCCTTTCTCTGCTCTAACCTCTAACATTTCAGTTTGTTTAGCCTCTCTATGTGTCAGGTACACAAACTTGCCTCTGATAACAGATGCAACATTTAAGCCTTGTCTGCTAGTGAACCTGACCCCACAATGTTGGAGGAGACGGGTAGCCGGGGAAGAAGGAACAAAGTTGCTCAGTGTCTGGAATGATTTTAGAAAATCATCTTTGACAGAAGGAGGGTATGGATTGAGCAGTCTTCACGATGGTCCAAATTTATTTCAACACTTCACGGTAGACAAATATTTCCTACATTTATCTTTTCTTCTTATATGAGTTTTTATTTGCTTCTCACTTGGCAAAATAAAGATGTTTTTGTATTGTCATACTGTTAGTTTTTATGAATGTAAATAGAGTTTTTTCCCCTTTAGTGTTCCCATCAATTTTTGTTCTTTGTTGCACAGAACATTTTCTCCTTTTTGGTCATCGATGTGGTAATTCATCACTGTTTTTCACATTCACAGAGAAATGGGATCCAAGAGTTTATTTCACTATGTTCAAAGTTATAGTTATTTGGAAACTTTAAATTTCTTCACTTGGAAAATTTAATAAAAAATTTAATTAGTGAAAAAGAATGTAGGAAGTGTGTACTTAATGCTAACCACCAACTCCATTCAACTTGAATAGTATCGTTTCTTCAAAAGTTTAGTCATAAGGCATCACTTTCAGTCTTTCTCTGATTAACATTGAAAAAAGAAACTGGTACAACTACTCCTTTCCCTCAACTTTCTAGGTAGATGTTTTGCAATTATAAGAAGTGTTTGTTTATGAAGTATTTAAGGGGTTGACTGTGATGCAAAGTAAAAATCCTTTATGAATGCTAGCAGACAGGGATCACTAAGATTATAATTGAGGGTGGAGAATCATGAGGACTTTTATCAAAAGAAAAGTCTGAAAGTTCTGAAAAGTGAGTGGAAAGGACTCCAGGCAGAAGAGAGAAATACAGCTCATAGTAGGAAAACTACCAGTGAAAAAGCAATTCCCTGATCAGAGACATTGTAGTGAGGAAGGGCAACTCTTAGCAGGCTTGCAAATGGCAATGAGAGCCAAATTAGCATGTGCCTATGCACCAGGTTCACTTTCCTATATCATCTTCATTGTCATCAGCAGGATCATTGCTAGTATGTGCTAAGCACCTTATTTGATTTCATTTAATTTTTATAGCCTTATTTAGCAGGGGACTGGGACTTTGAGATGTTAAATAACCTCCCAGGACCACACTGCTATTTTTAGGAGAATGCAAATCTGTATGATTTCAAACCCATTCTCTTCAGTGCTATACTAGTATGTCCCAAAGTACACAACTTAGAGATGTGGTATACCTTGGGATGAACCAAACTCTAAAAGTTAGTTTAGACCTAGCAAGATTCTGAAAACCATCCCAGTAAGGGAAAACTGAATTCTATCTCAGAAAAATAGACTCATAAGCTTCTTTGACTCCAATGCTAGACAATCCTTTTGTACTGGGCAAAAACACTCTTTAATTGTCCCTCTGTTGCATTCCCATTGCCTCCTAAGTGCTCATGGTAATGGGGAGTAATGACTTGTTTATTGGTCAGTGTCCTTTAGTAAGTGGGAAGTTTCTGAAAAAAAGCTTGATGCCATGTCCATTTCCATAGTACCATTATAGTATCTAGTACAAGACTGGTACTCAATAACTATTGACAAGACAAACACATTGGTGAATATTTGTAGTTTTTTTTGTGAAGCAGGAGTCCCAGAATTGTATCCATATGGAACTTCATTGGAAATCTTCCAGTTTATTTCCTTATGAAAAGTTCCCTGAGTAACAAAAGCTCTTGAACGTTAAGCTCATTCCTTCATGCAGTAGTTTAGGCTCACTTTGTTTTCCTGAGGTCAGTAAACATCAAGAATTGCTATTCATTGGTTTTTGGATGAGCCTTCACATATATGAAGAAAATAACTAAAGGATGCACAAATCTTAAATCCTTTGTATTTTTATTGCTGTCATCTGCATTAGGGCTTCCCTAGTGGCTTAGTGGTTAAAAAACCTACTGTCCAATGCAGGAGCCTCAGGAGACATGGATTTG
Source organism: Cervus canadensis (assembly GCF_019320065.1). Taxonomy (NCBI): domain Eukaryota; kingdom Metazoa; phylum Chordata; class Mammalia; order Artiodactyla; family Cervidae; genus Cervus; species Cervus canadensis. Next base: position 36,500,088 of record NC_057401.1, read on the forward strand.
ATCCCTGGGCCAGGAAGGTCTCCTGGAGGAAGAAATGGCAATCCATCCCAGTATTCATGTCTGGAGAGAATCCCATGGACAGAGGAACCTGGCATGTTACAGTCCAAGGGGTCCCAAACAGTTGGACATGAGTGAGCGACTGAGCATGCACACATGCACATCTCCATTAGCTCTCTGAATGGTTTTCTAATGTTTCTACAAATTCTTCTGCCTGGATTAAGATCACAGAATGGGATTTGGAATGTCAGTAAATGCCCATTAGCACTGAGTCTCTTGAAAGTCCTACCATATTTGCTATAATCTGAAAAAATACTGTACCTTCCATGAGGGCAAATGCATATGTTGATATTATTTCAATGAAATAAATAGAAAAGAACAATTTTTCCGTTTTTTTTTTTTTTTTCAGGGAAAAAGTAGTTTTTTATATAAAGACTTTAATATTAAAATAAATGGATTGACTTTGAGTTTAAAAAGATATTTGTTAACCAACCCAGTTCAGTATGCCCTCTCATTCTTATTTCAATCAATAAAAGCAAGTCATAATCTTAAAAATATTTTTGCTCCTCTTTTTGTCCCTTTCCTGCTTTTTTTTTTTTTTTTTCAGACAACACACAATTGATTTGTCTGATTGGCTACAACTATTTCTGTCTTGTTATCTTGCTATGAGTTACTAAATTGCTACATTAAAAAAGCAAAATCTCAACCATTGCTGGCAGCATCTTGATTTACCAACACGATTGCTGAACAACAACAAAAGGTGTTCAGGTAGGAAGTTTTAGAGACTTTAGGTTTTCCTGTTTACGTAGTTTAGACAACAGTTCTATCTTGACACATCGGCTTTTATTTTTGTGATGTACCAGCAGTTGATTTGAAGTAGTGGCATATGCTGTGAGCCTGAGTTCAAAGATATGGATTTGATCTTGTTTACCAAGCAATGAAAACAATAAAACTCCTGAGCCAATTTTGATTTGAAATGAAAATGATTCTCCACACTTTACGGCTGCTTGGTTTTTGAAGCCCAGTTAATCCTAAACTGTTTATTTCGTAGACTCATTACCTTTTCAGCTGTTAACCAGCATCTCTCTTAAGTCAGCAGCTTGGGTCAGAATCACATTGATGCCAAGTTTTGCTTACGGATACAAATTGTTCTTGAACAAACTGCGGGAACAAAGAGTTTGTTTAATCTGACACTCTGCTTGTGGTTTATAGGTGTTAGAAACATTTTCCCCAATAAGGGAACACCCAAAATGCATGTAAAATAACACTTTGGTAATTATATAATAAAAATGGATGGATGGATGATTTATCTGGGTAATTCTAGAATTTACAAACACTAGACCCTCCAAAAGCTTAATCTAGTACCATTTTGAGTTGTATTTTTATGTGGCCTAAGTAGAGAATATTTTATGTGCTGCAGTGTTCAGGATCACAATAGTGATATTCAGGCAATATCTGACATGATACTAAAAAAACCCCAAAAAACAAAAACACTGTCAGATAATTTGATCAAGTCCTGTAAGCAGCTTTTTAATACTTGGATTAAATCAGTTTGTTCTGCTATGAGTCATCCTTCCAGAAAGATGAATTAAACTGGTCAATTAAGAGGAGGTAAAAGCTGTCTACAGGAGCAATTTGGTTCCTAAGGATAATTCTTAATGAATCATTAGGCATACACAAGGAAGGAAAAAAAAAAGAACACAGAAAAGATGTTGACATCTGAATAACCGAGTAGAAGAGGCTTTGATAGTAGCATTTTCTGTCATTTTGCTTCTGTCTGATTGAAGAGGAAATTCCATAATGATTTTAATCCATGTGCCTTGTAAGTGTTCCAGAGAAGCCTTATATAATTGGAAAGAGGTCAGCCAGTGACGATAAGTGAAATGCACAGGTACGACCCACTCCCATCAAAGTAGGTCAGGCCAGTGTCCTGCTGAGCACAATGCTACTTGTATAAGCAGGAGCTCAGCTCTCACAACAAAAATCTATGTAATGTTTGAAAACAAGGAAGAATAAAGTTAGAGTTATATAGCTCTTCTTCTACAGTGATGCAGCATGAGTTGTAATCCAGTCAATGAACTTGGGTAGAATGACCTGGCCAGTAAGGCTTCAAGCCAAGATGGAAAGAGAGAGACAACCATAGTAACAGAAAAATTACCTTTAAAGGAAAATATCTTTAGTGTGGCACCAAATATTTCAAAACGTTGGTCAATTATGTAAGCTAGAAGGATGTTTAATGAGGTGCTATCAATAAATAAAATATTTCCTAGGTTAATATTTTTAAAAGAAAAAACCAAAAATCCTGAGATGGTATAATTAAGAGAACCACGAATTTTACAAATATTTACAATTGCTTTAGAATAAAAAACATTCATATGTGAATTTGGAATTAATTATTGCAATTCACCAAATCTAGATGACATTATTTAGAAGGTTCATGCCAACTTCATAGATGTTAACTTGTGGGGAAAAAAGTTAATCTTTTAAAAACTGTCCTTTGATCAGGAAGCACTTTTGTCCCCCCAGTTACTGTAAATGTTTGTCTTTAATATTTGTGAACTATAGAATGGTACTGCTTGGAGAGTATCATATTTCTTATTCTTGTCCTTAATTCAGAGAGGATGCCATATTAATTAATACAAATTACTATGTACCATGCCATGAAGTTGTAAGACAAGGTGCACTCAAGTTGTAAAAGCACATGACTCATATGTGCCAAATCTTATGTCTTATCAGGAGTTGTCCCTCTCACCCCATGGTTCACCCTATTGTCCCCTGAAATACTGCTGGACTGCATTTCCAGGAACTAGCAACAGGTCTAGAACTCCGACTTCCCAATTGACTTTAATGTTCTTAAGGTGATGGGGAAGAGTCAGAGTGGAACTTTGTCTCCCTGGTGCCTTCTTAATCTATGAAGGCTAATGCTCTGTTGGAAGGGGTGGTCCCAGATCCTTACGGCATGGGGGTAGTTCAGTCTGTGGCTGGAAGGGAAAGTTATAATGAGTCAGAGGCTATGGTTCTTCCAGTTGCCTTGCTGATGGCCCCCATCATCTCATTCAGACAAGCGTGGGGACTCTTTGTCTACATGATATTTCCCATGGATGGAGGGAAGGCCCCAAAGGTATTTGCCAAGGAAGACTAAATGTTTACCGATGGTAGGTATCTGAAGCCCTCAGAACATCAACTTTCGAGGACTTGCCTTAACAATCTGTAAGTAAACAGTATGCTATCCATCGGCACTACTGTGAGAAAAGTTAATGCAGGTGACAAGAAAAATGAGACAAGGAAGACTATCTTTGTCCTAATCTTTTACTTCATGAAGGAAACTTCTCAGAAAAATAAGGAAGCAGATAGCAGATGTTTTAGATGTCTGGTCTAGATGTCTTAGTACTTTTCAATTTGCTATAAAAATAAACATTTGGGGTGCTAATAACTGAATATATCAGATTACATGTTTGTTTAGGTCTAATGGTTTTTTATTTTAAAAAATGTTTTGCTTATTTTAGCCAGACTGAATCTTTGCTGCAGCACAGTCTCAGTAATTGTTGCACATGGGCTTAGTTGCCCCAAGGCATGAGGGAATCTTTGTTCGCTGACCAGGGATGGAACCCACGTCCCTTGCATTGGAAGGTAGATTCTTAACCACTGGACCACCAGAGAAGTCCAGATTTAATGGTTTTGCCATTGAAATGGAATTAAAATGTGTTCTGCATTTTGGAAGGATGAAGGGACTAGAAATCTATACGTTGCTTCATTTCTGAAACGGTTAAAGCATTGCCCTGGATTCTAAAACCAGGACTGTGGCTTGGAAACAATCTTTGATATTATCTGAAAATCTTCAAAACAAAATGCAAGTGTGGCCGTATTTTTTTTTCTAGCTGATCTGCCGTACGCATGTTTTAGGTGTCTGTCTGATTGCACTCAGATGTGGGTAAGTGGTGGGGAGGAAAAAATAATGTTTCTTAACTCTGAGGATAAAAAGACCTGAAATTAGATGCACTTCACATGCTTTGGTAATCTGCCCCACATTCTGCGCCATGATGTGGGATAGATGCTGCTAATTCGGTGTTTATTTCTTTGGGGGAAAACAAACTTTGAAAAAAGCACAGTTACAGATAGGTGACAACTTCTGTGCTCTATGAAGAGAACCTAATGATACTGCTTGGTGAAAACTTCAACGGGATTTAATCAGCTATGGAGTCTACCCTTCGGAGCTATTGATTTTGGGAATCCCAAATCACATCCTCTCTGGTCATTATTGATGTATCAATCTTCACTATGATGTTTTCTTTTTTTCTTCTGGAAGCAACCAAACTGGAAAGTACCATGTAATCACCAGCGAGCTAAGAAAAGCTTCTTGAACATTCATATGCAAGTCATTTTGAAGTAATTAAGACAAGAAGACCATGTTCTAAATATATTAGAGACTCCTATCTTATAATTTATTCCTTCTTGGCTAGAGCCTCAGAATGGCATTGTTGGGTTGAAGACTTCTAATACTTCTGATTTTAATAAATTTTGTCAGATCACTTTACAAAAAATAATTCATGTTTCTACCAGGATGTATTAGAGTCAATATAATGTTTTAAATACTTGCTACTCAATGCGTGATCCAAGGACCAGCAGCCTTGGCATCACCTCAAAACTTGTTAGAAGTACAGAATCTTAGCCCTACTCAAGTCTGACTCAGTCAGAATCTGCATTTTATTAAGATGCCTGGGTGATTTATATATACTTGACCATTTGAAAATTTCTGTTTTTAATCACTTGCAATCTGTGTTAAAATTGACAGGGGTTGTATTGATGAAATATCTTTTCTGGAAGGAGAATTAAGAAATTGGTAGTTGTAACTGACTCTTGGGTGAAGCATTGTGGGACTGGCACAGACAACTGAGATGGAAACTTGTTCATCACCATATAGTCTCATAAGCTTTGAACTTTTCCATGTGCATGTATGATCTAAATGAAGAATATTTAAGAACACCTTCCTACAAATATAACGATTACTTTCCACCCACAAATCTCCAGGGAGATGGTTGCCCAGTGGTTCCACGTTTATTCCTCACACCCTCCTGCTGACTTTGTCTTGTTAGTGGCCTCCAGTTTAACAGCATGGTGGAAGAGAAAAACTTTCCAAGCCACACAACTTGCTCTTTGAGGATATGAAAATGTAATGATGTCAGTGGGGGTTTGTCTGACAAGGGAAACCTCGACAGGGAAGACAGAGTGAGTCAGTGTCATGGGGGCACCTTTGAACTTTTTCTGTAACATCCCCATAGTCTGAACTGTGATCATCATCCCAGTGTTCATGTTGCAATAGTATACAATTCCCCAACAAGAGAAAATTGCACTTAAAGTGTTGTGACTGATTTAACTTCTTGAAATACAAGAATTGTTGTGTTTCTTGTAAATCAAGAGAGCTGGCAAACTGGTTTGGAACATCTCAGTTTCAGAGTTCACACTGGATCTGCTGACACCGGGATGGCCGCAGGCTTCAAGGAGAATGGGAGGCAGCTTCACCTTGGGAGGTTAGAAATGGACCATCCTCACTGCCCTCTTGGTGCCTGGAATCTTCTTATGACAAGAATCCCCTTTTTCCTCAATGATCCATTGTATATAGTGCAATGTGTTTTTGGGAAATGTTTCATATAGGCTACAGTGAAAATATATGGAAGTGTTAAACAGACTCTGAAGGTTAAAATATATGAATCTTCTCCAGATGTTTCTCCAGATGTCGCCACCTTGTGGGTCTAACTGGCTTTATAATAAGCATGGTAATTCAAAGTTCTCTAGCCCTTGAATCCACCTACTCTCTCAGGACCACCAGCCTCCTGAAAAATGTTGCCCAGGTATTTTGGAGAACTTTTGGGAGTGTGGTGGTGGTTTTTACATATGCTCACAAGTAAACCAGGTGAGCCACCAAAAATTTTCCATTTCTTAATGTTCACTGACTTTGGCCCCTTCCTCTGAGCATCACCACTCGTCAGGAATTTCTTTCTTATATTTTTTTCTGCAGACAGTAAGTTCAGAAGGCTTTCCTCATAGCTCAGTTGGTAAAGAATCCACCTGCAATGCAGGAGACCCTGGTTCAATTGCTGGGTTGGGAAGATCCGCTGGAGAAGGGAAAGGCTACCCACTCCATTCTTCTTGGGCTTCCCTTGTGGCTTAGCTGGTAAAGAATTTGCCTGTAATGTGGGAGACCTGGGTTCGATCCCTGGGTTGGGAAGATCCCCTGGAGAAGGGAAAGGCTACTCACTCTAGTATTATGGCCTGGAGAATTCCATGGACTGTAGTCTACGGGGTCACAAAGAGTTGGACATGACTGAGTGACTTTCACTTTCACAGTAAGTCCCTTACATATGCACAAGTTCTGTTCTGAGAGTGCACTCGTAAGTCCAATTTGTAAGTTAGCCCGGGCACCCAACTAACACCATTGGCTATATACTTCTGTACTGTAATAAATTTATAATACTTTTCACACAAACAATACATACATGGAAAACAAACACAAAAAATAAAGAAAACATTTTTAATCTTGAAGTACAGTACCTTTAAAAGTACAGTCATAGAGTACAACAGCTGACCTACAGGGACTGGCACACATGTTCGAATCTTTGAAAGTTTGCATCTTTGAAAATTCACAACTTGAAGGTTCGTAGGTAGGGGACTTACTCTATCTCCTTTCTCCTGGTGGGCATCTGTCTCCAGATGTACCTGGGACACTGGAGCCCTTGCAAGTGTGGGGAGTGGAAGGGGTTGAGGCTGCAGGATTTTCTTCTGGATGGGAGCAAAGAACTTAGTCTTCTTTTCGTGTTAGTCTCCCTTAGAGGCCCTGTGTCCCAGGGTTCTTGTGAAACAGCCCTTTTAGATCTCCTTAGAGTTCCCTCTGTCTTGAGTTCATGGCCATTTCGCTGTTATTGAATCTAGCTTCTCTAGCTCTTTCTATGTTCCACGTACATTGTTGTCTTAGGATTTTATCTTCTGCCAATGGGTTTCTGCCTCCCAGAAACCCAAGTTTATGTTGGGGTTCCTGCTATATCCTCAGTGGAAACTCTAGGTTCATGAGAAACAATGGTTTATTGCCAGGACCTTTCTGGGATTTGGCATTTAAATAAGAGGTTTCCATGGCCAAACAGATGCCACCTACTCAATTCTCTAGGAGTTTCTGGGGTAGGGGGCCATCCAGCTGTTCAGTCATGGGCTTCATGGCAAGGCCAGTTCTTCCTACTCTTCAGCCACTTCTCTTGCCCTCTCTAGCATGGAAGTGGAGATGTTCCATCCTGTGTGGGAGAGAACTGCCTCACTGCCTCATAGAGAAGCTGAGGGAGAAGAGACTGTGGTCTTCTCTGGGCCCACGATGCTTCAGAGCTGCTACTGTGTGTTCAGCTCAGCGGTGGGGATGTTTGGTGTTGGTGGGTGGATGCGTGGGCGCTGGGGTGGAGGTGAGGAACCAGAGGATGGGAGGAGAATGGGGGAGTACCTTTGCCCACAGCGCCCCTGAAATTCATAATGAGCTTTTCAAAGGATACGTTTTATTTTTATACAGTATTATTTAATTTCCCCAAAGAGTGAAGGTGGTGGCAATAAAAGGGGACAGGGTGACATGGTGGGCATGGAGAATACATCTCCCAACCCTGCTCTTCTGTCTTTGGGAATTTCTGTGAAAAGAAGGGGGTGCCTTACAAAGTGAGTCTGCAGCCAGTTTCGGGAGAGACCCACAAGCTGTGGTTTCCGGAACGATAGTGTGATCACAATTGATACCTGCGTTGTAGTAATCACCACTTCAGTGGCCTTGCCTGTTCCTAGACATAGGGGGAGGGGTGGTGACAGGAAGCGGTGTTGGTTCTTCCATCTAGATTCAGTCTTGCAGGTGAAGTTGAGAGTTAGGTAAGAGGTGCATGGCTAAACCACCCCCTAATCAAAGGAACTTGTGGGCAAATGCTGGGGAAGATGGCTGGAGGCTTTGTGTGCTTATTCTCAGACCTGCCCTAGTTCACCACCTCCAGGTCTCTTCAAGGCTCAGCCTCATCTGTCTCATGCATGTTTCTCTTCCACCATTCCATGTCTAGCACGGACAGGAGATGCAGGCGAGAAGAAGATGGGCTGCAGAGAGGGTTGTACCTCTGATCTTGGTCTAGCCACACACTCCTAGCTTCCCAAAGGGTCAAATGTCTGGTAGCCCAGGACTTGCAGAAGGACCAGCTGGAGAACCTTGGACACTTACTGTCTTCCTCCTTCAGATTATTTTATCTTTTCATCCACATGGTTGGAGCGTCCACACAAGCTGGCTGAGACTGTGTCAAGGCAGCTGTGTACGGTTGGGCAGTTTGTACACTGTGAAAATGCAACCAGCTTAGAGGAGAATGGGGGCTGGGCTCCATTAGCCCTGAACGAGGCCTGCCATGAAGCTGTATCAGGCTGTAGGAAGGGACGTCTCCTGCACGGGGCCTGGTGGAGTCAGATGAAGGTGATGTCATGAGTTAGTGGTGGCCCTCTGTGCAGGGTTTAATGGAAACTGTGAAGCACTGAGTTTGGCAGCAACCTCCATTCTTGCTACCACAACCAACCCTCTGATGTGCTTGGAGAGACTGTCTCTAGAAAACCTGATGGTGGAAAACTGAGGCCACGGACCACACACATGGCCCACGAGTGTAGCCATTCAGCTTATACAAAATTGGCCCACACCATGTTTTAAATTATTTGAATTAATGTCAGTATTTACAATGCAAGAGATTTTGCATGAGGATCAGAATTCCTGCCTTCCCATGGCACAGCCAGCTGACATGCGGTTGCAGGCAGTTAGGGTGGGACAGTCCTCACCGGGCCCCGTGGACTCTCCAGCACTGAGGATGAGACTTAACTGATGTTTATCATAGTACTTGTGCTCTGTTTTCTTGTAGTAGAATTAAGAGACAAGTAAAATCTATCCTGGACTGTCTTTGAAAAGCGGGAACGTTAAAGGTAGACTAAGAAGCCACTTTAAAAAAATTCTGTTGATACATTTTTTAAATACCTGCCAAGTCCCTCTGGCATTTGTGGTTCCACCCTGCATTGTCATGCGAAATCGACTCATAAACACATAGTAGAAAAAATTGGAGAAGTTCCCTTAAAGCCCTCACTCCTTCCTTGGGCTGTTATATTAAGCGACTAGGCTGACAGAAGAATCTTGGCTTATCATGACTCCTCTGCAGTGGAGAGTTTAGCTTGGGAGGTGTGTTTGGGGGATCTACCTGTCACCCCGATGGCAGCTGGATGGCGTCACCAACTGGATGGACATGAGTTTGAGCAAGCTCTGGGAGTTGGTGATGAACAGGGAAGCTTTGCATGCTGCAGTCCATGGAGTCACAAAGAGTTGGACACGACTGAGTGACTGAACTAAATTGACCTGTCCCTCTGCTCTCAGTGTTTGCCAGGACAGAGGGTTTTCACCCTCTTGCTGAGCTGTGGGGCTAGCTGATGAGTGGAACACACAAGGCCAGGCCAAGTGTCAGATAGAAAGATACTGTGATCAGATATATGGAATCTAAATGGTGGGGTGGGGAAGGATAGAGAAAATTTGAACACAGGTAAGACAAGTCAGGTGGCCACAAAAAAATCAGGTATCTAGGTCAATGGTGTCAGATGTCATAAGCCCTGATGGTCAAGTTCTGTCTGTAGGGAGGAGATGCTCAAAGGGCAGAGGGTTGAAGAGACCAGTCCTTAGCTGAGGGGACCACTGGGAATTTGACACCTGTGTTCATACCTTGTGTTGCCTCTACCTGACCCACACATGGCAGAGAAGTGGTGTGGTCCAAGGGTCGAGGGCAAAGACCCTGAAAACAGATTCCTTCCCTCCCAGGTAGGAATCCTAGCCTCTCACTTAGCAATGCGAGTTCGGTGAGCTCCTTACCCTCTTTGTCCCTTATTTCACCTGCTTTATAATGAGGATAGGTACATATCTATTTTATAAGGTTGCCTGTAGATGAGAATTGAGTTAATTCTTAGAAAGTGCTTAGAAGAGTGGCTGGCACATGTCAAATACCCAAGAAGCACTTATTACCACCAGCTTGCTGTCTTTCCCACCTACCTTAGGAAAATGCAATAGTCAGAAACATGGTTAATCAGCTTGGAGGAAGTCACCCTCTGAAAGAAATGAGAGCAGCATATATTCAGAGTCACTCCATTCAGAAAGGAGACATGAAGTTCTTCTGGAGAGTGAGAAGCTAGGAGATGGCTTCCTATTCGGGGCATTCTTCCTGCAGACACTGATGCAAGGAGACTGGTGGCAAAGCCTCTCCTTGATTTACAGGAGCTTTACCATGAAAGGGGCTCAAACGGTGGCCGGTGGCGACACGGGTGGGAGACAACTCAGCCCTCGCCTGCGCGAGGGCACGGCTCGGTCTGCCCTACGCAGAGCACAAGGATGCTGTGGTTTCAGCCTGGTTTGTGGGGGCACAGCCGGGTGAAGCTGCTTCAGACGGCGCTGTGTTGCTGTCTCCCTGCGGTTAGCATGAAGTGAGCAAAGACACAACTGCCTGTGCTTGAAGCTCAAGAGCTCGGGGTGCTGCTTTTGAGCCCCATGCGGCCCTTCTGGGGCTTTGAACTGCGGCCACAAGACGCTAGTGGCATCTCTTTCCAGATTTGTTTTGACGCTCACTCGAAAACAAGATTTCACTCTGTCCTTCTGAAAAGAATCTGACAGGGAGTGTGCTTGTAGATTTGTTTAGCCCTGGCGCGACAGTCTCTGGTGATGCCTTGAGCAATGGAGGATGCTCTATGTCTGTGCGGAGAAAACTTTGGAGGCAGAAGGACCTGTTCCAACAGGCAATGTACATTTGTTAGTAAGTCCAGTTTGCCAGCAAAGTAGAAGAGGAGACAGAATTAAGGTGCAAAAGGTGTTGGAAGCAGATTTAGGAAATCTTTTGTTTAGAGAAAAAAAGGAGTAGGAATGGGGGAGGGGCCTGAAGGAGCGCAGATGAGAGGGGAGGCCGGTTGCTGGGCTGATGTGCTTGGGGTTAGACTAGGCTCCCAGTGCTAGAAGGAGCTGATTACAATAGAAGTCCTGGTTCTCATTAGTTTCCAGAGTCATTAGGCCTCTAGCAGATGTACCCTGATGTCAAGTAGCCTCCCTCCTCCAGAGCTGTAGGGGGCCACTTGAGGAAGAGGAAAGCGACCCTTTCACACACACACACACACACACACACACACACACACACAAATAATACTGACAAGATGAAATCGGTTCTCTCCACAGATCTAGAATAGGGAACATATAAGATTATAGGAGGGCTTCCTGGGTGGCACAATGGTCAAGAATCCACCTGCCAATGCAGAAGGTCCAAGAGATGTGAATTCGATCCCTGGGTCCAGAAGATACCCTGGAGGAGGAAATGGCAACCTAGTCAAGTATTTTTGCCTGGAGAATCCCATGGAGAGAGGAGCCTGGTGGGCTACTGTCCATGGGGTCGCAAAGACTCATACACGACTGAGCACGCACCCAAGCAAGATTATGGGAATATCTTTACTGCAAAAAGTTACTCTCCACTTGCTAGAATTTCTGTTAAAGGAGACACTGCTCTTCATTTATTAATCCATTTCATATTTATTGAGTATCTAATATTTATTGTCTCATACTAATAAGTTTGAGAAATTATGTTAAGGGAAGCTGTGTAAAATTGAGTAGAAAAAGATGATAAGCATAGAGAGATAGAATCAGACTGTAAATAGCATCCTAAGAAATGTGGAATTTATTTGATAGTAAGGAGTCAGGGGGAAAGTTTTTAATCAAAAATGAGACATGCTTAAGTAAAGATTCAGAAAGGTTGGTTTGGGAATAATGTAGAGGCTGGGTTTGGATTGAATGATGGAGGCTTTGGGAGAAGATATGAAAATAGGGGGTCAAATGAGTGCTATTTCTAGAGTCTAGAAGAAGGATTTGGAGGGATTTTGAAATAGGGTGGTGAGTGCGCACTGAAAGGAAAGGAGAGATGTGAGAGATGCTTGTAAGAAGTGATAGGTAGGGGGAGGAGAATGAGAAGGGAAGGATGGAGCCCCAGTTCTGAGAATGGGAGTCATCTTTCTGGGAGATGGAAGTTGGAGTAGTAGAGCTGAGAAATGGAAAGAGAAATTGAGGAGTAGAAAGAGAATTGCAGTCAGAGTAGGTCAAAGGGATCAAATTCTAAGTTCCTACCATAGCCACCAACTTCCCCACTTCATGGTACCCTTCATGGTCAACACTTCTTGTAATAGGGAGCTTGTAGTTTCTCATGGTCAGCTGAAATCTGCCACTAGTATTGGTTCATCCCTGAGGACCACAGAAAAGCTACTTCATCTGGACAGCTTTTCATATAGTTTGGACATGGCTCCTTTGTCCCTTACATTGGAAGCTTTTCTACTCAAGGCTAAAGCTACAGGACTTTGAATTTCCTCCCTTCTGAGCATATGTATCAGCTCCTCTGCATAAATAAATGGTGCATATATGCAAGTGTGTGGCTACAAACTGCACACAGAATTGCAGGTGAGGTCTAACCAGCTCTGATCAGAGGAAAATCAGCATCTGCCTTCCTACCTCTGATGCTCTGAGGACACCAGATTATTCCGGGGACTCATCACACAGCCAATTAGATGCAATTTACTTTGACTGAAAACCTTCTGCTTTTTATTTTTAAACACTGATAAGTCATACTTCCTCCATCCTGGGCTTGTGCAATTGGATATTTGTACTCCAGTTGAGCAAACTAGGTAAGACAATGGCTTTGGGAGTTCATATTGGGTTCCTAATCTATGCCTATAATTTACAAGCTTGTGACTTTGGGAAAGTTATATGATCTCTCTAGTTGTCATTTTCATTATGTACAAATGTACATCTTAAGAGTACTTACTTCACAGTTATGAGACTAAATGAGATAATGCCTTTAAAGCACTCATCACTGTACCTGACTCACGGAACTTTTTCAATAATATTAGCTATTATTATCTATTGTTACCATTATTATTCTTCTAACTTTGTTATTGGTTCCTCTTTTTCTTATTAAGCATGTATGTCTGTGTGTATGCTCAGTCATGTATAATTCTTTGCAACCCTTTGGACTATAGCCTGCTAGGCTACTCTGTCTGTGGGATTTTTCAGGCAAGAATACTGGAGTGGGTTGCCATTTCCTTCTCAAGGGGAGCTTCCTGATCCAGAGATCAAACTCACATCTCCTGTATTTTAGGCAGATTCTTCACCCACTGAACCATCAAGGAAGCTTATTAAGCATTATTCAACTCAAATTTCTTCAAACACTGTGTCAACCACAATTATAATTAATCTGAATTCTCTCTCTCTTTGATTTCTTTGTTGATGGTTTGTATCACAGAAGTGAGTAAGAGAGACATGGTCAGTTTCTCTTATATCTAACTAGTCCTAGTCCCTAAACTCACTCCACAATTGCACATTCACTTGTCATTCAGTCCTTATTTGTTTACCTTGTTCCCGAGGATATCATGAAGATATCATGGAGAATCCTGTAAAACGCCACATTGTTATCCGGAGGAGAGCAACTGGGAAAAGATTCAGATTCATCTCATAGAAGCTAGAGCTGGAGGACAGAGTATTATTTAGTGCCAAAAAAGAGGAGATAGTATAAATGTAGATACTGAAGAGGGTGACAGTTTGGTGGGTGAGTTGGATGAGGATGGAGAGAAGGTGGGCCTGGGTGGCATGAACATCCAACGAGGCCAGTCTTACTGTGGCAGGAAATGATCTTGGAAGTAGCTATTTTAGCAGTCCATGCTGATACCTCCTTGACCTACAATTTGTAAGAAATGGTAGCCCCCTTTCATGTTTTTTCCATAAATTAATCTAAAATACCAATTTTTGTAAAGAGAAGGAAATGGATCTTTGAAATAAGAGGACATGGACAGCTAGGAAAGAAAGAGGAAGCTATCCAATCAGGGTAAGAAAGAGAAGAGAAACTATGGTCAAGTAGTGGACTTTCCCAGCTTCTCTGCCTTCATTCATGTTAGATGTGTGGAAACCAATGGAAGTGGTGAAGGAGGCATTTCATGATTGTATCATAGGTTAACAGTCATTCTGTTTCCTTTACCATCTTTTATCCAGCTGATTCCTTCACTGAGACATCACTAGTGCAATATTTATTTTAGAAGAGAACAGCATCAGCTTCCCTTCCTTTTCATAGGAAATACTATAACATTATTTTTTTAGACAGTTTTAAAATGGGTGATCCCTGGATTTTGTCATCTAACTTACAGCAAAAGTGCAGTGATATACATAAGAACCGTTGCCTGGTAGAAAGGTTGGCTCAGCTGTTTATCATGTGACAGACGGCTTCTTGAAGGTTGGCTTTTCAAGACTGGTGTTTGGGTTGAATGTCCGGAGTCCTGAAATGGAGAGCCTCCTTTGGGAGATTTAAAATCAAATGAACTTTTTAGTTTTGAATTAGATGAGGACTTGCAGGGGAGCACAGGTTCTGTCATGGGAGAGGGCAGACAAAACACCAAGGCAGACAAAAAACCATGAATTTCCCAGGAGGGAGAGTGAAGAGCCTTCCTGCCTCAGGGTCCCGAGACCAGGACACATTATGTCACCTTTTAAGTGGACAAAATCCTTGTACTATATCGTAGGACTACATTGGAAACTGTCTTCTAACACCTTGACAACAGAATACAAGAGCTGAATTTAATAGGGTTATGTGAAAATACCTGTACTTCAGTTTTTTTTTTCTTTAATGTGGGCTCTTAAGATAGGTGAAAAGGTGGTTAAACTAAAGCACATGAAACAAGGACTTAGAAGTTTTAGTTACTTATAAATTTAATATAAGTCATCAGTTTCTTTTGGTCATCATAGACTGCTGGTGTGTATGTGTGTGTGTGAGAGTGTGAGTGTGTGTGTGCGTGTGTGTGTGTGTGTGCGTGCACGCGCACATCCATACACAATGGCTTTGACACTCGGGTGCATTAAGAGGGATGCCATAGTGGTGTATCCAGAAGAGAGCAACCCAGATCAGAAACTTCAGAGACATCTCAGGAAAGCAATAGCCGGGGGACATGGTGATGTGGAAGGCAAAAGCGATACCAGATGGTTTGAAGACGGTTGGGCATTCACTAGAATTATAAGACCTGAAAGGCCCTCAGGGAGATGAACTCCTAGAACAGTTTTTCTTTCTCTGGCAGAATCCCGTGCAGCCTCTGGTTTGAGCGTGAAGTTATGCCCTTGCCTGCTCTGGAATCTGCACAATGCAAGAGCTCTGTTTATATCCATCTTCCTGGGGATGGATGGTCCCCAGAAAGTCTGGATGGTCCTCTGTTTTCATCCATCCCCTTCCTGGGGAGGTCATCTTCCTCCCCCAGGTCCGCTCAATCCTGATGATGATTGAAGTCTCACATGGTGGCAAATACCCACCTGGGAGACCTTTGTGGGGGTTGCTCTCCCACTGTTTAGATGAGATAATGGGCCTCAGGAGGGGAATTCTACCATTTCCTCCTTTACACTGTGCAAGAACATTATTAGAGCAAGAAATTAAAAGGAAATAAACAAGGAATTGCTAAAGAGCCCTTGTCTCTGCTTTTCATTTCTTTCCATTGCAATATAATGTTGCCTTGTCTAGTTTAGTCATTAATAAAAAGTGGACTAGTTGACTGCCTGTGTCCTTATCACAATATGTTATTTATTTGAATCCTATTTGCAGATACTCTTCCATTTCCTTCTCTAGAATAACTAGAACTACATTTAGACCAACTAAATTTAAATTATGAAAACTTTAGCTGGGTTTCCTCTCCACCTCCCAAGCTTCTGTGTCACCACCCCCACCCCCATAATCCTGAAGGCAAGGGTTCTGGGAATGGAACTGACAAGAAGCAGATTTAGGCAATGTGTCACTCTCCAGAAATAGAATACCATTCTCACTGATAACTGAAATCATCATTGGATCACTCATTGTTTTAGTGACCAATCAAAATGTGATCTGCCTACACATTTTGCACAAGTGTATTCTAATGAAACTTAAAGTTGGCTATGCTTTTAGTCTTAGGTTAAGGAGCACAGCAATAAAGAAAATTCACAACATCCCTGATTTCATGGAACTTAAACCTAGTGGAGCGATAGATAAACAAGAGTAAACATACAATTTGTCAGTTGTTGATAAGCACAACAGAAAAAAATATTAAAGTGGGTTTGAGATGTATGGGGATGGTAGGTTATTTCTATTTTGTATTATGTGTTGAGGGAAGGCCTTACTGACATAGCGTCATTTGAACAAAGGCCTGAAGGAAACTGGGGATAAGCCATGAAGATATCTGGGAGAAAATCACTCCAGGCAGAGAGAAAAGCAAGTGCAAAGGCCCTGAGGCAGGCATGTGTCTGCTGTGTTCCAAAATAAACAATGTGTACTTGTTGCTTATGAAGAGTGAGCTGCGGGGAGAAGAGTGGGAAATGAGATCAGAGAGGCAGCAAGGGGTAAGATCCAGGTGAGGACCTGGATGAACCTCTGCATGACATGGGGCTCTAGTAGAAGGTTAGAGCAGTGGGGTGGCTTGAAGGCTCCCTCTCCTTGGCTTGGCTGTGTTGAGTCTGTGATGATCATAAGCCATCCAGGTGGGAATCAAGTCCACAGCAAGAGAGAAGTTTGGATTTCGGGGAAAGAAGATGGGAAGAGAAATTTCAACTTTGGCCTCATAAAGTCTTGGAGAAGGATGAGTCTTCCAGGAATTGACTGTGGATAGAGGAGGCTGAGTGCTGGGGCCTTCAACTCTTAGGGGCTGAATAGAAGAGGTGTGTGTGAGGTCCAGCAAAGATTCTCAGAAGAAGTAGCCAGGGAGGGGACCCAGAAGGGTTTCAAAGAGGCACAGCCACTGAAAAGAACATTATTGTTCACTTTGCAGCAATATGGATGACCCTAGAGGTTGTCACATGGAGTGAAGTCAGTCAGGCAGAGAAGGAGAAATACTGCATGACATCCCTTACATGTGGAATCTAAAAGAAATGATACAAAGGAACTTATTTACAAAACAGAAACAGACTCGCAGGCTTAGAGAATGCACTTATGGTTGACAGGGGGGAAGGGATAGTTGGGGAGTTTGGGATGGACATGTACACACTGCTATGCTTAAAATGGATAACCAACATGGTCCTACTGGATGGCACAGGGAACACTGCTCAATGTGGCAGCCTGGATAGGAAGGGACTTTGGGGGATAATAGAGACATGTGTATATATGGCTGAGTCCCTTTGCTGTCCACCTAAAACTGGCACAACATTGTTAATGGCTATATAGTAATAAAATAAAAAGCTAAAAAATACAACAAAACAAAAGCACTTTCTTGAGATAAGTATCACTGAATTAGATTCACTAATTTACACAAGAGCTATCATTGTACATCAGTTTCTACAAGACACATATCCTATTAGTAAAGGATTATGAATAGATAACAGGATCATGACTATACCCGCAGCTGAGACAAAAGCCTTCTCCTTGACTGGTGAGACACTCCTTGGGATTTTACGGAGCAAGAACTATTAATATGAACTGTATGAAGCCCTGCTGCCCTGATTTGAGCTTTGGGGGAATTTTTAATGTATCTGCCTAATGCAGACACTTCTCACAGGGACACATCATGACATCTGTGCTTGTTTATTTTTCAGAATATTGTTTTGCTGTCTTCTGTTTTCAGAATCACTTCAAAATGCATTCCTTCTTACTTTGGATTTTGGCTCAGAAATTTAAGGTTTATTACAGAATATTCTTTGAGTTAAGTAAGGAAGACTCCCTTTACAGTGCTCCTCATAGGCTGGTAGGGGCCATCTCTTCACTTACAATGACAATGTATACAACAAACACCATGTTTACATGGGTTGTTTGGAAGATTTATTGCCACCCCTGTGCCTTCATTTCTTTTCCTCTGTAAGTCTTGAAGGAGACCTCTCTTCATCACTTCCTTGTACATGCTCACTCCTTTGGAGAATTATCTTAACATCCTAAGAGAAGAGATTCAAAGAGAAGTTACAACTCTTAATAAATGAATTAGAAGTAATGATTATTAATAATATGGGCTTCAATATGTGGCAGTGATTAAACAGTGAGTTTTTGTTTTTTCCTTTGAGAAAATTGTTCTCTATTTAGTGTGAATCCTGCCTTGCAACTTATTAATTTTGCCAGTGGACAGAGATCAAAGATCTTAGAGACTTCATTTCCCCATCTAATAAGCTCTAACAATAGAGTTGTCATATTAGATTAATTAGATAACATTTGTAAAAGCAATTACACAGTTCTTGTTTAGTTGCTAAGTCATGTCTGACTCCTTTGTGATCCCCGGGACTGTAGCCCACCAGGCTCCTCTGTCTATGGAATTCTCCAGGCAAAAATACTGGAGTGGGCTGCCATTTCCTTCTCTGGCAATTACACAGAGTTTGGCACAAAACAGGCAAGGCAAAACATTATTTCCCTATTAATCAATAAAAAACAATATTCACCTTCTATTAAGGGAAAATTCTAACGCTAAATTAATCATGTTTACAGATTTGTAGAATTTTAGAACAGAAGATTATTTTGAGGTGGGGAATTATCTCCTTTCTGTTTTTTTTTTTTTATATTAGGGATAGAATGATCTGTTTATTGTCCACTTAAAATATCCAACTGGGCTACATTTTAAATCACAGATGTTTATAAAATAAATTTAAGATATTATCACAATGTATTAATAGAAGGGGTACTAGCATAAGGGGAAAACGTAAAATTACATTTATTCAGTTTCCAGGTTTTTTTTTTAGGGAACTCTTTAAGAATATAAGTTTCTTTACTTCAGACCTGAGTTCCAAAAGTTTCTATTTGACTGTAGTCATTTTACTCATGAAAACATGAGTTAGTTCAGCATCTGAACAGAACCCTGCTGAGTGACACCCACATGGCTGTATCAGTCACTGCCAGGAAACATAGTGAATCATTTTCTTGAAGGAGCTTGTTCTTTGAAAATATAGATCTCCCACAGCTGAAGGGCAATCTTGGGCAAGTTAAGTGAAAAAGAACAGCTGCTTGCCATTGACCTTTCTGGTCCTACCCTCCACAGTACTTACTGATAGGTCTCCTTTGCAGAGAATATTATTTGTAACAGCTATTGCTGACTAGTGACCATTTACTTCGGGATTAAGGAATGAGTTGACCTGTGATTATTTGACACTCCATAGCATGGGGGAAAATTATAAGCTCTAGATATTTCAATCAGTCCTGGCTAGATTTATAGCTGAAATCAAGGGCCATAATTTTAAGTAACAGTTAGTGGAGAAAAGGCTGAGAGAGTCTAGAAAAGTTTGGCATGGGTGCCTTGAAAACACAAAGCGCTGAAGCAGCCACTGTATTTTGTTATAAACATAACGGAGGCGGTTGGAGTGTATCTTAAAGTCAGATACCTTGAAGACTGTGTCCCTTCCAGTTACATGTATATTTATAGGTACTTTGCCCTCATGTAATCAGGTCCTGACTCATTTGTTTCTAAGAAATTCTCCTGTGACATTCTGACTTTAACACTGAGAGATTTATTTTTATCTCCTAGTGAATGGAACCCTTAATATTAAGGCTATCTGCTGGATGTACAGGTTTTGTTAAAAGAGACTCACATTTATGCAGCATACGTGTGCATCACAAGAAACTACATTTGGTGAGTTGGTGCAGAAAATCCAATGTCCACTTACACTTGTAAATCTACTTATTGGAGGAAACTGACTTTCTTCACTAACCACCCACTGACGGTGTCCTCAATGATCTTGTTACATTTAAGCAAAGCATTTTCTTAAGAATTTAGGAAGCTTCCTTGAAAATAACCTCTCTATATAAAAATCTATGAAAGAAGAAGTTAAATAAATGAGCTTGAGTTGAATAACTATAAAATCCAAAACAAAACATGGGTCTTCTGAGTTGGAATTGACCGCATGTGGATTCCTGGGACTTTGGTTCGGACCCCCTGTCATCATGACACTCTCCAGTGAAAGTCTCCTTTCGTTCCCAGAGAACAGACACTGAGTTTGGTAGATGAAATGCCAGCTTTTAGTTCATCTGTGTAAATTTTGCACTGTTCAGAAATATTCTTTATGCACTGGAACCACCAACAGACCAGCAGTAATAATAATAGTAATAATAATTACTATGTAGTGTTAGTCACTCAGTCGTGTCTGACTCTTTGCGATCCCATGGGCTATAGTCTGCCAGGCTCCTCTGTCCATGGAATTCTCCAGGCAAGAATACTGGAGTGATCCAGGGGATCTTCCTGACCCAGGAATCAAACCAGGTCTCCTGCATTGCAGGCAGATTCTTTACCATCTGAGCCACCAGGGAAGCCCCTACTCCGTAGTGAGGGCTTTCTATCTGCCAAGAACGGAGCTAAACACTTTGTATGGATTAGGTCATTTAATCTGTACAAGGACCTTGAGAGGCATGTTTGAGAAGTAACCCTATTTTACATATGGGGAAACCAAGGCACCATGGGGTCACTTGCCCAAGGTCACACAGTTAGTAGCTATGAACCCAATCAACATGGCTCCTGAGTCTGCTCTCCTAACCACAAAGCCAGGCCACCTCTCCACAGGAGCAAAAAATAACACATATCAAAATGATTACCCAAACTGGCCTTTTTCATATGTATTTTTAAATGTTTGCTAGTTCCAAACACGAATCTTGTAAACACAGAGCTGTTGGGTGACAACCTTTACTTCCCACTGTTTATAACAGCAAACAACATTTTAACCTGAAAAACCACACTCTAGTTTTTGCTCTACTTATCTTGAAAGATCTTCAAACAACATCACTGTGGTTAAAGTTCATTTTAAAAATGTGATCTATTTACTTGCACATGGATATCTGGAGCAAAAAAATTGATGACAGGATGAGAGTGTTAGTAACTGAGTCTTCAGAGATTTTTTTTCTTTTCCTTTCTTCTTTTTCTTTATTTGCTTAGCAAAAATGAGAATAGAGCATCTTACTGGAAAGGGAACCTCTTTCCTTTTCAAGCATCACATTTACTTTTTTCAGGTCAAAGGCTCAACTCTTGTCAGAATGGTGCCCTGACTAGATTCTAGCAGGTGGTTCAATGTCCTCTCATCAGATTCCAGGGTGGAGTAATGACAGGGAAGAGAGATGAAGGACCAGGACGGTGGAGGGTTGAAGAAGCTGACTTGGCAGAAGTACTCTGGCAATGAAGGAACGAACCATCGGACCGCTAGACAGACTGACAAGCTCTCTTTCTATTAGGGTGTCAGGTGACATTCATGCTCTGAAGCTGGAGGTCAGAACAAGCTCCAGCTGTGGGGTGGGGGTGGGGGGGAGGGAGGTGGGTGCTCTCAACCCAAGGGGTCTGTGCACCAAACAGGATTTGGGGAACGTGCAGAGATCTTTTTGGTCATCAAAGCATCAAGGTGCTCCTGGAATATAGTGGGCAGCAACTCAGAATGTTAGATGTTCTGCCATGCCAGAGTCAGTCCTATGCTATTCAAAATGCCAGGAGTATTTCAGCTGGGGTGCACGCTGATAAAACTCCTTCCTAAATCAGAGAAATGCACGAAGTGACAAGCACCCTGCTGACTCCAACTTTCCCTGAGGATCAGAGTCCATCTTCAGGGGGTTGACCTTCGAAGGCAGTCAGTCATCTGTTGACGGAGTTTTTTCTTCAGGAACATGCCAGATAGAATCGTCTCTGCAAAAGTCAGTAATAGTTAGACATTCTGGCCAGGGTAAAAATGTTCCCCAAATCGTCCTGACTTTGCAGGGAGTTCTTCTCCCATAATAGGAGGAAGTGATGGTGGCATCATTTTAGGGTCCTAGCTGTTGTTGGTAAGATAAGGTAAACCCTATTGCACATTATTCTAAGGATTTGAAAATTATTTTGCTGGTTTAAAATAGGGAGATTGTTCCCTGAAATGTGGAACAGAATGTGCAGGATGAAATGCAGTCTAAAGAGATGGGCTTCTGGAACTCACCTCACACAGAACGATGGTTGCCCAGAGGACAGCAAAGGCAGGGAGACCCCACAATTGGCAGATTGCCCCCCATTCTGCCTGTGACCACCATGCATTCACCCACCCACCTCTCTCCACCCCTTTGTTTAGTTCTGATGTGTGCTGTTCCCACTAATTCCAGGGTGACACTGATTTATCCCAGTCTCATCTTAAGTGGGGAAGAAAGCTGGTCTTTACGAGTGAAAGTAGGAGTGTAAGATGCTGAAAAGGGACCTGTGACATATGGGTTTCATTGTGAAGAGTAAATGTTTGTGGGATGTATGAGTACAATTACTTGGAATATTGCCAACCACATATCTAAGCATTTTGGGCCTGTTTAAATAAAGAGACACAAATAATTTTACAAAGAGGATGGTTAAATGTAGAGATATAATGATGTGATATGGTTAAGAGGGCTTCCCTGGTAGCTCAGTGGTAAAGAAACCATCTGCCCATGCAAGAGACACACGGGTTCGATCCCTGGGTTGGGAAGATCCTCTGACAAACCCACTCTAGTATTCTTGTCTGGGAAATCCCATGGACAGAGGAGCCTGGCGGGCAAGAGTAGGACACAACTGAGCAACTAAGCAACAACAACAACAACAACAACAACGGTTAGAGATAAGGAAACACTTCAGTTCAGTTCAGTTCAGTTGCTCAGTCGTGTCCAACTCGTTGCCTCTCCATGGACCGCAGTACACCAGGCTTCCCTGTCCATCACCAACTTCCGGAGCTTGCTCAAACTCAAGTCCATCAAGTTGGTGATGCCATCCAACCATCTCATCCTGTCATCCCCTTCTCCTCCTGCCTTCAATCTTTCCCAGCATCAGGATCTTTTCTGATGAGTCAGCTCTTCGCATCAGGTGGCCAAAGTATTGGAGAATTCAGCTTTAGCATCAGTCCTTCCAATGAATATTCAGGGCTGATTTCCTTTAGGATTGATTGGTTTGATCTCCTTGCAGACCAAGGGACTCTCAAGAGTCTTCTCCAATACCACAGTTCAAAAGCATCAATTTTTCAGCACTCAGCTTTAGATCACTTGCATCTTATCAAAGTGAAAGTGCTTTTATCGAAAACTCGGCTAACTCTCTGTAGTCCAATAAACAATTAGCAGGAGCCAAATAGGGAGACTGCATACTATTAAGTGTGTGAGGATTGTGAGAAAGTTGTAGCAAACTGCCACATTCTGAAAGGTGGTCACCCCCAGCCTTCCGTAGCCCTTGCTGTTGGGGACCCGGCACTTGCCAGGTAGATGCACATTCAGCATGTGTGGTTGATGTGCGAGGTGATGGTGTGAGCTCTGAGCCCCAGCTCTTCCTCTCTTCCTTCCTTTATTCTGCTGACTTGGTCCAGCCTCTCTGGGTCCGCAGTGTTCCCACCCTGAACAGTTTTCTCTGATGGAACCCTTATCCTTTCTTTCATAAGTGCGGCCACTGCACAAGTTACAGCAACAATGTGTATCGTGATGAGAGTTTGGTGAATAAATCAGTGCTTGGCTGGGGATCAGGGTCTCCTTTGTCCTCTTGGGCAGGGGGATTCTATTCCCCATGCTCTTCAATCATAGGCCAGGGTCATTCGATGGCTGGAATAACGCAGAACACTAATATAGCCACCCATTCAGCTTTTACTGCCATCTACCTCCAGCCTTCCGTGGTAGACTCAAGACCTCAGAGTCCTGGTGGGGCAGCTCTATGGTATTATCCCTAGTACTGGCGGTCCTATCGGTGGTACTAATCATGTTACCCATATACTGATAGTGCTAACTATCATGGTACCCGTGTACTGGTATGGTGTACTAATAGTCACTTCTACTCTGCCTGAACTCACTGCCCTTGTGGTATTGAGGGCTGGCCTTTTTGGCCTGATGCTGTTACCAGCTTAGCTTCCCGAGACCCTGGTCAAGCCTAGTCCAGCTTCTTCCCTCCCTCTCTTCCTCCACGTTTGTGTTATCCCACCAAGCGCTGAACCTGAATTCAACCATGTTAAGACAATCAAGAGAAACCGTCCTGATGAACCTATTTACAGGGAAGAAATGGAGACGCAGACACAGAGAATGGACTTGTGGACACAGTGGGGGAAGAAGAGGGTAGGATAAACTGAGAAAGTAGCATTGACATATGTACACTATCATGTGTAAAATAGATAACTAGTGGGAAGCTATTATGTAACAGACAGCCCAGCCTGGTGCTGTCTGATGACTTAGAGGGGTGGGATGCAATGGGGGAGGGAGGCTCACAAGGGAAGGGATATACATATATATATGCACATATATTTAATATATATATAATAATGCAACATTTATAAAGCAATTATCCTCCAATAAAAATAAAATAAGATTGTAATGACAGTTTTAAAAAAGACTGTATTAGGATCTTTGGGTAATACTCACAGGGATCTTATAGTCTGGATAACTTGAAATCAGGTCTTGAATAAAAGGATGCTTCAGAAGAACAGCAACTTCAACTGGCTCGAGGTTCTTGGAACCTAGGTCCTGAAACACTTTTATGAAGTTCTTAAAAGGAAAAAAAAAATAAGTTTAATTAAATCTATGATCCTGATGCTGTTAAAAATGATTTTATTTCCTAAAGGAATCATCATAATTTCTACACGTTGAGACATTTCAGGAGAAATTCTATGACCATACACTCAAAATTGACGGAAATTTTCTTGGGTATAGGTTGTCCCTTTAATGAAAGAACCCAACCAACCTCTAAATAAATGTTCTCTATCTTTTGGTGGTTGGCAAATCTGTTAGCGTCCAGTACTTCATTTCCTCCTCGGAACACTCGGAGTAATGTTTGCATGGAAATCATTTCAGTATTCGCATTTTCAGGGAGTTCTTCTTCCTTTTCCTCCCCGTCCTCTTGTAATTCCCTTTCCTCACTCATAAAATTGTCCTCGAGTTCAGGATACTCCTCAATGGGACTCATATCAGTCAAGGAAGAGGTCTGTGCAATTAAATAAAGAGAAGATGAAGTCTTTCCATTAATAGAGATATTTAGAAAACATCAATTTCATCCCGAACTTTTTATGCCCTGAGATAGTAATGCCTACTGGTGTGCTACAGTCCATGAGGTTGCAGAGAGCTGAACACGACTTAGCGACTGAGCAACAACCACAGACGAGCTAAACAAGTCTAAAGATAGAATATGCTAGACAATAAGACAAGTCTTTCTTCCTTCTCCAACTCAGAAACAACAGCAAGAAGAAGCAAAAGTGGTTACCAACTGGGAAGGGTGGGGGAGGGGTAAATTAGGAGTTTGTAATTAACATATACACATGAATACATCTATAAAATAGATAACCAATGTCCTACTGTACACTCAATACTTTGTAATAACCTATGAGGGAAATGAATCCGAAAAAATATATATGTATGTATAACTGAATCACTTTGCTGTATGCCTGAAACTAACACAGCATTGTAGATCAATTATACTTCAATAAAAAATAATAAATAAAAAGAATAAAAAGAAGTAGAATATGCCAGCTGCACTGGAAATCATGTCGAAAGTCTAGACCAATTCTGCTGGTACTTGACGGAGGCCTTAGTGTGGGGTGAGTTTTATTTACTTTCATACATGCTTTCGCTTATCACTCTCCCAGATAACACTGTATGCACCGTGCTAAGCCCCCCTCAGTCATGTCCCATTCTTGGCGACCCCATGGACTGCAGCCCGCCAGGCTCCTCTGTCCATGGGATTTTCCAGGCAAGAATACTGGAGTGGGCTGCCATTTCCTTCTCTAGGCGATCTTCTCCATCCAACTTCTCCAGAACCCGCATCTCTCCTGTAGGCAGGTTCTTTACCACTAGTGTTACCTGGGAAGCCCCAGATACACTGTATTACTCAATAAAAGAACACTGAAATGAATTGTGTGACTTCTGTCAAACTTTTACACATGAATCTAGATTTTTTGACAGGATTTGCTTTGGAAACTGCCTGCAGTCTAGAGGTTGTGGCAGGTTAATTTCTCAAGTTTGATAGATTCTGAGAAACGTTGACAGCCTTTGTTTGGATGCTGGATATTAAACTCATTGAAGCCTTCAGAAGGTAAAAGAGAAAACAGCTTGAATACAGACAGATTGGGGTTCATATTGTTGCTCTTTGAAACTTGGCCAAGAGCTATGAACTTAGACGCTGGCATTCTTAGCATGGGAAAAAGTAAACTGTTTCTGATGTAGTTTCTTAAAAGCTTGAAAAATATGCCTACCTTTTGACTCAGTAGTTACTGATCTAGGAACTGATTCTAAAGAAATATTCAGGTGCACCAAATATTTTGTATACGGATGTTCATTCTGTGTTACTTACAGCAAAAATAGAAAACCTATGATTCCAACAACAGGGAATGGTGACATCAATGATAGTATTGGTCTGTGATGGAATGCTATGCTGCTGAAAGCATTTTAGCTTAGAAGGATACCAAATGACAGTGAAAAAGCAATCATGGGATAAGTGCAAAAAGGGAACAAAACACAAATAATAAATACACCAGGGTCCTCATTCCCTTATATCTCTAATACTTATTACAGAAAAAGAAGAGAAACCGATACATTAAAGAACTGACAGTAGGTTACCTCTGATTGCTCAAACAGGTGATTTACTTTTCATTTTATTTTGTACTTTGCAAGTTCTCTACAGTAGATTTGCATTTATAATATTTATAGTAATAAATGTGTGCGTGTGATGAGGTAATAGATATTCAATGATTTGCCATTGAAAAATGAGCGTTTTCAGAATGCTGACTGGCCCAATGTCATAGAACACCTGAGGGCTGGTTCTCTTTTATTCTGAGGAAGGAAAAATGTTAATTTAGGCTTAAAATTAGAAGAGGGTGCCATTGCTTGTAAATACTCAATTCAGTAGAAGCATTAAGTGCATAGATCACACAAGTTCTTTCCAAATAGCCACTGAAGTCCCAAGTGTAAAAGGACTATACCATGGCACAGAATTAAGCCTCTGGTCATTGTAAGCCCCTCTGAAGGATGTGCAGGGGTGGAGGGTGGTGCAATGGAGACAGGCTGCATTTGCCCTAGTTCTGTGTGGTCACCTTGCTTTAGCTGAGTTTCTGTATCCTTTGCTAAATTGGAAATTTAATCTAATCTTGAAGTTTTTGGAATTGAATATATCTATCTATCTAGTCTTTCTTGTTTATCTATCTACCTACCTATCCAGTTAGCCTCTTATCCATTTTAAACAATTGCAATATTGATTTGCTTGGCAGAAATGTGAAACCGACTTTTTTGTCTCTACCTAGGAAGCTTGGGAATCATCACACTGGCTTCCCATCAATAATTCCCCAGAGTGACAGAACACTGAGTGTGGTGAAAAGAACACCATTGAGACATAGAACATCTTGCTGATAGAATGAAGAATGAGTGAATTTTTATTCAGACAGAACCTGTGGGTGAGCGCATGATGAGCTGGGCTGGATGAGCAGGCGATACCAAAATTAAAGAGCAAGAACTTTCACCATTCTCTTCACCATTTCCAGAACTAGAGAGGGTCCAACGACTCAAAGACTTGATATTATCTTCATGGGATAAATGGATTTTTTGTTTTGGCCAAAAGATAATGAGTTAAACATTTGAATGAAGAATGTCATTCAAATGGCATTATGTCATTAGGTCTTACTAGGTCAGAGGATGCTTTATAAGCATTTGCTAGTTTTGCTCTCTAGGGGGTTGGAGAGAATAGACTTAGTGGTTCAGTGGGAAGGGAGGGAGCGGAGGGAGGCCGAGATCAGGGCCGAAGGAACCAGATCAGCCTCCTGGCGGGACAGCAGGGTGTGCGCGGGACGGGGGCGCTCTCCAACAGGCCGCAATTGCGGATGTGGATGTATGGACAAAACCAGGCATGCCAGTTTGGAGAAAAGCCAGGGCTTTTGAATGAGCAATTATTAATGGCATCAAAACTCTGTGTGAGTCACATTATCTTCTAAGCAGCAGGCAGACTGTGAGGCTGACAAACGCTTTGTCTCTCAGAGACACTCTCAGAGACAGCCCTTGAAGATTCCCAGCAACACGTCCTCAGAATGGTGCCTGAGTGTGCATTTCTACCATTCAGTCTGTTTAGTTCCCCACATCTCAGAGGCAGAACAGAAGTTCAGTCCTCGGGACTAATGTGAACAAAGCATCAAAGAGCAGAATGGGAGGAACATTTAAGTTATTTGAACCCCAAGGCCTCAACCCACCTGTCAAGATGTCTTAACAAGACTCTCAAAATGTGGACAGTTCAAGCTCATAATTTACTAAATTCCAATATCATAACCCCAAATCCCATAGACCAGGATGAACAAACATCAACTTCTTTGATGTTTCACGTTGACTAGTGCCTGCTCATGAGTGCCTGGCCCTTGAACTTCTTTTAAATTACCCAAAGAAGCTGTGAATTTAAACAGGAGGTCTGTGCCACAATGAATAAACCAGCGTGTAAGGAAGAAGAGAGTGAGGAAGAATGAAACAAATGGGAGATTTCCAGTTGTTTATTTGGAAAGCAAAAACCGAGATCTGATTAAATGTCTTGGGAGTAAACACAGACCTGTTAGAGGTATTGTTTCTGAGCAGGTTCATTTTAACATCCTGGGATCAGGTTGCCCAGGAAACTAGAACACAGTTGAAAGGGCACAGGGAGGCAGCAGGATAATTGGAGCCTGGATGGTGAGAGCTAGGAGGAGGCAAGAATGAGGGAGGCGGTGGGTCCTGTATATCAAAAGCTCCTATGCTTCACTCCCAGCCAGGAGCAGGCTTGTGTGTGTGGCGTGTGACAGACCTGCCCCTACCCTGGCTTCTTCGCTGCTGTGCAGTGGTTGTGGGAGAATTCTTGCCCAGTGTCCTTGGAATTTAAAAGAGCTCTTGAGAGAAGCAACCCAGGGAGCTGCTTCCTGGGCGAGCACTAGCTCAGGGGTCAAGGCCAGAAGGGATGCAGCCTCTTACGGTGCTGGTGCTAGCTGGCCTGGCTGCTACCCACCCAGACAGCTGTCTGTTGCTATGGCAACTGTTCTAGCACAGGCTGCCTTTTCCTGGTTTTTTTTCTGGTGACTCACTGCCGCCTCTGGGAGAAGAAAATGGCAACCCACTCCAGTATTCTTGCCTGGAGAATCCCAGGGACGGAGGAGCCTGGTGGGCTGCCGTCTACGGGGTCGCACAGAGTCGGACACGACTGACGCGACAGCAGCAGCAGTGCAGCCTCCGAACCTGCCACTGCCTCTGCCTCTGGAGTGTCTGCTCTCCTCCTCTCTGCCTCAGAGACGGGAGTCCACCCCTTCCTTCTCTCTTCCGCTCTTTCTTCCCTTTTACCAACACTCCTGGAGAACTTGTTATGTGCATTGCTGAGCGCCTGCTACTTCAGAGGATGCAAAGAGGGTAACAAGCTGTCTCCAGTGCAGAGGAGTCAATAGATAAACCACCCCCTGTGTGCATCACTAGTCCTCCTCCCTCCCGTGCTCCCTGCAGTCTGCTCTCTATGGGCATGAAATGACCCTGCCTCAGCGCCTTCTCATCTCCTCACTCGGCACAGCCAAAGCCAAGGTCCCTCCAGGGGCCCTTGGAGTCCTCTTCCCATCACTGCCCTTTCCTGCTGCTCTCCTCCAGCTCAGCGCTCTGCAAGTGCTGACTTGCGGTTCTTTGGGATACTCCAGGCACGGCCCTACATGAGGTTTTTTGCATCCACTGCGGTCTTCATTTAAATGCTCTTCCTCCAGAGGTCTATCTGCAAGGCTCTCTCCCTTACCTCTCTGGGCCTTTGCCTATATGTCTTTTCACAGAGACACCTTCTGTGATGACCCTATTTAACACTGCAACTCCTTCCCAGACTCCTGCATTTTTCCCTATCTTCTTTTTCACCTGTGGCATTTATCACCATTTGATTTAAGTCTTCACTTTACTTGCTTTATTCCCAGGTCTCGGGTAGTTCCCACATCACCAAGGTGCTGGATAAGTAATTGGGTAAATGCCTGGGATGATTCTCAGTCTTGCCAGAGAGGATCTGGATAAAATTGGGGCTCAGGTGAGGGAGCGCTCAGGGTGTCAGCGGGAGCTTCATGAATGAGCTGGTGTAGGAAATAGGCCTTGGGATACTGGAGAGGCCTTGAACCTTTCAGGATGAGCTGGCAGATGCTCTAGGTGGAGGTAACAGCAAGAGCAAAGACACAGAGGGGGCAAAAAAGAAGGCAAAGACCCCTCTTTGGATCAGTAAAGCCCCATGCTAATCTGTCTTTTGTTCTGTGTTCCCTCTGTGTTTGGGCCATCATTCCCTCATCCTCCCATTCTTTCTTGTATAGTGAAAGTGAAAGTGTCGGTCACTCAGCTGTATCCTCTGTCCATGAGATCTTCCAGGCAAGAATACTGGAGTGGGTAGCCATTTCCTCCTCCAGGGGACCTTCCTGACCTAGGAATTCAACCTGAGTCTCCTGCATTGCAGGGAAATTCTTTACAGTCTGAGCCACCAGGGAAGCCCTGTATGGATATGGGCAACTGGATTTGTAACCCTTGCAGATCACAGGACTACACAAAGGGTATAATTTACAAAGCTAATCATGAGTTAATTGATTGTCCCACTCAATGAAATGTCTTTACTGAGCTCTGTAGCAGTAATTCAGGTTCAGGAATGCAGGTTTGGGGATGCAGAACAAGACAGATGGCCCTTCCCTGACCACCTGGGGCCCAGAGCCCAGAATGGAAGCTGACCATGTAAAGCAGTTATCTGTGAGGGTTACCGTGAGGGGGGAAGTGCAGGGAGCCATGGGAACATAGGCAGGGTGCGGCCACCACTCCAGGTCAGGGAAGGTCTCCTAGAGGACAGACATTCCACAGAGACCTCAGGTAGGTCATGATCCACGCCAGAGATGGGAGAAGGAGGCCCAATCCATACAGAGATGCAGAAACACCCCTGTGTGTGTGCGTGCTGTCATTTCAGTTGTGTCCAACTCTTTGCGACCCCACGGACTGCAGCCTGCCAGGCTCCTCTGTCCATGGAATTTCGCAGACAAAAATACTGCGGTGGGTTGCCATTTCCTCCTCCACGGGATCAACCCAGGGATCAAACCCACAGCATCTTTGTCTCTTATGTCTCCTGCATTGGCAGACAGGTTCTGTATCATTAGCGCCACATGGGAAGCCCTGGGAAAGTGGCAAAAGCAGTCCCAAGTGAAGGCAGACGGCATCTGGCTTGTCGTTTATTTGGGAAAGTGTAAGCGGTCCTTCTGTGGTCTAGGAAGACAGCATTCTCGAGTGGGAATAACAATAATTCGCTGCTGACTTTGTGTTGTTGAGTCAGTGTTAATGCTGCATTGACAAAGCATTGGGGTGAAGAGCCCTGAGCTGTCAGCTTCCTAGACAATAGTCCAGCCTCACCCTGGTCCTGATAGAAGGGGTAGGACATCCTCCTGGCCATCTGCTCAGGGCTGACATTTGGAGATGAGAGGGTTTATGTCTTTTGGGATGTGAAAGCTATCACAGGAGCTTCCCATTTTTACTCAGGTAACCCAGCATAACCAAGATGATGTTAGTCAGATCAGTGAAGACCAATTTGAAGATGACTCTTAGAGATGACTATGCTGTTTCTGCATGTAACCCCCCAACCCAACTCTGTCTATAAAAGCTCCCACTCCTTGCTTGTCACAGGGGGAGTCAGACTTTAGACAGATGTCCGCCACACACCCCCACCCCTCGCAGTTGCCGGCATCTGAAATAAAGCAAACTTTTCTTTCCACCAAAAAAAAAAAAGACAGGAAAAGAACTGCGGCTGGGATATCTGAGGAGTCTGGACGCATAGTATCCCTCTGCCCTCCGTGTCCACAAAGAACAGAGGAAAGCGTTCCACCATGAGGGTCACAGCTCACCTCACAAGGTCTACTGCAGGCTAAATAGTCAGACCAGTGGGCACCTCATAAGTTAGTACCCTGTTAGTACCCTGTTCTGAGACTTTTCTATCTGCCCCATCACCCCCACCAAAGCCAGGGAATGTTAACCCTTTATAAATCTACAGTGGGATGTGAGGTTTCACTGGACATTAAGGTTTTCTGTCCCTGGAGGCAGGTGACACAAAGATTGCCCATGCATCTTAGGTGGCCAAGTTTGGGCCTGAAACCCTATCAAGAGTTACAAATCTGTGGTATATGTTCGAAGGTTGAACTTGTTTTACATAGAATTTCCACACAGTGTGACAAACAGCCTGGATTAATACCCAGTTTGTTCTCATTTATCAGGATTAGCACTTCATGCAAAATAAAGACTATCCCTGACAGAGAAATTTTGGTTCCACTGAGAAACTCTGAGCAAATTTTGGATTTTACTACCAAAGCATTTTTTTTTTGGAGAATTGACCCCAAGTTCTTAACCCAGCTGAGTCCGGCCAAGTCTATCCAAGACCTAGTAAAGCATTGTGTGAGGAAAAGTTCAGGATCTTCTGGGATCCCCTCCAGACCCCAACGCTAGTCCATTTCTGGAACACAATTACCTTTTCTGCAACAGGATTAGGCATTTCAATTGGCTGGAAGACATGAGTCCCAATGGCCACGCTGAGGGCCCGGTAGACCCCTTCTGTACTGTCTGGATGGCAAGCAAAATAAAGCAGCATCTGTGTGTAGTCAAGCTGGGGTGGATCCTTCTCGCAGTCAGCAAACAACCTAAAGAAAAACTGTCACACAAAAAAGAATTTCAGCCAGAGAGAAAATGCAAACCATCTGGTAGACAGTGGATGCACAGGCAATGAAGAACCTCTCCAGGAGTTTTGGAATAAGGTCATTTTCTGAGGACTGAATTACTAAAACTAACATGTAATGAATGGTATTAACTGAAAAGTAAGCTAAATATTTTTTTTTAAAAAAAGTAGGGCTCTAAAAATTCTGATGTTCTAATGAGGCAGGTGAACCTAGAGCTTATTAGACAGAATGAAGTACGTCAGAAAGAGGAAGACAAATATTCATGTGTGTGTGTGTGTGTGTGTGTGTGTGTGTATACATATCTCGCCTGCAATACAGGAGACACAAGAGATGAAGGTTTGATCCCTGGGTCAAGAAGATCCCCTGGGGTAGGAAATGGCAACCCACTCCAGTATTTTTGCCTGGAGAATCCCATGGATAGAGGAGTCCGGTGAGCTACAGTCCCTGGGCTTGAAAAGAGACAGACAAGATGCATGTACTAATTAAAGTGGTGCATATTAGGTAGAAAAAGAGAGCAAGGACCTTTCTGTCCATCCTCAACTCCATCCTGACACACTGGCCCTGACTCCCAATCATGAAGCTTCTGGTGGGAAGTGGGGAGAGGGAAGGGAATGATGCCCAAAGCCACTGGGACTCCAGCCATTAGCCTCCTTGTTTCAGCCACTTGATTCCAAACTCCCTAATCTGTTGATGTAATGTGACTCCTTCCAGTGAGGACTCTCAGAGGAAGAGTGTGCTCATCACTGAATACCAGCTTTTTCAGCAGGTCTCTCCCACATCTTGAATGACTGAGCTTCCAGTCAGTTCTAGACGCATTGTCTCATGCATTTGACAGTGTGAAGAGTTGGTGCTTGGGGATCTAATATCATCCTCTGGGGCCCGGCAAAGCCCAGGCCAAACCCTGGGACACAGAGGCCACACCTAAATACCTAGGGACTTCTGTTCTGGGAGGTGACTGGCTCTTCTCAAACATGTGTGTTTAGTAACCTTTCAAAAATGCAGACTCTAATTAAGTAGATGGTTCTGGATGTTTTCAGGAGACCCCATTCGATTCCTGGGTCGGGAAGATACCCTGGAGAAAGGATAGGCTACCCACTCCAGTATTCTTGGGCTTCCCTTCTGACTCAGCTGAGAAAGAATCTCCCTGCAATGTGGGAGACCTGGGTTTGCTCCCTGGGTTGGGAAGATCCCCTGGAGAAGGGAAAGGCTACCCACTCCAGTATTCTGGCCTGGGTCGAAAAGAGTCGGCCACAACTGAGCGACTTTCACATTTTCTTTCTTTCTTTTCTGGATGTTTAGTAGATGGCCTAAGTTTCTTCATGTTTAGCAAGCTCCTAGGTGATTCCAAAACTGCTGATTCTGACCTACACTTTGAGAAGCAAGTGTCTAGATCTAGAGATAGCATATCATTCTTTAAAAAAAAAATTAATTGGAGTATAATTGCTTTACAACTTTGTGTTAGTTTCTTCCGTACAACAATGTGAGTCAGCTGTATGCCCTCTCTCGAGCCTCCCTCCCACCCCTCCACCCCACTCTTCTAGGTCATCACAGAGCACCAAGCTGAGTTCCTTATACTATACAGCAGATTCCCACTAGCTATCTGTTTTACACATCGTGTCATTCCTTATTACTAGCAATCTTTATAACTATTAGCAAATTCAATTAGACATCCATGACGAATTGGAAAAATAAATTCCTGATATTTGACAAATCTAATACAAATTTAATTAAAAATAACTTTAATAGGAAGACACTAAAGTCTAAAGCATAGCACAAACTAAACTTCATAGCATAAACTAAAGTTATGCTATGAAGCAGAAAAGAATTTTTGAGGTCAATGGACTCTGCAAGCTCAATCATTCAGTCATATCTTAATCAAATGTTTACTGAGTATTTGCTGTAAGCAGGCACAGAGCCAGGCTCAGATGGTCAGGCAGCCTTAGATTTTTCAAGAGTCATGATCCAGCTTTTGGGTTCCTTCAGGACCTTGTATTTATTTCCTCTTCCCACTTGTCATTGGAAGTCCTCAGGGATTTCCAGTAGGACATGGGGTAGAAGGGTGTTGACACCAATAGATAACCACAGCGTTGTCCTTTCATGCTTATCTTCCATTTCTTTCATATGAATCCTTGATTTTTAGTATTATTTCCACTGAAATGCTCTTGAAAATGCTATGTAGGTGCAACACATTATTTCTATTAACAAAGAGGCTGAATATGATATATTGAAGGAAGATGTGAAAAAATAAAGTGAACTGATATGTGAACTCCTTCTCTAATTACACAGGCTTGATTTTAAATCAGTGGATGAGACATGTAAAAAAGGTAAGGCCTGCTATATTCTTAAGAGCATTTAAAATGTTGTTATGGGAAGAATTCTAAGAAGGCTTTGAAGCTTCCCGCCCCGCTGGAGTACCCCCTTGAATACATATCTTGTATAATCCCTTCCCCTTGAGTGTAAGGGATTTTAAATGTGATGAGAAAGTCATTCCCAGGAGTAAAGGCAAAGAGATTCTGCAGACAATTAAGGTACTTAATCAGTGGGTTTTGAGTTAATCAAAAGAGACCCCAAACTTGGGCCCTGATTTAATCATGTGAGAGGTATTTTAAAAAGGACTCTTAAAAAAAAAAAAAAAGGACTCTTTTCAAGGAAGGTCTTAAGGAAGAGATTAGAGATTTGAAGCCAATGAGATGCTCTCCTGCTGGTGAAGAAGCAAATCTCAAACTGTAAAAAGGCCATCTGGCAGGGAACAACAGGTAGCCTCTCGGAGCTACAGTTCTCAGTCCTACAAGATAATTCTGCCAGTAGCCAGTCCTGGAACCAATCAACCCTGTGTTTTGATGGTAGAACTACTAAGGCTTCCTAAAGGATTGGATGTGAGATTTTGAAAAAAAAAAAAAAGGAAAAGAACTGGGGATGACTTCTAGGGTTTTGGCCTGACCAACAGGAAGGTCATAACGTCCACTGACCAAGACGGAGAGGGCTCTAGGTGAAGACAGGGCAACAGGGTGGTGGAGATGGGAGACCAGGGACTTAGACTTGGATACAGTAAGTCTGAAATGTCTGCTAGAACATCCAAGTGGAGACGTCCAATAAGCAGCTATGTTTAGGAGTCCAATGTTTGGGAGAGAGATTTGGGGTTGAAATAGACTCGGGATTTGTTAGCAAATAGTATTTCAAAACACAAGCCTGGCTTCAACAAATGGTAATAGTCCAAAGTCCACTGAAGGGTGAAATGGAAGACTACTTCAGTATTTCTGAACCCCATAAACAGTAGGAAAAGGCAAAAGAAATGACACCAGAAAATGAACCCCGAGGTCGGCAGGTGTCCAAAATGCTTCTGGGGAAGAGAGGAGAAATAGCTTCAGAAAGAGTGAAGAGGCTGAACCAAAGTGGATATGATGCCCAGCTGTGGATGTGTTAGGTGGTGAAAAAAAAGTGATGCGGTAAAGAACGATATTGCATAGGAAACTGGAATGTTAGGTCAATTATAAATTCCAAGGTAAATTGGAAGTGGTCAAACAGAGATGGCAAGAGTGAACACTGACATTTTAGGAGTCAGTGAACTAAAATGGATGGGAATGGATGAATTTAATTCAGATGATCATTATATCTACTACTGTGGGCAAGAATCCCCTAGAAGAAATGGAACTGCCCTCATAATCAACAAAAGAGTCCCAAATGCAGTACTTGGGTGCAATCTCAAAAATGACAGAATGATCTTGGTTCATTCCCAAGCCAAACCATTCAACATCACAGTAATCCAAGTCTAATGCCCCAACCACTGATGCTGAAGAAGCTGAAGTTGACCAGATTCTATGAAGACCTACAAGACCTTCTAGAACTAACATTAAAAAAAAGATGTCTTTTTCATCAGAGAGGATTGGAATACAAAAATAGAAAGTCAAGAGATACTTAGAGTAACAGGTAAGTTTGGCCTTGGAGTACAAAATGAAGTAGGCCAAAGGCTAACAGAGTTTTGCCAAGAGTTTTGCACTGGTCATAGTAAACACCCTCTTTCAACAACCCAAGAGACAACTCTACACATGGACATCATCCGATGGTCAATACCAAAAACAGATTGATTACATTCTTTGTAGCCGAAGATGGAGAAGCTGTATACAGTCAGCAAAAACAAGACCTAGAGCTCACTGTGGTGAGCCATCAGCTTCAGTGAGATCATCAGCTTCTCATTATGGAAGATGTGGAGAAGAGATCATGACCAAAAAATGTGTGAATTTGAGTATGATGAATTAAATTGCCTTTTCTCAGGATATCCCTATAGATTTTTTAAAACATTTGGTATTGTGTGGCCAGCTGGGAAGCTAGGACATGGCTGAACCTCATCAGTTATAAGGAAATGCACTGTCACTGTCAGGAGACAGTGATGTGACTGCAACACAGACGTGTCTCAGGGATCCTTTTTTGGATGTAAAGAGACTTTTTACCCAGTGCCTGGGACTCATCCGAACTCATGGACAGTGATAATGACCTATCTCCAGGAGCCCTGCCAGTCCTGGATCATAGAGAATACAGGTGACAAAGCAGGAGAGCTGGGTGTGGCCCTAGACTGTAGGCCAAGCCCTCTTAAGAAGACGCAGAGGCTCTGGCAGAAAGAACCTACAGTTCAAGGTCCTACAGTGATTCCTGGCAGAATTGGAACAGAGCCCAGGGATCCTGATGCTTAGAATTCCTCTTTATGGGGTGTTTTCCCCCAATCTGGTCTTTACTGCTCTTGTAATGGCCAAAAAGTAAACTTATTATATTGTTTTATGTTTTCCCTTTGTGCAACTTCTTTAGGATGCTAACCATTAAGGCGTTGTTTCACCATGTAGGGTTAGCGTGGTTAGCTTCTGTTTAGCTGACACTTACATAGGGCTTACTGTGTGCCGATCACTGTTCTAAAAGGACCACACATATGAACTCATGCTGTACAACAACCCCAGCAGCAAAGGATGAAAATAAAACCACGGCACAGAGAGGTTGGGTAACTCCATCAAGACCTCACAGCTTTGTCAGCCACGGCAATCTGTACTTTTAGTCCCAGTTGAAGGGTATTGAGATTTATGAAATGTAGAGCATCCAGTCTGTGGGACAGAGAGGCATGGAAAATTCCACTCCCTTCTGTTTTATGGACACTACACACACACTCTCACATACATCTGTCCGCCATCCTTTGCCCCATTATTGTTCAGCTGCTAAGTTACATCTGATTCTTTGCGACGCCATGGACTGCAGCATGCCAGGCTACCCTGTCCTTCAAAAAGTTTGCTCAGACTCATTGTCGATTGAGTCAGTGATGCTCTTTAACCATTTCATCCTCTTTGCCCCTTTTTCCTCCTGCCCACAGTTTTTCCCAGCATCAGGGTCTTCTCCAATGAATCTGCCTCATAGAGCACATCTTTCTCAGACTTTGTGGTCCTGCCTCTACCCTCCCCCACACACTTTGTTCCAGCAGTTTGGGCAGCAGGAGATGGGAGCCATACCCCTCCTTGGCACCCAGAGGCCTCTCTGGCTTCCCTGCCTTGCAGTCCTCAGGGCTGACCAGCATAGACTGCCTCCTGCTTTCAGCAGCTCCATGAGCAACTGAAAGGCTCTGCTGTGATGGACATTTCTAACAACTTCTCGCAGAAAAGGAAAGTGCTTTGTACTTGACATCCTATTCAGACTACTGGCCTCTTCCCACGGAATGAAGAACCTATATATACAGATATGCTTTCCAAAGGTTTACAGGAGAATTGAACTCAGTCCTCCAGTTATAAAACAATCAACAACAACCAAAAAAAAAGCTGCCCCACAACTGCCAGCCTCATGTTTTGAACTTTTTTGGTAACTCCCTGACCCCTTTCTTTCACCTGCTCTCCTGCTAGCATCTAGCAGATATGCTTGAAATATGCGTCCAATGGAAGAGATTGCTCACTTTCATGTTACAACAAGTCATGTTCAGTTTTGCATTGCAATTACACCAATGGCTGGCTGAATTGATTAATCAATACATATAGCTTACTGTCATGTCTAAATCTACCATTCAATGTTTCTCATATCTTATCGAACTTGATTGTGTTGGATATAGTTTCATATTTTTAACATTTATACTGAAGTCAGAATAGTTTTCAGATTTTAAGATCTTATATACTATTGTGGCCTCAGGGATACAAGTTAATGATAGAAGTTAACGGCCAAAGTGTTCGTTCAGGTTTTTCCATAACATGATATGAAAAGCCCAAATGAATTTTTTGGCCAACCCAAAAATGATGATGATATTTTTGATGATAGCAATAATCTGATGGGTATGCAAACTCTTGGAATGTAACATGAGTTAGTCAAAATCAAAGAGAAATGAACAAAGGCATATATTGGTAAAAGGCAGTTCTTATCCAAAGCTTTTACAATTATAAGGAATTGAAGAATATGCTCAGTAACAGCTGATTTGCTAGATGAGAAAAGTGAAGCCCAGGGAGCTTAAGGATATTGTCCAAGATCACACAGGGAGTTAACAGGCGGACTGTTTAAGATTTTGACCTCTGCCTCCTCTCCAGACTCCTCTATACTGCCGCCTTGTACTCACTTGCTCAGTCTTGTCTGACTCTTTGTGACCCCATGGACTGTAGCCCACCAGGCTCCTATGTCCATGGAGTTTTCCAGGCAAGAATACTAGAGTGGGTTGGGCATTTCCTTCTACAGGGGATCTTCCCAACCCCGGGATTGAACCTGAGTCTCCTGTGTCTCCTGCATTGGCAGGCAGATTCTTAATCACTAGTGCCACCTGGGTGAATATTAAACTATGCACTTTGGGAATACATTAAAGGAAAAGGGCATGGGGATGGAGTCTAAGACTAATTACACAAGAAATTGATCAATGTTACCGTGATATGGTGTTACATACATACACTTTTTAAAGAATACCTCAGTCATTACCTCTATAAGATGCTCCTGCCTATTGAATGGCAGGGGTTCAAGAGGATTTTCTGGAATTTTGATATCTTCATCTCCTGTAAACCACAGGCCAGCCTACACAAAAAACAAAAATGAGAATCATTAAAGTTATGCTGAGATGTAATTGCTGCTCTCAGAGCCACAAAGGTTGAATTGGTCTTTGCAAGGTGTCTAGAGACGAGGTCCACAAAGTAAGGTGCAGAAACCATGGGAGTGCTGAAGCAAATTCTAGAAATTCCATTCACGTATATGTGATCTCATTGTTTTGTAATTATTTTTTAAAAAATTGATAATGTATAGAATGCATTAGTGCAATAGTACACATGAATGATTTATAAATGAAAACCCACAGGCCAGGGCGCCAGCTACACTATGACTATACTGTAGCTGTTGGAATGTGCAATGAAGTTTGGAGGTCCTCACCCTGGATGTGGATTGCACAGCCATATCCTGGCTCAGACAGTAAAGAATTCACCTGCAATGCAGGAGACATAGGTTTGATCCCTGGGTGGGGAAGATCCCCTGGAGGAGGGCATGGCAACCCACTCCAGTATTCTTGCCTGGAGAATCCTATGAACAGAGGAGCCTGGCGGGCTACAGTCCAAGGGGCTGCAAAGAGTTGGACACAACTGAGCGACTAACCACACTCTACTGGTGTCTGTGTCCCCCATCACGCTGCACGTGTCCTGTCCGTGTTTGTGTGTGTCTTGGAGCCTAGTGTCCTGCTGGGGCGTGTTGTTGGTGTTGGAAATCTTGGCTGAGTGAGTGACTGACTGACTCAAGAGCTCAAGGACCGATTTTGAAAAGACAGCACTTGTCCTCAGCCCATGTCTGACACTAATTACCAACCCCCTTGATTGCCATCTGGGGATAACTTGCCCCTCTCTCCTTTTCTCCCACCCAACTGCTCCCATGCTGGTGTAAAGCCCTATTGCCTCCATCATGAGCTGCTCCAGCAGCCTTCAAGCTGTCTTCATTTCCAGTCTCCCTCTTGTTTGTTTCAACTCAGACCATTTGACCATATCAATTTTCCCCAAACTTGATTCTTGCCATGTCAGCCTCTACTCAGAACCATTTTCTTCTCTTGCTCACATCATTCCTCCTCCAGGTGATTACCTGTCCACCAATGTCAACCTGGTTATCTCACCAGACCCAGCTTAAATTATACCTCCTCAGAGAGGTCCTCTCTTTGTTCTCTCCTCTAAACTCCAGTTTGACTTGTTTATATCACACATTCGGGCATTCAGTACATTTTGGGTGGCCTCATTCATATTTGCTATTAAACATCAGGTATTAATTCCTTGGGTTCGAAGAATGTGTCTTGCCAAGCTTACATATGGCAAGTACTTCCTTTTGTTCCTAGGTCTTGCTCCCTTGCTGTCTTCCACACTGACAACCTACCCTTGGCACTGCCTACTGCCAAGAACCACTGGCAGGTCTAACCTGACTCTGGCCTATGCTCTGTGCCTTCTTTCTTTCCGAGAATTACCTGTGCTTGGAGAGAAGGCTGGAGTGGCACTGGGTAGCTTCTAAGAGGATGCAGCCTCCAGAGGTGGAGACTGAGTTTTCATTTAGAACAGAGGAGTGTTGGGTGGGAGATTCTGGCCATGAATAAGCGTGTGAGGGAGGAGATCCAGGAGAAGCGAGGGTCCAGCATGGGCTCAAGTTTTGAATGTAAGTGCTTTGCTTTGCCCAGTGGCTAAACTGTTGACAGTAAGTACCACTCCATGGCCGCTTCCCTGGTGGCTTAGATGGTAAAGGAACTGCCTGTAATGTGGGAGACTTGAGTTCAATCCCTGGGTCAGGAAGATCCCCTGGAGAAGGGCATGGCAACCCACTTCAGTATTCTTGCTTGGAGAATTCCATGGACAGAGGAGCCTGGCGGGCTACAGTCCATGGGGTCACAAGAGTCAGACATGATTTAGCGACCAAGCCACCAAATGACCACCACCATCATGACTATTGGGCTTCCCTGGTGTCTCAGACAGTAAAGAATCTGCCTGAAATGCAAGAGACCTGGGTTGGGA
Source organism: Cervus canadensis (assembly GCF_019320065.1). Classification (NCBI taxonomy): domain Eukaryota; kingdom Metazoa; phylum Chordata; class Mammalia; order Artiodactyla; family Cervidae; genus Cervus; species Cervus canadensis. The sequence continues at coordinate 36,541,668 of NC_057401.1, forward strand.
AGACCCCTGGGAGAAGGGAATGGCAACCCACTCCAGTATTATTGCCTGGAGAATTCCAGGGACAGTGTAGCCTGGCAGGCTACAGTCCATGGGGTTGCAGAGTCAGAGACGACTGAGCCATTAACAACACTAACCACTATGATGATTATTAATAGAATTTAGGGCAAAACACTAGAGGTGCACTGAAAGAGAAGGTGAGCCCTAAAGATGTGCAGAAAGATCTCCTTAAGTCTTGGTTGAGAGCTGACTTGTGCATATGTGTATGGAAAATACTAGAAGTGGGAGAAAGAATCACAGGAAGGGAGTAAGCTTAACAATTCCTAAAACTTATATAGGGCTGGGACTATATTACCACCAGGGAAAATGTGACTACCAGGCAGGGAAGAACCTTCTGATGCACAAGGTATTGGGTAGTGTCCCCAGGAAGATACTGCCAGAGTAGTGGGGCCAGATTGTTGTTATTTAGCAGCCCAGTCGTGTCTGACTCTTTTGTGACCCCATGGACTTTATAGCCTGCCAGGCTCCTCTGTCGATGGGATTCTCCAGGCAAGAATACTGGAGTGAGTAGCCATACCATCCTTCAGGGGATCTCCCAAGCCAGGGATCAAACCTGTGTCTCCTGCAGGTTTGGCAGGCAGATTCTTTACTGTTGAGCCACCTGGGAAAGCAGGGCCCAATTAGCCCTATGATAAAAGGCTGTTCTGGACCCACCCTTACCAATCTTAATGTAACCTTGAAAGGATAAAATTGATTGCAAATAACATTATTACATGCCCAACAATACTTAAGGGCATATAAAATTGGGTGCCCAGCCATATAAAATTTGTAACATGTGGCATTCCATACAAAGGCATTCAAAAAAGCCAGAAAATATAACCCATAGTCAGAAGAAACATCAATCAATAGGAACAAGCACAGCAATACACAGATGATAGAATGAACAGAAAAGGATGTTCATTTAGCTCTTCTAAATAAATTTCATTTGTTCAAGGAGATAGAGGGGAAAATGCATATGATGAAGAGAGAAATGAAGGATATAAAAAAGACCCAACTTAAACTTCAAGAAATAAAAGTATATTTCCAATAAAAACACACTGGATTGTATTAATCACAGATTTGGTGCTACAGAGGAAATGATCAGTGAATGGGAAAAATGAAGGAGTAGAAATGAATACAAAATTGAATCAGAGAGAAAAAAATTGAAAAAAAAAAAGAATCCAGGATCAGCAACTTTGGGACATACATGTGATTGGATTTTGAAAATGATAGTGGGGGGAGTATGAAAAAAAAAACTTCTGAAAAATTTCCAAATTTGACAAAAACTACAAACCCACAGATTCAAGAAGCTCAGTGAACCCCAAGCAAAATAAATGTGAAGAAAACCACACCGAGGGACACAATAAACAAATAGCTGAAAACCAGCAATAAAGAGGAAATGTTAAAAGAAGGATTCATTTTCATCCCCAATTTCTCTACTGTCAATTCCACATCCAGTTGTTTCAACACACAGGAATTTCCCCTGATTCTTAAAACCAAGAATTCATTCAGTCACATACAAAAAAAAAATATAACAGATGCATTTTAAAAATTAGGAAGCTGTTTCAAAGGGTTTCACAGAACAAGAGCGCCACAAGAGAAGGAACCTAATTAGAGAACAACTTGTACTTTTAAAAAAGTCACCCAAGAAAATTTTGCCGTGGGAAATGGTACACGTGAACTGTAGGGTTGGGTTTAAATTGATCAAGCAGGGTTCAGTCAACCACATCCTGCCCCACTGGATAATCAGGGGCTTTCTCCTTGAAATGTGGAAATGTCCCTTTGTACTTTCTTGCTAAAATATGGCCAAGGAATTTGAGGTTTAATTTTCCTTAGAGATGGAGTGCTGTGCTGTTTGGATCCTAGAACATCTGACTCACTAAGCCTGTGATAACATGCATTCTCACTGACAGAAGGTGAGCCGAGAGAGTTCGCCATCAAAGCATTCAGCGTGTGACTAGACACCCACACACGACAGAGGCCAGCGTGTCACGGCTGCCCGGGGGCTGGGAGAGGCAAGGCACTTTCACGCTCGCGTGGCTCAGCCCAGGTACACAGTCAGAGCAGATTCACAAACCCTGTGTCTTATTCCATTTTAGAAGCTGGGGAAGTCAACACATTCTCAAGTGGTGGTTGTGGTGAATGTGCAATTAGTCAAGAAAAGAAAAAAACAAAACAAAATAAAAAGCAGAGTAGAGAGCCTCTTCCTCCCATCCCCCAGAGAACTTCATTTCAGCAATGCAATTGTACTATTTGGCTATTCTAAGGTGACATTTTCCACAAATCATAACACATTGCTGAAGGTGCTGTTTTGACATTCCCATAAAAGAACTCTGTATTGTGGTGTGATCTGGCAAGCGCTGGGAATCTGTAAGTCATGTGGGGAGGTCAAGTAGGCCTCTCCAATGGCTTCTTTGTCATGGGCTTTCTGAGGAGTGGGCACTGGGTGAGCCAGGGGAGAGGGAAGAGCTCAGAAATCAACTGCTCCCAAACCCAGCTGGTGATCTGATACGTATATTTGAGTTTCTGTTTCATGCAGCAATCAACTTTCTCTAAGAAATTCACACCTTTGGTGAAGGAGCTTTCTGGTTTTGCTCAGCACTTGTTGGTACAATTTACCAACACCTATGTTCATCTCATGTTTGTGCAAAAGATGTTTAAATTGATATCCTGTGTTCATTGGCACATACTGCAAAGAGTGAAGGTTGGTACTTTTGTGACTGCACGCTTGCTAAAATCTTAAGCCAACAAGTTTTGCTCTGCTGTTTGTGTTTTTACACAAAACCATCTTTAGAAGTTGTAAGTCCAGGTCCAGAACAGTGAAAGAATTCACAAATTGCTCTACTTGGGAAGTGAGTCAGCCCAGTCAGTTATATGTCTTTCTTCATCAGCCTTGAAGAACTTCTTCAATGTGTCAGTGCTGTTTCCTCTGGCTCAGCTGTCTGAGTGTGGGAATGTCAGGGTTGTCTATGAGCACATCATCCATTAATTGAGGAAGAAAAGAAGCAGGAAGAGATGTGATCTTTCAGTGGTGAAATACACAGGAGATACAGGCACTGAGAGATTATCACCCTGATTCAAAATCAGAACCTTATGAACCTTTCATGTCTACCAGCTATGTGAAGTGGTGGGCACTAAGATAAATTTCTTTGTTTTTCAGTTGCTCAGCCGTGTCTGACTCTTTTGAAATCCCATGAACTGTAACCCGCTAGGCTCCTCTGTCCATGGGATTTCCAGGCAAGAATACTGGAGTGGGTTGCCATTTCTTTCCCCAGGGGCTCTTCCTGATTCAGGGATTGAACCCTGTGTCTCTTACATTGGTAGGCGGATTCTTCGCCACTTTAGGGAAACCTTAAATTCCATTAGCAGACACAAAATAAGTCATTTACACCCTTCTTAGTTACGGTATTTCATTCTAACTCACTCTCTTCTTACTCAAACTTCTCAAAAGATGAATCGACTGTCTTATCTTCACTTCCTAAAGAACCATTTATTCCATCAATCCTCTGCAATCTAGATTCTGTACTCTCTCCAAATTGTTCTGGTGAGGGTTACAGTTACATCCTATCTGCAAATCCATTGGCCAGGTACCATGTTACTGGGTTACCCATCACTTTACACACTTCCCTTGGGTGATCTCATCCATTCATAACTTCAACATTTGCCTAGATGATAGTGACTGACTTCTGCATCTGCCATGTCAGATGGGACATTTCTGCCTGCATTTCCCACAGACATTTCAAAGTCAACTTGTCAAAAACCATCTCATCATTCAGCATGCTCAAGACCAAAGGAAAAAAACAAAACAAAAACCTACCCTTTCCCTGTCTGTGTTCACTGTAACTGTTGTTGCTACTCGCAGAGTATTGGGTATTGGGCATTGGGCTGATTAAAATCTCTGCGGGCGAGTCTAATGAAAAGTCAAGGTTAAGAAGTCGGGAGGAGGACAATGATGTTTCCTGTGATTTCCTTAAGAGCCCTTAGCTCTGCAAGCAGTTTGGACTTTTTCAGACCCTCCCTTTCCCAGGGGGTGAGGTGGGGGTAGGTAGGAGCAGACTTCTGCCTAGGACCTGGGCAGTACCTGTGCTGCCTTTGGGAGCCTAAACATGGGCCATGAGATCTGGCATGGTGAGATCAGGAAGTAATACACTTCTTAGGTCAAAAGTACTCTGATAGGATTAGTGCCGCCAGGGGCCAGGAGTGACCTGCTTATACTGTTCGTAAGTGATGGTGCCCAGCTGCTCCACATCCAGGGCCTTGAACCTCTGCAGGGTCTCCAGGAGCTCCTCCTCCAGGGGGATGGGCCAAGGCAGCGCGGCTACTAACAAGAATTTCCGCCAGTCCACGGACTCCGAGTTTGTTACCAACAAAGATGCCAACTCCTGCAACTAGAAGAAAACAGGAAATGCCACTGGGATATTTGCATGATTCTCTTGTGACATTCCACCTGTGTGCATTTCATAGTGAGAGGTTCTGGTGAAGGAAGTAAGATTTTCAGCTTGGTTAATACAGTCAGAGCTGATTTGCTCCCTCAGATTCTACCAAGCAATCCATGCCAGACAGAACCTAGAGAGTGTTTCCATTTTTGCTTCCTTGACATTTGTAGGTTTTGCTTACTGTTACACAAGGAATTGGATTTCCCAGGTGGCATTAGTGGTAAAGAAACCACCTGCCAATGCAGGAGACGCAAGAAATGCGGGTCTGATCCCTGGGTTGGGAAGATCCCCTGGAGGAGGGCATAGCACCCCACTCCAGCATTCTTGCCTGGAGAATCCCATGAACAGAGGAGCCTCACAGGCTGCAGTCCACGGGGTCACAAAGAGTCGGACATGATTGAAGTGACTTAGCACACACGCATGCACACAAGGAACTAACGCTTGTGACCACAGTACACTTTGTACCTTTCCAACAGAGGAGGAATAAAGATGATGTGAATGTGGGAGGGCTCGACAGCTTGTATGGAAATATTCTTTAACCATCTTGTTTTCTTAAGGAGCAGAATATGATGAAAGCAAGCCTGAATCATCTACTGTTACTCGTTAGCATCACTCCATCTGGTAGTAATAGAAACAAACTCATTGGCTGACCCTCACAGTCTCTGTAAGGTTTCACCGACTGTCAGCATCATCACTCATTTTCGAATACTGTGTATGAACATACTATATGTCTTAACTTGAAGTTCTTTCATTTGTTCATTCAAGTTTATTGGCTGCCTACAAGGCGGGAGACCCAGGTTCGATCCCTGGGTCGGGAAGATCCCCTGGAGAAGGAAATGGCAACCCACTCCAGTATTCTTGCCTGGAAAATCCCATGGACAGAGAAGCCTGGTAGGTTACAATCCATCGGGTCACAAAGAGTCGGACACGACTGAGTGACTTCACTTTCGGCTAAATGTCAGATACCACACATGGATTGGTTATTTTAAAACTATTGACTTATCGATCAAAGAAGAGAATTCTCAAGGCTTGAAACCCAAACAAAATTGAAGCTTACTTCAGGTTGAGTGAGGTGCATCCAACTACTAGGAAAGCTGTTTGTCCCAAGGTTCAGGGTTACCAAATCCAGCAGAATGTCAGCAAATGCTTTATTACCTATTATACCTACAATACAAGGAGAAATATTTTTTGGTGTTATTATATGAACTGTTTCTTTTGCTAAAAATGGAATAAATAATGGATATTTGTATAATCATTTTATTCATTTTATTTAAAACTGCAACCTTTAGAGAAACATTAAACATTCTGAAAATACAAAAATATTAATCAATTTCCTGATTCTTTTTCATGGTTGTTTCTTGTCTAAGTCAACATGTCTTTTTTGGCTTAGTAATAACTCATTCCAGACTGGGTAAAATACTGGGACTTTGTATTTTGGTTTGGAGTCTTCTTTGACCTTTTATTCAGAATAGGTTGAATTAAAAAATAGTCCATTATTCCTATTATTATTTATATTATTAAAATGAATACTATTATTATTTACAGTAATATCCCTGTTATGCAGTAGGGCACTAGAATACAACATTTTGGCAAATATGGGATAAAGGTGTTTCAAATGCATGCATATCACCACTGTGATCAAAATAACACATTTATCCTCATTTTGCTTTTTTTAGATCAGAATATATTTGTTTGGGTTAAATTTAGGGATATTTGAATTACTAAATTACTGGGTTGGAAGTGCTAATTTAGTTATCTAATTGGCTCAAACATTCTATTTTATAAAAGGTCACTAATATGTCAAAGGCTTTTGCTCTTACACATGAATCTACTTTACTATGAGATGTTTGCTTAGTCTGTTGCTCATTTCAAATTGCATGCACATGCATTAAAAAAGAAGTAGGAAAGCAAAAATAAGTGTATCTGCTTAAAATATGTCTAAATCCCATTGCAGAGGTACCTTCTAGAGCCAGGAGACACTCCTACATGTATTCGGGTAACTGTCAGGTCCAGAGTATACAGCTATTCTTCTTTGTTTAGGAATAAAAAGAGCGAAACAAGTGTAGAGTCTCACATTTTTCTTACTATATCTAAGTTTTTAGCATTTCTCAAGTCCAACATGAACTTTATTATTTCCTCTAACCTTTGGGGAAATGTAGTAATCATTTTAAAATTTCAGTGGTTCAAATAAAATACACAAGTTTCAGATCTGGAAGGTAATTTCCTGTGTAGCAAGAGTAGAATATGTCTTTCTTTGATGTGACTGGCCATTCAGCAAGTTGTTCAGAAACAAATTCTCTATCCTTTTTGACCAAACCTGAATAGCCAACTTTATAGAAATGAGAATAACTTTCCCAGGTAGTGGAATTTTTGGTAAAATGAGCTTTGTATGTGATACTACATTGGTTTTCAGATAAGTTAGAAATAAATCATTCATGTTCCTTAAAATGAAACCAGAAATAAACTCAATCGAAACCATGAAGAGGCTCAAAGTATTTAAAATTTCTGGTAGATTTGTAAAATAGTTCCACTGTCTCTAATACCTATGGCACAAGCAAAGTGTTCTAAGAAAATACTTTCAGTTCACATAGGGTTTATTTATCTGCGGAATTTAGTGTGAAATGCAAAAACTATTTTGATCTTTGGCCTTGTTTCTTAAATGATCAAGGCATATAATAATATGACCTTCACAAATAATGCAGTAATGGAAATAGATAAGCTTACACATTTTATTTACAGATTAAAAAAAAGTTATTTCCATTTGGCCCTAAGTTACTTATCTAATGCAGCCATCCATTAGAATTATCCAGGAAAAACAGTTAATTGTAAGCCAGGCCTAAAGGCACTCTTGATCATAATTATAGTCTGGTTACCCTTAGCAATAACTCTCAGAAAGATGATGTCAAGATAGTACCATTGCTTAGGTATACACTTCACCCAAAGAGTGTGAAAGAATGTGTGAATATAGAACTAGAATTAGGAAAACCAATCTTTGGATTTTTGCTTTGTATGTCTGGATGATGCCAAATGCCTTTTGTGTTTGATGTGAGGACTGGTGACTTTTAAATTTCAGGTTTTTGAAAACAGTTCTTTTTGCTAGGATCAATGATGAGGTCGATATTTATCACATTACTAGTCGCTTTCACCAAGGCTTTCTGAGTTTGATGAGCAATCTGAGTTAGGTCTTGTGTCATCAGTTGAGGATGGTGTTCTTGTATTCCATAAATGAATGGCTTTCCTAGGGTCAAAGTTGTTAATGTCCGGAGAATTCAACTGGATTATCAGGAGATCCGTCATGCTGTCAGCCTCGACCTTGGCACGCATTTGGGACCTGGTGCGCTTCATCTGACCAAAGCCGCGTCCTGCCTCAGCTGAACTGGCAGGCAGGCTCAGCACGAGGTCAATGAGCGTCAGGATGTTTGGATACTTGTGTGAATAAACAGAATTCACAAAATCCCAGGTCAGTTTGCGAATGTTCTGAAATCTAGGAGAAAAAAATGAAAAAATGTGAAGGATGGAGACTCCTAAGTTTTACCCCAATATTTATAAATCAACTAGGTTACTTATGCTTACCTAGAGTAGATCTCCAATTTCATCATGCTCCATTCTGTGTCTACTTGGTCAATTTTCACCTTGGCTGCCTCTAATACTGGTTCATAATGTGCAATCAGGATGGCCACCTCTTTTTCTCCAAATTCTGCAATCGATATGCCAAAGAAAAAGTCACATATCTGACAGACACGTGTACAGACTTAAAGAACAACAGAATCAGAGCCAGTGCTCATGGATTACCTTGATTTATTTTTGCTGGCCACAGTTTAAAGCTTCCAATCGTGGTTGCCTTCACCACATCTTGGTTGGCATCTCTGAAACAGCTTCGCAGCCTCTTGATAAGATGTGTTAAAACCGTGTTTCTCACGTCAGAAATGTTTCCCTTTCCTTCCAGGCAGTTACCATAAAAGCGTGTGACTGAATCCACCCCACGTTCTTTCGGCCCTGGTCTGGGAGGGGGGAAAAAATGCCCCAAGAGATGATTACATGCAAAAGCCTCTGGCGAATGGCTTCCCAAGTCCAGCTGTCTGGTTTTGATAGACTCTCAGATCATCCCAGACTCCTCACCTTGCCTGATAAATTCGGAGCATTTCCAGTGTTGACTCTAAGGTGGCAAATATATCAGCAATTGAAGAATTTCTGTTCTGATTGACATGGGACAGTATGCTAAGGACATTGACAACATCCACCAAGAAGTGGACAAATTTGACAACATCTGCCTGGAGGAGAGACTCCAGGAGTTCTTTGGCTTTCTGATGACTGCTGTCACTTCTGCTTTCTTCTGCCTGCGACACAGGTTGGGAATAAAACAGTGGTTTATCTTTCTCAAAATTATCTCAAATTGCTCAATAAAAGTATTTTTTTTTAAATTCTGAAAATCTGAAATAGTACCATATTTCAAAATTACTTACTGAATGCAGCTGCTGGACAATTGCTGGATATCCCTTGAGAAAGTTCTGGAGGGCAGCCTGCAATCCCTGAAGCCACCTCCGGCCTCTGACTTGAGAGGGCATCACAGGTCGAAGGTGGAGGCCCTTGAAAGCAGTGACCAGAGCACTCCTGTGAGCAGGAGAATCGTGATAGAAGCGGTACATGCTATGAAGAAGGTCTTTCACGTGGTTGTAGAGGGGAACGCTCCGGAACACCGCCTGGTAAGACAGTTCGAGGTGATGGGCAAAGCAGTATACAGACAGCACACCTGGCTGGATTTCCCTTAAGAGCAGGGCCACCTCACCGCCGTCTTCTCCCTCCGAACCCGGAGCTCCATCACTTCCGAAACCCACCAGTTTCTTTGCCCACTCTTGGTTCGACAGTCGAAGTTGAAGATTTCTCTCTAGAGTTTTCTCGATGGCGCGTTTTATCGCCCAGGGCTCCTTCTTTTCCACTGTCTGTACCCCGACGATTTGGCAGTGCACTCTCCCTGCGCGTGCAAACTGCACATATACCAGTTCAGCTTCCTCAACGGAACTGTCTGCGATCCCATCACTGAGGACGGAGAAGAACTGACTTTTTTCTAACTTCTCTCTTAGAGTTCTCCGTTCCACTTCAGCAATAAAGTAGGTAAAAGTTCTGGCAGATTTACTGGTTCTGAACACGGGGCCGATATCAACGCCCTTCATATCGTCCAGCGAACACATCCAGAGGAAGTCTTTGAGGGGACGTCCGGTCTTGGCGATGGCGTGGCAGGACCGGAAGAGGTTCTCCACCCGGCCGAGGGTCACCTTGCTCATGGTCCTCATCATCAGCTCCGTGGTCGCTCTGCTCCCTGGAGAACCACTCGTGGCTTCCATGAGGGACGCCTTGGCGTGAGCCTCGCTCAGATGATGCGCGTTGAGAAATTCAGTCCTGAAGTTATCCGTGCCGTAAAAAAAACTCACCTGATTTCCCTTTGATGTCACTCCATGTTTACGACACAGGCCGCAGAACATAAGATTTAGTATCTCATCGTATACAAGCCAAGGGTATTTTTTAAGCCAAATTTTCAAAAATTGATTGTTCCTCTTTGGGAAGTAATGGTCAAGCTTCCGAGGCCTTTTCTGCTTCTTGGTGAATCCACTCACATCGTCTGGAGGATCCCTGCCTTTAAAATAACTCCATGTTGTTATTTTAAGCGATTTCCGATGCCTACTGGCAATTTTAATTCCTGTCCCCCACTCCGAACTTATTATTTCTAGAACAATCCTAGGGAGGGCTTACCACTTACCAGGCATTTTGAGTAGTGCTCCAAGTGCTTTGTATCATTTACTTGTCATCACCCAGTATCCCTATTTTACATGGTTAAGAAAGTGGGTCAGTTACTAGTACTGATAGCATTTGTGGATTAAAAAACCTAAGACACAGAGAGGGTAATTAATGTGTCAGGTGTCACAGTGGCCATCCACGGTGGAGTTGGGGTTCGCTAGCAGGTGGTCTTACTTAGCCCCCTCTGTTATACACTTCATATTACAGGTTTCTCCTGTGGGCAGAGGGTGCTATGGTCTCCTTCTCCCCAGAATCTGTTTCTCCAGGCAGGAGAGGGGCAGGGTCTTTTGCTGTCATTGCCTTCTCTGGGTGAAAACACGAGAATTACAGGACACGGAGGGCCTTGCCTCGGCAGGGTTTGCTTTGGACACCTCTCCCCTCCCGCCATTGGTTGGCTGCTACAAATGGGGTGTCCTAGTGGGAAGCTGTTGTATAGCACAGGCAGTGGGTTGAGTGGAGGGGAGGTGGGTGTGGAAGGGAGGCTCAAGAGGGAGGGGATATGTGTATACTTATCACCTTGTTGTCCAGCAAAAACCAACACAACACTGTAGAGCTATTATCCTCCAATCAAAAATAAATTTAAAAAATTTACTGATACTAAAAGAAGTTATACAGTTTAGATTTTACATTTAGATCTATAAGAAAAAGGGGGAGGGCATCCTTCCTAGATTATTTTGCAAAGGAGCTGTGCCTCATCTTTTTCCTTTCCCTTAAGGTCTAATTTCTGACACTCATTTATCTGCCAGACAGAGGAATATGTATTTATCTGGACAGAAGGAAAAAATAATTAAAATCACACAAAATTCCTAAAATATGTTTCTTCCTAAAGGCAGAGAGCCTAGATCAACATCTCTCTCTTCTCCTACAACTTCTGTGAAACTCCTGGTCATGAGATGACATTGTCCTACTTCACAGCACAATGAAATCTGGAACATGTGCTTGTGTGACTTGATATTAAAACAACTCATGTTGACACACACACTTGGTGTTTGCTTCAATTTAAGGCTTTAGGGTCCCAGGCTTTCCCTCTTCAACAGACAGAACCACCCTTCTTCTGTGCTTTGTCACATGCCAGATGACTGCTGAGCACTAGGGAGATGTTCAAGAAAATAAATCTCCTTTCCTAATTGATATTTTGGAGCTCATGTCTCTTAACATCTTTAAATTGAAAACCTTTGCACTCATGTCAATCTGCTTCTGCCTCTTTATTGGCTTCTAATTTATATTTTGCCTTTTAACCAATCCTTTTGCAATTGTTGTTGTTAAAACAAATCCTTATTTATTTATTTTTAGATCCTAAATTTTCCATTTTTCATTTAAACCTAGTCTCCTTATAGCTGGGACCCACTGCCTCCACTATCTTACCCGCAAGTTGGGTAACTTTTAAGCTTCCCACACTAGACCCTCAGCACCATGCTGGGTGCCTGCTCTACACACGTGAGAGTTGGTGAATACATGAACAGCTGCATGAAAAAAGCAGACTCTGGTTGTTGAATGAAAAGACTTTTAACTTTCTCTACTAATTTAGCTAGTTTTTGCATCTTTAGCTTTCTGGCCAGATTTTACAGAAATGCTATCTTGAATTCTGAGCACACACTTTTTCACTGGCCTCATGTAAATTCTCTGGTTTCATGAGACTACATTCCCCTTGAAGAGATACCGGGAACTGTGCCCACAGACTATTCTACCAGGTCCAAAGTCTTCTAGATTTACTACTGCATTTCTATAATGTGACTCTGAGCGAGTAGAAGGAGTTTCCAGGCTGAGAGAAACATAGGGCTCCTGAGTGCCACACTCCTTTCTGCCTTAATCCCTAGGACTTGCCACCTGCTTAGATATTCCTATTAATAACATCAATCCTTTCTTTTACCTTTTCTAAGAAGCGTGAAAGTGTTAGTCACTCAGTTGTCTCTGATTCTTTGCGACCCCATGGACTGTAGCCCACTGGGCTCATCTGTCCATGGATTTTTTCAGGCAAGAATACTGGAGTGGGTAGCCATTTCCTTCTCCACTTTTCTAAGAAATTTTTTTGTATTTCTTGATTTGAGTAAATGTCAGACTAATTTACTTTTCAGATCAAAATAGGGAGCTTACTTACCTGCAAAGTAGGGTGTCATAGTTCTAGAATTTTCTCAAAGACCTGAGCCTGGGAAAACCCAAACAACTGTCTAGTTACTCCTTTCAGGGAATCACCAGGTGCCCTTACTGTGCCTCTAGGGTAGCTGAGGCTTTCTAGGGAGACAGTAGTGTCTGCTGCTCTCAGACACAGTCTTATGCTCCCTCCAATCCAATCTCCACATCCTTTGGCTCTAAATGTCTTCGATAATTCTCTCCAGTGTGGCCTTTGGGGGAGCCTGAGGCTTCACGTGGGCTTCCCAGGTGGCGCAGTTGGAAAGAATCCGCCTGCCAATGCAGGAAATGAGGGTTCAATCCCTGGGTTGGGAAGATCCCCTGGAGGATAAACTGGCAACCCACTCCAGTATTCTTGCCTAGGAAATCCCTGACGGGCTATAGCCCATGTGGTTGTAAAGAGCCGGACATGACTGAGTGACTGATCACACAATCTTAAGATTTCACAGCTTGACCACAAGCTCTTTGTGGCCCTTATTTCCTGGCTGGTCTATTGCCCATTCCCTAAATAGGTCATGCAACTTCAAAATCTCAGTGTTGATTCCATTTTCTTCTGTGCCTAGAAGACTCTGCCCCTGCTTCTCTTCCTGTAAGCTTCTGTTCAGAAGTTTCCCGTGGATTACACTCTTTGCTGACCCACACAGGAGCAACAACTACTTCCTCCTTGGATTCTTGTAAAAACCACAGAGCTGGGTGATATAGCTCGGCCACTACAGCCTAGACTTCCTGAATTTGTGCCCTGTCTCTGAGATCAGTCACTGAATCCAAGGGTCTCCAAGAGGGGGTTGAGAGGAACACTTGTCATTTTTTAGAACAAAGTTGCAGGTCTTGAAAAACTAAGCACTGCCTCTCTTGAAGAAGTTGAGGGTACAGAATTTGCTGAATTGTGTTTTCTCTGGATAGCCTCTGAGCAGAAATCAAAATAACTATGAACCAAATCTCTGTAAGATATTACATCGAGTACTGATGAGCTTACAAAGAAAAGGAGTCCTTATGGCTTAAGTGGGGACATTGGAACACTGTTAAAGTGTTCCAGCTTCAACAGACTCCAAATTGCTTGCACTGGAGAAAGACTCTTCCTGATGTGCTTGGCACTTGATGTTTGGACAATATGTACCTACTCAGAGCTCACTCCGTACAGAGCTGAGTGTTTTTGGTTTGGAGGCTTACAGTCCCCAGGGAGCTGCATACCTCATGGTTCAGTTCCACCCGGTGTTGTGAATTTTCTTTTCTTTTCTTTTTTCTTTCTGGAATCGTTCTAAGATAACACTGTGTTCCTATGTGTTCAGTCACTTAGTCGTGTCTGATTCTGTGACCCAATGGACTGTAGCCTGCCAGGCTCCTCTGTCCATGAGATTCTCCAGGCAAGAAATCTGGAGTGGATCGCCATACCCTTCTCCAGGGGATCGGGGAATCGAACCTGCGTCTCCTGTGTCTCTTGCATTGAATATGTATTCTTTACCGGTGAACCACTGGGAAAGCTCTGCAGGGACCTCTTAGGGCATGTGCACCTTCAGGATACCGAGCTCACATTCTGGATAATAAGCAGAGTTTGTATCCATATTGCATCATGTTATATATTACATAAGAATATAACATTACTGTAATTATATAATTAAGTGATAATGGCTTATCATCTGAATTGCACATTCAGTGTGCCAGACACTTTAAAGCACTTTACAAACATTAATTACTTTAATGCTTATAACAGTGAAATACCCCATTTTTCAGATGAGGAAACTGTGACTAAAAGAGGTTAAATAATTTGCTCAAGATCATATTACAGTCATTTGACAAGAGGGGGAGTTGGAAAGAGCTGTCTGACCCTTCTTACCCACGGATGGGTCTTCTTCCTCATCCAGCCATGGGTAAGAAGTGAATTAACGTGGAGATGCTTGAGTAGGGGCTGACACATAGGGCTTGACACCATTCCAATATTGACTACTGTCATAATTCAGAGAATACGCACAAAATTCATTCTGTGCTGGGAGTATGCTCATGGGAATGATTCCTGGGACAGGCAGTGGAAAGGTCCTGATGATTCAGGCTCTCTTACTGACTTGAGCTGCTCCTAAAATTTTAAGTATAGATCTTTGCTGGGTGGCAATAAAAATGCTAGCATGACAAGTCCTTTAATTACATTTTGCATAATTTTGTATGATTATCACATATAAGATCTTTTTTCCCTGGCATATTTGTGACAATCAACAAATGGTATTTTATGTCTGATTACTGCCTTTATCAAAGGAGATATAGAAATATGACACATGCAGAATTTGATGAGGAAAGAAGGGCTGAATAACAGCATGACAGTATACGACACACTTTCAGTTTTCTGTTATCTTCAGTAAGCACTATCTTAATGACTTAATTTTCATGTGGATAACCAGTACTCAGCAAAAACTCTTTAAGCTTTAGTTCTATTAATATTTTGATACTAGTTATTCACAAGTATTTATTCAGTCATTTGTTTTAATGAAAGATTATCCATTTCACTCAATAATTTTATTTCTGTAGCATAGTTAAAAGTAACAAAGTGTAACTTAATGACATTGATAGCCCTTGTAAATTTGCTAAAATACTCTTACTACAGCCCTAGTAACATAATGATTGTTACATGCAAATATGTATGTTTTTTCCTAGAAAAGATGAATCAATTCATCATATTTTAATTAATTTTAGTGAGCTTGATGCTTGCATCTTAGATATCATAGGTTGCATTGGACTATGTGAAATAGTATAAGAAAATGCTCACATTTCTTGGCTTAGATATAACAGCAATTTTCAAGTTCAAGCAGGAAGTTTTGTGGGAGTCCACATTTAGAAAGGTACTACTTTCAGCCAGTTGCTCTATATTTTCAAAATGGTTATCACTTCAGTTAAGATGGTCTTTTTAAACTGTAGATTTTTAGGGTAAGTACCATAAGAGGTATTCTAAAAGATTTTCTAATTCTTGAAAAAAATATGACAAAAACTTCATGTAAAAGACAGATCGATGTGTATCCATTAATAATCACAAGAATCGAAGAAGAAAGACTTAAATCCGTGGATGTTTTGGGGGCCAAAGGAACTAGGAGAAAGGGCGAGTGGTAATTAACTTCTAAGATGTCATCAGAGAACCTCTAATTCTGTGACTCTGGGATGCAGGAAATAGAATGATTATTATTTTGTATTACCTTTTATACATGAGCAAAATGACAACCATGAAAATTATTTCTGTTGATAGACCACTCGACTCTGTGCTAAGTATTTCACATGAACTTAAAAAGTGCCATATGTAACATATATTTTTTCAAATAGTATGACTGAGCTAATAACAAAGAAAGGGTTTAAACTTTTTGCTTATAGACCGTAACTCATTTTGAACCAAGATCTCCAAATCCCACAGTATTATATAGCTTTGTCAATTCTGTGTCAACTACAACTGTTATTCTTAAATCTGGATAATTCTCCAGCACAGGTGGGTGCAGGTGGTTCCACAGAAAGAGTTGATCTCTGTATCTGTTTTCCTGCAGTTCACACAACTGGTGAAGGAGAAGCAGAGACGTCCCTGACCTTTCCGTGAGCATCTGTACTCAAGCCTCATAGCTCCACGCTTTCTGGTGACTGTTCCCCCAACTTTAAATATCCTCTGTATCCTTGCCATCTAGTTACTCTTTACTTCTTTCAGTTCCTCCCTCCAGGCTGTCTTTCTGCGCAGTTTTCCTGATCAACCTCTTTGCACACTGATTCTCCCTTGTTTACATTCTTGAGCACTTTCTTTGTTTATCAAGTTCAGATTTTGTTTTGGAAAGAACCTAAACAGAAGTTTATATTTTCTTCTTCTTTGGATGCCTTTTCAAATTATGCTCTAAGTCCCTAGGGCAAGTGGTTTTCCTTTTACATCTACTTTAAAAATATATATATTATATATAACTATCTCCTTCCTCCTCTACCTCCCTTTCTTTCTTCTCCCTTCCTTCCTCTTCCTACCATACTCTGAAAATAGTGAATCAGTTGATATCTTTTAGTCCAGTTTCTAGTGTTAATCTAAGACATACACATGTCAAGTTATAACTGATATTTGTAATTTATTTATTTTTTTACATGTTGGCCACTCCTTGCAGCAGGAGTGGACCAGGGATTTGAACCAGCGCCCCCTGTGGTGAAAGTGCAGAGTATTAGCCACTGGAGAAGTCCCTGTAATTTATTTTTAAACTTTTAGTTGAAATGCAAACTCTTGATTTTGAGTTTGGATCCAAGAATGTATTATGGCTATCATCATAAATATAAAGTCTCTTCTGAAAGGGACT
Organism: Cervus canadensis; assembly: GCF_019320065.1. Classification (NCBI taxonomy): domain Eukaryota; kingdom Metazoa; phylum Chordata; class Mammalia; order Artiodactyla; family Cervidae; genus Cervus; species Cervus canadensis. The sequence goes on from NC_057401.1 coordinate 36,558,355, forward strand.
ATGAGTGGTTGATAATTTTCCACCTACTCAAATATCCCCCAAAGCTTTAAATTTTGACCTGCTTCCAGTCACCCTCATTTAGGATTAAAGCAAATTATATTTCATATTTGAATTTTTATAGCTCTGTCTTATTTTATATATAAACAATAGTCTGGATAAAATGAAAAGCAAAATCAACTTTGAAGAAGGAAATATGCAATAAAAAGACATCGTAAGCCCACACAATGGCAAAGAGGCTAGAATCTGCTTGATAAGGACTGAAGGAATTTCATGTGCTGGCTGTATAAAATTGAGATTTTTTTTTTCCTGTAGCTGCTGATAGCCATATTTTTGGGCCTTCTGCCCCCTACTCAAATGCTGCCAACCTGAGTTACTATGCCCTTGTATCCTGGAGGTGTAGACCCACTCAAGCTAATTATCTGAGGTGACACTTCCCAGGGTAGGGGACTACCCAGGGATACAGTGGTTACACCTATTTCACCCACTGGGCTTAGCAAGGAAGTCTTTAGGCTTAAAGTAAAGCAATACTCTCTTGACTAATGAGATCTAATGTGGTTTTCTGGAAATACTGAACTTAAAAAAAAATATAAGTGAAGTACAACCATTATGAAAGTGACATTGTGTTAGTAATGGACAAAGGTCAGCTGACTATTCTCTAGGGAAAAGCAAATGATTTTCCAGTAAGTAGGAGATGTTGGAAGATAAACCTCTTTATGTGATGCAACTTAGTTCAGTGAGAAGGGACAAGACCTTTGAACCTGAAGTGTCCTGAGGGATATGTGACCATAGGCAAGTTCTCAACTGCTCCACCACCCAGTATCCTGACCCGTAAAATGCAGATGATGACCCTCCATGTTCTGTCGGAATTATGTGTGCTGTCAATTGATGGCACTCACTGTTGAATATCTATACGTAGAAACACCCAAAACTTTTTTTAAAAAGCCTGTGTAGGTGCTACAGAGTCATAATAATAAAATGTGAAGGAAGTCAAGAATTTGTGTGCATAAAATAATGTGTACACTTACATGTGAACAGATTAATTAATCAATTGATTAAGCGAGTATGTGTTAACAAAGGTTCTGCTCTTGGTCTACAAAATATTGAAAGAAAAGGCATACATAAATGGGAAATTCTCTACTCCCTGGTCTCCCTCCCTAGACTAGTTGGGGAGATAGAAACATAGCTCATAATCCCAGTAAATTCCCAATGAAACTTAAACTTGAAGGATGCACAAAGCCTGTCTCTCAACTGCCAGATGGAGTAATGCTCAAGTTTGCCAAATTAGCCAGGGGCAGGGAGAGCAGGAGAGAATTACCAGGGGTGAGGGTCACCGTACTGCCAAAGTGTTAGACACTGTTTTGCTCTGTTTAATTCAGATCTATGTTGTATGAAGCAAATACTAGATAAACTAGAATGAAGCAAGGGCTCGTTTCAGCACCACACGACCCCAGAAGGCTGTTTTACTTGTGGACAGGTGATTGCCTTCCTGGTTAACCTCAATCTTTTTTTTTTTTTTTTTTGTCCTCTTTTCACAATAATCACTTTTCTTACCTTTGGGTGCTATATCTAAGAACTGATCCCGGAGGCTGTCAAGCTGCTTGATGGTCAGAGTGCTGTTTTCCTCCTTTTCCACAGGTGGAGGGCGTACCGGAGGAGGTGGATCTGGAAAGACTTTGATATCGCCATTAATGAAGAAGTCTTCTTGGTCTAAATAAAGTTCATTCTGAATTTTGGTTGATGTTTCAATGTGATAGCGAGCTACCCCAGTTAGTTTTTCCACACTGAAAGTGGAAACGTGAATAGGGTTATCCCCATTGAAAATACTATCAGATTAATAGTGTTTTCTTCTTAGACATACACAGAGTTAACACATTAGAAAATATAGCTAAGTTAGAAAATTCAATCTGCATGTTTAAAAATTCTAATTTATCCTCAAGTCCATTTGTACAAAGGCAGTAAAAATAAATAAACATAGATTAGAAATAAAATACATGCTCATTACAGGGCTAATAGTTTCACATTTTATAAAAAACTGAACAAAAAGAGACTCCACTAAAATGATTTTATGGGTATTAGGTAAGATTATGTCAAGAGATATATTTCATTCTAAATATGGGCCAGAATAAGGTTATATGACAGAAAAACCTATAAAATATGACTATTAGTATAACGCATTTATTTGGAATCAGGGCAAGTTGTATATGTAAAATGAATTAAAGTTGATAATGGATTTCAAGAAAAATGGCTTTTCTCCAACTTTATATCAAGGAGTTTGATATTATCTAAGACCCATTTGACCGATTGGACTCTGATGAGACAGCCCATTGAAATTGCTTTCCTATGTTTATGGAGAATAATGTTGTTGGTATTGTTTAGTTGTGTCTGACTCTTTTGTGACACCATGAACTGTAGCCCACCAGGCTCCTCTGTCCATGGGATTCTCCAGGCAAGAATACTGACATGGGTTGCCATTACCTTCTCCAGGGAATCTTTCTGACCTAGGGATTGAACCCACATCTCCTGCATTGCAGGCAGATTCTTTAACACTGAGCCACCTGGGAAGCCTGGTGAATAGTGGTTCCCAGCTAAATCACATGGTATAAGCAGGTCTGGAGTGACTGTGGTGTGCTGGAAAGAGCCCTGGAAGCTGAGCTCTCATTGTACACTGTCTCCAGCCCTGGGTCCTTGAGTTAGTGACTTAAGCTCTCCAATTTCCTCATCTTTGCAAGGGAGCCCAAAACACATAACTCCATACCTTATGGTTATTAATGTGAAATCACATAGAGCATGGATTTAGGCTTTCCTAGGGATTATAGTTATAAGTCTAACTAAAGGCTACTTTAAAGGCCAGAGAAGTTTTATACAATAACTAAAATATCACTGTAATACAGAAAGAATCATATCTTACAATAAAGATTGAACATGGCAGAAAAGTGCATATTTAATCTGCTTTTATATAACTCAGGAATACCAAAATATTTGTATATTAGAAGCAAACAAACAAAAAAATCATATTAGTCATTTTCTTTCAAGAGACAATCTTGAATTTAATTCCAGCACCCTATATTTGTGAGTGCCCATACAGTGGAAGCAGCGTCAGACTTTACTTTTTTGGGCTCCAAAATCACTGCAGATGGTGATTGCAGCCATGAAATTAAAAGACACTTACTCCTTGGAAGGAAAGTTATGACCAACCTAGATAGCATATTAAAAAACAGAGACATTACTTTGCCAACAAAGGTCCGTCTAGTCAAGGCTATGGTATTTCCAGTAGTCATGTATGGATGTGAGAGTTGGACTGTAAAGAAAGCAGAGTGCCGAAGAATTGATGCTTTTGAACTGTGGTGTTGGAGAAGACTCTTGAGAGTCCCTTGGACTGCAAGGAGATCCAACCAGTCCATCCTAAAGGAGATCAGTCCTGGTGTTCATTGGAAGGACTGATGTTGAAGCTGAAACTCCAATACTTTGGTCACCTCATGCGAAGAATTGACTCATTGCAAAAGACCCTGATGCTGGGAGGGATTGGGGGCAGGAGGAGAAGGAGATGACAGAGGATGAGATGGCTGGATGACATCACCGACTCGATGGACATGAGTTTGAGTAAACTCCAGGAGTTGGTGATGGACAGGAAGGCCTGGCGTGCTGCGATTCATGGGGTTGCAAAGAGTTGGACACGACTGAACGACTGAACTGAACTGAACTGATATAGTTCACCATCTGCTTGATGGTGTTTGTAGGTTGGGGCAGAGAAGGGGCACTGGGTGAGGAGGGACACCAAATGCATGCAGAGACCCAGCCAGAACCAGGATATCAAAATAAGTGTGCCATCTAGTGGAAGGTTATGAAGAGTAACCTCAAAAGGAGGGTAGGGTAAGGAGAAATGCCAGAATGAAAAGTGGGATTCGAAGTTGAAAGAGATCCAGAAGTTCTACCTATTCATTTTTTCTTGTCACTGGAGGATTTTTGCAAGAACCAAAACCAAGAGCATAGCTGAAGAGTACCAGGTTTTCATTTCTTGTGGCCATATTCAGGTTTCAGAGAGAGACATACACACACAATCCATCTGAGAAATATGTATCCGTCTGATAAAAATAAGCATTTACACTTAGTGACCACAAGGATGGGCGCTGTGAACCCTAAGAATGAAGAAGGTACACTTTCATTTGTAAGTGGCAGGCAGAGATCAGGACTGTACATCACTGTTCTATGAGTAACTGTCTAATTATTTTAAGCATTATGGCAATGAGGTGACCAGGCTGAGCGGTATGTGTGTGCGTGCGTGTGTGTACATGTGTGTGTGTGTGTGAGAGAGAGAGAGCAACAACTTAGATACAAACAATGAAGCTGAGGATTTTACAACAGAACTTTCACAATGAGGCAAGAACTGGAGAAAACTAACCATAACAACCATCTTCTAGCTGGCCCATGTTGCTTCTAAGAACACTTGCTGTTCTTAGGTATGTCGTGACTTCCAACTTATCAGTAAATGTTTATTGCAAACTGTGGTGTGGCCCAGAATCTAGCAGAAACCTCTAGAAGAACCTGGTTGGAGTGTTTTCTATTAAAGATGAGGCTTGTGGGGTCGGAAGTGATTAGGCATGCTGTAATTTGTGGACAAGGACAGAGTCCCCATCTCTTGGTCTCCTGACTGTTGAGGGCATTTCTGCTCTGCTGAGCTGCTTTCTTACACCTTCCAGGGGAGAATTAAGAGGATGAGATGTTCTCTAAGGACCTATACCTCCCCATAAAGAACAATGATCGGTCACAGGTCTGTTTCTGCTCTAGACTACAGTTCTGTTCCTCACTAGAAATGAGGATCTAGAAAGCTTTTAGAATCTAACAGAAAAGTAAACTGGCTGTCACAAGAGAATCAGCCTAATGGGGAAAGCATTTCTGTAAATGCCTTCTCCATCTCCTGCTCACTGGCCCTGACTAATAAGAAGCCTGACATTAGAAAGATATGAAACATTATATCATGTCTAAAGAATAATTTTAAATTGCTTATATGCTTACTTCGTACACTGAGGTCCTCATGGAGCAGTGGGAAAACCAAGCTATCATAAATAATGTGCAGTAGTGCCCTTGGATACATGACTTAACTGTGGTTAAAAAGAAGCAACACCAGTGTATAGGTGATTTCCTAAAAGGTCAAAATTCTATTTATAAATGTAATTCACATTTGTAAACATTTAACATTTTTTTGGTCAATTGTGGTCTTCAGGGATTAGCAAAGTAAATATTCAAAATACTTAAAATGTCATGCAGTTCTTTACCTGGCCATTTCATTCAAGTACCTCTCACCGAGCCACTTTTCCATGAGTCTATATACATCGACCGCCTTTATTACTAACTCTTCCAGGAAAGCCAATGCCTTTACCTTTATCAGTTCAAGTCGGAACTGTGTAGCTATCTCTATTTAAAAAAGAGAAATAAAGATGTTTTTAATGTATTATGTGGCATGAACCTTCTGATGAACCAAATTCAATTTTGAACCAATTATGCTTTAGTTTGTGGAACGTTTGGCACATCTTTGATATACCAACATGGATAATCAATAACCTATCCACCTTGGAAACAAAATAGCATGTGGTAGAGTTGTTTGACAGTTTACTTAAACCAAAATTATAATTCAATTTTACATATAATTGCACTTTGTCATATACCATTTGATAAACTGGAATGGGAAAACAGAAATAGATAATTTCTGAATTTCAAAAAAGGGGAGGCTAACTAAGTCTCTTGATCTCTCTTCTTAGAACCTTGGGAAGATGACACCATGTTCTTCAGCACAGGTGAGAGGAAGGTGAAGCCCATGGTCCCAGGGCCCGTTGATACTCTGGGCACACAGTGAGGTCTGTGATTTCCCTCTAAAATATCTGTCCAATCTTTCTTCTTTGCTTTTTTCCATTGCCACGTTGTGACACTGATTTATGTCTCGCCTCCACTACAGCAACCACCTCCATCCTGCTTTCTCCAAGTTCCCTTCCTCACCTCAAACCCAAATCCACCCACCCCAGAGTGACCCGTCTCACCTGCACACGTGCTTCCGGGCACTTTCTGCCCAGAATTCTTTACTAGCTCCCAGTTGCCATACAGGAAATGGAACTTTCTGAGCAGGGCCTGCATGACCCTCCACCTCCCAGATCCCTCGTTTCCAGAATGTGCCTCAGACTCCACAGCTACTCCCCATCGGTGGGTCACCTAGCTCCCCTCCCCAGTCTGTGCCCCCATCGTCCCCTGCATATACTTCTAACATTCTTCTCGTTCAGCTCAAGCATGAATTCAATTGCTCAGAAGATTTTCTTGATGTCCTGCTCGTGCCCTTTGTCCTGTCCACCGGGCTCCAATATCACAACATATTATAAGTGATCATTTGCAGTTCTGTTCCTCTGTATTTTTTTTTCTTTTGATGCTTTGTGTTTGTGTATATATGTGTATCTTTTTCTCACCTACTGTAGGACTGGCATATAGTAGAAACTCAGAAAACCTTTACTGTGTAAATGTGTGAATTCAGCCACACTAGGAACCATGTATGGAATGAACTCAAGGAATACTTAGCTACTGAAAGCAGATGTGGGAACAGGCAATGGGACAAGCATGTATCTTGACTTTCCGTGTTCAACATCCTTCAGATTTTACTCTTGGAAATAAGAAACCAGGTGGTAGGAGGATGAAGAGAGGGGAGAAAAGGAGAGAATCAAGGGATGGAAAGTATCTTTAGTAGCTAATCATCACTGAGTAGTTAATGGGTCCCAGCATATCCAATGCTGCATTTTTACAGATTTGACATTTAGTATATTGACCATGGCTTCTTCCCAATGAGGATACTTTGGTTCAATTTCTTGATCTTTTCACATTTTGTTTTGAATTGTATTTTAAGACACCTGGAAGAGCCAGGAGGAGATTACGTCATACAAAGTTGTCGCTCTCCATTGAGAACGAGGCCCTTGAATGTTATTGATCCATCACTAACTCTTCCATGGGGTCTGCTCCCAAGAGCTCCCTTTCAGGACTGGTTGACCTTTAGTCAGGGTTTACTTGCCTAATGAGATGCCTAAATTATTCTTATTATATTATAGAAGCATAGCCTTAAGCCTTCTTTCAGCCTATAAGAGCACACCAACTCTAAAATATTGCTTCTGTTTGTTTTTTTTTTTTTTTACTTTGAGATTTTAATTACTGCTGATGCTCTTCTAACCTCTTCCCAAACTCCCTTTTTGAGATCCCAGCAGACAATCATACAACAGTCAGATCTAGTCTTCATATGGTCGCATGAAAACAGCCAACTGAACGTTATGCCTTTCAGTCAGTTTGCTTGTGCCTCACAGACACAAAGCCAGCCAAGGGCTGCTTGCCTGCTGGTCTATCTTCTACTCAAAATATCATCTTAGTTCTTTCCAATTGCTACCTTCAAATTGCAGGGCGGCAAGATGCTCTTCCTTTATTTTGAGCTTCAGTTCATTTTTTACTTCCACTTCCTCAGTCTCTTCTGCCGGCACTACTACAGGAGCAGCTTCTGCCATAGGTGGGGATTTACCTGAAAGGGTAATGAATCACACTGAGTTATCTGCTAATGGGAAAGTACACACACAGGGACTTGGACAAAATGCACACAAAGTGGAGTGTGTAGAGCTATACATGTCTAGTGATTTGGGAAAGAGAGACCCCGGGCCAGACAGTGTGAGCGATGAAACATTAATAATCCTTCCTTGAGAATTCTCCATGTGGTATCTGGCTGGACACATATAAAAATGCCCCATTCATGTAGCATCATGGAAAAATGAGATATGTGGCCAGTGTGGACAAGGTCACAGACTCCAAAGAGGGTGCAATTTAGAGTTTGGGGACAGAAATTAGCAAACTCCAAGACTGTGCTGGCCACCTGGAGAAACAACAGTCTTCAAAGGATATTTGCACTGGTCAGTGTTCCCCAGGTCCTCATCAAGAAAGACCAGAGAACAGCCTCATGCAGATACAGTGGAAATGTAACCTATGGTCAACAATCTGTAATTCACTTCATTTTTTAAAAATTAATTTATTTATTTTAACTGGAGGCTAATTACTTTACAATATTGTAGTGTTTTTTTGCCATACAATGACATGAATAAGCCATGGGTGTACATGTGTTCCCCATCCTGAACCCCCCCCTCCCACATCCCTCCCCATCCCATCCCTCAGGGTCATCCCAGTGCACCAGCCCTGAGCACCCTGTCTCATGCATCAAACCTGGACTGGTGATCTGTTCCACATATGATAATATACATGTTTCAGTGCTATTCTCTCAAATCATCCCACCCTTGCTGTCTCCCACAGAGTCCAAAAGACTGTACTTTACATCTGTGTCTCTTTTGCTATCTCGCATAGAGGGTCATCATTACCATCTTTCTAAATTCCATATATATGCATTAGCATACTGTATTGGTGTTTTTCTTTCTGACTTACTTCACTCTGTATAGTAGACTCCAGTATCATCCACCTCATTAGAACTGATACAAATGCATTCTTTTTAATGGCTGAATAATATGTGCATATGTACCACGGCTTTCTTATCCATTATCTGCCGATGGACATCTAGGTTGCTTCCATGTCCTAGCTATTGTAAACAGTGCTGAGATGAACACTGGGGTACACGTGTCTCTTTCAATTCCGGTTTCCTCCATGTGTATGCCCAGCAGTGGGATTGCTGGGTCATATGTCAGTTCTATTTCCAGTTTTTTAAGGAATCTCCACACTGTTCTCCATAGTGAGTGTACTAGGTTGCATTCCCACCAACAGTGGGAACACTCTCCAGCATTTATTGTTTGTAGACTTTTTGATAGCAGCCATTCTGACTGGCGTGAGATGGTACCTCATTGTGGTTTTGATTTGCATTTCTCTGATAATGAGTGATGTTGAGCCTCTTTTCATGTGTTTGTTAGCTATCTGTATGTCTTTGGAGAAATGTCTGTTTAGTTCTTTGGCCCATTTTTTGATTGGGTCATTTATTTTTCTGGAATTGAACTGCAGGAGCTGCTTGTATATTTTTGAGATTAATTCTTTGTCAGTTGCTTAGTTTGTTATTATTTTCTCCCATTCTGAAGGCTGTCTTTTCACCTTTCTTATAGTTTTCTTTGTTGTGCAAAAGCTTTTAAGTTTAACTAGGTCCCATTTGTTTATTTTTGCTTTTACTTCTATTACTGTGGTAGGTGGGTCATAGAGGATCCTGCTGTGATTTATGTCGGAGAGTGTTTTGCCTATGTTCTCCTCTAGGAGTTTTATAGTTTCTGGTTTTACATTTAGATCTTTAATCCATTTTGAGTTTATTTTTGTGTATGGTGTTAGAAAGTGTTCTAGCTTCATTCTTTTACAAGTGGTTGACCAGTTTTCCCAGCACCACTTGTTAAAGAGGTTGTCTTTTCTCCATTGTATATCCTTGCCTCCTTTGTCAAAGATAAGGTGTCCATAGGTGTGTGGATTTATCTCTGCACTTTCTATTTTGTTTCATTGATCTATATTTCTGTCTTTGTGCCAGTACCATACTGTCTCGATGACTGTAGCTTTGTAGTATAGCCTGAAGTCAGGCAGGTTGATTCCTTCAGTTCCATTCTTCTTTCTCAAGATTGCTTTGGCTATTCGAGTTTTTTTTGTATTTCCATACAAATTGTGAAATTATTTGCTCTAGTTCTGTGAAGAATACCATTGGTAGCTTAATAGGGATTGCATTGAATCTATAGCTTGCTTTGGGTAGTATACTCATTTTCACTATATTGATTCTTCCGATCCATGAACATGGTATATTTCTCCATCTATTTGTATCATCTGATTTCTTTCATCAGTGTTTTATAGTTTTCTATATATATGTCTTTTGTTTCTTTAGGTAGATTTATTACTAAGTATTTTATTCTTTTCATTGCAATGGTGAATGGGATTGTTTCCTTAATTTTTCTTTCTGTTTTCTCATTGTTAGCATATAGGAATGCAAGGGATTTCTGTTTGTTAACTTTATATCCTGCAACTTTACTATATTCATTGATGAGCTCTAGAAATTTTGTGTTGGAGTCTTTAGGGTTTTCTATATAGAGGATCATGTCATCTGCAAACAGTGAGAGATTTACTTCTTATTTTCCAATCTGGATTCCTTTTATTTCTTTTTCTGCTCTGATTGCTGTGGCTAAATCTTCCAAAACTGTGTTGAAAATAGTGGTGAGAGTGGGCACCCTTGTCTTGTTCCTGACTTTAGGGGAAATGTTTTCTATTTTTCACCTTTGAGGATAATGATTGCTGTGGGTTTATCATATATGGCTTTTATTATGCTGAGGTATGTTCCTTCTATGCCTGCTTTCTGGAGGGTTTTTATCATAAATGGATGTTGAATTATGTCAAAGGCTTTTTCTGCATCTATTGAGATAATCATATAGTTTTTATCTTTCAATTTGTTAATGTGGTGTATTACACTGATTGATTTGTGGATATTAAAGAATCCTTGCATTCCTGGGATAAAGCCCACTTGGTCATGATGCATGATCTTTTTAATATGTTGTTGGATTCTGTTTGCTAGAATCTTGTTAAGGATTTTTGCATCTATGTTCATCAGTGATACTGGCCTGCAGTTTTCTTTTTTTGTAGCATCTTTGTCTGGTTTTGGTATTAGTTAGGGTGATGGTGGCCTCATAGAATGAGTCTGGAAGTTTACCTTCCTCTGTAGTTTTCTGGAAGAGTTTGAGTAGGATAGGTGTTAACTTTTCTCTAAATTTTTGGTAGAATTCAGCTGTGAAGCTGTCTGGTCCTGGGCTTTTGTTTGCTGGAAGATTTCTGATTACAGTTTTGATTTCTGTGTTGTGATGGATCTATTATGATTTTCTATTTCTTCCTGGTTCAGTTTTGGAAAGTTATGCTTTTCTAAGAATTTGCCCATTTCTTCCAGGTTGTCCATTTCATTGGCATATAGTTGCTGATAGTAGTCTCTTATGATCCTTTGTGTTTCTGTGTTGTCTGTTGTGATTTCTCCATTTTCATTTCTAATTTTGTTGATTTGATTCTTTTCCCTTTTTTTTCTTGATGTGTCTGGCTAATGGTTTATTTATTTTATTTATCTTTTCAAAGAATCAGCTTTTAGCTTTGCTGATTTTTGCTATGGTCTCCTTTGTTTCTTTTTCATTTATTTCTGCCCTAATTTTTATGATTTCTTTCCTTCTACCAACCCTGGGGTTCTTCATTTCTTCTTTTTCTAGTTGTTTTAGGTGTAGGGTTAGGTTATTTATTTGATTTTTCTCTTGTTTCTTAAGGTAAGCTTGTATTGCTATGAACCTTCCCCTTAGCACTGCTTTTACTGAATCCCATAGGTGTTGGGTTGTTGTGTTTTCATTTTCATTCATTTCTATGCATATTTTGATTTCTTCTGTGATTTGTTGGTTATTCAGAAGCATGTTGTTTAGCCTCTATATGTTTGTATATTTAATAGTTTTTTTCTGTAGTTGACATCTAATCTTACCATAGTGTGATCAGAAAAGATACTTGGAATGATTTCAATTTTTTTGAACTTACCAAGGCCTGATTTATGGCCCAGGATGTGATCTATCCTGGAGAAGGTTCCGTGTGCACTTGAGAGAAAGGTGAAATTCATTGTTTTGCAGTGAAATGTCCTATAGATATAAATTAGGTCTAACTGGTCCACTGTATCATTTAAAGTTCGTGTTTCCTTGCTAATTTTCTGTTTAGCTGATCTATCCATAGGTGTGAGTGGAGTATTAAAGTCTCCCAGTATTATTGTGTTACTGTTAATTTCCCCTTTCATAATTGTTAGCATTTGCCTTACACATTTTGGTGCTCCTATGTTGGGTGCATATATATTTATAATTGTTATATCTTCTTCTTGGATTGATCCTTTGATCATTATGTAGTGTCCTTCTTTGTCTCTTTTCACAGCCTTTATTTCAAAATCTATATTATCTGATATGAGTATTGCTCCGCCTGCTTTCTTTTGGTCTCCATTTGTGTGAAATATCTTTTTCCACACCTTCACTTTCAGTCTGTATGTGTCCCTTGTTAGAGGTGGGTCTCTTGTAGACAGCATATATAGGGGTCTTGTTTTTGTATCCATTCAGCCAGTCTTTGTCTTTTGGTTGGGGCATTCAATCCATTTACATCTAAGGTAATTATTGATAAGTATGATCCCGTTGCCATTTACTTTGTTGTTTTGGGTTTCAGTTTATACACCTTTTCTGTATTTCTTGTCTAGAGAAGATCCTTTAGCATTTGTTGAAGAGCTGGTTTGGTGGTGCTGAATTCTCTCAGCTTTTGCTTGTCTGTAAAACTTTTGATTTCTCCTTCATATTTGAATGAGATCCTTGCTGGGTACAGTAATCTGAGTTGTAGATTTTTCTCTTCATCACTTTAAGTATGTCCTGCCATTCCCTTGTGGCCTGAAGAGTTTCTATTGAAAGATCAGCTGTTATCCTTATGGGAATGCCCTTGTGTGTTGTTTGTTGTTTTTCCCTTGCTGCTTTTAATATTTGTTCTTTGTGTTTGAACTTCATTAATTTGATTAATATGTGTCTTGGGTTATTTTGCCTTGGGTTTGTCCCTGTTTGGGACTCTCTGGGTTTCTTGGACTTGGGTGGCTATTTCCTTCCCCATTTTAGGGAAGTTTTCAACTATTATCTCCTCAAGTGTGTTCTCATGGCCTTTCTTTTTGCCTTCTTCTTCTGGGACTCCTATGATTCGAACATTGGGGTGTTTGACATTGTCCTAGAGGTCTCTGAGGTTGTCCTCATTTCTTTTAATTCTTGTTTCTTTTTTCCTCTCTGCTTCATTTATTTCCATCATTCTATCTTTCATCTCACTTATCCTATCTTCTGCCTCAGTTATTCTACTGTTGGTTCCCTCCAGAGTGTTTTTGATCTCAGTTATTGTGTTATTCATTATTGATTGACTCTTTTATTTCTTCTAGGTCCGTCTTAAACATTTCTTGCATCTTCTCAATCCTTGTCTGCAGACTATTTATCTGTAACTCCATTTTGTTTTCAAGATTTTGGATCATTTTTACTATCATTATTTTGAATTCTTTTTCAGGTAGACTCCCTGTCTCTTCCTCTTTTGTTTGGTTTGGTGGGCATTTATCATGTTCCTTTACCTGCTGAATATTTTTCTGCTTTTTCATGTTGTTTAGATTGCTGTGTTTGGGGTGGCCTTTCTGTATGCTGGAAGTTTGTGGTTCCTCTTTATTGTGGAGGTTCCTCCCTGTGGGTGGGGTTGGACGCGTGGCTTGTCAGGGTTTTCTGGTTAGGGAAGCTGGCATCGGTGTTCTGGTAGGTGGAGCTGGATCCCTTCTCTCTGGAGTGCAATGAAGTGTCCAGTAGTGAGTTTTGAGGTGTCTATGGGTTTGGTGTGACATTTTGCTGCCTGTATTTTAATGTTTAGGGTTATGTTCCTGCATTGTTGGAGAATTAGCTTGGTATGTCTTGCTCTGAAACTTGTTGGCTCTTGAGTGGAGGTTGGTTTCAGTGTAGGATGGAGGCTTTTGAATGAGCTCTTATTGATTAATGTTCCCTGGAGTCAGGAGTTTTCTGGTGTTCCCAAGTTTTGGATTTAAGCTTCCTGCCTCTGCTTTTCAGTGTTATTCTTTTTTTTTTTTTTTTATTAGTTGGAGGTTAATTACTTTACAATATTGTAGTGGTTTTTGTCATACATTGACATGAATCAGCCATGGATTTACATGTGTTCCCCATCCCGATCCCCCCTCCTGCCTCCCTCCCCATCCCATCCCTTTGGGTCTTTCCAGTGCACCAGCCCTGAGTACCTGTCTCATGCATCCAACCTGGGTTGGTGGTCTGTTTCACCTTTGATAGTATACTTGTTTCAATGCTATTCTCTCAGAACATCCCACCCTCGCCTTCTCCCACAGAGTCCCAAAGTCTGTTCTGTACATCTGTGTTTCTTTTTCTGTTTTGCATATTGGGTTATCATACCATCTTTTTAAATTCCATATATATGCATTAGTATACTGTATTGGTCTTTATCTTTCTGGCTTACTTCACTCTGTATAATGGGCTCCAGTTTCATCCATCTCATTAGAACTGATTCAAATGAATTCTTTTTAATGGCTGAGTAATATTCCATGGTGTATATGTAACACAGCTTCCTTATCCATTCATCTGCTGATGGGCATTTAGGTTGCCTAACACCTATCTTACTCAAACTCTTCCAGAAAATTGCAGAAGAAGGCAAACTTCCAAACTCATTCTATGAGGCCACCATCACCCTAATAGCAAAACCAGACAAGGATGCCACAAAAAAAGAAAACTACAGGCCAATATCACTGATGAACATAGATGCAAAAATCCTTAACAAGATTCTAGCAAACAGAATCCAACAACATATTAAAAAAATCATACATCATGACCAAGTGGGCTTTATCCCAGGAATGCAAGGATTCTTTAATATCCACAAATCAATCAATGTAATACACCACATTAACAAATTGAAAGATAAAAACTATATGATTATCTCAATAGATGCAGAAAAAGCCTTTGACAAAATACAACATCCATTTATGATAAAAACCCTCCAGAAAGCAGGCATAGAAGGAACATATCTCAACATAATAAAAGCTATATATGACAAACCCACAGAAAACATTATCCCCAATGGTGAAAAATTGAAAGCATTTCCCTTGAAGTCAGGAATAAGACAAGGGTGTCCACTCTCACCACTAGTATTCAACATAGTTTTGGAAGTTTTAGCCAGAGCAATCAGAGTAGAAAAAGAAATAAAAGGAATCCAGATAGGAAAAGAAGAAGTAAAACTCTCACTGTTTGCAGACGACACGATCCTCTACATAGAAAACCCTAAAGACTCTACCAGAAAATTACTACAGCTAATCAATGAATATAGTAATGTTGCAGGATATAAAGTTAACACACAGAAATTCCTTGCATTCCTATATGCTAACAATGAGAAAACAGAAAGAGAAATTAAGGAAACAATCCCATTCACCATTGCAATGAAAAGAATAAAATACTTAGGAGTATATCTACCTAAAGAAACAAAAGACATATATATAGAAAACTATAAAACACTGATGAAAGAAATCAAAGAGGACATAAATAGATGGAGAAATATACTGTGTTCATGGATTGGAAGACTCAATATTGTGAAAATGGCTATACTACCCAAAGCAATCTATAGATTCAATGCAATCCCTATCAGGCTACCAATGGTATTCTTCACAGAACTAGAGCAAATAATTTCACAATTTGTATGGAAATACAAAAAACCTTGAATAGCCAAAGCAATCTTGAGAAAGAAGAATGGAACTGGAGGAATCAACCTGCCTGACTTCAGGCTATACTACAAAGCCACAGTCATCAAGACAGTATGGTACTGGCACAAAGACAGAAATATAGATCAGTGGAACAGAATAGAAAGCCCAGAGATAAATCCACATACCTATGGACACCTTATCTTTGACAAAGGAGGCAAGGATATACAATGGAAAAAAGACAACCTCTTTAACAAGTGGTGCTGGGAAAACTGGTCAACCACTTGTAAAAGAATGAAACTAGAACACCTTCTAACATCATACACAAAAATAAACTCAAAATGGAATAAAGATCTAAATGTAAGACCAGAAACTATAAAACTCCTAGAGGAGAACATAGGCAAAACACTCTCCGACATAAATCACAGCAGGATCCTCTATGACCCACCTCCCAGAATATTGGAAATAAAAGCAAAAATACACAAATGGGACCTAATGAAACTTAAAAGCTTTTGCACAACAAAGGAAACTATAAGCAAGGTGAAAAAGACAGCCCTCAGATTGGGAGAAAATAATAGCAAATGAAGCAACAGACAAAGGATTAATCTCAAAAATATACAAGCAACTCCTGAAGCTCAATTCCAGAAAAATAAATGACCCAATCAAAAAATGGGCCAAAGAACTAAACAGACATTTCTCCAAAGAAGACATACAGATGGCTAACAAACACATGAAAAGATGCTCAACATCACTCATTATCAGAGAAATGCAAATCAAAACCACAACGAGGTACCATTACAGGCCAGTCAGGATGGCTCCTATCCAAAAGTCTACAAGCAATAAATGCTGGAGAGGGTGTGGAGAAAAGGGAACCCTCTTCCACTGTTGGTGGGAATGCAAACTAGTACAGCCACTATGGAGAACAGTGTGGAGATTCCTTAAAAAACTGGAAATAGAACTGACATATGACCCAGCAATCCCACTCCTGGGCATACACACCGAGGAAACTAGATCTGAAAGAGACACGTGTACCCCAATGTTCATCGCAGCACTGTTTATAACTGCCAGGACATGGAAGCAACCTAGATGCCCATCAGTGTTATTCTTACAGTAGCCTCAAGACGTCTCCATCTATACTACACCGATGATAAAACATTTCGAAGACAATGGGCTGCCTTTCAGGTTGTCTGGTGTCCTCTGCCAGCGTTCAGAAGTTGTTTTGTGGAATTTTCTCAGCATTCAAATGATCTTTCGATGAATTTCAGGGGGAGAAACTGGTTTCCCCGTCCTGTTCCTCCACCATCTTAGGACTGCCCCACTTACTTCATTATTTTTTAACTAGTACTTAACTACAAGTACTTCAGAGATAGTCTATGAGAATTAGAAAATAAGGATTTGTCAGTGTTTGCCTGAGAATGTACCCATAAGAAATGGCAGTGTGATTCTAGCTGCAAGCCCAGGTTATACAATTCTACTTAGTTCAATAAATCTTTCTTGAAGGTCTGACCTCAAGGGGTTCAAATTTTGGGAAGAAGACAAATATTAACAAAGAAATCGTAATTAGATGTGTTGCATCTTATTTGCAGTAGTGGAATGTAAGTATAAGTTACAGATGAAAGAGCCCTTAATCTCTCTGGGTTTCTGTATTAGCATCTGTAAAATTAGGAAATTGGACCCAACATTCCATTAAAGTAAATTGAATCATTTCCTTCAAATGCTGATTATTTCTGTTATGTTCACCATTTGAGACAAATGAGGGTCACAAGTTCTTAATTGTAATGCCACTCTTTCCTCTGCTCCAGGGGCTATCACCTCACGCCTCTCCCATCCTCAGGGTTTTGTTGCAACTCCCACCCTAGATACCTCGATGGACTCCACCCAGGAAGCACTTCCTACTGCCTCAGATGAAGTGAGGTGACTGCTCTCCAGGGACCTGTTCAGTTCAGTTCAGTTACTCAGTCATGTCTGACTCTTTGCAACCCCATGGCGACCCCAGGGACCTGTACTTCTGCATAAAGAATAATGGTTGGACACATGTCTGTCTCTGCCTTAGACTACAGTTCTGTCAGGGCAGGGACCACGGTTCTGACTTTTTATGTAAGTTTGCCATTGTGTCCCTCGGACCCATCTTAATTGTGTTCTGCATGGTGGGGACCTAACAAACACATCAGGAGCAACCAATCAGTGGAGGGACTTCTGCTCATATGCTTCCCTCTCTTCCTCTCTTGCCTCAAGTCACTTCAGAAATGTACAAGCGGGAACATTCAGAGGGCAGAGTATATCTGTGGTGGAGCTCATCCCCAAAGTTATTGGAGGTGTCTCCGAACTTAAGTTTTCTTTCCTCTTTTTACTCTATCTTAAAGAGTTTTAGACAGGAGGAGGCCTCCAGGAGATTAAGTTAAACCTGAGATCTGAATTAAACCTAAGGGCATGGCAACCCACTTCAGTATTCTTGCTTGGAGAATCCCATGACAGAGGAGCCTATCGGGTTACAGTCCATATGGTCACAAGAGTCGGGCATGACTGAGTGACTAACACTTTCTCACTTCCACTTCAAGCCTGAAATTTACACACACAGAATTAGCTTTTGGGCTTCCTTGGTGGCTCAGCAGTAAAGAATCGCCTGCAATACAGGAGATGCAAGAGATGCTGGTTCCATCCCTGGGTTGGGAAGATCCCCTGGAGAAGGAAATGGCAATCCACTCCAATATTCTTGCCTGGTAAATTCCATGGACAGAGGAGCCTGGTGGGCTACGATGGTCCATGGGGTCGCAAAAATGTTGGACACAACTGAGTGACTAAGCTACCACCTGTTGCTTGTAACCCTCTCTTGATTAAGGCAGCTACTGTCAGTCCTCTTGCACATACTTTTCAGATTGCACAGGGTCATCTTGGGGTTCTTTTCACATGTTTTAAACTGTCTTTGACATTTATTTCACTGTAAATACACTTGGTTATGTGGATAGACAACTTAGAAGGGGCTGGCATGGAGAATGTTTGCCAACTAACATTCGAACTTACAGAAGCCCAAGTCTCTAAATAAAACCTAATGAACAGCATTCTAGTAGCTCAGAGGCTCATGTGCCTGTTAAGTGCTTATTTTCCACCAAGGAGAGGTTAAGCATCCACGGTTCTGAATGCTAAAGCTGTGAATACCTTTTCCTTTTTTGTCCTCTTTTTTTTTCTTGGGTTGCGGCGGCAGCGGTGGAGGCTCCTTTTTCACTTTTTTATTTGCAGCCGCCTGAGGAGGTTTTTCTTTTGTGTCTGCTGGCTGGTTTTCTTTTTCTTCTTCCATGAGCCTCTGATGAATTTCAGCAGCCACCTGGTTGTATAAGAGCAATACTTCAGTTAGTGCACCATTTATGAAAGATGATAACTATGTGGATGAGTCATCACCCAATGTCACTGAAACCTTTTACTGAAACAACCATGCCATGTACTGAGTCTTTACAGAACACACTTCAATGTTTCACTTAAATGGAAACCAGTCTCTGTCCCGAGATGTGGCTTCCTGAGGCCCTCTGTGGGGCAGCCACTCACTTTCTCAAGCCCTGCCTGCCATGAGTCTTTCTGTTTCCTCATTGCTGCCTCCAAACCTGGAAAGCTCCATAGTCATACCAGCATTTCTTTCTCAATCTCAGACCTGTGGATTGAATGCTCACTATTCTTCCAAGTTATTTAACTTATAGGCAGAGTACATTACAGGGAATGCCAAGCTGGATGAAGTACAAGCTGGAACCAAGATTGCCGGGAGAAATATCAATAACCTCAGATACACAGATGACACCACCCCTATGGCAGAAAGTGAAGAAGAACTAAAGAGCCTCTTGAAGAAAGTGAAAGAGGAAAGTGACAAAGTTGGCTTTAAACGTAACATTCAAAAAACGAAGATCATGGCATCCGGTCCCATCACTTCATGGCAAATAGTGGGAAAACAATGAAAACAGTGACAGACTTTATTTTTTGGGCTCCAAAATTACTGCAGATGGTGACTATAGCCATGAAATTAAAAGACATTTGCTCCTTGGAAGAAAAGCTATGGCCAACCTGGACAGCATATTAAAAAGCAGAGACATTACTTTGCAAACCGAAGGTCCATCTAGTCAAAGCTATGGTTTCTCCAGTAGTCATATATGGATGTGAGAGTTGGACTATAAAGAAAGCTGAGAATAAATAAATATATATATAAAAAAAAAAAGAAAGCTGAGTGCCGAAAAATTGATGCTTTTGAGCTGTGGTGTTGGAGAAGACTCTTGAGAGTCCCTTGGACTGCAAGGAGATCCAATCAGTCCATCCTAAAGGAGATCAGTCCTGAATATTCATTGGAAGGACTGATGCTGAAGCTGAAACTCCAATCCTCTGGCCACCTGATGCGAAGAACAGACTCACTGGAAAAGACATTGATGCTGGGAAAGATTGAAGGCAGGAGAAGGGGACGACAAATGCTGAGATGGTTGGTGGCATCACCGACTTGATGGATGTGAGTTTGAACAAGCTCTGAGAGTTGGTGATGGACAGAGAAGCCTGGCATGCTGCAGACAATGAAATCACAAAGAACTGGACATGACTGAGTGACTGAACTGAACTGAACTGATTCTTTCAAGTTCCTGTTATCTCTTGGCTTTCAATCTGGGGCATTCCCCTAAATCAGTGTTTCTCAATCCTTTTTTGTTGTTGTTTGTTTTTCGTTATTGATTGTTTTTAAGTCCGTTTCTCCTAATTACATTCCCCTCCATGAAATCTGAATACTACAGAAGTGTACCTGCCTATGTACTTTATATATGTCTGTGCTTTGTACATAGTGAGAATCTGTCTTGTTCTTCAGTCAAGTTTTGGGAGTCCATGCCCTGTATTAACTGGGCTCACGGACACTTGAATCCTGGGCTCCCATTCTATTCTAACACTAGACATCACCCCAGGAATGTACAGTGTTCACGGAGGACAGCCTGTCCCCCAGCTAACCACATTGCTGGTTCTTAACTTCCTCTCCCTGGGAGACTTTGAGCTTCTCTCCATATCTGTACTGTCCTCCTTTCGCTCTCACAGATTTCCTGGTATCAGAGATTAACTGTGTGGTCACAACACAACAGCTGATGAATGGGGTCGGGTGAGCTGCAGCTGGGACCCCTCCCTCTCCCTGCCCTGTGGGCCTCAGGAAAACCTTGTCTTGGGGCTTGTGCAGCTGTGGCTGTGCCTGCAGTTAGAAAGACTGCAACTTTCAAACCATGTTATCTTCTGGATATATGTCCAGGAGTGGGATTGAATTTGAAAAACTGTATGTGTTAGTAGCTCAGTTATGTCTGACTCTTTGTGACCCCATGAATTAGAGGCTCCCAGGCTCCTCTATCCATGGAATTCTTCAGGCAAGAATACTGGAGTGGGTAGCCATTCCCTTCTCCAGGGGATATTCCCGACCCAGGGATCAAACCCAGGTCTCTCACATTGTAGGCGGATTCCTTACCATCCAAGCCACCAGGGAAACCGTTGGAAAAGAATAGAAATGTATATATGTATAACTTTGCCGCACACCTGAAACTAACACAAGATTGTTAATCAACTATGATCCAAGGTAAAATAAAAATTAAAAATAAAATAAATTAAAAAGAAAGATTAGACCTGCTAAAATTTGCCCAATGGCTACTGGAGAGGTGAAGGGCATTTCTCCAAAAGGGAGAAAGAAAACTTGCACACACCAAGGGGGCAGTAGCAACAAATGGTTGAAAACTTAAAAATCTCAGTAAGGCAACTGGTGAGGAAATGGAGGTCCACGGAGTTTGTTTATTTATTAATGTTCTTCCTGTGTCCAGGTCTGAAGATATTTCTGGGGAGAATTGGGTTAGGGGCCTGGAGGAGAAAGGGGGAGTTGGATAGAGGTGAACAGAAAGATGAAAAAGGCACAATCTAATGTTTACCTTCAAAGAAGTTTGCTGTCCTGTGGGCAACATAGACCAGCTAATTCCTGTGCTCTCCAGATCCCTGCCGCAGAGTCCCACCATGCTTTACCACCGCGGCTCAGCGTGTAACTGTCCTCAACTGTTCCGCGTGTTAGTCACTCAGCTGTGCCTGACTCTTTGCAACCCCATAACTGTAGCCTGCCAGGCTTCTCTGTCCATGGGATTTTCCAGGCAAGAATACTGGAGTGGGTTGCCATTTCCTTCTCCAGGGAATCTTCCTGACCCAGGGATCAAAACTGGGTCTCCCACATTGCAGGCAGACTTTTTACCATCAAAGCCTCTGGGGAAGCCTTCAACTGTTCTATGACTGTTAATTCTCATCTCCAATCTTGAAATGGGCTGAGAGCTCTCAAGAGCTAAGCCAGCCCTGTGTCTTAGTTATCTCCATTGCTTTTAGCATCTGTGTTAATACTCATAGAAAATGTCCAGGAAAGGCTTATTGATTGATAGGATTTAAAAACAAATAACCATATGCTGCAGAATATATCCACAGCTTCTGGTGCAGTGGTCAAGAATCCATCTGCTAATGCAGGAGCTGCAAGAGATGTAGGTTCGATCCCTGGGTCAGGAAGATCCCCTGGAATAGGAAAAGGCAACTTGCTCCAGCATTCTTGCCTGGAAAATTCCATAGACAGAGAAGCCTGGTGGGCTACAGTCCATGGGATCATGAAGAGTTGGACATGACTGAGCGACTGAGCACACACACACACCCACAGCTCTTTCGGTATTAGCAGAACCTCGGAGGGATACAGAAAGGTTTCAAAGAGCAAGGCAGTTTTTTTGGTGTGTGTGTATGTGTTTTTTTAATCAGATGCTCTTTTGATAAAAATGAATTTCATGATATATACTGTACTTTCAAATTCTTGGTAAAACTGTTAACATTCTCCCCTAAATTGCAAGCAATTCATTTTTGAATCTGTTCTTGCAAGGCACAGTAAGTTAGTAATTTCCTTTAAAATTGGATTTTTCTCCTCTGTAAACAGCCTTGTGATAATGGTGATGGTGATTATCATTACCTGCATTTTTCTAGCCCACTTCCCTCAAACACCTCTGGGTCTCTTTCAAAAATTAACATAATTCACAGTATACCTAGTAATCTAGCTTGCAAGGCTGAAGAAACTGTAGAAATAATGCTTTGATACAGTGGGAGTTAAACATGACTGGTTTCTTTGAAATCATTGCATACCTGCTAATTAGAAGAAAGTTCTGCTAAAAATTAACATAACACACTAAGTAGATAGCTCTTGGTAAAGCTGCTGTGTACAGAAAAAGCCCAGGCTAAAGTGCTGTCATTTCAATTGCCCTGATCTCAGCTGGTCCTGTTCTCCCTGCATCACTTTATTGAATCAAGCCTCTCTTATTTGAAACTCAAAGTTGTCTTGTGCGTATTAGTTGCTCAGTGTCTGACTTGTTGTGACCCCATGGACTGTAGGGGTTCAGACTCCCCCACCCATGGAAATCTCCAGGCAACAATACTGGAGTGCATAGCCATTCCCTTCTCCAGGGGATCTTCCCAACCCAGGGATAGAACCTAGGTCTTCTGCATTGTAGGTGGATTCTTTACTGTCTGAGCCAGCAGGGAAAGTTCTCTTAAGGTCATTTAGTGTCAAAATCATTTGGAAGTCTACTAGAAATATAAAGGGCTTCCTTAGTAACTCACTTGGTAAAGAATCCACCTGCAATGCAGGAGACCCATGTTCAATTCCTGGGTTGGGAAGGTCCACTGGAGAAGGGATAGGCTACCCACTCCAGTATTCTTGGGCTTCCCTTGTAGCTCAGCTGGTAAAGAATCTGCCTGCAATGTGGGAGACCTGGGTTAAGTCATAAAATCAGGATTCAAATGTAATTATTGGGAATATTAATTACTAACAATCCTTCCTCCTATGTTTTCTGTATGGTTTTCAAAAGTCTGCAAGCAAAGTGGTACAGTTTTAAACAAAATTCTTAATATAATGATCTATTATATTTAGTTTCCAAAAAACTTTCATATTCATTATTTCATTGGATCTTTTCAGTCATTCAAGAAAGGCTAGGTAGAATGTCTCCATGTTACAGATAAGGACCTGAAGACTCAGAGAGGTTAAGTGATTTTCCTGAGATCACACAGCTTACCCAAGAGGTGTGGCCAGGGCTCTTGGTGCTGTACGATACTCTCTAAGAATCTAATATTTTAAAACTTATTTTCCTAGGTAATTTTAGTAGGATGCATAAGATTTGTAAATTATGTTTATGTTCAATTAAACAAAGAATAATAATTAATCAACTTCTTTTCTTAGAACTTTTAGATCTGGTTTCCTACTCTCTGATGCTTGGCAGTTGTGGTCTTTGCAGACTACAGCTCATTGCCACTGCCATCATCATTTATATGAACATCAGTGTCATGAGCATAGCAGCAGAAGCATCTCAAGAATGTACTGAGGACTCAATATTGTGTTAGATGTGGGCATTATGCTACGTGTAGCAGATACAGAAAGTTTTAGAATTGTTAAGTATTCAGGAAAACATTTATGAGATAAAAATTATAAACAATAACCTAGACACTAAGAGTCAAGAGTAGGAGAGACAATAACTGCTACAAGGATGGGAAGAGCATATGATCACAGAAGGTTTGGGCTTCAGGAAACAGACAACCAATTGGTTGGTAATGAAGGAAGTACTAAGACTTAAAGAAAGTGTAGGCTGAAGTCTTGACTTTAAAAATCTGGCCCTACTGGGCCCCATTCTTAAACGGCAAAGTTGACCTCTCTGTTTCTCTTATTTCTTCTAGGGAAAAAAAAAAAAAACTTCTGGGAGATATAAATGTATCCTGTGAACATTGTGTAAATTTTCTATTCATAGCATATTACCAACTTTGGAATCCAATGAATGAGTGTTACTAAAAGAAAATGTAATAACCAGCATTGCTTACCATGTGAGATATTGCCAAAGAAGACTGCTGCCACGTATCCATCACCATCTTCTCATTGGCCTCAAAGTTTAACTCTACACTTTCCAGCGTGTAATCGATCTTGCCCTTCAGGATGCTTTTTGTTTTTGGCTTGGATAAAGCTGACTCTGGAGAAATGGATCTTCGAGGAACCAGGGGAATTCTTGGGAAAATCAACAAAAAGGAAATATAAAGACTTTAGCAGAATTCTATTTTTGTGGCCATATTACTCAGTAAATTTTGTTCTCTTGTTCTAAGAAGAACCCTTTTGATGGAGAAAAGACTATGAAACACTGTATTCAGATTTTTATGATACAGAGACTCTTATTAACAAGAGGAAACTAGAGACAAGCAATGCTAAAACATAATCTTTAGGACTAGTTCTTGGCAATTATGAGGAAGGCAATTTTATGAAGAAATTCAATTTTGGAATTTGTCTGGGATATAAACGTCCAACAAGGAATGAAAAAGTGAACCAAACAGATTTGAGATTGCTTCCCTGGTGGCTCAGATGGTAAAGCATCTGCCTACAATGAGGGAGACCCAGGTTCAACCCCTGGGTTGGGAAGATCTCCTGGAGAAGGAAATGGCAACCCACTCCAGTATTCTTGCCTGGAAAATCCCATAGATGGAGGAGCCTAGTAGGCTATAGTCCATGGGGTCGCAAAGAGTCGGACACGACTGAGCGACTTCACTTTCTTTAATATAACTAGCACTTGGCTTCTGGAAATGAAAAGTTAAAAGTGGGATATATTATAATAGTTGTGAAGTCTGCAAGGGGTGTCTCACTGAGGTTTGAAAGCACCAGCAGCCCTCCCCCCACCTTGAGAATGGATGATGAACGGTTTTGCAAAGTGCTGTGAGAACACAGAGTTAAGCTTTCCCCTTGCTCTCAATCATATTGCTGCTGCCCCTGTGTAGAGATTTTAGAGCTGCCCCTGGGAATGTCCAATCCCTGAAGGATCCCAGGATCTCAGAGGCTAACTGCAAGCAGTGATCCACAGATCAGAATGCTTACTGTGACTGGGATCCCGCTCAGTGATAGAACACAGGAGGGCTTTCAGCTTGGGCAGAAAGGAGCTCCCAGGATGCCTTGGCTAAAACTTGAGAAGAGCATGCGTTTAGCTTGGCAGACTCAAGTTGCTGGGGAATGGAGCAGTGATGCAGAAAGCTGGCTGTGAATTTTTGCAAATCACTGGCTTGGACATGTTTTGAAGCATCAGACGAGGTTTTCTGAAGCTGGCTCTTTGATTATCACAATGTTTGGAATTTTGACAGTATATGGTGCCTATGGAGGCCATATGTTTGTGACTCAGTACCCACCTACCCACAAGGCCAGTTGACACTTTAATAACCAAGTAATGCTCAGTCTCAGTCACTGAGACATATTAGATTCATGTGTTTAACCAGTTAAGGTAATGTTTGTGTGATTATCTCTAGACGTTGAAGATGGGGCAACAGGCATTTCTGAACACCTTGCTTTGGAGGACTGCAGTGGCGGCATATCATTTAAAAAAGGAATCTGGGTTTAGAATTCATCTACTGAGAAAAATTCTGGTCTAGCCAGTTCTCTCAATATCAGTAGATATTTCAGTAGATATGAACTAGAGCATGTCACTTGACTTTCTGAGGCTCCATTCCTCTTGGAAGAATACAAATATAATAATATTATCATTACTATTATTTTTGTACATCATTTGTTTTTAGTTAATACCATTATTATTACTATTAGGCTGTTGGAGGAATAAAATAGACAAACTATGTGAAAATGCTTGACGCTGTGCTCATTTCCCTACCCATGTTAAAGAGACTGGTGGACTGGTTGGCTGGCACATCCATTGGCTGAGAGTTCCAGGAGATACAGCAGTGATTTGAGGTTGAGACTGGTGCAGAGTTGTTTTGCAGAAAATAAGAACTGGCTGTTCTTTTGCCCATCTCATTCTACTAACCAACATTAACAGCTTCCTCATTAGGCCTGACTTGCTATTTTGTGCTAAGAACAGAATGCACTGACACTGGGGACACTGAACCTTGGCCTCTTTTGATGACTCTTGATGGTTCATATCACTTTGGAAATTTTCTTATTGTTTTTAATTGTAATGTCCTCTTTCAGCACTGGCTGAGTTAAAACATTTATCTTGTATTTGTGTCAAAAAGAGGGTACAGATGTTCCTTTTTGTGTTTTCTTGCTTATGCGTGGTCCTGACAGGGACATGATGGGACTAGATGGAAGAAGCCTACAGAGAAACGGGCCTCAGATCACTGTGGAATCCTGTTGTGCTCAGGCCATTTCAAATTCTTGATGGCATAAGGGAGGGTAAAACAAGAGATACTCACAATTAAAACAGTGCATGTGAGGAAGAATAGTTCGTTGTCATATTATGCAATAAAAATAATAGTTACCACTTATTGAGAGTCACTGGGACTAGGTCTCAAGTTTTCTGACTCTCAGACATGGTGCTATATGTTCTGAGGATTTCATTTTCTGCAGTCTTCATAACCACCCTACTTTTACAGATAACGAAACCAAGGCTTAAGAGAGTTGGGGGTGACTTCCCAAATAAATTGTTTTAATTTATTTACATATAACGAGTAATTGGCTTAAAATGTAATTTTTATTCTACCCTTACCACCAAGTTTCTTTTCATGCTGGTGGGAATCTGATGTTAGATCACTAAGAAGTTTCAGTCTCACAAAGACATAACCACATAAGTTTGAGTCTTTACTGTTTCTCAGTTTCCTATACTGTAAAAGAAGACACATAATGCCTTGAAGTTTCATTTACATGATGTCACACACAGACACATCCATACACACAGAACAGCATGGGACCTTTCATAAAAGTGGTAGAGGGTCATGATCCCTTACCAGAAAGCCTTGTGGTCAAAAGTGTTTCAGAATTCAGAATTTGTATATACTATATATTCCCTACTACCCCCAGCAGCATGGTGGAAGCACTCCATAACAAAACACATTATATCTCTGCAGCAAAAATGAGTAATCAATGAGTAGGTAAGTAGAATAAATAATGCATATGAATAGTCTTTGTTAAAGTTAGAAAAGAAATAATTCAGTTTTCAGACCTTTTTTTTTGGATTTTGGATTAGCAGATATAGGAGTGTGGTTTTATAGCGGTATTCAATTTAAAATCACAAAGCTTTATCTTCAGACTAATTACAGTGCAACATGATAGTCTGCCTTACCTAAATTGGCTTTCCAAAATATCTTTACTATCCAGTTGGACCAGTGGGACTCGAGTGAGTCTCTTAGTGTCATCCATTGGAATTTTACATTCCATGGCCCTGTAATAATCTTGTAGGAATCTCTTCGTATCTTGGAAACGGTTCATTTCTGCCTTTAATAGCAAATATGAATGTTAATATCCAAGACAGAACAAGATAATCTGCACATATTTTCCATATAAGCTCTATAAACACTATTTAAAAACAGTAGGTTGAAATCAGCTTTCTAGAAACTAAGAGAAATGGTTTTTAAATGTTTATCTAAGATTTCATAAAAATTAAAGAAAGTTGGTGAGTTTGCATTCTCTTTACTTATTGAATATAAGTCCACTTAACAAGATGACATTCCAATGCCTCTTAATAACGTTACAAAAGATAGGATGATGTCTGAAATAGTGCATATTAGTCATTATTTTGACATTAGGAATTCTTTGTGCCCTATATTCAACCAATCAATACATTAACAAACATTTGAGTGTGTTTCATCATACATAACACATTAGTTGACTTGGGAAATACTAAAAGTACACATAAAATACATAATATACATACATATACTGCTATGAAAGAACTGAAACACAAAATAAGACTAGGTTTTGGTCCTGTAGGACTATGAAATGTAGCTGTGGAGAACTAACAAATGGTGAGGTGAAGTGATAATGAATATTTTTCTCACAGTTTCCATTCCTGATCAACATGAACAGAAAGGGAGGTCACTCCTCCAAGCTCAAAATAAAATGCCTCTGCTAACTTTGCCAGTAGGCATCTTGAGAGACAGGAAATGGAGAAGCACAGAGGAGCATCAGTTATTCATGACTCCCTCCCAGCAGGTTGTTTCCATTTGTGGCAATTGTGACACGTATGTGCAGTGAGATCCTGCATATTGTCAGTTACACAGACCATGAGTTTTCCAACCTGCTCTCCTATTAGATGTCAGATCAGTTGGCATATCAGTGCTTCTCTCTGGTGGTGTAACCATGACCTTCATTCTTTGCTTTTGTTAGTAGGGTCACTTAAACCAGTTCAGTTCAGTTGCTCAGTCACATCTGACTATTTGTGACCCCATGGACTGCAGCACGCCAGGCTTCCCTGTCCATCACCAACTCCTGGAGCTTGCTCAAACTCATGTCCATCGAGTCAGTGAGGCCATCCAACCATCTCATCCTCTGCCATCCCCTTCTCCTCCTGCCTTCACTCTTTCCCAGAATCAAGGTCTTTTTCAATGAGTCAGTTCTTCGCATCAGGTGGCCAAAGTATTGGAGCTTCAGCTTCAGCATCAGTCCTTCCAATAAATATTCAGGACTGATTTCCATTAGGATTGACAGGTTTGATCTCCTTGCAGTCCAAGGGACTCTCAAGATGGAAGCTCTTATGCAGATTTATTCCACAACAGCTAGTTAATTATTGAAAGCATCTTTTCTAAAAAGAACAAAACTCACCTGGTGTTCAAAGCCCTTTGCTGAACCTAACTCAGGATATTTATAGGGGCTTCCCTGGTGGCTCAGATGTAAAAGGTCTGCCTGCAATGTGGGAAACTCTGGATCGATCCTTGGGCAGGGAAGATCCCCTGGAGAAGGGAATGGCTACCCACTCCAGTATTTTTGCATGGAGAGTCCCATGGACAGAGGAGCATGGCAGTATATTTATAAAGGGGTTCCTACATTCAGCAAGCAAGTAATGTTGTCATTTATGTAATAAAACATCAAGGAACAGTCTTGTACTGTCATATCGAGTTTGGAAAAAATAAATGTCTGCTTTGCATTGTAGTCTACAACAAAAGACAAGGATAGTTTCAATAGATTCATTTTTGATACAGGAAAGGATAAACCAAATTGATCCTGAAAAGCTGCTCTCTGCAGTATTAATCTTTTCTAGATAAATAATTGAAATAGGAAGAAATTCCTTTGGTTAATTCTATACTGTAAATAAAATTACCATTTATATGTTATCTTAAGATAAGATAAAATATGAAAAGCTATGGCCAACCAGACAGCATATTAAAAAGCAGAAACATTACTTTGCTGACAAAGGTCTGTCTAGTCAAAGCTATGTTTTTTCCAGAGGTCATGTATGGATGTGAGAGTTGGACTATAAAGAAAGCTGAGTGCCAAAGAATTGATGCCTTTGACCTGTGGTGTTGGAGAAGACTCTTGAGAATAACTTGGACAGCAAGAAGATCAAACCAGTCCATCCTAAAGGAAATCAGTCCTGAATATTCACTGGAAGGACTGATGCTGAAGCTGAAACTCCAATACTTTGGTGGCTGACTCATTGGAAAAGACCATGATTCTGGGAAAGATTGAAGGCAGGAGGAGAAGGGGATAACAGAGGATGAGACGGTTGGATGGCATCACTGACTCGATGGATGTGAGTTTGAGCAAGCTCCGGGATTTGCTGATGGACAGGGAAACCTGGTGTGCTACAGTCCACAAGGTCACAAAGAGTCAGACACGATTAAGCAACTGAACTGAACTGAACTGATACTCAAGAGAATCTTCATGATACCACATTTACAGTGTGTGGCATGCAAATGTATTAATGAACCCAATTTGTACAAATTGGATATTGACAAATAAATTTGGGGAACTGAAGTATTGTGAGGCTATAAAAATTGTTAGTTATTAAACTATAAGCATTTTGGTTTAATAATGCTTACCAAATTAGCATTATTTGGTAAATATATTTAGAAATCAGGAAATTATTTCCTCCTTAACTTAGAGAACTGAACTCTTTAATTATGATTAAGGTTAGTAGGTCCTATTTTATATAGTTGGTATTTCAGACAGTGTTGGTATCCATGCCTCAGACTAACCCTGTTATAATATTTTATATAAAATATTAATTTATTTTGGGGGGACATAATTTGACTCATCATACAGCTAACTACAAATAAGATGCCATTGTACATCCACAATACCCATATAAACAGAATTAAGACTGTTTTCACACTTGTGGTAGCTAGTAAATAATGCTTTCTCATTGTTTCTGTCTTCATAGAATCTCAGTTTTGAAAGCAATCTTAGAAATCATGTAGCATAGCATTTTCTAAAATTTGTTTTGTACAAACCTTGTCTTCAGTTCAGTTCAGTTCAGTTGCTCAGTCATGTCTGACTCTTTACAACCCTGTGTACTGCAGCACGCCAGGCTTCCCTGTCCGTCACCAACTCCTGGAGCCTGCTCAAACTCATGTCCAAAGAGTTGGTGATGCCATTTAACCATCTCATCCTCTGTTATCCCCTTCTGCTTCCACCTTTAATCTTTCCCAACATCAGGTTCTTTTCCAATGAGTCAGTTCTTCGTAACAGGTAGCCCAAGTATTGGAGTTTCAGCTTCAGCATCAGTCCTTCCAATGAATATTCAGGACTGATTTCCTTTAGGATGGACTGGTTGGATCTCCTTGCAGTCCAAGGGACTCTCAAGAGTCTTCTCCAACACCACAGTTCATAATCATCAATTCTTCAGTGCTCAGCTTTCTTTATAGTCCAACTCTCACATCCATACATGACTACTGGAAAAACCATAGCTTTGACTAGACAGATCTTTGTCGGCAAAGTAATGTCTCTGCTTTTTAATAGGCTGTCTAGGTTGGTTATAGCTTTTCTTCCAAGCAGCAAGCGTCTTTTAATTACATGGCCATAGTTACCATGTGCAGTGATTTTGGAGCCACCCCCCCCCCGCCCCCCGCCAAAATAAAGTCTCTCACTGTTTCCATTGTTTCCCCATCTATTTGCCATGTGAATTTTGTCTTATAGACTGTTAATGAGCACCACGTTGGGGATAAAACAAAGAAAAACTTTGCAACATCAGTTTCAGAAATCCTGGGTTAGCACACTCAAAGAGTTTCTATATTGCAGGGCATCTTGATAATAATAATATGTCAGTATTTTTGTTAATGTCCCAGCAAGAAGGAAGGGTAGAGTACATAGCCCTTCCCAAAATCTTTGGAATCATCAAATCCTTGTTTTGTGAAACATCTTGTAGTAGTGTTCTACAGAATTCACCTTGGGAAACACTTATCTAGCCATAAACCCTTGAAAACTTTCAAAAAGATTTTTGTCCCCTTCACAAATATGCACAAGATTCTGCTTATGGGCTCCTGGACCAGCAGCTCAAGGGCCTGCAAAGTCTGTTATTTGATGGACAGTTCCAATCATTAGGCTCTTCTTTTCACTTATTGAACTGAAATCTACTACTCTCTTGGAGTTTGCAGCTTTGTTTTTTTCCCTTTTTTATAGGATTCTGTCAATCCATGTAGAACAAGGCCTTTTCTGTTCTATTGGCTAGCCTTTAACTATGGAAACACTGATGACAAACCAGTGGTCAGAGGTACTCGCCCAGGAGTTAGACTCCCTGAGTCCAAATCCCATTTCTCTCTCGATTGGCATGTGGCACTGGTCAAATTACTTCATCTATGTTTGCCTCGGTTTCCTCATCCGTGAAATGAGCATTAAGATAGAATGTACAGCCTAGGGTTCCTGTGAAGGTTTAATGTATTGCACATGAAGAATCCTTAGAACCATGTTTGGCACATAAAGATTAAGAATTTAATACATATTAGCCTTTGTTTGCTGTCTTTTCCTTTACCCTCTTCCCCCCCTCCCCCAGTTGGTTTTAGATGTAGATTCTGTGTCTCAGGGAGAGTCTGAAAGGCAGGTATTGTGGGGTGTAAGAGTTATGCCATTTTCAGAAGAGGTGCATATTGCTTGGACTTCTGTGAATGACTTACAAATATTCTCTAATCCCTTTCCCTTCACCATTGGATTTCTGTTATTTCTACCCTAAGCTTTTGACACACCTTTACCAACATTCAATCTCCATTGACCCAAAGTGGCACCCCAGGGGCGTCACCCCAGCGGGTTTAGGCTGCTGGGTGTCTCGCCTTCAGACTCAGCACAATCCATGTCTTGCGGCTCTCTCCTGATCCCAGAGCCGGCAATCAGTGAGGCAGCTCCTGTCTCTTAGGCTTCTGCCTCCGGTGGTCTACGATTGTCTCCTGGAGTGCTGGGAGTCCTCGCCGTCAAAGTCACTTGTTGAACAAGGATGTACTGAACACATCCTGTGCACAGGTCTGGTGAGCCTCAGCTAACTATCCTCATTTCTGGCAATGACTTCTGTAAACTAACCAGTTCAAGACCTATAAGGTACCCTTTTCCACTGTATCCTCACTGCTATTTCTTAGGAAAGAATACTCCTGTAGACTCAGCTTGATTACCAAGAAACCCTTCATATTCCCCTCAGTGTGAAGATATTATAGACAGGTTTCTCCCTAACTCCAGGCTCCTGATCTTCCTTGTCTGAGAGTATTTACTTTAGGAAACTTGTCTTTGTAAGCCCATTCTCTGTCACTTTGAGATGTAAATCTCTTCAGATCTTTCCTCGGGTTCTAGGAACCAGAACTGTCTCTGTCAAGGACCTGGGAACCACCTCTTTGAGATGGAAGCATATGAGGTGAAAGAAGCAGCCTTAAGTCCCTGTCCTCTGGGAGGAGAGGAGCCTGACTTAGGAAGACATCTTGCTCCAAGCTGTAGAACTACTTGCGTCAAGAAGAGAGGAGAAAGTTTACTTTTCCTTTAGGTGAGGCCCGTTGAGAAACACAGGCTGCCCATGACACCCCACCCCACTCCAGCTCTTAGAAACACTCCAGCCCTTCTTCTTGGGAGAGCTGGGTCTCCAGACTTGGTCTGTGCTCTCTCCCCTATTGTTGATGAGTTTCTCGGGATAAAAATCAACCCCTGCCTCTTTAGCTGGTCCAGCACGATTCATTATTTCAATGGGCTGCAAAAGCAAGTTAATCAGGTTGTTCTGATGAATGGTCTGTGTTGCCAATCTGGACACAAATGTTTTTCAGGAATCAAGTGCCCACTGAGACTGATCTTCCCATGTTCTGCGGCAAGGCTTCAGGTGTCCACTGCAGGGAGATGGCGAGGTAGTGACCCAGGACAGACACCATCTCTGTTGTCCCCTCCACAGCTCCAGGCTACCTGCAAACAACTGGTGAGGTGTTGCTTGAGATGTTCCCAGTTCTGGTGTTTGCTTGAAATGGTTTATTTCAGCTGAATTCCTTAGCAAGTTGGGGCTCAAGACTGGGTCGGGTGCTCTGAGTGAAATAAGCTCCAAACAGCCCCTTACATTCCCAGAGGGGTGGTTAACAGGAGGGCTATGGCCATAGAGGGCAGAGTCTGTGTCATTCTGACCAGCCACTCTTACCTGCATCAGTGAGAAAAAATGGTTC
This sequence comes from Cervus canadensis, assembly GCF_019320065.1. Classification (NCBI taxonomy): domain Eukaryota; kingdom Metazoa; phylum Chordata; class Mammalia; order Artiodactyla; family Cervidae; genus Cervus; species Cervus canadensis. Next base: position 36,591,947 of record NC_057401.1, read on the forward strand.
ATGGCGATTCCCATCGAGTCCTGCAACCAGCTCTCATTAATGATGTCCAGACGCTCCTGCTCTGCTTCTTCCTTGCGGGCATCGCAAATGTCCCACAGGCGGTCCCGTAAATCCTGAACACAGAGAAGCAACGCCGTGAGGCTTCAGAATCGAAGCTTGGAGGACCTCCGTGTAATTAAACTAAAATCCTTTGTCTGTCTTAAAAACGTGCCTGAAGAAGATTTAGATCTAATGCATTCATGTATTTTATCCTTTCGCTCAACAAATATTTATTTTGCTTCTACTCTGTCAGGTCCTCACTTTCTAAGGTCCCCCTCAGCATACCCTGTACCCATGTCCAAACCCACTGCAGTTCACTTTCTTCATGGGGGGGCCATGGTTTCTGTATTCTAATCCTTCCTCACAAGACTTGTTTGGTTGAAATAAGACCTCTCAGGGAATTTTGGAGGAAATGGTGTATTGTTGGTGGAAGAAATCTGTAGCTCTGTGGAGTCCAAGGGCACACATAGGCTTGCTAATGAATCATGGGTGGAACATGTCATTCACCAAGAAATGGTGTTTGACACATAATGGGCTGTCTGAAGATAAGCTTTGTACTACAGAGCTAGCAGTAAAATCAAATCTTTTAAAGATCCCATCTCTGCCATTTACTAGATCCTGAGCAATAATGATGATAATACCTTTCTGTGTGTGTCACTGCATCAGAAGAGAAGTCAGTGAACTTATATTGACTCATTGAATGCCTCCCAACAAACTTAGGTACACTTATTATCTTCCTTTTGCAGGTGAGGATCTGAGTCAGCCACAGAGAGGTGTTTTTTTTTTTTTTCCTGAAGTCACCCTATGAGCAAGTGGTGGAGTCAGGATATGAGCCTGTGGGCTTGAGTAAGATGTACCACTAGATTAGGGCTCAGTTACTTGACCTGTGAAATGGGGATATTGTTTACCCTTTGGATGTGCTGTAGTCAGCCTAAGCCTATAAAGCACTTTGATCCCTGGGTTGGGGAGATCCCTGGAGGAGGGTATGGCAACTCACTCCAGTATTCTTGCCTGAAGAATCCCATGGACAGAGGAGTCTGGAGGGCTACAACCCATGGAGTCGCAAAGAGTTGGATACGGCTGAAGTGACTTAGCATGCATAAAGCACTTAGCACAGTATTCAGCATACAATAATTTCTCAATTATAAACACTATCATAGAAATTCATAGCAGTAAAATACCTGTTTAATAAAAATCCCATTAAGAAAATATATATAGTCCAATAAAACTTGACAGTTTTCATAACATTAGTAATTTACTGAATATTAACTGTGCATTAGGCATTGTGTTTATGGCCTGACATTGATTACCTCATTCATCCCCACAATAACCAAGAGAGAAGTTCCTGATGAGAAATTGGATGCCCAGAGTGGTTAAATCACTTGCCGATGGTTTCAACGTGGTGAAGTCAGGAATTCAAGAGCAAGAAGCTTTATTCCAGTGTCCAAGAGAGTTTTATTTCTGTGATGCTGTGTTTATGGAACACTTAGTGTTTTGGTTTGTTATCTTGTGGGGGCTTCATGTGAAATGAAAAGATCACCGCCATTTTTATAGCTGTGTGCTAACGGCAGAAGAATACACTATTATTTAGAGCTGATCCGGGTGTCTCTGGGGTCTTTCCACAAATGCTCTATCAGACATTCAGTGAGGACTGGCTTGTACTCCCCACACATTTATACATTTTTAAAAAGACAGAGGAGGAAGCAGGGGCCTTGTTTCTAGTTCTCATTCTGTTTCTGACTCACTTGGAGGCCTTAGCAAGTACTGTATCTCCGCAGTTTGGTTTTCTAATGGTAAGATGAGGATAACACAATAGCAGAGCCTCATCATTAACTTCTTAGGATTTAAATGAAATAAGCCAAGAACAAGGACTGTTACCCTGAATAAAGAGGTTAACTACTGGCAAATAGGATTATGGATTTGTCATTTTAAATTTTTGTTTGTTTTAATTACACATCTAACTTGTATACAATAAACAAATGGTACTTCAGGAACTAGGGGAAAAGTGCTCATAAGATATTTTAAGTCTAAAAACCTTCTCATTCTACTAGCAATCATCTGATTGATCTGGGGCAAGAGTTGATAGGAGGGCTGGCTTTGGGAATAGGTAGGAAACAGAAAAGGCAGATATGTTTTAGGATTAAGAACAGGTAAAATGCTTCAGTACTGGGGCATTTGTTAATTCAATACCTTCTTGATAGAACCTACCAGCACGCTGCTCATCCAAGTTACGTCATGCCTTCACTTAACTTCAATAGCTCCCCAATTGGTTTCCCAATGCCTCTTAAACACACCAAGCATCCTCCTCCTTTAGTGCCTTTGCTTTTCTCTCTGCCTAATACACTCTTTCTCCCCAGATCTGCCTGACTCATTCATTGTTTCGTTTCCTGAATTTGCTCAAATATCACCTTCTCAGAGTGGGCCTTTACACAATCACTGGATACTAAATAGTACATCAGTGCTTTTTCCTCTAGGCTCTTTGTCCTTCACACAGCTCTTACCAGTGACATATTCACTGTACATTTATGTGTTTATTGCTTATTCTTTGCATTCTGGCCCCCAGAATATAAACATCCTGACATCACAGGCTTTTTTCCCACTGTCAATCCCTAGCCCCTGGAACAGTGCTGAGACCCTGGTAGATGTTCAATAAATATTCACAGAGCAGATGAATGGGTCATGGGGTAGAGCTTGGCAATTTGTTGTTGTTGTTGTACAAATAAACATTGAGACTACAACCAGATTTGACCACTAGTAGCCTATAGTTAGGGCTTTCCTGGTGGCCCAGATGGTAAAGAATCTTCCTGCAATGCAGGAGACTCAGTTTGATTCCTGGGTTGGGAAGATCCCCTGGAGAAGGGAATGGCAACCTGCTTCAGTATTCTTGCCTGGGAAAGCCCATGGATAGAGGAGCCTGGCGGGCTTCAGTTGTGTCAAGGGAAAGAATTCCCCTGACAGGAAAAGGTAAGAGACAGGAAATGGTAAGAAATCGAAATCAGGCTTCTTAAACATCAGAGGATATTTTCTAAAGCATCAGGGTAATATATACAAATATATACTTAAATGTATACTCCATTTATGAATTTATGAAAATCTGCCTGTCGACCAAGTACCAGGCACTGTGCTTGCTGGAGATACAAAAATGTGTTAGATTTGGTAGCTTCCCTCAAGGGATCTATTCAATAGAGGCAACACTTCAGGCTTTCTGGAATGTTCCCTCATTCCCCTTCTCATTGACATCAACCAACCATTTAACTGCATCCAAGACAGGCACATACTTAATACCAGACTTGGACAGGCTTACGTGACCTGACAAAGTGGTTAAGAGTGTACAAAATTAATAGAGGCTGGAATGATCTTAGATCCCTGGCCTTGGCTCCTCCTTCCAGAAGCATGGACCACTGGATTCTCACTCTGAACTCAAAGTGCTAAAGAGCCACTGCTCTTGAAAGTCGGCAGGTTGGTGTTCAAACCATTTCCCTTCTCATCCTCACACATCAAGAAAGTAATGAGGGGGTAAATGAGGCTTTTGCAGTGGGAGGTTTGAGAGTGTGGAGACCTGGGCCCCATGAGTCACAGATTCCCTTACATTCACTCTTTGGTGTAGCTCAGCCTTTGTTTCCTCATCATCCCACAGGTCGTCAGGAAGGGAGTTGAAATCCGCCTGCCACTGAGACACGAAGTCTTGCTTGTGGTCTGGACGCCTCAGAAACTGCTGGAAGCTTGTTCTGTAAGGCATTGGCAGAATGAGACAGAGCTTACATGTCCTCGCTGTAAACTACATGGCTGGAACTGTGAGAACTTTACTTACCTAATATCATATAAGTAAGCAAATACGGTATGCTGGCCTTCTCTCAGCTGCCTGAGTACTGTTTTGATGGAATTTATATAGGAACTTTCTATCAGTTTCCAGTATGGTACTAAAAATGATGGTATTTCCTGTTAAATGACAAAGCATAAAAATCATAATTTCAAAGGGAAAATACTTCTGCATAATTGAGTCAAAGGGCACTACTAAGTGGGAGATCAAGATGCAACTGCGCTGGGACTTCCCTGGTGATCCAGAGGCTATGACGCCACACTCCCAGTGCAGGGGGCCTGGGTTCGATCCCTGGTCAGGGAACTAGATTTCACATGCGGTACCTAAAAGATCCAGCATGCAGCAAATGAGAGAGCAAGCACAGCCAAATAAATAAATATTTTTTAAAAAGATGCAACTGTGGCTACTTAAAGCATCTCTGTGCAACTTCTGGCTCCTCCCCCAGCTAATTCCTATTTCAAACCATTCTTTGTATTTCAGCTCAGACATGTTTGTTTCCAGAAATCCTTCCTTGAAACCACAAGAGTACAGGGTCATCCTTCATCCTCTGAAGTTCGGATGTCCCACTTGAGCACCCTGTACTTCTCCCTTTAGAGCACTGATGGCATTAGTTGTAACTGCTTATGTTATTTGCCTATATTCACCTCTAGAACAGCAATCTCATAAAACCAGGAAGAATGGTTATCTTATTCACCACTGAACAGTTTTTCCTATAATTAGCACAGCATCTGGGGCATGTTAGGTGCTCAAGAAATATTTATCGAATGAATGAATTGAATGATCACAGACATCTTATCTTGCCTACGTTGGAGAACACCTAAGGGCTCATGTCACAGTGATTGATGAGTTATTTCTCTGAATTCCCCCTTGAGGTTTCACATTTGCTGTAAAGTGTACCATGAAACCTGGAAAGTTTCTTTTATGTTATTTTTAATGATGCAAATTAACCATCAAAACCAAGAGATAATGAAACAAGAAATAAAATTGAAGATATTTATTATATTTAGTACAAACTTTCTGTAGTAGTTATTCCCTTATTGGCTGTGCATTTATTAGTCAGGGAACACACACATAGGGACCTTGGAGGTCATTTGGGCTAATTTCCTCTCCAACTGAGAAATGACAAGAGATCCAGGGATAGATTATCCAATCTTCCTGTGGACCTCATTGATTTCAAAGCAACTCCCATCCAGGGTCACACAACTTGTGTTAGTGGAAAGTTCTTCCTGTGTTATTCGCCTTCCTGTAGTTTCTACTTATAAGCCCTAGCTGTGCCTTTCAGAGGACAGGCTACATTCATACTGTCTTCCCTGTGACAGCCTGTTAAATATTTGAAGATGTGAGAGAGGAGATGTAGGCAGTCATTCAGGATGAAACTTGCTTATTTTTGTATTCCTGGCATCTGATAGAACATTTGCAAATAACAGGTGCTCAACAAACATTGATATTGGTGTAAGTAGACTCCATTAAACCCAATTTATCATCAGTTAAATTTTTAGGAGACTGGATGGCTCCATCTAGTTCTATTTAAGTTAATTTTATTAATATTCTATTGGGGCTTTCCTGGTGGCTCAGGCAGCAAAGAATCTGCATGTAATGCAGGAGACAGGGGCTCAACTCCTCGGTCAGGAAGATCCCCTGGAGAAGGGAATGGCTACCCACTCCAGTATTCTTGCCTGGAGAATCCCATGGGCAGAGAAGCCTGGAGGGGTACAGTCCATGGAGTCGCAGAGTCAGACATGATTGAGCGACTAACACTTTCAATATTTTATTGGGGTATAGTTGATTTACAATGTTGTGTTAGTTTCACATGTATAGCAAAGTGATTCAGTTATACATATATGTATCTTCATTCTGCTTTAGATTCTTTTTTCAAATAGGTTATCACAGAGTATTGAGTAGAGTTCCCTGTGCTATACAGTAGGCCTTTTATGGTTATCTATCTTATATATAATAGTGTGTGTGTGTTCAACTCAAACTTCTGATTCATCTCTCCCTCCATGTATGATTCTATGTTCAACCATACTTTAGTATTTCATTTATCTAAATTAAACATTTACAGTTCTTTCAATGCTTCTCTCATATCATTTTAATACCTTTGGCCTACATAGATTCCCTTCTGGTTTCCACTTTTAAAAAATAATCTCTCTTAAAAGATATGGTATCCAGAGTGGTGCTTAAGACCATTTTACATAAGTCCACTACTAAACCTCAGAATTCCCAGGTGACTCAGTGGTAAAGAATCCACCTACCAATACAGGAGATGTGGGTTCTATCTCTGGGTCGGGAAGATCCCCTGAAGGAAGAAATGGCATCCCACTCCAGTATTCTTGCCTGGAAAGTCCCATTGGCCGGAGGAGCCTGGCAGGCTATAGTCCATAGGGTCACAAAAGAGTCAGACATGACTGAGCATGCACTCATGCATGCATACACCAAAACTCCCTCCTAGTGACTTCAAGACATTAACACTCAGTACTTGGAGAGTTACCACCCAGGAATGGACCTCGTTGAATATCCTGCTCACTGCTCTCATTTATCTACAAAAACTTCATAAGAAATTGTCAAATACTATTTTGAAATAAAAATATACTATGTTTATGGTCCTTCCCTGACCCACCAACCCAACCTTGCTATCAGAGAAAAGGAAAGGGCCAGTTCAGCAGGACTCAGGCTTAATGAACCTATCTGAGCTTTGTGTGATTATTTTGTATGTTATAAGTGTTCAGAAATGTTATAAGTGTACATATATATATATGTATATATATAATATATATATTATATATATATAATAACAATAATTAATAATTTTCTTTTACATTTTGTCAAGGATTAATCTCTGGATCACTGGTCTTGGGCTTTCCTTGTGGCTCAGATCATAAAGAATCTGCCTGCAATGTGGGAAGACATGCTATTAAATCTCATCCACCTTCAATATTTAGGCCTTTGCCCACATCTGATCTTCCAGATTATACTGTATCTTCTGTGATTTCTGTGAGTCATTGATAATGTCTATCTGTAGTTTCTTTAATTCTCTGGGATGTGATTTTTCTGGGTCTAGGGACTTGAGGTTATGTGCCGTGACTAGATGCTAAGACCTATCCTTTCCAATTAAATAGTCTTCTCTTCATTGACTGAAGCATAATAGGAAATTGGGTAGCCAAGGCAAGTATCCTCCAAGCTTGAGAAGCTAGAAAGCAAAGACCCCTCACTCCACCGCCTCCTTAGTTTTCTCTGCACCTTCCTTGTGGCTGGCAAAGGGGGAAGGACCCAGGTTCCCCTCGAACTTGGTTGCTGCCTCCACCTGCAAGAACCAGATGTGGAAGCAACAACTTTCTGTCTCTGTGTCTTTCCACATGCCTATCGAAGTACATCTGGGGTCCCTGGAAGGCTTGGAACTAGGTTTACCTGATAAAGTATAGGATGAACATATATATATATATATAATTGATTATGCACATATATATCTATTTCATTGATTATCTAAAACTCAAATTTTTTAACTGGGCATCTGTCTTTCCTCTCTGTATGCAGGTAAGCCCTGCCGCTCACCTGTGAGAAGCTTAGAGTGGAAGAGGAGTAGGGTAGAGCACGTGGCCTGCTTTGTTTCCAGGTTCTAGGCTACTTCCGGTCACAGCAGAAGGAGTGCTGTCCCTGGTTTCACTTAGGTAACTGGAGGTCTGGGCTGTGTATCCTTCCATCGTCCCTACAGACTGACTCCCCATCCTTCACGCTTCGCCCTGCTTGGTGCCCTGGGAGGCCGACTCACGTAAATTACTTCAGGAAACTCCCTTGCCTTCCTCCTCCCAGGCAGGGACCATGAAAACAAGAAGGACATGAGTCCTGGTCAAGTGTTTGCCTGCTCCTCCCTGCTGGTCGCTGCAGGGGCTGCATCCTCTGGGAAGGCCACAGCCCCTGGCAGCTGGTTCTCTCTGTGCACAGGTCTTCTTGAGGTCTTCACCTGCATCCCCAGGCCTCACCTTCTCAGGCCCAGGAGCAATAATAGCTCCCACTGAGGATAACAATCTAACCCTTGTAGATTTCCTTATTTATTGAATACACACACACACACACACACACACACACATGAGCTTCCCTGGTAGCTCAGATGGTAAAGAATCCACCCGCAATGCAGGAAACCCCAGTTTGATTCCTGGGTCAGGAAGATCCCCTGAAGAAGGGACAGGGTTCCCACTCCAGAATACTTGGGCTTCCCTGGTGGCTCAGCTAGTAAAGAATTCGCCTGAAATGTGGGAGACCTGGGTTTAATCCCTAGGTTGGGAAGACCCCCTGGAGAAGGGAATGGCTACCCACTCCAGTATTCTGGCCTGCAGAATTCCATGGACTGTATAGTCCATGGGGTTGCAAAGAGTCAGACACAACTTTCACTTTCACTTTTTCTTTCATACACACACAAACACATATATATACACAAACATATATACAGGCTTTCCAGTGGCTCAATGGGTAAAAAATCCACCTGTGGTGCAGGCGATGAGGGTTTGATCCTTGGGTCAGGAAGATCCCCTGGAGTAGGGCATGACAAGCCACTCCAGTATTCTTGTTTGGAAAATTCCATGGACAGAGGAGCCTGGCGGGCTGCAACCCATAAGGTCATTAAAAAGTCAGATATGATTGAAGTGACATAGCACTTACATATATATATATATATATAAATCAGCCTTTGTTCAGTTGTCTTTAAATTATCATCTGCTTTCTGCCAAGACCCTGACTAGAAGATCTAATACAAGGGAAGCTTGCGTCTTATCTCAGTGTAAATGTTTATTTTGTACTCCTGTCTTTTAGTTCCCTCTTGTCCTCTGTGAATTTATTTCTCTCAAGGGCATCAAGGTTTGGAGTTAAGGATTAGATTTCACTATTTTCGTCTCTCACTGTCCAACTCCTGCCCAATAATATCATTTTAATCTTATCTCCTTCCCATCAACCACTTCTGTATACTGCTTCTATGACAGTTTTTGAATATATTTAGTTTTCAAAGTAGCTACTATTTGGCTGAGTGAATTATACACATCTATATTGATATCATATAAAGTTTTCATCTTCTAATATTTCCTGTTCTAATCTCCCCATCAAGGCTAATTAATCAACTCTTCAGAGCTCTATGAAGAATCTCTAATATAGTTGTCACTGTATTTGACTCTGTATTGAATGCAGTGAATTATTTCACATCCTTCTACCCTCCTCCAAAGGGTTTATTATTTAATTGGAGAGATAAAGAAGACATTTCCCTACGAATGCTCAATAATAATGCAACTCATGACTGGGTCTCAAGTGTCTGGCACAGATTGTCAGGGCTGAGAGTTCACAAGAGTCGAAAACCATGGAGGACTGAAATTAAGAAGACAGGGACTAAGGCTTTCAAAAAGTCTTGAAAGGTCATTCCGTGTGATTTTCCCAAGATGACTTATCTATTAAAGCAGCCCATCTACTCAGTGTTCTGTGGTGACCTAAATGGGAAGGAAATCCCCAAAAAGAGGGGATATATGTAAACACACAGCTGATTCACTTTGCTGTACAGCAGAAACTAATATAGCATGGCATAGCGACTATACTCCAGTAAAAATTAGTAATAATCATTTAAAAAGCAGCCCAGTTTGCCAAGGTGACAACTGGGCTTTGCAGCTGTCAGAGAATGAAGAACCGAATGAAGCTCCAGGGCTCAGGTGGACATCCCTTTGCCGGACACTGCTACTGCTAAATCACTTCAATTGTGTCCGACTCTGTGCCACCCCCTGGACGGCAGCCCACCAGGCTCCCTCGTCCCTGGGATTCTCCAGGCAAGAACACTGGAGTGGGTTGCCATTTCCTTCTCCAATGCATGAAAGTGAAAAGCGAAAGTGAAGTCGCTCAGTCGTGTCCGACTCTTAGCGACCCATGGACCACAGCCTACCAGGCTCTTCCATCCATGGGATTTTCCAGGCAAGAGTACTGGAGTGGGATGCCTTCTCTGTGCCAGACACTAGGGTACCCATTTATTAAGGAGGTCAGGCCAGGCAGCTCCCTACTCACTTATGAGCTAAGTTAGCTTCAAAATTTTCCTTCTATTTCTAAAAATTCAGGGGTTAAACATCATATGAAAGCATTATGATGTGAGCATGAGAGCTGGGTTGGAGGGCTGTAATTTGCTGGGTCTGTGTTCTGGGGAAGCTGTCCTTCCAGAAAATTGCATCTCTGCCCGTCCTTGGGGAGAAAATTGGTCCTCACGGAGACCATTTACTCTCCTGATTGCGTCACTCACCAGCCGCTCAAAGCATGACTCAGAAACTCAAGGGTGCAGAGAAAAATATGGAATGTGGTTCACTGAGTATCCTCAAACAATCATCTCTGCTTTTTGATGAATACATATATTATCAGCCAAGAAAGGCCTTTTGGATGGTGCAAATAATGATGTGAATCTTACTATAAAGAGGAGAAAGAAGAGATTCTACTAATTTGAGTCTAAACTGCCATACCTCAGGAATTGGTTCATTTACATACACCCACTCCTCTGATCCAGGCTTCGATGGGGCTGGCACTACTGGGACCGGTGAAACATCTGTAGACTCGGCAGGTGATTTCTTGAGTGGAATCTTCCCTCCTAGTGATTTTCCTCTAGGAGAACCTTCAATATGCATATTAAATCATGCCATTACAAGGATATGGATGGGGACAGATTCTGATGGAGGATTAAACTTATGATTGCTATGAGCCTCAGGCAATTCATTAACTACTCTTTAAGCAACTTTGGGCAGCCTTATCAAGTCAAAAAAAAAAAATCTCCTTCTCTATAGCCCCTAATTGTACCAATGATACCAACAGGAGGTTATTTACTTATTTTAAACAATACTATACTTCTCTTGTCCAGTTAGCTATGGAAAGCAACTTGATATTTCATTTTCATCTCTGTCCTTGCTTCCACAATGAACACATGGTTTTTTTTTTTACAAAGTTTAGACTCCAGAGAAAAGTGCAATTTACTACTGCAAAAAACTGGCAAATTGAACTATCAACTTGAAAAAGAAAGAGGATAGTCACAACAGGAGCAGTGCTCTTGGTGTTTATTGAAACCCAGGAGAAACTGCTGGGAGAAAGGATGCTATTGTGAGTCAGCCAGAGTCAGTGAGGGATGGAGGGGAGAAGAAGGGGTATTGTAGCTCTTGAATAGTTCTATATTCCCTGGATCAGACAGAGGGTTTCTAATCAGGGAAACTATATTTCTTACTACAGTCAGGTTGTATGGATGAAGGCAACCCCTGTGCCAAAAGCCTGGCTGAATTAAGGCATAAGGTGGTGGGGAGAGGGGAGGGGAGGGGAGAGTAAGAGTGAGAAGGGAAAGAGAGGGGAAGGAAGAGGAGGAAGAAAAGGAGGTTGGAGGAGCAGAAAGAGAGGCCTCATTTTAGCTCAGAATCCAGAAAGAGCATGCACTAGCTGAGAACACCAAGGGGGATTTCAGGCCAATGAAGTGGTACCCATGTGGTCTGAAAGATCTTGTGACTGAAGAAACTACCTTAACTCAGAAAGCACCTGTATTTCCTTAAAGGATCAAAGTTATAATTTAGGAATTCATTCAGTTTAAATTTAACTTACTTTCAGATTCATTGTTAAGATTTTAGACGCAGTTTATAGATACCTATAGAATTTGCAGCACTTTCTTTCCTCAAAATATATTTCTTTAGTGAATATTATTTAATGATGTGCTGTTTAGGAAAGTAAATACATCTTCCATTTTTATACTAGTTAAAAATATATGGATTATAAGTAGACAAGAAATTATCAATTATGTACTGTGGACAGTTCAGTGCTAAAAACGGTACGGCTATCTACAAGTTTAAAGTTGTATCTAGATTTTATTTTAAATTAGAAAAATTTAAGAACATCTTTATTCAGGTAATAACCAAAAATGCTCATAATTTGAGACATTTTTCTATATGATAATTTTTTTATTCTCTGACCTGAGTTTCTGGTTAAATATGTGATAACACTATCACTACTTTAAGATGAATTTCTCTAAGGAGAATTTCTAAGGATAACTTTGTAACTATGAGATTGGAATGAGTTTCTTTTTCTTCTTTTCTTACATATCATGATCATTCAGTGAAAACTAAGAAAGCTAGGAAGTATTTTTGAACCACTGTGCTTTGACCTTATTTAGATTTTATCTAATTGTTTTAAACAATCAAAATGCTAAAAGGAAAAGATGTGAATGAATTAAAATGTATCTATTGGCATAGTGAGTGAAAATAGATATCACATTTGAACAAAATCTATCAACATCTCAAATTTACAAAAGGCAGTCCTTTTAAAGTATTACTCATGTGACCATGTGAATATTTCTAAGATGTTTGCTTTCATTGGAAGTTGAATTATTAGTCCTGAGGGTAGCCATTCTTCTTGCATGAAAAGTTTGAAGGGTAATCTGTTCTTAGCACACGGGAAAGGTAGATTTTAGCAGTTTTTAGTCCAGTTATTAGAATCTAATTGTATCATGCAGAAGCCCATGGAGTGAGAACAAGTAGATAAAATGAGGTATACAAGAAAAACACAATTTTATAAGGTGAACATGGGATTTATTTAATGATTTTATCTGTAAATAAATAGTCAAAGTTGAAACAGCAGAGCAACAGATTTGAGCAATGATAGTAACATACTAGGAGCTCAGGAAAGGTAAGAAAAACACTTGATCAACTGAAGAAAGGAATCTGAAAAAACTGGAACACTTTCACATTAAGTTGGCACTATTCAATGAGTTAAGATTGTAGGAAGGAGGATAAGATGTAAAAAGTCTGATTTTTTTTTTAAAGAAAGGCATTTTTATTACCTTTCAGTCTTAAAACATGCCCTAGTAGAATCTGATTTAATTAAGAACCTCACTGGGTAGAAACTAGAAGATTGGTTAACAGTGACAGCTTCCTTATTGTTTTGCTTCAGCAAGAAAACATTTTGTTGTTAACAGATAGTGCTAATAGTTGCCTGGGCTGCAAACATTGGCAACTGAAGTGGAGACTCAGGATGCCTTGGATAAATGAAAATTTTAGCTCTGAAGCAACGTGGCCAGGAAGAGAAGGGTGTCAGTGATAGGTAAGGATCCAGATATGGAACATGAACCAGCTTCTCTAAATCACTTACTGAGAAGCTATTTCGGAAGAGTTTTCTCTCCTTGTTGTCCTAGAATTCATGTTGTTACTCTGTGTGGAGCTCAGTTCAGTTCAGTTTAGCCACTCAGTCATGTCTGACTCCTTGAGATCCCATGTAATGTAGCACACCAGGCTTCCCTGTCCATCATCAGCTCCCGGAGATTACTCAAATTCATGTCCATTGCACTGGTGATGTCATCCAACCATCTCATCCTCTGTCAACCCCTTCTCCTCCTGCCTTCAATCTTTCCCAGCATCAGGGTCTTTTCCAATGAGTCAACTCTTCACATGAGGTGGCCAAAGTATTGGAGTTTCAGCTTTAGCATCAGTCCTTCCAATGAATATTCAGGGCTGATTTCCTTTAGGATGGACTGGTTTGATCTCCTTGCAGTCCAAGGGACTCTCAAGAGTCTTCTCCAACACCACAGTTCAAAAGCGTCAATTCTTTGGCGCTCAGCTTTCTTTATAGTCCAACTCTCACATCCACACATGACTACTGGAAAAAACCATAGCCTTGGCTAGATGGACCTTTGTCTGCAAAGTAATATCTCTGCTTTTTAATAGGCTGTCTAGGTTGGTTATAGCTGTTCTTCCAAGCAGCAAGCATCTTTTAATTTCATGGCTGTAGTTACCATGTGCAGTGATTTTGGACCTCCCCCTCCCCCCCAAAATAAAGTCTCTCACTGTTTCCATTGTTTCCCCATCTATTTTCCATGAAGTGATGGGACCAGATGCCATGATCTTAGTTTTCTAAATGTTGAGCTTTAAGCCAACTTTTTCATTCTCCTCTTTCACTTTCATTAAGAGGCTCTTTAGTTCTTTGCTTTCTGCCATAAGGGTGGTGTCATCTGCATATCTGAGGTTATTGATAATTCTCCTGGCAATCTCGATTCCACTTTGTGCTTCATCCAGCCCAGCATTTCTCATGATGTACTCTGCATATGAGTTAAATAAACAGGGTGACAATATACAGCCTTGACATACTCCTTTCCCGATTTGGAACTAGTGTGTTGTTCCAGGTCCAGTTCTAACTGTTGCTTCTTGACCTGCATATAGATTTCTCAGGAGGCAGGTCAGGTGGTCTGGTATTCCCATCTCTTTCAGAATTTTCCACAGTTTATTGTGATCCACACAGTCAAAGTTTTGGCATAGTCAATAAAGCAGAAATAGATGTTTTTCTGGAACTCTCTTGCTTTTTTGATGATCCAGCGGATGTTGGCAATTTGATCTCTGGTTCCTCTGCCTTTTCTAAATCCAGCTTCAACATCTGGAACTTCACAGTTCACATACTGTTGAATCCTGGCTTGGGGAATTTTCAGCATTACTTTACTAGCATGTGAGATGAGTGCAACTGTGTGGTAGTTCAAACATTCTTTGGCATTGCCTTTCTTTGGGATTGTAATGAAAACTGACCACTGGTCCTGTGGCCACTGCTGAGTTTTCCAGATTTGCTGGCATATTGTGTGGAGCTGGAGGTGTGGAATGTAGACTACTATAAAGTGATGAGGACTGGTTATTTGGGATCACTTATAGGCATCTGGTCCCATCACTTCATGGGAAATAGATGGGGAAACAGTGGAAACAGTGTCAGACTTTATAGTTTTGGGCTCCAAAATCACTGCAGATGGTGAATGCAGCCATGAAATTAAAAGACGCTTACTCCTTGGAAGGAAAGTTATGACCAACCTAGATATCATATTAGCATATTAAAAAGCAGAGACGTTACTTTGCCAACAAAGGTCTGTCTAGTCAAGGCTATGGTTTTTCCAGTGGTCACGTATGGATGTGAGAGTTGGACTGTGAAGAGGGCTGAGTGCCGAAAAATTGATGCTTTTGAACTGTGGTGTTGGAGAAGACTCTTGAGAGTCCCTTGGACTGCAAGGAGATCAAACCAGTCCATCCTAAAGGAGATCAGTCCTGGGTGTTCATTGGAAGGACTGATGCTGAAGCTGAAACTCTAATACTTTGGCCACCTCATGCGAAGAGTTGACTCACTGGAAAAGACCCTGATGCTGGGAGGGGTTGGGGGCAGGAGGAGAAGGGGACGAGAGAGGATGAGATGGCTGGATGGCATCACCGACTCGATGGACATGAGTTTGAGTAAGCTCCTGATTGGTGATGGACAGGGAGGCCTGGCGTGCTGCTATTCATGAGGTTGCAAAGAGTTGTACACAACTGAGCGAATGAACTGAACAGAAAGGATCTGATTTTAGTATAATTATAATCAGTGATAAACACTGGGAACTCCTTAAGTCAACTTTGCAAAGGATTTGCCTTTCTGCCCACAGTCTTTAATAACCTGATCTGGAATCAATAATTATATCCCACTTTTATTTAGTCCCACGACTCTGAGCAGGATCCTGTTGTTTTGTATATTTACTTATTCCCTGCAATAGCCACAGGGAAGTACTTTTACGACCTCATTTTACACACAAGGGAGTTGAAACAGGCTAAGGTCAAGTTGTCTGCCCTTAGTCACCTGGATACCATTTAGATGGTAAACAGGCAGAGCCAGAATCTCAGTCCAGGCAGGCTGACTCCAGGGTCCATACATTTGACTATCATATTTGATTGCCTTTAGTGTCTATTGATGTAATTCATGTTCAGAAGTGTTCATTAGGCTGATATTTAGAAATCTGCAAGTTTTAGAGTTGCCCTTTTAATACTATTTACTTGGCTCATAAATTGATTTTAAGACTATTCTATTTACATTGCATTATAATTGTTACAATTTAATTTTTCTGCTTGTGGTGAAAAATCTATTAAAATTACAGTCTGAGAAATCAATTAATTGAAAGGCTAGATAATAGAGTATAGATAATATTGTTTAATTCATTTAAATTAGATGATGGTGTTAAGGCAAAATCCAAGGAAGTTCTGAGAACACTGTGGAGAGTTAATATGGAGTATAGATTGCATTCACCAAAGTGTGAAGAGGCTCTGACTTTCCCTTCTCTCAGATTAATCATTCCTAACAAAATATTACCTTATTTATTTTGACTCTCAATTTCCTCATCTTTGAAGTAGGAAATGATCATTGCTACTTCACAGGTGGTTATGAGGATTTAGGGAGATTATACATAAAAATGATCTTGCATAGTGCCTGGCATATAGATGATCTAGGAATTTCAATTCCATTTCACTCTCATCTTTTTTCCTCTGTTCTTCCATATCCTTACAATGAAATGTCATTAATGTTTATAACATTGACATAATATTTATGGCTAAGTGACTTGGTAGCACCTAAACTATAAGTTAAATCAGAAGGCTAGCACTGGAACAGTCCCAATACTAATACATGGGCAGGCTGACAGAACTAAAGAGGATGAGGTTTCCAAGCATTTATTTATAGAACTCTAGTCCCAACAGGGGCTTCCCTGGTGGCTCAGATGGTAAAGAATCTGCCTGCAATACTGGAGACCCAGGTTCGATTCCCTGGGTCAGGAAGATCTCCTGGAGAAGGAAATGGCAACCCATTCCAGTATCATTGCCTGGAGAATCCTTTGGACAAAGGAGCTTGGTGGGCTACAGTCTATGGGGTCTCAAAGAGGCAGACATGTCTGAGCAACAAACACTTTCACTTTTTAGTCCCAGCGGATACTCCTCTGAGAGAGTTCTGCAGTCACATGTTTGGGATATTACATAGTGTGCCTCCCACTGACTTAGAGATAGATGATCATAGGACATACACATCTATATCAACATCTATCTCCGTGGAGAGTAAATATATTTTAACTTGGTGTAACACAACATTTTTCTGAAATTGGTTGATTAGGGAAAACTCTTCAATTAGCCCTTACATAATACCTCCTAGGTAAGATCACAGAGTAGAAAAGTCCTTATGTTATGAAGGAATAAAATAGGGCCATGACAAATGGTTGAAGATAATAAATTCTTTAAGAATACCATAAATACAATTGCAAATGGCATTTCAGTGTCAAGATTAGCAGGGAGAAGGGTAGGGATTGATCTAATACACAGAGAAAAATAAAGATGAGTCAAAGATGCCAACAACAGGAAACAAGGATAAGTTTAAAGGAAGGAAAAAGGAGGTGGCTCCTCAACCCATGCTTTCCATATAATTAATTGGTATCAAATAGCTTGTGAAGTAAACAGACAACCAATTAATAGTATTCACCTCCCAAAGGTATTAGTTCCAAATATAAAGAATTAAAATTACTAAGGCTTCTCTTAATGAAGTAAATCCTATTATACATGCCAAAACAACAGTACTTCTACGTGGAAGAAAGACTTCTAAATCTTGATCAAGAGTTCATCTATTTCAAATATTATTCAATACAGTAGAAACTATGTTTATGGAAATAGAAACTGACAAGTAAAATAAAAGAAAAAAAGAGTTCTTGAATTACTTAAACTGAGCTAACTGCATGATTTAAATGAATATATATTTTGCTGGGTGAAGTTGTATTTGCTTATGGTTCATTTGAGTATACTTTTACCTAAAGATGCTCTCAAAGCATGTGCATTATTAGGTCTAACTTGATGATTTGGACAGGACTGGAAAAGGTAAGTTTTCATTTTAATTCCAAAGAAGAGCAATGTCAAAGAATGTTCAAGCTACCGTATAGTTGTGCTCATCTCACACACTAGCAAGGTAATGCTCAAGATCCTTCAAGTTAGGCTTTAGCAGTATGTGAACAGAGAACTTCCAGATGTACAAGCTGAGTTTAGAAAAGGCAGAGGAACCAGAGATCAATTGACAATGTTCATTAGATCATAGAGAAAACAAAGGAATTCCAGAAAAATATCTACTGCTTCATTGACTACACTAAAGCCTTTGACTGTGTGGATCACAACAAACTGTGGAAAATTCTTAAAGAGATGGGAAAACCAGAGCACCTTACCTGTCTCCAGAGAAACCTGTATGCAGGTCAAGAAGCAACAGTTAGAACCAGACATGTAACAAAGGACTGATTCAAAATTGGGAAAGAAGTATGTCAAGGTTGTATAATGTCACCCTGTTTATTTAACCTATGTGCAGAGTACATCATGCGAAATGCTGGGCTGGATGAATTACAAGCTAGAATCAAGATTGTCAGGAGAATTATCAACAACTTCAGATATGCAGATGATACCACTCTAACGGCAGAAAGCGAAGAGGAGCTAAAGTATCTTTTGATGAGGGAGAATGAGGAGAATGAAAAAGCTAGCTTAAAACTCAACATTCAAAAAACTAGGATACTGGCATCTGGGCCTATCACTTTACGGCAAATAGAAGGAAAAAAGTGGAAACAGTGACAGATTTTATTTTCTTGGGCTCCAAGATGTGACTGTGGATGGTGACTGCAGTCATGAAATTAAAAGACTTGCTCCTTGGAAGGAAAGTTATGACAAAACAAGACAGCATATTAAAGAGCAGAGACATCACTTCACCGACAGCTGACAAAGGTCTGTATAGTCAAAGCCATGGCTTTTCCAGTAGTCATGTACGGATGTGAGTTGGACCATCAGGAAGGCTGATGACCTAAAAATTGATGCTTTCAAACTGTGGTGCTGGAGAAGACTCCTGAGAGTCCCTTGGACTGCAAGGAGATCAAACCAGTCAATCTTAAAGGAAATCGACCCTGAATACTCATTGGAAGGACTGATGCTGAAGCTGAGGCCCCAATACTTGGGCCACTTGATGTGAAGAGCCCACTCAGAAAAGACCCTGATGCTGGCAAAGAATGAGGGCAGGAAGAGAAGGGGACGACAGAGGATAAGATGGTTAGATAGCATCACTGACTCAATGGGCATGAGTTTGAGCAAACCCTGGGAGATAGGGAAGGACAGGGAAGCCTGGTGTGCTGCAGTCCTTGGGATCACAAAAAGCTGGACACGACTGAGTGACTGAAAAACCACAACAATGCATAAATATATTTCTTTTCTATTTTTGATGATTCTATGCAGATCTTTCATTTGCTTTTGCTGATCACAATGAGAAAGTAAGGGATTCGTAAAGTAAAAGTGAAAACTATTCTCCTATTTGTAAACAGGTGAGAGAAAGCATATCATAAATTATAGCCAAAACTCTAGCTAAATTTATAATCTTACCAATGTTAACTCAACAATGACTAGTTACATAAACCTATCAGGTTATATAATCAGAAAAGGGTGAGATTCTTTGAGAATCATGGATATGCATTTTCGAATGCCAAAATAGAGATCCTTTTAAGCCCATCATTCTGTGAACATTGCACATTTTGGGGCTGCTATTGCACTGGCAGTCTGTAATGAAAAATTAAGCAGTGGCACATACTTCATGACAACCCCCTGAGCATGTACTCCACAGAAGTCAACTGCATGTATCCATAACTGCATTTCAATCTTTAATTTGTTGCTGTATCAGCTCCAGGGCTTTCCTGGTGGCTCAGTGGTAAAGAATTCACCTGCCAATGCAGGAGATGTAGATTCGATCCCTAGGCTGAGAAGATTAACTGAAGAAGAAAATGGTAACTCACTCCAGTAGTCTTGCCTGAGAAATTCCATGGACAAAGAAGCCTGTTGGGTTACAGTCCATGGAGTTTCAAAGAGTCAGACACAACTTAAAGACTGGCAAAAACCACTACAATGTTGTTAAGTAATTAGCCTCCAACTAATAAAAAATAAAGGAAAAAAAAAAAAAAGACTGAGCAGGCACATATGTAGCAGCTTCAACACTATTGTTGTTTAGTCATTAAGTCATGATTGACTCTTTTGCAACCCCATGGACTGTAGTCCACCAGGCTTCTCTTGTCCATGGGATTTCCCAGGCAAGAATACGGGAGTGGGTTGCCGTTTTCTTTTCCCCGGGATCTTCCCAATCCAGGGATCAAACCTGTGTCTCCTGCATTGGCAGGAGGATTCTCTATTACTGAGTCACCTGGGAAGCCCAGTGGGTTCAACATACAATGTAACTAATATGCTTTTAAGAGCCTGGTATTTCTCCTGCCAACTATCAATTATTTACAAAATTTTATTCCCCTTATTTCACAGAAACAGTTAAGATAGAAAATAAATGAAACTAGATCAGGAAAAATACAACCTAAATTAGAAGGGCAAGGCAAGGAGAGGAATTAGAAAGCAGACTCCAGGATACAGGTCCTTGCTTAGAAACTAAAATCTTAGATGCTAATTTGGTTCTGAATTTCTAGACAGCCAATATGGAAAAGGCAGTGCTGTCATTTAGAGGTACTAATTATTTAGCCATGTAGAGGAAGAAAAATTCTCCAGTCCCTTTCTTCTGAATGAAATTTCCCACCTAGGATTTTACACAGAGGCTACTGAATGATGTAATGGGCATTCTATCCCTTCAGAAAATGAAATACCAGGTTATTAGTAGTATAATGAAACTATCTCCACTGCTGCTGTGTTGAGGACTTTATATCAAAGAACTTATCAGTGAAAGCAATTTCATGGAATCTTTCCAAGAAAATATGGTTCAGTATGTAGTTTTCTGATGGCATAACTTAGCCTAAGGATAACACTTAGAGTATTTATGATTGAATATTCTGTATCTTAGATATCAGAGAAGGTAATGGTGCCTCACTCCAGTACTCTTGCATATCCTCTAAATTATTCCTCACAAGCATCACTTTCCTCAGCAGGACATTTGGTAAGAGCCAGGCTACAGAAAGACTGAGGTTTTCTTTGGCAAGGGTTTATGATTGACAAATGCCTGAAAGAAGGGCTCAACATACATTACTACATAAATATCACTATTTTCACTGAGAGTTATAAAATGCAGAATTATATTTAATCATATTTATCTTAATCTGTACCTTTTCTTTTGAGTGAAGTTTCACTTTTCTTCCCTTTTCCTTCCTGAAGAGGTTCTCGATTACCATGCGGGGGCTCTAAACAAAATTTAACACATAAATATCATTTATGATTTTTTTTGATAGCTGGGTTATGATTTGTAAGCAATCAAATGTGATTTCTCAAAACAGCTATATTTGTGAACTGCCTAAAATGGCTCAGACCTTTACTGTGAGTTAAAATTAATCTGAAGTTGGACTATGGATTGAAAATTCTTGAATGACAACCCTGATAGGACTATTCTATTTTGTGACATTGAGAAGTTGAGTCCTAAGTTTAACATTAGCATTTGGTAGTGAATTTGCTTGTTGTTGTTCAGTTGCTAAGTCACATCTGACTATTTTTGACCCCATGGACTGCAGCACGCCAGGCCTCCCTGTCCCTCACCATTTCCCAGAGTTTGTCCAAATTCATATCCATTCTGTTGGTGATGCCATCCAACCATCTCATCCTCTGTCACCCGCTTCTCCTTCTGCCTTCAATCTTTCCCAGCATCAGGGTCTTTTCCAATGAGTCAGCTCTTCCCATCAAGTGGCCAAAGTACTGGAGCTTCAACTTCAGCATCAATCCTTCCAATGAGTATTCAAGGTTGATTTCCTTTAAGATTGACTGATTTGATCTCCTTTCTGTTCAAGGGACTCTCAACAGTCTTGTCCAGCACCACAGTTCGAAAGCATCAATTCTTCGGTGCTCTGCCTTCTTTATGGTCCACCTTTCACAACAGTACGTGACCACTGGAAAGACTATAGACTTAACCATACAGACCTTTGTCAGCAAAGTGATGTCTTTGCTTTTTAACACACTGTCTAGGTTTGTCAGCGAGTTTGATTATAAACTCTTTAATGCAACATACATACAGAATTTTAAAAGTTAGTCACAAGTACATTTGAAGCAGATGGCTCTATTAGTATTTGGATATAGTTCACTGAAATGATGGTTATACAATAAGATGACTGGATCTATAATAAGAATGATGCCAAAACACTTTGAAGGAGAGTTAAATAAACACATTATTTTGATATGGCACATTCTTGAAGTTCTCTTGACCCCATACTTGGTTGCCTTGTGACATTTACATTCCATTGTGCCTTGACTATTAACTTGTAATACAAAGGATGGTTTGGGAATATATACATTGGATTCCCTGGAATCTAATTAAAAGACATGCTGGAAAGGGGGAAATGGGAAACTGATGACCTGGAGGTCAATAAGATTTCCCAAATAATAATTTGGTTTTTGAAAAAAATCACTACATCCCACATAATTCACCAAACAAGTTCAGTCATCTTTCTCCATTTGTCTTGGGTTACAGTTTGTTCCCCCTCGTCGTAAGGATGCACATATGGGGCAATTTAAATGTCTGTGATAGAGTTTGTCTGACCTATTCTCTGTGTTTAGAAGTGACAGTTATAAGAATGTGTAAATGCATAACATATCACTTATGTTTAAATATCTTAGCTCCAAAAACAAAGATTCCATAGAAATAAGACAACCTCTTTTGTTAGTCTCTATAAAAGGACTTTTAAACATCCAAATAGCTAAATAGTTAAACACCAACTCATTCATAAATAAATAAATCCAAAGATATGAATTAGTTTTTTTTTTTAGAGGTAAGGTTAATAAAAAAAGTCTAGATAACCTCTTAGTACCTTTAATAACAATACTCTGGGTAACCAACCTTTTAGCTCTAAACTTTAGCAGAAGGCAACAGAAAAGGGGGTGAAAATAGGGACACTAAGATGCTGAACTTAGTGAGCAAGTCTAATTTCTGCTGGGAGTAGCATGAATTCTGCCTGTTTGAAAAAATTATTTTCAAAATGTATTCTGAAATCTCCAAATATATTCTTAGCAGCATTGATAGCACTACCATGCTTTGTCACACTCAGAACTTTGGTTTTAAATTACATTCTGATATTTGATAGTGGACTTGATAATAAACTCTCTAATGGAGCAAAATTGTGAAGTTTTAAAAATTTAATCTCAAGGGTACTTGAAGAAGATAAAAAATGCAGAACTGTAAAAAATTAATAAACAGAAATCTCAATTAAACAGAGTTGAGAAACCAAAAGGGGGAGATCTTTGGTCCTAAGAGGATAGTATTACCCAACAGGAGGAAGAAAGACTCCTCTTCTTTCCTGACACGGATTCAGCCAATGAAAAGCCATGGACTCATGGGGGTACTATGGACCTTCCAACTTCCTTTTCCCTCTATAGAAGCATTCTCCTTCCCTTGTCATACGAGGACTTATATAGGGCTTGCCATAGTTGCAGACCCTGCATTATCATTTTCTGCTAATTCTGAATAAACCCATCTTCACTGGAGAAATATCTGACACTCTATTCATTTCAGGTCAACAAACCCATAAACAGTGTAAAGCTGTCAGTTCAGTTGAGTTCAGTCACTCAGTCGTGTCCGATTCTTTGGGACCCCCATGGACTGCAGCACTCCAGGCTTTCCTATCCATCACCAACTCCCAGAACTTACTCAAACTCATGTCCATTGAGTTGGTGATGCCATCCAACCATCTCACCCACTATCATCCCCTTCTCCTCCTGCCTTCAATCTTTCCCAGCATGAAGGTCTTTTCCAATGAGTCAGCGGCCAAAGTATTGGAGTTTCAGCTTCAGCATCAGTCCTTCCAGTGAATATTCAGGACTGATTTCCTTTAGGATGGACTGGTTGGATCTCCTTGCAGTCCAAGGGACTCTCAAGAGTCTTCTCCAACACCACAGTTCAAAAGCATCAATTTTTAGGCACTCAGCTTTCTTTTCAGTCCAACTCTCACATCCATACATGTCTACTGCAAAAACCATAGCTTTGACTAGACAGACCTTTGTTGGCAAAGTAATGTCTCTGCTTTTTAATATGCTGTCTAGGTTGGTCATAGCTTTTCTTCCAAGGAGCAAGTATCTTTTAATTTCTTGGCTGCAGTCACCATCTGCAGTGATTTTGGAGCCCCCCGAAAATAGTCTCTGTTTCCACTGTAGAACTGTATTTGAGCAAAATGACCTTTAGTACTTAAGTGTACAATGCTTCCTTCTTTACCCCATTTCCACCTTGGCTTTTTTTTTTTTTTAGTAAATCATTTCTCTTTTCTTCTCAACTTTTAAAGAAAATTGAAATTGGATGTTCACTTTGGGCTTGTTCAGAAGCCTCTGGCTTTCAGTTCTGAAAATGTGTTCTTTTGAAAAACACTAAATTTTTTAATTATAAATATAAATAAACCCACTGGGAACTTCCCTCCATAAAACCACTTATCCCACCTTCCCTGAGCTGTAACAGCAGTGTGCCCTGTACTGTGGCCCCATCAGTGTCTACGAGCACTGAGATCTCACAGTGATGCCTTGCAGTTGTAAGGCAGTAATTAGGCCTCTGGTGGTGAACCCTTCTGTGCATTTTAAAAGCTCAGGCAGTAGTCCTGCCCTTGCTGGAAGAAGGAGACAGATACAACCACTCTTTGAAGCAACAACAGCTTTATTATTCCTCCAAATGCACAGTATTCAACTATACAATTTTAAATTCACAAGCAAACTTCAGAAACTTAGAAGACTGCTAGAGACTGGTTTCAGGGAATGGCTCCAGTACACAGATACCCCTGGTCATGAGGCTGAGGTGAAGAAAGGGAGGAAAGGCCATGGTCTTGGGTTTGAGGCCTGGGTGGACAATGCCAGGCTCCCTCGAGCCTCTGTGGAAATTGTCTTTCCCAGTTAAATAGCATTTTTAAGGTTTCCATTAGTCCTCCAGACCTCTGTTTTGCTTTTTAAAGGGAAAAAGTATGTATGTTTAATTAAATGCTTTGTGCTTTATTGTTCATATGATAAAAACATTTTTGTGTATTTTGTCTTTAGTTAAGTCCCATTTTGTGGAATATAATGATCTTCAGCAGACCATAATAAATGTTATTAAAGTTTTCAAATTTATTTGTTTAATATAAGCAAACTTAATTTTGAAAAATCAGACCCATCTCTGATCTCCATGAAGAAGAAAGATTATAGCCTTTAAAAATGCAATCATGACACAATAACAAGCAAACCTAGGTAGACTTGTGTCACTGCACAGCTGACCACTTACAAAGCCGAAACCAGAAATTAAAGTCACGTTTGCTTCATATACACAGCACTAAGTCGATCCTGTCATGCTCCCAGTATCATACATTTCAACAGTTGAGCATTTCCCTTTTGTCATTATATATTCTACCACTTCATGGTCCATAGTGGTTAAGGATACAGAAAGAACTTAAGCTAAAAAATATTCTCTATATAAACTATCCATGTATGCTATATGTTACAGAGATACAAGTTTACTGAGATGTCTGGAGCTTGTTTCTGGCCTTTTATAATTGCATAGCACAAAAGAATAACAGTTACACATATATTCTAGTCTCTAATGGATGCTGTTGATTTTTTCCCTTATTCTTGTGGGCAACTGGTTATGTCCTCATTTTGGTAAGGAGGTCTCACTCTTCATAAACTCAGCTCTACCGCTCCAGCAAACAGAAGTCTGTCCCCTTGATCTGCTCTACGCTCCTTATGGTTACTCTCTCTGTGCCTCCCCTTCTCTTGTCCATGTTCTCATTCTAATCATGCCCAGTAGATCTGGGCCTGAGGTTGCCCACACGGAGGGATCCCACATGGTCAGGTACTTGCGCTTTGGGACAGCCGTGCTCTCAGCTAATGCTGCCTCTCCACTTCATCTGAGCAGACAGCTTCCTTTCACATGACTGACGCTGTTGAAAGCCTGAATCTACTGATAGATAAATGGACTGGTACTATCGTTTACAATTCCTTTCTAAGTGAAAATGAGAAACTGGTAAACAGGGGTAGCAATCACTCTGTCAGTCACCTGATGCTTGCTTTCCTTTCGCAGCGGGAGTTTTGGACCGCTCCTGTGGAAGGTGGACGTCCTTCTCTTTTTCCGGTTCCGGAGGGGGAGGGGGAGGAGGAGGCAGGGACGTCTTCTCAGTCAGGGAAACTTCTTCTTTTCTCTCAGCTTCCTTTTCTTCTAATTTCTTTTTCACTTCAAGCAGGATGATAAGAATGGATCTTTATTAGCAACTCCAGACACCTACTATTTCACGTGAACTAAGGTAAACCTAACTTAACATAAAATTGCTCTCATTACTCTCTGAATTAAGGCTGAATTCATGTTTTAAATTATCCAGTCCTTAAAGCTGACATTTGAAGTCATCTCTATCTGGTTAGAAATACCATTACCCCTGCCTCTGATGGAGATGGTGATGGGGGGGGAGGGGGTGTGGGGTGTGTGTGTGTGTGTGTGTGTGTGTGTGTGTGTCTATAGCAGGTAGACGATTTGATGAGAGGATGCCAACTATAAAACTAACAATCTAGAATTAGCTAATATACTGGGAGAGGAAAGTAAAGAATTACGTCAAATTTTCTAGTGGATAAACGAGGTGAAAAAAGCCTAAAGAGAAGATGAAGAGCAATATGACAGAAGAGGTGGAGATCAGGAGGACATAGAAGGGAAAAGAAATGCATGCGGCACTAACTTCTAGGGGTAAATACATATAAAGCATTTAGAATGGTGCTCAGTACTCAAATAAGGCTTAATAGAATTCATCCATTCATACACTAGCTAGTTATTCAATCTCAGTTGTGCCCTGAAGGAAAGGAAGCCTTACAACAATAAGATAAAACTATGCCAATACTGTGGGCTTCCCAGGTGGCACTGGTGGTAAAGAACCCATCTGCCAATGTAGGAGACATAAAAGACAGGTTCAGTCCCTGGGTAGGGAAGCTCCCCTGGAGGAGGGCATGGCAACCCAGTCAGTATTCTTGCCAGGAGAATCCCACGGACAGAGGAGCCTGGTAAGCTATGGTCCATAGGTTCTCAAAGAGTTGGACACAACTGAAGGGACTGAGCATGCATGCGTGCCAATACCATCAATAGGTAAAACTATAGCAATACTGTAAATAATAATAATAGTAATACAAACAATGCTAGGCACAGTTGTGGCTGCCAGAGATACAAAAGTAAAACAAAAGAGAAAAATCACAGCCTTGTGAAGCTTGCAAACCATAAACATGATGAATAAAGTAAGTCATGTAAGAAGCTGGAAGGTGGTAAGTGCTCTATAGAAAATATGCAGAGCAGAGGGAAGGGCATCAGGAGTGCTGTGGGGCAGCTTCCACAGTTTGTTTCAATGGCGTGCTTTGCAGGATAGACCCACTGAGAAGGTGGCAACTGAGCAAAGACTTGAAGAGATTGAGGGAGTGTGCATTCCAGGCAGAGGAGACCGCTCTGGGGTCCTGAGGGGGTGTTTCTAGATTGTCTAGGGTCCTATAATTGTTAGGGCCCTTTGCCCTTCTGGATTCAGGCTTACCTTACCCAGCGTGCCCTTCCCACCCTCCCTGACTTCCCAGTGCTCCACCCTGGAAATGGCCACAACTTTACCCCTGTACCAATGGCAGTGAATACCTGCACCCTTGTATGGCTATTTCTCCCATTGCCCTCAGATCATTCTTTTCAACTTGGCAAGATAAGGAGGATTTGTTTTATTGGATTTTTTCAAACTGGAAATTAATATCTTTTCTGATTATGAAAGTAATATACAATTATTGCCTTTAAAATTTCAACAGTGTAGATAAATAAGCTGAAAGAGAAATTTCTTGTTAATTCTCTTCGTCCTCCTTCTTCCCCCCTCATCAAAGACTGTATTATTGTTAAAAAGAAAACCATAAGCCCAAAATGGCATCACTTGTGCTAAATAAATAAAGTCCATGATACCAAACCTGTGCTACCTGCCTCAGCTGCAGTTTCTACCTTCCACAGAAGTATAATTTTAATCAATCAGTTTGGAATTTTCTGGTTGGCACCAATGAGATGATCTGTCATGTGGGCCCTCTCTATATCACCTCCCTTCTATATCAAAGAAGAGGAGTCAATCTGCATGGCAAAGACCCTTGCAGTTCCCTTCCCCCAAAAGATGTCCTGGCCCAAAATAACCATTTTTTCCCCCTTTTGCTAAAGACTTCCCTGTTCCACCCTCGTGTCTATGAAAACTTCTACTTTTTACTTCCCTTCAGAGTGTCTTCTAGTTGTTAGATGGGACACTGTTTGGTCAGGAATAGTTGAATAAAGCCAGTTAGAACTTCAGATTTACTGGGCTGAATTTTGTTTTTTTATTAGCATATACTGTCACTATTTTCTGTGCACATAC
The DNA here is from genome assembly GCF_019320065.1 of Cervus canadensis. Classification (NCBI taxonomy): domain Eukaryota; kingdom Metazoa; phylum Chordata; class Mammalia; order Artiodactyla; family Cervidae; genus Cervus; species Cervus canadensis. The sequence continues at coordinate 36,619,915 of NC_057401.1, forward strand.
ATTTAATAATTGCTGCTGTTGTTTTAATCCCTTAGTCATGTCTGACTCTGTCGCCCACCAGGCTCCTCTGTCCATGGGATTTACCAAGCAGGAATACTGGAGGGGGTTGCCTCCAGGGAATCTTCCCAACCCAGGGACAGAACCCATGTCTCCTGCATAGAGAGATTCTATACCACTGAGCCACCTGGCAAGCTCAAATTTAATAATAGATACACTTTTAAAAACAAAAAAAGGGACAATTTAAATATAACCTGATTTTTCCCACTTAACAGTATATTATGATTATTTTAAAACAGCAGACTATTCATAGAAGTACCATCTCCTTTTATTTTTTGTTTTTAACTTAATCAGGATGTTTAGTACAGAGCACTGGACTAGGTGAATGTTTATTATTTTAATGACAAAATATTTGTTAAAAATAATTAATGGATTGGAACGTAAATCTTAGATAAGTGGCAGTGGAGACTGTTCACATGATAAGTGACTGGGATAGAAAATGAGTCTGATAGCCGGCACAAACACTGATTCAAATCTGTAGATGTTTGAAGCTACAGTTCAGTTCAGTTCAGTCGCTCAGTCATGTCTGACTCTTTGCAACCCCATGGACTGCAGTATGCCAGGCCTTACTGTCCATCACCAACTCCTGGAGCCTATTCAAACTCATGATGAGTTTGATGCCATCCAACCATCTCATCCTCTGTTGTCCCCTTCTCCTCTTGCCTTCAATCTTTCCCAGAATCAGGGTCTTTTCAAATGAGTCAGTTCTTCACATAAGGAGGCCAAAGGATTGGAGTTTCAGTTTCAGCATCAGTCCTTCCAATGAATATTCAGGACTGATTTCCTTTAAGACAGACTGGTTCTATCTCCTTGCAGTAAAAGGGACTCTCAAGAGTCTTCTCCAACACCACAGTTCAAAAGCCTCAATTCTTTGGCGCTAAGCTTTCTTTATAGTTCAACTGTCACATCTATACAAGACTACTGGAAAAACCATAGCCTTGACTAGATGAACCTTTGTTGGCAAAGTAATGCCTCTGCTTCTTAATATGCTGTCTAGGTTGGTCATAACTTTTCTTCCAAGGATTAAGCGTCTTTTAATTTCATGGCTGCAGTCACCATCTGCAGTGATTTTTGAGCCCAAAAATATAAAGTCTGACCCCCCCAAAATAAAAGCTGTTTCCACTGTTTCCCCATCTATTTGCCATGAAGTGATGGGACCAGATGCCATGATCTTAGTTTTCTGAATGTTGAGCTTTAAACCAAATTTTTCACTCTCCTCTTTCACTTTCATCAAAAGTCCCTTTAGTTTTTCTTTGCTTTCTGCCATAAGGGTGGTGTCATCTGCATATCTGAGGTTATTGATATTTCTTCTGGCAATCTTGATTCCACTTTGTGCTTCATCCAGCCCAGTGTTTAGCATGATGTACTCTGCATATAAGTTAAATAAGCACGGTGACAATATACACCCTTGACGTACTCCTTTCCCGATTTGGAACCAGTGTGTTGCTCCAGGTCCAGTTCTAACTGTTGCTTCCTGACCTGCATACATATTTCTCAAGAGGCAGGTCAGGTGGTCTGATAATCCCATCTCTTTCAGATTTTTCCACAGTTTGTTGTGATCCACACAGTCAAAGGTTTTGGCATAGTCAATAAAGCAGAAATAGATGTTTTTCTGGAACTCTCTTGCTTTTTCAATAATCCATCGGATGTTGGCAATTTGACTTCTGGTTCCTCTGCCTTTTCTAAAACCAGCTTGAATGTCTGGAAGTTCACGGTTTACCTACTGTTGAAGCCTGGCTTGGAGAATTTTGAGCATTACTTTACTAGCGTGTGAGATGAGTGCAATTGTGCAGTAGTTTGAAAATTCTTTGGCATTGCCTTTCTTTGGGATTGAAACGAAAACTGACCTTTTCCAGTCCTGTGGTCACTGCTGAGTTTTCCAAATTGGCTGGCATATTGAGAGCAGCACTTTCACAGCATCATCTTTTAAGATTCGAAATAGTTCATCTGGAATTGTATCACCTCCACTAGCTTTGTTCATAGTGATGCTTCCTAAGGCCCACTTGACTTTGCATTCCAGGATGTCTGGCTCTAGGTGAGTGATCACAGCATTGTGGTTATCTGGGTCATGAAGATCTTTTTTATATAGTTCTTCTGTGTATTCTTGTCACCTCTTCTTAGTATCTTCTGCTTCTGTTAGGTCCATACCATTTCTGTCCTTTATTGAGCCCATCTTTGCATGAAATGTCCCCTTGGTATCTCTAATTTTCTTGAAGAGATCTCTAGTCTTTCCCATTCTGTTGTTCTCCTCTATTTCTTTGCACTGATCACTGAGGAAGGCTTTCTTATCTCTCCTTGCTGTTCTTTGGAACTCTGCATTCAAATGGGTATATCTTTCCTTTTCTCCTTTGCTTTTCGCTTCTCTTCTTTTCACAGCTATTTGTAAGGACTCCTCAGACAGCCATTTTGCTTCTTTGCATTTCTTGTTTTTGGGGATGGTCTTGCTCCCTGTCTCCTGTACAATGTCATGAACCTCTGTCCATAGTTCATCAGGTACTCTGTCTATAAGATCTAATCCCTTGAATCTACTTCTCACTTCCACTGTATAATTGTAAGGTATTTGATTTAGGTCATACCTGAATGGTCTAGTGGTTTTCCCTACTTTCCACAATTTAAGTCTGAATTTTGCAGTAAGGTGTTCATGATTAGAGCCACAGTCAGGTCCCGGTCTTGTTTTTGCTGACTGTATAGAGCTTCTCCATCTTTGGCTGCAAAGACTATAAGCAATCTGATTTTGGCATTGACCATCTGGTGATGTCCACGTGTAGAGTTTTCTCTTGTGTTGTTGGAAGACGGTGTTTGCTATGACCACTGTGCTCTCTTGGCAAAACTCTGTTAGCCTTTGCCCTGCTTCATTCTGTATGCCAAGGCCAAAGTTGCCTGTTACTCCGGATGTTTCTTGAGTTCCTACTTTAGAATTCTAGTCCCCTATAATGAAAAGGACATCTTTTTGGGTATTAGTTCTAGAAGGTCTTGTAGGTCTTCATAGAACCGATGAACTTCAGCTTCTTCAGCATTACTGGTCAGGGCAGAGACTTGGATTACTGTGATATTAAATGGTTTGCTTTGGAAATGAACAGAGATCATTCTGTCATTTTTGAGATAGCATCCAAGTGCTGCATTTCTGAATCTTTTTTGACTATGATGTCTACTCCATTTCTTCTAAGGGATTCTTGCCCACAGTAGTAGATATAATGGTCATCTGATTTAAATTCACCCATTCCAGTCCATTTTAGTTCATTGATTGCTAAAATGTCAACATTCACTCTTGCCACCTCCTGTTTGACCACTTCCAATTTCCCTTGATTCATGGATATAACATTCCTGGTTCCCATGCAGTATTGCTCTTTATAGCATCAGACCTTGTTTCCATCACCAGTCACATCTACAACTGGGTGTTGTTTTTGCTTTGGCTCTGTCTCTTCTTTCTGAAGTTATGTCTCCACTGATCTCCAGTAGCATATTGGGCATGTACTGACCTGGGGAGTTCATCTTTCAGTGTCCTATCTTTTTGCTTTTTCATACTGTTCATGGGGTTCTCAAGGCAAGGATACTGAAGTGGTTTGCCATTCCCTTCTCTGTGGACCACTTTTTGTCAGAACTCTCCACCATGACCCGACCGTCTTGGGTGGCCCTACATGGCATGGCTCATAGTTTCATTGAGTTAGACAAGACTGTGGTCCATGTGATCAATTGGTTAGTTTTCTGTTATTGTGGTTTTCAGTCTGTCTGCCTTCTGATGGAGAAGGATATGAGGCTTATGGAAGCTTCCTCATGGGAGAGACTGAGGGGGAAACTGGGCCTTGTTGATGGGCGGGGCCATGCTCAGTAAATCATTAATCCAATTTTCTGTTGATGGGTGGAGATATGTTCCCTTCCTGCTATTTACCTGGGGCCAAACTATGGTGGAGGTCATGCAGATAAAGGTGACCTCCTTTAAAAGATTCCATGCATGTACTGCTACACTCATTGTCCCCAACCCAGCATCAGGCCACCACTGACCCACGGCTCTACTGGAGACTCCTGGACACTCCCAGGCAAGTCTGGGTCAGACTTGTTGAAGCTACAACCTAGATTCAATTTGTTTTTGCTTTTCAATCTCAACTCTAGAGGTTACCTTCCTCCTCTCAGCCTAATTTCTGACTGTCAAAATAACATGTTAAGCCTTTTATATAATATATTTGCTTTGTATGAAAGTTTCACATGGATGTTTTAGGGGAGTGGACATTTAGATGTGGAAGCTTGTCTTTCTAAGTGTGAACTCCTGGGGTTTCCAAGGTGATTGCGGCTTACACTTATGCACTATTTTGGTGTCAGTTCACTGATAAATCATAGAAGTTAGGTCACAAATCTGGGGATGAGAGAAAGCATTCTACCAAGGCAGTTTTAGAACCTTTGTGATAGTTAATTTTGACCACTTTTTATTATACCAAGAAATTACACTTGTCAGTGTAGTCAGGGATGACTGATAAACAAAAGGGTAACATTTCATTTCTTCCTAAGCTCATCAAAACCACACATTACATTTTTGCTACATAAACTCAAAATTATAAAAGAATTGTAATTACCTTTATTTTCTTTTTTCATTAGTTCAGTCATAAACATTTCCTTTACTTTTTGGCACAATGACTGTTTATCTACTTCAGCATTGATTTTTATCAAAATGTTTTCTGGCTCTGTAAACCACTGCTCCAATGAAGGCCAGTTGTCAAGGAAGCCTACAATTCTGCAAAACCCAAATATTATATGAATATAATATAATGAATTACATAAATATCACATACTGAATATGTGAATATCACATATTGAATATATCATATATATCACATATGAATATCATATACTGATTGAAATGTTGGAGTAACAATAAGCATGATTTATCTGATGTACATGATGAAAAAACCAGCTGCCAACATATCTGAAAAAAGCAATTTTAAGAAGTCTACAGGCAATGAAATACATCCACTTTAAAGAAGACATCAGTTAATGCCAACTAGCCATATGTTTTGAGGTATAGGAGAGAGTAAGAGAAGATTTGGAAATTCTACCATTTCAAACCTTTGATGTGGGTTTAGTTTTCTAAATGAAGTTCTAAGGAACCATCACCTGTACTCATAGTAGACTGAGTACCCTTCTGCTGGCAGCTATAGCCTGAGCCACATAAGTTATCTACTTTTTCATAGATAGAGAAGTTCAAGAGACCCTTGAGTAAGTGTCGGTGGTGGTGGTGGTTTAGTCAGTCACTAGGTCATATATGACTCTTGTGACCCAGTGGACTGTAGCCTGCCAGACTCCTCTGTCCATGGGAATTTGCTTTACTCAAACATACTCTTGGAATGAGTTTTGTCCTCTGAGAGTAGATAGGCTTCATGAATCAAATTCCTCTTTGTTGCCTCAACTCATGTTTTCAGAGTTCTCAAGTTTTCAAAACATTGTTTAATTTTGTTTAATTTTTCTTTCCAATGAGCAAACTGCATACAACCAAAAGAATGCTTATTAGCATAATTTCATTTTAGTTTTAGAACTACACTCTATAATCTGATGCCTAGATCTTTCAAATTCCAAGATCTTTATTGGCATTTGTTGAAAGAGAGCTGAATTAGGATTCTCTCTAATGAACTTGTAAGTTCATGTAGCCATAAAGGGGAATGTTGCTTGGTTTAATTCTTTTTTTTCTGTGACTATGATGACTTATACTCTGAATATAAAAGCTAGCACAGAAATATTTCACTCAATATCAAAGCTACTTCGTTTTGTTTTACCTATAAAACAGTGAATGCTAGGAAATACATTTTCCCGCTAGATCTGATGATTCTAAAGTGACTAGTTGCCAGTTTGTTCACAGGGCAAGAAACAAGAAGACAATGAGTTTTAAACTAACCTGTGCTGTATTTGATCTCTTAAATTCTGGTCCTCATCTGTACCTTTGTTTTTAGCCGCTACACGCTGATTGATATCTTCATGAGGAGCGTCACTTGAAAATGCTTCAGCTGTGATATTGAAATTACTTAATTAGACAATCCGCTACACCAATCAAAGTTGCAGTAGCACTGCCAAAATATACTGATACAAAAAAGCCAAATGAATATGGTCTTCCTCTTTGGTTCAATATTAATTAAAATGTTTAACAAAAGACTGAAAAAGTAAAGCATAGTTTGGGGGTCAGAATTCAAATTTCCCTTAGAAATTAGGAGAAAGAGGTAAAATACAACATTGAAGAGGAGCTCTAGTTTCAAGGTAGAGCATCTTGGGATTGACCATGAAGAGAAGGTACTGAGAAATGATGGTTTGTCATAAATAACAAACAAGGAAACAATTAGAAAATCAACACCATGATGTAAAAATTAAGAATGAAATAACAGGGTAACCATAAAGTCAAATATGCAAGTTATTTGTCAATATTATATTAGAACACAGTAATTTATCTTTCTAGACTTTATGGTTTTTCCCGGTAGAAGAGACAGAAAGGAACATACCACAGGAAACTGAAGTCAAAACCAATTCCAGCTCCTCTGATTGAGTCCTAGCCAGGATTAAGGAACAATGTCCAGAATACTTATGAATTTAGAATAAATGGAAAATCATGAAGAGGGAAAGAAAGCCTTGAACTAGATTAAAAGGAATTAGATTACTCAGTTAATGCAAGAGAACACTGAAGAGGAAATTAATAGCGCTCAGAAAGATGAAGGCCCCTCATAGGATACAGCAATCAATTGTTCTCCATCTATATTTGTGATAGAAAAAGAGGAAATTAGTTCAGAAAACAGAATATGCTTTTAGGTTATTCAGAAAACTCAAAGACGCTGATGACAATGAGTGATGGAAGAAGACTGTGGGAACTATCATGAACCATTCCATGGTCACTAGCTCATTTTTGTCAAGGACTTCAGAACATGTATCAGCATTCTTCTCTTCCCAAACTGCACCCAGGCTTTGGTTCCTTCCTCTTCTCTCCACTTCACTAACATGGCCACATCTTGGATTTTTTGATCACCTTGAAGTGCTCCATCTCTGGAATGGCCCCATCTCTACAATAGTAATGATCTATACCCTTATCATTTATCCTGCCAGCACGCCTCTAGAGTTGATGAATCTCTATGACCCATCCCCCTAAATTTGTACATCGTTTTCCCCAAATTGACAAGCATTATCCTGACTTGACTATTATTTTAGCAAACCTGAGTTGCATGATTGAACATTTCAACTTCTCTCCCTCATCTGACAACTTCAGTTTATATCCTTCTGCTGCATCAGCCTTAGATGATATCCATCTCTCTTTCTGACTTATAACCTCACTGACTCTCTGGCTCAAAAATCAGCTGAGCGCTTTCATATAAGTGTACCCTTTCCTAAAACAGGGTGGGAGGGAGAGAGAGACAGAGGTAAGAAAGAGAGACAGAGACGGAGAGAAAGAAGGAATACTAAAACAATAATGATAAAAATATTCTGTTTCCATAGTTCTTTCCTTTTGTTCAGAGACAAGTTTCTTGAGAGGTATCTTTACTCACACTGTCCACCTCCTCACCCCCATTCACATTCCGTTCCGTAGCAATCCATCCTTCCCTGTCCCCCACTCCATTGAAACAGCTCCCCTTCTGGTTATCAAAGACATCAATTCAATGGAAATGTTTCCGTCTTTGTCTTACTTGATTTATAGGTAAAATTTAGCACACAGTTCTTAAATGTTTTTACACATACAGTCAGCCCTCCATATCAGTGGAGTCAACCAACCACAGATTGAAAATATTTGGGAAAATAAGCCCGGAAAGGGCCCCAAAGCAAAACTTGATTCTTCCAGGTGCTGGCAAGTATTTATATAGCAGTCACATTGTATTAGGTATTATAAGTAATCTAGAGATGATTTAAAGTATACAGGAGGATGTGCACAGGTTATATGCAAATATCATATCATTTTATATAAGGGACTTGTGCATCCTTGGATTTTGGTTGCTCCGTTGTATCTGTTTGTGACCCCATGGGCTGTAGCCTGCCATACTCCTCTGTTCATGGGAATTCTCCAGGCAGGAATACTGGAGTGGGCTGCCATGCCCTCCTCTTGGTATCCAAAGGGGTTCTGGAATTAATCCCCTGTGAATACTAAGGGAAGACTATATTACATTATTTTATATCCACAACAAAACTTGTAAAGTAGGATTGTGATTCTAAAATTGGCCCCAAATGGCATAGTTTATAAATGAAAGAAAAAGCATTTGATTCCAGTTATCTCACTCCAAGTTCTGAATTTCTTTTTAAATTTTCAAACTGCTTATTGAACCACACCTTCCAAAAAGAATGCATACGTGAATATACAGCTCAGTGGCTTCCCAAACTGAAAATAGCATAAATAGCACCGATATCAAGAAATAAACATTATCAACCCTTATCATATCTGGAAAGCAAGTTGGATTGCTCTGAGTTGTGGGCCCTGTTCTGCCAATAAACAGCCATGGATTGGCAATATTCTTCACCAACCCTCAGATATCCTTCAACAAGAATAGGAAGTTAGCTGACCAATCATCACTACTGTCAGTATAGTCCCTACTTCCTTGTGTGGAGAGAAGTAAATTCTCCCTTTTGGAATTCGATGGACAGCATTCAGTGTAAAGTACTGTGCTCAAGAGCTGAAGTAGTATCTAATGGTTTTGTCCTTTTATTTAAATACAGTGAAAGGAAGATCTCAAAATTATACAAACTCAAAATAAGGAAGAGTCAAGTGCTCATGCTTTAAATGTCCACCTATAAATATAGGAGGAAATGATTCCCTAAGTCTCTCTTAGCCACAAATGTCATTATATTAGTTGCAACAGCAAACATATTGTACATATACAATGTACAATAACATCATCTAATTCTTTAATTAATGAGGGAATCAGCAAGATATTACAACTAGTTCAAATGAAAATCTGAATAAGAGACATATTCACAGACAGGAATGATAAAATAGATGATAATAGATGAAAAAACTATTTCATCTATTTCAACTATGAAAAAACTGGTTACTATGTATGGAACAATGTCATACTTGAAATTATCTTTTTTAGCATACAGAAATTATCTTAATTGAATAAAATTCATTTGTATGTCTATAGACAAGAATCATTTGAATTACTATCAATTTTCTACAATTTATGGTTATAGAAGAGATGAGTTAAGCCAATGAAAGGTACAGAATCCTATGAAACCAAATACTCCAAGGGGTCCCATAGACAATACTCAGTCTTCTATTGAAAGAATATCCAATAATATTTTGTTCATTTCAAAGTCTTCCACTATTTTTCCTCATGTGTTTCCTGATGTCCTGCCCCTATTGTTCCTGATGCATGTACCAGATTCTATACTAAGTGTTTAACATTTATCTCATTTAATATATGTGAGACAATAAGAAATATATATTTGGTCTTTGTCTCCTGACACAGAGCTTTGAAAACCCTTGTAATTTCCTATAGTGGTAAGAGGAGGGTTTTTATGTTATCATTATTTTTCATAATAAGCCTCTTTCAACCTTATCTGAGTTTATGCCAAAGAGGTGACTCTTGGGAGGGTGGAGCCCTTCTGCCTGAGCAACCAACTGACCACAGAGCTAGAACTTTCAGTCCTACCCCCAGGTCTCTAGGGTTGGGAAGAGGCTAGAGACTGATCACCAATGCTCAATCATACCTACATAATGGAACTCCCATAAAAACTCTAAAGAAGGTGTTCAGAGAGCTCGTGGGTTTGTGAATGCATCCATGTGCTAGGAGTGTGTTACACACCAGGCTCCACGGGGGAGGGGCCTGAGCTTGGAATTCTTCCAGACTCTGCCCTGTGTGCCCCTTCAGCTGGCTGTTCATTTGTATCTTCTATGTCAGTCTTTGCAATAAAACAGTAATATTAAGCAGAATGCTTCCCTGAGTTCTGTGAGTCATCACAGATAATTATAGATAATCTATCAAACCTGTGGTGGGGTCATGGAAACCCCTAATTTATAGTCAAGTCAGACAGAAGTGTGGATAACCTGGGGATCCACTGCATTGAGGCAGACATCTGAAGTGGGAAGAAGTCTTTTGGGACTGAGCCAACTGAAAATCTGTGAGAACTCTGGGAAGTTACTGCCAGGATTGAATTAAATTCTAGGACACCCACTTGGTGTTTATTAAGAACTGAAGAACTGGGTGGTATGGAAAACCCATACACCTTTGGTGTCAGAAGTGTTGTGAGTAATGAAACAGTTTTCCTTTAATTATCCAGTAATAATGCAACGAGCCATTCTATTATATATATTGTGAGATGGAGGTTAAGAAGAAAGAAAGAATTAGCTTTCCAAAGGTCAAATGCCTAATAACTTGCAAAGCTAAGAATGTGTGCTTTTACTCGTAACTACTTAATTTATGGAATAAAGTGATATTTTCATCTCAACAATGAAAAGTAGTTAAACCATGAATCTTGGCAAGACTATTTGACCTCATGATGTAAGGACTTGAGTCAACTGATAACTGCTCCTCAGTTAATACACAATCCAAGGGAAGGATGTTAGCAATCCTTGCTTGTAGCCCCAGTGTGGTTCATGAACTTCACTAGAGTAACACACCAAGATACACAAAGTAGCCATAAGAAGCTTCTTCATTCATGCAAGTCTCAAAGAGGGCACCTCAGGGCCAGGTGAGCTGCCAAGCTGATGGAAGGGTTGAAGGAGATGCTTGCAGTCCCCATGGAATTCTCTACTAGCTTCAGGTTTGGGCTAGAGTGCTGAATACAGACAGAGCAGGAGGCAACTAAGCTGTGTTAGGTAATTCTTTGGAAGTCTGAAATGGATTCTTTATTATCCACTGACAGTTGTAGATGGGCATATTCACCATTTCAAAGAAAAATAAAGAACTGTGAATTACATAAAAGGACATTTTTAGAAAGGTGTACAGCTTACCCATGATGTCATTCATGCGATTCAGTGAGGAATTATCTGAAATGTCTAATAACATGACAAAATCAAATGCAGAAGGGGGGCGAGGCACTTCTTTGGAAGCTGTAGGGTCAACAGCTAATGTGGATGTTTGTGATTTCTTTCCCTGCAGTTCTATGAGGCTTCTGTTGTAGCCTGTGAGTGCTTCCTCCAGAAGTTCTGCTTGGTTTAATGTCATTGGAAAGCCATCCAGGATCCAGCCTTTATGTATAGGTATCTGACTAAATTAAACAAAGGACAAATAATTAATAGTTTGATAGACACAAATCCCTTTAGAAATAATAACACAATGAATCTTGCCTTTATCTTTATTTCAACTCCACAGTTACCTCTTTCTGCATAAATTTTACTTCTTTACAGCCAAAAGTGGGCTTCCTGGTGGCGCTGATGGTAAAGAATCTGCCTGCCAATGCAGGAGCCACAGGAGACTTGGGTTCCATTTCTGGGTTGGGAAGGTCACCTGGAGGAGGGCATGGCAATCTACTCCAGTAATCTTGCCTGGTCGCAAAGAGTTGGACATGACTGAAGCGACTTAGCACGCACACACAATCAAAATCAGGCTTCCTATTGTACCACAAACACTGCCTTGCTCAAAATCCTTCTGTGGGTCCCTGCTGCCCTCCAAATCTATTCCAGAAGCCACAAGGTGGTGTTTAAAACGAGCTAGCCACAACCTGCTCCCCTATAACTTCTCTCTCACAACTTTGAACCATTCACTTTGAACACACCAATCTCCTCGCTGTTACATGAATATAAATATTACTTTCTAGCTGCGTTCATAGGCTGTTCCTCTTTAGAACCTCAATTTCCTCATTTATAAAGCAGGATAACATAACATACCTTACGGGATGCTGGTGAGGATGAACTGAAATGACACATTTTAAGAATTCAGCACAGAATTTAGCATATGGTGGAAACTCACATCACCAATCTGGAAGGTACTTCCTACCCCACCCAATCCAGCGTGGAGTTATAACAGCCTGATCTGAACTCCTTTGGACTCTCAATCACTTCATCACACAATTGGTTAACTCTTACATTCTTTGACTTAGAAAAATTTAAGTGAGTCTTCTTTATCTCAATTAAATTCTAAGTTGCTGAAATGTAAGGATCATTTCTTCAGTTTTTGCATTCAGTGTCATATCCTCTAAAGAGAATAGGTTCTCCAAAAACTATTATTTTATTTCTTTAAATTGGAAAACAACTTCAACTTTGCTGTTGCAAAATCCTTAAATTATGTAAAATTAATGGCAAAACCAATACAATATTGTAAAGTAAAATAATAAATAAATTAATTTAAAAAATAGACTTTGACTTTTGGATGAAAAATTATAATTTCATTTCTTTCTCCATTAAAACTCATTCAAACACTTAGAATTCCCTTTCTAAAGGTTTGGAAGTATGCTTTGGTACCTGTGTATGATCCTTCTGACAGTGTGGCAAGGAAGGAATGGGAAAACTCAAGTTCAAAGAGGTTTAATTAATTACTTGTTCAAAGTCACAAAACTGCAAGTGACCCCAAATCTAGTGATCTTTCCACAGTATTAAGCTGCCTTCAGGTCACTGCTTCTCTTACTCCTATTAGGCTATGAAGGGCAAGGAAAGCCTGCATTTTGCTTTTATGGCTTTTCCAGAGCATGGTAAGCACTCTGCAGAGAATGGGATTTTTGATTCACTGGCCTCAGTCTGAGGAGAAGACACTTCTTGAGCACTTTACCAGATCTGAGGAACCTTCTCCCACCTCCTGTCTCAGGAGCTACTTCAGGGGGAGGAGAAGGCCAAGGCCTTGCTTCTCAGGCTCTAGTATGAGGACACCAGATGACACGGAATGAAGAAGCTTCCGCTTTGGTTATGCCACTAACCAGACATGTGACTGAACTGCCCAGCTGAACTGCCACGTGCCTGCCTTTCCTCATCGAAGAAGGATGCACTTGGACTAATTGGAAGGCTCTCAGGCTGATGGCAGTTCTCTGAACATGTCTCAGAGGCAGAGGGGATGGTGGTAGTGGGAAGGTAGCAGAGTTCTGAGGGTGGGGTGCAGACACTCCAACTCCATGGAAACCAAAGCTAAGATCCATTTTAGAGCTGATGCTCTGCATACGCAATTTTCTTTGAATGATGAATGCCATGGCTAAAACGTTTTATTCCAGTTTTTGAAAAAGGCTGCAACTGTTAGAATGAGATCCCTTCCAGCTTTGAGAATAGCATCCCTGTGGCCAAGTTTCTTCAAAAAAGCAGTCAGCCCAAGATATATCACCACTGAGAGGCAACTTAAACCTTGAATGAAGCCTCTTAAGGAAACTCAAAAGGGAGACTCCATTGCAGACGCCCAGGAAAAATTCTCCAAAGCCTCCTGTCCTCATTCTATTGGTCATACTGTTTCTCAAGCAGCACAGCCCCCAACCCCTCGCCCACTCGATGCTCTGCAAAGGTCTTTCACAAGAGCCTTTTTTATTTTTCCATCCTGCTCTGCCTCATTTCTTTACTGCATGAATTAATTAACCGGGCCCCTATGGCTTTTTAAAATTTCTCTCTTTTCCCAATTGTAAAGGAGGGCTGATGAGAATCCTTTTTTCTTAGAAAGGAGGAATCACAAAATTATAGTCTATTAAAATTTTTTTCTTTACCCTATCACACATTACCTCTGTGCTATGCATATGCTATTCCTTGCCTGTGCAACCTCTAATTTCTCCTTGTCTTCCTATCCTGTGCTGCCCAGCCTTTGGACCCCTGGGGTCACTCTCTCTTCCAGAAACACAAAATGAGGAAGCATTTTGGCTCAAGGCCATATAGTGAAGGTTTCTCCTCTCCCAAACCTGTTCCATGGCTTTTCCAACTGTCTAATTTCTCCTTGAATTCCCCATACAGAATAGAACTTGGGACTTCCCTGGTGGTCCAGTAGTTGAGAATCTGCCTTCCAGTGCAGGACACATGGGTTCCATCCCTGGTCAGGGAACTAAGATCTTACGTACCCTGGGGTAACTAAGACCAAGAATCACAAGGAAGACCCAGCACAGCCAAAAAAAAGAGAATAGACCCTAACTTGAATTCCCATCTGGGTGAGTGAAGTCAAGTTTAAAAAAGGGAGGAAAGTGAAATACAGGCATGAAAATCACAAAATACATCTTTTTCTTTCTGTATGTATTCATTAGATATTAAAAATTAAAATGACTTCAAATTATTCTTGATAAAGCTCTACCTACTGATATATTAAATAGACATAAGAAAGAAAGTGTGGTACATAGATACATACTTAATGGCATTTACCATGATGCTGACTAGCAATATATCAGATATGCTCTTTCCTTTCTTCAGCAGCCTTTCTGATTTTGCACCAAGCTGAGCACGCACAGTAAGCTATGAAAATAACAAGGAATGGTAAGGAAGAGTTCATTTAAAAGTCAGATTCTAAATATCTGGAGGGGAAAAAAAATTAAATGGTCGTGTCCTCTGATGAAGACACTGATCCTTTAGTACAATTCTGGAATCCAGTAAGCAGTTAAGGAAAATGTATTTACAGATTTGGGAGCTCCTCCTCTAGCTCCCTCCTTTTCAAGATCTTCCTCTTTAATTCTTAGCTGCTCTGGTGTCCCCGGATTTCATCCTCTAATATGTTAAATCAAAGAGATTGGGGCTTTCGGCTTGAGTTCTAGTCACTCATGCCACGAAGAGGGAGCATGCCTTCTAGGGTAACCTGTGTAAGCCTGACTTTTGCCCACTGCAGTTCTCTCCTATCAATGATGAAATCTGATATATTTCTGCCTTTTCTGTTATAGTTTATTATAAGATGTTAAATATAGTTCTCTATTCAACACAGTAAATTTTGTTGTTTACTTTATATACAGTAGCATACATCTGTTAATCCCATACTCCCACATTATCCTTCCCCTATCTTCCTCTCTGGTAGTCATAAGCTTGTTTTCTAAGTCTGCAAGTTGTTTCTGTTTTATAAATACATTCATTTGATAGAATATAATATTTGTCTTTCTCTGACTTACCTCACCTATTATGATAATCTCTAGGTCTTTCCATGTTGTTGCAAATGGCATTATTTCATTCTTTTCTATGGCTGAATAATACTGTTTACTTTTCTGATGCCTGATTTTGGCCCTCAGATAATTAGCTTTTCTATTTCTTCCAGCATTTATATTGTTATATGAACAGAACATCCCCAGCATCTATTCTGAACTCAGCCACTAGAGTGAGCATTTTATGAGTCAAATGATACTATGTGCTAGAGTGCTCAATTCTTTGCAACCGCATGGACTGTGGCCCACCAGGCTGCTCTGTCCATGGGATTTCCCAGGCAAGAATACTGGAGTGGGCTGCCATTTCCTATTCCAGGAAATCTTCCCCACCTAGGGACTGAATTCGTGTCTCTTGTGTCTCCTGCATTGCAGGCAGAGTCTTTACCTGCTGAGCCATCGGGGAAGTCTCTATTCAAACCCTGCAAAGGCTCCCCTGTACTCTCAATGTCCTCATCGTGGCCTCCATGACCCTGGCTGACCTGATTCCTCTCCGGTCCTGCTCATCTCTCTAACCTCCTCCCTTCTCTTCCCCTACCTTGCTGCACAAGCACCTTTCTGCCTCAAGGCCATCATCCAGCTCTTCTGGCGACCTGAAATGGTTCCCCAGGGCCAGTGGTTGATTCTGTCAATTTTCTTTCAATCTGTTTAAACCACACTCTCTCGAAGCCATCTCCCTTACTCTACTTTTTCTTTTCAGATGACATCATCACCATCTGCTGGTTCATATAAATTCATTTACATATGAGTTTATGGTCCCTCTCTTTTAGATTGTAAACTCCTTAAAGCTTGGGAGCCCTGTCACTTTTGTTCACTGATATACACTCTGCCCTCAGATTACAACAATGCATGGAACAAAGTATGCCCTTAGAACTGAATTGAATATGGAATGCAGGAGATTCGTAACTCAATAAATGTAAATATAAAAACATATTTAGCCTTTATGCTAATTTATATTTCAAAAATACAGAGAAAAAATTATAAGTCCCTTTTGATCATTTTCTCTAAACTCATTTTTCTCCCTGTATGTCATCATATTTATAGCTTGGTGTATATTCTTCCAAAACTTTTTCTATCTTAAAGGAGTTTTAAAATCTAAAATATTACAAAATTGATTTCCTTGGGGGAAAAAAACAATAAATTAAAATGTACTTTTATTTACTTTAATTATATTTAATAAAATCCTACTTGATTAATCTGATCATTCTATTTGACCATTATATTTCCATATACAGTAAGGCAATCCTAAATATGGAAATATTAGTTTTCATTAAAAGTAATAGTTGGCAAATTGTTGTAAACATTTTTTCAGGGATTAATGAAAAATTCTGCAGAGTCACCAATAAGTCTAAGGATAAATCCTGGAAAAAATGTAAAGATAAAGAGATTGTGAAAGGAAATAAAAATAATAAATTAAGTGGTAAAGAAAAACAAATCAATATAAATTTGGTATAAGTCTAAAATTTTTAAAATCATGTGTTTGCTTTCTTACTTGGCAAAACTGAAAGCAATTTCCTCTGCTTTATATACAAACTATATTAAAGATACAAAAAATATCAAATAAACCCAGGTTTAGTATTTCATCATCAGGTTTAAGCCAAAGAGAAGCACATTGCTATTTCATATGAAGATGAAAACACTACGAAAAGGCTATGACTCACAACACATTTCAATATACTAGTAGCCAAAATTAGATTATAGTACTTACTTCAGAGAAACTATCACTTACTACGACTTCTTCAGCTTTTGCTGTTTTTCTGGCATCAGTATCTAGCAATGGAAAAAGGGATGAGAACATACTCCGGTACTGACAACTAACAGCCATGTTAGTATTTGACCATCTGTGGTTTTGGACCTGTGGGTTATTGGATTCAGCTGTGTCTGAGATACGCGGAGGAAGGAAGTGAACGCGGCAGCCCAGCATGGCATTTACCTTCATTTCACTACATTAAATCCCGGCCACTGTGTGGCTCCATGTTTTCTACTTGTTTTCTTCCAGTGTGGCTCACTCATAACAAAATCATTAGAAATACTTTAGTACCATTTCTCCTCTTGGAAAACAAGCCAAAAATATAGTTAGTTAATTTTACTTTCCCGTATTCTTCCCTGGAGAATCCCACAGACAGAGGAGCCTGGCAAGCCACAGTCCACAAGGTCATAAGGAGTTGGACACGACTAAGTGGTTTTCACGTTCACATTACTTTCCTGGGTTATCAAATTATAGGTAATAAATATGTCTGAAGGTGGAAAATTCTAGAAGTCAGAGAGTTTTTTAGTTCAATTCTATGTAAAAAATTAGTTTTCAGAGTCTTTTTATAATTTGCTGGAGTTTCACAATAGAATGTCATAAAATACTTTACGATAGTTTAAAAATCAATGATAGTTTAAAAATCAATTAGAATTATCCTGTAAGAAACAAATAACTGAAACAAGGGACAGCATATATTCTTTTAAAAGACAGGAACCTTGGCCTCTCTGGCAGGATTGCCTGCTCATAATAAACGTGCATGTTGTCCAAGGTGATGGCTATTATGGTGACGGTACCGTGCTTAGTCGCTCAGTCGTGTCCAACTCTTTGCGACCCCGTGTACTATAGACAACCAGGTTCCTCTGTCCATGGGAGTCTCCAGGCAAGAATACTGGAGTGGGTTGCCATTTCCTTCTCCAATGGTGATGGTACAGGAAGAACCAAATTTTATGCAATGATTAAATATGGCAAAGCCTTAACTAGCACAAATAGAAAACATATTCAAGATTTAAAACTGTTTTCCTTCAATGATTTTACCAAGGATCTGAAGGACTGAAGCCCAGATCCCAAGGAAGATAATGTTTTGCTGGGTTTGAGAAGCTTGGTTCTATTTGCTTTGTGCAAGGCTGAGAATAAACGTTAACTTTTATAGTATCTGAGGAACCACTGTTGAGGTGGGTGGATGAGACAGAGCCACAGCCTCCCTCACCACAGTGAACAAAAGCAGCTGCGTGCAGACAGCACAGTGGTACACGCCCACCTGCCTAGGTGAGAAGAAACAGTTAACTACCGTCTCCCTGCACAGCCAGGAAGAGTGACGATGATTTAGCCTGGCTGTTTTCAAAACCACAACAAGACTGAGCAACTACTTGAAGGGATGTGAGAAGATTCCTTTGAAATTGTCATCTCTTATCGCCAGCAGCAGACAGTGGTTAGGGACAGCTGTGTTGATCTTGTTCTGTTTGTCCTGTGAACACTCAGACAATCGTAACCCTCCCCATCTCTCCTCTCTTGTCCTGAAAGTTGGTTTGTGCTCACATCCATGTGCTCCTACTATTAGTCTCACTTATGTAAATGATGGATGATTTGTTTCGATATCTTACTTACCAAGTCTGGTTTTATCTTCTCTTTTTGGTAGTGCTTCAGCTAAAGATACATCTTGCACATCCTCTGGGGAGGAAGTACATGCCTGCACACACGGAGAGATTTTAACATTGTCAGATTTTAGTAACATTCTTGATTTTACTTCTATAAGTAAGGTTTACAACCATAGACTCATTAATCTAAAACATTAATGATATTAGGAAGAACTGAATGAGTTCTGGAAATGAACACAATTTGATGATAATTGTACTTAGAGAAACACATAGTAACCCATGGTATAATCTGTCTTTCAGCTGGCCTTCAGCTTCTATGTAAAATACACAACTGCCATTTGGAAAGGATAATGGGAGCTGAGAAAGAGATAGAGTTTGTGGAAAACCATCCTAGAAAGATCAGACCTAGAGGGGTCAGTCATAGCCATAATGGAAATAAAGAAAAAATATGTACATTATCTATTACCTCATCAATTAGAATACAGAGTACCACAACACGGAAGAAGAGGCAGCCCACAATGAAGAAAAACCCTCCCAGTTATTTTCAGAATCATGGTTAAATGGTATTTTCCTTGCAGCTCATGCAAATGACCTGGATTAGAGTCTCTTTTAATTTATTCAATTTCAGAGACAGCATAAGGTAGGGAAAAGAATATTGGATTTAGAATCTGGGATTCCAGTCAAAGCCTAACCATCAACAAGCCTCTGATGGGAAATATATCAATTCATGCTTAGAACTGCTACTGTTTCCCTTTAAAAGAGCAGATTAGACTATATCTGGTGCTGGAGAAGACTCTTGAGAGTCCCTTGAACAGCAAGGAGTTCAAACCAGTTAATCCTAAAAGAAATCAAGTCTGAATATTCACTGAAAGGCCTGATGCTGAAACTGAAGCTCCAATAGTTTGGCCACCTGATGGCAAAGAGCCAACTCATTGGAAAAGACCCTGATGCTGGGAAAGATTGAAGGCTGGAGGAGAAGGGGACAACAGAGGATGAGATGGTTGGATGGCATCATCAACTCAATGGACATGAGTTTGAGCAAACTCTGGGAGATGGTGAAGGACAGGGAAGCCTGGCATGTTGCAGTCCATTGGGTCACAGAGTCAGACATGACTTAGAGAATGAACAATAACAACAAGACCACATCATAATTCTCAACATGGGGCCATACTCTCCAAGTTCCTGCCCTGGAATCTTTACATAATAAGCAAAATGCAACACTGATGGAAACAGTAATGCAAGTAAACCATAAGAGATCTTCCCCTACCAGCCACCCCCCAAAACTGAGATCTACTAGTCTAGATCAGAGGTCTGCAAACTATGATCCCTGGACCAGAATAGGCTGGTTGTTTATACATGGTCCATGAGTATCACTCCAGGGGATAGCACTGCAAGGCATCCCCCTTGCCGTCTGTCTGTTCCTCTCCAACACCTTCCTTGGCTGCTGCCCAGGACCGGCACTGGCTGCATCTACAAGATGGTGACTTGCTGCTGGCCACTGCCAAGCTTTCAGTAGTTGAATTCTACTCTGAGAGCTGATAACTTTGTGAACTTTCCCAAAACACTGACGTCTCACCCCTCCCCAAGCCCTTGCAATTGAGCCTTCCACCCCCTTACCTTATAAATGGACATGAATTTGGGAAAACTCCAGGAAACAGTAGAGTACAGAGGAACCTGGCATGTTGTAGTCCATGGGGTTGCAAAGAGCTGGACATGACTTAGCAACTGAATGAACCCCCTTACCAACCAGTGGCTCTTTCTTCAGGAGAATGCCTGAGCTGATGGTAACTGAGCTCAAGTCTAGCCCACCATACTGGATGGCCCACCTAGGTAATGATATGTGTGTGTTTGTGTGTATGTATTAGAGGAGTAGGGATGGGGGTTGAAATTTTCTCTCTTGTTATGTAAGTACCCATGTAATATATCCTTGATGTTGCCTCTGGGCCCATAAAACTTAAAATATTTACCATCTGGACCTTTACAGAAAATTCTGCCAATCTCTGGTCTAGAAGATCTCTTAGATGCTATCCAGCTGGAAATCTCTAATGTATGAGGCGCATGGAAGAAAACTAAAGCCACACTTGCCTGGGTTTCTTTACCACTCTTTTGCCTAACTGGTAAAGCCTTTTCTTCGGGTGCTTTCTGAAGTCCCTGGGCCCCACTGACACTTTCATTGTCATGAAATGCTTGGATAGCTTCTTGAACAAGAGTGTCGATAGAAAGTACCTGAATAGGAAAGCCTAAAATACAAAAGATTATTTTATGAATAGCTTTTCACTTAGGAAATCGAATCATTGTTCTTCAGTGCTGACTTCAAACTTAGAACATTCTCTTTAGGGTCTCCTAGAAATGTTGTGCCATCTATGGGGTCGCACAGAGTCGGACACGACTGAAGTGACTTAGCAGCACCAGCGGCAGCAGAAATGTTTTTTGGGTCGAGATTTTTTTTTTAATACTGTGGTAAAATTCACATGGGGCTTCTCTGGTGACTCAGTGGTAAAGAGTCTGCCTGAGATGTGGGTTTGATTTCTGAGTTGGGAAGATCCCCTGGAGAAGGAAATGGCAACCCACTCCAGTAATCTTGCCTGAAAAATCCTATGGACAGAGAAAACTGGTGGGCTACAGTCCATGGGATCGCAAAAGAGTTGGACACAACTTGGCAACTAAACAACAACAAAAATTCACACGACATAAAATGACCCATTTTAACCATTCTAAAAGATACAATTCAATATTACGGTCATTTACCATGTTGTTCAATCATTACTGATATCTTCTTTCCAGAAGATTTGGATCACCCCAAAGGAAACCCTGCATTAAGCAAGCAGTCACTTCCTATCTCCCTACCCTTGCCCCCAAGAACAAATTGCTTTCTGTCTGGAGATCTGCCTATTCTAGATGTTTCATATCCAAGGAATCAAACAATATGTGGTCTTTTGTATCTGACTTCTTTCACTTAGTATGATGTTTTCAAAGTCCATCCATGTTGTAGCACATAAGAGTACTTCACTCCTTTTATGACTGAGTAGTATTCCAGAGTATGGATATAACACATTTTGTTCATGATTGATTCATTGGTGATGAACATTTGGGTTGTTTCCACCTTTTCTCTATCATTAATAATGCTGCTATGAATATTCTGTACATGGGATTTTTTTTTCTTTGGACCACCTGTTTTCAGCTCTTTAGAGTATATATACCAGTCGTGGAACTGCTGTGGTCATATGGTAATTATTTAACTTATCGAGGAATCACCAACTATTTTCCATGGTGGTTACAACATTTTAACGTTCTCAAAAGCTATGTATGAGAGTTCCAACTTCTCTATATCCTGACCAACACATATTTTCCATTTCCTAAAAAATTATACTCATCTTATTGGGTGTGGAGTGGTATCTCACTGAACTTTTGTCAGGCTTTAAACAGGTCTATTTAACATCTCAATAATGACCTACAGTCTTAATACAGACTGATCTCAGTAAAAATTCTGAATTTTCCAGTAAAAACAGTAATTGGTGTTCGGCTGCTCAGTCATGTCCGACTCTTTGCGACCCCATGGACTGTAGCACGCCAGGCTTCCTTGTCCTTCACTGTCGACTGGAGCTTGCTCAAACTCATATCTATTGAGTCGATGATGCCATCCAATCATCTCATCCTCTGTCTTTCTCTTCTCCTCCCACCTTCAATCCTTGCCAGCATCAGGGTCTTTTCCAATGAGTCAGCTCTTTGCATCAGGTGGCCAAAATATTGGAGCTTCAGCTTCAGCATCAGTCCTTCCAATGAATATCCAGGACTGATTTCTATTAGGATTGACTGGTTTGATCTCCCTGCAGTCCAAGGGACTCTCAAGAGTCTTCTCCAACACCACAGTTCAAAAGCATCAATTCTTCTGCGCTCAGTTTTCTTTATGGTCCACCTCTCATATCCATACATGACTATTGGAAAAACCATAGCATTGACTATACAGACCTCTGTCAGCAAAGTGATATCTCTGCTTTTTTAATATGCTGTCTAGGTTTGTCATAGCTTTCTTTCAAAAAGCAAGTGTCTTTAAATTTTAAGGCTGCAGTCACCATCTGCAGTGATTTTGGAGCCCAAGAAAATAAAGTCTGTCACTGTTTCCATTGTTTCCCCATCTATTTGCCATGAGGTGATGGGACCAGATGTCATAATCTTAGTTTTTTGAATGTTGAACTTTATGTTTTTCACTCTCCTCTTTTACTTTCATCAAGAGGCTCTTTAGCTCCTCTTTGCTCTCTACTATAAGGGTGGTGTTATCTGCATATCTGAGGTTATTGATTTTCTCCCAGCAGTCTTGATTCCAACTTGTGCTTCATCCAGCCCAGCATTTCACATGATATACTCTGCATATAAGTTAAATAAGCAGGGTGACAATATACAGCCTTGACATACTCCTTTCCCAATTTGGAACCAGTTCATTTTTCCATGTCTGGTTCTAACTGTTGCTTCTTGACCTGCATACAGATTTCTCAGGAGGCAGGTTAGGTGGTCTGGTATTCCCGTCTCTTGAAGATTTTTCCAGTTTGTTGTGATCCACACAGTCAAAGGCTTTAGTACAGTCAATGAAGCAGAAGTATGTTTTTCTGGAATTCTCTTGCTTTTTCTATGATGCAATGGATATTGCCAATTTGATCTCTGGTTCATCTGCCTTTTCTAAATCCAGGTTGAACATCTGGAAGTTCTTGGTTCATGTACTGTTGAAGCCTAGCTTGGAAAATTTTGAGCATTACTTTGCTAGCATGTGAAATAAGTGCAATTGTGAGGTAGTTTGAACATTCTTTGGCACTGTCTTTCTTTGGGATTGGAATGAAAACTGACCTTTTCCAGTCCCGTGTCCATTGCTGAGTTTTCCAAATTTGTTGGCATATTCTATTTAATTAGCTTTTCTTTGATAATACTCACTTATTAACAACAGTAATAGGTAAGTATTATCAAAGAAAAACTATTAAATAGATGGAAATCTGTGATTTCACTTCTAATTGGAAGAACTTCTAGAGAAAAAGCCAAAAGTTCATGAAAGGGAAAGAACTCAATTGATGTGAAGGATTAAAACATTTACAATTTTAAGTCTGTATCTTTTCTATTTGTGACAAGTTGTTATTTTCCTATTTCATCTATTGGCAAAGTAAGTAAACCCTATGATGAAAGGTTTAAGATATTATTTCCCTTTATACTATACATCATCATTATATAGCAAGCCCATAGATCCAGGTTTCCTTAGGACAGTTCTGATTCATGACTCTGTACTCTTAAAAGTGTCTGCCTTGGACAATAAGTTATTTGATCACTTTATTACAATATTCTTAATGCTAGAACTTCCCAATATATTAGCAGATTTTCATGTATGTTTTCTACAGACAGAGCCATTTGCAGCTATATTCACTGTAAATAGAAATCAATAAAGGAAAAAAAAAGAAAATAAATTTTACTTTTTTCTAGAGCCTTTAGAGCTGTAGTTTTTCCACTAAAGGTTTTCCCCAACAAGCATCCTTTTATAGCAAATGAAGGTAACTCAGGTTCTGTAGGTTCAACTTGAGGAGGAAGAGAACTTTCAATTAGTCTGTGAATCACATGGCCCAATATGCAATTGTTGGAGGGTGGTACGTTTTCAACCATTTCTTCTGGTAAGGCCCATTCTCCAACCATGTTCTATAAAAATAATAAAAAAACAAAACAGAAATATTCTTAAAAGTGGAATTTAAGCATGTAGGAAATTGAAAGTAAATACAAATTATAACAAACAAAAGTGAATTGATATTTTAAATAGTTCTGTTACATAAATGAATAATAACATAATACTTTTATATTAGTGAAAAATAAGCTTCCCATATAGAAATAAAAAATAAATTCTAAAATACTTAACACTTTATGAAAGTAGACATATTGAGCTGAGACAAATTGTAATGTAAGTTGAGTATTAAGACACTTAAATTGGTGCTATCAGTAGATAGATAAAAGACAGTAAGAGTATGTGGCTACTGTATGCAAATACTAAATTTATTTTTAAATATTTTAAACATAGACAAAAGAGAATTTTCATGACCAATATGTTGTTTCCTATATTTGTCTTCCAGTTTCTTTAAGCTTCTGGCTTAAATGATCTAACAACTAGAGGAAAAGCAAAACAAAGACAAAACAACTATATAGTTCACATTCTCTGACTTCTGTGCACTAAAACTAGAAATAAATTTTATTTTTAATAATTAAACATTGCCTTTTTTAATTATTCTTAATGAAAAATTAAAACTGTAAATATCTGTAAATAACAGATTGAGAAAAATATTAAAATAATAGATTTATTTTAAAATATGAGACAAAATCAAGCTGTAGTTAGAGGAAAACTCATAGTCTCTTAGTTTAAAATGCTTTGATCTAAAATAAAAAGAAGGAAAATAAATGAACTAAGGTTGAAAATAGGAAAAAAACAATTTAAAAATAACCAGAAAAGAACATGGAGGAAGAAACTCATGATAATGGAGATGATAAATTAGAGAGTAATACTATTAAGATATTTTTATTGATATAATTCTAGAACTTATTCATTTTAATCATAATGAAATTGCTACCAGTTATGCACAAAGGTGAAGTATAGCAAGTGTCAATTTTGTAACATAGGAAAGGCAGTAACAACAGATTTTTAGGAGACTTAAAAATCCTTAAGAAAATATTATATACAACTCTACTATGATAAATTTTAATTTATTAATGTGTGATAAAATGATATTTTAAGAAAGTACAAATGATTAAAATTAATTTAAAAGAAATATTTGTAAATATTAAAGGCATGAAAGAAAGAAAAACATTATTGAAGAACTGTATCTAGGAAACTTGATAACACTGCTAACAGAAAAAAAAAAAAGAAATTTTTTCTCAAACAGATATTTAAATGTTATTTAAAGTCTTCTGAAATATGGCAGAAGATAGCTTTCCAGTTCGCTTGGCGAGACTGATATAACACTGATACTAAAAAAGGTGTCAAAGATCATTGACAAAAACAGCATTCAAAAAAGAATATAACAAACCAATCTCATTTGGAAATATACTGCAAGAATCATGCATAAAATACTGACAAAAATTGGCCTATATTAAGACAAAACAATTATATTAATTGACATTTACTACACATTCAGTATATCCCATATACTGCTGTTTTCATGAATTATTTCTAATGATTCTCACACAACTCTTACATAAGTATAATTATCTTGCCAATTTTGCAGAAGAAAACCCTGAGAATTATAGAAACTGAGTTATATTTGTCTATGTGTGTGTGTGCTCATGGGGCTTCCCTGGTGGCTCAGAGGATAAAGCGTCTGCCTGCAATAATGCTCAGTCATGTCTGACTCTGTGACCCCATGGACTGTAGCCCACCAGGATCCTTGTCCATGGGATTTTTCTAGGCAAGAGTACTGCAGTGGGTTGCCATTCCCTTCTTCAGGGGATTTTCCTGACTCAGGGATCAAACCTGAGTCTCTCATGTCTCCTGCATTAGCAGGCAGGTTCTTTACCTATAGTGCCACCTGGGAAGTTCATAGTCACAATAAGTAGTAATGGCAGAGCTTAGTAAGGACTCAGGCAGACAGACTGCAGAACATATGCTCAAAACCTTTATACTGTATGACTGAATAAGTGTTACTTCATGAATATAAGGAAGGTTAAAAATTATAAAACCTGTCATATATCACATTAATAGGTTAAAATACAAGCATATGATCATTTTGACCAAGAAGCATCTGATAAATTCAAAATTCATTTCTGATGAGAAAAAAATTAAACAAATTTCTTAGTATGTTACAAATTGAAGATGATTGGCCTAACATTTTTTACATATCTTACCAATAAATAATGGTGAGCCAAAGTGAGCAACACATTTTTCTATTAAAGGTAGGAATAAGGAAAAGATGTTCATCATTTACATTAATAGTCACCTTATTCTGGAAGTTACAGCCAATGCAAATAAGATAAAGAAAGAAGTAGAAAATTAACATATCTACAAAACAGATTCACAGACACAGAGAACAGACTTGTGGTTGCAGGGGGAGGCAAGGGAGGGAGGGAAGGACTGGCAGTTCAGGGTTAGCAGACTTAGCAGATGCAAACTAGTATATACAGGATGGATAACTAATAAGGTCCTATTGTATAGCACAGGAAACTATAATCAATAGCCTGTGATAATGCATAATGGAAAAGAATATGAAAAGGAATGCACATGTATTTATAACTGAATCATTTTGCTGGACAGCAGAAGTTAACACAGCATTGTAAACCAACAATTGTAAATCAATATTGCAAAATCAACAAAATTTTTAAAAAAAGAAAAGAAAAAGTAGTAGCGCTCCTAGAATTAGCAGTTCAGTTCCTGGTGCAGAGGTAGCTGCTGCAACCTGAATTTCCAGTGCTCTGTGCTGCTGACAGTCTTCTCATCAGATCTTGCTGTGATGGTTCTGATAATTTTCCTTGGAAGTTTAACCTTGAGCATAGTTCTTGAATTTAACCTACAGAGTCACTGAACGACCTAAGATATTTTGGATATTTTTTCTGCTTACTTAGCATAAGTCAACTTTTTTTATTGCAATTAGAAACTTTGACAAAAATCACTGAAATTGATGAGAAATATATAACCTAAGCTTAGTCTCGTATTTCTACTGACAAGTGTAAGAAAAATGACTTGAATAAAAGGAAATTTTAAAAAGTCCAAAATTATAATCCACTGAATTCTTCTCCAAATTAATCTGATTTAATGTAATGAAACAAAAGTGTTAGTGCTATTTATTTTTCCTTCAGGATATCACAAATGGTTCTAAAGTTGAAGCATAAAAAGAACTGTACAGATAAAAATATGTATTTAAAAAGGAAAGAAATACGGGTTTGTTGCCTAACCAGAGTATTAAAGCACTTATTAATAACTTATGAGGACTTCCTAGGTGGCGCAGTAGTAAAGAATCCACTTGCTAATGCAAGAGATGAAAGAGATGTGGTTCAATCCCTGGTTCTGGAAGATCCCCGGAGGAGGCATGGCAACCCACTCCAATATTCTTGCCTGGGAAACCCCATGGACAGAGGAGCCTCATGGGCTACAGTCCATGTGGTTATAAACAGTCGAACATGACTGAATGACTGAGCACTCAGTGCTTTATACTCTTGTCAATTCCTTCATCTTTGTATGATAACAATATCTGTTTCACAGGGTGGTTGTAAAGGTTGAGTGAAAGGCTTGTGTGACCACTGACTCTGAATGCTTAACTATTAACAGAAGTTCTCTTGCTGCTGCTGGAAGCACACATGGCAATACCCTTAAGGGAGACAGCAGCTACATTTTTGCCCAACAAGAAGTGCACTGTGATCAGAAAGGCATGCTTCCTCACAAAGGAGTCAGAATAAAGCCCTCTTCCCTCACTGGTTAGTTGCAGAATGTGGTCAGACACAATGGGATAGAATGTTGACCATGAAGAGAACTGAAGGCTTAGGTCAGGCAGAGAACTGAAGCCTGACCAGTGGAGATGGACAGATTGAGGATTTGGTAGAACATATTTTACAGCATCACCTTAAAAATACAGCTGTGAAATTCCTAATAAGACTAAAGATAAAGGGTAAGTAAAGGGAGATGTGTCAGGTTGGAATAAGAACATGATGAGGGAAAAGGAAAACTGAAAAAAGAGGGAAATCAGGCCAGAATAAAGATGACTAGTTTAAGGACAATGGCAAAAGAGACTTTGTTTTTGAAGGTTCTTTTTTTTTATTCCCAATTTCCAGAACCATGCTGGAACCTAATAGGCATTCAATATTTATGAAATGAATGAGTGAATGAAATGTGAATGAAATGAATGAAAGAGTGAATCAATCAATTGGTAGTACAGGCTCAATATAAGTGAACTAAATAAATGAGTGAATACATGGATATTGCATCTTATTAATTTTGATTAAGTACAAGGTTGTACAAGGATGACTTAGTTCTCCAAATAAGATAGACACAAGCCAACCTAAAATCTAGGATACGATCAGCAAGAGTCACCCTCACAGATGGAAGTTAAGAAGAATCCACAATGTATGAAACTAGCTAACCCTGGAAGCATGTCTAGAAGTAACAGCTTGTAGTATGATTTTCAAAGAGCTTCTCCATTAAACCAAGGCATCCTTTTTCATGGCAGCAGGAAGCATTTCAGTTAAAATGTACTAAATTATAAAGAATTTATAAAATGGGACTTTGTAAGAAGTTCTGCCAGAGATTTTTACAGGGTGCTGAGGGGGTAAGGAGCAGCCTGACTGAATGAATAGGTAAGGCCTGCTCTATGGCAAGTTATTATGATCTGGTTCGTTTCATTTTCCTAACTGGATATTTGTCTTGGGTCTCACAGATTACATTGACCCAGGGTATACCACATGACTGGCAGATAATAAAAATAAGCTGCAGAAATTCTAGCTCTGTTTGTGGCAATTAACTTCCAAGCCTTTCGTCTTGAGTCCTGGCCTGTTCCAGTTCTGCCTAGCTTCCAATCTGCTGGCTTCGTCTCCATCCTCTAGCCTGGTTCTTACCCAATCTCAGCTTTGATCACTGGCCTGCTCAAAGGCCTTGGCTTGATCCCACCTTTGTCTCTTCCTTTTTCTGACTACATCAGGTAAATTATCTTGACCACCTTTATTCCAGCTCTGAGAACTCAATGAGCCCTGGAGCTTGTTCTCATGCCTGACCTTCTCTGTTCAGGTCTGTCCTGCCTCCTACCAGAGGGAATCAGATATCATAGAAACACATCTATTATTATTGCAACATGGAAAGTCTAGTGGCTGCATTCCAGTTACTGTGCTTGGAGGATTTGGCACTCAGGAAGACACCAAATTCCACAGGGAAGTACTAACATACAACCTGGTGGTTTTGGAGCCTCTGTCCTTTGCCTTGCTTTCCCAGACTTTCTCCTCCAACCACTCCCAAACCCTGAGGGAATCTGGAGGAACTGCTTATGTTTGTAATTCAGACTTTATAAAGTTCCTTATAACCACCCACGGTTCTCAGAAGAAGAAAGGATGGTTGGGTATTCTGCCAGATGGGAAATTCAGCTCATGTTAACTGGCAACTCCTCAGGGCTTGACTACTGTGTGGGACTTGTTTGAGAGGCAGGTTCCTATCAAAGATGGGGAAGATTGATGGAAAAATGGAGGCTGTGCTCTTCTGCCTCTAACAAGGAGGAAGGAAAGAGGTCCAGTTAGGTGATGGGCAGCTCAATCCTGACCCCTCTTCCAAGAGCTGTCATGGAATGGGCTCTGTATCAAGACCCAGTTCCAAGAAGAACTCAGAACAACATGAAAAGATGAGCTGGCTCTGCTAAGTGAGACTGGCAGCCTTTCTAAGGTCACCTGACCTCCAGTCAGGTCAGAGTATGGTCAGATGTCTGGCTACGCCTTTCTTACAAACAGACTGGCCGTTGACTTCCAGATGAGGCAGGGGCATGGTGCTGGGCAGCTCTCACTGATGTTGGCATGGTAGGTGCAACTCCGGGGAGAAGGCATGCCACCACATCCCTCTAAGCTAGATTGCTCAGTCTGGACCACATCTTATCTGTGGCCAGGAAGTGCAAGTGTTGCCCATGGTAACGAAGGAAAAGCAGATGTTATCACAGCTTCACCTGCTCTGCTCAGCTGAAGACTGTTCTGGCTAGAAGTAGCACTGTGAATAGCCAGCACCTTTCTATCAATTGATCCCATGGTTAATTCTGCCTCATCAGGAAATATGAAGGACTGGTTCTGATCCCATAATGGCTTTCACTCAGAAGCCTGCTCACTGCTGTCCCAGGGGCAGTCTTCCCCAATCTTTCCTGATATTATACTATGGAAACAGACATGTTTACTTCTAGTCTGTCACAAAAGACCCAGGACAACAACATCCATGTACCTTGTGGTTATTTTTGGAGGAAAATTCAGATGAGATCAAGTGTGTTTAGGGTGATATGGCTGTATATGGGAGGGAAGGAGGAAAATTCAAACTGGCTACGGTCAGTCACCAACAAAGTTACAAAGACCACTGTCAAAGCCTACAAGCCCACATGACACCTCCCTATGCAATCCAATAACTAGCTTCTGACAAGTTTAGAAATTCAGCAAGCTCAGCAGTTGTGAGCCACAGCAGGCTTCTTTTTCCAAAACTCTGAGCTACCAATTACTTGTAAGTCATGCAGCTGGAATCACTGGGCTGATACTTTGTCTTCAGATTACCGGGGGTAACTGAGATGAAGCCACTCTAAGAGACCCCCTGTTTCAAACGCATTTCAGTATTACTGAAACCCAAGGACAAATCAGATGTGAACAACGGGCAGGAGATTCTGCTTAGCAGTCTGACTCCACATACGCAAAGTGACCCACTGAGATCATGAGAAAGAACACCTTATTTGCCCCGAAATGACAGGCTCCCACTACTGGTTTATTCTATGTCCCGGCAAGCCACACGGCCCTCCAAGGCATTGAATGTGGCACCCTGGGAGTTGCAGGAGCTGTGTAGGTAGCCCAGCATTTTTCAAAGCTCAGTTGCCTGAGTCTAAAACAAAATAAGAATAAGGTTACTGCATTTCTCCTGATGTCCAAGTGCCCTTGGGACAGCATCACAATGGACTTTATATCAGATCTTTCCTTGTGCCACAAACAATTCTGGTGGTGGTGGCTATCCTCATGAAAATAGTAATCTTCATTCCTTAGATGTTCAAACTATGCTCTGTTCATCATCAGGGAGGTGGCAGTCTCCCTCCAGATCACTTTTTTTTTTTTTAAACTAATATCTATCATCTTGCAGACCATAGAAAGAACTTTTCCAGAGGCCTCTACATTGGAATTCACCCATGTGTTGCCACTGCCCAGCCAGGGACAGTCAGATAGGCTTGGGTAGAAGACACTTCTAACCAAGTCAGACACTTGGTTAGAAGATTTATTCTAATCTTGTCACTGCAAAAGTCACACGATTTTTCCAAATAGCATACCTTCTCTCATAATAATGACCACTGTCACTCTATTTTCTTGTTTTGCTACTAAATGTTGATATCTCAAAGAGGTATGAAAGTGAAAGTGCTAGTTGATTAGGTGTGTCTTGACTGTTTGCGACTCCATGGACTGTAGCCTGCCAGGCATGAATACTAGAGTGGGTTGCCATTCCCTTCTCCAGGGAATCTTCCTAACCCAGATCAAACTCTGGTCCTCTGCACTCTAAGCAGATTCTTTACCATCTGAGCCATCAAAGAGGTATACAACACTCCAAAATAGCTTAGGAATGGCACTGACCAATGTAAGAAAGACTACTGTGGGGTCAGTGTACTCCAGGCTATGGCTGACAGACCCTGGTACTGGATAGGAGTGGTAGAGTAAGGCGTCATTTGGATGGAAGTTTCTCTAGTTCTCAGCCCAACACATCTGCCCAACACCAAAAGTCAAAGACTTTCCTGGGTCCATTAAAGTTTTTTGAGGTTAATAACACCACTGTGTTCTTGCCATATTTATCTACCAGATCCATAGAGCTATCTCTAAAATACTAGATGGGAAGTCTGAGCAGTTGATTGAAGAGAAGTTAGACTTGTGGTATAGAAGCTGGATCCTATAGTTGTCAAAATAGGCAAAGGATGAACAAGAAAATCAGGAAGCCCAGGGAAGATTTTTAACACCTTATCTTGGCTGGTTCTAGATGAGAAGGAGCCTGGGGCAGAATTAGATTCTCCCTATTCTATGTGATCTAGAGCAAATAACAATGAATGGTGAACTTCACTATTAGTCTCATTCATAGCAGTCACCCAGGGCTCTTCTTTCTGGCTATGTCCTTCTTACTCCTCTTTCCATTCCACTTTCTATCTAGGTACCAATTCTTTAATTTTGCAAATCATTTCTCCATTCTGGTCTAATGCCTTGATCTTGATACCTTAATTCAACTGTTCCTACCATGGTTTTCTAATGAACTTAGTTTGTCTTCAATTCTAGTAATTTGAAGCTAAATACTCTACCAGTGACCCAGGCTTCCCTTCCATTACATAAGACACATACCCCACAGGCACAGTGCCAGACTTCTGCAAAGCCTACCCCAGTCATCTGAAATTCTTGGCCCATAATAGTCAGAAGGCAGTCCTGGGCCTAAGCCATCTATAGGTATACCTTTGAAAACTAATACAATGATTTTTTGCTTTGTGAGTTAGTATCAGTAAACTTGATGGCCATTAATGAGCATTCTAGGGCATAAAGGTGATTCTACCAGGACACAGCTACACGATGAGGCCTAGCCTAGAAAGCCTTACCATTTGAGGAAAAATTTAGGGAGTTGGGCATTCCTGATAGCTCAGTTGCTAAAGAATCTGCCTGCAATGCAAGAGAGCCAGGTTTGATTCTTGGGTTAGGAAGATCCACTGGAAAAGGGAAAGGCTACCTGCTCCAGTATTCTGGCTTAGAGAATTCCATGGACTGTACAGTTCATGGGGTTGCAAGGAATCAGACACGACTGAGCAACTTACACTTCACTTAGGGAGTTGGAGGCAAAACTCTAAGCAAAGACAGAAGAACATTACAGCTATGAAATTCATATAGCAAACATGAGAACATTCTGTTCAGTACCAAGCTTCCTTCTTGGCTCCTATTTTAGAGGCAGATCATGATTCTGGTTATCTATTTTGGGAGATGTTTGTATTTTAGCAGGTTCCTCTGATGCATCTATCCTTGTCTTCAGTGCACATGATAATATGGGGCATCAGGTACAATGGCTGGCAGAATTGTTAGAGCACAATACGCCAGCAGAAAATCTCCACTCCCATCATATAAGCAACTGCTTACTCGACCTACTTAACAGTCACATATATTCTGACATGTCTGAAACTAAAAGATAAAACCATCATAAATTCATAGTCAGAAGGTAAGTCATTAAGTTAAGACTTCTTTCCCAGAAGGGCACAAAAGAGGCCATGAAACAATTTCATTTGAAACTAGGGATTCCTTACTTGACTAGTAAGTTTGCACTTTGAGACATTTTATAAGTGTCTTGAATAAACACATATGTAATGGACTAAATCCTGTCTCTCCAAAATTCATATGTTGTGTCTCTCCATTGTGATGGTATTTGGAGGTGGGGCCTTTGGGTGGCAGTTAGGGTTAGATGAGGTTATAAAGGTGGAGGCTCCAGGACAGGATTAGGGTCCTTCTAAGAAGGACCTTTTAAGGATTCCCTGGTAACTCAGATGATAAAGCATCTGTCTGCAATGTGGGAGACTTGGGATCAATCCCTGGGTCGGGAAGATCCCCTGGAGAAGGAAATGGCAACCCACTCCAGTACTCTTGCCTAGAAAATTCCATGGATGGAGGAGCCTGGTGGGTTACAGTCCATAGGGTCGCAAAGAGTCAGATGTGACTTCACTTTCACTTTTCACAAGAAGAAGAAGAAGAAGAAGAAGAAGAAGAAGAAGAGAGATCAAAATTCTCTTTCTGTCTCCTCTATGTGAGGACATGACAAGAAGGTGGCCATGAGAAATTCAGAAAGAGAGTTCTCACTGGGAAATCAAATCAGTTGGGACTTTGGTCTTGGATTTCCCAGTACTATGAGAAATAAATTCTTACTGTTGAAGCCACCAAGTCTACCGTATTTTCTTTTGATAGCCTGAGCTAATACAATGGATATCTTTAAACACATACTAGAACAAAACAGCAACCACAATTAAAAAAAAAAAAAGTTCTCTTCACATGACCTTAAGACTCATGTACTAAAATCTATCACTTTGCTTCAGTTAGTTATCCAACAATACCTCCTGAGTAACAAGGGCTTCAAACTGATATTCAGCCCAAAGGGAACAAATTCACTCAGTTGGGTTCGACTCTTTGTGACCCCATGGACTATACAGTTCATGGAATTCTCCAGGCCAGAATACTGGAGTGGGTAGCCTTTCCCTTCTCTAGGGGATCTTCCCAACCGAGGGATTGAATCCAGGTCTCCCTCATTGCAGGCGGATTCTTTACCAGCTGAGCCATAAGGGAAGCCCAAGAATACTTGAGTGGGTAGCCTATCCCTTTTCCAGCGGATCTTCCCAACCCAGGAATTGAACTGGGCTCTCCTGCATTGCAGGCGGATTTTTTACTGAGTATCAGGGAAGCCTGATTAAATACTGAACCATAAAAATTTGGATTGTTCACTGGGAAGTCAGAGAGCCATGCAAGAGCTAGGCTGGAGAGTCTACTGTCAAATGTCAAATCTAAAGAGCCACTGGATCAACAACAAAGGCCGGAGTTGGACAGTAAGAAGTAGTTAGTATTTGGATAGTGCCTTTGGGTCAAATAAGTCAGATGAGACTTATACAGGAAGATAGACCCCCCATGGCTCATTTAGTTCCACAACCCTATTTTCTAGTGGAAAAAAAAATCCAGTGATAATAAGTGCTATTGTATAAATAAATTTGGGGATACATCTGCAGTAGTGACAAGAGTATGAATGTTAAACCCTAACATATACAGCTACATCTTAAAGTCTAGTTAATGTAAAATCATGAGTCAAAGTGTTGCTGATAAAAACGTTCATTACAATACACGTAGGGTTAACCTAACAACTACAGCAAACTCAAGAGATCATTAAATAGCGATTTTCATTGAAAACAAAAATAACAGCAATTAAAAACTATGACCAGCATCAGACAACACGGATGATGTGCTGGACACAAAACATCCTCCCTCCAAATTGTAGGTATTCCAATGACACCCTGCTCGTGGGCATGCACAGTAGAGCCTTCAAATTGCCAAGTGCTTTGTGGTAGGGACTTCTTAGAAATATCTGCATCAGCAGGAAACCGTGGCCATGAGCTAAATTTAGTTTTAATACCCAGTTATAGTAACTCAAACTCATTCAGTAGCTAATTGCTAATAAGCAGCTTACGTTAAAATGAAATACTATGGACCTGTGAGTCATTTGCCAGTAAGAAGCATGGAAGGGATTTGCGTTTAGGGGAGTTTGGGGTTTACCAACAGGAGTCCACTGAGTAACTCAGAACCAGTGGCTGCTATGTGGGGGCCATGCTGTCAACTGAACTGGAGCAGTTGGGCTCTTGGCTTAGCCTGTGGTTCATGGTCCATAGGATTTTGAACTCCTCCCCACTCTCCACTAAACAACTCTTTCTTATCCTGTAGTGGTTGCTTGGGAATCCCAGTAGGGTATGTCTCCATGAGGAGGCTTCTGCCTCCCTCTTAGGAGAGATAAATGATATTTTTGGCCACACCATTCCTGGTCCAGAGTTCTCTCACATGTAGCCATTCTACGAAGAGAGTATGATGATTGGGAAATAATGTGAGGAAAAAGGAGTCAAATTTTTGGTGGCTATATATGACATGGACATAAGCAAAAAATTGTTTTTATGTCAGTTTCTAGGTGAAATATTTAAAAATTTTTGAACACATAGCTTCCTCTAACCAAGTTTTAAAAGTGTGATCTCAAAACCAGGAAGCATTAGTTCTATACAGATGGTAGATATTGCTGTTCAGTTGTTAGTCGTGTCTGATTCTTTGAAACCTCATGGACTGTAGCACACCAGACTTCCCTGTCCTTCACAATCTCCCAGAGTTTGCTCAAACTCATGTCCATTGAGTCGGTGATGCCATCCAACCATCTCATCCTCTGTCACCCCTTCTCCTCCTGCACTCCATCTTTCCCAGCCTCAGGGTCTTTTCCAATAAGTTGGCTCTTCGGATCAGGTGGCCAAGGTATTGGATGAATGGATGGTGGATATAGGCATTAATAAAATATGCTAAGAATGTAAACTTTTTGAAGATCAATTTTTAAGCTGTGTGTTTGGCTGAAGGATTAAAAATTCTGAGCAAAGTTAGCACTTTGCTAAAACTGTTTCATGTTTATTAAGCCATATGTGGGGACCCCCTCTTTCTTGTGAAAGACTATTTAAGCCAGAGGATAAGACGGTTGGATGGCATCACTGACTTGATGGACATGAGTTTGAGCAAGCTCTGGGAGTTGGTGATGGACAGGGAAGCCTGGAGTGCTGCAGTCCATGGGGTCGCAAAGAGTCAGACATGACTGAGTGGCTGAACTGCATTGAACTGATTTAAGCCAAATAATGTATTTTCAAACTTGAAACATTTATTTTTTACTTAAATGCAAAACATTTAAGAAGTATCTGAAGAAATTAAAGTTCTAATAATAGAGACTAATAAAGGACTGTTTATAGTATATCCATTAACACCTGTATATGGTATAGCTTCTATCACAAAGTCAAAAGGAACACAGCATATAAACACATATCAGATATCCTAAGGTAATATTCACTTCCAGGACAACAGCAAAATCCAGAAACAAAATACACTGCATTACCAGACGTTCACATACTCCTAAAAAATGTTTATAATTTGCTGCAAAAGAAACATACCAGCTGCTTCAGGATGTGGCTATGACAAGCATGTTCCTGTGGTAACAATTTCCCAAACAAGAAAAAAAGTTAAAAAGACAAGTCTTTGCTAAGCTTTAGAC
Organism: Cervus canadensis; assembly: GCF_019320065.1. Classification (NCBI taxonomy): domain Eukaryota; kingdom Metazoa; phylum Chordata; class Mammalia; order Artiodactyla; family Cervidae; genus Cervus; species Cervus canadensis. Next base: position 36,656,762 of record NC_057401.1, read on the forward strand.
TACCAGGTCTCCTGATTTATGAAAGCAACAAGATAGATATGGTTAAGAAATAATTCAGAAACAAATATTTCATGAGTCAGCAAAATCTGTCAAATAAAATGACTTAGAATCTACAATGGAAAGAAATACCTTCACATAGGCTGACAATGTCAAAGAATTTTTTAGACAGCATTGTATGTTAGGTTGACATACTAGATCTAGAATATTCTATGACCATTCAAATAAATATGAACATATATCCTATAAGGTTCTGGTCAATCCTTAATAAACAATTATTTTAGTGAGATGTATATATAGAGTCATCCAATTAAAATATGATATACATCTAGTTTCTCATAACAACAACAAAATCTCACTTTCTTTACTTATCTTTTTATAAAAAGCTTATCTTTTAATATTTTCATATTAGTGCTATTTTACACTTTTCCCTGTTTATTGTCACTCATTCATTTTATTTGTGCCTTCTTTCAAAAACACTGAGTATTTGCTAAATATCAGAAAATGATTGGGTCAAATTATCTTTTTTTCATATTGCACTTACTATCCTTCTAAAACTCATTCAATCATATTTCTAAGAATAAAAAGCCTCATTTGCCATTCCATTGCTGATCATCTACCCAGAACTTCTATCCCATAGCTATTCATTTCATATTTTTCCTGCTAAAGGTGAGATGAAGTGGGACAGGGAAGGCAAGGTGGTCAGGAAAGAAATTAGTACATATTATTTGCATCAACATGTATTGCACTTGGCTAAGTGTTTAACACATATTATCTTAAATAAGTTTCACAACAACACAATAAGGTAGTCATATTGTTATCCCCATTTCATATATCGGATATGAAATCAAGACTCTCAGCACTTAAGGCCTCATAGTTAGCAGTTGGTAGTGCCAATAATGAGACCTCAGCCTGGTTTATCCCAATGGTCTTTCAGCAGCTCTTTTAAGAAGCACAGCTGGCACCCATACTTAAAAAAAAACAAAAAACTGAATCAAATTATTGAATAAAAATGCATCTATGTCACTCAAAAACTCAGATCTTCTCCCCTTTTATTTTCCTCTAAAAGCAACATGCTATGTAGATAAGTTACTAGGAAAACACATTTAACCAGGGGTTTTGAAGCGAAGGCCACACAAAGAAAACTGCTAATGAATAAATTAAAAACTTCAAAATTCTGAAATCCACCTACTGCATTATGCTTAATTTTATTTCAGACCACTCTCCAATATTACTGGAAGTAACAGATAATGGATTATGAATAGGCTAGGCATTTAAGTTATTACTATAAATACAAATTAAACTAAGGCAAAATGGAACACAAAACACCCCATTTTATTTAATAGAGATGAAAAGAAATAATATCACAAAATTAATGCTAAAGCAATGGCATTTATTATGTTGCATTCTCTTTAATTATTCCATGTTGATAGGTACCTTATATTCTTCATAATCATTGTTATCTAGCAAGTTCCTTTTCTCCAGTTCTACAAGGTGTTCTGCAGAGAGCTTAGTTGGTAAATGTCTAAGAGAGGCTTGCTCATATATGGGTTTTCCATGAAAAAACAGTTCCTTCCAATCATGCATCAACTTATATGGGATCAGGCTACAGCAACAAAGGAAAAAAAAAAGGTTGGAAAAAAAAAAGGTTAAGATAAATCTTAAATCTTAGTCTTTCTATTACCATGTTCATTCCCCAGGCTCTGCTATTTGAGGCCAGAGGTTCCACTTACTATGACATTCCTAATAGCCTAGTAAAATAGTTGAAACTTAGTAGTATGAATGAATAAATGTTGCCTAAAGCCATTGGTTCTCCAAACTTGTTTTGACTGTGCACTAAAAGCACACTGTATCTAAAAATAATGACCACTAATCATAAAACTTAGGTTCTTTGATTTCCAGCTGTGATACTAAATGGCTGTGCAAACTTTGAATATTATTTACCTGTTCCAATATCAGTGTCCTCTTAATGCAAAATAGACTGAATATTTTCCAAGGTCCCTTTAATATGACAGCTAGTTTGCATATTTGCAAGTAATTTGTAACAAAAAAATCTAATGTATGGTGGCTTTTATTGTCACTGAACATCTTGTAACCTTTGCAATTCTTTCTCAGTACTTATTCTATTTAAGTCAGATGAATGACTTGGAGGTAGTCAGGACAGAGTAATCAAAAAATAGTTCCAAGAGGAACAAAATATGCAAAGGAAGGAAAGAGTCTAACATAACTCAGATGCATTTCTCTAAAAATAGTGGGACTGGAGCTTGAAATTACAACCGAAAAAGCTGTTATTTCATCCTGAGACATGCTACAACATACATAAACCTTGAAGACATCATGCTAAATGAAATAAGCCAGATACAAAAGGACAAATATGATTTTACTTATATGAGGTACCTGAAATAGATTCATAGAAACAGAACAGAACAAAGGCTACAAGGGGCTGGAGAGAAGGGGAATGGGGAGTTATTGTGTAATGGGTACAACACTTCAGTTTGGGATGATGAAAAATTTCTGGAGATGGATGATGGGAATGGTTGCACAATAGTGTGACTGTACCCTATGCTAGTGAACTTTAAAAGGGTTGAAAGTCACTTTAAAAAGGTTAAAATGATAAATTTTATATTATGTATGTTATGTTTCTCCCCAAGGGTAGTTTTCATTAAATGCAAACTTCAAATATATTTTGTTTTCCATTAATAAAATATTTATATTTATTAGAGATTACAGAGATATGAAGTTTATAAATTAATATACTCAGGCATAGAAAAATTCTAACATAAAAATTATTAAAATGGCATGGGCTCCTGTGCTGAAGTAAATGATTAACAACTATATATTGTCAAAAACTTAATGTGGCAATTACTGAATCAATGGTCTCTTATCTGAATATTGATAATTTTGTTAAGAAGTCTTAACAAAAGTCAGTTCATGTAAGAAGGCTAATACCAAGAATATCCCTGTGCTCTTGGAAAAAAAAATGTTGATAACATCTTGTTTAGGAAAGTACAGAGAGAATAAAGTTATCTTGATGGTCAGTAGTAGAGATTAAAGAGATCTTAACATATATGCGTAAACACTGTATTCACTTGCAAGTAAAAGACACTTAAAGTTTCAAAGCAAATGATCCCTTCAAAGTTTGATATTAATACTTCTGGAATTTTAAAATCTTGTGTATATTTCATTAAAATAAAAATGACTTCATATAATCAATGTTCTCTCAATATTAATTTTCACAAAGCAAGATTTAGAGAGTAACAGAAGTCAGACTAGTATATGACTCCATAAAATAATAGTCAAAAACAATACACACAGAAAGTCCTCACCTTACTAGTTAAGTTTGTGCTCTGTAAGGAGACTTTTAGGTCACCGATTTGACACAGAAATAATCCTTCTGTGGGTGAAAAGAAAGCTCAACGTTGCTCCTAGGACAGGTGATTACCGTCTAGCCCCTTTCATGCTGGCCCCCAGCCAGCATGGCTGAGACTATCTCCACAGCCTCACCCAACAGAGGCATTCACGGAACAGGCGTGTGAGAAAAGTCTGAGACTTTTCTCAGAGTCTCCTTTCCAGGCTCTACCAGGCAGGTGTCAGGGGACCTCTGGCATTCTCCGACTGGCAACTGTGTGACTCTGTCCTGATGTGATTATAAGGTGTTCTCGCTATGTGCATCTTTTCTATTTCTTATAAGGATACCAGGCATCTTTAATGAAGGCCCCACCTTCCATGGGTATGACCTGATCTTAAATAATCAGTGATGACTATTTCCAATGTTACACTCTGAGGTATGGGAGGGGTAGAACTTTTAATATAGCTTTCTGGGGCAGGGGAACAATTCAACCAGTATATAAGCATTTCTATGTTGCCTTTTTTAGACACAAAATTTCAAAGTAAAGGACCCTTAAAAGCTTATGCTATTAATATCTCTGGAAATTTCATTTTATATATTTCATTTTTACATTCAGTTTGAGCTCTCCCTTGTTTTTGGTATGATGCATGGCTTCTTTATTAATTGAAGTCTGCATATTTTTAGATTATGCTGTGACACTCTGGATCATGTATAAACCTTCTGTCCTAGCTGTTTTTTTCTGATATTGCTTGAGCAAGGGAAGGAGAAGGGGCCATCATGTTACTGACAGGTGTTGGCAGAAGTCCCCATGTGGACCTCCTCATTACCAGAGGGAAGCACATCTTTGTTGCTGATGAAGGAGGTGGCAGTTCTGTCCCCCCACAAGGTCTCTACCACAGTGGGGGCCGCCGGGCGATGGTGAAGGTCCTGACCCTCCCTTGGCTCCTCTAACATGACCCTCGTGGGGAGGGAGCAGTGGTCGGTCCTGCCTGGTGGGGGCAGAAGTCCACGCTTCCTACCTGGCCTCTGGGATGGTACCCTGGTGGGGGTGATGGGGTCCCTTGTTACAATCTTGTGAGGGTAGAAGACAGGCTCCTTCCTTGCCTTTGCTGGCCGAGGTGGAAGTGGGGCTACATTTTTCTTGCACGTGATAGTTGGAAAAGACTGGTTATCGTCTGATAGTTTTCCATCTTGCTAGGCTGCTCCTTAACCGACTAGAGACAGCAGGTTCTTGTTGGGGTTATTTTTTGTCTACACCACTAGTATCTCTGTTTCCAGAATATTCAGTTCTGATCTGGGATGTGTGAGGCAAAAAGAGAAAGAACTGAGGAAGCTCATCACAGAGTCCTGAGGTCATCAGCCAGTCCCACTCCTTCCTTCCATCTTCAGAGCCTTCTTATGCATGTTTCATTCACAATGTCCAGGGTTTTTCACTGTACTTAGTAGGGGGAATAAGGAAAGGGGCATCCACTCCATTTTCCCACAGCAGAACAAGATTTCTGTTTATGTTTTAATTTTGAATTATGAGCTTTTACTTAGAGAAATCAAGCTGTACTTCCCCCACTCTGAATTATCTTTTTATGTTTTTATATTTAAATCTACTATATTCTATTTTTTATTCTATTACTCTATTTTTTATCTTATTACTCTATTTTTTATCATTACAATGCATTGTATCACCTTTCCTTTTTAACCCTTTTGTAGATTACTTCTTCACAATTTTATTCCAATTTCAAAATTTTCAATTTATATTAACAGGAAAAAGTATTTTAAGACATTTGCTCCTTAATTCATTTCCATTTTTAGTCTTATTTTTCTTTTCTCAATCTTGTACCCTTATAGTTTTATCTTCAAAATGTCCTCATCATCATGTTATTTCATTTAGTAGTTTTTATACAGTATTATGTCAGAAACATACTTTTGAACTGTGGGGTTGGAGAAAACTCTTGAGAGTCCCTTCAACTGCAAGGAGATTAAATCAGTCAATCCTAAAGGAAATCAGTCCTGAATATTCATTGGAAGGACCAATGCTGATGCTCGAATACTTTGGCCACCTGATGCGAAGAACTGACTCACTGGAAAAGACCCTGATGCTGGGAAAGACTGAAGGCAGGAGGAGAAGGGGATGACAAAGGATGAGATGGTTGGATGGCATCACTGACTCAATGGACATGAGTTTGAGCAAGCTCCCAGGGTTTGTGATGGGCAGGGAGGCCTGGAGTGCTGCAGTCCATGGGGTCGCAAAGAGTCAGATAAGGAGAGACTGAACTGAACTGAAGTCAGAAACATGGCTGTCAGGGTGAGAGCAGTGGAGAAAGTTCCGTCCAGGCCAGAGGTGATGGGATTGTCTCCCCATCTTCTGCTGACCCTGAATATCATGGGGCCTTCATTCTTTTCACTGTGGGTTTTCAAGAAGATCTCAGTCTGGATAACATCAAAAGTGTACAGACGAGTGGAGTGCCTTATCCTTTTGCTTTCACTGAGATCTGCAGTGATATCACTCCCCTTCAGCTTCCAGCAAAGGACATCTCAAGAAATAGGTCTCTGAAGCCAGATGGCATATTTGCTTAAAAGCTGTTGCTGAGATCATTCTCCACAGATCCACTACACTACTCATTGCATCTTAGCTGGGGCCACAAGAGAAAACCATTATTCTAAACTGAGAACCAAGAAGAGTGATGTATTCTGTAAAGAGCTAGAAATGGGAATTAGACATCATATGACAAACTGTGTTGCCCTTTTTGTTTTTTCTACCTGGAAGCGCAGATAAAATTTGCAGCTCAGTTGCAGGAATTGGCATATCTACTGACACCTGTGTAACTATATTTTAATGTATTCCTTGTATTTAACTTTCTACTTTATCTGGCAATGCTAAACGGCTTGCAGGATCTCAGTTCACCAATCAGGGATTTAATCCAGGCCACGCCAGTGAAAGCCCAGAATCCTAACCACTAGAAAACCGGGAAGTCCTATCCTTTGTTCTGATTTTGGCATACAGTGTATTCTTAATATTTTATGCACTGTTAAATGTTTCCTTACAAATAGGTTGACTCCTTTTAGAAAGAATGTGCAATGAAAAGTGATTTTGATTAGTAAAACAAAAAACTTTAAGTAATTCCAGTCTTCTAGGAAGTTCCTAATATTTTAAATGAATTATTATAGTTATCTTGTAAATCATAGAGAACTTAGACACAAGTTTTAAATGTTAAAAGACATAACTACAAATTAAATCAGGCTAGTCACTGGGTGAAATAAGTCTGTAATCAAGGTATTCTGGACCCTACCTCTTAGTCTTCCAAGAATAATCACTGTCTCTCTTTACTCCCCAATTTAGTGCCACAATCTTACCCTTTTTTCATTTTCTGTGGTGTCTCTATTGTATTAACTATAAAAAAACAACACTTACTTATTTGTCAACAATCGATAGTCTGCCACCTTAGTGGACAAATCAAGTATTTGATCCAAAATTTCTGCACATATTGAGTAATGCTTTTTGTAACGAGCTTGAGCTCTTTCCATGGCAATCTGCTCATGAATTTCCTTATCTCTGAGGGCTTGTTCTTCAAAGTCAATCTTGGCTTGTCTGGCTAAAGCCTGAGAAGGAAAAGACATATATTTTAAAGATTTGATTTTGTATTGGGGTGTAGCCAACAAACAATGTTGTGACAGTTTCAGATGAACGGCAAAGGGACTCAGTCATACATATTCATGTATCCATTCTCCCCCAAACTCCTCTCCCATAAATCACCATAACTGGACAGTGATTCAGGTGAAAATAATGTCACCATTTCAATAGCTAAAAAAAAAAAAAATCTCTAAATAGAATGAAGCCTTCTTTTATATCAGGAAAAAGATAAATCATAAGACAGCACTTTCTCCTTAATACATTAAGCACTAAGTAGGATGGTAAAGACAATATTAGAAATAGCTCACCCTTAGCTTATGTTATCAGCAAAACCTAGTGCGGAGAAAAGTGTGCTGCATGGATTAATGATAAATTGGATCTGAAGTATTTAAGAAGTCCTGAGTTCATGGGCCGCAAAGAGATTTGGGGGTCACAGAGAAACAGGCAAGTTGTGCAGGGCACCAAGCATGGCTGGCTGCTTCGTGCCCATCTCAGAAGACTAATTAATCTGACATATCTACTCTGGCTAATGCCCTATGTCTTTTAGCAAGAGACTTCTGGAATACTGATTTATACTTAGAAAATATTTTGGAAATCCCCTGATTATACTGGCTTGAGAATATCACACATTTGCCAACAAATGTTAAATGTGTTTAGACAATGAAACCTTCTGCTGTTACAGCCTTAATAAATTGATAAATTCATAAAGACTTGTATTTATATAGAAAGTAGGAAAATATTTAAACGGTTTGGCATCACCCTCTGCTTGGTTTGCACTCTTATTTTGTTTAGGGAACCCTTGCCTTATACCAAGTAAAAGGCCAAACTTGGCACAACCAAATGTTTTCAAATAGTTATACCAACTCCTTGAGAAATTCAATCATGTGCTGACATGCTCCAGAAACAAGACCTGCCTCCTGCAAGGTAACCCAATGAATGTACAGTGGTGGTTAATGTGGGCCTGGAGAAGCTGTGGTTGAATTCAAGCCTCACTTTGTACAGGAATCAAGTCTTAGCTGCAGGCATGGCATATGTGCTCAGTTGCTGGACTGTAGCCCACCAGGCTTCTCTGTCCATGGGATTTTCCAGGCCAGAATATTGGAGTGGGTTGCCATTTCCTACTCCAAGTGATCTTCTCAACCCAGGAATCGAACCCACACCTTTGGTATCTCCTGCTTTGGCAGGCAGATCTTTACCACTGCACCACCCGGGAAGCCCCACTAGCTACAGGACCTGGGCCAAACTGAAACCTCCTACATCTCCATCTCTTCACTGTGAGGCTGGGATGGTATAAAGACTTGGCATGAACAGAAATTAACTGTGAGAGCAGACACCTTAGTCACAAGGGGCAAAATACATGACAATGGGCTGCTACTGTCCGCTGAATCCAAGGGAAGTTTCATTTGTTTTGTTGTTGCTGCTTTATTTTGTGAGTTTGCTTTATTTTTGCTGGGAAAGGAGTTAGCTTAGGTGACCTGTAACGTAGATCCTGAACATTTGGCAGGTTCAGGAATTACACTAGTACTTATTATCCTTGCTGTATTGCTTTGTAGCACCTGGTTTAAGCGTGTAAGTATGCTTACGGCATGCTTCTCAAAGTGTGAAGGGAAGAGAAATCTGAGAGTCTAGGAGCAGTCAGGTGAGACTTTATGGAGAGAGCCAGTGAAATAGGTTGTGAGGTGGGTTTACTGATACTACAAAAAGCCTGGAAGGCATGTGGAATATTTAGGATGCTATGGAACTCAAACCTTAGGAGCCCAGAAATTCCTTCTGCAGGAACAAAACAGCTTCCTCTCAGTTCTCCTCCCTCCCTTCCTCCCTCTTCACTCTCTCTTTCCTTCCAGGCCTTTCTTCCTTCTTTTGAAGCCTTAGAGTCTGCTATTTCTACCCCTTTCTCCTCCCCCATGCTAAACCCACCACAATTTCCGGTCCCATCACAGCAAAGTGGGTTGCAGCCCTAAATAAAGAAAGAAGGAAAAGGAGAAAGGAAATCTGTGGGAGGCAGTAAATCTCAGTGGTGATGAGCCTAGACTCTGAGAGCCACTGTGCTCTGGCTTCTCCACCAAGCTGTGCAACTTATGAGCTTTCTAAGTTTCATTTTCCTGACATGTGATATGTAGATACAAGCAGGGTCCACTGCCAATGACGCTGTGAGAATGATAATGCATGAGATGAATACAACTCAGTGCTGGACTCAAAGTAATACTCACAAGTGGTAAACATTATTGCAATGAATTATTGCTAATAATAGCAGGTGGCACCGAAATTTGAAATCAGGAACTGGTTTTTTGTTTGTTTGTTTGTTTTTTTAGGAACTGTTTTAATTAAAATAGAATTGATGCCCACTTGCCTTCAAAAAAGAGATCAGCATATTTAACTTAAAAGCAAAACCAACTCCTGATGGTGAGAAACATGACGTTCTCTCTCTTTCTCCCTTTCCTCACTCCCTACTGAGGCACCAGCCACTCCTACTGCAGGAGGTAATACATTCAAACTGTGAAAACAAGTTATCTCAGAGGGAAGGGTGCTGGGGAGGCAGATACCTCAGCTTTGGGAAAAAAGAATCAGGTAAGAGAAAGGGATCTGATTTTTTTTTTTCAGGGGATTCAGGGCCTCACAATTCTAACCTCTGAGGCTCTGGTAGACAGAGTGTCTCAATCCTCTGAAATGAGTTCAAGCTAGGTAAAGAGAGAACAGGTCATGCTGCTCATCACAGTGAGAGCAGTCCTGTTCCAAGAGACTAGGACTTTGCTATTCTGCACGGAATTAACTAGGCTTGTGAAAAAACATATTTAGTAAATAGGCACTTATTTCTCATGTAAGCAAATGCCACTGAATCCATTCAAGTTTACTCTTGTCAAAGAGAAATGAAACAATCCTCCAAATAATTCACCCCTTGAAGACACTTGAGATTACACAGGTCTAACATAGCGGGTATGGCTCCCCGCCCTCCTCCAAACGTTTTGGCTATATCTGTTCTACAAAGGCAAAAGCACTGGTGAGTCTCCTGACTCTTGGGAATATAGTACTTTCCAAATGGTATTTCTCAAAATTGCAATTCATTTTCATGAAATATCACAGTGAACACCATGATCAGCATGGTTTATAAAGCATATTTATATTGATTTATACATAAAGCATTCCCTTCCTATTTTCCGTAAGGTTTTCTCTTCTGCACAGCCTGGTTTTATGAATATTTTATGACAGTAAAGACAAGCTATCTAAAATGCTTCCCATGTGAGTTTTATACTTCTTCAATCAAATCCAGATTAATGGATTGTATAAATTTGAAACAACCCCAATAGGAAAAAGATGAGAAGTGATCCATATAAATCCATTGATAATATAAATCTATTTTGGTTATTAAAACTGTACATGTAAAAATAAGAAAGATGCTAATATATCAAATAACTAAAAGATTGATACTTTGACTTTCAGAGCTATAGAGGACCTTAACGCAATGATATCATGTTGGCCAAGAGCATACCTGGCACCCATACTTTGGCTTCTGTGACCGTTCTCAACTACAATCAACCAGGGTCCCCTGTAAAAATGGCTTGTTCTAGTTCTGAGGGAAAAAGACTACAATATGGGCCTGGGAAATCTTATTTTACTAGAAAGCAAGGTATTGCTTATTAAAGACTCATGGTATCTTATAAAAAGGAGACAGCTTGAAAATACTCCCATTTCCTGAGAATAGTATTCACCTAGAATAATGAACACTAGTAACATCCCAGTAAACTTAGTGGATCTTAAAGAAAAAGAAAGTCCTTTATACATCTAAAAAACAACAGTAATGACTCAAGGAGATGAAACTTAGATTATCATTTTTTTTTTTTTTTGGACAGCAACACTTTATACCTGAAGAAAATGGAATAAAGTGTTTAAGATAGTCAAGGGAAGAAAATGTGAACTAAGGATTTTATACAGGGCAAAACTGACTTGTATAAAAGGCACATATTGTTATCAACACACAAGCACTCAGGGAATAGTGTTCCCATGAGCAGTTGTTGAGGAATCTACTGGAGACCTTCAGACAACCAAAAAGACCAGAGAGACGTGGACACAAGGACTGGTGGTGAGTGTGAAATATTTGAAGAATCAAGACTGAAGGGAGACAGTATAGTATGTGGATGCTATGTGCACCATTGGTGCAGCTGTACAAAAGTAAAAACAGGGAGATATAAAGAGATCATATAAAAAAACTGACTCATGAAATGATTGGCACCTAAATGCAGCCCTGTTTACCTTGACGTGGTAGAAAGGATCAAAAGAAACCTTAGAAGGATTGTTAAGGGAGGTATCGTTTACCGCTTCTCGATCAAGAGCATCCTGGAAGTCTTTAAGCCGTCTTTCCTCATATTGCTTTTCTCTGAAAATTCTGTTTTGCCATAAAACTTCCTTTTCGTGCCGAACGTGCATGAGCTGCACAGCGATCCTGCGTTCCTGCTGGGATTGTCGCATCAGCCGGTTGATCAACTGCTCCTCCCGATAAGCCTCCTGGAAACACCATTGCAACAGTCAGTCATTTGTCAAGGCCACGTCCACTTTTGCTCAGCCCACTGAGCTGAGAAGCCTACACATCATGTGTAAAAGGCATAGTATGAACCTGCATCAGTTTTTGCCATTTGATTTCAAGTCAAACGTGGCAAAAAAATTCAAGCTATAAAAATGAAAATTTCCACCAAGGGTTGTATAATTTTGGTATCCAGAAGCATATGGTCTTGCAACTCAGTCATCTTAAATGAATGATTACTTCCTTTAAAATCTGATCAAAAATAATTTAAGTAATTGTTTTCAAGGTTTTATAAACAAAGGGTAACTCTCAAATTATAAGCATGTTTTCAGAAACTTGGAATTATGCTCTATGCACTCAATATAAATACTAGTGGTAAAGACAAATGCAGATATTGTCTGGCTGAGAATGGCAGATCTGATAAGTTCCAAGCAGGGCCGTCTCAATTTCTACATGATAGCATGGGGAGACTGGAGAAGAGGCTAAGAGGAAATGACCTACGGTTTACCTTAGAAAATCCAACAGTGGTTGTAACCTGAGAGAGAAACTAGATGCACTCGTCCCTTGGCTATTTTAAGAGAAGAAGGGGAACAAGCATTAACAGTGGAAGAAGCATTAAACTGGCAATTGGAGGCCCTGGCCATTGCAGCTCCACCTCTACCACTGACTGGCTGTGTGGCCTTGGGCAAGTAACTTGGATTTTCAGGGATTATTTCTTGACAGGTTAAATGAGGGGTTTGGGTAGAAGATGGTCTCCAAGGCATCTTTAAGTTCTCTCAGTCTGTCTAAACAGAGTCTAAACAGAGACACCATGTGGAAGGAGGAGGTACTTAAATTTCTCCACGGGGAAGACTTGGAAGAACATCTACAGGTTAGAGTTGTCTATTTAACACTAGATGGTAAAGCATCTGCCTGTAAAGCAGGAGACCTGGGTTCAACCCCTGGGCTGGGAAGATCCCCTGGAGAAGGGAATGGCAACCCACTCCAGTATTCTCGTCTGGAGAATTCCCTGGACAGAGGAACCTGGTGGGTGCAATCTATGGGATCACAAAGAGTCAGACACAACTGAGCAACTAACTAGTTCGCTTTCAATCCAGTTGTTTAGGAATAAAATCTGGCATCACTAATGACACTGTTTCAGATTAAGGGAGAAATACTATATATATTTTCAGAATCAAGATACAAACAACAACACTCTATGGAAAGCAGCAAAACTTGAACTTGGGAACTGTATAAAAATGTAGATTAAATAAAAGTTCAATTGAAAATAAACATTAAAATTTTTCTATTAGTAACATATCAAATAAAAAATGAAATGGATAACTTTGAAAACTGTTTCATCTAGTTTTAACATTCTAGACGTTTTAACGTTAATCATTTGTTGCCTGTGTTGCCAGTGGAGGTGAGGCAGAATGTAAAAACGACCACAGGTTCTTCAGCGTTCTTCATCCACAGCCTTGCAGTGCTATCCTGCAGATATTCCCATCAAAAAGCAGAATCTATTTCTCCACTTCTTAAATGGGTAGGGGGTGGCCTCTGACTTGAACTGGCCAATGGGACATTAGTGAACACAAAATAAAATGAAACAAAACACTTGGGACCTGACTTAATTCTCCTGTGACCTCTGCCACCGTTACCACATTTTCTGTTGTTAGAAAATGAGAAACCATAGATGGAGAGATACCAGCCTTCTCAGTTGGAACTGATGAAACTCTCCCAAGTCAGCCAGCCTCAGTCAGCCTCTGAGACAGGACAGGTAAGACCAGCAACAGGCCCATAGCTGATCCCTGCCTAAGTTACCTACCACATTTGGGGGTGGTCTGTGATAGCACAGTCACAGTCATATTTATTAAAAGTATAGCTTGATTTATTATTCCAAATGAATTCTATACTTAATGAGGAATATTAATGTGGAATATATTTGGCTGTGTTTATACGGCAAGGCAATTCAGTTGTTGAAATGAGAGCTGGTCATTCTGATCCTTATAAGAACTGGGCTGGTCAAACAGGTCTTGGCTATTGCTTAAATGACAACATATTGTGATTAAAAAGGAAAGGAAAATTACTGTTGAATGGCTGAGTCAACGTTACATATATAAAACTTCAGTATGAAGAACTATCAACTGTATTAGGACTTGTACTAAAAAGTTGAGTGGAAAAGATTTTTTTTGTTCCATTATACAAGTAGTTCATCTTTTAGAAATAGACTTTTCCTCAAAATTTCATTAGAATGTGGGACACATTTTCTCACAGAAAGAAAATATGTTATGTTTAGGTGTTCAGGGAAGCCTACAGATGTCTGTTTAACCCATAATGTACATGAACTAGTCTACATCTGCAATGAATAAAACAGAAAATAATAAAAGCCACATTTCTCTTTTAACTGTATATAATTATATTTGGGGAGGATTTATACAGATACACAATCCAAAACAAGCTCAGTTTGATTGTCAAGACCTCTGCCTTTCCCATGAGTTGGAGCTAGGAGCTAACTCTGGTGCATATCATTGCTTTAATTCTCTAAATATGCCCAAGTAGCTCTCTTGGAGGATAGCGGCTTCACCAAACACAGAGAAGCAGCAGCACAGAGATGGAGTTCCTTTAGTGGAAATATCATTAGTCAGAGAACCAACTTACTTCAGTGTCCCTTAGGTTGCTAGATCCCTGAACAGATCTCTAGCCAGAGACTGAAAAAATTGAAGCTGTGAACATTCTGGTAGAAAGTGACGGAAGCCAGAAAGCATTTATTCACCCAGTTTTCTAAGTAACATTTCTCAGTAACATTTCTAAGTAAATGTCAGTCCTGAATTACAAGCAAAAAAGTAGAAGGAAAAAACGCTGCAGCCAACACACAGCTGTTTTATAATATAAATGAAAATGTGTTCAAAATCTCACTGCTCGTTAATGAAACGTGAAATAGGTAGTTATTTTAAAAATCTACTTTTTAATCATCTAATTTTCATAACCTATAATTCATCTAATGAAAAGAGTGACTAACAAGCTGAGTAAAAATATTAACAAATGTGAATTCAAAGTAAGAAATTACCTTTCAGCACAAAGAGATGGCAGAGTTATTCTTTGAATTTTTCACTAAGAAAGGAGTGACTCCATGGATAAACAGTATTACTTCTTCATAATGTATATGAAGCCTGGATTTCTCTTCAGTTAACAGAACACCACTGAGTAGACCAGATGTAATTAGGTGAATAAAAGAAGTGCCTTCAAATGGTCCCTCATATTTCAGACATAGAGATTTGTCCTACTTACATTCACAGCCTGAATCACCTTCCTCCCCGTCTGTTCTTCTTACCACCTTCTGTATCATAGCTAATGACTCCTCCATGCACTCAGCTGCCCATGCCAGACACCTGGCTTCTCATCCCACTGTTCACTCCTCCATGTCTAATGAGTCAGTTATTCTCATTGATTTTACTTCTCAAATAGCTCCTGAAGCCACTTCTTTCCATCACTACTGCCACGACCCTAAATGTAAACTGGAATAATTCCTTATATGGATTACAGAAACAGCTCTAACTTGGTCATCCCTCCTGCCATATATTTTTAAAAGTGAAGGCGAGGGTGGGATGTTTTGAGAGAACAGCATCGAAACATGTATATTATCTAGGGTGAAACAGATCACCAGCCCAGGCTGGATGCATGAGACAAGTGCTCGGGCCTGGTGCACTGGGAAGACCCAGAGGAATCGGGTGGAGAGAGAGGTGGGAGGGGGGATCGGGATGGGGAATACTTGTAAATCCATGGCTGATTCATGTCAGTGTATGGCAAAAACCACTACAATATTGTAAAGTAATTAGCCTCCAACTAATAAAAAATAAATGAAAAAAAAAAGTGAAGCCAGTCTGATCTTCCTAAATGTCAGTCTGGCCCTGTCACTCTTGTTCCCCTTTGCACTCAGGATAAAGTATCCTATTTCCCTCTTTACAGCTGATAAGGCTTATGATGGCTTGGCCTCTGGGGACTCCTGCCAGATGACATTTAACTTGCTAAAAGCCTTGAGCCATCCATGAAGACACACTTGACCTTCCACTATCTCTACCTCTGCTGGAAACTAACTCCTCACCCTACACCCAGAACCAGCCCCATCTTCAATTGGCTAACTTCAACCCTCCCTCATGCTTCTGTGCTCTCCTAGAAACCATCTCTGAGGCAGGCCAGAGCTGGACTCCCTTCTCCTCACTTTCACTGCACCTCCACACTCCAACGTAGTTGGTTGTTTACAGATCCTCCCCAAACAGCAAGCTCTGTGAGAGACGGTTTCCTGTTATTCTTGTTCACTGTTGTATCCTAGGCCTAGCACAAGTTCCCAGAGCATAGAAGAGATCCAGTAAATATGTGTTCAATGTGAGAGTTGATCAGTGATTCTCAATTCATAGCTGAATCAAATCACCTAGAGGGACTGTTAACACAGATGATGGGCCCCAAGCCAGAGAGCTGTGATTTGAGTTTCTGACTCAGAAGGTCTGAGGTGGGACCTAATTATTCACATTCCTAACAGTTTCCTGGCGATGTTGATGCTGGTCCAAGGGCCACACTTTGAGAACCACTGGAGTAGATCAAACTGACAGGACTAATGAATTTTCCATGTTTTCATGTAAACGCTCCCTTTTTGATAATATCAATTGATACAGAAAAAAAAAATTGAAAAATTTCAGTATCATTTCATGATAAAAATTCTCAACAAATTAGGTAAGCAATGTAACTCAACATAATAAAGCTCATATGTGATAAGCTCACAGTTAACATCATACCTAAAATATGATGCTAAAAGCTTTTAGATTTTCACCATTCCTCAAACATCAAAAATAAGACAAAATGTCCACTCTCTCCACTTCTATTGGTACTGGAAATCCTAGCCAAGGAAATTGGACAGAAAAAGAAAAAAACAGGTATCTAAATCAGAAAGGAAGAACTAAAATGTCTCTGTTTGCAGATGACATGCTTTTTACATACAGAAAACTCAAGACTTTCATGCAAAAAAAATGTTAGAACCAAAAAACAAATTCAGTAAAATTGCAGGACACACAAAATAAACATATAAAAATAATTTTTGTTCCTACACACTAACAATGAATTATCTGAAATAAAAAAAAATCTCATTTACAATAGCATAAAAATTAAAAAAATAGGTAAGAATAGATTCAACCAAGGAGGCAAAAGATCCATACACTGAAAATTAAAAAACATTAATTAGAAGAACTGAAGAAGATACAAATAAAAGAAAAAGATGTCCATGGATTTGAAGAATTAATAATGTTGAAATGTCCATAATATCTAAAGTGATCTATAGATGCAAAGCAATTCCTAACCAAATCCCAATGGCATTTTTCATAGAAATACAAAAACAATCCTAACATTCATTTGGAGCCAGAAAAGACTCCAAAGAGTCAAACCAGTCTTGAGTAAGAAGAATATCAAACTTCCTGATTTCAAAATAAATTACAAAGTTTCAGTACTCAAAAGAGTATGGTACTGAAATAAAAACAGAGCTATAGAAAAATGGAATAGAATAAAGAGCCCAGAAATAAATCCACATGTTTACAGTCAATTGATTTTCAGTAAGGGTGCCAAGGCTACATAATGGAGGAAGGACTGTCTCTATAACACATGGTTCTGGGAAAACTGGATATCCACATGCAATAGAATGATACTATACCCTTGTCTCATACCATGTATAAAAATCAATTCAAAATGGATTAGAGACTTACACATAAGATCAAAAGCTATAAAACTAACAGAAGCAAATATAGGGGAAAAAAACACATCTTGACATTGGTCTAGGCAATTATTTTTTTTAATCTGACCCTAAAAGGACAGGCAACAAAAGTAAAAATAGATATGTGGAATTAGGTCTAATAAAAAAAATTTTGCACAGCAAAGTAGACAATTAAAAGAGTGAAGAGGCAACCTACAAGACAGGGGAAATTACTATTTGCAAACCATACATGTTGGCTAATACCCAAAATATACAAGGAACTCAAACAACTCAATAGCCAAAAACCAAATAGCCAGATTTAAAAATGGTCAAAGGACCTGAACAGACATTTCTCAAAAGAAGACAAACAAATGGCCAACAGGTATATGGAAAGGTGATCAACATTTCTAATCATCAGAAAATGCAAATCAAAACCATCTGTTAGAATCAGTTCAGTTTAGTTGCCAAGTTGTGTCTGACTCTTTGCAACCCAAACGACTACAGCACACCAGGCTTCCCTGTCCATCACCAACTCCTGGAGCTTGCTCAAATTCATGTCCACCGAGTCGGTGATGCCATCCAACCATTTCATCCTCTGTCATCTCCTTCTCCTCCCGCCTTCAATCTTTCCAAGCATCAGGGTCTTTTCCAAGGAGTCAGTTCTTCACATCAGGTGGCCAAAGAATTGGAGTTTCAGCTTCAGCTGAATAAATACTCAGGACTGATTTCTTTTAGGATGGACTGGTTGGATCTCCTTGCAGTCCAAGGGACTCTCAAGAGTCTTCTCCAACACCACACTTCAAAAGCACCAATTCTTCAATGCTCTGCGTTTGACATAGTCCAACCCTCACATCCATACATGACTACTGGAAAAACCACAGCTTTGACCAGACGGACCTCTGTCGGCAAAGTAGTGTCTCTGCTTTTTAATATGCTATCTGTATTTATCATAGCTTTTCTTCCAAGGAGCAAGGGTCTTCTAATTTCATGGCTGTAGTCACCATCTGCAGTGATCTTGGAGCCCAAGAAAATAAAGTCTTTTACTGTTTCCATTGTTTCTCCATCTATTTGCCATGAAGTGATGGGACCAGATGCCATGATCTTAGTTTTCTGAATGTTCAGTTTTAAGCCAACTTTTTCACTCTCCTCTTTCACTTTCAACAAGAGGCTCTTCAGTTCCTCTTCACTTTCTGCCATAAGGATGGTGTCATCTGCATATCTGAAGTTACTGATTTTTCTCGCAATCTTGATTCCAGCTTCTGCCTCATCCAGCCCAGCATTTTGCATGATGTACTCTGCATATAAGTTAAATAAGCAGGGTGACAATATACAGCCTTGACATACTCCTTTTCCAATTTGGAACCAGTCTGTTGTTCCATATCTGGTTCTAACTGTTGCTTCTTGACCTGCAAACAGATTTCTCAGGAGGCAGGTAAGGTGGTCTGGTATTCCCATCTCTTGAAGAATCTTCCACAGCTTGTTGTGATCTACACAGTCAAAGACTTTGGCCTAATCAATAAAGCAGAAGTACATGTTTCTCTGGAATTCGCTTGCTTCTTCGATGATCCAACAGATGTTGGCAATTTGATCTCTGGTTCATCTGCCTTTTCTAAATCCAGCTTAAACATATGGAAGTTCATGGTTCATATACTTTTAACTCCCGGCTTGGAGCATTTTCAGCATTACTTTGCTAGCATGTGAGATGAGTGCAACTGTGCAGTAATTTGAAAATTCTTTGGCATTGCCTTTCTTTGGGATTGGAATGAAAACTGACCTTCTCCAGTCCTGTGGCCACTGCTGAGTTTTCCACATTTGCAGGCATATTGAGTGCAGCACTTTCACAGCATCATCTTTTAGGATTTGAAATAGCTCAACTGGAATGCCATCACCTCCACCAGCTTTGTTCGTAGTCATGTTTCCTAAGGCCCACTTGACTTCACACTCCAGGATGTCTGGCTCTGGGTGAGTGATCACACCATCATGGTTATCTGGGTCATGAAGATCTTTTTTGTACAGTTCTTCTGTGTATTGTTGCCACCTCTTCCTAATATGTTCTGCTTTTGCTAGGTTCATACCATTTCTGTCCTTTATTGTGCCCATCTCTGCATGAAACAGTCCCTTGGTATCTCTAATTTTCTTGAAGGGATCTCTAGTCTTTCCCATTCTATTGTTTTCCTCTATTTATTTGTATTGATCACTTAGGAAGGCTTTCTTATCTCTCCTTTCTACTCTTTGGAACACTGCATTCAAATGGATATATCTTTCCTTTCCTTCTTTGCCTTTAGTTTCTCTTCTTTTTTCAGCTATTTGTAAGGCATCCTCAGACAACTATCTTGCCTTTTTGCATTTCTTTTTTTTGGGGATGGTCTTGATCACTGCCTCCTGTACAGTGTCATGAACCTCTGTCCATAGTTCTTCAGGCACTCTATCAGACCTAACCCCTTGAATCTGTCACTTTCACTATATAATCATAAGGAATTTGATTTAGGCCATACTTGAATGACCTAGTGATTTTCCCTACTTTCTTCAATTTAAGTCTGAACTTGCCAATAAGGAGTTCATGATCTGAACCAGTCAGCTCCTGGCCTTGTTTTACTGACTCTATAGAGCTTCTCAATTTTTGGCTGCAAAGAATATAATCAATCTGATTTTGGTATTGAAGATCTGGTGATGTCCATGTGTAGAGTCTTCCCTTGTGTTGTTGGAAGCGGGTGTTTGCTATGACCAGTGCTTTCCCTTGGCAAAACTCTTTTATCCTTTGCCCTGCTTCATTATGTACTCCAAGGCCAATTTTACCTGTTACTCTAGTTATCTCTTGACTTCCTACTTTGGCATTCCATTCCCCCATGATGAAAAGGACATCTTTTTTGGGTGTTAGTTCTAGAAGGTCTTGTAGGTCTTCATAGAACTGTTCAACTTCAGCTTCTTCTGGTTGGGGCATAGACTTGCATTACTGTGATGTTGAATGGTTTGCCTTGGAAACGAACAGAGATCATGCTGTCATTTTTGAGTTTGCATCCAAGTACTGTATTTCAGACTCTTTTTCTGACTATGAGGGTTACTCCATTTCTTCTAGGGGATTCTTGCCCACAGTAGTAGATATAATGGTCATGTGTATTAAATTCGTCCATTCCAGTCCATTTGAGTTCACTGATTCTTGAAATGTCAATGTTCACTCTTGCTATCTCTTGCTTGAACACTTCTAATGTATCTTGATTTATGGACCTAACATTCCACGTTCCTATGCAATATTGTTCTTCACAACATCAGACTTTACTTCCATCACCAGTCACATCCACAACTGGGTATTGTTGCGAATTTCTGTTAGAATAGCTATTCTCAAGAAACATAAAACAAAAATGAGATAAAAAGTGTTGGCAAGGATGTGGTGAAAATGGAATCCTTTGTAAACTGTTGGTGGGAATGTAAACTGGTACAGCCACTATGGAAAATAGTATACTGCTTCCTTTAAAAATTAAAAATAGCATGACCATATGACTCAGAAATCCTACTTCTGGGTATATATCCAATGGAAATGAAAGGAAATGAAATCAGTATCTCAAAGAGATGTTTGCAACCCTACGTTCACTGCAGCACTATTCACAATGGCCATGACACAGAAACAATCTAAGTGTCCACTGGTAGATGAATGGACACTTAAGTGAATATATATATGCATCTCACATTTTCTTTATATATATAAATATTATATATATACACACATAAATATATGTATATATTTATATCTAGAATGAGCTTTTCAGGTGGCACTAGTGGTAAAAAAACCTGCCTGCCAATGCAAGAGGCATAAGACATGTGGATTCAATCCCTAGGTTGGGATGATCCCCTAGAGGAGGACATGACAACCCACTGTGGGCTATGGTCCAGAGGGTCACAAAGAGCCAGACACGAATGAAGCGACTTAGTGCACATGCATGCATATACAGAATATGATCAATCTTAAAAAAAAAAAAGAAAATATTATCATTTGTGATAATATGTTTGAACCTGGAGACCATTATGCCAAGAAAAATAAGCCAGACATAAGAGAGACAAATATTACATAATCTTACTAAATGTGGAATCTAAAAATGTTGAACTTAAAAAAGTAGATCTTAAGTATTTTCACCAAACACACACACAAAAATGGTAACTTATTTTTTTTGTTGTTAAGGTGATGGGTGTGCTAATTAGTTTGATTATGGTAATCATTTCACAATGCATACATATATCAAAACATCAATTATATACTTTAAATATATACAATTTTTATTTGTCAATTATACCTCAGTAACCTCAGATATGCAGATGACACCACCCTTATGGCAGAAAGTGAAGAAGAACTAAAGAGCCTCTTGATGAAAGTGAAAGAGGAGAGTGATAAAGTTGGCTTAAAACTGAACATTCAGAAAACTAAGATCATGGCATCCGGTCCCATCACTTCATGGGAAATAGATGGGGAAACAGTGGAAACAGTGGCTGACTTTATTTTTCTGGGCTCCAAAATCACTGCAGATGGTGATTGCAGCCATGAAATTAAAAGACGCTTACTCCTTGGAAGGAAAGTTATGACCAACCTAGACAGCATATTAAAAAGCAGAGACATTACTTTGCCAACAAAGGTCTGTCTAGTCAAGGCTATGGTTTTTCCAGCGGTCATGTATGGATGTAAGAGTTGGACAATAAAGAAAGCTGAGCATGGAAAAATTGATGCTTTTGAAGTGTGGTGTTGGAGAAGACTCTTGAGAGTCCCTTGGACTGCAAGGAGATCCAACAGTCCATCCTAAAGGAGATCAGTCCTGGGTGTTCATGGGAAGGACTGATGCTGAAGCTGAAGCTCCAATACTTTGGCCACCTGATGTGAAGAGCTGACTCATTGGAAAAGACCCTGATGCTGGGAAAGATTGAAGGCAGGAGGAGAAGGGAACGACAGAGGATGAGATGGTTGGATGGCATCACCGACTCAATGGACGTGGGTTTGGGTCGACTCTGGGAGTTGGTGATGGACAGGGAGGCCTGGCATGCTGTGGTTCATGGGGTCGCAAAGAGTTGGACAGGACTGAGCGACTGAACTGAACTGAACTGAAACCTAGGATAAAAAGTTCCCTTTTTCGTCTATAAGTAACAATAGATATACATGGTTGCCATAACTTTTAGATTCCTATTTTGTCAGTATTTTTTTATTATATAAAATTTACCATTTCAACCACTTTCAAGTGTATAGTTCAGTGTACAATTAAGCAAATTCACAATGTTGTATAAGCATCACCAGATTTTAGATTCTTTGGTAAGTGTTTTATGTAGTTTTTTTCCTGAGTGTATTTGCTATCATGGTGTGAAGATGAAACACTGATTCAGAGTAGTGCATAATACATACAGAAGATACACATAAGAGTGTATAAAAGACTGTATTTTGTAAAAATTTCAAGCACTTTTATTCAATCAACAACTAAACATCGTACCTCTTGGGCTTCATGAGCTATTAACTGATCCATTAAGAGTCGCCGCCGTCTTTTCTCCCTTTGCTCTCGTGCAAAAGCATCTTCTTCAAGGCGCTTTTGGATTTTTTTAATGTAGTCATCATCTGAATAAGTGTTTAACAAATCGGTGGTTGTCTGGCCTGCTGTATCTAGAGATGTCTTGGATGCACTAAGGACAATAGTTTTTATTTAGATTTTAAAATACAACTTAATCACCCACCGCTACTTGTGACTACAGGGGAAGACCTCAGCACCCTTGGGTGCTCTGTTCATTTATTAATACAAGCATTAAAGCAAACATTAGAACTTCAGTGTTCAGCTTAAAATATAACTTATAATGTTATTCAAAAGACAGGGAAACATTATTATGGTATTCAGGGATTAAACAGTCATCAATTCTCATATAGACTGAAGTGTTTTTATGAAAGCAGTTAATTTCATGTTTAACAAAGTAATAATCACACATGTTCTTTCCTAATCTGAGTATACGCAGTTTTATTAAATCAAAGATCAAACCCATTTACATAGTTGAATCAAAATTCTTAAATTATAATTAGTTCTACTTAATAATCACATATTTTTGGCACAGATCATATTTTATTATAGTTCATTATTTCTATATTTGCTGCTTCCAGCTGAACTCTGAGCATAGGAGAAAAGTATACTATTTTACTTTTCTCTGTACCTGTGCCTCACAGTACTGACATGTAGATGATGTTTGCTAAATTTCAAATCATATGCTAAGAAGCACTACACAAGTATAATACAATTTAAAAAAACTACACACTGAAATTCTGGTTATTTTATTGGCAGGTGCTCAACCTTTGATTGTATTCTGTCAACTGAGAGTCATTCAGCAGAAATTACGTAGCTAGCAAAGCCTCAGGAAGATCGAAGACAAATTTTAACTCTATTTACTAAGTTCAGTATAATTAATATTTATGACTATTAATTTATGAAATTAATATTAATGTATGGAAATGTAGCATAATTTTTTAGATCCTTCATCAAAATTCTTATTATATTTTCACTTAAATGTGACATTTAAAAGAGTTTGCCTTACATTGAGCATGGGTTAATAGGTCTCTCTCAACACTGTTTGGCTGCTATCAATATACTTAAGATATTGATTCTCCTTTGTTCATCAATCAGTCTATCCAACCATCCATACATACACCCATCTTCTGTGTTACCCCAATCAAGGCCTGAAGAAAGTTACATGATATTTTCTTGAATAAATATTCATTTTATGAGAGTACGGGTTTCTTGAGGGCAATAATTACGTTTACTTTATGTCTGTTTGATTGTCAAGCCTCCATAGAGTTAATAATTGTATGAGTGTGATTATTAGTGATAGGAACCTTGGCCAAATTCATGAGTGTGTGTATATATTTTAAAAAGCAGTTGTTAGAAGGAAAGTAACGTAAATCTGTGAATCCAAATGTCAAATTACAGCAGCCAACAGCCTCAGAAAAGAAACAAAGAACAAAAGAGGGGGTGGCATTTACTATTTGTCTTAAAAAATAAAGAAATAGGATACGTGGGGGAAAAGCAGCAATGGTTGTTCTTGCATTGCTCTCACTGAGCATTCATTTCATCCTTTCACAAAAGAAACGGCAGACTTTGAAATGACATCCATGAGAAAGTGCTTTGGGAGCAGGCTTTGAATGGGGCAGCTGCAGAAATTGCTCCTTAGGTCACCTTAAAAGATGATTTTAGTGCCTTCTGCCATCAAGTAATGTGAAATTTCTGGATGAGTCCAGAACATGTTTGATTCTAAGCTAAGGATTCAGAATGAACTAAAGAAGTAGTGGTCAATAACAGGGGTTAAGAAAGGCAATATTGTACCATAACTTTTTTGTTTCTTTTAAAGTTTGCCCTAGGCCAGTGTCTCCCAGCATTTTTTATCTGGGGGTCCATCAGAGGAAGGTCAGGGAGAGCGTGGTGGGGTTCAGGTGGCCGCTGCAGGGGACAGTAGGCTTGGGCTGAGGTTATTTTAGGCATCAGGGAAGCACAGATAAACATGAGCAAGGCTTAGAGTAGGGCACCAGGAGTTTCCACAGAAGGAAGGAGGAAAGGCAGTTAACACATACGTTCTTCATTCTGCTTCATTTCCATTCACACCTGACTTCCTCACCATTTCTTCTTCCAGCTTAATCTTATTCCACTTCATTTGATTCTATTCCCTTTGCTCAGAAATATTAATATGGAACATTAATATAAAGTATATAATTTGTGTCTATTTTTCTTCCTTAACAGAGGTTTATTTCCTATTCTATAAAATGTAAATGAGTAGACTTTGGATAGTTTCCATGAAAAAATGCAGAAGAATTCAAGCTGCTTCTATATGTGCAGTCCCTCATTAATTGTTTTCTAGGAGTCAGTGACCCCTGATAGGAAACAAAAGGGGAGATGATCTTTATCTTTAAGCAAAAGAAGCCCATTAACCAGGAGCTTTCTATAAAGAACCCACTGAATCCTCTTAGTGACAGTTAGTCAACACTCATTCAGCAGTCCTTTATTACTGGTCCCTGTGCTAAATGCTGAGGATGCAAGGGGAGAGCAATTAGAGTCTAATAAAGGCAGTACAGTGACAAATGTAAATGAATAGTAACTTGAAAAAATGTTAGTGAATGTTTAAATAGTATATGTGATAAGTATAGCATAGAAAAAAAAATTAACCTCACAAATCATAATAGCTACTTACCTTCTTGATATTTACAAAATTGTTAATGAACAACTAATCTGAATTTTCTCATTTATCTTCCTTAATACACTCTCTCAATAAAGACTCTACAAAGTGAAAACATCCTTGGAATAGCTGTTTCAGGCAAACTGTTTCTAAATATTCAAAAGTTAAAGTAAAATGAACTTTTTAAAGAAAAATCAAATTTTTGATTATTAAAATAATTTTATCTCACCTTTCTTTTGCCTGGAGATCCTTTTTTATTAATGCTTCAAACTTCTTAATTTCATTGGCCACATCCTTTAAAGAAAATTCATCATCAATTTTTTACCTCTAAATATATTGAAACTTTCTCATTTATCACTTTCATTCAAATTTGCAAAAGTGATATGTACTAATAATTCAAGCTAGTTAGGATTTATAAATATTCTAGAATATTCTTCTATTCCAATTTGTTACTTTCAGTGTAGGCTAAAGGTACCTAAAAGAAGGTGAAAATTGCCTAATCTGAATAATTCAGTTCACAATGCTAGCTCTAAAAGTACATCAAAAGGCATTTAACAAGAAAAAATATTATAAAAAAGTTAGGATGTGCATTTTTAATTACAATTATTTTACATTTGATCTTAGCCAAAAGGCCGAGAAGCGATTACAATTATTTTAAATGAGAATAACTCTGGGAGTCGGTGATGGACAGGGAGGCCTGGCGGGCTGCGGTTCATGGGGTTGCAGAGTCAGACACGACTGAGCAACTGAACTGAACTGAACTGAACTGAAGCATTTTTTGGATATAAATATTTCTTCAAAAATTATCTTGGGTGTTTTAAACATTTCTTGTGCACTCTTATATATACTATTAATTTGCTGTTGGAAAATTAATTTTAGCTCATCAGCCTACTGCAAATCCTTTTTCATAAACTTTAATCAACTCAAGGAAACAGAAGAATTAAATTTTTTTAATATAAATTTATTTATTTTAATTGGAGGCTAATTATTTACAATATTGTAGTGGTTTTGCCATACATTGACATGAATCCACCATGCGTGTACACATATTCCCCATCCTGAATATTTTTACTAAAATGGGGTCAGAAAAAAGCCTCTGTTGGTAATATTTTTAGACTCTAACTATAGGATTTCAATATTAAAAATTAAGTGTGAATTAAAATAAAATGCAATGGATTTAGATATCAGAGTGACCTGCCAATCTGCTTTATCAGCATTGTGAACTTGGGTAAAACATGTCTGTCTTCTGAGCCTGTTTCCTTATCCAAAAAATTGGGAAAGCAATACCCTACATAGCGAGTTGTTTACAAATTAAAGACAATGTGAAATGCCCAACCCACAGCCTGACATACAGCAGATGATGAATAAATGGTAGCTGTTTTCTTAAGTTAAAGAGGAGAATATTACTAACAATCATAGCAGCATTAAGTGTAGATTCCAGGAATTAGCATCAAAATGCACAGATAGTATTGCTCCCCTGTGAAATATAATGAGATCGTATCCTATAGGAATGACTGATAAGTGTTAAGTAATATGATATATTTATCAATAGTATATCTTAAATCTAAATATAATGAGAGCAAGCAAATTGCTTAACATTTCTAGGATTCATAGAAAGACAGTGCAACATGGGGAGGAAGTATCAGGGAAAAGCAAATAGTAGGAATGGCACATAGATGGTATTTTGGGTACCTAGACTGGCCCCTGTTGTATGCATGGGTGTCGTGACCCATCACAACAGCACCCACCCTGGCACAGTTTGCTCGTGATCACAGAATCCACCACACAAGAGCCCACACAGGTATTCTCATTTAACAGCAGTTTGTCATCCATATCCTAAAGCTATATTCTCTGTTTCTAAACAAATAATGGAATAAAACGGATTGGACATGCATGCAGTGCATGTGTTTTAAATGAGAAGGGACAATGCCAGAGGTAATTTGAAAAGGAAGTAGGAAGTTCAGGGAAGTTTCTCTCTTAGGGAAAGATCATCCTTTCATTAAGATAAGCACAACACAATGTTAAAGGACTATCACTTACCTCTGCCTCTCTTTTCTTTTTCATTAATTTTTGGGTGTCAAGTATTTTCAGAGTACGATCTGATGCGGGTTTAGGAATCTGTATGATAGCTGCTTGGATTTTGGCCATGATTTCATTTTGTCGTCTTCTGCTCAAGCGTTGCTAAATATTCCATATATATATATAAGTTTAGTTATTCAGTTTATCAGAATAATATGCAATGTAATACACTCACAGGTACACAGATATGTAAATTTTCCATTCAAATTTTCTAAACTCAGCATTAACTTAGGGACTAGGAAATATTAGGAAGGAAGTATCAATATAACTAATTTTGAAAAGTATAATATTGAAACACAATTTGGGAGTCCCTAAATTATGCAGATTGAATGTGTCTATTTTCATTATGGGTGGTGATACTAAAAGGCTAATAAAGGCATCCCCAATACAAAAAATGAATGTAATTCTTTCCCAGTTCCACCTTCATGACCTGCCTAATCATGGTATCTGGAGGGCTCCCAACATCACTAATTATTAGAGAAACGCAGATCAAAACTACAATGAAGTATCACCTCACAACAGTCAGAAGGGCCATAACCAAAAAGTCTTAAAACAATAAATGCTGGAAAGGGTGTGGAGAAAAGGAAACCTTCTTACACAGTTGGTAGGAATGTAAATTGGTACACCCACTATGGAGAACAAAATGGAGGTTCCTTAAAATACTAAAATAGGACTACCATATGACGCAGCAATCCTACTACTGGGCATGTACCCAGAGAAAACCATGCACTCCAATGTTCATTGCAGCACTATTTACAATAGCCAGTACATGGAAGCAACCAAAATGTCCATCAACAAAGGAATGGATAAAGAAGATGTGTTATGTATCAATATATACAATGAAATATTATTCAGTCATAAAAAAGAACAAAATTGGGTCATCTGCAGAGACTTAGATGGACCTGGAGACTGTCATACAGAGTGAAGTAAGTCAGAAGGAAAAAAAATGTTATGTATTAATGCATATATGTGGAATCTCGAAAAATGGTAAGATGATCTTATTTGCAAAGCAGAAATAGACACATGGACGTTGAGAACCAACATATGAATGAATTGAGAGACTGCAGTTGACATATATACACTATTATGAACCTACTGTATAGCACATAGAACTCTACTTGGTGCTTTGTGGTGATCTAAATGGGAAGGAAATCCAAAAAAGAGGGGGGATATTTATACATGTGACTGATTCACTGGCTGGACAGCAGAGACTGACACAGCAGTGTAAAGCAACTATATTTCAATTAAAAATAATAATCAAAGGACATTTAATGAGTATTTTCAATGTTCAAAGCATTGTACTAGGCAAATTTTTTGAATTGGAGGAACTAAAACTCTTGTGAGGTCATATGACAGGTAAATAATGAAAGTCAATAAAATCAGCAAGAGGTGGTTAACACCAAAGAGTGAGAATTATCTGTGCCCTAGGAGTTCCCCAGAAAGAGTCTATGTGTACTGGGAAGGTTGCAGAGTAGATGGAAGGAAGTTTAGGGGAAGAGGAGAGAGGAGAATGGTGAGCTTGGGTAGGACAGAGGGAAGAGCAGAAATAAATGAGTCCTATTCAATAACAGGCTGCCAGTGTAATAACAGAAGAAAGACAATGCTGAGGGTTATGAAAAGATACCAAAAGGTTGACAGTGTTTAGTGAAAAAATTTAAATGCTAGTCAAATCAAGGGACAAGATATTTGTAGAGTAGCTTCCTGGGTGGCTCAGATGGTAAAGAGTCTGCCTGCAATGCAGGAGATCCAGGTTCAATCCCTGGGTCTAGAAGCTCCTCTGGAGAAGGAAATGGCAACCCACTCCAGTATTCTTGCCTGGAGAATTCTACGGACAGAAGAGCTTGGCAGGCTACAGTCCATGGGGTTGCAAAGAGTTGGACACAACTGAGCAACTAACACACACAACGTATTTGTAGAATAGCAGGTTTCTGAGAAGAAGCCAACAAAAGTGCAATTGAGGGCAGATTCTCCTAGCAGTTGATTAAACTTTAGGAGACAAGCCTGAAGAGCAGAGATTCATTCATAGGTTGCAGCAGGAGATCTGAGTGGATTCAACAGGGGTATAGAAGAAAAAGAGCAGGCCTAAGAAGCGCAAGGAATTAGGAACAAACAGAATTTGATAAGTTACTGGAGCTTAGTGGAGAGGATGGAGGGAGGCGTCAAAAATGAATAAATGGAAAGAAAAGATAAAACCTGAATAGGGCCAATAACATAATCAGGGATATACATGCTCTAAGGGGCTTCTTTGAAAATGCAACATCATTGCCATGTCTTTTCAACAAGCTTTTATATTCTGATATGTTTATAATTTTTCTTTATATACTTACATCTCTAAAAGCCTCGCTTTTCATGTTTTGAACTTTTGTGCTCATCAGGGGCTGTACGGTTGGCATTTCCACTCCAGTCTGAACCCCTTTCTTTTTCCTCTGGAGAGCAATGTACAGCTGATATAAGAGTTTCGTGGCAGCCCCAGGCTTCTCTGTGATGATATTGTGGGCCACATTCTGATCAAATTGCACACCCAACAGGTGAAGGGTGGGCTCCAAGCGAGAAAAATTGTTAAGTTTGGCACTTGAAATCCTAGGCATTAAAATATTTCACATAATAAGACATTGAACTAAAGGCAAACAACAAATATCAGAGGATTTTCATAACCAAATACCATGTTCTTTTAAATTTATCAGTCCTTGCAAAAACCACTTAATCCTCTAGACAAGTTGAGATTTTGTCTATTGCCCTAGCTCCATGCATTTATTTCTCTTGAATGGCTAAACTAAAACTCATTAATTTCATACACTCTGCTACTTAGATACTAGAATTTCTACAGGAAGTCAGTACAAAAACATATCTAAATGCCTTCTTCAAAATGGAAAAACTTAACTATAGTTTTGAAAAATATTTTACTCAGAAGACAAAACTGCACTTTAAATATCCATTTCTTTAATTGGTATAACCTGAAAATAACCTTATTTTCAGTGATGACTGAAAGTGATGACTCTCACCATTATCTTCTCAGGCATTGTCAGAAATAGCCAATCAATATTAGCCATACAACTAGATGAGTCATGAGATTATTACTGTACAGTTTATATCACTTCTTCAAAAATCACTAAAGACTTTCTAAAGTATATGTATTGTTGAATCATCTATTATCAAATGAGGCTCACATTTTAGAAGAACTCATTAATTCATTATTAATTTACTCTCTCAACTATACCAGTAACTTATTTATTTAATAAATGTTTATAAAATTATTAAGGTCTTACAAAGATGAATAAGACACCCTGCCCTTTAGTAGTTCATAGCAGGAAAACAGGTGTAATTAGTAGTGATAAACTGATGCAACTGTTGCAATAAAGGTCTCAAATGACCAAGGGCCATTAATAAGCCTGTGAATACAGCAGCAGAATAAAAGCAAAAAGATGTTAGATGCATTTTCAACTTTTGTGCCTCTCTTATGTTCAAACTGGATGCAAATGTCAATTTTATCCACTGGCCTACTTTCTCTTTACTTTAACTTTCAAACATCAGTGACATTCTTTGATGGAAAAAAATATACTGAATATACTTATAAGTCAAAGTCCCATCTTCTCCCTGAAAAAAGAGGATACCTTACAGAGGGAGTTGGCAGAATTTCTAATATTATAGGGTTACTCACTCAATAACTTCATTTCAGACTATAAAACTATTTGGGGAAGATACAATGACCTCTGTTGAATTTTCAGAAGCTGAAAGAGATCACTTAGCACTTAAAGTTTTTAAATTTTATTTTATTTTTAATTGAAGGATAATAACTTTACAATATTGTGATGGTATCTGCCATACATCAACAAGAATCAGCCATAGGTATACATATGTCCTTTCCCTCTAAAACCTCCCTCCCACCTCCCTCTGTATCCCCACCCTCCAGGCTGTCACAGAGCACCGACTTTGGGTTCCCTGTGTAATACAGCAAATTCTTACTGGCTATCCACTTTACATATAGTAATGTATATACTTCAATGCTATTGTTTCAGATTATCCCACCTTCTCTCTCCCCCACTATGTCCAAAAGTGTTCTCTATGTCTGCATCTCCATTGCTGCTCTGTAGATAGGTTCATCAGTATCTTTCTAGATTCTGTGCATGCGCACGTGTGTGTGTGTGTGTGTGTGTGTGTGTGTGTGTGTGTGTGTTAGTTGCTCAGTTATGTCCAACTCTTTGCAACCTCATGGACTGTAGGCCACCAGGCTTCTCTGTCCATGGAACTCTCCAGGCAAGAATACTGGAGTAGGCTTCCATTCCCTTCTCCAGGTTTAGATTCCATATATATGCATTAATATATGATATTTGCCTTTCTATTTCTGCCTTACTTCACTTTGTATTCCTGGTGAAGGAACTAGCAAGCCACTCCAGTATTCTTGCTTGGAGAATACCACGGACAGAGGAGCCTGGCGGGCTACAGTCCAAGGGATCTCAAGAGTCGGACACAACTTAGCAACTAAACCACCATTTTGTATAACAGGCTCTAGGTTCATCCACCTCATTAGAATTGACTCAAATGCACTCCTTTCTATAGCTGAGTAATATTCCATTATATATATGTATCACAACTTATTTATCCATTCATCTGTCAAAAGACATATAGGTTGCTTGCATGTCCTAGCTATTGTAAATAGCACTTAACACAAACTTTATATACTGTCATACTGTTTCTAGTATATTATTTCTCAAGAGATAGCTTTCAAGCAGTGATTCTAAACTTTTTTTTTTAATCACATATACTATCCTTGGGAAATCTGATGAGAGCTATGAAACCTTTTCCCCAGAGAAGAAAACACACATCCATGCATATACACAAAATATGTATGCACTTTTGGGGTATTTGTCAATCTTCTAAAAATCTAGCCTAAAAGTGCCTACTAACTGCAAGGGAGGTGGGGTTGGGAAAATAAAGGAATGATTTATATAAATAAAGAAGTCAGTGTCAAATGAAGGCCAAAGCAACAAACATATTGACAGAAGACACTGAATTCCTTTTCCAGTCATGCGGTATAACTCAGTGTCCTATTTCCTATATTTGGTCAAGTATACTTAGCATGGCATGCCACATTGGCCAAACTTTGAATAAAGTATTTTAAATAGATAAAAGATAAACAGATCTTAGAGGGAATGAGAAGAGATAAGGAATGCTACAAGGCAATCTTATCAACCACAAAAGTAAAACATTTTTTTAGGTCTTCTCATGTCATGTCCAGTGTTGCAATTTGTTCCCCCACAAATGACCTACAGTTTGAGATAACAAGCATTGGCCTAAAATGATTAGGGTGCTACATAGACCATGTTTTGAAGAGTCTTGATTGTGAAAGAGGATGGTCAGGTCAATGACTTGTGTCCACATTCCTTGGATGGGCACCTGACACCCACTTTTGATCTTTCAACACAGTTCATCTTTTCATGTCCTTCACATCTTCAAAGTTTGTATGTTTTCTCTACTACATTTATTTGCGAAGATATGGCCCGAGAGACAACTTTCCGAGGTTTTACCTGTGACATAACCTTAGGCTTCAGAGGTCAGAGGCACCATAATTTGGGAGGGAAAATCCAAAAGCAAACACTATTCATTTGCAAACTTTATCAAAATTTAGCCCTGTGCCCAGTGAAAGTAAAGCACACTACCCTTCCTCTTACTTGTTTTACACAACGTCCAGAATGCAGTGTAGCCTGCTAACACTAGGGTTCAGTGACACGGTAGGCTTCAAAATGGCTTTTATGGTCTGGCTGAAGTGTCCAGGTATAATAGTACTTCTTTCTGGAAGCTTTTAATAATATATATTCTAAATATCCAACCAAAATTTTGGGAATATAACTGGCATGTAAATGGATGGAAGCCCACTCTTGTCATAATATATGCTCAATCAGTATACCATGATAATCAACAGTTGTTTTTAAACTGAGAGAAACCACTGGGACATTTTTGCTCTGGAGACAGAGCATATGATGTAAATGATGACCCTTGAGGGGATAAGGAATGTGTTCTGGGAAAAGCCTTCTCCCTTTCTACCTGCAGTCCTTATCTGCCAAGGGATTACCTCCTTGCTGTCTTGTGAGGGAATACAACTCAAAAGGTCATTAGAATAGGGATATCCATGCTCCTTTACTTTTTATTTTTTTAACTAATCTGCTCATTTGTCACCCTCTGAGTTGGACTACAGATATCCTAAAACAGAATTCTTTCAGAGTTAGATGAGTTATTCTAAGGATGAAGTAATTCCCAAAGCAAGTTAACTTCAAGTTATGTGCAATGCAGATTTAGTTTACTGTTTACATTTTAGACTAAAGAAACTAAAAATATTACACAAAAATCTCCAAATCATGAGCTCTGGCACTAGACAGCTGTTTAAAAACTAGGCTTTACAAAGAAGGGTCCTTTTCCCCACTGAATATGCTAATAGAAAGCTCATATGCATGGATTTACTGATTCTTGTCTTCTTTAGAATATCATAAGCCCTAGAAAAACAGTGGGTTGTCCTAGGAACTAAAGGTTGATAGTATTTGGTTGTTAAGACAAATAGGTCCATCTCCCCATGTTAAAAATGTGATGATGCTCAGTGAAACAGAAAGTTCATCCTTTGCAGTGAATGAAGGGCAGGGCTGCAACACAGGATGATACTCAGGGCACATACCTATGCAGAGGCAGGACAAAGGTATGAAATCTACCCTGGGCTCAGCTTGCCAAGCACAGGACCTTGGCATGAGGCAGCTTCATCCAAAATGGGGCTTTTTGTTCTTTGCACAAAGGCTTTCCTATTCACTAAGACCTGTTTGCACAAGGGCTTTCCTATTCACTAAGACCTGTGTCTTTATGATTACTTCCATCCATGTGGGTCCCTGTTTCTATTTCATGCAAAGGCCTTCCATGGTCTTGCTAACAAGAGCCAACTCAGTACACATGAAATACTGCATGCATGATCTGATTAATATGGTTCTTTTAAGTTTTCCATACCTAATTCAGAACCAGATATACTTTCTGAAGTCAGTCATTTTTATTCAAATAGAGAAACATGATGGTGTGCCTGCAGTGGGTCAGGGACAATGCCTGGAGCACAAAGAATAAACATACTCTGCAACTTTGAACATCTTTGCAAAGTAGTTAAGGCACAAACATTCATATATTCACTCATCATATATGGTTTGGGCTCCTTCAGGTGGTAGTAACTCTTATAAGAACTGACATGTAAATAAAAAAATATAACTTAAAGTAATAAAAAAAGGGATGTCTGAAGTGTTGTTGAAACAAACAGAAAAAAGCAAAGAGTAAAAGGAAATTAAATCTGCTGGGGAGAAAACAAAGAGTTTAGAAAAGGGTGGATTTTTAGCTGAATCTTAAGGATGAATAAGAGTTTCTCAGGGTGAAAGTGAACAAAGAATAATATACAAAGGTTCAAGGCATAACAAAAACACATGACATATTTGTGGACCAAAGTAGCTTATGTTAGAGCTACAGACTAGTAGAAAATATGACTGGAAAGGGTGGATGAGGGTCACAAGGGAAGCATTTTGTAATAGAAGCCTTGAGAAAGAGAAACTGGAATACCTAAAGCTTTTTAAGCTGATGGGGGAAACCACACCTAAAGATGTGGGTGTAGAGTTCTATCTGCCTATGGAGAAGTTCAGACAAGGGGCTTAATGCAGGACTTATCAGAATATGCAGCCATTCATTAATTCAGAAAACATTTACTGAAAGCTAAACATGTGCCAGGCCCATGATAGCGCTGGGGATGCAAAGAAAAATAACTCATAGTACAACTACAAAATCCTCTGAAGGTACAACGTGCAACTGAAAGAGATACAAACAAAGAAACTGACAACAAAGTGACCGATGTTATAACAAGTAACTGTACAAGACAAGTTTAAAACTTTCATGAAGGGATAATAAGTATTGACACCAAAAATGGATTGGAAACCTGGTTACATGGAGATCATCACAAATCAATCTGTGCACATGAGAACTCATGAGAAAGCAAAAAAGAGAAAAGAAGGGCATGTACACTGACTTACCTACCCTGGAAATCTTATATCTTAGAGGCTGATCCTTGCTTCTATTGGAAGGGAGGAGATTTAGGTAGAAGCAGAGTGGGCACAGGGCTAGAAGATCAAGCAGAGGAGGCAGCTTGGGCTAAGCAGAGAAGGACAGTGTATACCTTGCTCTTGAGGAAGAGATGTGAGACATGGGGAGTAGGATATGCATTAGAATGTTACCTAGTACCCTAGAAGCTTAAGAAATTGTCAGGGATTAGCAAATGAGGATAACTTGGTATAAAAATATATTTACAATCCATGGCTTCTCTTGAATTATACTATTATTACCTGCACAACTAGCATAATCTGGATTGTGAAAGAATGACTCACCTTTAGAATGGAGGTACTAGACTTCTTTCCCTTGAACTCTTGCAATGTAGGTAATGCTCAATGGAGATATACTATCCAAAGGAACCAAAAACTAAGAAATACTTGAGTGGGAAATATCAGGTTAAAACACTATGGATATTGAGCAGGATGTCATGAATGGCAGAGTAAGGACCTCCAAAAATCTATTCTTCCAAAAAGACAATAATAAAACTGACAAAATTTATAAAAATTAACTTCTTTGTAACTCTAGTGATTAGCCAAAGGCTTGTAACAATATAAATAAAACGTATTCAAGAAAAAATCCTTAATCTCAGTAAGAACAGAGAGCTTTTAGTCATTTTAACTTGCCCTATTCCCATTTCCTTTTTCCCAGCTCTTGAAAATCAGGAGCCCTGCAGTAAAAACCAGCAGCCTAACAACCATCTGAGAGGACAGACAGGTTTGGAACTCCTCAAGAAGTCCTATCCTCAGAACACTGTCATTATTTAACATAATTTAGAGCTCAATCACTGCTTTAGGTAGCTGTGATCTTCAACAGTTGCCACTGATGACTTTTTACTAATACCCTGGGAATAGGGTTTTCAAAATGGCAACCTGCTCCAGTATTCTTGCCTGGAGAATCCCATGGACAGAGGAACCTGGCAGACAGTCCATGGGCTCGCAAAGAGTCGGACACAACCTAGTGACTGAACCACCACCACCATCTAAGGCAGTAATACCACTGGTGCAAGTAAGAGCTGCCCCAAAACTTAAAAGGAAGATATAAGAATGAAATATCCAAAAAAAAAAAGGAATGAAATATCCACTGGGAACTTTGGGAAGCTCTGATGCATTCCTGGGGATCGAGAGAACCATATGCATGTGTAGGAATGTTTGGATACCCAGGAAAGACAGGAGGAGGCCCAAATCTCTCACTTTTGGCTGACCTTAAGCTCCATACAAGCAGGAAGTAAAGGCTAAGGCAGAGCTGTAAACTGTGAAAGCACTGAAGATATACCTCAACAAACTCAGCATCTCAGCCAAGGAAGATTTATTAGTTCAAGATATTTTAAAATATCTCCATTTATTTGCTGGGCTCTGTTCACTAAGCTAACCAAGCAGAGTCTTCAGGTGCTATACACAACAGGGAATATAGATTTTCCAAAATTAGTCCAAGAGAGTCATTAAACAGACAAAAAGTAGCAGCAGAGCAACAACAAACAGCAACGGCAACAAAGCCTGGGAAGGTGGAACAATCTGAGTTACCTCATTGTATTATTCTAGATGTCTGTTTTCAACAATTATGAGACACATAGAGAAATAGGAAATACTGTCCCTACCTAGGGGGAAAAGGTCAGTAGAAACTCTCTGAGGGAGCCCAGATGTTTAATTTATTAGACAAAGACCTTAAGTTGGCTATTGTAAGTGTTAAAAACTAAAATAATTCATTTTTTTAAAAGTATAAAAGAAAGTATGAGAACAACATCTCAACAAAAATAGAATATCAATAAGGAGATAGAAATTATAAAAATAACCAAGTGGAATTCTAAAATTAAAAAGTATAACTGAGATGTAAAAAGTCACTAAAATAGCTCAATAGGACATTTGAGTTGGCAGAAGAAAGAAGCAGTAAACTCAAAGATAGATCAATTGAAACTACTCACAGGGGTAACAAAAAAGGAAAAAGAATGAAGAAAAATGAACAGAATCCCAAAACACAAAAACTCATTCTACTCATGAGAGAAAATTTCAGACTAATTCCAACTGAGGAACAATATCAAAATACTTGATCAGTTTTTAATTTTTTAAAACTGTAAAGATTATAAAAAAAAAAGGAAAGTCTGAGAAAATGATATCCTAATAAGATATTGGAACAAAAAAGGCATTAGATAAGAATTATAACAAATCTTTGGTACAAAATGTACCATACCAATATAAGATGACAACAGTAGGGAAAACTGGATGTGAACAGCACGGGAACTCTGTACTATCTTTGCAACTTTTCTGTAAGCCTAAAATTGTTCTAAAATAAAAAGTTTAGTTTTAAAAATCAACAAAGCTCCTGAGACCTGTGGGATACTGTCAAGTACACCAACACACACGTAATAGGAGTCCCAAAAAGAGAAGAGAGATGAAAAGAAATGGGGAGAAAGAACTTTGGGAGAAATGAGGAGCAAAAGTTTCCCAAATCTGATTAAACACAGGAGTGCAGGATTATGGAAGACATTGAAATGCAGCCCATCTAGAGATGAGGTCTTGCAACAGCCTGTCACTTTCTCTCCTTTGTACTCCTGGGAAAATGACATATGTATATGTGAGGAAGCAGCAATTTTCATATCAATGGTGCATTTGCCTGGTTTAGGTTTGGAAGGAATCTTGTGATAAATGATTCTTTAATGTTAACTTTGGAAGCTAAATACATCCAAAGGCCAAAGGAATTGACCTTTTTAAAAATAAAGAATAATCTCACTAACCTGCTTTCTGAAAAGTCTGCAAAATCATCCTGAAGTGCAAACTTGTGCAAAACTTCTCCAATTAGATAGCCACTGGAAAATGCCTTTGCAAATGACTTGGGACCTGAATTTTAAAACACAAAGATAAAAAAGTAAATATAATGCTTTACACAGAGCTTGTATATTTTCAGTATGTACATACAGAATAAAATCCCATAATTTAACCTGAACTCAGAATGCCATCAAAATATTTCTAAATATATCTTTTAATAATCAGATGAAAATACTGAATTTTAACAGTAGGTATCTTATAAGTATCCCTGAATAAATGTGGATCAGTACTTGATAACATATGCTATTTGGAAAGAAAAGACAACTTTTGATCAAACCAAACAAAACACAACCAACAAAATATATAACCTTAGATCTAAAAACAAATCTTCAATATATTTTATAAAATTATACTCTAATACTTCCATTATCAATACAACCTGTGGATGATTTCATATTCTTGACCAAGTGAGGTACAATCCAACTTCTTTAAACCTCAAAACTTAATTTTAACCTTTATGCAATGGAAATTTTACAAAAATCATCTGCACCTTCTTAAATAAAGCCTACTGAACATAATCAAGATTTTCCTTGGGCTTCCCTGGTTGCCTCAGTGGTAAAGAATCCACCAGCCAATGCAGGAGACACTGATTCGATCCCTAACCCAGGAAGGCCACATATCTCAGAGCAACTAAGCCCATAAGCCACAAGTACTGAGCTCGTGCTCCAGAGCCTGGGAGCTGCAACTACTGAGCCCATGGGCCTCAACTACTGAAGCCTATGTTTCCTAGAGCCTGTATGCTGCAATAAGAGAAGCCACTGCAATGAGATGCCTGCATACCACAACTAGAGTAGCCCCCGCTCACCACAGCCAGAGAAAAGCCTGTGAAGCAATGAAGATCCAGTATAGCCCAAATTAAATAAGGAAAAAAAATTTGAAAACTATATTATAAAGAAGATTTACGTTGGTGGTTCTGTGGTTTACTCCAGTGTAGCTGGTGTCCGGTGCAATGATGGAGATGGCCCAGAGGAAGACAGGTTTTGGAGCTAGAGGTATCTATGCTGAAATCTTGTCTCTGCCTTTTACTAGCTGTGCAACCTCTGACAAGCTGCTTAACCTTCCTGAATTTCTATCCCATCCTATCTATATCTATCTTGGTGAGTTATTTTAAAGATTAGAGGCAATATATGAGAATTTCTTGGTACTATGCCTGCCACAAAGTATGCACATACTGATGAATGCAGGGAAAAAAATTAAGTGTAAAATAGAATTTTCTTTCTTTAAAAACGTCCTTAGTTTGGGGTCATTTATATTTTTCTTATGAAGGATATAGGTTTACATGGTATTTAAGAATGATATTCAAAGTTGATACATAAGACATTATCATAAGACAAAGTCATCATCTCTCAAAGGATTTCAAAATCCTCCAAAAATCTTCAGTCTGTTTCTATCACAGTCCTTTAGGAAACTGCAATACTAAATATCTATAAAATGTTATATATTATCACAGTATCACCTTGGAAGGAAAGTTATGACCAACCTAGATAGTATATTAAAAAGCAGAAACATTACTTTGCCAACAAAGGTCCGTCTGGTCAAGGTTATGGTTTTTCCTGTGGTCATGTATGGATGTGAGAGTTGGACTGTGAAGAAAGCTGAGCGCCCAAGAATTGATGCTTTTGAACTGTGGTGTTGGAGAAGACTCTTGAGAGTCCCCTGGACTGCAAGGAGATCCAATCAGTCCATCCTAATGGAGATCAGTCCTGGGTGTTCATTGGAAGGACACTGACACTCCAATACTTTAGCCACCTCAAGCGAAGAGTTGACTCACTGGAAAAGACCCTGATGCTGGGAAAGACTGAGGGCAGGAGGAGAAGGGGATGACGGAGGATGAGATGGCTGTATGGCATCACCAACTCGATGGACATGAGTTTGGGCAAACTCTGAGTTGGTGATGGACAGGGAGGCCTGGCATGCTGCGATTCATGGGGTCGCAAACAGTCGGATACGACTGAGCGACCGAACTGAACTGATCACAGCATCACAAACTTGTTCATACAGAATTACCCTCTTTTATCTATTTGCTTATTAACAAGGTGGCTGACTGCAAATGACGGTAGAATGATTTCACAATTCGTAGAGCTGGTGCTTGGTGTGCAGTTGCAGGGAGGTGAGGGGAGACCTTACTCAGAAGACTTTACGTCATCATGAGGCTCCTGCGTATCTGACACCAGCCCACAATTCTGCCCAAAGCTTCCCTAGTATCTGCTCTCAGAGTATTTTATACTTTAATAATATCCCAGTTCTTAGGTTAAATCAATATAAAGTAACTTAAAAGGATGTCAACAATCCTCATTGATTCTGTTTACTCAGGGTGAGCTCCTAAACTATCTAGCACTAGAATCTATCAACTCTGCCTTCCAGCATCATGGGGCTTTCCTAGTAGCTCAGTTGGTAAAGAATCTGCCTGCAATGCAGGAGACTCAGGTTCGATCCCTGGGTCAGGAAGATCCCCTGGAGAAGGGAATGGCAACCCACTCCAGTACTCTTGCCTGGAGAATTCCATGGACAGAGGACCTGGCTGGCTACTGTCCATGGGATCGCAGAGAGTCAGACACGACTGTGCGACTAATATTCCTTTCCTTTTCCAGCATCATACACCAGTAGTCTTTGCAGCAACTGAAATCCAAAGAGCCCCTTCTGCCCCTAAAGCAGAGGTGTGCCTTGTCCTCCCGCTGAATCACTGTTGCTTTCTCCTTCCCTCAGGACCCACCACTGCTAACCTCCAAAGCTGTGCCCTGCTTTTCAGCTGCCACCACTGTCCTTGCTGTGCCATCTGGGCTGCTCTGGCTGTGCCTTGCACCTCTTCTGTCTGTTGCTTTCTCTGTTCGGCTTCTTTCCCTTTTTTCTCCCTCTAGCCTGTCCCTATTCTTGGTTTTCTGAAGTGCCCTTGGACATATAGTCATTGTCAGACTATAGAGTCCTACTAAAATTCTAAAGACTATTACTTTGCATTCAGGAGCTGCTGCTATATCTGGTGATCTCGTTCTCCCACTCTCTCTGGATTTTGCATTTTTGCCTGTTGTTCCTGTTGACCAAAGACCTGAAAGCTAACCTATGAATAACTGGGGAATAACTGTATCCTAGCCATCACATCCAACTGATCAGGCAAATGGTCTGTAGCAAACTCATAGCTACAAAAAGGTCAGGAGAAAAATAAAATCATAATCTACTTCCTTTGAAATGGCAGGACTTTTTAATAAGACAATTCTGATATGGATAAAATAGAGGCATTTTGGCTACAAAGGTCAAAGAAGAATAGCAAACACACTATTTCACTGTCAAGTGGGTTACTATAAATAAGTTTGAAAACATGTTTGCAGCTCTGTGTGCATTAGACACAGTTTTTCTTTTATTTATTTATTTTTTTCCTGTGCTACAGGAACACAGAAGGAAACAATCAGAGGAAAGCTATAGGAAGCAGAAAAAACAACAAAGGGAAAACACATAGAAAAAAAAATGGAGAGAAAAAAGAATACATGCAAGAAATTAGATGAAGAAAAAGCAGATAATCCAGGAATATGTAGATTAAAAAGTATGACAAGGAAGATAAGAAGCCAGAGAGAGAAAGAGAAATGGAGAGAGGTGAGGGGAGAAAAACAGTAAGGAAAAAAAGAAAACACAAAGGAAAGATTTTTTTATTTTTGGTTTATCAAATTTTCCTTCCCAGTAAATGTTTCAGAATACCACAGTTAATGATGGCCACCTCTGTAAATTAATTTGCACTCATGACTGGAATTACCTAGGGGAAAGAAAAGGTGGATTGACTCCAGGATAAAGAACAATGAAGAATGTGAGAAAGAAATGAACCATAGGAGCTCAGTAACAATCTTCTCCCTGAGATTGGAAATGATCTACATGTGGAAAAATGTTGTTCCATAATAACTCAGCCACACCTCCAGTCTTCCAAGCCACAGGTCTGATCCCATTCACTAAAGCTTTCAATTACAGAAATCTTTAATGTGAGCTTTTGTGAATTATCTGGGACAGAGGACAACGGGTCTATGTGCTTTTCACTTGAGCCAGCTGGAGAAAAGACAAAAGAAGATAAGCCTTCTACATTCCAGATGGTAATGCAGTCAGCACAGGCTCTGAAGAGAGAAATATTCTCTGGTTTGACTCTTGGACCATTTATAAGACCCTGGACTTTGGATAGTTACACAGCCCCAGTTTCTTCTCTTTAAAAGAGGGACAGTGATGGGTTCTACCTCCTGACAGCTGGTTTAATTAAATGAGATAATTGATTAAATGAGATAATGTAAAGTGCTTAGCATAATTCCCGGCCTATAGTAAGTGCTCAGTGATCACTTTTACTATTACTGAAAGTTTCAGTTGCTCAGTCACGTCCAATTCTTTGCGACCCAATGGACTGTAGCCCACTAGGGTCCTCTGGTCATGGAATTCTCCAGGCAAGAACACTTGAGTAGGTAGCCATTTCTTTCTCTAAGGGATCTTCCCAACCCAGGGATCAAACCTGGGTCTCTTGTAGTGGAGGCAGATTCTTTACCATCTGAGCCACCAGGT
Source organism: Cervus canadensis (assembly GCF_019320065.1). NCBI lineage: Eukaryota > Metazoa > Chordata > Mammalia > Artiodactyla > Cervidae > Cervus > Cervus canadensis. Next base: position 36,699,671 of record NC_057401.1, read on the forward strand.
ACTGCTTCCTAATTTAAGACAACATGTTACACCAATTACACAATTCATAAGCTCAGCAATAGATCATCAATGACTCTAGTACGGGACTTCCCAGGTGGTGCTAGTGTTAAAGAAACCGCCTGCCAATAAAGGAGATGCCACGGCCAAGGGTTTAAAGCCTGGGTCAGAAAGATCCCCTGGAGGAGGGCATGGCAACCCACTCCAGTACTCTTGCCTGGAGAATCCCACAGACAGAGGAGACTGGTGGCCTATGGTCCATAGGGTCACAAAGAGCTGGACACGACTGAAGTGACTTAGCACGCACGCATGCACACACACATGCAATGACGATAGTACAAAGATCTTTATTTAAAGATAACTTAAAACTTAGATAGCAAATATTTGACCCTGTCCTTAAAGTCAGATACAGACCTACTCTTGGGTCCAGATAAGCTATAACACTCTCCCTGGTCTGGGGAAGCACATATAATCAAATGTAGTTGATTTTACAGCAAACCACTTGAGGAAAAGAAATAATGACTGAACACAGCCTCACAGCATTTGTGGTCAAGTTTTGCTACCAAATAACTAAAGAGATTTGGGGATGTGGGGATCATAGATAAGGGCCTATAGACCTATACATTCTATGCTAACTGGCCTTTGTTCCTCCTTTACTAGAAGAGCAAAGACCTAGCTCAGGTTATCAACAACATTTAAAAAACCAAGTAAATTTGCTTTCATTTGAGAGACAGAAAAGCTGCTGCTGGTGGCTGGGCACTGGCCTGACCCCATTAGGCCCCGGTGTTCCTAGAAGCTGGCTCAGCACTCACGGCTAGACTTTGGCCTTCTCCTGCTGACCATAATCAATTTCACAGCACACCAAGACCAGACAGGTTACTCAGTGACCCTGATGGACTAAGACAAAAACAAAATCCCTCTATAAACATGTCTGAACTTGGAGTGAAATAGTATTGCCCAAAACACAAAAAATGACCAAATGTCACCCCCCTATTCTGACTGATGTGAGTGGTTGCTACTGTTTTTCCCTCCTTGCTTTGTTATCCCCACTTCCATTACCAGAATAGGTTATGCTGGTGTCCTTTTCTGCATGATGAATTGGTACTGTGGCTTATAAAATCATCAGAATGTAATGTCTGTTAGCATGTGACAATCCCTAAGAAACTGCTTAAAGTAATAAAGCAGAACTTCTGAAATCACAAAAGTGAGGATCAAAGTACCTAGGATGACCTTCCCAAGATGAACAAATCCATCAGGTTCAACTAAAAACAATACTTTACCCTACTTTTGCCTCACTCATGCATCCTCATATAATAAATATTTACTAGGTGCCTATTATGTGGCAGGCATCATAACAGGTATTCTTCTAAAGTGAGAGACACAAAAGTTGTTGAAATAATATTATCTAAACCTAGATACATGATAGGCACTGTGGTAGATATTTTCCATTTGCAATATCATTTGACACTTCCCAAATATACAGTAATTATTATTATTACCTCTCAGGGTATAAAATTGTGACTAAAGATTACTGTTTCTAGTTCAGATACTAGAAAATCAGGACTTCAGAGATACTAAATTTTTCAACTCAGTTTTCTATTTATTGATTCTTTGTTACTTGTGATAACAATGTCTGAGACTATTCAAACAAAAATACCCGTAATAAGGTATACACAATTTTCACTATGACCCCACCCAGAATCCAAAAGAATATGGACTGCTTGTATATCAATTTGTACAAAGAATCTGATGTATACAATACATGGAATTTGAATGCTCTACATTTGTGGAGAATGTTTAATTATGACATTCTGATGCCAACTTCCTCTTACAGTGAATTCATAAGCATTTTGCAAAACAGAGGCAATGGTTAGGTTTTAAAATAACTGAGAGTCTGTAAAGACTTTTACAGCAAATCTCTTAGTAACATTATTCTATATTGCTTATTTTTATTACAAAAATAATTGCTTGAATTATTTTCTATTGAATAACTTTTAGTATTTTAAGACATTTCATTAACATACATCTAAGCATTATTTTCCAGGACAAATGGTCTAGTTAAACTTAACTCACTGGAGATCCTTAGCTTTAGTAACATAGATCTGAATCTTCATATGTTGAGACTATTCAAACCTCTGGTGACTCCCAGAAACCTCATTAAGTGGAGGGAGACTGTTCTTAACTGAGGATCATTGGAATTCATTTTCTTTACTGCTGATATTCAGGGTAGTCCAGGCAACACAAAATTCAATATGAGATGCTTTATCCAAATTGATTTCTACCTTTCAGAATAATCCAGAAATCAATCAGCTTTACCTGCCTCTCTAATGACTAAACCATGATTGAGTCTCACCGAGGCAGCAATGCATTCACTTGGCATTCTCATTCTGTTTGCTTTGTCTCAGGAAGCAACATGTGGACTGAACTATTTCTAAACAAATACTAATAACTCCACCATTGTCACTTAACCATTTAACCATCTGGTTGAATTTCTGTACTTCTTGTGACTTCAACTGAACAATAATCCTCCTTAAAAGGAGCTCAAATGAATATCTTTGGGAGGGTTAATTTTTAAATAGTAAATTCCCTAAGCATAAAATCAAATGTATAATACATCCTAAGAGCACTAGTCAAAGATCTAGATCCAAATTCTAGTTCTAGGACTTATTAGACGGGTGACTTAGAACAAATTATCAAGCTTTCTCAGCCTCTTCTACACATGTGTTCAATGGAGACAATGCCTCTTAGGACTTTTTAAAATCTCAAATATGAAAACCTATGTAAAAGGCTTAGCACAGGGTCTGGCATAAGAATTTAAGTGCTCAACAAAGATTAACTTTTATTATTATTATTATTCCATGTATAGACTTCATTTGAGAAAATAACTCTTACGTACTCCCCTGTCCCAGCAATACTTCAATATGCTTACTATATTTCAACTAAAGTGTTAAGCCTCTTTTTCTCCTACATTGTCATGTGACATTTGATCTTCTTTTTTTGATTTTGCATTTGTAAAGCTATACTGAATTTTACTTTCAAATTATGAAGGCAATACAAGCAAAACATCAAATAACACAGATGTATAAAGAAAAGCTAGCAATCATCTCCTTTCCCAGGGTAAGCAATATCAATACAGTGGCTTATATGCTTCCACGCCTCTCTCTCACACAAACCACAAGATTAAGAGTCATGTATATGTCAACAGTCCAGTATATGCCTCTCCACACTTTTCTCTCACACATCCTCATGCAAAATGATATTATACTGGTTCAGTAAGTTTAATTTTGTTTTTCACTTGACAAAATTACATGAGCACATTTTAGGTCAAAAGTTAGAATAACTAACTCATTTGTTCTAACAACTGCATGATAATCCATAGCATAAGTACAGCATCATTTACCCAAGTATTCTATTATTGAAGCAAATTTACATTGTCTCCATTTTTTTTCTTTTTGCCCCTACAATCCATGTGGCAATAAACATCTTTGTTCAAATGTCCTTACACATTGGTGATTTTATTTTTGTATGATAGTTTCTAAAAAGTAAGATTTAGCATTTACTGTGTGTCAGGGACTGTTTTAAATGCTTTGCATTTATTATGTCATTTAATCGTAACACTACTTGATAAAGTATTATTATTACCCCTATTTTGAGTATTATAAAATTTAGGTAAATAAATTGCTCACAAGCACTAGCTAGTAAGTGTGAATAAGTGATTTTAACCTAAACAGTCTGGCCTCCAAATCCTTGCACTTAACAGGATGCTTATCCAGAAATTGCCCAGTTATTTTCCCCAGAAGTTGCATCCACTTATGGTCCCTCCAAGAGAGTTCCTATAAACTGTTTTAAGTCTTCCATTGTATTGGTACCACAGAATGGCTTATCTAATGACAGAAATCAACTGGCAGCATGCTTCTTAGGCACACAGATCCTATCTTGTCTGTTTCCAAACACCGTTGAGTGTGTTCCCTATAATCTGAAAAGGCTCTTACAACATGGATTTAGGTAATCTCAGGAATTGTCTCTCTCTCCTTTGACTCCTCTTAGCAGTTAGGATCAAGAAATGAATATGTATTGCTAGTGAATGGGATGCAGAATATATTAGCTGTCTCTGCTAACAGCTTCCAGCTTTACACTTGGGGAAAGCAGACATCGGAAATTTTCCATTTATAGTTTATGTTATTTAAATTCTTTAAAAATCTTAGTCTTGGGACTTCCCTGGTGGTCCAGTGGTAAAAACTCAGCACCTCTACCACAGGGGGTAGGGGTTCAATCCCTGGTCAAAAAACTCAGTTCCTGCATGCCTCTAGGTGGGGCCAAAAAATAAATAAAATCTCCAGTCTTTTAACCTTCAGGGAATGAAGTAATTCTTCCTCCTCCTTTCAAAACCAAAACTCCCCAAACTGATTACAATTAGAATGGCATATTACTGTTTTTAGATTTCTTGTAAATTTTATTTACTTTTCTCAAAATTGTTTGAATATGCAACAGAGTCTTGTGGACTTGAGCAAAGAATATGGCTTTTATTAATCAAGTAAATGAACCAAAGTAAACTCAGCAATCTGTAACTGCTTTTCTTCAGAAGAGTATACCTTAAGGCCATGATACTACATTTTGGCTCCTATGGTGAGAAAGAATTAAGAAAAGAAAAATGCTAATACCATCCTGAGATAAGCATCATATTTTAGATAAGGAACAGTCAGAGAGACACATGGGATGATCATGGAGTCCTGGGAAAAAACTTACTGTGTGTGGGTGGCAGTTTGGCAAAGAAAAAGTCTGGGTTTAATGTGTCAAGAAAGACAACTGGAGTGAGTGAGCGATAGTCGCTCAGTTCGTGTCCGACTCTGAGACCCCCTGGACTGCAGCCCACCAGGCTCCTCTGTTCATGGAATTCTCCAAGCAAGAAAACTGGAGCGGGTTGCCATTTCCTTCTCCAAAGGCTACTGCAAATGCTCCAAATTTAAAGATCTTAACGTTGGTAACAAACACTTCGCAGCTGCAGAGACACTACTGATTGAGCAAATACTGTGGATGACTTAAGATTGAGTTGGCATTATTGCCACTCTGGAAGCAAGTTGCCATTATGCAAGAATGCTTCTGGGAAAAACAGATTGAAATGATTTGGCCTGAAAACCTCCTGCTTTGAGCAAAACCATACCAGTTGGAAAATGAACTCTTGTTTAAGAAACAACAAAAAGAAGTTGAATGGGGTATAGTGCTATTCTGGAATTACTTGGTTGTTACAAAAGCTGTCAGCATGTAAAACTGCGTCTGGGGTTGTGGGATTTAGGAAATTTGGATGACAACTTTATGGCTGGGATAAAGTCAGGTTAGTGAAGAAGTCAGCTTTGGGAAAAGTGAAAAGTGGTCAGAAGTAGCAAATGTGTACATATCGAGTTAAAACTGCTGAAATTTGTAATAGTTAATATATCCTGCATTAACTCATTTCACACACAGCCCTTTATACTGGAGGGAACACACTGCGAGAAGGAGAAGGTATTGTAACTTGTCCAGGGGCACACAACTAGTAGTAGTGCGGTAGCTGACTTTCAGGATTCACATTTCGCTGGTTTCCCAGCACACCACGCTTCTGAGAGTGTGAAAGGAGCAAAGTCAGGGCTAGACTAAAGAGTCCAGAAAGTTCTTCTCTCCACTGGAGCAAGGGCGCCCTCCCTAAAGCCATGGTAGGACAGAACCCACGGGGCTGGGACCACCGTGATGATGGGTAACTCAGAGCCGAGCGGCAAAGTGGAGAAGAGAGGCTCCGCGGTGGCTGAGGTGAGCCAGAGCCGGCAGCTAGCCTGCCCCGGCAGACTCCATCAGCTCGCCGCGCCCCAGGCTCCGCTCCCCGTTCGCCCCCGGGCCGCTCGCCCCAGGCTGTGTCACTCACTCACGGTCTGGGACACCTTCAGTTCCTGGTTGAGCCACTGGCACAGGATCTCCGACATGGTTCGGCCTGTGCCTCCCACCGCACGCAGGTGCCAGGAACACGCGGGAAACCTAGCCCGCCTGCCTGCCTGCGTCCTCTTGTTGCCAAGGGCGACCCGTTGCTAAGGAAGCGTATTCAGGCCGGAGCTGGGAGAAGAGGGGTGCCAGAGCTCAGCCCAGGAGGACAGAAAATCGTGGCCTGCCCCCTGCTGGTAGGTCAGACAGGGATGTGCGCAGGCGCGGTGGGCTTGGGAGCGCTGGGGGAAGGCGGTGGAGCGCTATCAACACAACAGCCAGGAGAGGTTTGCAGGGTTGGTGTGTGGAGAAGAGGCAAGGAAGCCCTTCGAAAGAGAGAATCTTGATTGAAGGGGATTTTTTTTTTCTTCCTGTTTACCTCCTAAAGAAACTTATGGGAGCCCCTGCTCCAATGACCTCAGTTTTGTCTTTAACTTACCAATTGCCGGTTTTAATTGCTGTATTATATGGGATACCCAAGCAGGGACTGAATAGGTCTTATGCAACTTTTAGTCCCAGAACTGGTAGAGGTCCTGACCTGTAGCAAGCTTTCAATAATTTTTGTTGGTGGTGGTGACAGAAGTAACATTTAGGGTAATTCATATCTTTATATTGTTTTGAGAGGTGAGTATTTAATGAATTTCTTTTCTGGTCATTTTTTTCCTTCCAGGTATTATTTTAAATTGTATTTTGGGAAAGACTCTCACCTTGACCAAACCTGAGTCAGACTCCTCTAAGCCCTCTTCTCCCTGAAGTCCTACCTTGAACTCTGTCCTTGGCTCCTTTGTCGAGTTTGGGCAAAAATTCTGCTGGGTGAGTTTAGTGAAAATCCACCACCCTCCATATCTGATCTAGTTCCCTGTCCCTGACCCTTGATAGCTGATCATTCTGGCCTGTTTTCTGCAAATGTCCTGTCTAGTCAGTTTAGTCTTTAACTCTGATGTTTCCTCTTAGTAGTTTTCCATCCAAAGACCTCAAATACACTCCTTGGCTGTAAATCCCCACTTTTCCTTATTATATTCAGAACTGAGCCCTATCTCTATCCACTATTGCAAAACCCCATTGCAGTAGTCCCTTCAATAAAGTCTTATGGTCTTTAACAACAGCAAGAAAAATTCTCCTTTAATAATTTCTAAAAGTTTAGATGGAATAATGGAAAAATTATTTACATATATAATGTGCTTAGTCACTCAGTTGAGTCTGACTCTTTGCGACCCCATGGACTGTAGCCCACCAAGCTCCTCTGTCCATGGGGATTACTCCAGGCAAGGATACTGGAGTGGGTTGCCGTGCCCTCCTCCAGGGGATCTTGCTAACCCAGGGATTGAACCCAGGTCTCCTGCATTGAAGGCAGATTCTTTACTGTCTGAGTCACCAGGACAATATATATATGTGTGTACATATGTGTGTGTCACAAATATAAGTAACTTCTCCCCCAAAGCTTGAATTCATCAAATTCTTTTAAACTGTAAGAATGATGACAGTAATGTCCTAATAGGTGAAATTTCTCTTAAAATTAATCTGAAATTGATCTGTGTGTCCTGATTGGATAAATGTTTAGTACCTATACACCATGGAATATTACTCAGCCATTAAAAAGAATTCATTTGAATCAGTTCTAATGAGGTGGATGAAACTGGAGCCCATTATCCAGAGTGAAGTAAGCCAGAAAGATAAAGACCATTACAGTATACTAACACATATATATGGAATTTAGAAAGATGGTAACGATAACCCTATATGCAAAACAGAAAAAGAGACACAGATGTACAGAACAGACTTTTGGATTCTGTGGGAGAAGGCGAGGGTGGGATGTTTTGAGAAAACAGCATCGAAACATGTATGTTATCAAGGGTGAAACAGATCACCAGCCCAGGTTGAATGCATGAGACAAGTGCTCGGGGCTGGTGCGCTAGGAAGACCCAAAGGGATGGGGTGGGGAGGGAGGTGGGAGGGGGGATCGGGATGGGGAATACATGTAAATCCATGGCTGATTCATGTCAATGTATGGCTAAAACCACTACAATATTGTAAAGTTATTAGCCTCCAACTAATAAAAATAAATGGGAAAAGAAAAAGTTTAGTACCATTTCACTGCTGGCTTTACTTAACATTGAAATCTCTCATCCGACGAGCTTCTCACACTCAACACAGTAGGCATAACTACCATGGGAATTCTGAGGAAGATTTTTTGCCAACAGAATTGGAGCCTGATACACTTGATATGCATCATATTAGAGTTATCCAAATTTGAAAGATTACATTCTAAATAGCCTGTTTAGCTTGGGGGATGTATCTAGTAAACCTTTAAACATTAGAAATATGTCATCCCTGAAAATGCTTCTAAAAGATGAATACCTGCCTAGAAATGACCTCCAGGACACTCCTGTGGCTAGTCATCCCAGTTGTACATTTAAATTGAAGATTAGTGTTACTCATTTATCAAGAATTTCCAAGCTTTAATTTCAGCCTGTAGAGCCCAGGAGATAGAAACTATTGTTTTCTAGATTGCTGAGAAAATTGCTTTTGGGGAACGATGTAGATGAAGGCACATCAAGTTCCACAGCTGCTCCAGAATAAAATGTCTGAGCTCATAAGGTGTCCATAGATATATGCTATTATTCCCATATCAGAGCAGAATATTTCTGTGCCATCTAGAGGAGCTGTTTGGTTGTTGCTTATTGTTTTGTTTCAGTTACTTGCAGTGTTTGTCTCTGGAACCCAGCTCCAAACAACATAATCTGCCAATGCAATATTTTGGAAAAGAAGTTTATATACAGAATTTAGATAAATGAGGAAGAGATGCTGCAAAATTAAGGCACAGTTGTTGTTTTTTTTTTTTCACCAAAAAAAGCACGTTTCAGTTCCTAAACTATTCAACTTGAAAATTATCTGACATTAAAATATTAATGAAAAAATTAGAGCTATTGTTGAAACACATGCATTATATTGTGTGTTTTTTCTTGAAATGGCTAGCTTAGTTGGTATTCCAATTTTACCATTCAATCAATTGAATTTCCATTGAAATCCCAGCTCTGGATAAGGTTTGTAGCACTGCTTATGTTGTTATTTTTCATCAATATGATTTATGGCTTGGTTTCTGCATGTGGAATCAGTTGGGAGAGGAGATGATTTTAAAAAATGGACAGTTTCCCATCTGTTCTTGAGATGGCACCCTGATTGTTTTTTAATTGAAAATTTTAGGGTATCTGGAGCTTGCATTTAATTGCAACCATTACAGCCAGTTTAAAACTTAATTGAAAATTTATTTTTTAAAACATTCTTTATAAATCCTTATTTCTCCTTTGCAAATAGTGAAGCGTGGATGATAAAGAATTATTTTGACACCACACCCCTTTGGGTTGAAAAGTGCTATGGTGTACTGAAATGAAATACACCTTATTTTTTTTAAAAAAAGAAGGGTAGCATTTTTTCAGAATAGAATTTTACACTATCAATAAAGCCCAAGATTTGAAACCAGATACACCTGGCCCCAGTGAAGAGCTGACTCACTGAAAAAGATCCTGATGCTGGGAAAGATTGAAAGCAGGAGGAGAAGGGAACAACAAAGGATGAGATGGTTGGATGGCATCACCGACTCGATGGACATGAGTTTGAACAAACTCCAGGAGATGGTGAAGGACAGGGAAGCCTGGTGTTGTGCTGCAGTCCATGGGGTTGCAAAGAGTCGGACACAACTGAGCGACTGAACACCACCACCACCTGGCCCTAGATAACTGCTCATGATCTGACAGGCTCTTTGACTTTGGAAAAACTTCTTAACCCCTGAGGCTCAGTTCCTTATCTGTAGAACAAGGACATCAATATTTGTTTGACAGACTTGTGAGAATTAAATGAGAAATTGCACATATTAATGTCTGGCTTATAGTAGATGCTAAGCATTTCTTTCCTTTTCTCCTAAAGCTATATAAATTTTTCCATTACATGGCTAGTTGGCTTAGTTTTGAATAGTTTGGACTTGTTTATAGCATTTCAAGAAGTTTTTGAGGCATTTGTTTCCTAAATCTGCTTTGATTTTATTAATGACTAATTCAATGTTTATATATACATAAGTACATACATACTGAAGGATTTTTAGAAAATCTTATGTGGTCTTTTACGTGTGTGTTGCATGCATTTCTTCATTTCTCTCTCATCACCTTAAGATCATTCTCTCATTCCTTCTCCTCAGCCTGTTTTGCAATATCCTTGCTCACTTTATATTAGTTAATTCAACAAATATTTCCCCAGTCTCCACAATAAGCAGCCAAGCTAGATTTCCCTGTCCCTTCCCCTCTAGTCACTCTCTGCAACCAGTCCAGTTCATATTCCTTCTCTATTTTTCAACTCAGGCACTTCCATTGATTTAACTAGAGCAGCATTTACAGACTGTGCGTTTTGACTTCTTAAAAGAATATGTAATTTCTATGACGGATCATGCTAGAATTCTTTATAAGTGAAATAGTGAAGAGTAAAACAGAACAGAAAATATCAGAGGGCATTTCCTGAAGGAGGGTTAATGTGAAATGAGGGTGGAAACAAGGGTGGAAACATTTTTGGAGTCACTGTCCTAGAGGATAAAGACCCCACTGGAGGCTATTTATGATGTAGCCTAAATGCAAACTTAACTGTGAGCCACAAATTCCCTTTGCACAGCTCGCACACATTTCTTCACTAGATCCCACTTTTCTCATCTCTGCATCTTCTTTTGGCCAAAAAAAAAAGAAAAAAGAAAAAAAGAGCAACTTTCTGCCTCAGCCAATCCTTAATTGAGGATCCAGCTCATCAGTTACCACCTTCACGAAACCTATTCTCTCCATCTCCCTAATTCCTTCTCTCTTCTGAAAGCTCAGAATAAGTGCTCTCCTTTCGACTTCCATCCAAGACACCTACCTCTTACCAGCTACCCACAGCTTGGCCAACAACTCAGTTTGGCAATCTTCTACAAGTCTTTCTCAACACATTTCCAAACAGGTATTGATTTAGGTTCATATTATTTGTGGCAAATAGCAGTTATGCTGTTAAAGTTTAATTCTGTTTCAAAATTCTTGAAGTCTTTTCTATTGAAGCAGATATGACCTTTCCTTCAATGTGTCATATTTTCCAGGCCCACATGATTTGTCTTATATATCGATTGGCTTTCTTAAGCAAACATTTAAATTTTCAATCTTAGAGAGCAATCAGATTTGAAACAAAATCAAATTACAAAGAAAACAAAATGAGACAAAATACTAGGTACCTTACGAGAAAAAGTGAGTCATATGTTCTAAGACTGAGATAAACTGAAGTTCATTTATCAGAATTCATGCTTTAATTTCTTACATATTGAAGTTTTCAGAGAAGCCAAACCACCCTTTAGTATCTTAAATTTAGGGTTGTGAATTCCTGTTTCACTTTTTCCTTACTCAGAAAAAAGTTAAATTTTACTAGTAAACCTTTTTAGTTTTGCTGAATGTGATCAAATTAAATGGACATTTCTCCAAGGAAGACATACAGATGGCCAAAAAGGACATGAAAACATGCTCAACATCACGAAATATTAGAGAAATGTAAGTCAAAACTACAATGAGGTATTACCCCACACCAGTCAGAATGGCCATCATCAAAACATCTACAAACAATAAATGCTGGAGAGGGTGTGGAGAAAAGGCAACTCTCCTACACTGTTAGTAGGGATGTAAATTGATACAATGATTATAGAGAACAGTAGGGAAGTTCCTTGAAAATCTAGATATAGATCTAGGATATAATCCAGCTATCCCATTCCAGGCATATATCCAGAGAAAGCCATAATTTGAAAATATAGGCATCCTGTTGTTCATTGCAGTATTATTTATAATAGCCAACACATGGAAGCAACCTAAATATCCATCAACAGAGGAGTGGGTATTGATGTGATACATATATACAATGGAATATTACTCAGCCATAAAAAGAATGAAATAATGCCATTTGCAGCAACATGCATGGATTTAGGGATTGTCACATTGAGTGAAGTAAGTTGGACAAAGCCAAATGTCACATGATACCGCTAATATGTAGGATCTTAAAAAAATGAACTAATTTATAAAACAGAGGCAGAGTCAAAGACGTAGAAAACAAGCTTATAGCTAACAGTGGGGAAAAGAGGGGAAGAATAATTTGAAGATTGGGATTGACATATATACACTACTATATATAAAATAGATAACTAATAAGGACCTACTGTGGGTTTCCCTGGTGGCTCAGTGGTAAAGAATCCGCTTGCCAATGCAGGAGACACAGATTCCATCCCTGGGTTGGGAACATCCCTGGAGAAGGAAATGGCAACCCACTCCACTATTCTTACCTGGGAGATGCCATGGTCAGAGGAGCCTGGTGGGCTACAGTCCATGGACCCGTGAAGAGTCAGACATGACTTAGTCAGTAAAACAACAACAACACGAAGGACCTACTGGATAGCACAGGGGGCTTGACTCTATATTCTGTAATGAGCTATATGGGACATGGATCAAAAACATGTAGCTATATGTATAACTGATTCACTTTGCTATACACCTGAAAGTAACACAACGTTGTAAACCAACTATACTCCAATAAAATTATATACATACAAATATATGCAATCTTATTTGTCATACCCCTAATAATAAAAGCAAAATCTGGCAGAACTAAAGGAAAATCAAAATTATATAAAATTAAAAATATATACAATTATAGTTGAGACTTTAAAACTTTACTTCTAACAATTGATGAAGTAGAAAAAATATTCTTTAAGGTGTAGAAAACTTGAAAAACACTATATCAATCAAATTAATATGACTGATGTTTATAAAATGATGTGAAAGGAAGCATTCATCGAAGGCTGATTACACAGTAATACAACTAGAAATGGGGGTGGTATAGATTAGGTTCACTCTGATGACTTCAAAAATCACATCGAGAAAATTACTTTTAGTTTTTCTTCCCACTGTGAATCTATATTGTCATCATGATGCATTAGGTTCTACACAGTTGAGCTCTCATTGTTTTTTCAAACTTCATCTAATCACATTTTTTATTGGTACCTTTTCAAATATGTTATCAAAAATTTCATAATCATTTTCCTAGATTACTAGAGAAAAGTTTATTGAATTATGTAATATTTTTATTTCAAAGGAAATAACAATACTAATTCTATAGGAAATATGGGATTTCCTATAGAATATAGAAGGAAAGAAATATGATAGCAGAATTTCAGTCATATGTGCACTTCATGAAATAAGATATAACTATATTATAGTTACTTCCCTCTTGAGTATTTGTTTATTTTTATCTTGTTTTTTCTTTGCATGCTTTTGTTTTTATGGAGGGAACTTATCTGAATTGACAGAGAAATAACATAAAACTAAATTTCTTTGTAATGGTTTATAAAACCAGAATGACAATTCCCTTTCATTTAGCAAGGATGAAGGAAGGATGTGTGCTCTATGCTCCGTGTGATTGCAATTGCCAGACTCGTGGATTTTACCAACTGATAATATTTCAAAAGCAAATTTGAAAAACAATGTAATGTTGCCCTTTTTTTTCCAAGTAAGAACCTAAAAACAAATACCATATCTTTTCTGGCCATTATTTCACATGAGAAAGAATATTTTCCAAGGAAAGAAACAGGAATCAGAAAATTTGAGAATGAAGAACCAAACTTTATATTGAATAGACTTTATGAAAAGCCCACAGTATGTCATCAGAGACTTGTGAATGTCTTTATAGATTGGACCTACTGTTGTCAAAACTCTGTTCCAGGACCTGACACTTAGGTACCTCTTGAACATGGATCCCTAATCTCCATGGTGTTTGCAACCTTTCCACGATGGAATGTTCAAGAGCTACAAGATACTGTGTATGAGTGTACACATTAATGGAAAATTATCTGTGGATACTTTTTTCAGCCTTAGCCAGTTTCTTTCTCTTTCTTTTTGGAGTATTAAGTATCTTTCTATGTCTTCCAAGAGAATGAATACAGGGTTAAATGTTGGGTGGGGGATATTTTTAAGGCTACCTGAAGACTACAAGCTTTCATAGAATTTGAAGGTCTTCTATAGAATCTATCGACACCTCAGCCACAAACTCTACTGGAGAATTCCGCATTGTAGGAGACAATTGCCAATAGCAAGTCAAATCCCCAAGGAGAAAAAATGGCTTTCAGATTATGCACCCTTTGGGAGACAACTGAATTCTTACAGTACTAAACTGGAGGCTTTAAATCATGCTATTTTGAATTGCATCTGGAAGTCCAATCCTAAGTAAGACCTGTACTTGCTCTGGCTACTAGCAATTTCCATGCCATATTCTTACATACGTGTTCTAAGTGTGTGATTAAACTGTCAAATCCTCCAAAAGTCTGAGAACACTGGCAAGAGTCAGACCAAAGAGATCCAGACATTTAAATGAAGCATGAAATTAGCTTCAATTTTCTTACTTAGTTATCATCTACGGTATTTCACCAAGTCTAATAGCAGGTCTTCAAAAACGTTATTTATTCCAAACCACTCAAATGTGAGGAAGTCAACAGTGATGAAATTATAATGAAAATGCATCCATATTTGTTAAGAAATTATTTTTTATGCCTAATTAGTTTTTGAAAAGTGGAACTCTGTGTTCAAGTACTGTTAATTTGATATATTTACCAGATGGATCTCTTTTATATTAAATTCCTACTGGTTTACCAAATAATAGCTATTAAAGATACTTAGGGTGTCTCAAAGACAAAGCAGGATTTTAACAGCATCAGGAAATAAATGATTGTAATGTATGCTAGAATTGTGATGAAGTGATGACCAACAATTACATTAAGTTCCACTGCTTTGAAAATAGCATTATTTCATTAGTCAAGGATGAATTTTTATTCTGACACAAGGTTCATGAGGACAAGTCTAGTGCATATGAATTTAAATAATTTGGCAGTCAAAAATGGAGATATTCTGTATCAGGAAGTCACATCCAAAGAATGGATTCTATCTTTGCTTCTTCATGCTAGCTCCTAACAATTTCCATATTATATTCTTGGATATGTGTTTACATACACATATATATTTACATATGTGTGTGTATAAAACCTTGCATAAAAAGTGAAAAGAGAAGAAAACACTGTGCTTATTTCTAGTACAGTTTGAAAATGCATGAGTATCTGGAAGCGAAGAATAGACTGAGATTAGGTAAAAAGCTTGTTAAAATATAAGTCCAAGTCCAATGTTCCATCATATAACTCTGAAAACTGCTTTTCACTGAGTATTTGAAGTTTTTAGAAATCAGGAGCCCTCTATTAACCCAAAGGCCTTTGGGAACTTGAGGGATCACATCTTATATCTTATTCCACTTACACTGTATTTTTATGTGAATGTCTTGAAAGAGATAAGCAGAAAACAGGATGCAGGAAGTTGTTGATGAGCTGAATATAATGGAAGGGGTAGTAATCCTGGAAATGGAAGGCCGGACTGATGAAAGAAAGAAGGAAAAGTACAGACAAGCTTTTATCCCTTGCAAAATTTACATAAGATTAAGTCTGGGGTCAAGAGATGCTATATAAGGGGAAAATCAAACAAATTCTGAATAAAATATAAAATTGTGCTTAGTTGCTCAGCTGTGTCCAACTCCCTGTGGCCCCATGGACTGTAGCCCACCAGGCTCCTCTGTCTATGGGATTTTCTAGCCAAGAAGACTAGAGCTGGTTGCCATTTCCTCCTCCAGGGGATCATCCCAACCCAAGAGATGCAAGAACCTGCATCTCTTGCATATTCTGCATTGGCAGGCAGATTCTTTACTACTAGCACAATCTGGTAAGCCCAAAATATAATATTAAGACTCCCAGAATTGGTATTCACTTTGAACAATCATGAATGACTGCATGATGTGTGGGGAAGGTAACAAGCCAAAAGAACCTTTTGTCAGGGAATGGGCAGAAAAACTCAAAGATGAATGATGTAATATATGTCTTTCTCCATTATAGACAAGCGTGCAACATGTGGCAAGAGAGGGAAAATTCAAGAACCGAATGGAGAAACAGCTGTTTTTTTAAAAATTAACCCAATTACAACTTGATGTTGACTTGGTATTTTTCTCAGATGCCTTACTCATGTTATGGAAATAGCTAATGAGGAAGAAGGCCAAAGATGGAAAATCTGATATGGCAATTTTCTTTTGCTAAAAACATCAATCATGTAATTATTATCAACAAAAAATGCCAAGTAATTGAATTTCTTTATGTAATATGAATCCTTGCAAGTCCTTGCTATTTCTTTGTGAATTTACCAACTGACTATGCATTCCTCTCCAAACCTGCAAACTTATTGGCAACATAGAACCCAGAGATAAGTTAGTGTAACCAAATTTAGCATTCTAAAGTTTCTGCAAAATGGAAGAACAGAATCTGAACCCTTGATGTAAATTCAGTTGCCTCAAAGTACTCCCTTACAGCTAAAAGATTTCACCTACAACCTCAGAGAAATGCTGAGAAAACTAACTTGATTTTTGCATATTTTTCATCTTTCAGAGATTTGGTGGTATGGGCAAAGTCATCCAAAAACAAACAAACCAACAACCAAACAACTCCCAAGCTTTAGGACAGTTGTATGTATCAGACTTTCATTTATACAACCTGTGTGGTGCTAGAACTGAAATAAAAAAATAACATAAAAACAAATGAAAGGCCCTAAAACATGATATGGTCTAACTATAGGACATTTTGGAACAGGCAGAACTATGGAGACAGTATAAAGATCAGTGGTTGCCAGGGTTTGAGGGGAGGGAAAGATGAATAAGTGGAGCACTTATTCATCAGAATAAGAGGATTTTGGAGGCAGTGAAAATACTGATAATATAATGGTGGCTACACAATATTACGTATTTATCAAAACTCCTTCCCAGGTGGCGCTAGGGTAAAGGATTCACCTGCCCACGCAGGAGACTATAGGGTTTCTATCCCTAGTTGGGGAAGAGCCCCTGGAGGAGGAAATGGCACTCCACTCCAGTGTTCTTGCATGGAAAATTCCATGGGCAGAGGAGCTTGGTGGGTTACAGTCCATGCGGCCGCAAAGAGTCAGACAGGGCTGCGAGACTGAGCAGATGTGAGAACAGAGACAATACAACACACAATGAACCCTAATGTAAACTATGAACTTTGGGTGATTAAAAACAAGCAAAACCACTAACAAAATTAACTCTTTTCCCACAAAATATGTACTTGGAAAGTAACCAGTTCACGTCCATGTGCTTTGTTGCTCAGTCGTTGCTGACTCTTTGCGATCCCATGGATTGTAGCCTACCAGGCTCCTCTGTCCATGGGGATTCTCCAGGCAAGAATACTGGAGTGGGTTGCCATGCCTTCCTCCAGGGGATCTTCCCAATCAAGGGATTGAATCCAGGTCTCCTGCATTGCAGACGGAATCTTTACCATCTGCGCCAATCAATGCATCAGAAACAAAATCACAACACAAATTACAAAATATTTGAAACTGAGCAGCACTTAAAGAACTACATATAAAAAACTGTGGGATGTAACTAAAATAATATTTACCAGAAAGTTTATTGCCTAAAATAAATATCTTAGAAAATAAAAAGTTTGGAAATCAATGAGTCTAGGCCTTTCTCAAGAAATTGGAAATTAAAAATAAGTTTTTTTTAAAAAGAACAAACTAATGTGCTAAGATATAAATTATTTTTAAAAATAGATCTGATCAAATTAGAAGCATACATATCTATAAAAAGGTCTTTGTGACTGTGAATTATTAGAGTTATTTATGTGTAAAGAGGTAATGGAAACATATTGTATCTACTTAGGGTCTAGAGATCTGTTTTCTAGTTCTTTTCACAGAAAAGACTAGATATTGTGTCACTTGTGGTTCACTTTGCCTTCTGGACCTTAATTATTTAATTAATGTGAAATGAAGAATTTGGAGAAAAAGTCACACCTAGCTCTTCTGGGATTCTGCTTTTCCAGGGCCTTTGTGGAGGCAGCACTTTGCCTAATATAATATTCAGCATATATAGTGTAGCTATCATGTGAACCACTAGTGTCTGCTTGGGATCCTGGAAACTGAAACAGTGAGTTATATTACACAGTACACAACATTATTATTATGGCCAGTAGTAGCAGTTGTGGTGGTGGTAATGGTAGCGGTGTAAAATTTATAGTAAAGATGATTCACTTGCTACTATTATTTCCTTTGTGTGGTCACAATTAGTTCATAACTAAATTCTCAGCACTAAAATCCAAACTTTCCCCTCTTTGCAACATTTTCAGTAAAATGTATAACTCTCTTCCAAGGCAGGCTGTATTTATTAATAGAAGTTTCAAGTTGCTCCTAAGTGTTCCTAGGGCAAAGCAACTGACAATTGTTTTGTTAAATCGGTGTCATGTTCACTTACTTAAGGAGATTCTGGTCTGAAAAAATAGTAAGGCAGGCTGTTTCATTTCTCTTACAAGAAGAATAGAATAAAAATTTTTTTCAAAGTTAGAGAAGATTTCACAGTGCATTTTTGCTCACAATGTAGAGAAATCTTCCTTCACTATTTCTTGCTCCTTCCCTTTGGCCTTGCTGTAAAAAGGATGAATTGACAGTTGGGAACAGCACACCAGGGAACCTACTTTTTCTCCCCTCTGTTCTCTTGTAAACCAATGTCTGTTCCTGTAAACCAATGGTTCTCAAAGTGTTGTCAGAGACCCTTCCAGGGGCATCAAAACGATTTTCCTAGTAATTCTAAGTAAGACATTACTTCCTCTTTCTCGCTCGTCCTCCCATGAGTGTACAGTGGGGTTTTCCATAGCTGTATGCCATGTAACGTGGCGTCCCAGGTGGTGCGGTGGTGAAGAATCCGCCTGCCAATTAAGGAGAGGTGGGCTCAATCCCTGGGTCTGGAAGATCCCCTGGATTAGGAAATGACAAAACGGCTCCACTGTTCTTGCCTGGGAAATCCCATAGTCAGAAGAGCCTGGCAAGCTACAATCTGTGGGGCCGCAAAGAGTCAGACATGTCTGAGCGACTGAGCACATGACAAGTGATGTCACAGCAGTTTGAATATGGAAGCAGACGGGAGAATCTTGCTGTCTTCTATCAAACCAGAGGTTAAAAACATCTGCATAAATACAAAATAATGCCACTCTTCCCACAAAATATTTCTTTGATCATATATGTTTCATAAACACATTATTTTTGTTAATATGTCAAGGGTTTGTTATTTATATATTAATGTATTAAGCATCATTTTATGTAGTATTTATTTATATACTTATGTAAATAATTATGCTTCAATTAAACTAATATAATTTTTATATATTTTTATTATATATAATGTATTTAATATATTTTCATGCATGTTCATAACTAATGTATATTATGTGAATACTTTAAATTTGCATTTTAATTTCAAAGGTAGTAAATATTGATAGATACCAATCCAATTAGCAAAAATTCTTTATAAAGTTTAAGAGTTCCTGAGATCAAAAATTTGACAACTACCACAGTAAGTATTTCCTTTGGTAGCAAAGAGGAAAAATAGAAAACAAATGAATCCAAAATCCAGAGAAAAGGACAAAAGTCACTTAGATGCTGAACTAACCCCAAAGAAGAAGCTGAAGTACTCGGAAAATCTCTCCCAACCTCCATAATGGTTTAGACTCAATGTAAGTAACAAACAAACTCTTTAATTCAAAATCATGTATGAGGGACTTCCCTGGTGGTCCAGTGGTTAAGACTCCACACTTCCACTGCAGGGGGCACGGGTTTGGGGAACTAGGATCCCACATGCCAGGTGGGTGAAACAACCCTGAATCTTCATTAGAACAACTAATGCTGAAGCTCCAATACTTTGGCCACCTGAGGCGAAGAGTCAACTCATTTGAAAAGACCCTGCTTCTGGGAAAGATAGAGGGCCGGAAGAGAAGTGGACAACGGAGGACGAGATGGTTGGATGGCATCACCAACTCAATGGCCATGAGTTTGAGCAAACTCTGGGAGATGGTAAAGGACTTGGAAACCTGGCGTGCTGCAGTCCATGGGGTCGCGAAAAGTCAGACATGACTGAGCAGCTGAACAACAACAGCAACATTAGCCTGGGGCGAATAAAATGAATGGAGAGTTAAGTAAGGATAAATGGGAAAGTGCTCAAGCTAGACTCTAGATTTGCAATGCCATATAAGGTATTCTTACTGCTTATCTTGAAAGACGATATTTGCTTAATGCCCCCACGCATGTGTGTATCTTAAATGTCTGGGTTGTCGTATATGTGGCATCTGTGTATATGGTTTAAAGATTACTGATCAGAACATGTTGCCCTGTCCTTCAGTCCTGGATGGAATGGTAGTATAGGTTCAGAGCAGACATCTGGAGTCAGGCTTGGGAAGTTGAATCCTAGTCTTTCAAGTTACTTAATTTATTTGTCTATAATATGGGGTTAATAACAATAGCAGCTCTGCCATGGAGTTGCCATCATGATGATAACACTTGTGACTACTTGATAAATGTTTAGCACAGTGCCTGGACCACAGTGGGTTCCCTATACTTGTTGGGTTAGCAAATAAGTGAAACCAGAGCTGGCCAGGTTAAACACCAGGTAAAAACAAGGGCATAGGCTGTAAAGCAAACATAACATGGCGGGGTTGGGGGGCGGGGGCAACTAAGTAGGGAAAACAGATGGCAGCCTCTGGGGTTAGAATGACTGGGTGTGGACAGACCCAACAGCAAGTCATCAAAGCCCAAGGAACCAAAGAGGCTTTACGTGACAGAGATGTGCTCATTGTTTCTGTCGTGTCTGTCCCTCTGTGACCCTACAGACTGTAGCCTGTCAGACTCCTCTGTCCATGGGGTTCTCCAGGCAAGAATACTGGGGTGGGTTGCCATGCTCTCCTCCAGGGGATCTTCCTGACCCAGGGATCTAACCCAAGTCTCCTGTGTCACCAGCCTTGCAGATGGATTCTTTGCCACTGAGCCAGTGGGGAAACCCAAATGAGAGGGGAGGGGCTGGGGGAAAAAGTGTTGTTCCCAATAGACTCTCATGAGAATTGTTTCACAGAGATTGAGCTTGGTGTGAAGGCCTGCAGGGGAAAAAACGAAACCCTCTGAACCCAAACATCTACTCTTCCAGTTATAAAAAATTGCCACCACTGATTGATGGCAATATATTCAAACCATGCACATCACACCATTTCCTTTTACTATATCATTTCCAAATTCTGTCCCAATGTGCTGAAAAAATGTATTTGAAATATTCTGAAGTCCAAAGAAGAGACTTTTTAAAAAGTCATGCCACATTTCTTTTCCAGGGGAATTTTAATTAAGTTTGGAAAAAAGAAACTTTGATTTACTCTGGCATTTCTATAAATCTGTTCTAATTTCATTAAGTATTCCAAATGCTTTTGAAAACACCCTTATTGTTTTATACAATAGTTAAATTTTAATTAAGTGTGCTATTTATTTAATTAATCTTGTTCAAAAATAGGGTCTTGCCAACATATATTAAATGTATAATTAGCAGCTTGGCACATATAGTTATTTACATATTGTTTCAAACAAAGACTTGTAACCATTGTGTATTCAGAAGTAAATAATGGACTTCATATTTTAACATCGGACACAATTTAATTTCCTGTAATTAAAATGTCACAATAGCTAAACTCCAGATTTGCAATGGAAATTCTTTTATTTCTGTGAAGCTTTAGATAGTTGAGGTAGGAGGAGTTATTCTCCAAGCACAAAGTGCCTATTGCTTTTCCACTCAAATACAAGATCAAGTCACCATGTTGTAGGCACTCATTCTGGGAAACTGACCCAGAAGGACAATGCAGATAGTGGAATGCAGTTTATTATACTGGCGGGCCCAAGGCAGAGTCTCCTCTTAGCCAAGGACCTGGATCAGTTTTTTGTGAAAACCTTATACAGGCTAAGTGTATGTGCCCAAACCCACCTACACAATTCTCTGAAACTAGTCTGAACAAAGGAAAAGAAAGACACAAAGTTAACCCATGATTTGTATGCCTTAAACCCGTGATTTGTATGCCTTAAGCCTAGGTAGTTAACAGCGGACAATTATCAATAGGCCTGTGGTCATACCCCAATAAGCATAATCGAGTTTGTGATTCTATTAGGTTACACAGATAATTAGGGAATTCTTTTAGGCGACAGGAAAGTCTAGGTACGAGCCCTGGGGCTCTTCCATCCTGGGGGTCTGGTTTTCCAGTTGGTATGACATTTCCATAGATACTGGGCATATAACTCAAAGTCCACAGTCCAGCCCAAGATGGAGTCCTGCTTTCAAGATGGAGCCTGTTCTGTCTGTTTCCTCCTTCAACCATCTTTAAGCTTATCATGTAACTCCAGAATAGCAGGTAAACTTTTAGAGAAAGATTAACTTTCTAGTATGCACACTTCCAGTAGTAAGGATCCAGTAAATGTACAGGTAATGATTATAATGGGCACCCTTCTTCTAGGAGCAAAGTGGAGGAGCACAGTCTTTCAGAAGTTTCAAGACAAGTTCTTCTCAGTGGTATTATATAAAGAAATGCCGAGGCTTTGTATGCAATACTAGGAAGTCGCTTGTCTTCCTTCTATTCCTCTTTCAAGAACAATGTGAAATAAATATCCTATATTAATACATATATGTGGAATCTGAAAATGCCTAGTATAGGTGATCTTATTTACAAAGGGAAAAAGAGACACAAATGTAGAGAACAAACGTATGGATGCCAAAGGGAGACGGGTGGGGTGGGATGAATTTGGAGATGAGGTTTGACAAATATGCACTATTAATACTATGTATAAAAGATAACTAATAAGTAACTACTGTTTGGGTGGAGACCTCTACTCAGTGCTCTGTGGTGAGCTAAATGGGAAGGAAATTCAGGAGAAAGGGGGTGTATACATAGAGCTAATTCACTTTGCTGTACAGTAGAAATGAATGCAATATTGTAAAGCAACTATACTGCAATGAAAATTAAAAGAAATAAATGAAACAATTGTGTTCCTGTTCAGGAATTCTGCGCTTGACCTACTCTGCAAAAACCCCAAACTCTCTTTGTCCAATAATTAAATATTGTTCAACAATTAAATTTTGAAAGTAGAATATAAAGAACAGTGGGAAAAGTTAAATATGTATATTTGCTTTTGTTGGGAGATTCACTTGAACTGAATACTTGTACTTTTAAAGTGACATCTCTGCTGAGAATTTGTGAAGTGCTTTGTATGTGTAAAATTTTCAGCAACCTCTGGATTGAAACAAGATCAAGCCGGTCCTAAAGGAATCAGTCCTGAATATTCATTGGAAGAACTGGTGCTGAACCTGAAGCTCCAGTATTTTGGCCACCTGATACAAAGAGCTGACTCATTGGAAAAGTCACGGATGCTTCAAAAGATTGAAGGCAAAGAAGGGGGACAGTAGAGAGTAAGATGTTTAGAAAGCATCACGGACTCAATGGACATGAATTGAACGAATTCCAGGGGATGTTGGAGGACAGAGGGGTCTCACATGCTTCAGTCCATGGCGTTTGCAAAGAGTCAGGCATGACTTAACGACTGAACGACAACTACAGTGCCACAATTTACATAATTTCTTTAAGAGAAGTATTATGTTTACAAGATATTGCTATTAAAAACATAAATGGGTAAACATTCTCATGTACAATTATTTCTTCATACTTGAGTTTTTGCTTTGGGATAAATTCTCAGAAATAGGTCAAAGGGTATGGGCATTCTCAAGGCCCTTAACACTCAGCTAAAAATTGTTTTCCAGGAATATTGTTCTGATTTACTCTTCCATTAATTGTGTATGAGAATGGCTTTTTCACAGTAACTTTGCCAGCATGAAAAGTCTCATTAATCAAATGGCAAACTGGCAGAGGTCAACATAGTGAGTGAACTGGTGGTTTAGACACTAAGTCATGTCCGACTCTTGTGACCCCATGGACTGTAGCCTGTCAGGCTTCTCTGTCCATGGAATTCTCCAGGCAAGAATACTGGAATGTATTGCCATTTCCTTCTCCAGGGGAGTGAACTGGAGGGAGTAAAATTTTGTACATTTCAGGAGAACAATTTGTCATTGTCTTTCTGAGATGATGCATGCAAGGACACTAGAAAAATCCACAACATTTTAACTATTTACACCAATCACAAAAGTTTTTCCTAAGAAAAAATGGATAGCATGTATAAAATGAGCATTTAAAATGCTAATTGTGGTGTTGCAAAGTAGTGGGGTAAAAAGCAACTTACATAGGAAATACTGAAAAAACTGTGAAATAACTGCTAAAGATAAAACTACTTATAAAACCACTAAAGATGTAGAAAAACATTAATGGTGATGAGGTACTAAGCAAAATAATCAACTATCAGTAAAATAAAATTTTTGAATTTTTAAAAACCATATGTTGATTTTAAAATATGGAAAGAGATATCAAAATGTTAATAATGTGTTTGAGGTGTTTTTTTGTTGGTTTTGTTTCTCTCATTATGCTCTTTTTTTATATCTTTCTAGAATGATGCTTTCCCTGATGCTGGGAAGGACTGAAGGTAAAAGAAGGGGGAGTCAGAGGATGAAATGGTTAGATAACATCACCAACTCAATGAACATGAATTTGAACAAATTCCCAGAGATAGTGGAGGACAGATGAGCCTAGTGTATTGCAGTCTTTGGGTTCACAAAGAGTTGGACACGACTTAGCAACTGAAAAACAACAACAACAACATCTTTGTAGAATATATATTTTAAAGAAAGGACATATAAAGATAAAATCCTTATTTCTAAGTCTATAAAATTATGATCGTTGGTTCAAAAACTTGCCAAAATTTATTATAATTAATGTTAGCATTTAAATGCCCTTATTTTCAATATCAATCAAAGCCATTGTTATCAGCTTTGTTTTTATTCTCAGGAAAATGGATTTTCTTTCTTAATTCTACTAATGTGTTGAATTATTTTGTATCATGCCTTTAACTGCAATTATGAGTGAATGTAATACTTTATATTTCACCTAACTAGTTTCATGAAAACTCATAAAACCACACAATATTTCCATATGTGAGTATTTCCATATGTTTTACCATTAATAGACATTAATTAACTTTTTAAAATAAAAAATGTTAAGGTATTTAAATACGTTAAACTGTGTTGCTCTTGGCAGTCCATCTAATTAGGGAACAAGTCTCTGCCAACTCTATTTCCCAATATTTCCATCCCAGTCAAATCAAATTCTTGCTAAGTCAATCTACCCCCTCTGATGCTCCAAATGTGGTCTGTTAACCAGTGACACGGTTATCTCCAGAAAGCTTCTGAAAATGCAAAATCTTCAGCCCCATTTAAGACCCACTGATTGAGACTCTATTGGTAAGTTTCCCAAATAATCTGAATGTATGTTAATATTTGAGAAGCACTGGGCCGGAAGTGATGGAGAATAAACTCTTTCAATCTTCTTCCACTTTTTTTGTTGGTTTTGATTTGTTGAATGCTATTTAAACCTAACCTTGGTGGTAAACAACTATTATAGTACTTTTCTGCCCAGCTTGAAACAATCTTTTTTTTTTTTTTTTGACTGACTGGGGTAAAGTGTGGCTACATAATTTCAAACCAAACAAATCAAGACCAAGCTGAAGTTTTCCTGGAAAATAAAAAGGTGGGAAAAAAGTCACAGACAATTGCTTAAGTATGCCTGTCAAAACTAGATATATTTTTCAAGTCATAAGATTTCTTCTCTCTTTATCAGACCAAAACATAGACTCCTGTACATAAGCAATGACTACATCACAATTTTTGGATGACATTTTCTGCTTCTAAGGCTTCTTTCTGGGGAAAATGGGTTCTATCAAAACTATGCTTTTAAGATATGATTATTTCAACTAAATATTTCAACTAAAAATGAAACTAAAACAGAAAAATAACATGCCACTATTTGACCATTTATACTAAATACATCTGGTGGAAAATAATATCCCTGTTTTAAAAGACCAGATGGAAAAATTTTCTCCTGGAAATCAATGTTAATAAGGCAATCTTTTCAATCTTTCCAAGAATTTTGCTACCCTGTATACCTGTAAACAGAGTAACAGGGAGAAAAATGATTATTTTCTTCCAATGAACACAGTGGAAATAATTACTCTACTCAATCTATGAGGAGTACATAGCTAAAAATTCTCTGAAACAAATTCTTCCACGATTGTTGTATCTTTTCTGAGAGGGATTCCTGTGAGCATCCTAGAAGCTGGGTTTTAGATTGCTGATTGGTTGCTGGGAGAAATATCAATAACCTCAGATATGCAGATGACACCACCCTTATGGCAGTAAGTGAAGAGGAACTAAACTAAGGAATCTCCTGATGAAGGTGAAAAAGGAGAGTGAAAAAACTGGCTTAAAACCCAACATTCAAAAAAACAAAGATCAAGGCATCTGGTCCCATCACTTCATGGCAAATAGATGAGGAAACAATGGAAACAGTGATAAACTTTATTTTCTTGGGCTCCAAAATCACTGAGGATGGTGACTGCAGCCATGAAATTAAAAGCCCCTTGCTCCTTGGAAGAAAAACTAAGACAAACCTAGACAGCGAATTAAAAAGCAGAGACATTATTTTGCTGACAAACTTCCATCTAGTAAAGGCTATGGTTTTTCCAGTCGTCTTGTATGGACCATAACGAAAGCTGAGCACTGAAGAATTGATGCTTTTGAACTGTAGTGTTGGAGAAGACTCTTGAGAGTCCTTTGGGCAGCAAGGAGATCAAACCAGTAAATCCTGAAGGAAATCAGTCCTGAATATTCATTGGAAGGATTGATGTTGAAGCTGAAACTCCAATACTTGGGCCACCTGATGTGAAGAACTGACTCATTGGAAAAGACCCTGATGCTGCGAAAGACTGAAGGCGGGAGGAGAAGGGGACGACAGAGGATGAGATGGTTGGATGGCATCACCGACTCAATGGACGTGAGTTTAAGTAAACTCCAAGAGTTGGTGATGGACAGGGAAGCCTGGCATGCTGCAGTCTATGGGGTCACAAAGAGTCAGACACGACTGAGCGACTGCACTGAACTGAACTGAACTGAAAGCATTCAGGTGACCCAAGCCCCAGCCAATGTCTGACTGTAGCAGCATGTGAGACCACAAGGAAGAACCCTCTGAGCTCTTCCTGAATTCTGGACCACAAAATATTTGGCAACATCAATTTTTTTTTCTTTTAAGATGGTAAATTGTGAAGTAATTTCTTTTACAGCAATAGATGAAAACACTGACAAATGCCCACAGCCCTCATATGTAGAGATCATGCTTTCCCTTCCCATGTCTCCCATAGCACTGACTATTTCTTTAGCACTGATATTAACCATGGCTTTGTCTGGTCATGAATAACTTGGTGATCTCAAGTTGCTAAAATGTCATTTACCTAATTTCATTCTGTATTTCAAAATTTAATAAACTGATTGAGCTAAATGATGGCAAAAATGAATTTAGAGAACATTGTCACTGTTGCTAAGACTGTACTGTAGAAGGAACGTAACAACTTCGGGCACCTGGACCAATGAAAAAGCGAGGTACGGAGTCTAAAGAAGATTACCTAAAAGGTAAGCAAGGACTAATGAATGAGAGAATGAAAGTACTGTTGCCTACTTTTGCAGAAGACTTTTTAAAATATGATATTGTTCTGTAATTTGTTTCAGGGAATGTGTTTTCCCAAGAACATTAACATTTATTTTTGTGCAAACAAGCCAACTCTTTTCAACTACTAAATTACATTGACTTGTAATTCATAGAAAAAGAAATTTCTAATTTGAAATTAAAGTTTGTTGCTTAAGTGACAGGTTAGTTTTAGGTTACAGCTTGGTCTTCTTTTCTTTTTCTTTTTTTTATTATTATTATTTTTTTTTATTAGTTGGAGGCTAATTACTTCACAACATTTCAGTGGGTTTTGTCATACACTGATATGAATCAGCCATAGAGTTATGAAATGTTAAAGACTCCAATCATTTTATATCATTTTTTACCAGGGAAAGCGTCACTCAGTCATGTCTGATGGACTGTAGACCACCATGCTCTTCTGTCCATGGAGCTCTCCAGGCAAGAATAGTGGAGTGGGTAGCCATTCTGTTTTCCAAGGGATCTTCCTGATCGAGGGATTGAACCCAGGTCTCTTGCATTGCAGGCATATTCTTTACCATCTGAACCACCAGGGAATCCCAAAATAAATGGTGCCAAATAGCTTGTGAAGTATACAGATAACCAATCAATAGTATTCACCTCCCAGTGGTATTAATTCCTAACAGAAAGAATGAAAATTACTAAGGGAAATCAAATCATCAACTTTGCTCTGAGCTGAACTCTGCCTGACATCATAGTATAAGAATCCCCTGTGGAGCTGGAAAATCCAACTTGGGCTTAAGGACCAAGTGACAGTCTTTTCTGTCTACGTCCCTAGGTCTCCTTTCAATCCTAAAGTAATGCAAAGCTCTCCAGGGCCCAAGTGATGTTTAAAAAGAGCAGAGAGAAAGCATGATGATTAGGCCCTTAGGATAACTTATCATCCTATCTCCTGTAAGCAAGAAAGTAGAGAGAACCAGAATGAGAGCAAGATTCAGGGCCATGCCAACTTACATCATCTGAGCACACAGAAGCTGGAAGCTGCACCATATAGTCACTCAACAGTGGCCATGCCAACTGGGAAAAGTGGCTCAGTTGTATTAGCAACTCCAGTTATCACCCATACCTTCCCATAGTCTCAGCAGAGTGACAAGAAGAAAATAGGAAAAAAGAGGCTTTCTCAGCTTTAATTTATGTGGGGAAAGTTCTTTTTCTTGCTCTTAAACCTGTGAAGCAAGAATCAGTGTATGTATTGATCCCCCTCCTTCTCATCATCTGATAAAAGAAGTTAATAAAACCTAAATGGAATAACTGCAAAAATTAGGGAGTTGACATCTGGGACTATTTAAACTTCAGACATAGTTTATTTGATTAAAATATTGATCCAATGATAAAAATCAAATAATATTTTTTGAAAAAAGCATATAAAAATGAGTAATTTTTTTATCATAGATGGTTAACTATACCAATCATATAAACATTAGATAACTGTCATTCCCAATGGAATATGATGTCCCAGTATTCACAGATTTGTCTGCTTTCACTTCTCAATATTTTCAACTTTGCAACTAAGTATACTTAATGTTCAGTTTTGTCACACTCATTAATCCTTTACTTTTTACTTCATAACGTTCATACAAGCATATAAAATCACAATGGGATGGAGGACAAGGAGAGTTTAGTCTCATAAATTTGATTAATGTCTTTGATTTCTTTCAAAATTCTTTTTCCTGTTTTATATATAAAACACAAGGTAAGCTTCTTGGTTACCCCATGTCTGAGTCTCTCCTCATCAAGATGAAAAGAAAAAAGCTTATCACTCCAAAATATTTATTGAAGATGTATTGTAATATTTTAAATAGCCCCTCTGAGGCAGTGTCAGGATGCTGAAAAGATGGCTAGTTTGTCTTGGAACCTAGGCTGTTAGCAAAGTTATGCAAACAAGAGTATACTGCTCTCAAAATTCCACCCAGGGAAATACAAGGCAGAATTTCTTCCTTGTTATATAGTTTAATAGAATTTTCTTATGGTGAAGCATGGCTATAATATTTTGCAATCAGCATGCATTTACTTTATTTACCCACTTACTGATTTCCATCTGTTTGATTATTTACCCATTCTACATTTAAGAAGAAATTAAAGTCATTTACAGTAAAAAAACAAACAAAAAAACACAATAGGAGAGTCCATACAGTAGTAAGAAGCTTCACATTTAGTTAAAAGTTGAAGAAATCACATGGACATTGGGTGAAACTGAATTAGTGCTGGATAGAATCAATGAAGCTCTCCAAATATTTGCAGTCTGGCCCATATTGTAATAGTAGATGACCTTGCTCTTTCATCTCACTGAGAAAACGGAAACAATAGGAAGATAACTTCCGGGTCCTCCCCAGACCATGAATTATATCTGAACCTGTTTCTTGCTTTCCTTTGTGTTTCCATGCGAGACTGCTCCCTCTCATCTCCCTCTCTGCCCTGATGAGAGGGAGATTGCCCTCCCTCTCATCAGGGCAATCGCTCTTCTAGGGTCCTGGATGCCATGCATTCCTTTCATCTAGTGAAGGACTTGGTCCTGCAATTATCACCCTCTCCTGCATCTTCTATTATTTGTTCCTTACTATAGGATCACTCTATTACATACAAATACACTGTCGTAACTTCCATTAAAAAAAAAAACAAAAACTCTTGATCCTACATTTCTCTTCCTTCCGCTGCCATATGGCTTTGCTGTCTATACAGCAAAAGTTACTGAGAATGCTGTCTTTACAGGGATTTGAGGCAACTATTAAATAATACCTTGTTTCCTGTTCCAGTTGAGATCCAAATTGAGAGAGAAACAGGATTTAGAGAAATTGAGATTGATGACAAAACGAATATGGGAGAACACAGCTTAGGTCCTCTAGTTATATGCTGATATTTCTCTACCTCATTAAGCTGACACCCAGTCACTGGGTGGGACAAGTGTATGCCTCTCTGGCAAAGGCTGCCCCCTTTACCTCAAGAGGGCAGAGAAGAACTAGTGTGTTCTGCAAGTCAGAAGCTGCAGAGAGGGGGAAAGGAATATGGCGCCTCATCTGTGTTCTTTCCGCAGTTCAGCATCAGATCAGCTCCTCATTTTCTGGGAAGGAGTGATGAGGCAGAGAGAGGCCAGGAATGTGATCCTAGAGGAGACCTCCTTCTAGAGTCAAGAAGCAAAGGGAAGGAGGTTCCTTCCTAAATGCACCGTGACCTCTTCTTTCGATGTTTCTTGAGTCTGAGACAATTGGCTTTCACTCCACTGGTCCTCCGGTGAGTGCCAACTTGTCAGTAACAGCCAGGTACAGACGGGGCACAGCTGCTGCGATATCATAGATATGTGTTGTGTTTAGGTGTGGGAGGACCTGCGGCAGCCTCCACCTGCTTCCCCTTAGTTCCAGTAAGGTGTGGAACAGATTCAGAAAGTTCTCCTGTGGGACCTCTGTGAGGCAGGGAGAAAGAGGGAAGAGAGGATGTAGAAAGTGATTCAGAATTAAATCAGGGTGGTTGGAGCGGCACGGGGTAGGGAGGGTCAGGGAGGGTCAGGGGAGTTAGAGAAGGATGGAGAGATAGTAAGGCTAGGGAGTAGAGGGGCCGAAGTCTAGTGCAGCTGAATATCTGAAGTTCAAGGGAGGAAGATGGGAAGTCCCGGTGGTAGGAAGAGATGGCTTAGTTTCCCAGAAGCAATTGTCATCACAATTCTATCTTGGGCTGAGAACAGAACATGAGCCAAAGAGACTTGAGCAGCATCTCTAGCAGGGACAGAGGCCAGAGCCCGAGGACCAGCTAGAGACAGCAGAGAAGAGACACTTTCTCTGGAGCAGACAATTGACGGTTCTCTCTGTACCTAGACTCCATCTCATGAAAAGGCAGAATGGTCTCTTCTTGAGAGAGGCAACAATAGTCTTCATTATGAGTCTAAACTTTGAATGACCTTCACAAGGACTTTAAATATTCATTTGAAAAAAAAAAGACTTTAGCAGAGACTGAATCACCTCAAATTATCAGATTAAAGTTTATTCAACTATTATGGAATAATAGGTACCAAACATCCTGGGTGGCACAGTGGTAAAAATCTACCTGTCAATGTAGGAAGGGCAAGAGACATGGGTTCCATCCCTGGGTTGGGAATATCCCTTGGAAGAAAAATTGAAAACCTGCTCCAGTATTATTTCCTGGAAAATTCCATGAATAGAGGAGCCTGGTGGGCTGCAATCCACTGGGTTGTAAAGAGTTGGACAAGACTGAGCATTCACTCACACAAGAGCAAGTCAGCTCATTTATAAGATGTAAAGCTACTCTTCTGTACATTTTGTAGAAATATATTCTGAGTCCTCTGTAACTGTATCTACCTCCTAAGTGAACAGTGAACTTAAATTATGCTTCTTTCTGTCACGTTTTGTTTCAGAAAATAATAATGTCACTTGATAACCATGCTGCTTCATTTTTATATCCAATATTGAGAGCTGAGAAGTTGTAGCAGCTCAAACATAAACACTGGTTTAATAAATGATAAAAAGCAAAGGAAATACAACTTTTAGCAGAAAATGACTCATGCCTGAAAGTGTGGGACCTGGAAAGTGTTCCATCAGTGGCAGTTTTAGTCTCATGACATCAGCTCTTTGTTTAGGAATCTCTTAAGAGAAGAATCAGACATCTCTAATTAAGAAGAACCTTACTTCTGACCTCTTCTTGCACCTCGACAGAT
Source organism: Cervus canadensis (assembly GCF_019320065.1). Classification (NCBI taxonomy): domain Eukaryota; kingdom Metazoa; phylum Chordata; class Mammalia; order Artiodactyla; family Cervidae; genus Cervus; species Cervus canadensis. The sequence goes on from NC_057401.1 coordinate 36,731,896, forward strand.
ATTCTGGATTTATACTGTATCAGTTCAGTTCAGTCGCTCAGTCGTGTCCAACTCTTTGTGACCCCATGAACCACAGCATGCCAGGCCTCCCTGTCCATCACCAGTTCCCAGAGTGCACCCAAACCCATGTCCATCGAGTCAGTGATGCCATCCAACCACCTTATCCTCTGTAGTCCCCTTCTCCTCCTGCCTTCAATCTTTCCCAGCATCAGGGTCTTTTCAAATGAGTCAGTTCTTCGCATCAGGTGGTCAAAGTATTGGAGTTTCAGCTTCAGCATCAGTCCTTCCAATGAACACCCAGGACTGATCTCCTTTAGGATGGACTAGTTGGATCTCCTTGCAGTCCAAGGGACTCTCAAGAGTCTTCTCCAACACCACAGTTCAAAAGCATCAATTCTTCAGCACTCAGCTTTCTTTATAGTCCAACTCTCACATCCATACATGACCACTGGAAAAACCATAGCCTTGACTAGACGGACCTTTGTTGGGAAAGTAATGTCTCTGCTTTTTAATATGCTGTCTAGGTTGGTCATAACTTTCCTTCCAAGGAGTAAACATCTTTTAATTTCATGGCTGCAATCACCATCTGCAGTGATTTTGGAGCCCCAAAAAATAAAGTCTGACACTGTTTCCACTGTTTCCCCATCTATTTCCCATGAAGTGATGGGAGCAGATGCCATGATCTTAATTTTCTTAGTGTTGAGCTTTAAGCCAACTTTTTCACTCTCCTCTTTCACTTTCATCAAGAGCCTCTTTAGTTCTTCACTTTCTGCCATAAGGGTGGTGTCATCTGTATATCTGAGGTTATTGATATTTCTCCTGGCAATCTTGATTCCAGCTTGTACTTCTTCCAGCCCAGTGTTTCTCATGATGTACTCTGCATATAAGTTAAATAAGCAGGGTGATACTATACAGCCTTGACATACTCCTTTTCCTATTTGGATCCAGTCTGTTGTTCCAAGTCCAGTTCTAACTGTTGCTTCCTGACCTGCATACAAGTTTCTCAAGAGGCAGGTGAGGTGGTCTGGTATTCCCATCTCTTTCAGAATTTTCCACAGTTTATTATACTGCATGGGAACAAATAATAAGCACTTACAGTATTCCTGCTCTTTGGGGAGGAGCGTTGATTTCCTAATGAACAACCCTACTGCATTGCCCAGGAAAGACCCTGGGGAAAATTGGACTTTATCACCACAGGGGATGGGTTAAAAACAAAGGCATTGCCCTGTGGGACCTTGAACTAGTTAGAAGGCAAAGGAACTCCCAGAAGCATAACTTATAAAAAGGTGGCACGATTGTTAATTACTGGCAATTGCAGCACTTTTGAAAAAAGTGGGGAAAAGATTTACACAATTAAGACACCATTTTTATATCAGTGAGTCAGAGCTAGAGTTACAGAATGAACTCAAAATATAGGGGGCAGGGTATTGAACATGTGGAAATAAAGAAGATTCCATTTACAGTTATCTTAAATTTAGATGCTAACTCCTTGTTTTTTAATATGACTACCCATCAAACAAAATTTTTAAAATGCAAGTAATGATGTAATAGAATGCAAAAACAATTCAATTACATAAATTCATGCTGGTTCCCTGATATTTACAATACAAATGATAATCTCTAAAAACATTTTGTTTATGTGTCTCCAACTCAAAGTTCTTTGGTATCTGATGAAATGCATACCATGTTGTCATGTTAAATGCTACAAATGAGCAAATAATAGTTAAGTCATACTGTGGGGAAACATATTTTTCTTTCTCTTTTAGGGAAACAACTGTATTTGCCCCATCTTTGATTATTCATAGTCCCACCTCTGCTCGTAGGATTAAACTATCCATTTGATCTTTCAACTTGCTAAATCTTCCTTGAAAACCTTCTTTTTTTGTGCTTTGGTTTTTCAATGTGCACTCATCAAACCGCTCTATTCTCAACGTGTCTATGACTTGTTTCTGCTCATAGCATGTTCAAAGAAGGAACATCTTTACCTGGAAGAGGGGGCATTTGTCTTCTGTAATCATATCATTCACATTTGTCAGTAGGGCTGCCTCTCATATGAGTGAAGTTGTTGAGTGGCATGTCAATTCACAGAAAGTGTGCCGTAGAGGGTGATTTGAATACCTCTCCTGGATTCCTATCACAAATTAGAGGTGGAAGCATCATGTTTGCTGATGTTTGCACAGAAAATTTGAGGGAAAGGGGAATATGGCCAATGATATTACCTGTGTTTTGTTTGTTTGTTTTGTTTTTGGTGAAGCACCACAATTTTTATTAAAATTTTTTTCAGTATTTTTTCTGTAGATGATTCTTATAGTATAATTGCTTTGTAATGCTGTGTTATTCTCTGCTATACAATGAAGTGAATCAGTTATATGTATACATATATACTCACCCTATTTTTTTCTAATGCAGAGTTAGGGGCTGAGATGGGAGAAAGCCAAGGGTCTAAAAATATGGAGCATATGAAATTCAGCTTGTCTGCATTTCTGGTTCATAGGACTTTTCAGCATGTACCTTAGAATTGATTTAGACTTTTTGTAACATTTTTAAGTTGGAAACAAGATACACTAGGACTTGGGGAATTATTTCAAAAAGTATTAGAATGTATGTTTTTAGAGCCAGGTTTAAATCCTGACTCTGCCATTAACTGGTTCTGACTTTCGGCAAAGCTATTATTTAGTTTTGAGAAATAACTCTAGAAAGAATGAGGAGATTGAGCCAAAGCAAAAACAATGCCCAGCTGTGGATGTGACTGGTGATGGAAGCAAAGTCTGATGCTGTAAAGAACAATATTGCATAGGAACCTGGCATTTTTGGTCCGTGAATCAAGGGAAATTGGAAGTGGTCAAACAGGAGATGGCAAGAGAGAACATTAACATTTTAAGAATCAGTGAACTAAAATAGACCAGAATGGGTGATTTTAATTCAGATGTCCATTTTATCTACTACTGTGGGCAAGAATCCCTTAGAAGAAATGGAGTAGCCCTCAAAGTCAATGAAAGAGTCTGAAATGCAGTACTTGGGTGCAATCTCAAAAATGACATAATGATCTCTGTTCATTTCCATGGAAAACCATTCAGTATCACAGTAATCCAAGTCTATGCCCCAAGCACTAATGCCAAAGAAGCTGAAGTTGAATGGTTCTATGAGGACTTACAAGACCTTCTAGAACTAACAACCAAAAAAGATGTCCTTTTTTATCACATGATACTGGAATGCAAAAGTAGGAAGTCAAGAGATACCTGGAGTAACAGGCAAATTTGGCCTTGGAGTACAAAATGAAGCAGGGCAAAGTATAAAAGAATTTTGCCAAGAGAACACACTGGTTACAGCAAACACCCTCTTCCAACAACACAAGAGATTACTCTACACATGGAAATCACCAGATGGTCAATACTGAAATCAGATTGATTATATTCTTTGCAGCCAAAGATAGAGAAGCTCTATACAGTCAGCAAAAGCAAGACTGGGAGCTGACTGTGGCTCAGATCATAAACTCCTTATTGCAAAACTCAGACTTAAATTGAAGAAAATAGGGACAACTACTAGACCATTCAGGTATGGCCTAGATCAAATCCCTTATGATTATACAGTGGAAGTGACAAATAAGTTCAAGGGATTAGATCTGAGAGGGTGCCTGAAGAGCTCTGGACAGAGGTTCATGACATTGTACGGGGGCAGTGGTCAAAACCATCCCCTAGAAAATAAATGCAAAATGGGACAACAGTTGTCTGAGGAGGCCTTATAAATAGCTGAGAAAAGAAGAGAAACAAATAGCAAAGGAGAAAAGGGTTAGGGTCAGATATACCAATCTGAATGCAGAGTTCCAAAGAATAGCAAGGAGAGATAAGAAAGACTTCCTCAGTGATCAATGCAAAGAAATAGATGAATACAATAGAATGCCAAAGACTAGAGATCTCGTCAAGAAAATTAGAGATCCCAAGGGAACATTTCATGCAAAGATGGGCACAATAAAGGACAGAAACAGTATGGACTTGACAAAAGTGGAAGATTTTAAGAAGAGATGGCAAGAATACACAGATGAACTTAATGATCCAGACAACCACGATGGTGTGATCACTCACCTTGCACCAGATATCCTGAAGTGCAAAGTCAAGTGGGCCTTAGGAGGCAACACTATGAACAAAGTTAGTGGAGATGAGCTTTTCCAGTTGAGCTATTTCAAATCCTAAAAGATGATGCTGTGAAATTGCCGCAATCAATATGTCAACAAATTTGGAAAACTCAGTAGTGGCCACAGGACTGGAAAAGGTCAGTTTTCATTCCAGTCCCAAAAAGGCAATGCCAAAGAATGTTCAAACTATCACACAGTTGTACTCATCTCACATGCTAGCAAAGTAATGCTCAAAATTCTCCAAGCTAGGCTTCAGCAGTACATGAACCAAGAACTTCCAGATGTTCAAGCTGGTTTTAGAGAAGTCAGAGGAACCAGGGATCAAATTGCAACATCTGTTGGATCATCAAAAAAGTAAGAGAATTCCAGAAAAACATCTACTTCTTGCTGACTATGCCAAAGCCTTTGACTGTGTGGATCACAACAAACTGTGAAAATTCCTCAAGAGATGGGAATATCAGGCCACCTTACCTGCCTTCTGAGCAAACTGTATGCAGGTCATGAAGCAACAGTCAGAACCAGACATGGAACAACGGACTGGTTCCAAGTTGGGAAAGAAGTATGTCAAGGCTGTGTATTGTCACCCTGCTTCTTTAACTTATATGCAGAATACATCATGTGAAATGCTGGGCTGAATGAAGCACAAGCTGAAATCAAGATTGCAGGGAGAAATATCAACCTCAGATATGCAAATGACACCACCTTTATGGCAGAAAGCTAAGAGGAACTAAAGAGCCTCTTGATGAAAGTGAAGGAGGAGAATGAAAAAGCTGGCTTAAAACTCAACATTCAAAAAATGAAGATCATGGCATCTGGTCCCATTACTTTATGGCAAATAGATGGGGAAGCAATGGAAACAGAGAGACTTTATTTTCTGGGGCTCCAAAATCACTGTGGATGGTGACTGCCACCATGAAATTAAAAGACGTTTGCTCCTTGGAAGAAAAGTTATGACAAACCTAGACAACATATTAAAAAGCAGAGACATGACTTTGCCAATAAAGGTCCATCTCGTTAAATCTATTTTTTTTCCCAGTAGTCATGTATGGATGTGAGAGTTGGACTACAAAGAAAGCTGAGTGCCAAAGCTTTGACACTTTTGAACTGTGGTGTTGGAAAAGACTCTTGAGAGTCCCTTGGACTGCAAGGAGATCCAACCAGTCCATCCTGAAGGAAATCAGTCCTGACTATTCATTGGAAGGACTGATGCTGAAGGTGAAACTCCAGTAATTTGGCCACCTGATGGGAAGAACTGACTCATTGGAAAAGAAACTGCTGTTGGAAAAGACTGAAAGCTGGAGGAGAAGGGGATGACAGAGGATGAGATGGTTAGATGGCATCACCGACTTGATAGTTATGAGTTGGAGCAAACTTCCAGAGTTGGTGATGGATAGGAAAGCCTGGTGTGCTGCAGTCCATGGGGTCACAAAGAGTTGGACATGATTGAGTGACTGAACTGGACTGATTTGTTTTTGGATTTCTGTTTGTTCATTTGTCAGGATGCTTGGCCATCCACCAGGGCCCTGCCCCTAATTCCGCTCAGCTGTTTTCAAGCTATATTCTTTAGTAGTGGCTGAACCTCTCCTTTGTTCCAAAGATCAATTAAGTTGTTCTGAAGAGATCAAAATAATTTCATGCCTCTTGCTGGGGATTGTTTTGAAGATGTAGATTTTACCCATTTCTGGTCAACAAGATATAAAGAAAGTCTGGGAGAATTATGAGGACATTTTCCTGGCCATAAATAACCCCTCCTGTTATTGTTCACCACTATAAGAGGGTATGATTTATAGAAGACTGGGAGCCATCTCGTGGGAAGAAGGCCAAGTGAGACTAGTCAAAATTTACATGCCAACAATGGAAGAAGGAAGTGGTGCCAATACCATGGTCCCTGCTGAATTCTTGAGTTCCTGCATTAACAGAGTTTGAGACTTATTATGGAAAATAATCAATTCTTCCTATTGTAAAAGTAAGTTGGATTAGGTTTCCTGTAGGACAAATTCCTCTTAATAGATATACTATTTATATGAAATGGGACTTGAAATACCTATATCAAAGGTTTTGAGAAAAAAATATGAGAAATATGTATAACATTTCACACAGCGGGTGTCAAGTGCTCAGTAAATGTCACTATTGTTATAATTAACATCAGTATTATTATTATCTCAATATTTTCTAGGCATAGAAAATGTTTTCCTTCCTTTCTTCTAGATTCTTTCACTGACCAATTACATGCATACCTTGGTGATATGTAGGTTCTGTTCCAGACTACCCTCAATAAAGCAAATATTGCAATAAACTGAGTCACACAAATTGTTTGGTTTCCCAATGCATATAAAAGTTATATTTACCCTATACCATAATCTATTAAATGTGCAATAATATTATGTCTGAAAAAAACAGTGTATATACCTTAATTAAGTATAGTTTATTGCTAAAATATGCCAACCATCACCTGAACCTTGGGAAAGTCATAATCTTTCTGTTGGTGGAGGGTCTTGCCTCAATGTTGATGGCTACTGACTAATGAGAGAAGTGGCTGCTAAAGATTGAGGTGGTTGTGGCAATTTTTTAACATAAGACAACAATGAATTTGCTGCATTGACTGTTCCTTTTCATGAATGATATCTCTGTAGAATGCAATACAGTTTGATAGAATTTTACCCACTTTAGAACTTCTGTCAGAATTGAAGTCATCTCAAACTCTGCTGCTGCTTCATGAACTAAGTTTATGTAATATTCTAAATCCATTTTTTTGCCATTTCAACAATTATCACAGCACCTTCATTAGAAGTAGATTCCACCTCATGAAATCGCTTTCTTTGCTCATCCATAAGAGCTAACTCCTCATCCACTGAAGATTTATCATGAGATTATAACCATTCAATCACATCTTCAGAACTTCTAGTTCTCCTGCTACTTTTACCATATCTATATTTATTTCCTCTACTGAAACCTTGAACTCCTCAAAGTCATCCAAGAAGGTTGGAATCCAATTATTCCAAACTCCTGTTAATGTTGATATTTTTACCTATTCCCATGAACCATGGATGTTCTTAATGGCATCAAGAATGGTGAATCCTTTTCAAAACATTTTCAATTGCCTTTGCCCGGATCCATCAGAGAAGTCACTATGGCAGATAAGGCCTTATAAAATGTATTTTTGGAAAAATAAAACTTGACAGTCTAAATGACTCCTTGATCCATGGGCTTCAGAATGGGTTTTATGTTAGCAGGCATGAAAACAACATGAATCTTATTGTACATCTCTATCAGAGCTCTTGAGTGACTAGATGCACTGTCAATGAGCAGTAATATTTTGAAAGAAAGCCTGTTTTTCTGAGCAGTAGCTCTCAACAATGGGCTTAAAACATTCAGCAAATTATGTTGTAAACAGATGAGCTGTCATCCAGGCTTTGTCATTCCATTTATAGAACACAGACAGAAATTCTAATTCTTAAAAGCCCTACAACTTTTAGAATGCTAAAAATAAGCAATGGCTTCAGCTTAAAGCCACCAGCTGCATTGGCCCTTAACCAGACAGCTAGCCTGTCCTCTGAAGTTTGATTTTTTTCTCTTGCTATTAAAGTTCCAGATGGCATCTTCTTCCAGGATAATGCTGTTTCGTCTGCATTGAAAATCTATTGTTAGAGTATCGTCCTTTGTTAGTGATCTTGGCTAGATCTGCTGGATAACTTGCTGTAGCTTCTACGTCAGCACTTGTAGCTTCACCTTAGATTTTTATATTATGGAGATGGTTGGCTTCTTTCCTTCAACCCCAGGAATGACTCTCTGCTAGCATTAAACTTTTCTTCTGCAGCTGCCTCATCTTTATCACTCTTCATAGAGTTGAAGAGAGGACCTTGCTCTGGACTAGGCTTTGGTTTAAGAGATACTGTGGCTGATTTGATCTTCTCTTCAGATAATATCAGTGTATCAGCAATAAGACTGTTTCCTTTCTTGTCATTCACATGTCCACTGGAGTAGCACTTTTAATTTTCCTCAAGAACGTTTCCTTTCCATCCACAACTTGACTAAGCATATGGTACAAGATGCCTAGCACTTGGCCTATCTCAGTTTCAGCGTGCCTTCCTCTCTGCAATTAATCATTTCTAGCTTTTGATTTAAAGTGAGAGATATACAACTCATCATTTTACTTAAACATCTAGAGGTCATTGTAGGGTTATTAACTGGACTGATTTCAATATTGCTCTGTCTCAAGGAATAGGGAGGCCCGAGGAGAGGTAAAGAGATGGGGAACTGGCTGGTCAGTGAAACAGTAACAATACACATAATGCTTATTATTTGCCATCTTTTATGCGCATTATGTACATTTCATGGCACCCCAAAACAATTACAATAGCAACTTCAAATAGTAAACAAACCCAGGTTGGTTCCTGGAGTTGATTAATCACAGATCACCTCAAAAATTATAATAATTATGAAAAAGTTTGAAATAGTGTGAGAATTACCAAACTATGACACAGTGATAAGAAGTGAGTAAATGCTGTTGGAATAATAGTGTCATAGATATAGGGTTGCCATAAATATTCAGTCTTTAAAGACAAGCCAATATTTGCAAAATGCAATAAAGCAAAGAACCACAGAATGAGTTATGCTGCTGCTGCTGCTAAGTCACTTCAGTCATGTCCAACTCTGTGCGACCCCATAGATGGCAGCCCACCAGGCTCCCCTGTCCCTGGGGTTCTCCAGGCAAGAACACCAGAGTGGGTTGCCATTTCTGTCTCCAATGCAGGAAAATGAAAAGTGAAATTGAAGTCTCTCAGTCGTGCCTGACTCTTAGCGACCCCACAGACTGCAGCCTACCAGGCTCCTCTGGGATTTCCCAAGGCAAGAGTACTGGAGTGGGTTGCCATTGCCTTCTCCCAGAATGAGGTATGCCTGTGATTAAATTGCCATAAGACAGATTAACAGGAGAAAAACAAATTTAATTCTGTATGTATGGGAGCCTTACAAAAAAAAATATGAGACTCAAAGAAGTAACCAAAGTAGGCAAGTTTTATACCTTTAAAACAATAAATTAGTGAAAAATTGGCAGGACAGATAAGTTGGACTTGGGGTAGTAAATTTGTTAAGGAGTAACAGGTTTTGTTGTATAGCCTCCTTGGCCTTAAATTCCCTATTTTTGGTGATAAGGATGACTTTAACCCTTCTGGTGCAGGGAGGCTACTTTCACATGAGAGAGTAACTTCTTGTTTTCAGGGGGATAGAAGAGGGTCAGAATGTTCTTCTTGAACCAACTGTTTCTTAAGTAACTAATTAAAAATACTATACAAAATGGTATTTTTGGGGGTGGCATAAAGTAAGAAATTTCAAAGCAGAGAGGCTGAATGACTTGCTTAAAGTCACTTAATGAGCAAAAAATAAGGCAGAAAACAGACTCAAATTCCTAGCCTCCTACAGGACTTTATTTTTTCCCTCATTCTGAGGCCTCCTATGTTAGAAAAGTATCTCTATTAAGTTACTATCACCATCAAAGACCTAACATTTTTTTAAAAGAGATGACCTTTATTCAATTTAAAGCTTACTTGGCATCATCAATAAATGTTTCATACAAAAGGAATGAGAAGAATCACTTTTCTTGTATCTTAGGGAACAAGCCCGGAGGTAAACATATTTATTGAAAACATAAGAATGAATTTCCCCCAAAACAGAGTGACACATGAACAAGCCATATAAATAAACTCATTTTTATATATTTATTTTTAAAGTACTTTTTATTGGAGTATAGTTGCTTTACAATGTTGTGTTAGCTTCTACTGCACAGCAAAATGAATCAGCCATACATATACATATAGCCTAAGGACCCTAAATCTTAAAGAGTTTCTTTTCCTTTCTCTAAAATAATGACACACCAGCCAGTATTTGATTTAGCTGCTTCCTCCTTGTAAGGCATTTGTTTTACTTTTCTAATACTCAACATTCATCTTCATGTTTGCTCCTAAAAAAGTGGCAACACAAAATAAAACTCCCAAAACTCCATTTTAAGAGCTGGAAAATTGAAAGCAAAAAAGAGTAAAGGCTGTATATTTTGTTTTTCCAGATAATAAATATTTTGTCTTCCTGGATGTCAACTCAATTCTTTTTTCATTTCACTGTTTTCTCACAATGAGAAAAGAGAAAGTATAGAGTTTTACCCCAAGGAGGGAGCATAAAAAATAGGAAGAGGTAATTCAAAGAACATTAAGGAAGAAACCACCCCATTTTCACCCCATTTGCTCCAATTTCCTAACATCTTCACAAATTGAAACAGCAGATAATTTTTATTGTTCCTGATGATGTCATGATGTCTGGAAAAACTTATTTCACATGAGTTTTTGTTCATAATAGACTTAGCCACTTTGATTTTTATGTTTTGTCCTGACCTTTTGATTCCAGGACAAGACTGGTTGTTAACTCTCACAGCATTTCCTAGCAGAGTTATGCTCTGCAAAGAAATGAAGCTTTCTTTGTCAACTCTGTGTCATTGTGCAATGGAAATCATGAAATGTGGTATTATTCTTTAGTAGAGTCATCTCCCAAAGAAGTAATGTTCTCCCATTAAAAATTTAAAAATTACTTTAGAGACTTAGGGCATTGGAATTGCCTGAGAGTTAGACAAGCTGGAAAAATACTGTTTCTCTAAGATTACCAAGAGCTTTCTCACTTAAATAAAATAATGTATCCTCATCACAGTTTCCTGCAATTTCAGATTCAGGGTGGGGGAACCAACACAGAAAGTGACTCACTAGTGCCCCATGCTGAGTAAATTATGGGAAGAATAAAATCTTCCTACAGAGCTGATCACATTCATTGATATTTGCAGTAGTTTGAATGATTGATTCCTGCAAATAACTCCATCTCAGATAACGGGCAAAGGTAATTTCAGTATTGCTATTTCCCTTACCAGTCTAGACATGGTTATGTGATGACATTGAAGCTGATGAGGCAGGAGGATAGTCAGGGGGAGGTGAGGGAAGGGATTTTCTGGGATGAATGAGATTGTATTTTAGGCCGAGTTCCCTAAGAAAGACCCTGAGATGTGGATTCTTATGAAAGGTATGTACCGACCATACATACCTGGAGAACAAGAACAAAGGAAGCAGAATGAGGGGTAGCAAACAGCTGATCAAGAATGTGTTCTCAGTCAGCAAGGGGCTTCAGTCTCATCCAATGGGAAAACCGGGAGCAAAACTGGATCCAAGGAGTTGATTCCACCTTGAGGTGAAGGGTGAAGGGAAATGAGTTCAGAGAGGTAGAGAGGAGTCATGTCATGGAAGGCTTTGAGTGCCAAGCGAAAGAGCCTGTGTGTGACTCTATAACTGATGAGAAGCCAGAAAAAGTTTTAAATGGGTCAGATACAGCTACAAAATTAGCCCTTTGTTGCAGATAGGAGATTAAAGAGGATTAAAGAGGACATGACCAGAGCTAGGTAGACACATAAGAAGTTTTACTGCCCAGATTTTAACTGATGAGAGACTGACTTATGACATAGCATGAAGAGTAATGAGAAAAAGAGAGATTTGAAGCACAACTTGGAAGTGAAATCAGCAAAACATGGCGATTGACAAGACAGGGGTTAAGTGGAGACAAGTAACATCCCAAGCTTCCTAGCTAGTGAATTCTGTGGCCCCTAATAAGCCAATATTCAATAAAAGATAAAAATGACAAGCAGAGATGAGTTCAGTTTGGGAAGCCCAGTGTTTATATCTGTAGGGACATTTAACATTTTACCATGGAAGTCTGGAGATTCATGAGGATAAACTTGGGCTGAAGATGCTATGCAGTTGCCATCAGAATATTTACTGTAAGGGGCAGGCAAAACCAAAGGAAAGTCCAAAAGAGGTGGTTTGACTATTGTAGGCAAATAATGGTCCCCCTAAAAATGTCCATCTTGGAATCCCAGTAACCTGTAAATATGTTTCCTGTCATGGCAGACGAGACCTTGTGGACATGATTAGGATAAGGATCTTGAGATAGATTATCTGGATTATCCAGGCAAGCCCAGTATAAACACAAAGACTCTTACAAGAGGAATGATGGAAGATCAGAGTCGGGAGGAGAGAGGTCTGAGAAACTGGAAAACCCTACACTGTGGCCTTTGATGGTGGAGTATAGGGAAACCAGCCAAGGAAGACAGGCAGTCACTAGAAGCTGAGTAAGGCAAGAAACCAAACCTTCCCCTCAGATCCACCAGAAAGAACAGCCCTGTCTGTGCTGCAATTTGAACCCATTAGGACTGATTTTGGATTTCTGACCCCAATAACAGTAAGACAATAGCTCTGTGCTGATTTAAGCCACTGTGTTTGTCAGAGAAGCAAATGGAGATTACAGTGGCTTTGTGAGTCAGTTGACATCTATAGACTACAGTTAATTCTGTTCTTCCAAAAATATGTATGGAATAGCTACTCTCTGCCAATCCATGGTCTTTAGAAACCAACAAATGAGTGGACAAGAAAGAAACTGCTGCTGCTAAGTCACCTCAGTCGTGTCCGACTCTGTGCGACCCCATCCCTGGGATTCTCCAGGCAAGAACACTGGAGTGGGTTGCCATTTCCTTCTCCAATGCATAAAAGCGAAAAGTGAAAGTGAAGTCGCTCAGTCATGTCCGACTCTTCGTGACCCCATGGACCACAGCCTACCAGGCTCCTCCGTCCATGGGATTTTCCAGGCAAGAGTACTGGAGTGGGGTGCTATTGCCTTCTCCGAAGAAAGAAACAGAAACAAATAATTATAAATACAGAATGAGAGGGGCTGAGATACATGGATCTTCACAAGGGAATCATGATGTCAGAAAAGGTGGTGGGGTCAGTTCTCCAAGGTTAAGGAAGGCTCCATCAAGGTGGTGTAGCTTACTAAGTCACAAGGGATCCCTGCAAAAATTACAAGATGTTCTCTGAGATTCCTCAAAAAGGCAAAATCCTGAGATCATGCTACTGTTTTTCAATAGAGTGGTTAATTGCAAGACATCTTGGGACATAGGCAACCGTGCTGGATTGAAATGACTGATTTCCTCAGTTGCTCTTTCTCAGTTTCTCTGACTCCACACAGTCCTTTAGGATGGTGATATTTGATATAGACTGTCATTCTTAAAAACATGAACAATTAGAACATGTTATACTTATTTTTCTATTGAAGATAATTGCTTTATACTTTTTGTGTTAGTTTGTATAATTTATTATACTTCTATCTTCAGTTATTGGTTTTTAAAAGTTTATCAATGTATTAGTTTCCTACCAAAGAAACTGAGTGTTTCAAAACAACAGTAATTTATAGTCTCACAATTCTAGAGGCCAGACATCCAAAATCAAGGTGTTGGCAGGGCTGTGCTCCCTCTGAAGGCTCTAGGGAACAATCCATCCTTCTTTTCTCCAGCTTCTGGTACTTGTGGGTAACCTGCAGCATTCTTGGGCTTTTCGACCCACAATTTCAGTTTCATCACCAACTTCTTCCTGTGTATCTTCATATTTTCATTCCTCTGTGTGTGTGTGTCTCTGTGTCCAAATTTCTCTCTTAATAAGGACAGCAGTCATATGGGATTAGAGCCCACTTTAATGACCTTTTATTGAAACTTGATTACTTCTACGACTATACTTGTAGTCCAGTGGTTAGAACTCCAAGCTCCTGCTTGGAGTTGGATTTGATCCTGGGTCGGGGAACTAAGGTCCCATATGCCACATGGTGCAACCAAAAATAAATGAATAAATAAAACTTAATTACTTCTGTAAAGACCCAGTCTCTAAATCAGGCATGTTTTTGAGAAACTAAGGATAAGGATTCGAACATACTTTTGGGGAGGGAACACAATTCAACTCATAGCAATTGATGGCTTCAGTACATTTATACTTATGAATGGATTAGAAAGAGCCAGAATATTAAGAAGCTATTTGTCTTTTCCTAGGCAGATCAGAAAATTTAGAGTAGAAATTTGGTGATACTAAATAAGAGTAAGAACAAGAAGACAAAAGTCAGGAAAACATATGCAAATAGTAACAAAATAATCATGTTTTATGTTTAAACATATTACATTTTCTATTTAAATTTTAAAATAATTTTTAAACTCTTTTAGAAAATGGTTTATGATATTACCCAAGGTTTTTTTAAGTACGAATTGTTTCATAAGGTAATTGGAATATGAAATCAAACTGAAAGAAATAACTGATGGATGCAGAATTTTTTTTTCACATAAGGAAGTAAAAAACTTTATCCTGATGCTGGCAAGTTAGAGGAGGAAAAAGGGAAGAGATGATCAGTAACAGGAAGCTATTCTGATGCTTTTCCTTCTCCAGTTTCTCCCACAAGAATTCAGAAAAGCAGGAAGCTAAACTTTTAGAGAATGCATTTTTTCATCAAGAAGCTCTTAAAGAGGCTGCCAGTATGGCATGGGGGGGGGGGGGCGGTAAATTGCCCATAGTCACAACTGTAGGGAACTTCAAGGGAATTGCCAAGTTGGGCTGCTTCTCAGGCACTAGACCATCCTGCATCATCAGAGCATGGCCAAGAAAGAAACAACAGCTTCAAGGACATAAAATAGAGTAAGCTCTGGGTATATGCTGATCAAATGTGCTTTAGATAGGAGTTAAAAATGAAACGAAGAGTTAAGAATTAATGACTTCAGTTTTAATTTTCTTTTTCATATCTACTCTCTAGAGTCAGACATTTTCACTGTTCCATGTGTATACCTTACTTTTGTTTTAAACTAATGAAGGGAGGGACATCCATGGTGGCCCAGTGGTTGGGAATCTGCTTGCCAGTCTGGGCGGGGGACATGGGTTCAATCCCTGGTCTGGAAAAAATTCCACATGCTACAGGCAACTAAACCGGTGTGCTACAGCTACTGAGTCCTCACTCTAGAGCCTGTGCTCTGCAACAAGAGAAGCCAAAGCAGTGCAAAGCCCTTGCACCACAACTAGGGATAGCCCTCGTTCACTGCAACTAGAGAAAGCCCATGCATAGCAACAAAGATCCAGCACGGCCATAAATAAATAAAATTAAAATAATGAAGGGAAATATGGAAGTATGGAGTCAACTTGAAAAAATATCAGACTGTTTAACAGGTAAGATTATCATTACCAAGGTACCTTCTCTCTTTTGTTGATAGAATTAGCAAAGAAGTAATGCATAATTTCTTAAATATTTGTTAGTTTCCTATGGCTTCTGACATTCTTTGTCTTTTGACCTTATGACTCCAATACATGCCTCCATTTCCACATTTCTTTCTCCTCTTCTGTTTTTTGTCTAATTCCCCCTGCTTCCCGTTCACAAGGCCACTTGCGATTGTTTTTAGGGCTCTTTTGGATAACTGGGATAATCTCTTTCTCTCAAAATTCGTTACTTAATTACATCTGCAAAGACTTTTTCCAAGTAAGGTCACATTTACAGGTTCCAGGGATTAGAACTTGATGGCCCTGCAGAACATAGTTCAGGCTATTATAAATACAGAATTTACAAAACTACTGCACAATGATAGTAAACATGCAAGGTAGTATAACGTCAGCTCTACGGTCATCTAGATGTGGATTCAAGTCCCCTCTCTGCATCTATTAACCTGTGTGACTCTGAGTGGATGGTTTAACATTCCTGCATACCTCATTGCACTCATCTGTAAATTAGGGCCAATACTACCACCCACATAAGAGGGTTATGAGGAGGAATAAGTGAGATAATGCACTTAGAGCATTTGCACAGAGCAAGCATTCAATATTTATTGATAAAATTAGTAAGAATAGTGGTGAAAAAGCAGAACTCTGTGAAATGCCTAGTATTATTGTCAATTATGCTCTTGAAAGTTAAAATTACTTCCTCTTGAATCTCAGAAAAAGGGAGAGAACAACTGAATATGTTGAGAAAAAGACATCAAAATAACCTTTATGAGATAATGGAATCAATACACTAGTAGCAAGAGGTGCCATGAAGTGTAATGCTGAATACAAACAAATGGAAACTTCAGAGTATATCAATTGCCTCATAGCAATACAAATATAGAATCAATTTCCAAGAAAAGACACAACACAAATAGTAGAATTGCTTTTCAGCTGGTAGACATTAATTGTTTAAAATATGACTAAAGGAGAAGCTGTAATTTTAAAATAAACAATAAAGTAGATAGATTATTAGTCTAAGCAGCTGTTTCCAGTGCCCATAGTCATTATGCTTTTTTAAAAACATGATTTAAAAAATACTATCACTGAAGAGAAAGATCCTGTATAATTCTCTCTCTTCTTTAAGCCAGCAATTTATGAAGACACTGGGATGAAGAATGGTCTTGTCCGCAAGCAGAAGGGTGTGATGCTTTCACTCTGGTGAAAATGATTTCTTGCCCTTTCCTTTATTTTTGATGTAGAGTTAGAGAAAAATTTGAGAGAAAGATGAGGCTCCAAATCTATTTTACGTCAGCTGTGCATCTGACCTTGGACAGGAGGGTGTGGGTGAAGTTTTAGGTGAATAAAAGTGAGGTCAGTTTTGGGAGAAAGATTCTCCAGCAACACAAAATAGATATTCAGAATGACAGAATCAGTAAACATCTCTCCCTGACAATTTTACATACAAAATAGTTGCATTCAAAATGAAGTTCATTTTTTTGCCCCTGAAATTATGTGTGAAGAGCAAAGCTTACTGGAGAACAGGATCTATCATATGTAAAGTATAGTTCCTCCTTGCTGATACAAGAAGGAATACTTCATCAATCCTGTTCCTTTTCCAATCTTAACTTTAGCAGTTCTTATCAATTTCCTTGCTTTTTCTAGCCTATCATAACCATTTCTCTGGCACCCAGTTCTGATGGGATTCTTCTTATTGCTTCCCTATGACTGAATTATAAAGTACCTCTGGTTGTGACCATCAGTACACCTCTTATTATAGTCAATATTATTATTTATTCTAACAGGAGAGGCCAGGTTATGAAAAATCTTGTGATTATTCCCATGTTGGAAGAGTCTGACTCAATAGCTTTGTCCTAGGCTCAGGAATCTGAATTTCCTAAAATTCTCTCCAGTAACTTCATTTATATGATGCTTTCTGGTCATTTAAGTAAATCAGTGTGCAGGTTAGTATATGCACTTTTTCTGTAGAAGATGATACGGGCTGTTCCTTAGAGAGATACTATAAATTTGCTGCTGTGACCACTAGTGCCCTGGACATGGTAATATTTATACCATATGTGTGTGTGTGCACATATGTGCACAGGTGTGTGTGTGTGTGTGTTAGAATCTATGTAATAATGCCTATTTATTTCCAAACATTTGGAGAAACCTTTATTTAGACTATTTGTAGATATGAGAAAGCAAAAAACCATCCTCTTAATAATTCACAAATGTTAAAAATTATTTGAAAATTGACTATAATTCCAATGACAAAGATAGTTATTAAAGATACAATCAAAATAACAAAGGAGTAATCAGCCTAGACAATCAAAACTACCCATATTCTTAGTCTTTTTCACTGCCTTCTAATTAGGACATATTATGATCTGCATGTATCTCCGCAGCTCTTTAAAATATTTTTTTTGAACAAATTTGTCAATAACTCACAATGACAGCAATACTGGCCACAGTTAGCATTCACTTGGCATTTATTAAGTTCCAGGCAAGATGGCAAACACGTGACATATAGCTTATCTAAGTTAACAACTACCATATCAGAGGGAAATTATTACTCTTCCTGTTTTACAGATGAGGACAACGTTGTCACATAAATGAAAAGTAGTTGCACTGGAAAGATCTCAAGAATCTGATTCCAAAGCTTAACACTTCATTAAATAAATAAAAAGTTCACATTTAAAGAATTAGTATTTTAGAGCACAAGTTTATTTGCAATTTTGCAAAGTTTTGCCTTAGGACATAATGCCCTGAGACCAGATTTTCATTACTTCTTTCATTATTTATACTATGTTTGCTTCCCAAAGGAATTTGAGTTGGCTTACAAGAGCAGACACACACACATTGGAACAAAACAACCTCAGAATTAGAACTTTTAACAATAGAAGTGAGTAGGAAGAGTTCCCACCAGGTTTCCTAGCTGAAATGAAGCCACTGATTCAAAACAAAGTCTTGCAACTGAAGCATAAAAATGAACGGCATGAGTCTGCAGATTTGCTTTGTGTTTTTTTTTTTGGTTTGTTTTTCCTGAGTGTAGTGGGAAGAGGTCTTGAAATACTAATCTTAGAGATTTTTCTTTTCTCCTGCCCTTTCCAATCTTTTCCTGGTCAGTCAGAGACACACCCCTACCCATAGCTTTGAGGGGAACAAATGTTGTTGCAGCATAAATATAAAGAGAAAGCAAAATTATCAACAGTAATCATTTTTATTCCACACTGTGCTTCCAAGAATCAAAAGGGAAGTCTTAGAGGAGAATTTTTGCCACAGAAGTGATTAGAAGGAGAAGAGACTTGTGCCTCATATCTGGGAGTTTCCATGATGGATTTTGTCTGGGGGATGCACATCATGAATTTGGAGGTGGTCAGGGATCTAAGGGAGATGGAGCCTGGAGGAAACCCGGCCAGTTCCCTCTGTTCCTGTGCAAAGGAATCATGTCTACTGACTTCAAAACTCTTTGTGTGAGAGCCTTCCAACCCAATGGCTGCCTGCATGTCGTCTACAGCCCATCCAGCAGAAGGACCATGCCTGTACTGCTGGAGACATGCCCCATGAGAACAACAGCCCAGGACAAAAGACAGGTCCTCGATCCTTAAAGGGATGGGTATGGTATGGATTAAAGGCCTCTGCACAATAACTAAGTGAAAACAATCCTGTTATCTCTGACATTGGAGGAATTTAGTGTTTCAATACATACACATAGGGTGTTTTTAATTTTTTTCTTAAAGACGACTATTCCATAAAAAATGTATCCTTTCTATATTTCATTTTTTCACTTAAAAAATCACCTTCCTATCCATGGGGTTTGAGTAGTGTAATAGAAATTTTGAAGATGCAGAAACACATTTCAATAAATAATTTCTCATATTTTGAACTGCAGTTCACTAGAGGCCTTTGTATAAATTAAATCAGAGCAATTCATGCATGTTTCTCTCAGACTATCGAACTTACTAAGTTATTGCTCGGGGCAGCAGTTGCACATCAGATTCACTTGGAAGGCTTGTTGAAACACAGGTTGCTGTGTTTTAACCTCCAAATTCAGTAGGTCTATGGTAAGGCCTGAGAATTTACCTTTGTAGCAGTTCCCAGCTACTGCTGCTGGTGATCTGTGATCACACTTTTACAAGCACTGACATGGGGGATTTAGAAACGTGAATACTTAGCATATCATTTAGGGTTTGTCTCAAATACCAATGGCCTCAATTTAAGAAGGCATTTTGTTAATACAAGGTCTGGGATTAAGCAAACATACAGGTACTTATTTCAGATCAGACCATAGTGAGTCAAAAATCAGGTTGGGCCAAGATTTTCTGCAAAACCATATCTAAGAAAATTCTAGAGCAGTTAGGGAAATGTGACCAACCATGTTGTCACAGGCCAAACTGAATATGATGTGTAAAGGCAGTTAAAGCTCACATTCATATTTGGGATAGGTCGTAAGATATACCATTCATTTATTTACCATTTTTTCAAGCTGTAACAGACCTAGAGAGCATATTAAAAAACAGAGACATCATTTTGTCGACAAGGGTCCATATAGTCAAAGCTATGGTTTTTTCAAGTCATGTATGGATGTGAGAGTTGGACCATAAAGCACTGAAAAATTGATGCTTTCAAACTGTGGTGCTGGAGAAGACTCTTGAGAGTCCCTTGGACTGCAAGGAGATCAAACCAGTCAATCCTAAAGGAAATCAGTCCTGAATACTCATTGGAAGGACGGATGCTGAAGCTAAAGCTCCAATACTTTGGTCACCTGATGCAAAGAGCTGACTCACTGGGAAAGACCTGATGCTGGGAAAGATTGAACACAAAAGGAGAAGGGGATGACAGAGGATGAGATGGTTAGATGGCATCACGACTCAGTGGACATGAATTTGAGAAGATTCAAATTCAAACTGGAAGATAGTAAAGGACCGAGAATTCTGGCACGCAGCGGTCCATGGGGTTGCTAAAAGTAGGACACAACTTAGTGACTGAACAATAACAACAAGAACAATGCTTAATCTAAACTTAAAATTATTCTCTTTGTTTACCATATGAGTTGACTATATTGTTCTTGTTATATATTATATATTGCACACAGACATACAAGGTTTATCAAGGGGGAAAATACTGTTAATAATATTTGAGCTTTGGAAAAATACTAGTGTTTTTGGTCCTAACATTTTAAGGATGCAAAAGAGACATCCAGGCTTATTTTTCCCAGGTTTCTTCTGTATTTTTAATAACTTTAATACTTTCATTCAAGAAAAGAATACAACATGTTTTTCAATGGCAGACAGAACAAAAATGAAAACTAAAAGCTTGGAAGAAAATTTTCTATAGACCATTGTGACATTTTTCATAATTTGACAATAATTGACCTTGAAATAGGTGATGATTTGTA
This sequence comes from Cervus canadensis, assembly GCF_019320065.1. NCBI lineage: Eukaryota > Metazoa > Chordata > Mammalia > Artiodactyla > Cervidae > Cervus > Cervus canadensis. The sequence goes on from NC_057401.1 coordinate 36,752,504, forward strand.
TACAGAACACTTACAAAAAATAATCACTGAGAACTTTTTAAATTTAACAGGATGTTTTGAATTTTTTTTACTTCAAACAAGAATCATTCTAGGGAATTCATTAGATTTTAATTCATTTCTTTCATCAAAAGATATTATAAATCTATACCCTTAAAGAATAAGTTGTTGCAACTGAGATCTGTTGAAAAATGGACATTAGATTGAAAGTTTAGCTTCATTTTCTTCATATTAGGAAAAAACTCATAAATTAATATTAAGAAATTAATGAAATTCCATTCCCATCAACATATTTCTGAGATGAGTTTCTCTATTATGAATATTAAAAAGCTTGGACATATTTGTCCCTTTGTGAGTAGCGTTATTGTCAATCCAACTCGGAGAAAATACAAGGAAGAAGCAAGTCTACTAATTAATTAATTCAAAATTTTAAATATTGATATGTAGTGTTCATTCAATGTTTGTGTATAGATGCATGAAAGACTAGATTTTTGTTCTATTTTAATAAGGCATTGATCCAATAATTCCCCAAAAGAGGAAAAAACTAAGAAAATTATTGAAGAAACTTTCTCTGAAAATATGCTAGGCTCAAGTGGTTTTCAGATGAATTCTTTTAACCTCTTAAAACTCATATAACTGCTGTAATGGTTAAATAGTTTCTGAGTATAGGAGAAGGAAATCATCACCGTATGAGGTCACCATAACCCTGAAATGAATGAATAAGACAAGATAGAAAATTGTATCTAAAAATATGCAGAAAAATATCACATAGTATGGATTATTAAAACAACTCCCTTATGTAAGGATAACAAAATATTAATATAAATAATATAACTCATGGACCATATTAATAGGCCAAAGGAAATAAATAAGCATTATAGTAGATGCCACCAAGACATATGACAATGTTGAACATCCAAACACCCAATACTGATTTTTAAAAGTTATAAAATAAGGATATGTGGATATTTTAAAATATACATATATTACCAGAGAATTCAGACACACAACACACACACACACACCCCTCAAGTTAAGATCCAGCATCATGCTGAATGATGAAATGCTAGAACTAGTCTCACAAGCCTAGAACAAATAAATTAAGATCTCTGTCACCATTATTGTTTAATGTTTCCATAAATGTCTCTTGGATATATTCAAAGCTCTACTACAGATGCTGTTGTGGTAAACTGAATAATGGACTCCTGACATTTTCTTTGCTCTACTCCATAGAAGCTGTGAAGATATTATATTACATAGCGAAAGGGAATTTAAAGATGTGATTAAGATTACAGACCTTAAATCAGGAAATTAGCCTGAACTAAACAGGTGAGTTCAATCTAATTACTAGGCAAGAATACTGGAATTGGTAACCATTCCGTTCTCCAGGGGATCCTCCCAACCCAGGGATCAAACCCTGGTCTCCTGCATTGCAGGCAGAGTCTTTACCGGCTGAGCCACTAGGGAAGCCCAATCTAATCACATGATATCTTGAAACACAAAACAAGAAGTCAAAGAGATTTCAAGTGTGAGAAGAATTTGACTACTGTTCCTATCTCTAAGACAGAAGGTCTGCCTGTGAGAACCTGAGAGAGGCCTCTACATATTATGTGAAGTGAATTGTTAGTTACTTAGTCATGTCTGATTCTTTGCAACCCCATGGACTGTAGCCCACCTGGCTCCTCTGTCCATGAAAAAATTCTCCAGGCAAGAACACTGGAGAAAATTGCCACTCCCTTCTCCAAGAGATCTTCCCCACCCAGGGATTGAACCCAGGTCTTCTTCATTGCAGGCAGATTCTTTACCATCTGAGCTAGTCCACAAATGACAGCCAGCAAGAAAAGAGGGAACTTCAACTGCATGGAACTGGATTCTGCCAACAACCCAAACAAACTGGAAAGCAGAGCTTCTCAATAACAACTCAGATCAAAACTATGACTTCACCTTTGTGAAACATGGAACAGAAAAATTAACCTAGATTTCTGACTGAACAGAACTGTGAGATAATAAATATCTGTTGATTTAAACTGATAAATTTGTATAAAGTGTTGTGCCAGTGTCATGGACTAAATTGTCTCTCCAAAGTTTGTATGTTGAAGTTCTGACTCTCAAGATAGCTGTATTTGAAAACAGAACCTTTAAGGAGATAATTGAGTTCATAAGGGTGAGACTCTAACCTTATAGGAAGAAGAGAAATAAGAGGAAGAAACACCAGGGATCTCTCTATCTTTCCATGCAGGCATAGAGAAAAGGCCATGTGTGTACAAGCAAGAGAGCAGTCATCTGCAGAACAATGAAAAAAGCCTCAGCAGAAATCAACTTTTCTGGCACCTTGATCTTGGACTGCTGGTCTCAAAAATTGTGAGAAAATAAATTTCTGTGTGGTATTCTGTTATGGCTGCTGCTGCTGTTGCGCTAAGTCGCTTCAGTCGTGTCTGACTCTGTGCGACCCCGTAGACAGCAGCCCACCAGGCTTCACCGTCCCAGGGATTCTCCAGGCAAGAGCACTGGAGTGGGTGGCCATTTCCTTCTCCAATGCATGAAAGTGAAAAGTGAAAGTGAAGTCGCTCAGTTGTGTCCGACTCTCAACGACCCCATGGACTGCAGCCCACCAGGCTCCTCCTTCCATGGGATTCTCCAGGCGAGAGTACTGGAGTTGGTTGCCATTGCCTTCTCCCATCTGTTATGGCAGCCCTAGCCAATTAAAACAGGCAATGACAGAAAACTAACTTGGTGTGAGAGCCATCAACAGAGACTGATTCTGGCAACTTGAAATATCTAGGGTTTTGGTGTGTTTGTTCATTTACCCTTAGTTGACATTATATATTTGCCTTTTCACATTCTATTCACGTGATCAAGTTTATCAGTTGTTTCTTTGAGGAATTTTCGATTTTGTATCTTGCTTAGAAAAGACTTCAAATCTCTCTACCCACCCCCAGTCTCTTCCTGACTCACTCTAGAATAATACTTGAACATTAGGATACATAATGACCACTTTTCCCTCTCCAATCTTGCTTTGCTTTTTAAAGTTCTCTTCCCTTAAATTTCCCTTCCCTGTTTAGAGTTTTCCTGAATACCAGCAACAGCCCATCATGTGAGCTGTTTTGACTTAATGAAGTTCTTTTGAGAGATACTCTATCTAACTGCCCTATTTCAATTTTTGTTGATTCCTTTGAGGGTATTCCTTCTCCCCACTGATTGTTGCAGATAAGAAGAAGTGTAATTCTACCATATACATCTTTCCACCGTAACTTATGATAATTATATTGAGAGAATATTAATTTTTCCCTGATGAGTGGACATCTCAACCACTCATGTACCAAGTATCACGTGGCTGATTAAAACAGAAAGGCATTGCTTGAACACTTAGTCCTATTTAAAGCATACCCAAGATGTTTCTTCACTTCTCCTTACCTTAGGGTTTTATTTCAAATTTCCATTCTCCTTTTTTTAAAAAAAGTAGCCCTTATTCGTGGTTCTTTTTACAACTTTCTATGCTGTCATGTTGTTACTATCTTATTGCAGACCCCATACAGTGTATTGGAGCCATTTTGCAACTGCTCCTAAGAGTTAATTATCTGCCACTTTTCTAAGCACTGTGTTCAGTGAGGTCAAGTTGGTCAGTTGAAATTAGTTTTGGTGGGAATACTGAAACAGGCAGGCAGGTTCTTTACCACTAGCACCACCCAGGAAGCCCTTACAACATATGGATTTTTCTAATTTTATGGTGGCAATTATTTTTGGTAAAATAAAGGTCCAAAACTATGACTTTTATTTTGATAAAACAAAGAATTAAAAATTCTGAACTTATAATATTATACAAGGTCATTTTAATAAGCTAAATGTCTATTAATAGGGTAATGTTACATAACTTATGTGAAGACTGTACTAAAGAATATCATATAGTAGTGTGACAAGTATATATGTTCTTGGCATCAAAACATTCTTAAATGGGTAAAGTAAATGGCAGAAAATGTATATCTTATGCTGCATTTATGTACAAAAATTTTAAGTAGAGTGATATGTAGGGGGCCTCTGAGGAGCTGATAGTGTTCTATTTCTTGACTTGAGGAGTTGTTATAATGGCATATTGCATTTGTGACAATTCATTAAGCTGTAAAATTATGGTATGCATACTTTATATATGTATTATTCTTTAAATAGTTTAAAATAATATCTAAATATAAGTATGTATAGATATGTGTGTGTATATAATTTGAAAAATCTAGAAATGACCAATTATTAACAATGGTTCCTTTTGATGAGAGGTGTGGCATTTGGGGAAGAGAAAAGGGGATGCAAATATTTTGTATTGTTTGAATGCTTTACAATGCATGTATATAATTTGTAGAGAGTGAAAATCCCTCCAAAGAATGACTAGAAACTAAAAAAAAAAAACAACAGTGTGCCGCATCTACACATTTTGCCTTTAAAATTGATTTTCACTTTGCACATTCAGCTGTCTCTTGTGTTATCCTTGAAGTTCCAGTTGGAGAGCTTCATTCTTTCCTGTGTTTGCAAACACACGAACAAAGGAGACATATCTGAAATGTAAAATCCGTGTGACAGCCTCCTTCAAAGGAGGCTCATCTGTCTTTGAAAACAAAGTAAGTTACTCGAGTGAATTCAAATTCCATTTTGTGAAGTCTTTGTTGAGAAGTAAGTGAATATTCAGTCAGGAGCCTACAAACCTATCCACCAGTACTTATTGCCCCCTGGGTGCACTGGGATAAATATTTTAGTTTTAAAACATTCTTTAAAACATTCTTGAATGTTAGTATGAGGAAGTATATCCCAGGCTGGTCCCCATGAAGCCTTCTATGGGACTTAAAGAGACTTCTACATGGGCCAACTTCTACACATTTCTTAAGACTGCCAATCTAGGTTTCATTCCCTGAAGAACATGTTTTTTGCTTACTTATTTTATCTGTTTTAACCTAACCAAAACTTCTGAACAGCACACAGCTGTTCAGGATAAGGCCAAAGTGATGAGGAGCTGAAATCAGCTTTTTTATAAAACTTTAATTTATTTATTATTCAGTTCAGTTCAGTCCAGTCACTCAGTCATGTCTGGCACTTTGTGACCCCATGAACTGCAGTACACCAGCCCTTCCTGTCCATCACCAGCTCCTGGAGTCCACCCAAACCCATGTCCATTGAGTCGGTGATGCCATCCAACCATCTCATCGTCAGTCATCCCCTTCTCCTCCTGCCCTCAATTCCTTCCAGCATCAGGGTCTTTTCAAATGAGTCAGCTCTTCACATCAGGTGGACAATGTATTGGAGATTCAGCCTCAACATCAGTCCTTCCAATGAACACCCAAGACTGATCTCCTTTAGGATGGACTTGTTGGATCTCCTTGCAGTCCAAGGGACTCTCAAGAGTCTTCTCCAACACCATAGTTCAAAAGCATCAATTCTTCAGCTCTCAGCTTTCTTTCTAGTCCAACTGTCACATCCATACATGACCACTGGAAAAACCATAGCTTTGACTAGATGGACCTTTGTTGGCAAAGTGATGTCTCTGCTTTTTAATATGACGTCTAGTCATATTAAACCATATGTCTGGTCATAACTTTCTTTCTAAGGAGTAAGTGTCTTTTAATTTCATGGCTGCGATCACCATCTGCAGTGATTTTGGAGCCCAGAAAAATAAAGTCAGCCCCTGTTTCCACTGTTTCCTCATCCATCTGCCATGAAGTGATGGGACCGGATGCCATGACCTTGGTTTTCTGGATGTTGAGGTTTAAGCCAAATTTTTCACTCTCCTTTTTCACTTTTGTCAAGAGGCTCTTTAGTTCTTCTTATTATTTATTATAATAAGATTATATTTATTATAATTTTATATATTTATATATATTATATTATAATTGGATTATATTTATAATATAAGTTCTTATTTATTATAATTGGAGGCTAACTACAATATTGTGGTGTTTTTCGCCATACATTGACATGAATTAGCCACAGGTGAACATGTTTGCCCCCATCCTGAAACCTCTCCCACCTCCCTCCCCACACCATCCATCTGGGTTGCCCCAGACCACCAGTTTTGAGTGTCCTGCTTCATGCATCAAACTTGCACTGGTCATCTATTTTACATGTAGTAATATGCATGCTTCAATGCTATTTGCTCAAATCATCCCACCCTCGTTTTCTCTCAGAGTCCAAAAGTCTGTTCTTTACATCTGTGTCACTTTTGCTGTCTTGCATATAGGGTCTTCATTACCATTTTTCTAAATTCCATATACATACACTAATACTGTATTGGTGTTTCTCTTTCTGACTTACTTCACTCTGTATAATAGGCTCCAGTTTCATCCAATTTGTTAGAACTGACTCAAATGTGTTCTTTTTTATAGCTGAGTAATATTCCATTATGTACATGTATCACAACTTCCTTATCCATTCATCTGTCAATGGATATCTAGGTTGCTTCCATGTCCTAGCTATTGTAAACAGTGATGCAAGGAACATTAGGGTACATGTGTCTCTTTCAGTTCTGGTTTCCTTGGTGTGTATGCCCAGCAGTGGAATTGCTGGGTCCTATGGCAGTTCTATTTCCAATTTTTTAAGGAATCTCCACACTGTTCTCCATAGTGACTGTACTAGGTTGTGTTCCCACCAACAGTGTAAGACAGTTCCTTTTTCTCGACACCTTCTCCAGCATTTATTGTTTGTAGACTTTTTGATGGCAGCCATTCTGACCAGCATGAAATGGTACCTCATTGTGGTTTTGATTTGCATTTCTCTAAATAATGAGTGATGTTGTACATCTTTTCATGTGTTTGTTGGCCATCTGTATGTTTTCTTTGGAGAAATGTTTGTCTAGTTCTTTAGCCCACTTTTTGATTGGGTCATTTATTTTTCTGGTATTGAGCTGCATAAGCTGCTTGTATATTTCAGAGATTAATTCTTTGTCAATTGTTTTGTTTGCTATTATTTTCTCCCATTGTGAAGGCTGCCTTTTCACCTTGCTTATAGTTTCCTTCATTGTGCAAAAATTTTTAAGTTTAATTAGATTCCATTTGTTTATTTTTGCTTTTATTTCCATTACTCTCAGAGGTAGGTCATAGAGGATCTTGCTGTGATTTATGTCAGAGAGTTTTCTGCCTATGTTTTTCTCTAAGAGTTTTATAGTTCCTGGTCTTACATTTAGATCTTTAATCTATTTTCAGTTTATTTTTGTGTATGGTGTTAGAAAGTGTTCTAGTTTTATTCTTTTACAGGTGGTTGACCAGTTTTCCCAGAACCACTTGTTAAAGAGATTATCTTTTCTCCATTGTATATTTTTGCCTCCTTTGTCAAAGATAAGGTGTCCATAGGTGTGTGGATTTATCTCTGGCTTTTCTATTTTGTTTCATTGATCTATATTTCTGTCTTTGTGCCAGTACCATACTATCTTGATGACTATAGCTTTGTAGTATAGCCTGAAGTCAGGCAAGTTGATTCCTCCAGTTCCATTCTTTTTCTCAAGATTGCTTTGGCTATTCAAGGTTTTTTGTGTTTCCATACAAATTGTGAAATTATGTGTTCTGGTTTTGTGAAAAATGTCATTGGTAGCTTGATTAGGGATCGCATTGAATCTATAGATTGCTTTGGGTAATATAATCATTTTCACTATATTGATTCTTCCAATCCACAAAGAATTGATACTTTTGAACGGTGGTGTTGGAGAAGACTCTTGAGAGTCCCTTGGACTTCAAGGAGATCAAACCAGTCAATCTTAAAGAAAATAAGTCCTGAATATTCATTTGAAGGACTGATGCTGAAGCCGATACTCCAATACTTTGGCCACCCACTGCAAAGAGCCGACTCTTTGGAAAAGACCCTGATGTTGGGAAAGATTGAAGGCAGGAGGAGAAGGGGACGACAGAGGATGAGATGGTTGGATGGCATCACTGACTCAATGGGCATGAGTCTGAGCAAGCTCCAGGAATTGGTGATGGACAGAGAAGCCTGGCATGCTGCAATCCATGGGGTCACAAAGAGTAGGATACAACTGAGTGACTGAACTGAACTGAACTGAAATCCACGAACATGGTACATTTTTCCATCTGTGTCATCTTTGATTTTTTAATCAGCATTTTATAGTTTTATTTATATAGGTCTTTTGTTTCTTTAGGCAAATATATTCCTAAGTATTTTATTCTTTTCATTGCAATGGTGAATAGGATTATTTCCTTAATCTCTCTTTCTGTTTTCTCATTGCTGGTGTATAGAAATGCAAGGGATTTCTGTGTATTAATTTTATATTCTGCAACTTGGCTATATTCATTGATTAGTTCCAGTAGTTTTCTGGTGGTGTCTTTCAGGTTTTCTATGTAGAAGACCATGTTATCTGCAAATAATGAGAGTTTTACTTTTCTTTTCCAATCTGGATTCCTTTTATTTCTTTTTCTTCTCTGATTGCTGTGGCTAGAACTTCCAAAACTATGTTGAATAGTAGTGGTGAGAGTTGGCACCCTTTTCTTATTCCTGATTTTAGAGGCAATGTTTTCAGTTTTCACCATTGAGGATAATGTTTGCTGTGGGTTTCTCATATATGGTTTTTATTTTGTTGAGATATGTTCTTTCTATACCTGCTTGCTGGAGGGTTTTTTTTTTTTTTAAATCGTAAATGGGTATTGAATTTTGTCAAAGGCTTTCTCTGCATCTATTGAGATAATCATATGGCTTTTATCTTTCAATTTGTAGATATGGTGTATCACATTGATTGATTTGCGAATATTGAAGAATCCTTGCATCCCTGGGATAAAGCCCACTTGGTCATGATGTATGATCTTTTTAATATATTGTTGGATTATGTTTGCTGGAATTTTGTTAAGGATTTTTTCATCTATGTTCATCAGTGATATTGGCCTGTGTGGGTTTTTTTTTTTTTTTTTTTTTTTTTTTTGTGGCATCTTTGTCTGGTTTTGGTATTAGGGTGATGGTGGCATCATAGAATGAGTTTGGAAGTTTACCTTCCTCTGCAATTTTCTGGAAGAGTTTGAGTAGGATAGGTGTTAGGTCTTCTCTAAGTTTTTGGTAGAATTCAGCTGTGAAGCCATCTGGTCCTGGGCTTTTGTTTGCTGGAAGATTTCTGATTGCAGTTTTTATTTCTGTGCTTGTGATGGGTCAGTTAAGATTTTCTGTTTCTTACTGGTTCAGTTTCTGGAAGGTTATACTTTTCTAATTATTTGTCCATTTCTTCCAAGTTGTCCATTTTATTGACATATAATTGCTCATAGTAGTCTCTTATGATCTTTTGTACTTCTGTGTTGTCTGTTGTGATTTCTCCATTATCATTTCTAATTTTATTGCTTTGCTTCTTCTCCTTTTTTTTCTTGATGAGTCTGGCTAATACTTTATCTATTTTATTTATTTTCTCAAAGAACTAGCTTTTAGTTTTGTTGATTTTTGCTATAATTTCCTTTGTTTCTTTTTCACTTATTTCTGCTCTGATTTCTTTCTTTCTACTAACTTTAGGGTTCTTCTTTTCTTCTATTACTGATTGTTTTAAGTGTAAAGTTAGATTGTTTATTTGATGTTTCTCTTGTTTCTTTAGGTAGACTTGTATTGCTATGAAACTCCCTCTTAGCACTGCTTTTACTGAATCCCATAGGTTTTGGGTTATTGTGTTCTCATTTTCATTTGTTTCTATGCATATTTTGATTTCCTTTTTGATTCCTTCCATGATCTGTTGGTTATTCAGAAGTATGTTGTTTAGCCTCCATATGTTTGTGTTTTTAATAGTTTTTCCCTGTAGTTGACATCTAATCTTACTGCATTGTGATCAGAAAAGATGCTTGAAATGATTTCAATTTTTTAAAATTTGCCAAGGCTAGACTTATGGCCCAGGATGTGATCTGTCCTGGAGAATGTTCCGTGTGTACTTGAAGAAAAGATGAAATCTATTGTTTCTGGGTGAAATGCCCTACAGATATCAATTAGGTCTAACTGGCCCATTGTATCATTTAAAGCTTGTGTTTCCATGCTAGCTTTCTGTTTGGTTGATTTATCCATAGGTGTGAGTGGGGTATCAAAATCCCCTACTATTATTGTGTTACTGTTAATTTCCCCTTTCACACTTGTTAGCAGTTGTCTTATGTATTGAGGTGCTCATATGTTGGGTGCATATATATTTATAATTGTTATATATTCTTCTTGGGTAGATCCTTTGATCATTTTGTAGTGTCCTTCTTTGTGTCTTATCATGGTCTTTATTTTAAGGTCTATTTTTATCTGATATGAGTATCACTACTCCTGCTTTCTTTTGTTCTCCATTTGCATGAAATATCTTTTCCCAGCCCTTCACTTTCAGTCTGTGTGTGTCCCTAGGTTTGAGGTGGTTCTCTCATAGACAGCATATTTAAGTGTCTTGTTTTTGTATCCATTCGGCCAGTCTTTGTCTTTTAGATGCAGCACTTAACACTTACATTTAAGGTAATTATTGATGAATATGATCCCATTACCACTTACTTTGTTGTTTTGGGTTCATTTTTATAAACCTTTTCTGTGTTTCCTGTCTAGAGAAGATCATTTAGCATTTGTTGAAGAGCTGTTTTGGTGATGCTGAATTCTCTCAGCTTTTGCTTGTCTGTAAAGCATTTGATTTCTCCTTCATATCTGAATGAGATCTTTGCTGGATAGAGTAATCTTGGTTGTAGGTTTTTCTCTTTCATCACTTTAAGTATGTCCTGCCATTCTCTTCTGGCCTGAAGAGTTTCTATTGAAAGATCAGTTGTTATCCTTATGGGAATCCCCTTGTGTGCTATTTTTTTTTGCTTTTCCCTTGCTGCTTTTAATATTTGCTCTTTGTGTTTGATCATTGTTAGTTTGATTAATATGTGTCTTGGGATGTTTTGCCTTGGGTTTATCCCTGTTTGGGACTCTCAAAATGGAAAACAAAACTCCATTTTGTTTTCAAGATTTTGGATCATCTTTACTCTCATTGTTCTGAGTTGTTTTTCATGAAGACTCCCTATCACTTCCTCTTTTGCTTGGTTTGGTGGGGTTTTATCATGTTCCTTCACCTGCTGAATATTTCTCTGTCTTTTCATTTTTCTTAGATTGCTGTGTTTAGGGTGTCCTTTCCGCAGGCTGGAAGTTTGTGGTTCCTCGTAATTGTGGAGTCTGATCCTTGTGGGTGGGGTTGGACTAGTGGCTTATCAAGGTTTCCTGGTTGGGGAAGTTGTGCCTGTGTTTTCATGTATAGAGCTGAATCTCTTCTCTCTGGAGTGCAATGAAGTGTCCAGTAGTGAATTTTGGGGTGTCTATGGGTTTGGCATGACTTTGGGCAGCCCATCTTTTAATGTTCAGGGTTGTGTTCCTGTTTTGCTGGAGAATTAGTGTGGTGTGTCTTGCACTGGAACTTGTTGACTCTTGGGTGGAGCTTGGTTTCAGGGTAGGTATGAAGACTTTTGGGTGAACTCTTGTCTATTAATGTTCCCTGGAGTCAGGAGTTCTCTGATATTCTAATGTTTTGGAGTTAAGTCCCCTGCCTTTGGCTTTTGGCCCTTCTCTTACAGTAACCTCAAGACTTCTCCATCTCTATAGCATAGAAGATAAAACCCCTAGGTTAATGGTGAAACAACTTTCTACAACCAGACACCCAGAGAGATTCACAGAGTTTTATAGAGAAGAGAAGAGGGTAGGAGGGAGATAGAGGTAACCAGGAGGAGAAAAGGGAGAATCAAAAGAGGAGACAGCAATCAAGCCAGTAATCAAATCCCTAAGTGCTCTCCACAGCCTGGAGCACCCAGAGAGATTCAGAGTTATGCAGAGAAGAGACCAGGGAGGAAAGACATAGAAGTGACCTGGAGGAGAAAAGGAAGAGTCAAAAGGGGAGAGAGAAATCAAGCCAGGAGTCATATCCCTAGGTGAAAATGGATACTGAAGATTAGATCCTTAAAGGTAAAAAATTGATAACAAATATCAAAAGGCAAAGATTAAAAGTCTAGACTAGAGGTTAGACTCTCAAAAATACAATATAAAAATTACAAAACAAAATCAATCACAAATTTTTTAACAAATATATATAGAATTTATTTTAAAAATAGGTTTTTTTTGGAAAGGTAATAGTAGGGTATAAAAATGAAAGTTTAAGGGGTAATAAATAACTATTTAAAAAATTTTTTAAATTAAGAAATTAAAGAGTGATAATAGTAAAAATATATCTAAGAATTTCTGTGGAGCTGGTTGTGGACGGCGCAGTGTCAGATAGTCCCTTGCTCTGGCGTGTATTTGTCCTCAAGGTCTATAGATGCCCCTTAAAAGCACAGTCTCAGTATTAACTGAGAGTTTTAGTCTGTTTTACCTGTCACTTCCAGAGCAGTTCTCCCTTCTTTGTTTATTTTGGCTTCCTCTGTTTGCAAGTCTCTTCAAGTGTCTAGTTTCCACCCTGACCCAAGGCAGTGAAGGTGGTCACTTATTTAGGCTCACTTGTTCAGTTGTGTTGTGGGGAGGGAGGGACATCAGAAACAAATAGTGCTGGCATGTGTGGGGAGTGCTCGCAGTGGATGGACCACACTGGGTTTGCCACAGCCCAAGGTGGCGTGTACTTCCTGGGTCCACATTGCTCAGGCTCCAGGGTGCTCTGTAAGACCACTGTCCCACGTGGTCCCTGCGCTTCATGCACTTCCCAGGTCTAAGCCGCTCAGGTTCTTGGGTGCTCTGCAGGGGCGCAGACCCAGATGGGCAGTGCGTTTTGTGCCCTTCCCAGGCCCAAGCAGCTCAGGCAACTGGGTATTTGTCCCGGGTATGCCATGTATCTCCTCTGGGGAGCTGATCTCAGGCTGTGACACTCCTGGTAGATGTCAACTGTCCAGGATCCCAGGAAGACATGGTTAGCAACTGGGAGCCTGCTCACAGTTTGGTGGAAAATGCAGTCTCTGGGGCTGAGATTGCAGCAGGCCCTTTCCTTCCAGCTCTGGCTTGGACCATTCTTAAAGAAAGAAGACAATTTCTTCTCCTTGAACATTGGAATACACTTTGGAATAAAATTCATTTGATGCCATTACTTAAACAACATTGGATTAGTCTCATCTATATTTCTGACACATTTAGAGTCTTCCTAAAACATTTGGCTGCTTAGTTCAACATATAGTGAAAACATGGAGTGATCGGGAAAACTTTTTCAGTTTCGCATTGTTAATTTTTAAAGCTTTCCCCAAGATTGTGATTTTAAATCTTTCATGTCTAGAATGGCAAAGGAGACTTATTGCATATTGTACTTTATATCCCCTTAAGGTAAATCAATAATGAATGCATTTTTTATTAGACAGATAGCACTGGGCTAAGAGTCTGTAATTTGCATTTTCATTCTCCCTGCCAGTCCTGACTTTAAGCTTGGGGAAAATCATTACTCTCCAAATTCTGAACAATACAGCACCAGCTTCTGACTTCTTGGCACTTTCTGCCAACTCACTTGGTCAAATCTAATGTGTGGAGAGAATATCATAGAATTTATATCTTCTCCAAATTCTGGGTAAATTCTTAAGCTTGTGCATGTGCAGCAAGACTGCAGAGAGAAGCAGAGAATTCTTTTAGAGTGCTTCTCCACAGCCACAGATAAAACTGGATTCATAAAAAATTGGAAGGTCGATAATGTCCATCAAATTTTCCCATCTCTCAGGATACCTGAAAGAGGGCAAAGATGGTCATACTAATCCTTCTTCTGGGGAGAAGGATGTCAAACTCTGGAACTACCTTAAGATTCAGAATACAGACTGTATTTCCCAGGCATGGAGGTAGAGTAGGTAAAGAAAGGCCTTCTGTGTCTCAGTTATTCTATCATCCTCCTTCTGTCTGAAAAAGATACTTTGGAGGAGTTGAGAGATGGAGCTCTGGGGTGTCTGATGATTCTCAGCTCCCTGCTTTTCATATGTGGGTGACCATCATGGACCAGAAAATGTTGTGCCTCCCTCAGAGAAGGCATGGGCTGCTGCTCCACAATTGAGCGTGCTGCTGCATTTTCCCTTGGGACCCCTTGTGCTTCCGTCTTCTTGGGCAGGGCACTGGGCATTGACAGAAACCTCAGGAAGATGGTTAGCATTGCAAGGCAGGTGAAATGTAGATGTTCATGTTGCATTGATTACAACTATTTCTTCCTTTCCCCTGCCCCTGCCTAATGTTGACCCAGCCTCTGGGCTGGGTCTAGGCTCTAGATCTCTAGATTAATTTATCTACACCTCCCCAACCCTCTATTTTTTATTTTTACTTCAAGCAAACTTCCCATTGCTTTCCTCCTCATCTACTTATGGAAATGTTCCTCCAGTTTATTAAACCACTAGCCTTTAGCTCATCCCATCTTAACCTGAAAAATCAACCTATCTTCCTGTTCACACAGACCACCTCTCCTGAAGTTCAAATAGGAGACGTCACATGAATTCTGTGCAATTCTTCAAAGCTTTTCCATCATTATCAAAAGTCTCAACTTGAAAGTTTGAAAGTGAAAATTTAATAGTCCAGAATCCTAGTACTTCAATAAAACCTGAAAAATAAACAATGTAAATATTTATACAGTGCTTATAGATACCTCTAACTCCAATACTATCTCTATTTGTATTTTAAATGGCAGCATTTTATAAAGATAATAACACGGTAGTCATAAAAATCTGGTTTGAAACCCTGTTCCTCCCCTTACTTAGTTGTGGTCAATTAGAAAGGCTATTTACTGTCTTTTAGAGTTTGTTTACTTACATATGAAACAAGGTTGTAATATCCACCTTAAAGACTTGTTTTGAGGATCAAATTAAGTAATGTATGTAAAATACCTGGCAAATTATAGATGCTAAATAAACATCAGTTCCACTATACTGCCTTCAACCTAGAACAATATATTTGCTTAACTCACTTCTAAAGCGGAATAATTAGATGATGGATAACCCTGCACATCTCTAGGTACCTCATTAGTCCTTAACATGATCGCATCCTCTTCTCAGTAAGTTGACTTGCCCAAATGGAGGTTTCAAACAGTGACTGAGTTCATTAGAATTCATTGTCTCATCTTCTTTCCTTGATCTCAGTCAAATAACATTTTCTAGGTATCAGTAGACCCATATGCCCTAAAACTGCTTGCTTTATAATAATCAAAATAGTTTCATTCACTGCTCTTTAAACAAAAAAGAGTGTTTTGGAAAAAAATTTTTCTTTTCAATTTTTTCCTCAAACTTGTGAGTGTAAAGAACATGTGGGAATAAATGCAAAAAATATGAAACATTTTTAATACAAATAAGAAAATGTTTAAAGTAATTATAATCTCAATATGTTGTAAGTAGAGTAAAAACTGACATTCTTATTTTGCTAATTGTCAGCTTTAAATTTTCATTCCTGATCATCTCTATATTCAAAGCTGTTGAAAGTCAAATAGAATACCAGGAGAGTCTTGCATTGAGAGCTGTGATATATACAATCAACATTTAAATACTTCCAAATACTATTATTTTTTTAATATTTTAAATTAAAGCACATGGATACAGCCAAATGTTCTGATTTTTCTTTTTCTCATTTTGTCTGATTTTTCATGATATCCAAATGCATTGAGTATCACTTCTCTGTACTCAAGTCTGTACCTTTTATCTCTGTTTCCTTTGCTGGCTTTGTAAGATCCTTCTATTTGTATTCCATCTTTTAGAACAACAATTCTAACAGAACTTTGTAGTAAATAAATGTGTGAGATATGAATTAAGACAGTGTAGTTCTCAAAAGTTTGCTGATCACCCATCACTCAGAAATGCCTCTGATTGGCTTCAAGAGTGAGGCTAGTGGTGGTGAACTCTTTACATGTTAAAAGTCAAATTGCCTTTCAGATACTCCTCAGTAGAGAGATTCAGCTTCTCTCTTGATTCTCTGAATTCAAATGTCCCTCCATCCACCTGAGCTTAAAAATTGAACAGCAATCAGCTAGAGCAAGGCCTAACTCAGATGCAACTTGACCCCTGGCTCAGATGTAAAGAATCTGCCTGCAATGCAGGAGACCTGGGTTCAAACCCTGGGTTGGGAGAATCCCCTGGAGAAGGGAATGGCAACCCACTCCAGTATTTTTGCCTGGAGAAATCCATGGACAGAGAAGCCTGTTGGGCTATTGTCCATGGGGTCATAAAGAGTCAGAGAGTACTAAACAATTCACACTTTCTTTCCTTTCCTTTCCGTGTATGCATATGGAATGAATAAATGAGTGAAGAGGAACTTAAATGAATTCATTTAAAGTAATTATGATTTTGTTACAGATGGCTAACAAACACGTGAAAAGATGCTCAACATCACTCATTATCAGAGAAATATAAATCAAAACCACAATGAGGTACTATCTCATGCCGGTCAGAATGGCTGCTAACAAAAAAGTCTACAAACAATAAATGCTGGAGAGGGTGTGGAGAAAAAGGAACCCTCTTACACTGTTGGTGGGAATGCAAACTAGTACAGTCACTATGGAGAACAGTGTGGAGATTCCTTAAAAAACTAGAAATAGAACTGCCATATGACCCAGCAATCCCACTGCTGGGCATACACACTGAGGAAACCAAAACTGAAAGAGACACGTGTACCCCAATGTTCTTCGCAGCACTGTTTAAAATAGCTAGGACACGGAAGCAACCTAGATGTCCATTGGCAGCTGAATGGATAAGGAAGCCATGGTACATATACTCAATGGAGTATTACTCAGCTATTAAAAAGAATGCATTTGAATCAGTTTTAATGAGGTGGATGAAACTGGAGCCTATTATACAGAGTGAAGTAAGTCAGAAAGAAAAACACCAATACAGCATATGAATGCATATATATATGGAATTTAGAAAGATGGTAACGATGACCCTATATGCGAGTCAGCAAAAGAGACACAGATGTAAAGAACAGACTTTTGGACTCTGTGGAAGAAGGCGAGGGTGGAATGATTTGAGAGGATAACATTGAAACATGTATATTACCATATGTGAAATAGATCGCCAGTCCAGGTTCAATGCGTGAGACGGTGCTCAGGGCTGGTGCACTGGGATGACCCTGCGGGATGGGATGGGGAGGGAGGTGGGGGGGGGGTTCAGGATGGGGAACACATGTACACCCATGGCTGATTCATGTGAATGTATGGCAGAAACCACCACAATATTGTAAAGTAATTAGCCTCCAATTAAAATAAATTAACTTAAAATAATAAAAGGAATATATATATACACATATGTGTGTGTATATATATATATATATGAGTCATTTTGCTTTACACCAGAATTAATACAACATTGTTAATCAACTCCAATGTAAAATAAAAAATAAAAAAAATAAAGTAACTATGATTTTGTGAAGATCAGAGAGCTAGTTTCCTCATTTTGTAATGAGAAGAGTTGGGCTTCTATTTCTCTACGTAAATTATCTGAACTTTGAATATATTTGTTTATTGTTCTTAGCCCCAGGAAGACTGTGTGAGATCTCTGATCAATGGTGGCTTGTGGATATGGTGAGTGCAGATTTTTATGAGACTGAAGTTCACACAAATTTGGGGTCCTTCTCTGAGAAAAAGAATGCCCAAATACAATATTTGGTACATAATAAAAGCTTTTTCCCCCTACCAATTGATTATATTTTAGTTTTTCAGATGTTAAAAAAAAATGTATGACCATGTAGTACACTGTTGTGTGTTGACTGCTAACTGATGCCTTCTCCATGTCCACTGTGTGAGTTGAGATGACTTAAAGCTTGGGCTCAATATTCAATGCCCAACTTAAAGACCAGGCAATCATATACCTCATTAAGAATCTTGAACTTTTGCACAGCATGGTGGCCTCAGGTTGTCTGACTCAAAGTAAGCTCAGTACTTCAAGGGGAGCATCCCTTTGGACAAGACAGAAACATCAAGTACATTTATAACCTAGTCTCAGAAGTCTTGTGTCACTTTCATCGTATTTTTTTGGTCAAGGCAGGTAAATGCCCAGCAAAGAATTTCTTGACTGAGTTTGAGAATCCACATGAATTTTAGGATTTTCTTCTATTTATGCAAAAAGTACTGTGGTATTTTGACAGGGATTGTGTTATGTTTGTGGATTGATTTGGGGATCATTAATATTTTAACATCAATTCTTTCAATCTGTGAACTAGAGATGCCTTTCCATTTATTTGTGTATTTTAAAAAAATTCTTTCAGAAATATTTTGTAGTTTGTAGTATACAAATCTTTTGGTTTGCTGGTTAAGTTTCTTAAATATTCTTAAATACTTTGTTCATTTTGATATTATTGTAAATAGAATTATTTTCTAATTTACATGTGTGTTCAGTTGTGTCTGACTCTTTGTGACCCCAAGGACTGTAGTCTGTCATAATTATTTATTACTGTATAGAAACAAAACTGATTTTCTTGTGTTGATTTTGTATTCTGCAACTTGACTGAATTTTATTTAGTCTAACAATTTTTTGTGTGTAATCTTTATGAGTTTCTATATATAAGATCATGTTATCTATGAATAGAGGTAAATTTTGGTTTTCTTTCTGATACAAATGCCATTTGTTACTTTTTCTAACCTAATTGCTTTGGCTAAGATTTTTAGTATTACATTAAACAGAAGTGACAAGACTTCTCGCCTTGTCTTATTGGAAAATTTTAAGTTCACTTTGAGTATGATGTTAGCTGTTGTCTTTTCATATATTCACTTTATTATGTTGAGGTAATTTCCTACTTTTCCTAGTTTGTTGAGTGTTGTTAACATGAAAGAATGTTGAATTTGGTCAAAGGACTTTCTCCCTCAATTGAGATGATTATATGGTTTAATTTTTGACATTTGTTAAGGTTTTTGGTATATTACTTTGATTCATTTTCATATACTGAAAATAATATCTTGGTCATGATATATAATCCTCTCAATGTGCTATTGAGTTCTCCTTGCTAGAATTTTATATCAGTATTTATCAAGGCTATTGATCTGTTATTTTTCTTTTTTGTAGTATCATTATATGCTTGATTTTGGTATCTGGGTAATGATCTTGGAAAGTTTCCCTCATCTTAAATTTTTAGAAGAGTTTTAAAAGGACTTCTGTTAATTATTCTTTAAATGTTTGGTAGAATTACTTAGTAAGGACATCTGGTTTTGGACTTTTCTTTGTGGGAGGATTTTGATTACTGATTCAATCTCCTTACTAGAGATCAGTTCAGATTTTAAAATTTCTTCACAATTTGGTCTCAGTAAGTTGTGTGTTTCTATGAACTTATCCATTTCTTCTAGGTTATCCATTTTGTTGGCATATCATTATTCATAGTAGTCATTTCTGATCCATTGTATTTCTGTGGTGTCATTTGTAATGTCTCTTTTGTTTCTGATTTCATTTATTTCAGTCTTTTTTCCTTAATTGAGCTAAAGTTTGTCAATTTTGTTTACCTTTAAAAAGACTAACTCAGTTTTGTTGATTATTGTTTTCTTTTAGTCTCTCTTTCAACTGAAAAGGCTCCATCTAGCAATTCTTGCAAGACAGGTCTGGTGGTGATAAACTCCTTCAATTTTTATCTGGGAAAGTCTTTATTTCCCCATCATTTACGAAGAAAATTTTGCCAGGTATAGTAATTCTTGGCTAGCATTTTTCTCAGTACTTTGAATATATCATCCCACTTTTGGCATATATAGAGCAATATAGGCATAGATATAGATATGAGACAGAGAAAGAGAGATGGGGTGGGGAGAGAGATTTAAAAGCCATTACCTCATGTAATTATGGAGGCTGAGAAGTCCAAAGATCTGTAGTTGGCAAACTGGATATCCAGGAGAGCTGATGTATAGCTCCAGTCAAAGTCTGAAGGTCTGGGAGTCTTGTGAGTTTCAGTTTGAAAGCTAGCAAGTTTGAAGAAGAGCCAAATGTTTCAACTGAAGTCTAAAGGCCATAAAAGACCAATATCCCACATCAAGAAGTCAGGTAGGAAGAGTTCCCTCTTACTCAACCTTTTTGTTATGTTCAGCTCTTCAGCTGATTGAATAAGGCTCACCCACATTAGGACCAGAAATCTACTTCTCTCAGTCTAGGAGAGAAGATATAAATAGGTGGACAACAATTTGAGAAATGGATTTAGTTTTAAAAGATAGACTTTCCTAACTCATGGCAAATATTTCTGGAGCATCCTACCAGGTAACAATCCTTTAACAAAATTCATGACCAAGAGTTTATCAGTAACTTTGCTCTTAACTCCCCTGGTCAGCTGCTGTATATTATAATTTATTAAAGTGTGACCTAAGGATCACCTGGATATGACTCACCTGGGTAATCAAAAATGTAGATTCTCAAACCAAACCCTAGACTTAGCATGTCAGTATCTCCCTGAGTGTCTGTGAAGTATGCTGAACCTTATATAAATCTTGGCTATTGAAAGTAAAATAATAATTTATTTTTGGATGTCCCATTCAGAAAATGGCCTCAGGGAACCAAATAGTGGTTTGTCTAAAAGCTCTACACCAAATTCCCTCTGGTTGTTCAATGTGAAGGGTGATATCAATCTCACTTGACAATGTACAGATAAGAGTATAAATTTGGATATTCACAAATCCTTGCTCCATAAATTGAATTCTGAATCTTTTTTCTGTAGTGAATCTATTGAATAAAATGGTTCATTTGGATACTTTTGCTTATTGGCACCTAATAGGATAAATAGAGTCATTTGTTATTTTGTGATGTTCTTACCTCTGGTTTCTAAAGT
This sequence comes from Cervus canadensis, assembly GCF_019320065.1. Classification (NCBI taxonomy): domain Eukaryota; kingdom Metazoa; phylum Chordata; class Mammalia; order Artiodactyla; family Cervidae; genus Cervus; species Cervus canadensis. The sequence continues at coordinate 36,773,150 of NC_057401.1, forward strand.
TCTGAGAAAAAGTGTAAGAAAAATAACCTAATATTTATTGAGTTCCAAAAATATGCCACAATCTATATTTAGCACAATCCCACACATTTTTGCTAATTTGATCCACACAAAAACCTAATGATTTAAGACATTATTATAAGCTCCATGAGGAGACTGGCACAAAGATTTCACTCTGCCTGTCCAAAACCACGTAAGAATGGCTCAGACATTAGAACAGACATAAGAAGGTCTCAGACAGTAAAGCATCTGTCTACAATGCAGGAGACCTGGGTTTGATCCTGGGTTGGGAAGATCTCCTGGAGAAGGAAATGGCAACCCACTCCAATATTCTTGCTTGGAAAATCCCATGGACGGAGGAGCCCGGTATGCTACAGTTCACGGGGTCGCAAAGAGTCAGACACAACTGAGCTACTTCACGTCCAAAACCACACAGCCGCTGGGAGGGATTGGGGGCAGGAGGAGAAGGGGACGACAGAGGATGAGATGGCTGGATGGCATCACCGACTCGATGGACATGAGTTTGACTAACCTCTTCGAGTTGGTGACAGACAGGGAGGCCTGGCGTGCTGCGATTCATGGGGTTGCAAAGAGTCGGACATGACTGAGCGACAGAACTGAACTGAACTGAGTGGTATCGAATTAAATCCAAGATCATCTTACATAAGAGCTGTGTTCTTTAGGTACTATGTCTTGTCATTTTCTTAGATTAGGGCACAAGCTAGACTGAGGGACACTTACAGAGGTACTCAACCCAAAAGCATAATTCCCTTCATGTTAAGAGAGCTCTTTGAATTGAAAAATATATACACTCCTGTGTATTATGAAGTTTGTCATTCGGGCTATCTCTATAAAAGTCTCCATTGGTTAATTATCCTCTGACTTTAAAGGCATTTAGATGAAAGCCTGTGAAGTGCACTGCCCTAAACTGTTTCCTGCATTGTCACATAAAATCCAGACGTGCTAAGAAAGTATAGCAAAAGTTTGAAGGAAGCCACTGAAATGATTTTCCTCCTTCTGGAAAGCCTCAGAAGTGTAAATAATTCTGAAACCACTTCAAGTAAACTGGTTTTTACACCCATTGTCCTCTAATTAGATGTGTACTTCCATTTAATGGGAGCTCAGAACAAAGGATTAATATGTAGTGAGACTTGCCCAAAGGCATAAAATAGGCAGCAGAACTTAAAGGGCAGTTTCTAGCTACCCTTATGCAAGAAGGAGAAATAATAAACCACATCCATAAAAATTTCGTAACCTGTTTGAAGTTCTATAACTTCTTATTCTAAGAGAATCTGCTTTTTTTTTTAAAAAATCTATTTCCCCATAATGGTAAATTAAAAAAAAAAAACTCATAAAAGACAAAAGATCTGAGCACTTGTATAGTTTATACTATGGCAGCTTCAGAAAAACTTCTGATTATTTCAGCCCTGAGCTTCTGCTCCAGGGGAATACCTAATTATGCTCTTATTGGAAAGAGCTCCATTCTGGTTCCTACCAAAACACTTAAGATGGACCCCAAACTGTACTCTTTTTACACAAAAGAGAATAACTTCAACAAGTGCATAAGCACAACCTAAGAATTTTTTTTTTCATTTATTTTTATTAGTTGGAGGCTAATTACTTTACAATATTGTAGTGGTTTTTGCCATACATTGACATGAATCAGCCACGGATCTACATGTGTGGTTGCAACATCTGTCACCCCATTGATCGCCAGGGTTGATTCGGCTGATCTGGCTGGCTAGTCGGGTGTCCCCTTCCTCCCTCACCGCTCCATGTGCGTCCCTCCTGAAGCTGCGCGCTCGGTGGAAGAGGACGACCATCCCGGATAGAAGAGGGACGATCTTCGGTCAAGGGTATACGAGTAGCTGCGCTCCCCTGCTAGAACCTCCAAACAAGCTCTCAACCTAAGAATTTTTGCAGGTAATGACAAAGGCCCAGAGTAAGGACCAAGCTTACTGTTGCAGAATAGTATAGGACCTGAAAGAAGAGCCAAAAGAGATGTGCTTCAATCCCTGAGTCAGGAAGTTCCCCTGGAGGAGGAAATGGCAACCCACTCTAGTATTCTTGCCTGGAAAATTCCTGGACAGAGCAACCTGGTGGGCTACAGTCCATGGAATGACACAGAGTTGAACAAAAGAAAAATCAATGAATTTTGACGAAAAAACTTGCACCAGAAAAATCACGGACAATTTTCTTAATGGTTAACTGCCCACCAATTTCTCATATGAGAGAGGATTGTAAATTAATAGCAAATGACTCCTATACTGAATCTCTGCTGAATGTAATTATTCAACATAAGTTTACCATAAAGGAAAAAAAAAATAGAGTTCTATTCTTATTATCTTCAAAATGCCTTGAGTTAAGGCATCCCTCTAAGCATTCTTGTAGATTATTTGGCCTGCTTCTTATGCTTGTATAAAGAACAAAATGTTAAAAGCAATAATCCTTCAAAATGTTACTTTAATGAGTTTATTTCTGCTTGTATATGCTGTACTTTTTTCAAGGGAGAAAGAAAATCAAGAGCTGCAATAAGTGCACCTGTACCTAAAATTCTAGAGTAGAGTTGGAATAAGAATTCTAAGATAGAATGGCTCAGGTCAACATTAAAAATGTAGAAAAGCAGATTGTGTTTCTGGCATAAGATTTCAGGGGGAAAATAAATCTCATAAGTGTCCTTGATCTCAAAAGTGGCCTCACAGACTTAACAACTGAATGATCATTGGGGATTTCAGACACATTGCTGTTGTTAAGTCACTTCAGTCGTGTCCGACTCTGTGCGACCCCATAGACGGCAGCCCATCAGGCTCCCCCTTCCCTGGGATTCTCCAGGCAAGAACACTGGAGTGGGTTGCCATTTCCTTCTCCAATGCATGAAAGGAAAAGTGAAAGTGAAGTCACTCAGTTGTGTCCGACTCTTTACCACCCCATGGACTATAGCCCACCAGGCTCCTCCGTCCATGGGACTTTCCAGGCAAGAGTACTGGAGTGGGGTGCCATTGCCTTCTCCATCAGACACATTAAAGTCAACCAAACACATTGTAGGATTTTGAGGCAAATTTGAATGTCAAATATTTTGATACTTATTACAGTGTTGAAATAGGTGGAGTATTCAGAGATTTTTAGAGATTGCCATATGTAGATGCTCACCAGTGAGTTCAATTTTTTTCCTTTAATATCCCACTGACAAAACATTGGGTCACTTGATCCCATTGACATCAAGAATTCATTCACTCAGCAATCATTGGATAAGAAATTCCCATCCAATTAACTCAACTTGGAACAAGTGTCCATCCCTGAACCAGTCAGTGATAATCGGGGAAATGAGAGTAACAGTATATGAACTTGGCTTTGAGCATAACAAATTTCAGGTCAGTATTAGACTTGGGGATCTAAACAGAGTGATATATGCAACGGACTTTGAAGACTCTATATATTCAAAGACTGTGTATAGGAGTGAGGAAGAAGGAAATTTGAGATTTGATGGTGGTGGGAAGGATGTAGAGCAGGCTGATGTCTGAGAAACACTAAAGGGAGATAGGGGCTCAGTCGGGAAAGAATCCACCTGCAATGAGGGAGACCTGGGTTCCATCCCTGGGTTGTAATATCCTCTGTAGAAGGAAATGGCTACCCATTCCAGTATTCTTGCCTGGAGAATTCTGTGGACAGAGGAGCCTGGTGGGCTACAGTTCATTGGATAGCAAAGAGTGGACAAGACTGAGCAACTAACACTTTCACTTATCTTTTCACTTTCAAAGGGAGACAGACAGCAATGGTTGTGGTAAAGATGGTAACAATGAAATATGTATGAAAAGGCAGCCTATAGAGCATATTACCAAAATATACTCTATAGATTTTGTCCATCTCCACCCACTTAATTGAAAACATGTGTTTGTCTGTTGTGTTCATTAATTCCTGCCACATATTAGGCACTCAACAAGTATGTTTTGAACTAACAAATAAATGCAAGAGTAGATGGATTGTGGCAAATGTAATAGAATAAGATGTACTAATATTATGGATGGTTTTCCTGAAATATTCTTTCATGAATATAAATTGAAAATATTTCTTATCCAGGTTGGAGAGCCAAAGAAAAATGAAATTTGTGCTTCCTGCACCATCACATTACTGGGGTCTCAGTGGAAATCTGGTAGTATATGATGACAACATGGCTCCACCTCTCTCAGGAAGTTCCAGTCAGAAGAACTCATATCCCAAAGTACTTACTGATAAAAATTCATTTAAAATTGGAGGGTAAGGGGACTCCATTTGAGGAGTATAGAGAGATTCCATGGAGGTTCTTAATTCTGGAAGCTGGTACTCAAATCTTCTATTTATCTTCTCTAAAGAGTCAACTTGTTTTGTCTCTTTGTTTTCCCTCACTTCCTTACACACTTGGGCTGTTATTTTCATACTTGAGACATTTTAATTACTTACAAAAGGATCTGTTGCTGAGGAACTGACCTAGCTGCTCATGACTTTTTCATTAGCATGTTAGTTTTATGTTTTTTATGTGCTATATCCTGGGAGTCCTCACCATATTTTGCTAGTTTATTTATGACATTGTTCATTGCCAGGACTGGAATTCACAAATATATTCTTTTGTCTAACCTTTTTTTTTTTCTTCTTTGTCTCTGTGCTTAATTCTAAGTAGCAAATTCATCATAGTTCTTTATTCTTCTGGTTCCAATCCATTGACAACATAAATATAAAGACCCATGAATTTCTGTTCATGCTTTTTCAGTGAAGGTCAATATTCCATTATTTCATTATATGCCACAGCATGCTGTGAAAAGAATGTGACTTAGAAACTCCAGTTTTCATCCAGGTTCAGAAATCTATCAGCTCTATGAATTTAAGCTAATCACTCAAACTCTCTTTCTTAGTTTCTTTATACATCCAATGAAGTTATTAATACTATTCTTGTAGGACTGTTGTCAAATCTACTGAAACAAAAGACTGGTAATGTCTTCTAGAATGAGCAAAGCACTCTATCAACCTAAACATTATTGTCAGATGTCCCTTTAGCGAAGTTTCCCTGGTCACTGGTTTAGGTGTGCTGACCCCAAAATATCTCATCAAGACAGGCAGAATCATAATCAGCCCCTTTGGTAAAACCCAATTATTCAATCATTCTTAAAAAAACAACTATCGAGCACTTACTTTGTGCCTGATACATTTTGAGGATTGAAAATACACTGGCTAATGTTACATTACTTCCATGAATTCCATTGGGCTTCCTGATGCTAGTGGTAAACAATACGCCTGCCAATGCAGAAGACACAAGAGAACTGAGTTCCGTCTCTGGGTCAGGAGAAGGAAATGTCAACCAGCTCCAGTATTCTTGCCTGAGAAATTCCATGGACAGAGGAGTCTCACGGGCTACAGTCTATGGGGGCCACAAAGGGTTGGGCATGACTGAATAAGTGAACACACACATATAGAAAAGAATTGCTTCTACAGAATAGAAATTATATATATGCAGGAATGTTTATATTTATGTCTTTCTGTATTTTTTCTTTTTTGTATCTTTGTATTTTTTCTTTTTTGTATCTTTTTAATGATATATTATTAATGTCATAAACTATACACGTAAGTTGTCCAAAAAAAGCTCCCATTCTTATTGTGTACTTGAATACATTATAAAACTCATAGGCATTCAGGAAACCCAAGAAGAAGAAAACAATTAGGTCAAAGTGTCAATTTCCTAAGTTGTTCAGTGGATGAAATGACAATTAATGTAAAGTGCTTTGAAAATGATAAAGTTGATTCTTTTAAAAGAGAGACCATTTCAATAATAAGCAGATAAGCTCCTTCAATAACTGATATTTAGGACTGAGAAATAGGATCTTGTGTTGTACTGTTTCCGACAGCATCCTGATGGCTTGGTAGATTTAAGGTATGGTGTGCATAGTCATTCATTCCTTATTGGCCATCAATTTTAGTATAAGACATAACTTATTTTGTGTAGGTAAGTATTCTTCCTCCTCTTTTTTCAAGCAGAATTTTTGACCTTTGCTGTTGTTACAGAATTTTTAAAATATTTTTCAATGTCACCTAGAGTATGATTACTCCTTATTCTGTCATTTTCTAGGTTTAGGAAAACTTGGAATTATATTTGAAATAAATCTACATAATGGTACAAGGAAGGAATTGCCTAGAGTATGATTACTCCTTATTCTGTCATTTTCTAGGTTTAGGAAAACTTGGAATTATATTTGAAATAAATCTACATAATGGTACAAGGAAGGAATTGCAGAGGGAGAGGAAGACCTATGCCCTAGAATACTGGAATATCCAAGACAGTTCATTAGCTAAAAAGAATTTGAGCAATATTTCAATAGTTGTATATTCACCTGTTAGTCGATATAAAGTCCACTCAGTTTTATATCCTTTAAAATAGCTCCAAATAGCATCAGCAGTGGTGTTCAGTGAGGGTGTGGTTATACCAAAGATGATCTAATTACACTGTTCTTGCAAGAGAAAGTTCTCAGTTCCTATCACAGTATTCCCCCCAGAAGCCCTATCCATGGATCTTCAGCAAACAATGATAATTTTTCAGTATGACTAAAGCTAACTTTTCTTCTCTGGTGGCTCAGAAGGTAAAGAATCTGCCTGTAGTTCAGGAGACCTGGGTTCAATCCCTAGGTTGGAAAGATCCGCTGAAGGAGGGCATGGCAACCCACTCCAGTATTCTTGCCTGCAGAATTCCCATGGTCAGAGGAGCCTGGTGGGCTACAGTCCACCACAGGTCACAAAGAGTTGAATACACATGAATGACTAAATACACAGCTATAGAAGATCTGGATGGGAGATTTTCCCAAGATGTGAAAAAAGACATCTCAAGAGAAAAAGCAAATATCTTACTTCATTAAACTGCCCATTAAAGTTTTGATAAATTTTTAAAAATCTGAATTACATTTTCAATTATCCTTTCATGTCCCATCACATATGGCATGCTCATTCGCTCAGTTACGACTCTGTGATCCCATGGACTAAAGCCCACAAGGCCCCTCTGTCCATGAGATTTACCAGATGAGAATACTTGAGTGGGTTGCCATTTCCTTCTCCAGGGGATCTTCCTGACCCAGCAATCGAACCCACATCTCCTGTATCTCCTGCACGGCTGATTTCAGTCTAATACACGTGGGATCAGAGATTTTGCTTTCCTCCCTAAATTAAGATTATATAGATTTGGAAGGAACCAGGAGGAAGTGAATGAAAGCACCCCAGAACTTCCCTAAGTCATTTGGAGGCAAAGTAAATAAATGAAAGGATCATGGACAGTGGAGCCTCTTGGGCTACCGTGCCTGGTTTCGCCAAGAGTCAGACACAACTAAGCACATGCACACGTGACTTGAGCCCTGCTCTCAAGGAACTAACAGTCCAAATGGTGAAGAAGTTTAGACTAGAACACTACAGGTCAAATGGTGTTAATTGTAGGCACATTCAAGACAGCGCCAGTGATCCCCCTGTCAGTATTCACCCCCTCCACATCTTACCAGGGCCAATCTGTGTAACCAATAGGATACAGGTGATGATGTCTGAGATTAGGTTAAAAAAGATCAACAGCTGTCTTCATGGCTCACTCTATCTTAGACAAGTTCCTAGAAGAGAAGTCAGATGCCATGTGGGAGCTTCCTTACAGAGGGGTTTGCAGGTGATACACTGAAGCCTCGGGCCAAGAACTGGGGCCCAAAACTAACAGCTACATGAGTGAACTAAGAAAAGAGTCCCAAAGACGAGTCAAGTCTTAAGAAAGTTGCAGCCTGGTCAGCATCTTGACTGCAACTTCCAGAGATTCTCTGAACCAGATTCACCCAGCCCTCAGAAAACATTTGTTAATGTTTATGATTTTAAACCTCTAAATTTGGAGGTAAGTTCTTATGTAGCAATACACAACAAATCCTGTGTTCTTCAGACTAAAACTGTTCTCAGAATCAGGGAAAGATGAAAGGTAGAAAGGTTTCAGCTCATGTGGATAGGCAGCTTGGAGAAAGTATGGCAACAGGGAAGGCATTTCAAATGGAGAGCAGATTTTCTCCCCACCTCTCACCCCAGTCCTAAGTTCTCTCTCCAGGATAATTGTTAACTAGTGTCTTACAAATATATTCTAAGCATTTCTGATGTTGTAGATCTTTGATCTACATTAATACTAAGAAGTTCTCCTTAATAGACATAGAGGAGAAAATCATGTAAATTTCTGACAACTTTATACTGTGTTTTAAACCTACTTGCAAAGTGAGTTTGTTTTTCAAACCTAATTTTTAACATCTATTGTCTGAACATACTTCTTTTAGTTCTAATTTTATGTTTTGTTCAGATACATAGCAGAAACTATTGAGATTTGCATTTGGGCTCAAGACTGTTTCAAAATCATGCAAATAATAAACTTTTCTAAATGATGACTTTCCTTCATGCAACAGAATACTTCCCATTAGTTAGTCTTTCCTTTCTTTCTAGAGATATTTAGCTGTCATTAATAATTCATTGTCTGTTTTAATAAAGGTGCTGTTAGTTTTCATTAATATTTATTATTTATTTTAACAGTGTGCTCAGCTGAGGGTCCCTGAATATCGAATTCACAGCCTCTTAGAATTGTGAAGATATTTCGTTCTTATGAAAATGAAGCAGTAATTATTAGAATTTTCTTCTTGTTTATGAGCCTCACAAGCTTCTGAGACTACAGGCTGTCCATTGGGTTATACTTTTCTTCTTGGGAACTTACTTGTATTATATGTCAGCTTTTGGAATCATGTTGCCCACATTCTGCTTTTTTAAGCTTAACTTATATATATATATAAGTTATATAACTTATATATATATATATATATATATATATATATATACACACACACACACACACACACTATCTGAATTACCATTTGAAGATTCAGTGAAAATTTGTTTCAGTTTCAGGCACATTTTGCTGTTGTTCAATCACTAAGTCATGTCCAACTCTTTGAGATCCTCATGGACTGTAGCCCACCAGGCTCCTCTGTCCATGGGATTCTCCAGGCAAGAATACTGGAGTAGGTTGCCATGCCCTTCTCCAGAGGATCTTCTTGACCCAGGGATTGAAGCTGAGTCTCTTATATCTCCTGCACTGCAGGCAGATTCTTTGCCACTAGTGCCACCTGGGAAGCTCTGTCCTTCACTGTCTCCCAGAGTTTGCTCAAATTACTGTCCACTGAGTCAGTGATGCTATCTAACCATCTCATTGTCTGCCACCCACTTCTCCTTTTAACTTCAATCTTTCCCAACATCAGGGTCTTTTCCAATGAGTCGGCTCTTTGTGTCAGGTGGCCAAATATTGGAGCTTCAGCTTCAACATCAGTCCTTCCAGTGAATATTCAGGATTGATTTCCTTTAGGATTGATTGGTTTGATCTCCTTGCAGTCCAAGGGATTCTCAAGAGTCTTCTCCGGCACCACAGTTCAAAAGCATCAATTCTTTAGCACTCAGACTTCTTTATGGTCCAACTCTCACATCCACACATGACTACTGGAAAAATCATAGCTTTGACTATACAAACTTTTGTTGGTAAAGTGATGTCTCTGGTTTTTAATACACTAACTAGGTTTGTCATAGCTTTCCTTCCAAGGAGCAAACATCTTTTCATTTCATTGCTATAGTTACTATCCACAATGATTTCAGAGCCCAAGAACATAAAATCTATCACTGTTTCCACTTTTAATATGGGCCCAGATACCACATTCTAGTCTTTTGAATATTGAGTTTTAAGCCAGATTTTTCACTCTCCTTTTCTACCCTTGTTAAGAAGCTCTTTAGTTTCTCTTCACTTTAAAGGTCTTTGTTTTTATTTGCTAACAATTTTTTTTCTTTCAAAGTGACATTTCCATGTTTTTTTAATCACTCTTTCCATGGTTATGATTTATGTTTTCTTTGTAACCTCAGTTTACTTCTTAGCATGGGCTTCACTTCATTTTAAAGTTGGCTACACATTTGATTTATAACCCCAGACCACAAAATGTATTTGCATAACTAAAAACACACATTTACATACACAGTAAGTAACATAGTCTAAAAGCCATAGAAACCACAGCAGTCATGCAATTTTACTTGGTCAACAGAGGGTACTTGTTATTATTTTTATTTTTTAGAAGGTTCATTTTTGCCCTTAGCTATGACTTTCTGGAGTTTTTCCCCATGCTTTAGTTAATTTTAACACAGCTTTGCAGAATATGCAATGTGATACAATTCAGAGAAATTTTCCTCAGCTTGCCCTCATTTCCTTTGTGGTGGCATAAGAATAAACATTTACTCCTGGGCTCTCCTAATTTCTTCCATCCAAAAGCAACTGGCTATTTTCTGCTTCTGGTCCCTGCTCATGAAGCCAACCCTTGACAGTCTACTATGAACGATTTTCCAGGTGTTCCAATTTTATTTTATTTGTCAATATTCATCATTTCAATATCGGTCCATCTATAACACTCAGTGCAAATCAATCTTCCTCTGTGAAAACTTCTGGGAAGGAATACACTCTGGGGCTTGATAAATTAATGTTTTTTAAAAATAATAAGGAGCCAAGAAAAGAATAATCCTCTAATAAGGAATGTTATCAGGACAAATGCATAGAAACAGACCTCAATCCTGCATTCTGGGAAGTTACAACAAAGAAGGCAGTACATTGAGAGAACACTTGAGGAGAGTAGTTCTCCAAGGTTAGTATGCTCTAGAAAACACCACTGGGATGCTTATAAGAATCGTGATTTCTAGACCCCACTCCCAGAGATCCTGAATCCGTGAGTCTGAGATGGGATCCAAGAATCTGCACCCTATAGGATTTCTATGAAAACAGGCTTTGTCACATGCTTTGCTGAACATATTTCAATGAGTAACACAGAAAGCTGTTACAAGATCAATATGTGAATGTTCACAGTATTGAAACAAGAAGGAAGATGAGTTAAGTGTTTATCATGTATGAAAGATAATCATTTCCTTTTTTTTCAAATTTTCCAAAAGATTCTTTAAAGAAGGTTAATTAAAGGAACCATTTAAGTAATTCAAGAGAAAAGATACATTTTCAGGAAACAATCTTGTCAGGAGTGTAAGGAAGTATTTGAACTTGCTTTGAAACATGAAAAGACAGAAAACTCTAAAGAAAAACAGACACTGTTGACAAGGTAGAAAAATTTGAAACAGCTAAAATGGAGGCAATTTAAACCTTACAGGATTCACTAATTGCAATGAATAATTGGCCTGCACTATTAGAAGTTTATGGACATACAGCCTTTTAAACTAGAAAGATACTTGAATTAGGTCTTTGACTATGGAGAAGGGATTTTCACTGTAGGCTGCATGATAGAATTATCTGGAATCTTTAATTGAAATTTATGCATGTGTCCCACACCTTAAATATTGGACTTTAATTGGTCTTAGTCATAGCTTGTGCATTAGGATTTCTAAAACTTTTTCATGTGATTTTAACATGTTAGCAAGGTTAACAAACACTGTTCTAGTTAACCTGGTGAGTAAGGCAGCAGTATGAAATTAACCCAAGATAGACTGATACCGAAATAATTGTCACACAATCAACAGTGCTTTGTAGTTTATCATCTCTGTCTCTGTTTCTTCTTTCTCTTTTTAGATTTACTGGTATCTAAAATAAAAAGCCTGATAGTGTTACTCAGAGCTGTCCTGGGAGGGAGAGAAGTGGAGAGGGAGAGAGAAAGAGAGAGCATAGAGAGATTGCATTAGGAGAGAATAAACATCTGCTCACTCGAGAAACCTTTTATTCTCTGAGTACAGATGAGTTGCTAGGTTTCACTGTGAATGGGAGAAAGTATTCTCAAGACTATCTCAAGACTCTTGCCTCTGGGTCCATAGCCACTGCTCAGTTTTCTGACTGTAAATTGGCATCCCTGGAGATGTCAGTACAGAGAGCATGCACTGGCCAGAAGACCTGTGTATCCCAGGGCCCTTAGTATTTATTTCTCTCATTGTAAATTCATATGTTGACAGGTGGTTTGTAACATTTTCTCTATTGAGTCTGGAGAGTATTAGCTGAGCCCCCTGGCCCCAACAGCCCTTCTAACTGTAATGTCAAAATATTTTCTTGGCTGCAAACTTGATCACGAAGATGCTCTGAGACTGAGCTTAATTGAGCAGCTGGACAGGTTCAAAGAGGTAAAGCAACAAGTCAAGGACAGAGGGCAAGGACATTCATGAATAGGGACACAAAACTTTTGAATCTGAGGGCAACACTACTTCCACAGCATTACTGTGTCTCTTGTGAAAGATGCTTGTCATAACGACTTTGCTTTCATCAACTTAGGAGACCACTGCGTTTTTAATAATGACAGTACACCTTTGTCAGGAAGCAAATCCTTCCATGGATAAAATGACTCCATAATTATAGAAGCTTCATTTAGGATAATTTTCCCCAAAGACTTTCACCTTCCAAAACCAATTTGTGTTGATGCATGATGATACACCTCTTATGCCTGACATGGATTTCTTCCCTTTTTTTTTTTTTCTGTCGTCCCAAAGTGCTGCTGCCTAAACATACTAAAATCCAGATAGAAAAAGAGAAACAAACTCACTCAGCTTGAAAATTTGATCTTTACTTTGAAAATAACTCTCTAGCTTTGACAAAATGCTTGTATTCTACTAAACAATGCAGTCATCAATTAAACTTGGTTTCAGACTTAAGGAATGCACCACCAAAAATCAAAGGAGAGGTCAAGATGGCCCATGAATGTGATTTACTTCCTTCAGCATGTTTAGACAGGTCACCTACAGAGTTGCTTTCCAATGCAATAGCTGTATAAAATTTACTTGACCTGTTTTGCTTCAAGTCTGTTCTGCTGTCTTTTCCCAGTGCTTACAGGCCTAGGGAATAATAGAAACCAGATCAGAAATCCCTGTATTTTCTCTGGGCTATAAATGTCATGTGTCACAACAGTCACTGGACTCTCACCAGCTTATTGACTGAATTTAGATCATGATCTCCCGACTCAGTCCATTTAAATTAGACAGAAGGTATGAGTTCACCAATGCTCTGAGACAGTGTCGACACAAGCTGGGTAAACAGCCCATGCTCAGAACTCAGGAATACCTTCCCTGACAACCGAGGAACATCTCTCTGACAAAGCAACTTAGAGGTGTGATGTAAGTCATGCTTTCAATCACTTTGAGAAAAGCCTTTTTATGACTTATCGCTGTGTGTGTAAACTGACAGGAAAAAATATATTCCAAATGATTATTCAAACCTCCTTTAAACCAATGGTGGTCTCTAAAACAGTGTGTTGCGATAAACAATGGTTAGAGACTTGAAAATGTAGGCTGTGCCTATTCCTTCCTTTCCTGTCCAGAGGGATAAGATGGTTGTGCAATGGGTAGGAAAAAGAATTAATTAAAAGAACATACTCAAGTAATGCGATTGTGTTTGTTGTGAGGTTCTAGGAACTTGGAGAATATTTCTAGGGACAGGGCCTGTCCTGGGTGAGACACTGAAGGTCCATGTACAGACATTCAACAGTGAGTGATGATGTGTGTTTGTCTGTTAGAAGGCAATGAAGAAGAGGAAAAGGATGCCAGAAATAGAAACTCTGCCTAGGAGATCTAAGAGAGAAGAGTTGTGTTTACTGATGGGAAGATGGTTTCTATTGAACCCAATTATGGAGAATTTAAATCTCTTTTTTTTCTCATTTCTGCAGGCTTGTCCTGTTCTAGGGCTGTGATATGATTCTGGGAGAGAGCTTCTCAGCGGGCCTTTTCATAATCAAGAAGCATCTGCCGAGTATCTGTCAAAAGTCAAAGATGCAGAGATGAACAGGATGAGGCCCGAGGCCCTTGGTGTCAGGAATCTCATTAAATAGTGGAGGTGGTTTCACAGGGCAGTATGAGAATTTCTGAAATAGAACATGGGGTACTAAGAGGCCATGGAAAAGAAGCATCTACATTAGCTTTGGGGTCAGTGATGTATTGGGCTTCCCTGGTAGCTCAGACGGTAAAGAATCTGCCTGCAATGCAAGAGACCTGAGTCCAATCCCTGGGCTGGGAAGATCCCCTGAAGAAGGAAATGGTAACCCACTCCAGTATTCTTGCCTGGAGAATCCCATGAACAGAGGAGCCTGGTGGGCAACTGTCCATAGGGTCGCAAAGAGTTGGGCATGACTGAAGTGACTTAGCATGCATCCTGAAAACTTGAGCTTAGTGTGGAAGGATAACTTAAAGAGAGACATGAATGGACCTACAATCTGTCATGCAGATCGAAGTAAGTCTGAAAGAGAAAAACCAATATGGCATATTAACACATATATGTGGAATCTAGAAAAATGCTACCCAAGAACCTATTTGCAAAAAATAAAAAATAAAAAGAACCTATTTGCAGGGCAGGAATACAGATGCAGATGTAGGGAACAAATGTGTCGACATGGGGGTAGGGAGGATGAATTGAGATTTTGAGATTGATGTATGTGTGCTGCTATGTGCAAAACAGACAGCTAGTGAGAACCTGCTATATAGTGCAAGAAGCTCAGCTCCATGCTCTGTGGTGACCTACATGGGTGGAATGGGAGGGGAAATGGGAGGGAGGTCCAAGAGGAAGGAGATCTATGTATACATACAGCAGAAGGGCTGGGCCTGGAGGCAAGAGGGGCAGCTGAGCAAGGTCACAGAGGCAGGAAACATGAAACACACTGGAGGGAAGCCATAGGAGGGGTGATGGCAGGAAATGTGGCCAAGATGGTAAAGGATGGGTAGTAAGGGCTTGGGGCACAACCTCAGGACATAAACTTTTTCTGCAATATTACAAGCAGGTTCCTCAGTCTCTTGTATCCCATTTCCAGGTATCTGCAAGTGCTTTGTAATAACCTGTAGAATAACCCTACCAGACACACACAGAGATGAAGATAAGGTCAAACCAATGTTGTGAGGCTTCAAACTGATGTGTCAGTCTTTTTTTTTTTTTTTATTACACTATATATCTCAATTTCATCATAAGAAATAGATATTAAAAGAAATAAAAAACAATGTGATAAATGTGCAAAACCTCTGCCTCAGGAAGATGATAAAAGATTGCATGGAAGGAATTTCTAAATCAGATGAATTGGTCCATAGGACATTTGTAGACATACCCACTAGATGTTCTCAGAATGAAGATATTTCTATTCATCTAATCAGAGATTTAATTTTCCCATGGACTGTGAATATTCTTTGAGTGCCTTCGGGGTACAGAAAATGGTACTTTAATCCCAGCATGCTCTTAGTGAGAATGGAAATATTATGAGAACTGGACGTTTTTCACTTGGGGAAGAGGAGTATTAATGCACATTTAAAGAAGGGCTTGTAAGCAAGGGGACATTTGGGTGGCCAGGGGAATACGAGGTTCACAAGGGCCCTGTTTTGTTTACCTGTATCTGCAGTGCCAAGCAGATGGCCTCGCAAGAGGAGGCATTCAGCAAGAACTGATGGGTGGCTGGCTGGAAGGCTGGATGGATGAGAGGAAGGATGGGTGGAGACACCTGAAGTGATGCTGCCAACTGCATGAAGCTGGTACTCTTGGGAGAAGTGACGGAAGTTTTCTGCTGAAGGTCAAAACGGTGGCACAGAGGAGCGTAGTGCTGAGAGCACAGGCTGAAACCAGATCCCATGGGGCAGCTTCCTGTCTCTGTTGCTTTCTAGCCTGGGATGATGAGCAAGAAATGTCACCGTTCTATCCTAGGTTTCCTCATCAGTAAGTGAGGGATATTAACGATATAAAAATTATATTTATATCAAATGGTTGCTTCAAGGATTAAGTGATACATATCACTTAACATATATGTGGTTATAATTCATATATATTACATGTAAGTATATAAAATCAACTCCTGAGAGTTCCCCATTCTAAAAGAACTTGGCATACAGAAATTATTAAAATATCATTTAGCCATTTATTTTAAGGTGTCTTTCCTCTTTGGTACTTAAACTCTTGAACACTAATAACAAGAAAAAAGAAGAGAAAAGATGGAGATGGTACACAACGTTTCACTGTTTGTTTTTGTTTTTGTTTTTCACTCTTTCTTATTCCGAGTTTTAAAAAAATGGAATGGGAACTATGGAAAAGGATTATTATTGAAGGCGTCAAATAGGTCTACAAAAATCCAAAAGCCGTGCAGCTTGGTCAGCTGGGTTGACATCAAATTGAATTCACACGGACAGAAAAATGGAAGGAAAATAAGAGGTGGCAGATTTTTCAAGCAAGCCCAGGTGAGAAAAATGCCTTCCCACCTAACAATCGATCTTCTCCCTACTTGAATCCTCGAAAAGACGGGTCGGGGTGGGGGGAAGCAGCGCCGAGGGCTGCAGCCTGAGCTGGCTCGGCTCTGGGCGGCTGAATTCCTGCCGGGCTTACTCAGCCTGCACCGTCCTCACATCACACTGCTTCCAGGAACTTCTCACCGTCACTAGCCAGGGAGCAAATTATCTGCAGCAGGTGGTGATGCCTCTGCAGTGACACGCGCACCCCGCTCTCGGCAGCCACGCTCTGCTCTCATCACACCCCACGGACCTTGCCTGCGTCGAGAGGCCTCAGGTGAGAAGACGGTGATGGCCAGCCTTGCTGACAAATCTCTGCTTCTTGGAATTGTTTGGCAGGTGGATTTGCTGAATTAATTTCTCCTGGCTTGAGAAGAAGCTGAGAAAAGAGGAAGAGCTGTGAAACTTCCCTGCTGCGGCCTGGGTTTGAAAGGAAAGTCCTGCTCAGGGCGGCGCTCTGATGTCTCCAAGGAGAGATGCTGCCGCGCGCAGTGCGGCCTGGTCGCCAAAGCGCGGTAGTAGGTCCATCTGGCTATTTCTTGTACACGCTCTGGTGGTTTTCCAAATACCGGATCCATCCTCGTCCACTTCCGAGTAAAATGCATTGAGCATTGAGGAATTGACCTTAGTTTTTTTAAGGGGCTGTTTAGTTACAAGGTTTTCTCATCCACCTTTACCAGCAATTTGTGTTGCAATGAACATGTGACCCAGTCTGACTCCGGAAGTATTTGCAGGAGGTTGTGGCTTCACCAGACATGAACCAGTCAGCCATCCACTCACTCCTCGGGGAATCAGTTGATGCTGTGGATGGACGGATGGCAGAGGGGAATGGGAATCCAGAATGGCCTTGATAAACTGCTGGACTAAACCTGAAGTAGGTCCTGCCTTGGGAGGTTCTCCTATGAGACTATGAAATATCATTGTTTTTCCAACTGTCCTTAGTTTTCTTACTTGCTGCCAAAACATCTAAAAAATACAGAAATCTACTTAAAATATGCATGTCTTTTAAATTGCCACATCTTTATGGAAACCTATAGGATCAGCTTTCTAAGGAACGCAGTTTTTGAGTGGATGAATGCTGGTCTAATCATCAAATTTTATTCATTAATTCTATAAGCTTTAATTGAGCTTCCACTTTGAGTCTAGTACTATACTTGTCAGTGAGGGTATGTAGATCAATAAGACCCTGCTCTCAAATTGCTCATATCTGCCGGAAGATACAGAAGCAGGGAAATGAATGTTGAAATACAACGTGATAAATTGGATAATAGAGCTATGCAAATATTCTGAGGTTCCAGAAAGGCGATGAGACCAGAGCTGTGTCTTATAACTGAACCTAAGTCAGGGAGAGAGGAAACAAATGGGCAGTCCAGGCATTGTAAACATTATGAACAATGGCAGGGCATCCATCCTTCAGACTGTAATGTGAATGGTAAACCCTTAGATTTGTGCAGTGCACAACCTGCCCTACTGTAGACAGCAAACCTCAAGAAAGACAAAGGAAATGAAAAATGGTGTAGGAATTCACAGAACCTCAAACTGTCATTCTTGCTGCACCAACAGACAGATGAGGTTGGATGGGCTCTCGGAAACATTCATTCTTCTTATAGAGTCATGTTATACAGCACTTTAAGGAAATGGAACTTTATCCCATAGGTTAGGTTAGTATTTCTCTGGAAGTATGTACATTAGCAGCAGCTGGTGAAAAGTTTCCAAATGCACACTTACAGGCTCAGCTCCCACATATGGATTTCATAGGTTAAGAGCGGGACCAGGGACTTGCATCTTTAACCATATCTCCAACTGATTCCTTTCCCTTAGAATTGGGGGAAAAAGTAGTGAAGGCAATGTGGTGTCACTGTCAGAGACTGGTCAATGGACTGACACAAATTTGTTTCAAAAAACATTCTGGCTGTTGTTTGACGAGAGGGCTGGGAGCTGGGAGAGTGGAGGCAGTCAGGAAGACATGCAGTCATTCACATGAATCGTGAGGAGACAGACAATGATGGTAGGGATGGAGGGGAAGCCAAAAATTTATGTGGTTTCTTAGCTGGGTCCAATGACCTCCATGCCAGGTGAGCATCAGGGCCTTCACTCATTTTTTGGATAGAGAACCTTATACACGAAACTCCCTGTGAGTGGCAGGTGGTGACAGAAGCCTATATGACATCTCTTCAAATTGTTGCAACAAACAACTTCATGGTTCCTTCTGAGAAGATGCTGGTTCCAGGAGTTGAGGCTGAAGGAGTCCTCAAGCATTGTGGTTCCAGATACATAAGCCTCCCAAGGGCCCACAGACAGACAAATCACATGCATGACTCCAAATATTTTGCAAAGTACACTTTCAACTGCCCATTGGAATAGTATGAACTACATAAGTAAATCTTAGAAAAAGAATGGGGAGATAGGAATAGTAGTGAAATCAGTAGTTTTTATCAGACCATTTCCCTCCCCCCAGGAATCTAGTCACCCAGTTGAAGAGAGAAACAAGCACATTCAGTGATCCTAAACCAAGTGTTTAAATACAACTCTAACACCATCTGCCACATGCTAACTGTATGACTGTAGGTGACATCTAATCTTTCTATTCCTCAGTTTCCTCATCTGTTGTTCAGTTGCTAAGTCATGTCTGAACCTTTGTGACCCCATGGACTGCAGCACACCAGGCTCCCCTGTCCTACACCGTCTCCCGGAATTTGATCAAATTCATGTTCATTGAGTCACTGATGCTATCTAACCACCTCATTCTCTGTCACTTCCTTCACCTTTTGCTTTCAATCTTTCCAGCATCAGAGTCTTTTCCAATGAGTTGGCTCTTCACAACACATGGCCAAAGCATTGGAGCTTTGGCTTCAGCATCAGTCCTTCCAGTGAATACTCAGGATTGATTTCCTTTAGGATTGTCTAGTTTGATCTCCTTACAGTCCTTGAGACTCTCTAGAGTCTTCTTTAGCACCACAATTTGAAAGCATCAATTCTTCAGTGCTCAGCCTTCTTTATGGTCCAACTCTCACATCCAACATGAGTGCTAAGTTGCTTTAGTCATGTCCAACCCTTTGCAGACCCTATGGACTGTAGCCTGTGAGTCTCCTCTGTCCATGGGATTCTTCAGGCAAGAATACTGGAGTGGGGGGGGAGGAGCCAAGATGGCGGAGGAGTAG